>NC_064641.1:815070288-816567788 GCF_023864345.2 Schistocerca serialis cubense | reverse complement strand
TGTCATTAGGTTAGTTAGGTTTAAGTAGTTCTAAGTTCTAGGGGACTGATGACGGTTTAAGTAGTTCTAAGTTCTGGGGGACTGATGACCTCAGAAGTTAAGTCCCATAGTGCTCAGAGCCATTTGAACCATTTTGAACCCTAAACTGGCCATCCTTTTAACCAACACACAGCCATCACTGGCGCCGAGGCAAAACCAGCTTTCATCAGAGAACAACACAGACCTACCCCCTGTCCTCAGTTGAGTTCCCAGTTGACACCACTGAAGTCGCAAATGGCGTTAGTTTTAGTTGAATGGAATGCACCCTGCAGGGCGTCCGCCTTGGAGCTGCGCTTGAAGTAACTGATTTGTAACAGTCCGTTGTGTCACTTTGGTGCCAACTGTTGCTAAAGTTGCTGCTGCAGATGCACTACTAAATACCAGAGCCATACATCACAGATGATGGTCTTGCCTGTCGCTAGTGCCACGTGCCCGTACGAAGCCCGGTCTTCTTTCGACTGAACTTTCCCACGGCCACTTCTGGCAGCAACCATGCGCCGTGGCTGCAATCCTGCCAAGTCTTTCTGCAGTATCGCTGAAGGAGCATCCAGCTGTATTTCGCGACCTCGTTCAAACTCATTGAGGTGTTGATAATGGCGTCTTTTTCCCCTTAAAGGAATTCTTGACTAATATCAACTCACCATGTCGAATGTCAAAGGTAACCAACACTCATGTCCGTTAAAGTGTGTATCTGAAGCAAAACTTGATCCGCATCCTCATAGTGGCGCTGATCGCCAGAATCTTATGTGACCGTCAAGAATCTGAATAGACATCATGTTTCAGATGTAAAAACATGCTTATCCACTACTCCTTATTGGTGTCGTGATTTTTTTCAGTCAGTTCGCATGGAAATTTGATTTGGGGTTTACTGACATGTTTTCTAACCACGTACATTGTTCGCAAATTCAGTTAATGGGGGGGGGGGGGGGGGTTGTTTGGGGAGGAGACCAGACAGCGAGGTCATCGGTCTCATTGGATTAGGCAAGGAAGGGGAAGGAAGTCGGCCGTGCCCTCCATCCCGGTATTTGCCTGGAGTGATTTAGGAAAATCACGGAAAACCTAAATCAGGATAGCCGGACGCGGGATTGAACCGTCGTCCTCCCGAATGCGAGTCCAGTGTCTAACCACTGCACCACCTGGCTCGGTCTTCAGTTAATGACTGTGCGTCCTTTATGTCACTACTTTCCCAGATAACAAGTATACTAGTTTCTCTGTTTATGTGTGATATGTCTACAATCGCGTTTGACATGTTATGAAATAGTTTTATTTTTATTTTCCACTTATGATCTAATGACTGCAGTGAAGTCTGAATCTGCTATCGGCGTAAATAAAATAACATGTGACCAACACTGAGAATTCTACAATTTAATTAGATATGAACAACACTAGTCGCCTCCAAAGGACAAAGCTACGTCGCTTCACATTATTTCCTACACTTAAATTTAATAGAGGTCTGCAGGAAAAATGAATACCTGATACTGGAGAACAAGAGGTAGGCGATCCGGAAGGTGAAGGGCACTTTACCTTGCGCTATGATCTCGACCTTGCAGCCAGGCAGCCAAACGTGGGAAAGAAACCGTAGTTGTTGATATAGCAGCACGACAGCTGCATGATAAACTCTTCCATCTAATACAAGTAATATACGGATCTGGGGAGTTCTCAACTGATTTTAGAAATATGACGCAGTGCCCAAACTTCAGAAAGCATCTGCTAACAGATATGAACTATGTACGATCCTCAGTTTGATAACACATGAGTCCAAGATCTCAGCCTCTGTCATTCTAAGAATGATCGACTGCAGGATAGATTCAGTGATCACAGACAACAATTTCGCTTTAGAAGTAATATGGAAACATGAGAAGAAATACTCAACTTACGATTTATTCTCGAGAAAAGTCTAAAGAAGGATCAGGGCAAACATACAGCAATCGTCGACTTAGAAAAAGCATCTGATAGGGTAGACTGGTGACAGCTTTTTAAGACCCTGTGACAAAGTGGCAAAAAGTACAGCGTAAGGTCAGAAGAATAGGCCAGAGACTATATAGAGAAGAGGTGGTTTTGATACGGTGTGGACATCAAGAAGGAGCTAGTATTAAACAGAGTGTACGCCAGGGCTTCTGACTCTCTCCTGTCATGTTCAATGGAGACATTCAGAGGCCAATAGATGAATTCAGCGAGAAACTAGGAGCTATATGACGAATTGAAATGTGTGGCAGGAAACAGACATGTTAGGATTTGCTGATGATATTACAGTGTTAAATGAACATAAAGAAGAATCAGAAACTATGCTGGCCGACATGGAATCCACCCTCAACAACGTAAAAATAATTAACCTCCATTGGCAAACAGAAGCTATACTAAAAGATGAGAAAACATGTTCAACTCACTCAGTCATCAAAAACGGAGATAAAACAGGCCCCAACAAGTATATAGGAATTCCCACCACCACCCTGTGACTTGCAAAATTATTTCAATAGCGTTACAAAATAGGCTGCAAAACGGTAAGTGCTTAGAAAAGTACCAGGTAGGGTTTAAAATGGGCAATACTCTGTGAAACAGAACTTGAAGCTGACATTTATTATGGAGTACGGAAGAACATGAACCAAAAGCATTCATATACGATTTGTACACTTAAAAATAGCATAAGATACGATAGAGAGGAGAACATTATTCTACACCATAAAAGAGTTTGGAACTGACAAAAAATCAGTGGCAATTATAAAAGACACCACTAACAAACTTAAGTTTTTTGAAACCACCAAGGCTTTGAGATCAAAACTGGTGTAAGGCAAGGAGACACATTGTCCCCACTGCTATCCAACTGCGTACTAGAAAAGGTCATGAGGGAAAGAAGAACAGAAAAAAATCAGAATTATGAGAAAAGGGGTAACCTGTAAATTGACAGTTTGGCTTTTACAGACGATCTTGCCACTGAATCCGCAGAGGATACAACAATGCAGACAAGTCTTCCTCAAAAGACAACTTAAAAAGCAGCCCTGTGTACAATGTGCAACAGAATTAAAGAGCCACTTTCTCTAAACCCCGCACTTGTCTGCCATTACGACGTACGAGTCTGAAATTTGGCTCAAAGGTGTCTACGAACTTTGTCTGTAACGTTCCAAAGTGTGGCGCCCTGCGACGCCACGGTTCGGCTCGGAGACGGTAAGGTGTCGCCACATGCTGAAAAAAAGGCAAGAGCTCAGCAGTTGATGTGAGGTGGAAGGTGGGTTAAAGAATCTAAAGCAGACCTGAGGGAACTGGAAATAATGGAGGAAGATGTAGGAGAAGTGAAAGTTTTAAAACAAGTAAAAATATTCCGTGAAGTTCCGGGATTAATGTCGACTTTTCGTCACGGTATTTCGGTTGACAACCATTCAGCCATCTTCAGATGAGTGTTTCCCATCGGAGATTGCTAGTTCACATCGATGACTTTATACCATAAATTGGCGGGGAGACGCATGCGCAAGGCAGCCGCAACACATGTGTTCGCTCTAAGCTTGTTGATACCAGTGCCTACCAATTTTAATTGTATATTATAGCATTGAGGATGGTCACTAAGTGACCGGAAATCAATTTTGCGGATAATAACACAAAAAATGCTGATTCTCCTTCCAATTCTATCCACTATTTGGTCGTGGTGCACAGAACACTCCATGGAGTCGCCAATCACTAAAGATGTCAAGTTATTAAGATTAACTGTCGCTAGACGTGTCATTAGTTATAAAACGTTTTATTTCTGCAGATATTAAAGAAATAACCGGGCCCCATGCCTTCTCCAGTTGAAAGCCGCCGTCAAGATTGATCACGACGCTTGCCTTTCGCTGCCTAATAAGTCAACCACAGCCGGGCATTGTATCTCCACAGGATATTCCACGGATTAACTGTCGCTGAAATCTTGGCTTCGACGAGACTCTTCTGAGATTCGAGTGTTATGGAGCCAGTGGAATAACGTTGGGCGGAAGATCTGATTAATATTGAAGGCAGCTTTCAAGTGGATAAGCCGTGGGGCCCGACAATTTCTTTAATATTTTCGAAAAGAAAACGTTTTGTGACTGGTGACACGCCCCAAGACAGTTAATTTTATTAATTTGACATTTGAATTTTAGCTCTGCGACGCCGAACTCGAGAGAGAGAGAGAGAGAGAGAGAGAGAGAGAGAGAGAGGGAGAGGTTACAGTATCATCACTGCTCATGCGACTGCGCGCCGTAGATAGAAAAATATTCGAAGAGAGGCGCGAAGCTCGACAGACTACTGATGCGGTGAGAAAGTCGAGAGATGTCGCTCATATAAAGGCTGCCTTGTGCATGCGTATCCGTGGCAGTTTTTGGTATAAAGTTAGTGACATGAACTAGCAATCTCCAGTCAGTCAGATTGGAGCCCTGAGAGTGTTTACTTGCGAGTACGTGCGCGTCGATCATGATTTCTGCTCAGCGTTGTTTAGTACTAGTGATTTGTCGTTCACCTTCTAAGGCACTATTGGTTTTAGTATGTGTCCGTCCTACTTGGGATTTTTAGTCGACAGGAGTGTATTTTGTCCGCCAGGGTCTTGGCTGCGTCATTCGGGCTGAGGCAAAGCAAGAACAGGACCAAGGAAAGGAATCCGCGGCTAAGAGACTTTTCCGCCGCCCCATCGCGTGGCATGTGATACCGGGCGGTCAACGGACATCCCGGCAAGGTGCCAGAGGCGCCGATAGTGACACCACCGAAAGGGCTAAGGACCGAGCGCACCGTACCTCCCTCTACAAGTCAACGGTAACCACTGACAGTGATACCGATTCACGTGAATCCTGTAAACAGCCTCGCATGAGGGGCCCATCTTCTTCTTCGTCATCCGACGACTTCCGCTGTCGCCTGGTGATAGACCTCTCACCCAGTGATGCTCAGGTTATGTTGACCCCCAACTTTAACACAACTGACAACCACGTGGACGCTCCGTCGGGTGCTGTTTCATCTACACTACCTCGTCGGCCCAACGGGCCTTCTGGTGAGACCGACCCTGTCGGTTCCCTCCGTGGTCGAAAATATAAACGGTATTCCACTCGCGCCCATCGCAGCGTCCGTGATTCGGATTCAGATGCACCTATTGGTTCCATGGACCAGGACATGTCCCCCTCCCCCCCCCCCCCCCTCGCCGCACATCTCAGAATCCACCGACCACCGCCACCAGCACCAAAGAAGGAGAAGATCCCACCTAACGTGGTTTACAATCCCAATAACTACATTACACCGAACACCTAACAGCAACACCTTATTGCAGGCCAATTTCGGGCAGCTTACCAGAAGGACCATGTCAAGTACCTTGTAACGGAACTGAAATGATGGTGGGCTGACAGTAATTTGGAGCCCGCGCGTCGGAAACGGGCGCGCTGGTGTGAGACTGCCAGGGAGTGCACCCTGATGCCATCTATTGGCGAAACTGGAAATTAGCGCTACCTGTCAGACAATGCACTAAGCTCTCGGAGTCAAATGTATTCTTTTTCTTGGTAATTATAAGTTATTACTGTATCATTTAATGTTATAAAGCGCTAGTAGTAAATTATTATGACTGGTATGAACTCCAGGGTAATAAATATAAATAATCTTAAATACTAAATGATTTCGGTGAAAAGGTGGTAGGGGAACGCCCCCACTCTTGGTGATACGAGCGTAGCCAGAGGTAGCTGGAGACACAGGGACTGAACAATGGAATGGCCTGGGGAGTGTTGACGTGATCGGACGTGCGTAACTGTGCTCACGCAAAAGTGATTGTGCAACAGCGAAGAGGCGAATATCGTCGCCGTTTGTGGAGTAGAACGCGACGAATGGTTGTCGAAGCCGTCTCTATGCCACTGGGGCTGATTGTAAGAGTTCCTGCGCCCAGATTTTATGGCGGACGTGCAGTAGCTTATACGAGTGCTACAGCTCGTAGTTCCAGCCGCCATTGAGGGCATGAGGCGTGAAGAGCTGCGTTAGCCACATGCATCTCACCACCAGCACCGACACGTCTACCCAAGGCAAGACTGCTTGCAATTGTTAAGTCGAACTTTGTATACATGTAAAAGGAGAATACCAGTTTTCTTTTATGCAAGTGCAGAGGACAGAATATAGTAATGAGTAAAATTACGACGCATGTTGTTCATTGTAAAGTGTAGTAACCTCAAACATAGTATAGTGAAATCAGACTGAGGCCACCATCGCCTCTTTCATTTACAATTCTTTTGGTTGTAGAATACTTTAGCGTATAAGAATGTTGAAAAGAGCAATGGTCACACCAGAATGAGTCGCCTATTTATAGTTACTTAAATTTTTCTGAGTAACTTTTCAAGTAAAGTCACTTAACTAATTCTATATCAATTGTCCAAAGAGTAATATCCAAAATCATTAAATAAGTTGAAGGATAGGATTTTGTTAACCTGAGTTGCATAAATTGCCTTGGTAGTAATTACCTAGCCAACTCACAGAAATTGAGAGAGTATTTGCTTTGTAGAATCACCTAGAATGATCAGAAATAGTAATATTCAGAATTAAGTTTAAATTCAACTCAAGCCGTTTCACTTTGAAACGAGCCAAAAAATTGATTTATTCTTTTGCTCCTTCAGAGCTGGCGACCGTAGCTATAAGTATTTTCAGGAGGATTCGACGGTAAGTCTGCTGCTCTCGTCGTGCTGATAGGATTATCCACTGCTGCTAGCAGTGGTGATTGGATACATAAGCTCACTACCAAGTTAAGTGGGTCGGGTAGGCAGTGTTACCGTATGAACTGTAGGGCGCTGTAGGCCGTAGATCGAACCCGTTCAATCATCACAGCTCTTTCGGAAATAGTCCGGTTAGGAGTGTACTAATCATTAGGTAAATACTGGCGAGTAACGGTCAAAAATGTATACGCAAGTGAATTTCGCAAGGTCCATGTAGCACCTACTTAATGCGGTGCAATGGCGAGGGTAGGAGTGGAGTAAAAGTGAGCTGAGCTTGTGGCAGCTGCGCTGTATTCGAAGATTAATAACGTGAATTCACTACTACCTCTTACCATTAGGACTGAGCTATTTACGGTTAAAATACGAAGCAGTAAGCGCAAAGGCGTGACAGCTACAAGTCCGTATTGGCTTTATACAGACGGAAGTAGGAAGCGGGGCCGGCCGGAGTGGCCGAGCGGTTAAAGGCGCTACAGTCTGGAACCGCACGACCGCTACGGTCGCAGGTTCGAATCCTGCCTCGGGCATGGATGTGTGTGATGTCCTTAGGTTAGTTAGGTTTAAGTAGTTCTAAGTTCTAGGGGACTTATGACCACAGCAGTTGAGTCCCATAGTGCTCAGAGCCATTTTTAGGAAGCGGGTCATTCCGTCAGTGGAGGGGGTTAAAACAACCGAGTCAGTTGAGAACATACCCCATTTACTGATGGAAAGATTCGGCGGTTCGGTCGCAACCTGCTTGACACAGAGGACGATTATGTCCAACTCCTCAGCTTTGCGAAGTCGAGGGCTATTGAACTACTACACTCATCAAGATTCTGGCGACAGAGGAACAAAAATCGTCATCAAAGACATTCCCTGCGAAGTTACGGAAACATACGTCAGAGAAGTGTTACTCCGTCTCAAGTTCCTGGACCATTTGGTCCATCAATACAAAAAGAGAGCAACCGAGACCCGGAAGTTAATCCTTTATTAGGAGAACAGACGTGGAACGCATCTACCAAAGCAGGAACTCATGCACGCCAAGCTGTGTATTGACTCATATGAAGGCCACAATGGTCCCTCCATCTGTCGTAGGTGTCAACCTTTGTGGCACATCAGCAATTACTGCTCACTGCCCTTTCGGTATGTCAAGGTACTGAGTCGCATGCGTCGGAGGACTGCAAACTTCCAGCCTCAGAGAAACACATGCGCCCGCCGTTTGAGCACAAGTCACGACCCTGAGCACTGGCTTCCTGGAAGGGTTCCCTACATACCGGAAGGTTAAGAAGTCTTCCCACCCTCCAAGAAGGAAACGATGGATTAATCGTCCACATTCGCCATCGCGGATCCGTGCCCATTTTTTTTTTTTTTTTTTTTTTTTTGTCATCAGTCTTCTGACTGGTTTGATGTTTGATGCGGCCCGCCACGAATTCCTTTCCTGTGCTAACCTCTTCATCTCAGAGTAACACTTGCAACCTACGTCCTCAATTATTTGCTTGACGTATTCCAATCTCTGTCTTCCTCTACAGTTTTTGCCCTCTACAGCTCCCTCTAGTACCATGGAAGTCATTCCCTCGTCTTAGCAGATGTCCTATCATCCTGTCCCTTCTCCTTATCAGTGTTTTCCACATATTCCTTTCCTCTCCGATTCTGCGTAGAACCTCCTCATTCCTTACCTTATCAGTCCACCTAATTTTCATCATTCGTCTATAGCACCACATCTCAAATGCTTCGATTCTCTTCTGTTCCGGTTTTCCCACAGTCCATGTTTCACTACCATACAATGCTGTACTCCAGACGTACATCCTCAGAAATTTCTTCCTCAAATTAAGGCCGGAATTTGATATTAGTAGACTTCTCTTGGCCAGAAATGCCTTTTTTGCCATTGCGAGTCTGCTTTTGATGTCCTCCTTGCTCCGTCCGTCATTGGTTATTTTACTGCTTAGGTAGCAGAATTCCTTAACTTCATTGACTTCGTGACCATCAATCCTGATGTTAAGTTTCTCGCTGTTCTCATTTCTACTACTTCTCATTACCTTCGTCTTTCTCCGATTTACTCTCAAACCATACTGTGTACTCATTAGACTGTTCATTCCGTTCAGCAGATCATTTAATTCTTCTTCACTTTCACTCAGGATAGCAATGTCATCAGCGAATCGTATCATTGATATCCTTTCACCTTGTATTTTAATTCCACTCTTGAACCTTTCCTTTATTTCCATCATTGCTTCCCCGATGTACAGATTGAAGAGTAGGGGCGAAAGGCTACAGCCTTGTCTTACACCCTTCTTAATACGAGCACTTCGTTCTTGATCGTCCACTCTTATTATTCCTTCTTGGTTGTTGTACATACTGTATATAACCCGTCTCTCCCTATAGCTTACCCCAACTTTTTTCAAAATCTCGAACAGCTTGCACCATTTTATATTGTCGAACGCTTTTTCCAGGTCGACAAATCCTATGAACGTGTCTTGATTTTTCTTTAGCCTTGCTTCCATTATTAGCCGTAACATTAGAATTGCCTCTCTCGTCCCTTTACTTTTCCTCAAGCCAAACTGATCGTCACCTAGCGCATTCTCAATTTTCTTTTCCAATCTTCTGTATATTATTCTTGTAAGCAGCTTCGATGCATGAGCTGTTAAGCTGATTGTGCGATAATTCTCACACTTGTCAGCTCTTGCCGTCTTCGGAATTGTTGCCACTTCCCCCAATGATTTTAGAAATTCTGATGGAATGTTATCTAACCCTTCTGCCTTATTTGACCGTAAGTCCTCCAAAGCTCTTTTAAATTCCGATTCTAATACTGTATCCCCTATCTCTTCTAAATCGACTCCTGTTTCTTCTTCTATCACATCAGACAAATCTTCACCCTCATAGAAGCTTTCAATGTATTCTTTCCACGTATCTGCTCTCTCCTCTGCATTTAACAGTGGAATTCCCGTTGCACTCTTAATGTTACCACCGTTGTCTTTTTTAATGTCACCAAAGGTTGTTTTGACTTTCCTGTATGCTGAGTCTGTTCTTCCGACAATCATATCTTTTTCGATGTCTTCACATTTTTCCTGCAGCCATTTCGTCTTAGCTTCCCTGCACTTCCTACTTATTTCATTCCTCAGCGACTTGTATTTCTGTATTCCTGATTATCCCGGAACATATTTGTACTTCCTTCTTTCATCAATCAACTGAAGTATTTCTTCTGTTACCCATGGTTTCTTCGCAACTACCTTCTTTGTAACTATGTTTTCCTTCCAAACTTCTGTGATGGCCCTTTTTAGAGATGTCCATTCCTCTTCAACTGTACTGCCTACTGCGCTATTCCTTATTGCTGTATCTATAGCGCTAGAGAACTTCAAACGTATCTCGTCATTCCTTAGTACTTCCGTATCCCACTTCTTTGCGTATTGATTCTTCCTAACTAATGTTATGAACTTCAGCCTACTCTTCATCACTACTATATTGTAATCTGAGTCTATATCTGCTCCTGGGTACGCTTTACAGTCCAGTATCTGATTTCGGAATATCTGTCTGACCATGATGTAATCTAATCGAAATCTTCCCGTATCTCTCGGCCTTTTCCAAGTATACGTCCTCCTCTTGTGATTCTTGAGCAGAGTATTCGCTATTACTAACTGAAACTTGTTACAGAACTCAATTAGTCTTTCTCCTCTTTCATTCCTTGTCCCAAGCCCATATTCTCCTGTAACCTTTTGTTCTACTCCTTCCCCTACAACTGCATTCCAGTCGCCCATGACTATTAGATTTTCGTCCCCCATTACATACTGCATTACCCTTTCAATATCCTCATACACTTTCTCTATCTGTTCATCTTCAGCTTGCGACGTAGGCATGTCTACCTGAACTATCGTTATCGGTGTTGGTCTGCTGTCGATTCTGATTAGAACAACCCGGTCACTGAACTGTTCACAGTAACACATCCTCTGCCCTACCTTCCTATACATAACGAATCCTACACCTGTTATATCATTTTCTGCTGCTGTTGATATTACCCGATACTCATCTGACCAGAAATCCTTGTCTTCCTTCCACTTCACTTCACTGACCCCTACTATCTCTAGATTGAGCCTTTGCATTTCCCTTTTCAGATTTTCTAGTTTCCCTACCACGATCAAGCTTCTGACATTCCACGCCCCAACTCGTAGAACGTTATCCTTTCGTAGATTATTGAATCTTTTTCTCATGGTAACCTCCCTCTTGGCAGTCCCCTCCCGGAGATCCGAATGCGGGACTATTCCGGTATCTTTTGCCAATGGAGAGATCATCATGACTCTTCTTCAAATGCAGGCCACATGTCCTGTAGATACACGTTACGTGTCTTTAATGCAGTGGTTTCCATTGCCTTCTGCATCCTCATGTCGTTGATCATTGCTGATTCTTCCGTCTTTAGGGGCAATTTCCCACCCCTAGGACAAGAGAGTGCCCTGAACCTCTATCCACTCCTCCACCCACTTTGACGAGGTCGTTGGCAGAATGAGGCTGACTTCTTATGCCGGAAGTCTTCGACCGCCAATGCTGATTATTTATCATAATTTAAGCACTGGCGATTATCGAACCCAGGACCGAAAACGTTTTGATTATGAATCACAGACGCTACCCCTAGACCACGGTGACCGCCATGTTAAGGTGTAAACCCGACGACCATCAAACTACAGATGCTCAGGCACGTAACGCATCTGCGACGCACTAACTCCCTTCTAGCTCCGTCCCTACGATCATGTACGCCACTGCATCTCAGTCTACTCCTGCTCATCTGCCTCCTGTGACGAATAGCAACGCCCATCAAACAGAAAAACTGTTTGCAGCCTCCTTCACGACCATTTGTTAAGTTCCATAGCTCTCCATTGCAGCACCTTCTCCACCAGTCACCTCGCCCACCTCTGCCTTCTGTAGTGTCAAGCAGCCTACTGAGGATATTCTCCCAGTGGTGGAGACCGATGATTCTTTCAGGAATGATATGGAGAGATCCTTCTGGCCATCTCTCTCCACATCAGAGATGTCACTCGTGAAACAGCTCTAAATATCCGTTGGTCGGCGGATGGACTCACAGAGGTCATCGCTCTTGTTGACGGGCTCAGCCAGATTTTGTTATAATGGCGAATCGCGAACTGTACAACCATCATCTAGTTGTCTATATTTTTAATGCTAATGGCACTAAACGTGTGAAGACTGAACTGAACATCTTCCTCTATGACTAACTTGTGGACGTTTCGCTTGTATTAAAAACCCACCTTAAACCCGCAGATGACTTTCCCCTCCCAACATGGTTTCCTATCGCGCTGACCGACTCCATCGCCGAGCTGGGGGCACGGCAGTATTCCTACATAAGACACTCGTCCATAATCATAAGGCTCTCCAACTACCAGAACATATAGAGGCTACAGCAGTCACTGTTTCTACCTGCCTCAGTGCTATTACTTTTGCTGTGGCATATTTGAGTCCTAACCTACCATTTCTTGAAACAGACATCCGTACTAAGACATCATTTGACAAACTCATTGTTGGGGAAGATCTCAACGCCAAGCATCCGGCTTGGGATTCTCACATTGCTATTCCCAAGGTCAGATTCCTTGAACTGGAAGATCCTCTGGCAATGTCGGTTTATGGTCACCACACTCCCACCCATATACCTGTTTGCTCCGACTGCCAGACAGATGTTCTGGATCTGCCCATTTCAAGAAATTGCTGTATAATTTTTTTTTTTAAACTCTCCACGAACTGGCCTCTGACCACGACCCCATGCTCCTGCACCTTACCAATGTTACTCTGTCTGTAGACGTTAGAAACATTGACCATCACGCATTGAGACAATTTTTCGAGGATATCAGCAACACCACCGGGAATATTGGAAATTTGTGGTAAGGTCTTATAGGACCAAACTACTGAGGTCGTCAGTCCCTTAGCTTACATACTACTTAATCTAACTTAAACTAACTTACGCTAAAGACGACACACACACCCATGCCCGAGGGAGGACTCGAAACTCCGACGAGGGGAGCCGCTCGAACTGTGACAAGACACCTAAGACTGTGCAGCTACCCCGAGTGGCTCACCACCGGGAAATAGCCTGACCTGACAACGCCTGCCAATCTGGTTAGCGTTGTTGATTACTTAACGACGAAAATCTAGAAGGCAATGAAGGCATCTACTTTTATTGTCCCAAGAACTTAAGCCCCACTGGATGACTTGCCTCTCGTATTTCGCAAACTAAAAATCCAGAAGAACTGCTACCACAGGCAGTGGAAGCATTTTTGTGACCCCCAGAATAAGCATGACATGAGGTGTCTCCAATGTGAATTCTGTTACCACCTCGCCAATTGGAAAACAGAGCAGTGGGAGGACATGATGTCTGTCTTTCTGCTCCAACATAGATCACAATGGGCTGTTGTCCAAGCTCTACAGCACTCTGCAGTGAGGACCAACCATCCCATCTGCACGGTGGATTACTTCACTTATAATGCCCTCCATGTGGTAGAAATTCTAACTAATACATTTGAGGCCCAGAACCAATTGCTCGTTCAGGGCCCTGCGCTTTCGGAATTCGGGGATGAATGCGGTATACTGTCAGCAGTTACCGCTTTCAGCCAAAGACCACCTCTTACTGCCCCTCACCTTAAGTCCCCTGCAGAAGTCGAGCAGCTCCTCCAACAGGAACATGGACAATGAGCTCCAGGTTTGGATGGCACTATAAATGAACACCTCCATCGGCCCCATCGCATGCCACTGCTCTTATTTACCAGCATCCTGAACTGTTGTCCCACAACAGCCCCCCCCTCCCCCCCTCCCCCCCTCCCCCACATACAGGGGAAGCAGACCAAGCTGATCGCCATCCCCAAACCCTCGAAGGATCCTATGTTACCTACTAACAACAGCCCCATTAACCTTCTGAATGCCGACCGTTGTGGCCGTGCGGTTCTAGGCGCTTCAGTCTGGAACCGCGTGACCGCTACGGTCACAGGTTCGAATCCTGCCTCGGGCGTGGATGTGTGTGATGTCCTTAGGTTAGTTAGGTTTAATTAGTTCTAAGCTCTAGGCTACTGATGACCTCAGAAGTTAAGTCGCATAGTGCTCAGAGCCATTTGAGCCATTTGAACCTTCTGAATACCATAGCAACGGTCATAGAATCTTTGATCTACAAACGCATTTCTCTGCCTCTGGCAGCGGCTGGGACAATCCGCTTCCCACCTGTCGGCTGAACTCCAAGTTCTTAGGACCACAGGACATGTCAGCAAGGGCTTTAACTCCACCATATCGACGCCAGCGATTTTCCTGCACCTGCAAATCACGTACGATAAGATTTTGCAGGACAGTCTTGTGTACAAAATGCTGACACAGACGACCATACCAGATATCTGTATCAAGATCGTGGATGATTTCCTACTTGACAGTACCTTCTTGGTTACTCAACAAGGAAAACGCTCGAGCTTACATCACAACGCTCCGTGTTGTCTCCCATCCTGTTCAACATTTATATGAATGATTTGGCGATGATATGGCGCTTTATACAACCGACCGCAACACGGACCAGCTCACTGGTCCCCTCCAGAGGCAAGTTGAAGCGACTGTCATCTTGTGTCGTTCTAACAAGATTGCTCTCAATGCCGCCAAAACTACGACAGTCTACTTCAGCAAACGGTGCCCAGACCTCTGCGGCAACATCACTATTGTAGGCGTCCAGGTCCCATGATCCCCGGATAAATATATAGGTGTCCAGATGGATAAAAAACTGCTCTTCCATCGCCATGCGGAATACGTAACCCAAAAAGGACAGAAGCTGATAAAAGCAAAAGCGTTGTAACAATTCTTCAACAGCAGGGAACTGAACTGAGAAACCAAACTCCGACTGTACCAGACGGTTGGCCACCCTTCCCTCACCTATGGCCCTCCGCGTGAGCCATGATTAGTGCCTCCCGGATGCAGGCCCTCCAGCGCCTGCAGAATGAGTTGCTTCGGCGCCGCCGGCATGCGCCTCCTCTTACGAGAGTTGTTACCATCTACAAGGAAACAAACATGGTAACTGCAAAGACGACCATTCGAGAGAAGGTAAGGCGTCTCTATGACAATGTGGATAACCTGCGTGACATGTTCATTGGCTTACACGACATTTTCACCACGACTCCCCGACACTGGCACCGCCATTGTGTTCATCTTACCATCCCCGAGGAATCAGATTTGCACCATGGCTAACGCTGACCCTGTTACAACCACTAATAGTGCCAGTCTTGATGCGTCTACTCGATATGTGACGTCCATAACACCGCCACCAATGTCAGTATCTATGTAGCTGTGTTCCCTATTGCTTGCTACGTTGAATTTCCACCGTCGGAGGGTGGTACAGGATCTCAAGTCCCACCGCCACACCTTCAACGTGCACTCCAATGATGTCATTGGAATGAAGTCATTCTAGGATAGAAAAAATTTACCCTTACACCAAAACAGTATGACCGAGATCCACCACTGAAGCTGTACAACCTACCAAAAAACAATATGCAGTGCAAGACACTCACCTGAAGATGGCTGAATGGTTGTTAGCCGAACTGTCTTGGCAAGAATTTGACGTCATTCGGCTGCAGCCCCGGAACTTCTTGGAATACTCTTTAATTGGGAAAATTTTAAGAATCACAAAAGTAAAAATTTCAGTGGCTTCCAGGAGAAAAAAAACCGGTTTATTACGGACAGAACAAAGAGGAGAAAACTTTAGGGAAAGAATGAAAAGTAATAGAAAAAAAGGAGAAATGGAAGATAAGATAAATTATTTCATGTGGTTCCAAACCAATAAAAAAAATTAACAAAAAAATATTTTTGGTTGGTAAACAAAACGCTGTTGCTAGATGGTCTTTTAACAATGAGCGACTGGAGACTGTCTAATCATTTGTCCGTCTAGGAGTAAAATTACATCACATGGAAAATTAAAGGATATTACATGCAGAATCCACCAGGCTTTTAACAAGAGAAGAAACTGCATAAACAAACTTCTCGGATAATGGTGTCTGAAGGTGTCCGAATTGGGCTGCAATTTCGAACAGTCTTAAAAGCAAAAAAAACCACAGACTGAAAGCCTTTGAGACGCGGTGCTACCGCAAATGCTAACGATATCCTGGGCTGGATAAGTATCAAATGAAGAGCTGCCGTGTCCTTGAAGTTTATCCAACACAGAAGATACACATTCTTCGGCCATCTGCAGAGCCATGATGGTGTCGTTCGTTAAAAGTATAGTTGACTGGACAGTTGGAGGGAAGAACACAAGTATCAGACCGAGCCTGGAATACATCAGCCAGACTACTGGGGATCACCGCTGCAGAACGCCGAGTGCAGTGGATAGCACACTGGACTCACATTCCGGAGGACGACGGTTCAAACCAGGGTTCGGCCATTCTGATTTAGGTTTTCCATGATTTCCATAATTTTTTAAGCCACATGCCGCGACGGTTCCTTCTAAAGGGCTCGGCGGCTTTCCTTCACCATCTTTCCCTAATCTGAGCTTGTGCTCCGTCTCTAATGTTCTCATTGTCGCCGGGACATCATACACTAATCTTCTTCTGCTCCTCTTCTGCTGCACCAAATACACCGCCCTCAAGAGGAATGCTGAAGGCAGAAAAACATGGCGAACTGCAGCTAACTGACCTGATGGTTGACTACGTAAGAAGAAGAAGCTGTTCGTGATGATGATGCTGATGATGATGATGATAGTGATCATACTGAGATGGGATAGTGATTGCACATATACATATAGCGGTTGCATCGAGTACACAAGGTATAAAAGGACACTGCATTGGCGGACCTGTTATTTTTACTGAGCTGATCCATGTGAAAAGTGAAGCGTCCCCTTTGGAAAATTTATGAATGACAGTGCTGGTAAACCTCTTATGTTATTTGATTTCCAAACAGCTGAGCAAAACTGAACGTGCTCAGACATTTCTCTCTTTACTTATTCTGATCATCAATAAACTGACACACAATACATTTAGCGCAACTCAATCTGACTATCAATAATCCCTACAAAAGAATAGCCCTGACTAACAATAACCTATACCTTTCATGAATCACTTACCTCACAAAAATCTTAGTTACTCGAACTACTGCAATAAAGCGAGCGCCAATACTGCCAGCTAAATGAAAGATTGTAACTACTGATAGGCATAGTTAGCAAATGAAAGATTTTGATAGAGAACAAGGAATGCATTTACCTTAATAATTTTCAGAAGTCATCATATATATATATCTATCAATTCATGACATTCATCTTTACAAATTTCACCGAGCGAGGTGGCGCAGTGGTTAGCACACTGGACTCGCATTCGGGAGGACGACGGTTCAATCCCGTCTCCGGCCATCCTGATTTAGGTTTTCCGTGATTTCCCTAAATCACTTCAGGCAACTGCCGGGATGGTTCCTTTGAAAGGGCACGGCCGATTTCCTTCCCCATCCTTGCCTCACCCGAGCGTGCGCTCCGTCTCTAATGACCTCGTTGTCGGCGGGACGTTAAACACGAATCTCCTCCTCCTCCTTTACAAATTTCCTTTTTCTGGCGGACACACGTCCACTTATAGCAACCTCTCAAAACTCTGGCACCTCTCTCCCCACATGCACACCACTGCTGGCGGCTCACCGTTACGCGCTCTTCACATCCAACTGCCCAACACTACAATAGCGAATATTCCAACAATGTCAACCAGCCACAGACTGCACACAGCACGGTCAGTGATTTTCTTACAAAGCGCTACGTGGTGTTACCAACATAAAAACCTAAACAACCTACTTACAAAAGCTCTCCGACGTGATTATGGCCACGCGGTAGGAATTAGCAGACTCTGAACTCGGAAAGGTAGTTGGAGGTAGACGCACGAAACATTCCAAACTCTTAACGTGAAATGGTAGTTGGAGGTAGACACACGGAACGTTCCACTTCGGAAGTCGTTAGGGAATTCAAAATGTCAAGAATGTGCCAAGAATACCAAATTTCAGAAATTACCTCTCGCCACAGACAACGCAGTGGCCGACGGCTTTTACTTAACGATTGAAAGTAGCGGCGTTTTCATAGCGTTGTCGGTTCTAACACACAAGCAACAGTGTTTTAAATACCCACCGAAACCGATGTACGGAGTACGACGAACGTCTCCGTTAGGACAGTGGAACGAAATTTGGCGTTAATGGGCTATGGCAGCATACGACCGACACTAATGGCTTTTCTAACAGCAGGACATTGCCTGCAGCGCCTCTCCTGGGCTTGTGACCATATCGGTTGGACCTAGACGACAGGAAAATCGCGTTCTGGCAAGGAAGGTCCCGATTTTAGATGGTAAGAGCTGATGGTATTACTCGAGAGTGGCGCAGAACGCAACGGGCCATGAACCCAATGTGTCAACAAGGCAGTGTGGAAAGTGGTGATGGCTCCATAATTATGTGGGCTATGTTTACATGGAACTGACTGGGTCTTCTCGCCCAACTGAACCGATAGTTAGCCGGCCGGAGTGGCCGTGCGTTTCTAGGCGCTACAGTCTAGAACCGAGCGACCGCTACGGTCGCAGATTCGAATCCTGCCTCGGGCATGGATGTGAGTGATGTCCTTAGGTTAGTTAGGTTTAAGTAGTTCTAAGTTCTAGTGGACTGATGACCTCAGAAGTTAAGTCGCATAGTGCTCAGAGCCATTTGAACCATTTTTTTGAACCGATAATTGATTGGAATTAGATATGTTCGGCTAGTTTGAGAGCGTCTTCAAACATCCGTTGACTTCATGTTCCTAAACAACGATGTCATGTCACCGTGCCAAAACTGTTCGTGACTGGTTTGAAGAACACTCTGGACAATTCGAGCGAATGATTTGGCTACCCAGATCGCCGGATATGAACTCCATCGAACATTTACGGGACGTAATCGACAGCTCAGTCCGTGCGCAACATTCTGTACCGGCAAAACTTCGGCACATATGGACAGCTATAGCTATAGCTATAGAGGAAGCATGGCTGAACATTTCTGCAGGGCACTTCAAAAGACATGTTGAGTCCACGCAACGTCGAATTGCTGCACTGCGCCGTGAAAAAAAGGAGGTCCAAAACGATATTAGGAGATATAGTATGACTTATGTCCCTTCAGTGTATTATTATAATGATGACGATAGTGGCACATGACAACCAGTCTTAAGCGTCCCAAGTTACTTCAGTATATTCCATTCGTAAGTAAAATATCTACAGTAGAAGGGAAGCCTCTGAGAAGAGAAGGGTCGACGGCACAGAACGTCTCGGACGGTGTAAGGGAAGGAGCTCCCGCCGATGCATTCTAAGCAGGGCCGGAGCGCCCCATTTTGGCAGTAATCGGCTTCGCAGCCGGAGTACCGGGAGCGCGGAAATTACCGAGGCCGGTAAGCCGATTTAAAACAACAGACCGGCCTGCTCGTCACTCACGCCTTTGTCGAGTAAATGGACCGCTATTTCGGCGCAAGACAAGCCTGAATATTTCGCTGCGAGACCGGATCTTCACAAGAGTATAAGAGTCCACGTAATGCCATAATTTTCTTTTCTGCTCAAAGATAAGTAAATCACACTGTTGCGTGTCTGCCGTGCAAGAAAGTCTCTGCATATGAAGAAAAGACACGGAAGGAAGTACAGATTCGTTTCGTGCCGGCTACATCAAATAAAATCCCCGAAAGAGGGCAAAGTGAGATGAACGAACTGCTGAGAAGTAAAGGAGATGTTTGTAGCTCCAATGAAGTTCCGTCGAACAAGAACTCAATTTTACAAGTATCTAATAAGAAAACAAAAGCAAGTTCCCATCCTTTTATAATGCTGATATGCTATTTTTATGAACTACTTTATACTGGGCAGTTACGAAAAGGCAAATATTCGATTATTAAAAAAATTAAGAGTTTGGTATTAGTGTCAGTTCTAAGCAGAATTTATGTCCGCATATATAAATATTCTGATAAATTGTAGAAGTCTCTGTTTTCCATTTAGGGATATTTTCTATTTCCTGCCAGTATCTGTGGAGAAACTGACTTGTGCAAAAATATATAATACTACATTCTGAGTGCTAGACACGGACGCTAAAAGTATAGCGGCATGGAAACATTTTTATTTGCAGTGTTATTGATCCGAATTTCAGGACTCATCTTAAATTCACCAGTGCCTAAAGCGAGTAAATTCTTGAGTATGTTTATTACTCACTCACCGACGTCACGTAACAGCACTCGTCTGTGGAATAAATGCAATTTTCGTCATACATGCACTGTTCTAGGAGGTTACGGCATGCAACAGCACTCACTAAAACCTTGCTAGTAGTTCTGTAGGTAGATCAAACCACAGAAAGATTTGTAAAGGTAATGTTGGAAGAGCTGCGAATTTAGTGCTGACTCAATTTGTTATCCTTCCGAGTACCTAGGAAATACCACCTGCCAAGTGTGCGCACTGATCTCTATTTCTGGTAACTGTTAGTCATGTTTAGTTATTTTTAATTGCATAATATGAGTTTTTGTCGGATTAAATTCTACTTTGCTATGAACCAGTTTTGAACTTGTTACACAAATTTTCCTGGATTGATGTGCTTAGACACTTTAATCAGCATACTTGTGTATTTCTTTTGAGAAATCTTAGAATGTGTTACAAAGGTAGCGTTTGTTACACAACTCTTTAAAACTATCTGAATGAAAAAATATAGCAAGAACGAAATTTACTGACCCTTAAGACGTGTCACCTGTTACCAGATGTGGCACACGAGGGATTAGAAATATGAAGTGATGGAATGTTCTAACTAGTCATGCTATTTACGAGCCTGAAATAACACCTATTACGTCCCATGAGGAAACTTGAAGCTGGGAAATGTAACTGGTCAATTGATACGGTTATGACAACTGTCATGAGCGTTCCGATTGTCTTCCACAATCGTACGCTTCGGTCTGGGTATCAGACTTCTGACTGGTGCCACTCACTTTATCCCACGAAAAAGCTTGCACCCTATAAACTCATTTTGTTCAACATATTCCCTGTACCCGCCTCTAGTACTTTTGAAGTTATAGCCTGATGTTTTAACGCATGTCCTGTCACTCTTTACCTTCTTCTGGTCAGTGTGTTTCACATATTCCATTCGTCACCATTTCTGTTCAGTAACTCTACTTAGTTTTCTGGATCCTTCTGTAACACCACTGTTCAAACGTTTAGATATCCTTTTATAGTTTCTCGTTTTCGCCCAATCCATGATTAATTCCCATACACTGCTCAAATTAAGGCTTGTATTACATACTAACTGACTTCCTTTGGTAAGAGATACCCTCTTCGCCTGTGCAAGTAGTTCAATTATTTCATTTCCTCTACTAAATCTCCCCCAATACTGATGCCAAGTTTATCACAGATGTTATTAATGTTGTCCCTTAATACTTTTGTTTCTCGTACATTTTAATATTTATTCAGGACTCATTAGACCGTTTATTCTCTACAGCATATACTACAATTCCTCCCCAAAAATGTTTCAATGGCTCTGAGCACTATCGGACTTAACATCTCAGGTCATCAGTCCCCTAGAACTTAGAGCTACTTAAACCTAACTAACCTAAGGACATCACACACATCCATGCCCGAGGCAGGATTCGAACCTGCGACCGTAGCGGTGGCACGGTTCCAGACTGAAGCGCCTAGAACCGCTCGGCCACACCGGCCGTCAATTCCTCCCCACTTTCACATAGGGGAGGAAGGTTATCAGCTGATCCTCCCATTGATTTTGTCACGTCGCACCACATTCAAGCATATAACACTGCAACAGCATTTACGTAGCTTATATAATCAAATACCAAGTTTGGCTTATTACATACTATGCCCCAACAGAACAAGTAGTCCTGTCACGGAAAAGCCACGTATAACACTCCTTTCTACTACTGCTATACCGTAACCTTAAAGTAGGAGGCAGGTCGTGAAATATAACTATCTACTTAAAACAATTATGGTATAAAGCAACAGAGCAGTCTTACCCTCTGAGAGGAATTTTGTCGTGTTGACCGAGTTGTACCTAACGGGAGTGGCTTATCGGAAATGAAAGTCAGAATTACGTAAATATTTGAACAGTAACAAACAAAATTTTTGCCTATCTGCACTGTTTAATGGATAAAGAAAACGGTCGCCAGCCTAATTAGGCAAGAGAAAGATTAACGTTCTCGTTTAAGAAAGTAGGTATGAGTAACTTTAACGGACAAACACAACCTATACTTGGCCACACGCGAGTGCAAGGAACTCTGACACATACATATGTTTACGGTAAGATTGAAGCTAACGGCTAGAGCAGCACAAACTATTTGCAAAAATATAACAAATAACGAAACACACTATTACTTTCAGTGCTTATTCGAACTGAATAGTCTTTATAACGTTATTATTACTATTCACCGCAGAATCATAAATTGGGCATAGGTTAAGTCTCTCTCAGTTAAATACTTTACTATTTTAAATGAAAATTAATTGGAATCCACTAACAGGTTGCTTCTCACTATCTTTTGAATAAAGATATTATTGTTTTCATAAATACTGGTGTTTCCATTGCTTGTTACCTAGCATTAGCACAATAGACAAACTGTGGATCCTGTTATACTATTAATACACACTTCCAATACACAAGCGATACAAACACTTAGCAAACATGAATATATAACTATCCACCATTGCAGTTTTCCACTTTTACTACAGTGAAACATAATGTTGACTAATTTGCAAGAACTGACTCACCTTTTAAAATATACTACAGGGAGCACTATGATCATTAACTAAGCAACACTTTATAAGCCTCAGTTTAAAGAGCTATTAATCTCTAAAAGAAATTGCAAATTGTCTTTATTACCACAGTCTTCTACTTTCAAGTAAATGATTAAATAGGTGACTTTGAAACTCCACAAAACTTTAAATTAGACTGTTTCCATCCCTGGAAGGCTTTCACAAGACTAAATTTACTACCTCGCACAATTTCACTAAATCCACAGTAAATCTGAATATTCCCTTCTCATCAAAGATCAAACAACACAATGTAATTAAGTGTCTAACTCTGAGGTTTTCATTTTTTTCTACAAAATAGGACACTCGGTAATCATAGTTCAAATGGAGAGGAATCTGAAAGGTGTTGTGATAAGGAAAGAAATCAAGGTAGGTACATGAATTCAGTTATAAGTTACCTTATATTTGAGCACGCTAACACATCCAATAAACTGATCCTTCAACATTATTATAGTATTCCGTTACAGTGATTGCGCATTGTGGTTGCGATTGCATGTCAGTAGGTGGATTTCCAGGCAGAATTGCTGGACTCTGTCATTTCTTGGTGGCGAGGATGGATACTAATTCCAGAATCGTTCCAGCTATTTATCCATCCATCCGAGGCATTGGAAAGTGGCAGAAAAAGCCTCTCTCGGAACCAGCACAACATACAACATTTACATGGTAGTGCACAGTTCGGTAGCTCGTCCCCCTACTGACTCACATTCCCACCTTTTCTGCCTAGGCCAACCACAATTTGCGCGCGCTACACAGTTGCGTTCCCGAGGGGAACCACTACACCTTTTTCATACAAACTAACTAAGAATCCTAAGTGAAGGTCAGCAGATTACATAACAGTAACCAAATACATTAAATAAAACAGAACATTTGCACATATTGACATTTCTACAAAAAATTATTCACACAGAAATTACAATTATATACAGTAAGTTTTGTTCCCTCCAAATGGGACAAAGAATTTAAATGATTGATGTACTACATTGCATAAAATCAAGCCACGACATCAAAGTTTTAAACAAAGAAAAGAGTATACAATTTTGTGTTATCTATTCAATCAAATACATTTACAGAAGCTCAACGATGTAACATTAAACCTAAGCAAAAGGCAAAATAAATCCGTACAGCATTAGAGCCATGGTGTTACAAGCTCAAATCGGAAAGTAGTGCCGTCAATAAAATGCGGTCTTAGAACAGAATGCACGTTTATTACGAGCACCAGCGTACAGTTAGAATAGAACTATATTTCTGGACGCAGGGTGCAGCAATTTATACAACGATCTAGTATTGCAGGATATACAGGCATTACAAATGTAAGATATATCATGAACCTTTTAGAAATGAAAAATCCTAAATAAAAGATAGTTGCTGGTGGGCAGTTTAAAATGGGGCCCGCAGCAGGTTGCCAGCACCGCTAACCGCTACGCCACACTGCAAGAAGTGCAGCTCGCGGCAATGTTGTTTTCTCCAGGCTTTTAATGTCACACCTGAAACTGTCCTTCACTTCATTCTTTGGTTTTCCTGTATTCGTAGTGAACGGTAGTGAGGACTGAGTACGTCCCTACTTGTCTTTCTCAAAGTGAGCACTTCGTTTTTGATCTTCCATTCTCATTGCGCCCTCATGTTTTCTTTACATAATGTGCCTTACATGTTTTTCGTTATAGTGCACTAGCTTAGCACCCACTGCTTCGCTCGCGAAGACTATATTGTCTGCATACATCTTTTTTGCCTTTATTTAATCGAATTTGTATGTTGTTACGCCATTGCTCATGTGCAAGTCTTTACATTGCTGACAGTCTTTCGATAATTAAAGTGTTTCAACGAGCTTAATTTAATTTCATCTATCGAGTTAAAAAAGAAAGAGATAAATGGAATGAGTGGTTCTAAAATTATCAGCATGTGTCTTACACATGGTACTGAATTCTTTCATCTCAGTCGAATATGTTATGTAGCGAGTTGATAAAATTTATGTCGCCATGAGCAAAATTTTACGTCCTCGCTGCTGATGATAAGTGGGTGGATGGCGGCCAAAGAATGTGCATCGTAAGAATCAGAAAAGGCAGGGAAAAGATTAGTTGACACAAGTGTATAATTTAGTCAACTTATGCGAAAGAACTGCTACACTGTTTACAATTTGTGGCAGACGCGAATAGCTTTAAGCGGAGGTCGAACACGGCCATGTCTATGTATACGAATATTTGGCGGTAGAGTAGCTATCAACAACACAGAGTAACGTTCGTCACGAACTAGTGGCCCATGCAGTATCGACAAGCTACTACAGGATATTCCTGTAGATGCATTCGCATTTAAATGTGGTGTCTACTTTGTCGTCAAGAAACGAATACTTTGTAGAATAATTACAACAAAAATAATTTTATAAACATATACAGGGTGTTATGGGTTAGAGTAGATGTTGTATATCTATTGATTACTTCAATATTTACTTTATTTACAGACTAATAATTTTAGCTATTACGAGTAATATGTTTCTAGCTTGGTTAGTACTTCTAAGTACGCTGGCACGTACCGAAGTGTGGGCGTGTAGATGCAAAAAAGAAGGAAACATCAGAAAGTAAATTATGTGATTTGTTTGCCGGAAGACTATCAATGCAGAGAAAAAGCAGCTAAAAAACTGTTGTGGGTACCTATTAAGTTACCAATAATCTCCTAACGCCCTGTATCAACCCTACTGAAAAATTAATTCCTTTTTCTATGCAGTTCTGACAGAGGCGATTTGTTGTTCTGATTGTTAAATAGCTTTCTTTGATATAATTCATGAACTGCGATACCTTTTTGTTAAATAGCTTTCTTTGATATAATTCATGAACTGCGACACCTTTCAGACTTTTACCGCTAATTAAGACTGTAGAAGCATGGCCCTTTCCGAATGTAATTGAGTAATTCTGATCAGAAAACGATTCTGATTTCATAATGAAATATTTTCATACAACTTTTCATTTCCTATTTGTCCCCTTAAAGGTTAAATTTAAAAAAAATCCCGAAACTCGTAGTTTTTTTATTTCTGAACGAGAAACCAAACACAAGTTTTCGTGTTTCTTGTTTCAACATTGTCTTAATATCGACATATTTTCGAAAAACTCTTTCATCCTCTATTTCGAAAAATCTCTTCTTACGCGATGCCTACGGTATAAGATCAACACCCCCTCCACGTTTCGAGTTTCTGTCCTCACCGGTTTGGGTTGGGTGATGATGAGTCAGTCATTATTGAGATTTTATTTTACAAAGATTGACCAGAAAGTAAGTTCCGGTCGGTCGCGAAATGGAAACCACAGTGAAAACCAGAAACGTATTGTTTGTAACAGTTAGGTACATTCCACCTGCTTCTCTACATAGTCGCCGCTCCAACTTCGAGTTTCATCTTAGTGTTGTATCAAATTTCCATTATCCTCTTCAAATAAAGCAGCCGCCTGTGCTTTCGGCCAGTTATCTGCACTGGTCTGTGGAAAAATTTTGTCTTCACAGACAGCGGTTTTTGTGAGCTGGGACTCAGGGGGAGCCAATTAAGGACTGTATTGTGGGTGATCAAACGCTTCTCATCGGAAACGCTGCAGGAGCGTCTTCATTGCCCGTGCAGTGTGCGGCTGAGAATTGGCATGAAGAAGGAACTGCTCGACAGTTGTGTTATGTGGGCTGCATGACACTGGCGAAATCTCTAACCAGGCCCTCATATTTGGCGGGAGACGGTATTCCCTACGCATCTTTACGCGCTCACTGTTCACGCAAAACTGAAAAGAGCGACGCGACACGATGGACGGGCATGCTACAGACACTGCCCAACACATCTGGGGAAAGCTTTACCGGATTTCCATTTCGCGACCGATCGGAATTTACTTTCTGGACAATCCGCGTATATATGGAGACAGCTATTTTCCTGACGGTTTCAATCACCTTGAAGCTCTATACGGTTCTAAATTCTTCTCCTAGGTAGACAGATACTGTGAGAAAGCCTTGATGTCACTTTCCTTCCTTCTATTGTCAAGCGAAACCTCAGAACTGTCTATCTGGTGCCTTTGTCTTCCGTATAGCTCAATATCTTCTCCGTTCTTATGCGTATTACTTTGGTAAGAAACTACGTCCAGGAGCTGTCGAGGTCCCACTTACTTGTCCTTGCCATCTTTGTGGATAGCACTTTTACTGAAAGTCCGAAGGTAAGTGTCCAGTGTCACAAATTCTGGAGATTAGCTTGAATAACCGTTTGGTGGTCGCTTGGCAAGATAAAATGGAAAATGCTATGGGTTCCAGTAGAGGAAGTGTGAAATCCAGTATATCTGATTTTAGCAGTTTATTCAGTATATAAACAAAAATGAAATGAGGATCCGTACTGGAAGGAATAGGAAAGAAGCTACTGATATCAGACAAAGAGAGAGTTAAGGTCGCACACCCTCCCTCACCCTTTTCAATGTTTGTATTGACAGTGTAGTTCATAAATGGTTATTTATATTGAACGGTACAATAACAAGTGATAGTCTTATCTTCTTGACGCTGCTGCTTGGTGACGGTCAGCTTACAATAATGCGAAGAGAACCTTTAA
The DNA here is from genome assembly GCF_023864345.2 of Schistocerca serialis cubense. Lineage (NCBI taxonomy): Eukaryota > Metazoa > Arthropoda > Insecta > Orthoptera > Acrididae > Schistocerca > Schistocerca serialis. Next base: position 816,540,792 of record NC_064641.1, on the reverse strand, counting down.
ATAGGAGTACGTAAGTTGACTCAAACTTTCACTATAACATGAGAATAATATCGACTGACAAAGTAATAGTGATGGCATTTCAAGTGTTGGAACCAATAATAGCCAGAGTTTAAATATGTAGAGTCCAGTTTTAAATATGCCATGTCAGATGATGCAGAGCTAAAATTGGGCAGATTCTGATATTTCTGTGGAAACATACAACGTACATTAAAACGTGTTCTGTGGGAAGAAACATTAATTAAACTTTACAAACTAACATGGTAGCTTTTGGAGCTGTACCGCTTGAACACTATCAATGTGAAGTCCTCAAAGGTGTTCTTCAAGTTCTGGAAACAGATGAAAATCGGATGGGGCCATTTCTGGACATCGTGGGGGATGAGCGATGACAGTGAACCCAAGGCGTGGTCTGGCACTGTCATGCTGAAGCAGAGTGTGCTCCTTACGTGGAAGAACTCTTCGAAGTCTGTACTCGATTGCAGGACGCTGTTTCTCTCGCACCGACACAGTTATGTCACACACCGTCATGTTACACACTACAATTCGGAACCATCTAACGCAGAGTGCTGCAGATATTTAGAAATAAAGAATAAAGATATAGAATGTTAATTATATTTCTTTTATTTACAAAGCTTAAAAATTAGGAGACATTACTTTTCAGCACACCCTCATTGTGCTGTGATGAGCTGATAGCACTGTTGCTTAGTTGACTATTTGGTGATGGGAGCGCTATATCTGGATCTACTTTTTTGTTAATGGTTATTTGTGGAATCTCTTTTAATTTGCCATTGTCCTTCCGTCCAATTTATTTACAGTGGCGAATTGCAATATAATTTTACTGTATTTCGCTGAAGCGATTTCGTGTAGTTATATTCTTATTTCTGTCCCTTTTTATTTGGAAAATTCAGACTATACCTGCACGACTTTCTGGTGAAAACCTACTCAATCTAAATTCCACGTCACAAAATGTACGCATGTTGACCTAAAAGAAAGGAACATTGCAGATACGACAGTCCTGTACTCTCCTCACAGCTTCTATATTACTAAAAACATATCCCGATTCATGGGACACGTTTCATAGTTTATGGCTCCAAATTCACAGTCCCAGTTGCTGGTTCTCTATCTGACGGCTTCCAGTGGCAACAAAGATTTTATTTTCAGTTTTTCTCTTAATTATTGGCGCGCGGGATTAGCCGAGCGGTCTCAGGCGCTGCTGTCACGGACTGTGCGGCTGGTCCCGGCGGAGGTTCGAATCCTCCCTCGGGCATGGGTGTGTGTGTTTGTCCTTAGGATAATTTAGGCCAAGTAGTGTGTAAGCTTAGGGACTGATGACCTTAGCAGTTAAGTCCCATAAGATTTCACACACATTTCGACACATTTTTTCGTAATTATTGACTAGATAAATAATTTAATACGCTGTTGCGTCACGGAGAGCTGGGGTCGCGTTGCAATCAGGAGGCTGGACACGGAGTGTGGTAAATGATCCAGTTTAGGCCCAGAGGCCTCAGCGATATTTATTTCTCCTGTTAGGTTACAGAGTTATAAGGCTTATTCAGGGCGCCAGTCGGCAGCCGGGCGTAAACACGTGCAACGAAAAAGTACTGAAACATAATCAACAAGATGTGGTTTGGCCCCACAGATTAGTGATCCGTGCCCATGTTTTCTGCTGGTGGCAGCGTGGGGATCAGAAGCGGTCGTATAACCAGATATCTGCAGCACAGTACAGTTCCCACCTCAGACAGCCCCTAGCATTATCAGTTAAGGCAACAGGCTATGCTGCAGGGCGTCGGTTGTCGCGAAGGCTAGGCGCTGGTTATCTACCATGGATTGACTAAGGCTACAGCAGATGTCCAAGTGTCGGCCAGGGGACTGCGCGAACGCGCCGCGAATACGCGGTGCGGGGATGACAACTTGCAAAACATCCGCGAGATTGACTGTCAGTGCAAGTGGTCTGGCCATTCATCAGTCTTCTCCTCCTGCACAGTGTCACTGTAGACGGCAACAGCAGTCCACAGCTGTGGTATGAATCAGGTTGCCTGCATCTCGGTGTTGAAGTCAGCAAACAGGTAGCAGGCACTGCGTCATCGTTCACATTCTTGAGTTTTCATTGAAACTCAATAGATATCATTCTCTCTGGTTCTAGTGACACGGACAGTGCCTTTGAGCTCCGACAACGTCGTTATTTAAACGACCGAGCATGCGCCCATGACGTGGAGCCCCGGGGATTATGAACGCATGTTCCCTCGTTTATCGGTCGCTTGTAATTCACTGATTATTGTTGGTTGCCGAGTTCGGGTGTTTCTGCCTGCTATTGACTTTGCAGTGGCGCTCTGCCTCTGAAGTTATGAACTGTTACTTCAGACACTGAATAAATCAATTCTCACCAAGAAATCACTTTGGATTTGAAGCAGCAGCATGATATTGTGCTTTCTTCGCTTGGAGGTTGTGTGGCAATGCTGACTTCAAGCCCCGACATCCATTACATTGGTGGTACATTTTGTTGACACTCTGATTGGCACTCCAGCCCAAAGCTCGCACTCTTTGTTTTGAACTCGCCTGGTAGAACTTGCGAATATTTAAACATACAGAATGAGATTTTCACTCTGCAGCACAGTGTGCGCTGATATGAAACTTCCTGGCAGATTACAACTGTGTGCCGGGCCGAGACTTTTTTTTCTTTCAATTTGTTCTATATAGTTCGAAGAGTTTGGTCTAGGCGGACGTCACAAGTCAACGGTTCAAGTTGATCGTTGATTCCTTGACTCAGTTTTTTTATTACAGAGTGCACGCAGCCCTCTGACCGAACAGCCACAGCCTGGGGGATGTTTCCCGAATGAGATTTCCACTCTGCAGCGGAGTGTGTGCTGATATGAAACTTCCTGGCAGATTAAAACTGTGTACCAGACCGAGATTCGAACTCGGGACCTTTGCCTTTCGCGGGTAAGTGCTCTACCATCTGAGCTACCAAAGCACGACTCACTACCCGTCCTTGCACTTGCCCGCGAACGGCAAAGTCCCGAGTTCGAGCTTCGGTCCGGCACACAGTTTTAATCTGCCAAGAAGATCATTAAACATATACTATAAAATTATTCTGTTCGAATAACAATGTTGTCATAGCTGCTCATTACGGGGTATAATCTCAATTTATAGGTTTTATATAATAAGACAAGTATTACAGTTAGGCGCTATGTATAAGGCAATGTAACTCACCGTGCGCGTTTCAGCTGCTGTATAACAGCACAAGAGCACGTGAACACCCTAACGTATGACACCTTGCGGATTTATTGGTTATTTTCCTTTGAATGGTGTTAAACGTAATGTAGATGCGGTAATCTCAAATACACGGCGCTCATTGCTACGTTACTCCACTAGCCCTTCTAGACTCGGAGAAAATTGCCATCAGGGTCGCAAGCACACCTTCAGTTGTGCATGTTGTATGAAGCATTAGCGCATACGCTACTGGTGTGACGTAATTGCCTTTCAGGCCAAATTCATACGAATTTGATAACCAAAGTGCAAGCGGTTCACGGCGTGTGCAGCTAGCCATTGCGACTCAACTATACGTCATTGCCACCAGGTGGTACCATACTGTAGCAGACTGTGTTGTTGCTTGGCATAAATACTCCTAGACGAAAGTTAATATTTATATGTATAAAATTAAGTACAAACAATTAACTTAAAAAAATTATTTTTTCTCAAGAAACTAGACGTGTTAGGAAACTATTAACATTTCATTTCTATAAATAGCTAAACAATAATTATGATACTCAGACGTGCTAATTCGCTCGACAATATGGTCTAATTACATCGACCATTAGTATATGTTATAGTTAAACTCATAGAAAATCGTATTTTGTAGTATTCTGAATGAGATATAGCAAATTAAGTTTTGGATTTTATCATACAGTGCTTTGAGGTGCTAAGAATCGTAAAGCACATCGTCGTTGACTGTGAGACTGTAGGATTTATTCATGCTTCTGATATCTGTTGATCTCCTGGTCTGTCAGGATTATCTGTACTGTAAGCCAAATTTGTACGGATGTATTAAGATCCACGAAAGACTATGTCACTGGTTCCTCTGATATTCATTTAAACGTGGGGTCGAAGACGGTGTGCTTTTGGCCCTTGTTGCTCTTTGCGCGTCATCTGCATTCTGGTCAAGTGACCTTGTTGGCAGACAATACTACTTGAATTTAACCATTTCCGAAAATTTCCGCCCCGATAACTGAGAAAGCCGGCACGGTAGCTCAGCGTTTTCGGTCAGAGGATTAGCTACCCTCTGTAACAAAAAAACTGAGTGAACGGATCAAGGAATAAACTAGTCATCGGACGTCCGAAACGAACAAATCAACGAACGATGTAGAACAAAAATGACGTTTAAAAAAATAAAAAATAAAACGGAAAAGTGGTCAGCGTGACGGATTGCCGTCCTACAGGCCCGGGTTCGATTTCCTGCTGGGTCGGGGATTTTCTCCGCTCAGGGACTTGGTGTTGTGTTGTCTTCATCATCATTTCATCCCCATCCGTCGCGCAGGTCGCCCAATGTGGCGTCGAATGTAATAAGACCTGCATCGAGGCGGCCGGACCTGCCCCGAAAGGGGCCTCCCAGCCAATGACTCCAAACGCTCATTTCCATTTCATTTCCGAAAATGGGAATTAGTTTTTGGAGTTGGTAGTTTACTGTCCAGCAATCAGCTTTCCTATGCAGTGTCACCATGAAATCATGTTTTAAGTGCGAACGTAAAAGAAAATTACCAAGAAAAGTTAGCCACAAAGAATCTAGGGCCTTCCAGACCAGATACGTTGTCTGAGAAACTGACGAAAATAAATGTGACTACAAGCGTACATTTAGCAAAGAAGCGTACAATAAGCGTAATATGTGTGGATGCAACACAAGAATGACTGATTTTCACGCCGGAAGTCAATTCGTTAACTAATACATGTCTTAGGTATCTTGCACATTTGTGTGAAAAAATAAAAGAAGCACGAAAACTCCAATTTACACAGAAACGCAAAACAAAGAGTAGTGAAAATTTAAACATGATTTCGATATTTCCATAAACTGCACTTAATCATCTACAAAACAACAAAATTCTGGTAAAAGTTCTTTTTTAGATAAGTTATGCGTATTAATATTATTATTATTACTGTTATAATTGTTATTATTAATGAAAACGGCTAAAGTTGTATAGATGTGCTGGTAACAATAACTGTTATACAACAGATGCAATTAATTTCACACTCTCATATTTATCTGAATTTAAATATTTGTGAACAGCGAGAATGTTTACCTAATAGCCGCCACTGCCGAGCGCGATACTCGATTATATCCGTCCAGTATATGAGAACGACAGTACTTAGTTTCTCACATCAAATTTAACGTCTAATACGGGGTGTTCCATTTATCTGATGACGCACACGCGGGGTTGTGTTTCCCGGTCACCGAAGCCACACAGACCACTAGAATGGCTCCCGCATCTCCCTGTAAAAGCCGCGTTACTCGCCTTTGCGGGCAGCTTCAATCGAACATTGCAATAAACGTGGCTACTGTAACAGTGAAGTCTGCGAACTCTACACTGGCAAGGCCGAATTACTCCACAACGAGTGTTAATTTACGACTCGTATGTGCGTACAGAGTCCTCTCTTATTTTCTGGAGACTGCTTGAAGGGAGCATGTGTGCTAAATCTTTCCAGGCTAGATATCTACTACAAGCACTTTAGTTCATTTAGAGATCTACTAACATAAAAATTGCAAAAGGTTTATGCAAAAAGCAACACTAAAGCCAAAATTAACGATTTTACTTCCACAAAATACATAAACGCCTCAGTTTTCAAGACATTATACAAATGAAAAAATTAAAATACCCACCTTCATAAAAAGTGAGAATAATTCAATACGGAGTTCATTGTTACGCTATTTTTACCGCGATTCCTTCGACAATGAGTGATAAGGCGGTTGTTTTACAAGGCATCTACACCTACATCCACATGGTTACTCTGAAATTCACACTGAAGTGCCTCACAGAGGGTTCATCGAACCATTTTCATACTACTTCTCTACCATTCCACTCTAGAATGGCGCATGGGAAAAGGGAACACTTAAGTGTCTCCATTCTAACTCTGATTTCCCTTATTTTACCATGATGATCGTTTCTCCCTACGTATGTGGGTGCCAACAAAATATTTTCGCATTCGGAAGAGAAAGCTGGTGATTGAAATTTCGTAAATAGATCTCTCCGCAAAGAAAACCGCTTTTGTTTCAGTGACTGACACCTCAACTCGCGTATCATATCAGTGACAATCTCACTCCCGTTGCGCGACAACATGAAACGAGCTGCCCTTCATTGCACTTTTTCGATGTCCTCCGTCAATCCTACCTGGTAAGGATCCCATACCACGCAGCAGTATTCCAGCAGAGGACAGACAGTTGTAATGTAAGCTGTCTCTTTAGTGGGTATGTCGCATATTCTAAGTGTTCTGACAACAAAGCGCAGTCTTTGTTCCGCCTTCCCCACAATATTATCTATGTGGTATTTCCAATTTAAGTTGCTAGTAATTGTAATTCCTAGGTATTTAGTCCAATTGACAGCCCTTAGATTTGTGCGATTTATCGTATACCCAAAATTTGTCGGATTTCTTTTAGTACCCATGTGGATGACCCCGCAATTTTCTTTGTTTAGTGCCAATTGCCACTTTTCGCACCATACAGAAATTCTCTCTAGATCATTTTGTAATTGGAATCGATCGTCTGATGATTTTACTAGACGGTAAATTACACCGTCCCGGGTTCCCGGGTTCGATTCCCGGCGGTGTCAGGGATTTTCTCTGCCTCGTGATGACTGGGTGTTGTGTGCTGTCCTTAGGTTAGATGTTAAGTCCCATAGTGCTCAGAGCCATTTTTGAAATTACACCGTGATCTGCAAACAATCTAAGGGGACCGCTCAGATTATCACCTAGATAATTTATGTTAATCAGGAACAGCAGAGGGCCTATGAAACTACCTTGCGGAACCCCAGATATCACTTTTGTTCTTCTCGATGATTTACCGTCCATCGAACTGTGGCTTCTCTGAGGGGAGATCACGAATCCAGTCACACAAGTTAGACGATACTCCATATGCACGCAATATGATTAACAGTCGCTTGCGACGAACGATATCGAAAGCCTTCTGGAAATATAGGAATATGGAAACGATCTGAGATCCCTTGTCGACAGCACTCATCACTTCATGGGAATGAAGAGCTAGCTGTGTTGCACAAGAACGATATTTTCTGAATCCGTGTTGGTTATGTATCAATAAGTCATTTTCTTCAAGGTGATTCATATTGTTCGATTACAGTATATGCTCCAAAATCCTACTGCAAATTGAGGTCAGTGATATGCGTCTGTAATTCAATGGTCACTCCTATTTCCCCTCTTGAATAATGGTATGACCTGTGCTACTTTCCAGTCTTTCGGGACAGACCTTTCGTCAATACAAACAGCAATCTCAGTTTCGACAACATGAAGTATTTAACTGAGAACTGGGATGTCACGCACATTGTTGTTTCTTGGAGGCTCAGAAAGAGAAGTTTGTGTAGCCCACACTGGAGGCGGAGATTCTTCCCCCCCCCCCCCCCCTTTCGAGCGGCCACTTCCAGTACCACACACCCCACCTCACAGCAAACCGTGAGCACTCTCCACGCTCACCCTAGCCCCGCTCACAACGCGTCAAGTTGCACTTCACGGCCAGTAATCTCACCAAGTAGGAGGAAAGACTGTTGCACGACGCGAGTGTTAAAGACGGAGAAGTGCAGATGCAAACGAAAGATACGACATTGCAGTGCCTGTTTTGTTCAGAATTACAATGCAAAGTTTCTTGGTCATGTACGCTTGTCCAAAGGAACATAAAATCGTAATTCGGAATAAAGCAGGCACTGTAATATCGTATTTATCCGCCGGTACCGGGCAAACTACTTTCCAGTAAAAAGTCTCACCTGTACTGTAAAATACATAACGGATGTACGAGTACAGGTCGAAGACGCATGGTTGACGACATGTGGAAGTTCGGGCCAGGGCGTGGGTCGTGCTTGGTTAGCCTAAGAGAAAAGCGACCGCTCGCGATAAGCGGGAAATCCTGGTTCGCGTCCCCATTCGACACAGATTTTCGTTGTCGTCATTCCATTCTACAGCTGATGGTTGTCCATGTTCGCAATTTCCAATACATTGAATGAAGACGAAAGAAGTGGAGGCAGTGTAGTCAGATATACCTCCTACAAATACCGTCCGAAACATTCATTGTCAACAAGCTGGTATTCTACAAGAACGGCTCGTTAGGACAGATTATTGTCAAACCTTTTAAAAGTTCGAATCATAAGGCTATGGCAGTCGACCGGTCTATCGCTATCGACGGGTTAAGTACCCATGAAACAAGTTTTTAGGTGTTCGAATAATGAGTAGTGATGAATAAATTTCATGAAAAGGGAAGTGGTCATGACAAGAAGCGCAAAGGGTGACGTACAGTACTGACAGAAGCTCTAACCCCGTTGACACTACATATCGCCCCGAAAAATTCCCTTAAAATGTCCTTTGGACGTCTTTCACAACAAATGCAAATTTCTTACTCCTGTGTACAATGGAGCGGCTGAGATACAGAAGAGCAAGAACTTAAACATAGTGATCATGCGCAGATGGTTAGATATTACGGGTGCGTTTTGAAACAAGTCCATGACGGTACATGGATACTTACCTCATTCTGTTTTCGTATGTTAATTCCAAAAACAGGCGACAATGGAGCTCCGACAGACCTATTCTACTTCATGAGGGATTAAATGGTTCAAATGGCTGTAAGCACTATGGGACTTAACATCTGTCATCATTCCCCTAGAACTTTTTATTTTTTTTATTTATTTATTTTTTTTGTCATCAGTCTACTGACTGGTTTGAGCAACCTACGTCCTCAATTATTTGCTTGACGTATTCCAATCTCTGTCTTCCTCTACAGTTTTTTCCCTCTACAGCTCCCTCTAGTACCATGGAAGTCATTCCCTCGTGTCTTAGCAGATGTCCTATCATCCTGTACCTTCTCCTTATCAGTGTTTTCCACATATTCCTTTCCTCTCCGATTCTGCGTAGAACCTCCTCATTCCTTACCTTATCAGTCCACCTAATTTTCAACATTCGTCTATAGCACCACATCTCAAATGCTTCGATTTTCTTCTGTTCCGGTTTTCCCACAGTCCATGTTTCACTACCATACAATGCTGTACTCCAGACAAATATCCTCAGAAATTTCTTCCTCAAATTAAGGCCGGTATTTGATATTAGTAGACTTCTCTTGGCCAGAAATGCCTTTTTTGCCATAGCGAGTATGCTTTTGATGTCCTCCTTGCTCCGTCCGTCATTGGTTATTTTACTGCCTAGGTAGCAGAATTCCTTAACTTCATTGACTTCGTGACCATCAATCCTGTTGTTAAGTTTCTCATTTCTACTACTTCTCATTACCTTCGTCTTTCTCCGATTTACTCTCAAACCATACTGTGTACTCATTAGACTGTTCATTCCGTTCAGCAGATCATTTAATTCTTCTTCACTTTCACTCAGGATAGCAATGTCATCAGCGAATCGTATCGTTGATATCCTTTCACCTTGTATTTTAATTCCACTCCTGAACCTTTCTTTTATTTCCATCATTGCTTCCTCGATGTACAGATTGAAGAGTAGGGGCGAAAGGCTACAGCCTTGTCTTACACCCTTCTTAATACGAGCACTTCGTTCTTGATCGTCCACTCTTATTATTCCCTCTTGGTTGTTGTACAAATTGTATATGACCCGTCTCTCCCTATAGCTTACCCCTACTTTTTTCAGAATCTCGAACAGCTTGACCATTTTATATTGTCGAACGCTTGTTCCAGGTCGACAAATCCTGTGAAAGTGTCCTGCTTTTTCTTTAGCCTTGCTTCTATTATTAGCCGTAACGTCAGAATTGCCTCTCTCGTCCCTTTACTTTTCCTAAAGCCAAACTGATCGTCACCTAGCGCATTCTCAATTTTCTTTTCCATTCTTCTGTATATTATTCTTGTAAGCAGCTTCGATGCGTGAGCTGTTAAGCTGATTGTGCGATAATTCTCACACTTGTCAGCTCTTGCCGTCTTCGGAATTGTTGCCACTTCCCCCAACGATTTTAGAAATTCTGATGGAGTGTTATCTATCCCTTCTGCCTTATTTGACCGTAAGTCCTCCAAAGCTCTTTTAAATTCCAATTCTAATACTGGATCCCCTATCTCTTTTAAATCGACTCTTGTTTCTTCTTCTATCACATCAGACAAATCTTCACCCTCATAGAGGCTTTCAATGTATTCTTTCCACCTATCTGCTCTCTCCTCTGCATTTAACAGTGGAATTCCCGTTGCACTCTTTATGTTACCACCGTTGCTTTTAATGTCCCCAAAGGTTGTTTTGACTTTCCTGTATGCTGAGTGTGTCCTTCCGACAATCATATCTTTTTCGATGTCTTCACATTTTTCCTGCAGCCATTTCGTCTTAGCTTCCCTGCACTTCCTATTTATTTCATTCCTCAGCGACTTGTATTTCTGTATTCCCGATTTTCCCGGAACATGTTTGTACTTCCTCCTTTCATCAATCAAATGAAGTATTTCTTCTGTTACCCATGGTTTCTTCGCCGCTACCTTCTTTGTACCTATGCACCTTCAGTGATGGCTCGTTTTAGAGATGTCCATTCCTCTTCAACTGTACTGCCTACTGCACTATTCCTTATTGCTGTATCTATAGGGTTAGAGAACTTCAAACGTATCTCGTCATTCCTTAGTACTTCCGTATCCCACTTCTTTGCGTATTGATTCTTCCTGACTAATGTCTTGAACTTCAGCCTACTCTTCATCACTACTATATTGTGATCTGAGTCTATATCTGCTCCTGGGTACGCCTTACAGTCCAGGATCGGGTTTCGGAATCTCTGTCTGACCATGATGTAATCTAATTGAAATCTTCCCGTATCTCCCGGCCTTTTCCAAGTATACCTCCTCCTCTTGTGATTCTTGAACAGGGTATTCGCTATTACTAGCTGAAACTTGTTACAGAACTCAATTAGTCTTTCTCCTCTTTCATTCCTTGTCCCAAGCCCATATTCTCCTGTAACCTCTTCTTCTACTCCTTCCCCTACAACTGCATTCCAGTCGCCCATGACTATTAGATTTTCGTCCCCCTTTACATACTGCATTACCGTTTCAATATCCTCATACACTTTCTGTATCTGTTCATCTTCAGCTTGCGACGTCGGCATGTATACCTGAACTATCGTTGTCGGTGTTGGTCTGCTGTCGATTTTGATTAGATTAACCCGGTCACTGAACTGTTCATAGTAGCACACCCTCTGCTCTACCTTCCTATTCATAACGAGTCCTACACCTGTTATACCATTTTCTGCTGCTGTTGATATTACCCGATACTCATCTGACCAGAAATCCTTGTCGTCCTTCCACTTCACTTCCCTGACCCCTACCATATCTAGATTGAGCCTTTGCATTTCCCTTTTCAGATTTTCTAGTTTCCCTATCTCGTTCAAGCTTCCGACATTCCACGCCCCAACTCGTAGAACGTTATCCTTTCGTTGATTATTCAATCTTTTTCTCACGGTAACCTCCCCCTTGGCAGTCCCCTCCCGGAGATCCGAATGCGGGACTATTCCGGAATCTTTTGCCAATGGAGAGATCATCATGACACTTCTTCAAATGCAGGCCACATGCCCTGTGGATACACGTTACGTGTCTTTAATGCAGTGGTTTCCATTGCCTTCTGCATCCTCATGTCGTTGATCATTGCAGATTCTTCCGCCTTTAGGGGCAATTTCCCACCCCTAGGACAAGAGAGTGCCCTGAACCTCTGTCCGCTCCTCCGCCCTCTTTGACAAGACCGTTGGCAGAATGAGGCTGACTTCTTATGCCGGAAGTCTTCGGCCGCCAATGCTGCTTATTTATCAACATTTAGGCAGTGTCGGGGATCGAACCCGGGACCGAAGACGTTTTGATTATGAATCAAAGACGCTACCCCTAGACCACGGTGACAGCCATATTAAGGTGTAAACCCGACGACCGTCAAACTACAGATGCTCAGGCACGTAACGCATCTGCGACGCACTAACTCCCTTCTAGCTCCGTCCCCTACAATCATGTTCGCCGCTGCATCTCAGTCTACTCCTGCTCATCTGTCTCCTGTGACGAATAGCAACGCCCATCAAACAGAAAGACTGTTTTTTTTTGTTTTTTTTTGTTTTTTCTAGACCACGTGTACTACCCCTAGAATTTAGAACTACTTAAACCTAACTAACCTAAGGACATCACACACATCCATGCCCGAGGCTGGATTCGTACCTGGGACTGTAGCAGCAGCGTGGTTCCGGACTGAAGCGCAGCGCTGGAACCGCTCGGCCACAGCAGGCGGCCATGAGGGATCCTTTTACGACGGGAAAAAGGAGTATGGTACGCAGTTAGTGGTGATAGAATATGGGGATCTTTTTTTTTTTTTTTTTTTTTTGAAAAAGTAAACAGTGAAAAAAATTTCAGAAACCTTCCGCAACTGTATTTTAATGACTTGAGTGGATGACTTCGCGTTTTTTTATCTTTTTATCAAAACAAGATGTCCAGACACTTTGTGAACAATATGGTACTGAAACAGAGGATGACAGATTAAAGGCCGAAATCTCAAATGTCTTCTTCCACAGCTGTTTCAGAACAAGACTGCACTGTAGTTCCTTCTCTAGATTGTCGCAGAGATGACAAAATAGTAGATATCGAAATAGACGATAGAGGGATAGAAAAACAATTAAAATCTCTCAATAGAGGAAAGGCTTCTGGGCCTGATGGGATACCAGTTCGATTTTACACAGAGTACGCGAAGGAACTTGCCCCCTTTCTTGCAGCGGTGTATCGTAGGTCTCTACAAGTTCGTAGCTTTCCAAAAGATTGGAAAAGAGCTCAGGTCATCCTCGTTTTCAAGAAGGGACGTCGAACAGATCTATATCTCTAACGTCGATAAGTTGTAGAATTTTGGAACACATATTATGCTCGAGTTTAATGACTTTTCTGGAGACTAGAAATCTGCTTTGTAGGAATCAGCATGGGCTTCGAAAAAGATGATCGTGTGAAACCTAGCTTGTGCTATTCGTCCACGAGACTCAGAGGGCCATAGACACGGGTTCCTAGGTAGATGCCGTGTTTCTTGACTTCCGCAAGGCGTTTGATACAGTTCCCCACAGTCGTTTAATGAACAAAGTAAGAGCATATGGGCTATCAGACCAAGTGTGTGATTGGATTGAAGAGTTCCTAGATAACAGAACGCAGCATGTCATTCTCGTTGGAGAGAAGTCTTACGAAATAAGAGTGATTTCAGGTGTGCCGCAGGCGAGTGTCGTTGACCGTTGCTATTCACAATATATATAAATGACCTTGTGGATAACATCGGAAGTTCACTGAGGCTTTTTTGCGGATGATATTGTAGTATATGGAGAGGTTGTAACAATGGAAAATGGTACTGAAATGTAGGAGGATCTGCAACGAGTTGATGCATGGTGCAGGGAATGGCAATTGAATCTCAATGTAGACAAGTGTAATGTGCTGCGAATACAATGAGAGAAAGATCCTTTATCATTTAGCTGCAATATAGCAGGTCAGCAACTGGAAGCAGTTAATTCCATAAATTATCTGGGAGTAGGCATTAATAGTTCTTTAAAATGGAATGACCATATAAAATTAATCGTCGGTAAAGCAGATGCCAGACTGAGATTCATTGGAAGAATCCTAAGGAAATACGGTCCGAAAACAAGGGAAGTAGGTTACAGTACACTTGTTCGCCCACTGCTTGAATACTGCTCACCGTTGTGGGATCCATACCAGATAGGATTGATAGAAGAGATAGAGGAAATCCAACGGAGAGCAGCGCGTTTCGTTACAGGATCATTTAGTAATCGCGAAAGCGTTACGGAGATGACAGATAGACTCCAGTGTAAGACTCTGCTAGAGAGACGCTCAGTAGCTCAGTACGGGCTTTTGTTGAAGTTTCGAGAACATACCTTCACCGAGGTGTCAAGCAGTATATTGCTCCCTCCTACGTATATCTTGCGAATAGACCATGAGGATAAAATCAGAGAGATTAGAGCCCACGCAGAGGTATATCGACAATCTTTGTTTCAACGAACAATACGAGACTGGAATACAAGGGAGAATCGATAGAGGTACTCAAGGTACCCTCCGCCACACACCGTCACGTGGCTTGCGGAGTATAGATGTAGATGTAGATATAGAACAGAATTCGGCAAGGGCTCATGCCAGCAATATTTCTTTGCACGCAATTGACAATGTGTTGCACGACGCTCATTAGCAACAACATCTTGCCCACTCGAAGTCCCGATTTAACTATGTGCGATTTCCAATTATGGGGTGAACTAAAGAAAATACGCACAAGTTACAGAAGTATAATATTCACAAGTCAATTAATTCAGTTTCTCAAAGAGAATTACATCGTGTGATAAATAATTTCGTGTAGATATTAGAAGTACGTAGAAAAGAATGGCAAGCAGTTTCAGCATTTTCTTGCATAACATGGGCGAGTACAAAATTTATTTGCATATATTTTAAATTTAGTACTGCGGTATTAGATGGGCGACACAGCATCTGATTCAGCGGGCATGCGCTCGCTGATCTCTACCCTCTGTCTACTGGGCCGTGCATCCAGACATCAGATAAATGGACCATCCTGTATTTAACATATCAACTCAGTTATAAAATAATCAGAAGTTTGTAGCGTTTCATACATTTAAGTTACATTCTTTAAACAATCGATGTTTAATGACTACATGAAAAATGAAAAGTGCACGGAGAAATCAAGAACTCGCCAGTTCTGCTAACGATGGGTTTGGAGGAAAAGGCGGACGAGATAGTGAAGCAAAAGGAACAACAGACAGCGAACCCGTTACAGGCTTGGCTCGCGGCTCCGTCTCCCCCCTTGTCTGCTGCCACGTCACAGCTGACGCAGTAGGGCTGCTACGTGGCTTCGCTGCCCCGCTGCCGCTACAATTTTAGCGCCGGCTCTCGGCCCCTTGTAGCTACGTGCAGCAGGGCTTCCTCATCCCAATAACGCGACATTTGATTTGTGCCGTCTTTGTCCGTCTCTTGCTCAGATGGCGTGCAATAAAGGAGAAGCACCTAGCTACTTGCCGGATAGTCTTCAGATGTTGCTGCGGTTGACCGGTCATTAATCGGAAATACTAAGTGTGAGAGGTTACCCGAAAAGCAGGCACTTGTTGCCAAGCCTGAAAAAATATGGTGTGACTGTTTCGTCTGGGTACTTACATTACTGAATGGGATGAACACAAATATTCTGCAAAGTTATTGATGTTCTCCCTACATACCTCAATAGGATTATGCAGTTATTCAGTGTGCTTCAGAAACCTGGACAATCAAGATGGTGCTGCAGTTAGCTGCCTAGTACCAAGAA
Source organism: Schistocerca serialis cubense (assembly GCF_023864345.2). NCBI lineage: Eukaryota > Metazoa > Arthropoda > Insecta > Orthoptera > Acrididae > Schistocerca > Schistocerca serialis. The sequence continues at coordinate 816,525,306 of NC_064641.1, read as the reverse complement.
CGTGATAAAAAAATCGTTATAAAAAATTCGTACAGCGAACGCCAAAACTTCACAAACGAAAATTTATTTGTTATCTGTAATAAATTCTTTTGTTCGATATTCATGAGGTACAACGTATAGGCGTTAGGAAGTCAAAAATTATGGGAAAGGTAGAATGATCGCGCAAGGCTGAGAATAAACGACGATGAAATCTCAACCTTGGCTAGACTACATATTTTCAGAAGACTAACTTCCACATCATGTCTCGTATGTGGAATAATGGATTGAATAGTAAATCATTATTTCAGTAGAAGATGTTGAGCTTCCTAGTAAAGGGTGTCCCAAAAAAGAGTCACCCGATTTTCAATAGAATTATTTATTAGGAAGAACGGCTTAACACCAACAAATTGCACACTAAATTACTCAGAAAAGACAGAAGTCTATAAAAATCCATCATAAATGTTCAATATGTCCTCCACTGGCTGCACGGATGACATCTAGCCGATCCCAGAATTCATCACAAACTGAGCGTAAGATGTCTTCTGTCGCTGAAGCTACAGCAGCTGATATTCTGGCTTTTAGTTCATCAATGTCATGACGTAAGTGAGTAATGTAACACATTGTTTAACATATCCCCACAGGAAGAAATCACATGATGTTAAGTCAGGAGACCTAGGAGGCCAAGAGTGTAAAGCCTGGTCTCGCGGTCTTGTACGCCCTATCCAACGTTGAGGCACGTTGGCATTGAGGAAACTGCGCACGTTGTTGTGCCAATGCGGTGGCGCTCCATCTTGCTGAAAGATGAAATTGTAAGTTGTGTGAATAACCAGTTCCGTAGCATTGCAAGATATGACTGTCCTGTTACGGTTTCTTCCTCAAAAATTAGGGTCCATAAACCCTGCTTTGCGAAACAGCACAAAAAACATTCACTTTTGGTGAATCACGTTCGTGTTCAATTGTTTCATAAGGATTTTCGAGCCCCCATATACGCACATTATGACAGTAAACCTTACCGCTAGTATGGAAAGTTGCCTCTTCGCTGTATGTCAACCGTGACATAAAAGAGTCATCTTCCATGTCGTCTAGAATAGCATTTCTAAAGTCCACTCGCCTCACTTTGAATCTCGAAGAGCTTGTGCCTGTTGTAATCGGTATAGTTTGAGTGCTAAACGACGCCATAACACACGCCACAATGTCATGTACGGTAACGCAAGTTCTCGACTAGCACGACTCGAACACTCGCGGGGGCTCCGCTCAAATGCTCATCAGATTTGATCCACTGTTTGTTCAGGAACGCGTGGCCGGCCAGGACCTTTGTCTTTACGAGGTGCATTCAAGATCTAAGGCCTCCGATTTTTTTTCTAATTAACTACTCACCCGAAATCGATGAAACTAGCGTTACTTCTCGACGTAATCGCCCTGCAGACGTACACATTTTTCACAACGCTGACGCCATGATTCCATGGCAGCGGCGAAGGCTTCTTTAGGAGTCAGATTTGACCACTGGAAAATCCCTGAGGCAATAGCAGCACGGCTGGTGAATGTGCGGCCACGGAGAGTGTCTTTCATTGTTGGAAAAAGCCAAAAGTCACTAGGAGCCAGGTCAGGTGAGTAGGGAGCATGAGGAATCACTTCAAAGTTGTTATCACGAAGAAACTGTTGCGTAACGCTAGCTCGATGTGCGGGTGCGTTGTCTTGGTGAAACAGCACACACGCAGCCCTTCCTGGACGTTTTTGTTGCAGTGCAGGAAGGAATTTCTTCTTCAAAACATTTTCGTAGGATGCATCTGTTACTGTAGTGCCCTTTGGAACGCAATGGGTAAGGATTACGCCCTCGCTGTCCCAGAACATGGACACCATAATTTTTTCAGCACTGGCGGTTACCCGAAATTTTTTTGGTGGCGGTGAATCTGTGTGCTTCTATTGAGCTGACTGGCGCTTTGTTTCTGGATTGAAAAATGGCATCCACGTCTCATCCATTGTCACAACCGACGAAAAGAAAGTCCCATTCATGCTGTCGTTGCGTGTCAACGTTGCTTGGCAACATGCCACACGGGCAGCCATGTGGTCGTCCGTCAGCATTTGTGGCACCCACCTGGATGACACTTTTCGCATTTACAGGTCGTCATGCAGGATTGTGTGCACAGAACCCACAGAAATGCTAACTCTGGAGGCGATCTGTTCAACAGTCATTCGGCGATCCCCCAAAACAATTCTCTCCACTTTCTCGATCATGTCGTCAGACAGGCTTGTGTGAGCCCAAGGTTGTTTTGGTTTGTTGTCACACGATGTTCTGCCTTCATTAAACTGTCGCACTCACGAACGCACTTTCGACACATCCATAACTCCATCACCACATGTCTCCTTCAACTGTCGATGAATTTCAATTGGTTTCGCACCATGCAAATTCAGAAAACGAATGATTGCACGCTGTTCAAGTAAGGAAAACGTCGCCATTTTAAGTATTTAAAACAGTTCTCATTCTCGCCGCTGGCGGTAAAATTCCATCTGCCGTACGGTGCTGCCATCTCTGGGACGTATTGACAATGAATGCGGCCTCATTTTAAAACAATGCGATTGTTTCTAACTCTTTCCAGTCCGGAGAAAAAGAATCGGAGGCCTTAGAACTTGAATGCACCTCGTACAGGGGCACCCTGTTTCTTCAATTTGTTTATACTACCGTCGAATGTTCTTTGGTGATGGTGGTTTATCACGAAATCGAATATGAATCGCCCGCTGAACTGCGATCACTGATTGAATACGACTAAAATCAATAACACAATACGCCTTCTGTTGCGCGGACGCCATGTTGCGCGAGACTGGCTGCACGCTTCAGGTCAGTTCTCGTAGCAACATCAGGCAAATTTATGTGAAACTCTAGACCATGCCGATTACATCTAGCGCTGTTTCAGTTGCCTAGTGACATTTATCTCAATATTATAACAAGTAATTCTTTTTGGGACATCCTGTATATCTCCGTCTCCGGATAGAGAGGTCGTCAACCTACGATCATCGCTGCCACTGAATTCAGCGAGTGCCGGAAGACGCCGTGAGAAGTCGATCACATTTGTAGAAACGCCGCCGCCGTACTCTGCCAGACCAAAAAGTTACGATATTAAAGTAATACAAAATAATGAAAAGTTAAGATGTTGATTTCAATACTTCAGGTGTTTACACTGTGTCCCAGTTCCGGCAACTTCAATCTCGGGAAAAGCCAGGGCTAGGCTGAGGCCAAATCAGGCGAATACGTTGGATGGTTCAAGGGTGTGATCGGTCTGCTGTCGAAAAACTCGAACACATTCCTCACTTTGTGACCTGAGTTGTTGCTGTGGAGAAGTAACCAGGAAACTGTCTCTCGTTATTCTGGTCGAATCCGATGAATTCTAGCCCATAACCGACGGAGTACCTGAAAAACGTGATGTTGCCTCACTGCTCCACCACCATTTTCGGGCAAGTGCCAGATGCACGTCGTTACATCGCAGTCAGAGCGCTTTCTGCACCACTTTGACCTTTTACACGCCACGAGGTAGCGCCACAATTTGTAATTTCACACTCACGGTCCTAATAGAATTGGGACACTTCCCCCACTTGAGCACAACGCACAGAACTTTCATAGAACCATGTCAAAGTCTAAGTCCTTCTTTGGCATGCTGCGTGGCCCACATTGGTTGAATGTCGGTTATATCGTCAAAGAGTTTACCTTTCATATGAATTTGTGCACTTTGTAGTTTCACATTAGGTTTCTGTCATTCGGTGATGGTTTTTCTGCAATAAAGAACTGTGCACGATCTGTATTTCAATCAAGTCTTGGCAAGCATTCATGTGTTGTTTTTGTTTGAGAGTCTAGGTGTGCTAGAAGAACATTACACACAATTTTCTCTTCTTCAAGATATTCTAGAGACTCTGTTGAACAATTGACAGAGTTTCATTGCGCTTTAAGGTTTATATAATAATTTTATATCGCACCTTCCACTCAGTTTTTCCACAGTTCTGGACCGACCTAATCAATACGCTCCTTTACTACGCATAATGCATTTTTAACTAACGTCGTGTATTTTTATGCATTTTTTTTTTTTTTTGCTTTTTCTTCATTTTAAATGTGAACCACTAAATTAAAATTTTGAACGGCCGGGCTAGTGGCCTCGCGTTCTTCTCTCCGTCAATAGATGGCAGCACTTTTGCCACTCTGGTTTACCAATTCGCCTCCTCGTTCGCATCCGCTAGTCCTTGTTTTGCGCTCATAGGCAGCAAACCGCGCCTGCTAAACGCGGCGCTCGGGGACCACAGCACAGCGTAAGTGTTGTGATATCATTTGTATACATCCCCTACGCATGCAGTCGTCCGTACTATTGTCTGGTACCACTTGCGCATTGACATAGGTTTCACAGCACCTAGCCCGACCGGTGGTTTCAAAATGTGTTAAAGGTTTTTAAAACACTCTAGAAAAAGAAAGAAAATTGTTTCTAGTTTTTTATGTGTGTTGCGGCGTGTGAAAATTATTTACCGTCTTTTGCTATTTCCAGCACGACACCTGAGGATGGTATTATAACAGTCCGAAACCAGTCGTGTGAAAATAAAGTAATTTACAACTGAAGCGGTATTTTTAACCTCTGATAGAGACACTTTGCTCCACAACGATTTGTGACACATTAGTGCTGACACGCTATGGCCACATAACCACTACTTAACACACCCTTCCCCCCATGAACCATGGACCTTGCCGTTGGTGGGGAGGCTTGCGTGCCTCAGCGATACAGATAGCCGTACCGTAGGTGCAACCACAACGGAGGGGTATCTGTTGAGAGGCCAGACAAACGTGTGGTTCCTGAAGAGGGGCAGCAGCCTTTTCAGTAGTTGCAAGGGCAACAGTCTGGATGATTGACTGATCTGGCCTTGTAACAATAACCAAAACGGCCTTGCCGTGCCGGTACTGCGAACGGCTGAGAGCAAGGGGAAACTACAGCCGTAATTTTTCCCGAGGGCATGCAGCTTTACTGTATGATTACATGATGATGGCGTCCTATTGGGTAAAATATTCCGGAGGTAAAATAGTCCCCCATTCGGATCTCCGGGCGGGGACTACTCAAGAGGATGTCGTTATCGGGAGGCAAGGAAAGCGTTTCTGAAGAAGAGAAATTTGTTAACATCCAGTATTGATTTAAGTGTCAGGAAGTCATTTCTGAAAGTATTCGTATGGAGTGTAGCCATGTATGGAAGTGAAACATGGACGATAAATAGTTTGGACAAGAAGAGAATAGAAGCTTTCGAAATGTGGTGCTACAGAAGAATGCTGAAGATTAGATGGGTAGATCACATAACTAATGAGGAAGTATTGAATAGGATTGGGGAGAAGAGAAGTTTGTGGCACAACTTGACCAGAAGAAGGGATCGGTTGGTAGGACATGTTCTGAGGCATCAAGGGATCACCAATTTAGTATTGGAGGGCAGCGTGGAGGGTAAAAATCGTGGAGGGAGACCAAGAGATGAATACACTAAGCAGATTCAGAAGGATGTAGGTTGCAGTAAGTACTGGGAGATGAAAAAGCTTGCACAGGATAGAGTAGCATGGAGAGCTGCATCAAACCAGTCTCAGGACTGAAGACCACAACAACAACAACAACACACCCTTCTCACAACTGACTTGACGAATGCACGTCAATTGTGCAGGGTTGTTAGCTCAAGCTGCCACCTTAGCGACTGCGCTGACTTTCCTTACACGACAGGAATAAAATCAGCCGCAGAACGTTTTGGACGGACAGTGTACGAGGGCGTGCTGAAAAGTAATGCTTTAGAATTTTTGATCTGAAAACTCATAAAGCTTTCCACACGAGACAAAATTTATTAACATTCTACAACTTTATTCCTCATGTCTACATATATATTTCTGAACATAGTCACCATGGCGACGAACTAATAGTATTTCCCAACCAGAGATCAGTTTGTTGATACCGTCGTTGTAGCATATTTGACTTTGTTGACGGAGCCACAATCGCATCTGTGCTTGCACCGCTCCATCCCTATGAAGCCCACCCCTGGTAGCCGAGTGGTCAGCGCGACGGAATGTCATACCTAGCGGCCCGGGTTCTACTCGTGGCTGGGTCGGAGAGTTTCTCCGCTCAGGGACTGGGTGGTGTGTTGTCCTTATCATCATAATTTTATCCCCATCGACACGCGAGTCGACGAAGTGGCGTCAAATCGAAATACTTGTAACAGGTGAACGGTCTACCCGACGGGAGGCCCTAGCCACACGGCATTTCCATTTCCATCTCTATGAAAGTGTAGTCCTCGAAGGTGTTCTTTAAGTTCGGATGGGTCAAGTCCGGACGGTATGGAGGACGATCGGCCGCAGTGAATCCAAGGCTTCGGATTGTTTCAGATGTCGTAGCACTCGTGTTTAGTATGACATTGTCATGTTGAAGGAGAGAATGTTCTATGGTGGACGAATTTCCGAATTCGAAACTCCATTACAGCAAGCTGACTCTCACGTACCAATTTTGGAAATATGTGAAAAGGTCTTATGAGACCAAACTGCGGAGGTCATCGGTCCCTAAGTTTACACACCACTTAGTCTAGCTTACGCGAAGGACAACACACACACACCAATGCCCACGGGAGGACTCGAACCGCCGAAGGGGGAGAGCCGCGTGGACCGTGACAAGACGCCTCAAACCACGCGGCCACCCAGCGCGGCTCTCAGGCACCAACATTGTTATACCACACATCGCCATGTTACACACTACTTTTTGGTGCTCTTTATCGGGGTAGGACAGGGCAAAGATCTAAAGGTGAAGAATAAGGATGTAGATTCTTAATAACGTTGATTTTATGTAAAAAATTTTACGAGTTTTCACGTAAACGTTTCGGACGCATAACTTTTCAAGGTGCCCCGTAGGGTCTGAGATGTAATCCGTTGGAAACAATAAGCTGACACCTTGAATGTGATTTTGAGCTTTTTGTTTCTCTCAATCACTCAAGCTTCTTATCATCGTCTTCAGTATTCGTGAGTTAATCTTTAACTCTATTCTATAAAAAGTGCCATTATCGTTTTCTCCTACGGTTTCTTACATCTATGTGCTGTTTTGCAAGTTAGTACTAATTTATGTAGTCGAGTATAGTTATGTGCGATTAAGCGTGATGAATAATCTTCTCCAATGGCCTGCGTTGTTCTGAGAAGAAACACGCAGATATCACTATGGACTCTGTTTGAGATTAAATAAGAAGTTCATTGAATTTTAGAAAAATCTGTAACTGTTTTATTATTGAAATTTACTGCTCGTTAATGACAAAAATAAATAATGTGGTTTTATTACAGGTTGCGACTAACGCATAAAAATGAGAAGTAGAGACATTAAGAGGCAGTAAGTGGGACACTTACTTCAGTTTATTACCCTGGTAACATTACGAAAAGATGAAAAAGAAAATTATTGTTGAAAGTCCCCTACACGACAAAACTGAGACAGAGCACAAAAAAATGGTTCAAATGGCTCTGAGCACTATGGGACTTAACATCTGCGGTCATCAGTCCCCCAGAACGTAGAACTACTTAAACCTAACTAACCTAAGGACATCACACACATCCATGCCCGAGGCAGGATTCGAACCTGCGACCGTAGCGGTCACGCGGTTTCACACTGAAGCGCCTAGAACCGCACGGCCACACCGGCTGGCCGAGACAGAGCACAAGCTCATTTGGTGAACTAATGGGAAGAAAATCGTATGTTAACAAACTGACATACGTTTTGCACAGTAATGTTTTACTGGTAAATCGTATTAACCATTCCACGCTAAGACTATGCTGAGTCAGTATTGTTGATACAAAACGAACAATTTCTATAGAATCAATATTTAAATTCCATATCGATCTCCAATAGTTAAAAAAAAAACGCTGTCAGGACGCTCATAAATGTCGGATCTATGGTTTTCCCATATCGAATCCAGATATTGTCTCAAAACTAATGAAAACGGAGGAATCGATGTTAACAAATCCGTAAAATCCATCACAGACAATTCCGCCGCAATTGTGGAAAAAAATGTTAAAAATGTTGTGAACAAATAAACTATGAATAGGGGCAAGTATAAAAAATAACAGGTGATATAAGTAAACCGCGGAAAATCCTTGCGAAGGGAAGGAACATTTAAATGGGAATCTGGTACGCCATCAGGGAATAATTGCAGGCACGGCGTAGGGTTAATGAGCAGAAGACAGAAAAAATGATGTGAGTAAGCAAAGACTGGTGTAAGCATAATGGATTGCAGGGATACTGGATGCAGCTGCAGGGGCTGTCAGTTTTTTAGATACCATCCTCAAAGACGTTCGCCCTTCAGAATGACACATTTTTCTGAACTATTAATGACTTGACTGAGATCTTAGTTGTCGAAGCAGATATTTTGTCTGTTCGAAACACTTTCATCTCGAAATTCACGTCGTTGTGATTATGGAAACGCCTGCCTGCAATGATTTCCTAATTCAAAGAAAGAGGAACAATACACTGTGTGGTGAGGGAGGGGGACTGTGGAAGCAACATTTAATACCCGAAAGAGACAGCATTTGTGACTGTCCTGTGCACAATCATCTGACGCGTTGTCATGCAGCATAAACAATGCCTTAGACGGCTTCCCGCGAAGCTCAGCATCACCTTGTCGATGGTTCGATCTTCGCCTTTTTAGGCGGTTATATGAATGTTGCCACTACCTGCTTTGCTCCTTCCTCTCGCGATCGCGATGATACACCCAGCAGTTGTCCATTGCGATTAGGCAGCTACATTGAAGTGCCAAAGGAACTCGTATAGGTATGCGTATTCGAATAGAGAGATATGTAAACAGGCAGAATACGGCGCTGCAGTCGGCAACGCCTACATAGTACAACAAATGTGTGGTGCAGTTGATAGATCGGTTACTACTGCTACAATGGTAGGTTACCAAGCCTTAATTGAGTCTGAACGCGGTGTTATAGTCGGCCCACGAGTGATGGGACACAGCATCTCAGAGGTAGCGATGAAATGGGGATTTTCCCGTATGAGCATTTCACGAGTGTGCCGTAAATATCAGGAATCCGGTAAAACATCATATCTCCGTAATCGCTGCGGCCGGAAAAAAATACTGCAAGAACGGGACCAACGACAACAATGATAATTGAAGAGAATCGTTCAACGTGACAGAAGTGCAACTCTTCAGCAAATTGCAGCATATTTCAATGCTGGGCCGTCAACAAGTGTGAGCGTGCGGACGGTTCAACGAAACATCAAAATATGGGCTTTCGAAGCCAAAGGCTTGATGACTGCACGACAGAAAGATTTACGCCTCGCCTGGGCCCTTCAACACCAACATTGGGCACATGAAACATGTTGCCTGGTCGGATGAGTCTCGTTTCAAATTGTATCGAGCGGATGGGCGTGTACACGTGAGGAGACAACCTCATGAGTCCACGGACCCTGCATGTCAGCGGGGCACTGTTTAAGCTGGTGGAGGCTCTGTAATGGTGTTCACGGACCCTGCCTGTCAGCGGGGCACTGTTTAAGCTGGTGGAGGCTCTGTAATGGTGTTGGGTGTATACAGCTGGAGTGATATGGGACTCCTGATGTGGCTAGATACGACTCTGACAGGTGACACGTACGTAAGCACCCTGTCTCATTACCTGCATCCATTCATGTCTATCGTGCATTCCGACGGACTTGGGCAATTCCAGCAAGACAATGCGACACCCTACACGAGCAGAATTGCTACAGAGTGGCTCCAGTAACACTCTTGTGAGTTTAAACGCGTCCACTGGCCACCAAACTCCCCAGACGTGAACGTTATTGAGCATATCTGGGATGGCTTGCAACGTTCTATTCAGAAGAGATCTCCACCCGCTTGTACGGATTTTTTACAGCCCTGCAGGATTCATGGTGTCAGTACCGTCCAACACTACTTCAGACATTAGTCGAGTCCATACCACGCCGTGTTGCTGCACTTCTGCGTGCTCGCGTGGGCCCTAGACGATATTAGGCAGGTGTACCAGTTTCTTTGGCTTTTCACTGTATAAAGGTAATCTGTATTGGCCCGAGAGCTGCAAAATTTCCGCCGCTGCCTCCACTCACCAGAGCTCTTTGAATGATCGTGAGCTGCCGTGAAAGACGGCGGGCGGCGATCTTTGTCACTTCTGCAATGTCGTTCAAGACACTGAAAACTGGTTCATGACTGATTATCACTGTATTCTCTAACGCCTCCATTGTGACTATGAGAACCACGTCCGTCACTTCTCTTGCGAATATCATTTCTTCGATGAGAGCAGTTATGGCATTCCGTCCTACGTCATTCAGAGTTGACGCTACTGGAACTGTCTTCGCCTCCTAACCGTGTCACATGATGGTGCGTTGTTGCTGTTCACTTCCACCATCTCAGCATGGATTGTTCCCCTTCATGTGCACACTGTACTCCACTACATAAAGAGACGGAACTCATGGGACAGCGTTGTGCACATGCACAAATGACAGTAGTATCGCCTACCCAAGGTATAAAAGGACAGTGCGCCGGCGGAGTTCTCACTCCCACTCAGGTGCTTTTTGTAAACAGGTGTCCAACATGATTATGGCCTCACAACGGGACTCAACAGACTCTGAATGGTAGTTGGAAGTAGATTCATTGGATATTCCATTACGGAAATTGTGAGGGAATTCAATATTACAAGATCCGCATTGTCAAGAGTGTGTAAAGAATACTAAGTTTCAGGCATTATTGTTCACCACGGACAACGCAGTGGCTGACTGCCTTCACTTAACGAGCATGATCTGCATCATTTGCGTAGAGTTGTCCGAGCTAACAGGCAAGCAACACCCAAATTTGCATGATTGAGTTTTATATTTAATTGCTGAATAGGTAAACCCATTTTCAAACCATTCAAGCAGACAAAGTGGTTTGTTCCCTAAAGCATGCAAACCATGTTACGATTGTGACTATACGAACATCGAAGTCAAGATTTTCTATGAATACTGGTAGTTGTCTGTTTGTTCTGTGAATGTTAATAGAAAAAAACTTGACTTTGATTTATGAAGATGGTTTGAAAAGTTCTCGGAATCACCACGAGAGGTCAGCGCTAGCGCAACGAGTTGTTCACGTGGTATTCATTGGACTGTTGCCTGTGAACAAGTGTCACATCCGTGCTCTTGGAAGAGAGTTCTGGAGGTAACGTGGCTCTGTTTTTCGCGCTTAGTGATTTGTGAATATGGAAAAAATCGAGATTCGAGCAGTGACTAAGTCCTTCGTAAATAAATTGTATGAAAACAAAGGGCATTCATGCCGATTTCCAGAATGCACTGTGGACTCTTTTCCTTCATACTGAACTGTTGCCAAGTGGGCAAATGAATTTAAATTTGGTTGGGAGAACTTAGATGAGACTTTTCGCAGTGGTGGGCTAAAACGTGTCACTACTCCAGAAATCATTGCAAAAATGCACAAAATGTCATGGAGGATCGACGATTGAAAGTGCGTGAAATTGCTCACGCTTGCAAGATGTCATCTGAAAGGGTAGATCACACTTTAACTGAAGAATTAGAAACGAAAAAGTTATCTGCAAGGTAGGTGCCGCGACTCTTGACGCTGGATCAAAAACGCATGAGCCGCCGCCATGGCAAAATTACATGAACTAAATTATGAAATGTTGCCATACCCGCCTTATTCAGCTGATATGTCTTCGTCAGACTTCCATCTCTTCCCAAAACAGAAAATTTTTCTTATTGGACGAAGATTCACTTCAAACGAAGATTTTATAGTCGGAATTGACAACAGTCTTTCAGTCCTGGAGGACACTCATTTTAGAGATGGGATCAAGGCACTGGGACATCTTTGGACAAAGTGCATTAATCTACAAGGAGACTACATTGAAAAATTAGAAAAAAATCAGTGATGTAAGTACTTTTTTCGACTCCGTTCCCAGAACTTTTCAAACCACCCTGGTATGTGCAGGATTTTATCTGTTCGAATGATTTGAAAATGGGTTCAGGTAACCCGAAAATGGTCATTAAATAAAAAAAAACTGAAAAAATCTTGTAACTTTGGCTGTTTTCTACATCATACAAAAAATATTATGTTGGATGTCTCTCTTAAGTGTTTTCAGGTGCATTTTCTCTGGTGTTTCGGTAGTTATTTGCAATTTCATTTTGCAATGTGTAATTGGAGTCAACCGAAACAAATACTGCTTTTAAGGCCAGTCATACGACGCCCACCGTTGACAGAACGCTTCGGTTTGATTTCCCGTTATAAACAACATGATTTTTAAAGCAAAATTTTACGTAGCCATTCGGTAGAACGGTTCAAAATTAATCTAGTCAGGACTCCAGCAGCGAATAAGCAGCACTGCTGCATGGCGGTAGAGGGCAGCGCCGTATTTTACTGCCACCATTCGTATATATCGATAAAACTAATATCGCAGTAGACTGATTTGGAAACGCTCTACCTATTTGACACGCAAAATTTTACTTTAGTAATAACGAAAGTAGGTACCTATGACATTCAGTGAGGGGGGGGGGGGGGGTGCAGGAGGAGGGGTTGGTGGAAATTTAGATTTGTAGAACGTTAATTTAACGCTTTTCTCAGCATTTGAAAAGTGGTAAAAAATAAGGTTCTATCGTACCACATTTGAAATTCTATCGTTCTGATTTTTTTCTTTTTATCAGAGGTTCTGCTACAGGGCACAGGTGCATACTGACTGCATATATATATATATATATATATATATATATATATATATATATATATATATATATATATATATAAAGGCAAAGTTATCAGCGCCCTTACAAAAATTAAAAGAAACGAATGTGGATGAAATATTATTAGACGGTGAGTAATAAAACTACAATAATACATTCACTCACTCCATCTCAGTCGTGTTGATCTACACAATCGCTCTATCTCACAAGCCGTAAAACAACGTAGAAAGGATGAAAATGCATTTCTGGGATTGGAACATAAGTTAAACGACAGTGGAGTTAAAATAGCGGCACAGGAAAGAGGCAGTCACCTTGACAATACGTTAAGAACATCTCCCTGAAATTTGAGGGGACAAATCACAAAACCTTAACACCTTAACCACATTCGTTTTAAAGTCACTTAAAATACAAAGAAGATCCGTCGGCAAATCTGCCGCTCCTCTCTGGTCTGAAAATAAGATGCAGTGTAGTAAGAGATGGTGCCCAGACCTTGCTTGCAGTAGAAGATTCCCTTTCGCAGCAGCTCTTTCTGTAGAAATAAACTGATATTGTTCGATCAGTGCTTGACAAGAAGACCTGGTGGGTTTCAACTCATCTTCAATATTTTTCTCTGGAATAAGATTTTCAATATGACCACTGCTGAAATTTTCGTAAAAAGTATTAACAATTTTTTCCAGCTGTTCGTCGGTTTCAAAGATGACGATTCTATGCTTCATTTTGACTGAACGCCAAACACGGCGTCATTGGGGCTTTGGCATATTTCTTGGTGGTGCAGGTCGTACTCTTGCGGTAGCGTTCTCGCTCCCCGAGCATGGGGTTCCGGGTTCGATTCCCGGCGGGGTCAGGGATTTTCCCTGCCTCGAGATGACTGGGTGTTGTTGTGTCGTCTTCATCATCATCACTCATCCCCATTACGCCGGAGGAAGGCAATGGCAAGACCTTGCCTAGTCGGCGGTACGTGTCTCCCACATCGTATCCTACGCTCCTCGGAGTATGGGACCTCATCATCATAATCATCACGTAGAGTTCATGGCAAATTCAACAAAGTGCAAACCTTCTGACTACGTATTTGTATTGTTATCGTTTATCCGCGCAAATAACGTATTCTGTATATCCCTCAGTTGAGCATTGTGTCTGACTATGACGCCGCTTTCCATGAAGTATCACAACGTGTTTCTACACAGCGGATTGTTCGGATATAACCTGTTTACGGAATTCGCTACCTTGATCTAAATGCATCATTATATCTGGGGCACCTAATGTTAAAAATGGTTTTAACGGAGCAATTAATTTCTCTTCATCACTTGTTTTTAAAACGTCCAAATGTTTTAAGGGGATACGGAATCGCCTATCCCCGAAATGTTAAATATGCCTACTATAGGGAACATTTCCTCACAAACTACTGGAGACAGAGATAAAATTTTTACTGTATGTGAACTGATATGGTATAACAATACTGGAGCAACAGTTTATTGTCAAAGAATTTTCTTACAGAGATATTTTACATTTATTTTTCAGTAAATTTTTTGAATTCCTTTTTACTTGATTGTCACTCCTAAGTCTTTTGTAAATCAAGTATTTCAAAAATCGTTGTTTCATTGTGTAAAGGAAACCCATATGACTAAGTCATAAAATTTCAGACTTCTAGGTTCACCAGTACCTGAGATATTGTTCCTAGAAGATGTAAAAAGCAAACTTAACGGGAAACGTTGAAAGAAGATTAAAACATTACTGATCCATAGTTAATACCCCCTTCACAGTCTTCATAATCATCTTCAAGTCTTCGTTTGTCGCCCCTAGGCACCTGTCTTGCTTTTTTCACTAATGTCTTGATTATATTGTCAGCATGCCTTAGTCTGTGCTGATCTAAAATCAACGTTGCACGTACTGTGCGGGAACCAACACACAAACCCAATGGCATTTAGTCATATTCCCAAGATTGAAGGTTACCACAGCATCATACACACCAAAATGTAGTGTATTAATTCCGACAAACACTGTTTTTGGGAGACGATGCCATATCACACTATTCCAGCAGTCGTTGGAGTTCTGTGTTCTTCCATGAAGACATTTCATCAGAATACTTCTGTCAGCCAGATCTCTGAAAATGAGCTTTATTTCTTCCATGATGGCTAATGGTAGACTGTGGTGGTGAATGTATTTCTCTCCAGTTGTTCGTCACTTATTGTATTTTCACCAGCTCTTTTCACCTTTTGGGCACAAACCGTGTTCTGGATGCTCATCTGTGGATGCGGTGTGGAAATACGATGCCCACATAGCTTTCGTCATTTCTTCAAGATTGCCTGTATTTTGCCTGATTGCAAAGTCAAAGCAATTCTGAATGTGGTCTATTATGGAATCAGTCAATCTTCCTTTGCCATCCAAGGTTTCCCCATCATCTAGTTCTTTCCCTTTATAACTGATTTTAACCTTCCCAGCCTGGCACCCATTCTCTTCGCTCCATGCCACACGTCAGCTGTGGCCGAACATTGTATTGATACAGGGCATTCCACGAATTACTGTGATGTGAAAATTTTAACATCCACATCTTCCTTTTGTGAATCTGTATTCAAGGAAGCTATAGAAATGAGATTAGCTAATAATTTAATAAATATAGGTAATGGTTTTAATTAGGACCAAGCATGGAATCCAGCTCTTGGGGTGATTAAACCGCAAAGAAATAGTCATGGTGTCACTGCCGCCGATCATACATCGATAAGTGAATCGAATGTCTCTACGCCTTCGTCCCAGACGGCGCATGAGTAAGCGTATTGCTTTGCCAACGTCCAGCATCTGCGACCCGCATGCGCAGTACCGCTGCGGTGGAGCATGTAAGGCCGCGCTTGGCATCTTGTCGTCAGTCACGGACGATACGCGGCAGAAATATCAGTGGAGGAAATTTTATTTGCGCGGCCGTACGTCAGAAATTTAATGAAAAAACTATATTTCTTTAAGTTAATGTCATATGAGAGAGCTCAGTAATGTACTGACAGGTATCAGAAGAATTCAATAACAATAATAGTACAGTAGTATGAGTGACCTGTTGTTGGCCGGCAAGTGAAGAAATGTAATTATACAGCAATTATATGGACGGTTTTTTCGGTTTATAGAAGCGACTGTAAACTTAATGTATGCATATATGAAAGTTATACTTGCTATAAAATGTTGTCTCAGAAAATAACGTACAAAGCTACGACACTGGAGCAGAGGAGAGACAGGTTTGTTAAGTGGATTGCTATCAATGTATAAGTCGGCTATGATGTAGCTCGCTGTGCTCTTCTTTTTGTCTTATGTAATTATTTTGTGGAGTAAATCATCACGCAGGAAGAAATTATTGATTGCACAAAACCGAGCAGTAAGAATAATATTTAATGTTCAATATGAATGAAATCCTCCAATAACTGTGAAGCTAAGATGTTATTTTATTTTATTTTGACGACAACCGGTTTCGGAATTCCACTTGCCTTCATCAGCCGCCTTATGCGTCTCTCGGAATAAACGATAATGCCATACAGTGCCATATCTCCCTGGACTTCGTAAACTCAAACAGTTTCACACGTGCTTCATTCCAAGACTCGGTAGCAACTGACTGTGTTAACTGACTATGTCAGTTGCTACCAAGTCTTCGAATGGAGCACTTGTGACACGGTTTGAATTCATGAAATCCAGGCTTCTACTGTACTGTATGACATTATCGTTTATTCTGGGAGATACATATGGGGCCTGACTAAGGCATAGTGGAATTTCGAAAGTGGTTGTCGTCAAAATAAAATAAAATAACATTTTAGTTGCACAGCTGTTGGTGAATTTCATTGATAATTACTTAAACAGCTGATGTCCCCTGTCCTTGATGGATCAACAGATATAGAATAATACTTGGCGCTCACGTGCAGTAATATTTTAGGTTCCCGTGCAGGGATTTATGCATTATAACTGCAACTAATGAAATTCAACATAAATAATCTATCACAATTTGATAAGAATAGTTATGCCCAGACCTACAAGAATCGAAGAAAAAATTACCTATGTTTGCGATTATTAAGGCTGTCAGTGGATCAAAAAGGTGTCAGTATCCATCAACAAAAATTGTTGATAATTTTCCCAGTAATATAAAATGTCTGACAGATAAGGGAAGTTCGAAAACTAATATGAAATCATTTAGTTGTAGACAGACGCTATTCCACACAGGAATTTTATTTAAAACTGCTGATCTGAGAAAAGACTATCTTTTAAGTGTGTGTGAGTGAATTTCTAAGGAACCAAACTACTGAGGTCATCGGTAGCTTTTAAGTGTACCTGCTTTAGTAGAAAAGAAAAAAATACACGTTCATTGATGTTAAAGCTGATCCTATAGACATATGTTGCAACCTGACTCATCCGGCACCTGTACAACACAATGCATGCGCATTTGCACGCTCGCACTCAATATGCTGGGGGTTACTCGTTTATTAATGTACTGGCATTTCACAATTGTAAAGGCTTATCTCGCAATTGCATAGACCTGTGATCTTGGAATGTTGGTCACTTAAATATGTTGCTTTGACGAATTTGTTACCGAAATTTCACTAATGTACGTTAATTATTTTTTGGTGTGGCAATTTTTTCTTTCCAGTATATTTCACGAAAAGCTGTTGCGATGTATGTAAATAAAATGTTAAAAAGTTCATCTTCTCACGGTCTAGCTACTTCCGCATAGGTAGTTATTCTGATGTGAATAATCATCATTAAAAATTTTGAATGACGAAATTGTAAAAATTTCAAATGCTTAAATGATTTTCTAAGAGTATGAAAAGTTGTAAGCGCCTCTGAATGAGCAAACGAGGTGACAAATAAGAATTTAAGGTCCAGTGATTAACAGAGATTGTTAGAATTAAAAAAAAATGGTTCAAATGACTCTGAGCACTATGGGACTTAACTGCTGAGGTCATCAGTCGCCTAGAACTTAGAACTACTTAAACCTAACTTACCTAAGGACATCACACACATCCATGCCCGAGGCAGGATTCGAACCTGCGACCGTAGCGGTCTCGCGGCTCGAGACTGTAGCGCCTAGAATTTTAAAGTCAATTTGTCTAGTGTATTACAGAGACGGCGCTGTCTCATTTGCTGTACGTGGTTTCGAACATCATTCGAGCGCCACATCTCTTTTATTTCTTACGTTTTTTATTATACGAAAGCGGTCATTTCCAGCAAAAATAATTTCAGGGAGGATCCTGCTTCGTTACAGCCCGCGGGCATTCGCGATGTCGAACGTAAACACATGTACGCAGTCTCTCCGTCTCACGTGCAGGTAGATGTATACGCTAGCTCGTGAGCACATACCCACGTGTCGAAGCACACACACACACACACACACACACGCACACACATACACGCAGGTGCGTAAGCCAGCCAGCGCGCATTCCGATCCCGGCCACAGCACTGCCCTGCCGGAATGACCGCCACGCCACGTCACGCAACGTTACGCAGTGCGTTGCACACTGCAGCCACGACCCGTGCGTCCGGCCCGCACCATCGGTCAGTGGTCAGAAGCGATTCCGAAGCGGTGCAGCTCTGTTTGCATTAATGAAATGGATGCATATTAAGCTCTCGTCAAATATTTTGCAAGTGAAAATGGCAAATTATGGACCGAACATCCGGTCGCTCTGTAAAATTATTACACCTATTCATTTAGGCTGCAATGTACGATTTCAATAAGCAGTGCATCAGTAACGAGTACGACGAAAATGGAATTTTAATGAGGAGTCCAAAACGCAGATTTTAAGCTTATTTTCCTACCATATTGAACCTATAGCGGAAACTATAAATGCTGTATCGGGATTTTAATGGGTGCGTGGTCATTGTACCAGAGCAAATTTTGCGATCTCTCAGAGCAAAACTCTCATTGACATTCAAAATGATTTCCACTATGTGGTTATCATTTTATCATTATTAGAGGTGTTCAGATTAAATCAACTAGTAACGGATTTTTCCCTGTCTTGAATTATGTCCGTGGGAACACTGCCGTTTAAGGAAGTGTCTCGCTCAGGAACTGAGTGTGAAGGACAGTTTTCTGGCTTAAAGAGACTTTCCAGTGCATGATAACAGACAACGGTACATCAACCTTCTCCCTGTATAATACAGGGTGAGCATAACGCCTTTCCCTGATTACAAAAATTTATTTCTATGGTACCATGCTACATACAACTAATAGGCGTGTTCCAAATGGTAGCTTAATCATAAAGTTTTTTAAGGATACATTTTCACAAGTCTATGCATTTTTGTTGGAAACGTTGACTCTAGAAATTTTTTTATGGATACATTTCTGCATGTGCTATTGACAGCATCTGATCACTAACCTGTCTCTTTTTATTTACAGGGAGCGTAATTTAGGAGTGCCGCTGACAAAATGGCGTCTGTGGAGGAGGGAACGCAATATGTCTCGTCCGTTTCAAGGAACATGATCTCCCATTGTAGATCAGGGGCAATTCGGAAGAGCCTAAACTACAGATCCGGCACATGTGAGGGGCATCAAAGAATGGTATGAAAAAGACTTGCATTCAACCCACATAGGCATACCACAGAGCACTATATTGAAAATTTTAAGCAAATTGCTGAATTTCAGTGCAGGCAATGTGCAAGCTTTCCAGCCAGGCGACAGCCTCATACATTCCGGGTTTTCTTGGAACATTATGGAACGAATCGATGCAGTTTGTGACTACCTAAATAAAGTTTCTTTCGGTGAAGTGACTTTCCAGGTACCCAGGAAAGTAAACATGCATAATGTACGGATCTGGGGGTTGGAGAACTCGCGTCTCTTGCTACAGAAGATAACGGACAGCCCAAAAATCAATGTGTGGTGTCGCTTAATGTACAACACAATTATTGGACAATAGTTTCTCGTTGAGACTGCCAATATGGTAACAGTTTTCCTGGACATAATGAAACTTTACGTAGCATTTCAGTTACGTGAATGACAACCATGGGTGTTTAGTTTCCCAGTTCTTAGATGAATCCTTTCCAGACAGATAGATGCATAGAGACGGTTCAGCATCATGACTCATCATGGGTCACCAGACATAACGCCTGTAGACTTTTTTGTGGGGTAGCGTTCCGGAAAAAATGTGCATTTCATCAGTAACCCGTGAGAAAATGCATGCAGCACTTACACGAGATGCTGTAGAGGCGCTGACAGAAGAGACATTGACAAAGACGTGTTCAACAAAAGGAGCACATGCGTACGTGTTTCCCTAAAAACCCTTATGACTTGCGATAGCATTTGAAAGACACTGCATAGCTTTATCTAGCAAAGATCCGTAGAACTGAATTTTACGCTCACCTTGTATGTTACTGAAACAATGTAACGCATAACTAGTGAAGTTCACTTGAAGTTTTTCTTTCAATAAATAACGGTACTTTCAGTGGGTTTACGCAGTCTTCCATATTCTACCTTCATGCTACCACTTTCGTCTCCATGTAACTGCTACATTCAGTATCCCGTACAACCTCTTTTGCGCTTAGTACTTTCCCCTGTACGGCTACGAGTTTTACCTGGATGCCGTATCATTTTTCAATAACTTGTCTACTCCTCTGGAAAGGGTTGTGGAAAAACTTCTTTGCTCGCCAAATTTTTTGGATATGTCTTGATTTTGTGCTTTATCTGTCCAGTTAATTCTCAACATTCTCATGTAGCATTACACTTCATATGCTTTCAGTGTATTCTTATTTGGATTCCTAGTGGACCAGTCTTCTGACTGGTTTGATGCGGCCCGCCACGAATCGCTCTCGTGTGCTAACCGCTTCATCTCAGAGTAGCAATTATTTGCTGGATGTATTCTAATCTCTGTCTTCCTCTGCAGTTTTTGCTTTCTACAGCTCCCTCTAGTACCATGGAAGTCATTCCCTCATGTCTTAATAGATGTTCTATCACCCTGTCCCTTCTCCTTATCAGTGTTTTCCACATATTCCTGTTCTCTCCGATTCTGTGTAGAAGCTCCTCATTCCTTACCTAATCAGCCTACATAACATTCAGCATTCGTCTATAGCACCACACCTCAAATCTTTCGATTCTCTTCTGTTGAGGTTTTCCCGCAGTACATGTTTCACTACCATGAAATGCTGTACTCCAGATGTATATTCTCAGAAATTCCTTCCTCAAATTAAGGCCGGTATTTGATATCAGTAGACTTCTCTTGGTCAGGAATGCCCTTTTTCCATTGCTAGTCCGCTTTTGATGTCCTCCTTGCTCCGTCCGTCACTCGTTATTTTACTGCCTAGGTAGCAGAATTCCATAACTTCATCTATTTTTCGCTGTTCTCATTTCTGCTACTTATCATTACTTTTGTCTTTCGTCGATTTACTCTCAATCCATAATCTGTACTCTTTAGACTGTTCATTCCATTCAGCATGTCATGTAATTCTTCTTTATTTTCATTCAGAACAGCAATGTCATCAGCGAATCGCATCATTGATATTTCTTCGTCCTGAATTATAATTCCACTCATGAACATTTCTTTTATTTCCGTCGTTGCTTCCTCGATGGACAGATTGAAGAGTCCACTGTTATTGTTCCCTCTTGGCTGTTGTTCTATTGCATACGACATGTCTCTCCCTCTAGCTTGCCCCTATTTTTCTCAGAATTTCGAACATCTTGCAACATTTTACATTGTCGAACGCTTTTTCCAGATCGACAGATCCTATGAACGTGTCTTGATTTTTCTTTAGTCTTGCTTCCATTATTGACTGCAACGTCAGAATTGACTCTCTCGTGCCTCTACCTTTCCTAAAGCCAAACTGATCGTCACCTAGCGCACCATCACTTTTCTTTTTCGTTCTTCTGTATATTATTCTTGGCGCAAACTTGGATGCATGAGCTGTTAACCTGATTGTGCGATAATTCTCGCACTTGTCAGCTCTTACCGTCTTCGGAATTGTGTGAATGATGTTTCTCCGAAAGACAGATGGTATGTCGCTAGATTCATACATTCTACACACCAACTGAATAGTCGTTTTGTTCCCACTTCCCCCAACGATTTTAGAAATTCTGATGGAATGTCATCTATCCCTTCTGCCTTATTTGATCCTAATTCCTACAAAGAACTTTTAAATTCTGATTCTAATACCGGGTCCCCTATCTCTTCAAAATCGAATCCTGCTTCTTCTTCTATCACAACAGACGAATCTTTCCGCTCATAGGGGCTTTCAGTGTATTCTTTCCTCCTATCCGCTCTATCGTCTGAATTTGACAGTGGAATTGCACTCTTAACGTTATCACCCTTGCCTTATATGTCACCGAAGGTTATTGTGACTTTCCTGTATGCAGGGTCTGTCCTTTCGACAATCATTTCTTTTTCAATTTCTTCACATTTGTCATGCACCCATTTCGTCATGGATTTACTACACTTCCTATTTATTTCCTTG
Source organism: Schistocerca serialis cubense (assembly GCF_023864345.2). Lineage (NCBI taxonomy): Eukaryota > Metazoa > Arthropoda > Insecta > Orthoptera > Acrididae > Schistocerca > Schistocerca serialis. The sequence continues at coordinate 816,503,239 of NC_064641.1, read as the reverse complement.
TATTTCCGTATTCCTGAATTTCCCATAACATTTTTGTACTTCGCCCTTTCATCGTTCTACTAAAGTACTGTAAGTAGGCTGTTTAGGTTTTTTTTTGTTGGTAACGCCACATAGCGCTCTGTATGAAAATTATTGGCTGTGCTGTGTGCAGTCTGTGGCTGGTTCGCATTGTTGTTAGCTATTGTAGGGTTGGGCAGCTGGATGTTAACAGCGCATAGCATTGCACAGTTGGAGGTGAGCCGCCAGCAGGGGTGGATGTGGGGAGTGAGATGGCAGAGTTTTGAGAGCGGATGATCTGGACATGTGTCAATCAGAGACAGTAAATTTGTAAGACTGGATGTCATCAACTGATATATATATATATATATATATATATATATATATATATATATATATATATATATAATGACTTTTGAATACTATTAAGGTAAATACACTGTATGTTTTGTATCAAAATCTTTCATTTGCTAACTATACCTATCACTAGTTAGTGCCTTCAGTAGTTTGAATCTTTTATTTAGTTGCCAGTAGTGGTGCTCGCTGTATTGCAGCAGTTCGAGTAACAAAGATTTTTTTGAGGTAAATGATTAGTGAAAGGTATAGGTTAATGTTAGTCAGGACCATTCTTTTCTAGGGATTATTGAAAGTCAGATTGCATTGCGCTAAAAAATATTGTGTGTCAATTTAGTGTTGATAAGAATAGGAAAAGAACGAAATGTTTGAGTACATTCAGTTTTGCTCACCTGTTTGAAAAGCAAATAATGTAAGAGGTTTATCAGCACAGTAAGTCATTAATTTTTCTAAGGGGACGTTTCATATGGCGACCCTGCAAGGATACCTCACTGGAAACTTCTGATTTTTTCTTGTAGTTTGTGTAATTAGTGTGGCTTTTGTTTATTGTTAACGCATAATTATAGAGAGAATTTCCTTTGTAGTTGTAGTTTTTCATTATTGTACAGTAAAACGGTTGTGGCATGCATGTAGATTTGCACCAAGTATTTTGCAGCTGTGCTTGCAATTAACGAGATATTATTTTCAATGCTATGTTAATGTGTTTTCTTATTTTGCTCTTTAAATTGTGCATTTCTGTGTTATCATGTGAAATAATTGTAACAATAATGGCGTGTGAAGAACGTAATACTAGGCTCCAAAGTAAACTGAGAAATGACAGTGAAGACGAAAGCAGTGTGTTAGCACCAACGTGTAATGAATTAACTAATTTTCAAAGTAGTAATTTGGTAATTGTGCATAGGGAAATGGAGCGGGCTGCAAATAATGGTGTAAACAGGGAAACAATTAGTGAACAGGGAAGCATTATCGATCGATCGGTCGGCAACAACTCGCCTCAGGAATCCGAAATGACAGGACACAATCTCGCAAATACTGTAGATTCAGTTTTTGGGTCCTCAACGTTTTCTCAAATAGGTGAAGACACATTTTCTGCTTGTCAAAATGTGAGTGTTGTGGGTGCAAATGCACTGCCAAAAAGCACAGAGGAACATGTTTCAGACACCAGTGCATTGTTGTTACAATTAATACAACAAATGGGACAAATTCTTCAAAAGTTAGACACGATGGAACAAACTCAGAGACAAACACTGCAAAAGCTTCAAAAGTTAGACACAATGGAACAATATCTTCAAAAGTTAGACACTGCACATGAACAAACACGTGAAGATTTAACTACTGAGTTACATAACACCGAATCGAAATGTCAAAAAGTCTGTAATGACGTAAAAGCACAAATTTGTGAGCATTTTCAACCTATTTTTTCGCGGCATGAAAATGCATTACAGAATCACGAAGCAGCCATAAAAGAACTGCAAACTTTTGTTCATGAAAATCACGAGATCTTGCGAGCTAAAATTGACTCAGTTGCATCTACCGATATGGTTACGCTACTTGCAAAAACTCAGGAAAACTTAAAAGACACAGTAGATACTCTGAAAATTGGTTCAGAAAGACACATGGAGGAAATTAGTTCATAATCAGAGAAAGTAGTCGAACTTTCGGATCAGCTGAATAATTCATCTACGAAGGTAGATGATAATCTGAGTGGCACAAGACCGGTAGTCTTTAATGATACAGAAGAGTACGAACAAATTAGGAAATTCAAACAAAATCAGAATCAAATTAATACACAACACCGAAGAGAAATCCGGGAAGTACAAGATCAGTTGACACAGGTAATTCAAGAATTACATATTTCAGAGGACACACTGCGCTCCAATACAGGAAGAGGACTTAGAAATACGGAACAGCCACAAAATAATAACACAGGGCGCTTTGGAAATTATGGAAGAAATTAGCAAGGTACATCGAATTTTGAGATGGAATCGCCGAAACGACGTAACCTATAAGCTGTTTATTACTACACGTAAATTAAAAACATTTAAGAATTTCGGCAGCGACATTCATCCACAAGCGTGGCTTCATCAATATTCTCATTGTTTTACTCCAAACTGGTCATTAGAACACAAATTAGAATTTATGTGTGGCTATTTAGAGAATGAACCATCTGTAAGAATGCGATCGGTCATTCACGATTGTCACAGCTAAGGAAAATTTTATCTTGCCTTCCTCTCAGCATATTGGTCTCAAGCTACACAAGACCGAGTAAAACATAGCATCATAATGATGAAACATTTCGAACAATCCGAATTTTCCAGTCTTGTGAAATATTTTGAAGACATGTTGCACAAGAATCAGTATCTGTCAAACCAATACAGCCCCTCAGAACTCATCCGCATTTGCTTAGTCAAATTTCCTGAACATTTACGACATATTATTTTGGCAGGCGTTGCAAAGACGACATTGAAGCTTTTCAGGGACTGTTACAAGAATTGGAAATTGAAACTGACAATCGCGGGACGAGAAAACAGCAACACAACATTTACAGGTCACATCCGTCACAATTCCACGATGAAAGAAATAATAACTGGACACGACAAGGCTATTCTTACAACGCAAATCGTGACCAAAACAGACACCACCCATATGACAACCACTGGCAGAGTAATAGTTACAGAGAAAGATTGCATTTCTGTAGTAGTGAATATGACAGAGACAATAATAGAAACAGACGATATGGCAACCAGAGCTATTATTATCATGGGAGACAGAATAACGTCAGACACAACGGTCCACCGTGCACTGATAATTCAGGGAGAAATTCTCCACCACTTAACCGACAAGAAAGAAACTACAGGAACTACCGACATGACGACAGACGATATAATCATAACGACAGACCTGAGTTTCATCGCAACTGGCGGGATTCAAACAGGGCTGGGCCCTCTCGGCAAGGTGAATTTGTAGAAGTTAGGTCTCCTAATCCCAGTAACGACGCACGCCAACAAAGAGATAGCAGACAACGACTCGCACCGCAGGCAGCCACGTGCGCCGACTGGTTCAGAGAAAAATAACATAGACACTAACCGTGAGAAAAATTTGAGCATTATTTACCGATGTACCATATACCACATGATAATTCCGTTGAAGCTGGAGCTCTGCATAGTAGGAAGAGTAAAGGCTTGCACCACATTTCTCATGTAAAACCGTTTATTGAAAGATAATCTGCTTTTTAACTTTGTCTTTGCCATAAAACTTTTCACTTCACGTTACAAGTATGCTTTGTCACACTTAGAAACTGTTAACATGCAACAATGTTTTTAAAGTTAACTATCCAGTCAAGAACCTGGGCAACTTATTTAGAGAGTAATTATGAATGCATTGTTACAGTGAACAGACGACACAGTGTTATTGTGTGTGTACATTCTTGCTTGTTATTTGCACGATTACATAATGACTATAAGGCTTACATACTTAGAACATATACTGGTATTGCTAATGACATTGTAATGTAACATTTTTAAAATACTTGAAAATACGTTCTGGATTTAAAATACTTTCTGAGAGATACCAGATGACACAGTGGTTAGTTTATTTGATAGCTACACAATTATATTATGACGCTACTAATGTGTGACACAGTTTACATTGTTGCTTTTGCGGTGTATCTGTTTTATCTCTGCACAGTTTTTCTGAATTCTTCTGGAAAGGAAAACATGTTCTACTAGTAACTTTTGTGGCATAGCTACAATGAGACAGCCTTTTTCGTAGCACAGCAATACGTTACAATGTAGTACTTTCTTGATCACTGTACTGTACGTAATAACTACGATATCTACAGGCAAAGCATTTCACTTTCGTTTATTACGAGGTAAGTACATTGACTTCTACATAACTTTGCTTACGGACGATTATAATTACGACACTTGGCACATTTTTTACCCTTAAGTAATGACAGAGATTATCTTACAACAAGACGCACAGTTTAGCGCTACAGTACACGTATTGAATGATTAATTTTGTACTTAAAACATTTATTATTAAAGATTTTTGAATTACAAAGATACAAAGGTTTTCCGTGATACATTTCATTCCATTGCTGCAATCTGTAGCACCTGAGGGTATAATTACATTAATCCTCAGGGGGGTACACGCTTACTTTGTGTACCATGTGTGTGGCAAACACAAGGAGCCCTAGCTAATATGGTATTTGCTTATACAACTTTACACATCAGTACCATATTACTCTAACACAGAATTACACACCTCTCTGATTATTTAACAGAGAAACAAACATTTTTTTTATTACGTCAGTGACACATGTTTACGTAATTACACAGTTGGATAACTTAACACTTATGAAATTGTATTTTGTCTGTACTGTGTGAACTGTTCATGAGGGCTTTGAAAGATGTATTTGGAATGGGATCATGATTTTTAAAGTACATTTGAGGTAGATGACACTATTGAAATGAGCAGAGAATTTTTTTTAGGTTTTCAAATTATTGGAGGAAGCTACGACGATTTTGAGATTTGACTGAGGTGTTATGGTGTTATTCTTACGACGACGTTTGTATTATGCTGTTGAGGTATGCTTATGATCAATAAGCTGATGCTATATGTGGAATTTGATTGTGCTACATATTTATTATGATGAAATATTGAAGAAGTGTCGCCGAATATGTATCTGTGTAATAAGGTATGGAATAAGGAGTGGTGTTTAGGGACTCTGATTTGTGAAAAAGGATGTTGAAAACGAAGAATCGTACTTTTAAGAGTTATGAAATGTGTGTATATGCGTGAATGTATCACAATGCCGGCGAAAATTTTTTTGACACTGATATATTTACAGGATTTTGTTTCTACACATTTGTAACGCAAATTCTCGACCTGGGAAATTTTTATATGAGACTGTCACTGCTGTCGTAAATATTTAGGTAAGAAAGCTAAGTGACCTTTACGTAATGCATTGTGGACGCCCAACTATGCCAGCTGCCTGGAGAAAAAGCCATTAGGTGAAAAAAAAAGATGCCATTATCCTCGCTATTGATATTTCTTTGTAGAAAGCATAGTAAATACGACTCGCTCGAACTTGAAAACATATGATTACACTGTGGATCTCTTAGTTTATGATATTTACTAAAATGCCTAATGAAATGATGAGAAACATTTTACATCTAATGTCTTTCTAGTTGAGAGATTGCTCAATTTGTTTAATATCTAGTTTCAAGCTGCACTGCAGTATTAGTTAAAATAAAATTTAATAGATGTACTAATACAGATATTTTACGCATACAGGTCTAATAAATAATAACTTTATGATCTACTAAAAAAAAACAAAAAAACGAAAGAGCACAAAAAGACATTTCCCTTCAGAGGAATTGCATACATAATTTTCTTTTCAAGTACTTGGTAATTTATTTTGCAGAATAAGTTGTGGTGCACCACTTTAATTACATAGACATTGTTGTCTTTAGTGTAATATTTTTTCTGCTTGAGCTTTCCCATATTTAGGTATAAGTTACAGCATTTGCTGCTGCTGTTTGCCAGGCATAGTGTTACTGAATTTGACTTCGTATTACTCAGTTAAGCCTGCTTTACTACTGATTTATTTGTCTTGTTGCTACACATTCGCTCATATTAATTGTAATGTTGCTTTTGCTCTGCTAATTTAGATTTACTGCTGCTTGCTTTTCCAATTTGCATTTTTTTGTCATTGCTGTTTGTGTTAATTGTTTTGTACTGCTGCATTGCCTCGTCCCTTAGTTTATGTATCTGAGCTCATTAGATTTAAGTTGGTTTAAGAAGGGGAGGGGGATACTATATATGAAACTAACTATGGAGAATAAGGAAAGCATGCATTGATAACTTATACGAAAATAGTTTGGGCCAAAATGTGTATTGTACAATGAGAAATAATAAAGAGGATATGAACGAAACAGTAGGGTTTAGGGACGACAGGTTTAGGTAGGATTTTCTTGGAAATAAATGATGAGGTAAGATAATAGAGAATAAATAATGAGGTAAGAAATAAGAGAACATATAAATTCAGAAAGCATGCTTGGATAGGATTTCTTTTTGGTGGAAACAAATGTTGACATAAGAGGAAACATCTATGAAATGAAGTTTGGGTTGGACTGCCGTACCAAATGTCACACTGGAAAGAAACCTTGACCTGTCCTTTTGTGTTATTCCACTATGTGTCTGTGTATCTAGTGTATTTGTGTTCTTCCTTTCTTTATGTGTTTATCTGATAAGACTTATGCTGTAGATTTTTTCTAATACTCAGCTGCATTCACTATGATGAGGAATCCTGTGATCCTCAAATATAATTTGCATTTATAATATGTTATTTACTTTGTAAAGATGTTTAGACAGTATTTATTCTGTTTTGTTTTAATGCTCACGCGTGAAGTTGATGTTTTGAAAGTTATTCTGACCTTTTATATATTTACTTATGTCATAATTCCTGTAACACTGATGTTTATGTTTATTTCTATTCTATTGTTAAGTCCATATTACTACAAATGTTATCTGTATCGTTATGTTATTTAACGATATATTTTTTACCTTTGTAATTGTATTCTCATGTTATAAAATTGTAATGGACACCAGTTCATCAAATTAAGTAACTTGTAAGCATTTATTTCGCACACCTTTCTGTTGATCATAGTATATGCAAAATATGTGACAAGTTGGGACTTTTAGTGTTTGCACATGTGTTAATATTTCAACAAAGGACTGGTTAACAGCATTACTGGTTCTAAGGACAATTCCAAAAAACTTGTGAGTGCACAAGTGGTGGTTCATGGACTTGCTATATGGTACACAAGACTCTTCGATGGTGATTGTGCACCTGCACAGTCGCAACAGATGGTTGCTGGCCGTCTTTGCAAGGACTACAGTGAGTCTGCACCTCTGGCGGCCCACCAATACCATAATCTCTACCAGGACTACAGTGGGTCTGATCTGTGATGACCTACCTACCAATATTCTTCAAAACGTCGACTGACTCTGCTGTGGGTTTGCTCTGTTGTGGCCCATTACCTATCTGCATGTCAGGAGCCAGCACTGTCTTTCCGTTGGAAGGACAACACTACTTCTTCAAGACTGCGTGGAAATCCACTACTTCCGTGTGCATTTTCTTTTAGTGCTCAGACTTAGAGAAAAACACTGCAAATTTACTGTGATGAATGATCAGGACTGTCTTTATGAAATGTGAGAAAATCTTTGCTTTTGACCAACAGTGTATCAATAAGTGTGTGCATTTGATATCTTTGTTAGTGTAATTATGAAAAGTTTTTTCAAATCTGTATTGGCTACTGCCCAAAACAATTTGTAAAATTTTTTGTGGGGGGTATAGGGGCTATGTAAGTAGGCTGCTTAGGTTTTTATATTGGTAACGCCACATAGCGCTCTGTATGAAAATCATTGGCTGTGCTGTGTGCAGTCTGTGGCTGGTTTGCATTGTTGTTTTGTATTGTAGTGTTGGGCAGCTGGATGTGAACAGCGCGTAGCATTGTGCAGTTGGAGGTGAGCCGCCAGCAGTGGTGGATGTAGGGAGTGAGATGGCGGATGATCTGGACGTGTGTCCATCAGAGACAGTAAATTTGTAAGACTGGATGTCATGAACTGATATATATATATATATATATATATATATATATATATATATATATATATATATATATAATGACTTTTGAACACTATTAAGGTGAATGCATTGTTTGTTTTCTATCAAAGTCTTTCATTTGCTGACTATGTCTATCAGTAGTTAGTGCCTTCAGTAGTTTGAATCTTTTATTTAGCTGCCAGTAGTGGCGCTCGCTGTATTGCAGTAGTTCGAGTAAAGAAGATTTTTGTGAGGTTAGTGATTTGTGAAAGGTATAGGTTAACGTTAGTCAGGGCCATGCTTTTTTATAGGGATTATTGAAAGGCAGATTGCGTTGCTCTAAAAAATATTGTGTGTCAGTTTAGTGTTGATAAGAATAGGTAAAGAGCGAAATCTCTGAGTACATTCAGTTTTGCTCAGCTGTTTGAAAAGCAGATAATGTAAGAGGTTTATCAGCACAGTAAGTCATTAATTTTTCGAAGGGGACGTTTCAATCATTTCTTTTTCAATTTTTTCACATTTGTCATGCACCCATTTCGTCTAGGATTTACTACACTTCCTATTTATTTCATTGTATTTCCGTATTCATGAATTTCCCGTAACATTTTTCTGCTTCGTCCTTACATCGATCTACTTCTGTTACTCGTGGTTCCTTCACACTTACCTTCTTTGTACCTATGTTTTTCTTTCCAACTTCAGTGATGGACGTTTTTAGAGACGTCCATTATTCTTCAACTGTAGTGTCTACTGACCTATTCCCCGTTGCTCTCTATAGCAATAGAGAACTTCAAGCTTATCTCGTCATTACTTAGTACTTTCATATCCCACTTCTACGTGTATTTATTCTTCCAGGCAAACGTCTTAGACTTCAGCCTACTCTTCATCACTTCCACATTGTGATCTGGGTATATATCTGTTCTTGGGTACGCCTTACAATACAGTACCTGATTTCGGAATCTCTCTGTGACCATGATGCACTCTAACTGAAATCTTCCCGTATCACCCGGTCTTTTCCAAGTGTACCTCCTCCTCTTGTGATTTTTTAACAGACTATTCACTGTTACTAGCTGATATTTATTACAGAACTCAATTACTCTGTATCCTCTCTCATTCCTTGTCCCAAGCCCATATACTCTGTACCCTTTTCTTCTACTCGTTCCCCTAGAACTGCATTCCAGAGTATTAGATTTTCATCTCCCTTTACATACTGTATTACCCCTTCAGTATCCTCATACACTTTCTCTGTATCTTCATCTTCAGCTTGTGACGTTGGCATGTATACCTGATCTATCGTTGTCGGTGTTGGTTTGTTGTCAATTATGATAAGAATAACCCTATCACTGAACTGTTCAAGTAACACACTCTCTCCCTACCTTTGTATTCATAACGAATCCTACTCCCGATATACCATTTTCTGTTGCTGTTGATATTACCCTATACTCATCTGTCAGAAATCCTTATCTTCTTTCCACTTCACTTCACTGACCCCTACTCTATATAGATTGAGCCTTTTTCAGATTTTCCTTACCGGATTCAAGCTTCCTACATTCCACACTCCGACCCGTAGAATGTCATTATTTCGTTGATTATTCAATCTTTTTCTCATGGCAACCTCCCCCATGACAGTCCCCTCCCAGAGATTCGAATGGGGGACTATTCCGGAATATTTTGCTAAAGGAGAGATCATGTCTTCTGCATCCTCATGCCGTCGATCTTTGTTGACTCTTCCATCTTCAGGGGCAGTTTCCCACCCCTAGGTTAAGAGAGTGCCCTGAAGCTCTATCCGCTTCTCCGCCCTCTTTGGCAAGGCCGTTGGCAGAATGAGGGTGACTTCTTATGCCGGAAGTCTTCGGCCGCCAATGCTGATTATTACTCAAAAAGAAAGCAGCAGCTGGATTCGAAGACGGGACCGAAGACATTTTGATTATGATTCAAAGACGTTACCCCAAGACCACGGGCGCTTATTTTATTTTCATACAAAACTAAACTCTAGACACTTACATCCATTATCTTGTTCTCTAGCCCCAGATCAGTACATTATTTGTTCCAAAGTGTACGAACACATATTAGTAGGCATTAATATGTGATGTGCCCACCCTTCGTCTCTATGGCGGATTGAACTCTGTTGGTGACAGTTTTAGTAAAGTGTCTGATTGTTTGTTGAGGAGTGGCAGCTCATTATTCCTCAAGAGTCGAAATCGGAAAAAGTTACTATGATGGACACTGAGGTGTGGAGTGAAATCGATGACCTAACACATCTCAAAGGTGTTTGATTGGATTTAGACCAGTCCATTTTGGGAATGTTAATGTCGACAAAGCTGCTTTTAGACAAGATGCTTTATCCTGCTGATACAGTCAGCATTACCGAGGTATCACTGTACTGTAAAACATATCATTCGTCACGTAGCGTTTTCTTAAGCGCAGTAAGATAACGACATCCCAACAACGAACCGTAACACCACCTCCTCTGTACTGCACTATTAGCACTACATTTGATGTTAGGTAACACTCTCGAGGCACTCGCAAAGCCCAAACCCTTCCATCGAATTGTCAGAGGGTACAGAGAGATTTATCACTCCAAAACACTCAGTTCCAGTCACCCACTGCCAAGTGGCGCGCTATTTGCACCACCTCAAGCGTCGCAGAGCTTACATTACAGAAATGGCTTATGAGGAGCTACTCGACTATTGCATCCCATACCTCTTAACTCACTGCGCCCAGTCATTGTACTACCTGGACTGATGTGGCGCTATAGAACTCACAAATGATTGCTCCAGCTGATTTTATGAGTTTTCTTACAACCACGCTACGCAATGATCGACGATCCCTGCCCGTCAGCATACGAGGTGTGCATGGTTTGTCTCTGCTTAGCGGTCATTGTTCTTTCATTGCGCACCATAACCACATCAGCAACAGTCGACCTGGGCAACCTTAGAGGGGCTTAAATATCAATGATGGATTTGTTACTCACGTGGCATCTGAAATATCCTGGACTTGGAACACTTCCACAAGAAACAAGTGAGTTCATAGTTTATCCCCTATATTTAAGAACACAATGAGTACAACACAAATGGTCTTCGGTGACCGTAAACCTTGTAACTAGTTCCTAAAAAGAAAATAAGTTCACAGAAAACAAGTTCACAACCAAACTGAAGCAATTTCTTGACTGAGAAATTCACAAAAGCTTCTACAGTCAGATTTCATTCTCCACCAGTCTGACTACCAAATATTTAAGTCCCCGCTCTCCTTGAGCGGAGCACATGGGAACAGACTACCACGTAAGTTACGATCTGTACGAGTTCACAATTTCTACTGTCTTGTCAAATGATACAATGAAGGCTTTCACGACCGGATGTTTCAGCTGCCGAGAATTCTTCCAGTTTGAATGGCCATGGTCCATGGAACTCTTCTATCCCTGACGTTTCGTCCAAAGCTACGTTGGACATCTTCGGAGGTGCTCCTAGTTGTGCTTAGGCCTCCCGTTATTTGGTCGCAGAACTCTGTTTCCTTACTAGGGTACTCATTCTTCTCAAAAGCCTACTTTAGATGTTTTGACTCGGCGTCCAGGTATACCGGCGCACAAATCCTTTTAGCTCTGTCCACTAAACTGAATTACATCTCTTTTCTGTTTGGAGGACTAAGGACAACGATAGGACACAGCGATGGAGGAACACGGTTTCTCTACCCTTCATCAAAAAAGTAACGGATCAAATCGGCAAGATTTTAAGGGAACATAACGTTCGACCGATTTTCAGACCAAATAAGAAAATAGGCCAAGCACTTAGTTCCATTAAGCATCAACGCCCCCCTCTGTCTGCAAGTGGTGTATACAAGATTCCGTGGACATGTGGTAGTGTCTACATTGGAACTACAAGAGAAGTGTGAATACACGGTTGAAGGGACATAAAAGTCTTTACCGACTATGGAAAACAGACAGATCAGCCGTGGCGGAACATACTCTTCAAATAACATGCTCTCAGGGTGATCACGTAGTGAAATTTCCGGAAACTGAAGCTTTATGTACCATAACGAACTATTATCCATGGCTGTATAGAGAAGCCATCGCAATATATAAACATGGGGATAATTTTGACAGAAAAGAAGAAGCTATGAAACTCGGCGATATATGGACAGTAGCGCTACAGAATCGACGAAAAGTTTTTATCTTTGACTTACTACGATCGATAGTTGTATTTTATCCTTGACAAGGTTTATCTCTACTGTCACGTGAAATCCAGACCACGACCACTTTCCACGGTATGTAGGCCGTTCTTCGACGTCCGACTCGTCATTCGGCAAGACTCAGCACAACCAAGAGCACCTCCGAAGATGTCCAACGTAGCTTTGGATGAAATGTCAGGGATAGAAGAGTTCCATGGGCCAAGGCCATACAACCCGGAAGAATTCTCGATAGCTTGTCAAATGAGTCTGACAGAATACCAACAGGCCCGCGAGCACCTTGCCGAGGTCCCTTGGCAGCGAAGGCTGTATGCGGTCGAGATGGCGCTGTATCCCGAGAAGACTTCGTCTCTTGGTCGGCAACGTCGTAACCGCCGTGATCGGCGCGGATGCGGTGCAAAATGCCCGCGCGGCGGAGGTATACTTTCTCCAGAGTGGCTGTACGTGACATGGCGGATGCAGCAAAAGGTTCGTGGCAGGAGAAACCTCTCTTGCTGATTTACGCGCCCTCTGTACTTTGGTCCAGTGTATGTGAAGGCCTTTGCAGTTTGCGCTCCAAATGTCGGAACCGGAACGTTGTGTGGTCGCAGAGGCTGAGCCGGGAACCCACCTCTCGGCGGTGTGTTGCAGTGTGGCGTCGGCGCCTGCTGACTTTTATGACAAGCCAGCACCCCATTCTTAGCCCAAGTTCGAAGCCACTATGCTCGCCTGACCGACTCACTCTGCTGTTATTGCTTCCATAGAGATAACACCGGTCGCCTCCTTTTACACTGTTAGTTCACCTCTCATGACACCTAATGGGCAAAAGTGTTCCTGACATTTTGATCAGACAATGTACTTTATGGATCGAGTAGAGCCCTGTAATTACAGAAAGAGTTCTTCGATTGTGCAGTCTACTTCTGACAGTTACGTTGCTTCTGTAGTCTTGTTATCCTGGTCTTGAGAATTCTTCAGTCCTTCCACAACTCCATAATTTCAATGTTAAGTAAGTCGCTGCTGTCTGTTCTATTATCTGCATCGCCTTTATCTTAGCCTTGTTTCTCCATAAGCCATAATCTGTGCTGAGTGTGATGTCCATGCCGTTCGACAGGCTCTCTAGTCTTTACATGCACCCGTTTCAAGCCTTATAGCGCCTTGCACTTTTATTTCTTTTCGTAATTTTGGTTTCGGTCCCATCACTGCCTGTCTGAGGTAGACCACTAGTCATAAGGTACTACCAAACCTTAAACCAGTCATAACACAAACGTGGAAGTACTTACACAGAGAATTTCCTGGGGTCTTAGTGTTATAGGTGTTTATATATCTCCTAATAGAACAAGTCACTGTTATCCCTAGCTTCCCTTGCAAGCGAATCCAAGCACGAGAGCACTTAACTTCGGTGATCTGGCGTGAAACGGTGTTACCTCTGCGGTAAAGTTGTTGACTGTCGGTACATACACCACTGGACATTAAAATTACTACACCAAGAAGAAATTCAGATAATAAACGTGTATTCCTTGGACAAATATCTTCTACTATAACTGACATGTGATTACATTTTCACGCAATTTGGGTGCATAGATCCTGGGAAATCAGAACCCGGAACAACCACCTCTGGACGTAATAACGGCCTTGATACGCCTCGGCATTGAGTCATAGCTTGGATGTCGTGTACAGATAAAGCTGCCCATGCAGCTTCAACACGATACCAAAGTTCATCAAGACTGGTGACTGACGTATTGTGACGAGCCAGTTGCTCGGCCACCACTGACTAGATGTTTACAATTGGTGAGAGATCTGGAGAATGCGCTGGCCAGGGCAGCAGTAGAACATTTTCTGTATCCAGAAAGGCCCCTACAGCACCTGCAACATGCGGTCGTGCATTATCCTGCTGAAATGTAGGGTTTCGCAGGGATCGAATGAAGGGTAGAGACACGCATGGTAACACATCTGAAATGTAACGTCCACTGTTCAAAGTGCCGCCAATGCGAACAAGAGGTGACCGACACGTGTAACCAATGGCACCCCATACCATCACGCTGGGTGATACGCCAGTACGGCGATGACGAATACACGCTTCCAATGTGCCTTCTCCGTGATGTCGCCAAACACGGATGCGACCATCATGATGCTGTAAACAGAACCTGGATTCATCCGTAAAAATGACGTTTTGCCATTCGTGCACCCAGGTTCGTCGTTGAGTACACTATCGCAGGTGCTCCTGTCTGTGATGCAGCGTCAAGGGTAACCGCAGCCATGGTCTCCGAGCTGATAGTCCATGCTGCTGCAAACGTCGTCGAACTGTTTGTGCAGATGGATGTTGTCTTGCAAACGTCCCCATCTGTTGACTCGGGGATCGAGACGTGGCTGCACGATCAGTTTCAGCCATGCGGATAAGATGCCTGTCATCTCGACTGCTAGTGATACGAGGCCTTTGGGATCCAGCACGGCGTTCCGTATTACCCTCCGGAACCCACCGATTCCATATTCGGCTAACAGTCATTGGATCTCGTACAACGCGAGCAGCAATGCCGCGATACGGTAAACCGCAATCGCGATAGGCTACAATCCGACGGTTATCAAAGTCGGAAAGGTGATGGTACGCATTTCTTCTTCTTACACGAGACATCACAACAACGTTTCACCAGACAACGTCGGTCAACTGCTGTCTGTGTATGAGAAATCGGTTGCAAACTTTCCTCATTTCAGCACGTTGTAGGTGTCGCCAGCGGCGCCAACCTGGTGTGAATGCTCTGAGAAGCTAATCATTTGCACATCATAGCATCTTCTTCCTGTCGGTTAAATTTCGCGTCTGTAGCACGTAACCTTCGTGGTTTAGCAGTTATAATGGCCAGTAGTGTGTATCTTCGTATTATCTGTAGTTTGTCATCATCAAAACAGCAAATTGGCACGCAGCATTTCGCGGCCAGGAATCAGACTGCGTTCACCTCACGGCCGATAGGGGGTGGCGCCACCGCTGCAGAACAGCGCATGCACGACCACCCATAAGCCGCTTTCGCGGTAAGCTCAGCAACGTCAGCCGCCGTACGTACGGTAAATAGCAACCTACCGTCAACGGGCCAATCACGCCATACCACGCCACCTCGGGCTCACCAGCGTATGGTTGCCAGAATTTGTTGGTAGCAAACCGGGACCTTTGTCTAAATTTAACTAAAACTGCCATAATTTATGAATCATAAGCCAGGACATTTTGGGACAATTTTCTAAACGTTAAAAAAGGTAAATATTTTTGCAAATTACTGCTTTATTCAACTGATGTAGTAAAATAAATTAATAAATGAACATTTCATACTGTAATTTAATAAACCTCAAGGGAGGGCATTCAATTCGTAATAACATTTCACAATAATAGTACTGGTAACACAAGAATTGTTTATTTTGAAACATTAATACAAGATACATTGTCTTCTGAAACACTGTATGTTGAAGTGCAAAGTTCACATTATTTATTATTCTACGCCTCGTATTTATCTGAATTCTGAGGTTTGAAGAGAAGACCTTTCCGCTGTATGATGTATTCATGAAACTTAGAACAACTGATTTGACAATTAAAAAAACATTTAATTATTGCTTCGACCATTGGTACTTGTAATCTGTTCCGTTCCTCACTCCATGGCGCAATCATGAGAGAAAATACTCATTCAGCGTTTGCATTATGCCCTGGAATACTGAAGACAAATTCACACAGATTCAGCAACTGAGAATACTGTTATTCGTATCCAGTCTATCAAAAGAAATAGGTCTATATCTCCTTACATGATTTACTTCCCCAGTTATCGCTATTTCTGTTGATTTTTGATTCATTCAACTGCTTGAGTGAAGAAAACTGGTCAAACAATAAACTATTATCTACTGACAATCCTCTACCTTGTACAAATGTTTGTGTCCTCGTCACATTGTTCTACTCAGTTTCTGCATCCAGCAACCTCCATTCAAAATTGGAAAATTCATTGAGATTTGTAGACCATTTTTCTAAACAAGCTCTACGCGTTTCATAAAACTGTTCTACATCAACATGAATGTTTTGAATTTCACTAGTTAATGCGACCTCGCTGTTCTGTAAGAGACGTGTCACTTTAAGTGGAATTAAACTTACTTTTTTACGACGTTCTATGATTCTGCTAGTATTTTCCAAAATCAAAGCTACTTCTATAACATCGCTGTCTCATTTCTGAAGTTTAAATATTTGTCTCTGAAACACGCTCAGCTGACTATGCAAGAACTACAGATATCCTTCTCTTAACGTGTTCTGGAAGAGGGTTGTCAGAAATTTCGGTGCTTTTTCTTCTAAAAGGAAGAATGGTTTAAGAGCATCCTTCAACTTCAGTACTCTCTCTACAGCAACAAACAACGATAATCACCTTGTTTTTGTATGTGACAATAATGAATGATACTCTGTGTTCACAAATTGACAAAGCTGCATTCGTACTGTGTGTATGGTGAAGTAATTGAAAATTTTAATTATAAAGGTTTCTAATTGAACATTCATCACGTCAGCGGCTGTCTTGGCAGCATTGTGTAGTATGTGAGCAGGGCAGCCGACTCCTTAAAGATTTTCTTTTACTTCACTTTTCAGTCTAGCAAATACATTGTTTGCACCTGCTCGCCGCACTCCTCCAAAATTAATTTTAGCATTGTTACCGCAATATGCAATAGATTTACTCTTATCGATTTTATCTTCTTCTAATGCAGTAAAGCAGTACTTACTTATTGTAGACGTGGTTTCATTTGGCAGCGAAAATAATTTAAGCAATTTCACTTGAGTACCGTTCCGAGGTGTAAAACATTGCACAATTAATGGAAATTTTCTTCAACCTTGTGATTACCCGCATCTATAGTTATTCAATAATAGCGGACCAGTGAAAGGTCGTCGCATGTTTGTTTGACTGTGTCAGATGCCGAAACTACTTTCGAAAGTGCAGTTGATTTGGTTCTGCCCAACGTCACACTCGTTGCTGTGACAGAATCGTTAAAAAAGTGGAGCTTAGCCTAAAAGTACAGTCTACAGATTTCAAAGACACATGATGTTTAACGGTATGTTAACACATTGTTAATTCCGCTGCTACTACTGATTGGCTCTGTTTTGATGACCTTGAAATAAAAAAAAGCTGCTTTTTTTTAAGTGCTAGCAGAAAGCATGTTTGATTTACGCTTTGTCTGCCTAAACGATCTGTATTATCTGCCCTTGCTCCGTGTGAAATGGAAACGTATGACTTGCGTATTCCACATTCCACTTCATAGTCATGTCTTCCTCGTTTGATGAAAGACTATTCATCTGTACATTTGTCTTGAAAGGAACACTTTCACTTTGGCGTTTGGAACTCACTTCACACACACGCAAATATGAACTAAACACTATAAGCCTCGGACAGAGAACCACGTAGTTGCAATGTCTTGACCGAACTGAATCCCAAGACAAGAATTAATAACACGAAGGAGCATTACGCGCAATAAAGGCCCTTGATAGACGCTGGCAGGTGCAACAATGAAACAAAAATCATTATTTTGCTTAACGCGACAGTTAAAATACAATTCGGATCCAGCATTTGGCATGAAATAGACGGTATGAGAGTATTTATTTGGGATCACAAAACCGGCGCTAAACTAACTTCCGGAAAGCAGTTTTCGGGCCACTCATTGTTTTAGTCCGAAACCGGGACGTTTGGCAACCACAAACCGGTGGGACGAGTACTGCTGCGCGCTCGGCCTTGTTAAAATCGCACCCACCGACACGGACAGAGTGCGAAGTCAGGCTACAGTCTCATGAAGTGTTAAGACTCACCACTTGTAACTATATATAAATACAACTTGAATCGGCAGTGTTGTTTGATCGGGGTGAGACTCAGTGCGCAATTCCGTCTGACAGTGTTTGTATTCAGATCTTGTGTGAATTTCAGTTGAAAGATTGAAATGGTTTTCCCACGCACACCTCCAGTTTTTGTTGTTCCGCACTTGTGGGATAAAACATTTTGCATGATTAGCGTGTTGTTTCATTCAATGAATGAACAATGGAATATTTTTCTTAACAATATGTCTACTTTGACACTCAATAAATCAATTGTCACCAAGACACCCCTTTGGATTTGAAGCAGCAGCATGATATTGACACTTTGTAGATGTAGTATGATTATTTCTATATATTTCTATTTATTGATGAGGTAGATAATTGTTTTTATAGTATAAATAGTAACGAATGAGTATTCTTATTGATGTTCCTACTATTCCTGCTCATGCTCCAAATGGAAAGTATAAAGTACCAATGTCCTTATAGTTTGTTGAGAATAATCATTTTTGCGGTAAGATGGCTGAATTTTAGGTGGTAGACTGTAAATCTACTTATGAGATATTTTCTCTCTTACCATATTTTGGTCTTATATTCAATTATGATTCTAGACTGCAATTCTAGAGGTGTAAAGTTTTACTAAGGCCTAAAAATTCTTCTTTTAATTATAACTTTGAAGGTTATTAGTTTAATCAACTTAAGTCCTTAGTATAATGAGATTAAGGTTGATGTTGAAATCAATCCTATTGTTGAAATTATTACGGTTATAGGAAGAATAATTCTTGATTTTTGTGACTGTATCACTATAGATCATGAATTTTCGGTATATGATATAATTAGGGCCGAGAATCTAGTATGTATGTAATAATAAAGTGTAATTATAATTAGTACAACTATAATTGTTATAATGGTAGTTATGTTGTTTTCTATTAGTGATTGTATTGCGATTCATTTTGGTAGGAATCCAAGAAATGGTGGTAAACCACCTAGAGATAGTAGGGATAAAAATAATATGAATTTAATTTCAATTTTTTTGTTTCTGGCTGAGGAAGTCTGATTTATAAAGAACAGATTTACTTGCTTGAATAATAAAACTGTGATTAGTCTTAGTAATGAATAAATAATAAAGTATAGTTCTCAGATGTTTTCTCTGACGGTTAAAGATCTGATTATTCACCCTAAATGACTGGAAAAAAAGATCAGCAGTCGAGTGTGGATTAGATCCAAAAAGATCAGCACGAATACCATTCTCCCTTCGATTCTTCTTAATCGCAGTAATTTTTCTAATCTTTGATGTAAAAGTCGCACTAATTCTACCAATCGTAATTATTTTTAAAACATGAGACATTATAATCTGAACAGTATCAACAATATTTTTCATCCTAGTCCTTTTACGTGGACTATACCACGAATGAAATCGAGGAGCCTTACAATGAGCAGAGTAAAGAGTTGTAGTTAACTGAAACATTTGGGTTGCATTTGCCAACGTTTATAATAGCTACATTTCTCTACTTTTCAAACACTGAAATATAAAACATGAAAGTTAATAATGTCTACGATTTTAATAAATATTATATCAAAGCTTCTTCGTTAAATTTTGTTTGTGGCGCACGTCCGCCTCCGGAGTTGGTTTTCAGTCTTAGGAATCATGTCGTCCGCTGCGGGGCTACCGCCAAAAATGGAGGACTCCTCGTTCGTTACTGGCTTTACGCGCGCGCCATCCGCATTCAAAGCGGCGAGCCAACTCTTAACTGCCGCGCGGAACTCGCTTTGAGAATTTGCGAATACGGCTGGCAGCGGGGAGCGGTGTGATAAAGAAACTGAGGCCTGGCGGCGAACACGGGAACTGCAAAGAGCCGCGCGGCTGTTCTGAATGGAGCGGGCCGGTTAGCGGCTGCTCTCTGCCGCAGCTGCGGCGAGCCAATTGGCACGCAAGACTTCAAAGCCACCGCCTGAGGCGAAAGCGGCTACCTTTCCATATGCTCTTGAATATAGAAACTACTTTTTTCGAGAATTTTCGCAAAATAAATCCACGAGAGAGGAGAGTTTTAGGACTAATTACCGACTCCCAGGAAGCGCTCTGGAATCCATCTGAACTGAATTTCGTAGTTACTTTTGGCACAGTGAGTCTCACTTTTATGAGCATTTTCACCCATTCGAGAGGCTGTTCTAAGCGGCGAAGCTAGGAGATATTTGCGTGTTTTTTATGTACTGGAGCTTGTGTTTAGAGCATTGAATTCGTGGCAAACGATTAGTAGATGTCAGTGGCGGCTTCTTATTTAGTGCGCACAGAAGAAGGGACAAATGTAAATCCATAGCTACATCAATACTCTGTGGAACACTGTGAAAAACATGGCAGGGGATACTTTGTATTTTACCAGTTATTACTACTTCTTTCTGTTCCATTCACGTATAGAGCGCATCTGTGCTCGTTGTAATTAGCGTAGTCTTAGGTAGGATTATGGAAATAGCTATTATGGACAATATGATACTAGTAAAATAGCCACAGGTATTATTGGGACTAGTCTTTTTAATCACCCGTTTCGAACATATCATCATTAGATTCAATTAAGGGAACAAACACCATACAATCTATTGAACAAACTTAAGTGTGCCTATTCAATATGGCACACTTGACTCATTACATGTACGGTGTTTGTTCCCTTAATTGAATCCGATGATGATTGTTTCGCAACGCGTCATTAAAGAGAGTGGTCACAATAATATCTGTGGCTATTTAACCACTATCAAAGCGTCCATAATAGCTAGTCCCATACGCCTATTTAGTATCCACATGGGCGCAATGTTGCCTACTATTGTTCTCGCTATTGATACAAGAGTCAAGAGTCGGGGGTTGTAATATATTCCCAGATGCATATTTTAAATAGGATTTTTTTTTTTTTTTCACTTGCCGCCCTGATTTTACGACCCACCACCTAAGTGCTTAAGGTGGGTCTATTTTGACCACTTTAAATAGGATTCTGAAACTTTGTAATTAAGGTTTCCTGAAAAAGTTTTTCGAGTGTCTGCTGCTTCAGTTTCTTCAGCAACTTCGTGACACTCTTCCCTGTGTTAGCAGTCCTCTTATCATCCGTCCTGACCTTCTCTGTATACATGTAGTATCACCTGAGCGTCCTACATGGTATGAGTCCCACAAACTAGACCAGTGTTCTAGTATGCCTCATATGAGCATTTTGTAACCAATACCCTTTGCAGCCTGATTATCTTTCCCTAGTGTTCTACCAATGAACTGAAATCTGCTACCTACGATATTGAGCATATGCGATCTTTCCATTCCATGCGAATATCTGCTGTTACACCGAAATATTTATATGAGTTGACGGGTTCCAGCTGCGAACCGCTAAAACTGTAGTCATCAGATACCACGTTTTTTTTCGATCTTTAAGTGCATACTTTTACATTTTTGAACATTTTAACCACGTTGCCTATTTCTGCAATACTTCGAACTGTGCAGCTGTTTCAGACAGAGGTACGTTACAGATAATTACACTATTTGCTAAGAGTATGAGGTTACGATTAACATTATCTGCAAGGTCATTAATATATAACATGAACTGCAAGGGACCAAAACCACTTCCCAGGAGTACACCTAAAGTTACTTCTATATCTGTCGATGACTCTCCATCTAACATACTGTGTGCTCCCTACCAGGAAATCATCAATCCAGTAACAAATTCCGCTCAGTTTCCCATACAACTGGAACATCGATAATAAAGTTACATTCTTTTATGTGACGTAGCATGTGAAAGTTGCTGGATTTGGACGGGTTACTCCTGTAACTGAAATATCAGATCTGAAGATGGTTCTGAATGAACCGAAACCGGTCATATGAATTAAAAAAAAAAAAAAAATTGCAATCAAGACGGATTTTAAGTAACATTATAAAATTACTGATTGCTGTTATCCCGCAAGACATTATGTCTGTTTTTGCAAAATAAAGTTAGATCTCCTACTGAGTTAAATGCTATTCGGAAGTTAAGGAATACTGTATCCACCTGACTGCCTTGATCCATTCCTTTCAGGATTTCATGTCCGAATAGTACGATCGATGTTTTCGAAATCCATGCTGATCGGTATGCAGATCATTCTGTTCGAGATGCCTCAGTACATTAGCGTTTGGCGTTAAGATGGAAAGAATATGCGTTCTTAATTCATGCATCAACAAATATTCGAAATGAAATGAGACTTTCAGGCAGATTAAAACTGAGTGGCAGACCTAATCTCGAACCTAAAAGCTTATGCATTGCGGACAGATCTCTTACCGACTAAGTTACAGAGCCACGACTCACAATCCGCTCTAACAGCTCCAATTCTGCCAATAGCTGTCTCCTATTTGTCCGCGAAAGCGAAGGTAGACGGGTCCTTCTTCGGGATACAGCTGTAATCTTCTAAAGAGTTTTGAAACAGTAAACAGTACGCAGCTGATTAAAAGCTTATTCCCCGAATACGTTATTAATAAATTTTTAAAAATTGCAGTGTATATGAGGTGATTAGTTCAGGGGAAATTTGAGTGGTGTGATATCTAAGCGCTGGCCGGAGTGACCGAGCGGTTCTAGGCGCAACCGCTACGGTCGCAGGTTCGAAACCTGCCTCGGGCATGGATGTGTGTGATGTCCTTAGGTTAGTTAGGTTTAAGTAGTTCAAAGTTCTAGGGGACTGATGACCTCAGAACTTAAGTCCCATAGCGCTCAGAGCCATTTGAACCATTTGATATCCAAGCTTTTGCGAAACTACAATGTTTTCTAAATGTTATATTGAAACATCGTTCACTCCACACAATACTTCGGTATGTTACTTAATACAACTATGTAATTCAGTGTTACAGGGAGAGACATTCCTTTATGTATGCACACAGATCGAAAAAGTTTTGCATCACCTCGGTTCTGAGAGTTCCGGAACATGTACAGAAAATTGGAATATAGATCAACATAAACATTATTTCCGCCCTTTTTATTGCTCATGAGAACCACCCATTGCATGTTGTACAACCATACAGCGAGATCTTCAGAGGTGGTGATCGAGACTGCTGCACACGACGGTACTTCTAATACCCAGTAGCATGTCCTCTTGGGTCGATGCATGCTTGCATTCGTCGTGGCATACTCTCCACAGGTTCAGCAAGGCACTGTTGGTCCAGATTGTCCTATTCCTCAACGGCGATTCGGCGTAGAGAGTGGTTGGTGGGTCACGTCTTCCATAAACAGCCCTTTCCATTCCATCCCAGGCATAGGGTTCATGTCTGGAGAACATGCTGCAAACTGGCCACTCCAGTCGAGCGATGTCGTTATCCTGAAAGAAGTCATTCACAAGATGTGCATGATGGGGGCGCGAATTGTCGTCCATGAAGACGAATTCCACGCCAATATGCAGCCGATATGGTTGCACTATTGGTGGGAGGATGGCATTCACGTATCGTACAGCCGTTACGGCGCCTTCCATGACCACCAGTGGCGTACGTCGGCCCCACATAATGCCGCCCCAAATCAGCAGAAAACCTCCACCTTACTGCACTCACTGGACAGTGTTTCTAAAGTGTTCAGCCTGAACGGGTTGTCTGTAAACACGTCTCCGACGATTGTCTGGTAGAAGGCATATGCGACACTCATCGGTGAAGAGAATGTGATGCCAATCCTGAGCGGTCCATTTGGTATGCTGTTGGGCCCATCGGTAACGCGCTGCATGGTGTCGTTGTTGCAAAGCTGGACTTCGCCATGGACGTTGGGAGTGAAGCAGCGGATCACGCAGTCTATTGCGCACAGTTTGAGTCGTAACATAATGTCCTGTGGCTGCACGAAAAATATTATTCAACATGATGGCGTTGCTATCAGGGTTCCTCCGAGCCAAAATCCGTAAGTAGCGGTCGTGGAATTGCAGTAGTGGTCCTTGGGCGGCCTGAACGAGGCATGTCATCGACAGTTACTGTCTCTCTGTATCTCCTCCATGTCCGAACAACATCACTTTGGTTCACTCCGAGACGCCTGGTCACTTCCTTGTTGAGAACCCTTCTTGGCACAAAGTACAGTGTTATTACAAATGATTGAAGCGATTTCACAGCTCTACAATAGCTTTATTATTTGAGATATTTTCACAATGCTTTGCACACACATACAAAAACTCAAAAAGTTTTTTTAGGCATTCACAAATTTTCGATATGTGCCCCTTTAGTGATTCAGCAGACATCAATCCGATAATCAAGTTCCTCCCACACTCGGCGCAGCATGCCCCATCAATGAGTTCGAAAGCATTGTTGATGCGAGCTCGCAGTTCTGGCACGTTTCTTGGTAGAGGAGGTTTAAACACTGAATCTTTCACATCACTATGCGTGAAACATGTCCGCACGCGTTCAACCGTTTCTTCGCTCACTGCAGGCCGACCCGTTGATTTCCCCTTACAGAGGCATCCAGAAGCTTTAAACTGCGCATACCATCGCCGAATGGAGTTAGCAGTTGATGGATCTTTGTTGAACTTCGTCCTGAAGTGTCGTTGCACTGTTATGACTGACTGATGTGAGTGCATTTCAAGCACGACATACGCTTTCTCGGCTCCTGTCGCCATTTTGTCTCACTGCGCTCTCGAGCGCTCTGGCGACAGAAACCTGAAGTGCGGCTTCAGCCGAACAAAACTTTATGAGTTTTTCTACGAATCTGTAGTGTGTCGTGACCATATGTCAATGAATGGAGCTACAGTGAATTTATGAAATAGCTTCAATCATTTGTAATAGCCCTGTAACAATGCGGACGTGGTCGAACCGCGGTATTGACCGTGTACCTCCTTCCTTGTGGAATGACTGGAACCGATCGGCTGTCGGACTCCCATGCGTCTAATAGGCGCTGCTCATGCATGGTTGTTTACGCCTTTGGGCGGGTTTAGTGACATCTTTGAACAGTCTTTGATAGAATATCAACAGTCAACATCTGTCTTGAGGAGCTCTGGTAACTGGAATGATGCATAACTTTTTTTGATGTGAGTATTATTTCCACTGATAGAGAGAGGTCAGATAGGTGCGAATGGTAAAGCCCCGTACCAAGGAAAAGCACAAATCTTGCACAAATAATTTTATTCAGGACAGAATTTTTTGTAAAACAAAATTAAATTAAATGAATATGCTTCTGAAATGATTAGATTCACAGGTGTTGACATAACAAACCCACTGCAAAATGGCTCTGAGCACTATGGGACTTAACATCTGAGGTCATCAGTCCCCTAGAACGTAGAACTACTTAAACCTAACTAACCTAAGGACATCACACACATCCATGCCCGAAGCAGGGTTCGAACCTGCGACCGTAGCGGTCACGCGGTTCCCGACTGAAGCGCCTAGAACCGCACGGCCACAACAGCCGGCAACTCACTGCAGACTTGGTACAGTTATAACAGTTTGGAAGGACAACAAACTTTGCAGAAGTAAAGTTCACGGGGAGAAACACAGTTAAAAGGTGTATTTACATTATTAAAATACCAACCTAGACGCCTAGTAAGATCTACCTACAGAAATTCTCGGGAGATACTAATTATAGTTCACTAGATAACCGAAAACTTAATATGCAAGATATGCTCTAATATGAAGCATAGTGAGTTATGGATATGGGATGCTGAAACTATGTTATGAATCATTACAGTAACATAAAAAAAACAATACTTATAAAGCAGCAGTTATTCCAGCGTTGAGGGTCGGCGCAACTTGCTCCACGGAGTCCACCCACCGTTCTGGAGTCTGGAGATGGTTCTTAAATAGAATCGGAACCGTTCACTCCAATAAAAATAAAAAGTTGTGATCAAAACTGTTTTAATCTTTAAATTTTAATTTTAATAGTTCGCTGATAATGTTTTCAAAAATTTTGTTCTTATAAAAGGAACCTGGCTGAGGTAATAAATTAACAACAGCAAAGTAAACAATTAGCAACTGACGCATGGGACATAAAGGGTCCACCGCAAAAATCGGTAACTGTCATCACTCCCACTAACTTTTAGATTATACTGGCAAACACGAAACTCAACTATTAACCATGGAAAGCACAAAAGGCAAATGTTCAGTGGCAATTTTGTGTGAGATCCGAAGCGATGACAGCAACAAGTTTAACGTAAAGTTGTCACCGGAAAAGTTTCCTCTGTGATCGTCCTGGTGTAACTGATCCTTACATTCCGAATCATCACGCTAGCTTATTTCTCAAGGCACTTCACGATGTTAACAGCTACGCCGGGAATGCAGAAAACGTACCAGCAGTGCACTAAAGCGCCAAAGAAACTGGTATAGGTACAGTCGTGCTCAAAAGTATCCGAACGACCTGAATTGCATTTCGCCTGATTCGAATGCAACCCACATAACGCAGCTGACTAGCAGGTCCTCTAATCGCCCCTCGGTACTGTCGTTTGACTATTGAAGATGGTTCCAACAAGTCACCACTAGAAAACACTGCGTGTATCGCAATAACTCAAGATGTAAAGTAATACCAAGGTACTACAAATATCAGGGAACATCTTTCACAGATAAGACGGTTCTTCAGGCTTGTAAGCTCACATTTACTACACTAAATAACATACATGAAACGTTACCACTCTCATTATCACATCAGATAGGTAACTCACATAGTAACTTCGTCGTATACATGATTTCCTGTTCAAAATAACATACCGTACTTATTGTTTAATACAAAATGACATTAAAAATTTAAGTTATTCACGAGCAGCTAGTTGAGAATATGCATGAACTTCAAAAGACACGACGAACCGTCTCGTTCTGCACATGGATTCAAACCCTAGCCATGCAGACTAAGCAAAGGCTTCGTGACTGACGGAAACTAACAGTCATTCCTGACTGGGCATACAGAGAGCGATATACCTCGATTTTAGACAGTATCAGTTAGCAAATATCAACTTTAAATTACACAACGTAAACATTGATAGAGGACGCGAACTCCTACCCAGCATCTATTGTCCTTGTTAACGAACTACGAGAGATGTTAAATATTGCTTCTTCACAAGTAACTTACCTGAAATGCCATGAGGTAAAGCTTCGTGTTGGACAGGGATTCGAACCCAGAACCTAACTGGATTGTCATCGAAGCACAATCAACTGTGACATATCGGATTTTCTCGGCAGTAATTAGATGCTTTAACTGAAATGACTAGACGAAACATTAATTTTTTCTTTCCCAGGGCTCCAACCTGGCACCTATCGCTGTTACATTCTAGAGAAAACGAACGTTAAAAATGGGTTTGTTACACCAGCAGCGACATGTGAGAATGTTTGAACTAGAAATAATATGACGAAGAGTTCAGTACTAACTGGGAATCGAACCCCACACATATCGTTGTTGACTGCACACAAAGAGACGTCAGCTACCGAATTTTTCTCCACCAGCAGCTCTGAATAACATCCTCGGTGACGCCATGTTCGTCTCGTGATGTAAAGCAAGGATAGTTGATAGGTAGTATCTCGTTGTACTAGCGATATGTATGGCTACAGGGAAGCGTGCTAACGCGAGAGAAAGCGTCTGTTATGGTTTGCGGTTCTAGTACTGCTGACTGTAACGTTTTTATCCCTTCTATAAAAGAGCTTGAAGTAGTCAGATCACACATCGATAATGAAATCGCAAGGAAATACTTTCGGCTCATAGTGCAATGGTGGAAAATTTACAATGCTGCACAACAGGTAACGCCTCTTTCCGCTGCTGACAAATAACTTTTGGGTTTCTAGGAATACATAACTTTATTTATGAAATGCCATATTTGAACACCACTTGTGTATGACACAGCATCCCGATCAAACACAGACCTAATCGAAATCTAAGTGATTAGTATTTTGCTAATTCGTGCCGATAGAGGAACGCTTGTGTACAGATACAGACTTTCGTCGTAAGGTTATCGTGGGTAAGTTTTATTTCATTTCTTATAATACAGTGCACAATTTTCGTACTGTTTCTTTTAGTGTTCTTAAAACATTAGTTAACGTGAGAGAGAAATTAATCATCAACGATAAATGCGAATTCACTGATGTTATCTATATCTGTCTGACAATGCACATGCAGTTTATTGATTACATGCATGTTCTGAGTTAAAGCTGTCAAACTAGGTTTTATGAAGAATATAATGCCACTGCCACACGACAGCTAATGTAGAAAATACTTTCCAGACGTATTTTGGCACGATGCGCTCTCCCCACACATAATACAAAAGTTTCGAGATGCATCTGCAGCCTGGCCATCTATTAAACCTGAAAAGAACAAAATGTCGCAGAAGTTAGCCCTTTTTCCACATGCGACTATTTTGGGTTGAGAAGTGAAGGGAATTATGTTCAAAGTTCCATTAGATCGATAACTTCAGCAGACAGCAGTATGGCGTTTACTAAAATGTAGCAGTGAATGTACCCAAACTCGCGATGTCTTATCAACAGTGCGCGATGCTTACCGTTACGCTACTAGCTGACACATAACTACAACACCTTCAGAACACAATAACAATTCCTCCAGAACTTGCGTATTGCACAGTGCTGTGGGATAATGCATATGGCCGGATCTAGACTTCTGAGAGACAGAGAGTTACAGCTTTTCTTTTGCACTGCACGACGTTTTTAACAAACAGATAGCGCAATAGAGTGGCTCAAGTCGAAAGGAACACTTGCTGTTAAAATATCTGCATCCTACACTGTTGGCAGTTCTGTGTAGGTGTCAGTTATGTGATTTTATTTCGGCGATTACAAAATAGAGTCGAATGTATGCACTGGGTAGCCGAGGCAGCTAGTTCATGGCGGTTCGCTCAACCAAGTAAATGAATGTACTGAACTTGCTGCAAACCACTTACAGGGAGTCTGTGTGTCAGAATTCTCATCCAGTGTGGCGTAACATTGTTATCATAGAAAAATGAGTAATAGAGAAGAAAATTTGGCTGTCCCTTGGATTGATGCTACGTTCATATACTTATGGTCTGGGTTCGATTTTTGATAAGGAGAGACAGATTCTGTTCTCTTCTGTCTACGCTAAGTGAAGAAGGTATAATGGCATTGTGGTCAGACATTCATGTTAAACATGATATTCCTTCTCTACAAAGTAGGCGTTAAGTTGAACCACAATAAAGTCAGGAGTCGCGACACTGTATCAACAATAACCTTTCTTATACTAGTTATTTATTTCTAGTGACGAAACAAACGCTATGTAGGGTCACAGGACACTTATTCCATCTTTTATTTGAGCTTCTGTACGTCGATAAAATTGGTTCTGATCTGGGAATGCAACTCAGACCGCCATTAACGCGCAATTTGATCCCTGCATGACAATACAGCTCGACTGCAATTTGTTGTTTGTTCAAATCTGCAGATTCCTCAATATCTCCACATATTGCACGTGAAAGGGTTCGAATCCTGGCCCGGCACTAAAGCTTTCATTATGTATTATTAAGCTCTAGCATGAGAACACCTATCTGCTGGTGGGTAATATATTTTGATTTTAACGTATTTTCATTCCTTGTCAACACTAACGGTATCTGACGTTTTTGAGCCCCAGTGAGACACACAACTGTTTGCGAAATCATTGTAAATTCAAGAATGTTATTCAGAGCTGCTGGTGGAGAAAAATTCGGTAGCTGACGTCTCTTTGTGTGCAGTCAACTACGATATGTGTGGGGTTCGATTCCCAGTTAGTACTGAACTCTTCGTCATATTATTTCTAGTTCAAACATGCTCACATGTCGCTGCTGGTGTAACAAACCCATTTTTAACGTTCGTTTTCTCTAGAATATAACAGCGATAGGTGCCAGGTTGGAGTCCTGGGAAAGAAAAAATTAATGTTTCGTCTCGTCATTTCAGTTAAAACATCTAGCTACTGCCGAGATAATCCGATATGTCACAGTTGATTGTGCTTCGATGACAATCCAATTGGGTTCTGGGTTCGAATCCCTGTCCACCACGAAGCTTTACCTCACGGCATTTCAAGTAAGTTACTTGTGACGAAGAGATATTTAACGTCTCTCGTAGTTCGTTAACAAGGACAATAGATGCTGGGTAGGAGTTCGCGTCCTTTATCAATGTTTACGTTATGTAATTTAAAGTTGATATTTGCTAACTGATACTGTCTAAAATCGAGGTATATCACTCTCTGTATGCCTATTCAGGAATGACTGTTAGTTTCCGTCAGTCACAAAGCCTTTGCTTAGTCTGCATGACCTGGGTTTGAATCCATGTGCAGAACTAGACGGTTCGTCGTGTCATTTGAAAAATTGGTTCAAATGGCTCTGAGCACTATGGGACTTAACTGCTGAGGCCATCAGTCCCCTAGAACTTAGAACTACTGAAACCTAACTAACCTAAGGACATCACACACATCCATGCCCGAGGCCGGATTCGAAGCCGCGACCGTAGCGGTCGCGGAGTTCCAGGCCGAAGCGCCTAGAACCACTCGGCCACTGCAGCCGGCTGTCATTTCAATTTCATACATATTCTCAGCTAGCTGCTCGTGAAAAACTTAAATTTTTAATGTCATTTTGTGTTAAACAATAAGTATGGTATGTTATTTTGGAAAGGAAATCATGTATACGGCGAACCTACTACGTGAATTACCTATCTGACGTAATAATGAGAGTGGTAACGTTTCATGTATGTCATTTATTGTAATAAATGTGAGCTTACAAGTCTGAAGAACCGTCTTATCTGTGATAAGACGTTCCCTGATATTTGTAGTACCTTGGTATTACTTTATATCCTGAGTTATTGCGATACAGTGTTTTCAAGTGATGACTTGTTGGAACCATTTTCAATAGTCAAACGACTGTACCGAGGGGCGATTAGAGGACCTGCTAGACAGCTGCGCTAGGTGGGTTGCATTCGAATCAGGCGAAATGAAATTCAGGTCGTTTGGATACTTTTGAGCACGACTGTAGGCTTAATCTAATACGCAGATATGTAAACAGGCAGAATACGGCGCTGCGGTCAGTAACGCCTATATAAGGCAACAAGTGTCTGGCGCCGTTGTTAGATTGGTTACTACTGCTACAATGGCAAATTATCAAGATTGAAGTGAGTTTGAGCGTTGTGCCTTAGTCGGCGGACCAACGATGGGCCACAGCATCTCCGAGGTAGCGATGAAGTGGGGATTTTCCCGTACGACCATTTCACGAATGTAACGTGCACATCAGGAATTTGCTAAAATATCAAATATCCGACATCGGTGCGGTAGGAAAAAGATACTGCAAGAACGGGACAGACGAAGAGAGATGAGAATCATTCAACGTGACAGAAGTGCAACCCATCCGCAAATTGCAGCAGATTTCAAAGCTGAGTCGTCAACAAGCTCCACCGTTCAACGGAACATCCTCAAAATGAGCTTCGGAGCAGAAGGTCCATTCGTGTACCCTTGATGACTACACGACACAATGCTTTACGCCTCGCCTCGCCCCTTTAACACCGACATTAGACTGTTGAGGACTGGAAACGTATTGCCCGCTCGGACGAGACTCGTTTCAAATTGTATCGAACAGATGGACTTGTACGGCTTAGGAGACAACGTCACGAATTCATGGACTCTGAATGTCAGCAGGGGACTGTTCAAGCTGGTGGAGGTTCTGCAATGATGTGGGGCGTGTGGAGTGATTTGGGACCCTTGATATGCCTAGATACGACTCTGACAGGTGACACATACGTAAGCATCCTATGTGATCACCTGAATCACGTCCATTGTGCATCCTACGGGCTTTTTTAAATGAAATACTAGCAAAACAATGCGACATCCTACACGCCCAGAATTGGTACACAGCGGCTCGAGGAACACTCTTCTGAGTTTAAACAAATCCGCTGGCCACCAAACTCCCCAGACATCATCATTATTGAACATATCTGGGATGCCTTATAATGTGCCCTCATTTATGGACAGCCCTGCAGGATTCATGGTGCCAGTTCCCTCCAACACAACTTCAGACATTATTCGTGCCCATGCCACATCGTGTTGCGGCCCGCGGGGCCCTAGACGATGTTAGGCAGCTGTACCAGTTCCTTTGGCTCTTCCGTGTAGAAAGACGCCAAGAAGCACTTTCTAACTTGACTACAATGTAAAATTATGTGGCAATGTACCATACCTACGCCATCACTGGTCACCATGTCCCATCTCATTACAGTAACCGAGCGGGGTGGCGCTGTGATTAGCAGACTGGACTCGCAGTCTGGAGGACACCGGTTCAATCCCGGGTCCAGCCATCCTCATTTCTGCTTTCTGTGATTTTCCTGAATCAGCCAAATGTCAGGATGGTTCCTTTGATAGGGCACAGCAGACTTTCTCCCGCATCCTTCCCTAACCCGATGGGGCCGATGACCTCACTGTTTGGTCCCCTCCCCCAAATGAACCAACAAATGTATAGTAGGTGTACATTCATTTAAAGTACACTTTCTCTTGCAGTTCTCACGCATTGGACTCTCATTCGAGAGGACGACGATTCAAACCCGTGTCCGGCCACCCTGTTGCTAATTTTCGGTGCTTTCCTAACTCTCGTTAGGCAAATGCCAGGATGATTCCTTCGACGTGGTACGGCCGCTTTCATTCTCCATCCTTCTCTAATCCGACCTTGTTCTCCGTCTCTAATAATCTCGACGAGACGTTAAACACTAATCTATTCCTCCACGATACGACAATAGAAAAATATTCGAAAATCACGAACATTTATATTACTGTTCATATACTTACACCAGACGAGGCACATACGTACGATCTCTCGGTATGGAGTCCTTTGGCGTGACAGCGATCCACTGGCCGTTAATGCTCTCCTTCGCGAGCCTGTAACCCCACTCGCTACTTTGTAACCATAACTACTCTTTTCTCGTTGTCATAGAGAGGGCGGTATCGACGTGGGCATGGGGCGACGATATGACTACGTTTGCAATGTGTCGAAATGAAGCGATTAGCTTTGGTTGAAATGGAATTTCAAAGGCGAGTAATTTCATGCGCTCCGATATACATTGATCTGCCAGAACATTATGACCACCGACCTACTGTCGCTATTAACGCGTCCAGGCGATGGAAGCGTCACCTGGCGAGAATGACTGGTAGTCAGAAAAAGACATGGTGCATGTGGTATCACTTGCAGTGTTATCTGTGTACTGAATGGGAAAGGCGAGCTGTCTATCTGAGTCTGACCGAGGGTAGATTGTGACGGCCTGGAGGCTCAGCATGAGCACTTCGGAAAGTGCACGACTTGGCGGGTGTTCAAGGAGTGCTGTGGTGAGTATCTTCAACACGTGGCGAAACCAAGGTCAAACTACGTCCGGACGTAGTGGGATTGGGCGGCCGCCCCTCATGACAAACCGGATAGAGTAGTAAAACAGGACAGGCGGCGGACTGTGGCGGAACTAACATCAGACTTTAGTGGTGGGCAGAGTACAAGTGTATATGAACACGTAGTGCACCGAACATTCCTAACGATAGGTCTCCGCAGCCGACGACCCATGCGTGTGCCACTGTTAACACCACGACAACATCGACTACGACTGAAAAGTGCACGTGTCGATCGACAGTGGACATTGGCGCAGTGGGAAAGCATTGTATGTTCTGATGAATACCGATACCTCCTTCATCATGGCGATTGCAGCTTGCGAATCTGTCGCTTTTCAGGGGATCAGCTCCTTGAAGCACTGTACTGAGGGACGGTGACAAGCTGGCGGCGGCTCTATTATGTTCATTTTTCAACAAGGCAATGTGCCATGTCAAAATGCCAGTAGTGTGATGGAGTGGTTCGAGGAATACAGTGTCGAGTTCCAATTGATGTGCTGCCCCCCAACTAGCCAGATGTGATCACGATCGATCACAGCTGTGGTGTTATTGAACATGGCATTGGAGTTCATCGCCCCCTTCCCCGTAATTTACGGGAATAAGGTGACTTGTGCTTGCATATTTGGTGCCAACTCTCTCCAGCGCCCTAGCAAGGCCTCATTGCCTCCATGACGCATTACCCGTGCCAAAGGTGGGCACGTCGGCTGCTAGGTAGGTGGTCTTAAGGTTCTGGCTGATCAGTGTAGGTGCGCTCGATCTGTGTGCTTGTTCTGTCGATGTTGGCTGCATCTAGAGTATATACTGGACAGGATCAGATCTGCCGATACATGGAAGAAGAGGCTTAGTCACATTACATTGAGCGAATGACTGCATTTGGAGCCGGAGTAGGATTGTGGCTGTTGTCTCAAGGACTGTTGGGCACATTACGTTCTCTGGAGCCACAAGTTACTGGTACGCACTACTGACATATTGTTAAATGGGAGTGGAAGGACCCGGCCGAATAAGGGTTGAATATTATTCGCATCAATATAATTAGTGACATTTCTCAGAAAAATAACTTAATCAATTACGCCAACAGTACCATGGCATATTAAGACAAAACTTTTCAAATAGATAAAATTATTTCAGAACAGTTACTGACGATCGATCAACAGTGCTCTTAAATATTTCCGTGAGACAAAATAACAAAAGCTTATAGTAAACTTCCCAGCAGATAAAAACTGCGTGCCGGACGGAGACTCGAAATCGTGACCTTTGCCTTCCGCCGGCAAGTGCTCTACCAACTGACCTATCCAAGCACAACTCACGACCCCTCTTCACAGCTTTACTTCCGCCAGTACCTCGCCACCCACCTTCCAAACTTCACAGTCGCTCTCATGCGAAACTTGCAGGACTTCGTGAGTTGTGCTTGGGTAACTCAGTCGGTAGAGCACTTGCCTGCGAAAGGCAAAGTTCCCGAGTTTGGGTCTCGGTCAGGCACACAGTTTTAAAATGCCAGGATGTTTCATATCACCGCACACTTCACTGCAGAATGAAAATATCATTCTAGAAACATCTCCCAGGCCGTGGCAAAGCCATGTCTCCGCATTATCCTTTCTTCCAGGATTGCTAGCTCTGCAGGGTTCGCAGGAGAGCTTCTGTAAAGTTTGGAAGGTAGGAGGCGAGGTACTGGCAGAAGTAAAGCTGTGAGGATGCGGCGTAAGTCGTGCTTAAGTAGCTCCGATGGTAGAGTACTTGCCCGCGAAAGGCAAAGGTCCCGAGTTCGAGTCTCGGTCCCGAACACTGTTTCGATCAGAGTGAAAATCTCATTCTTTAAAGGTTGCAACGTTAATTGGGATACTTGCTCTCAACTCACCAAAAGACATTCACGGTAACATGAAGTGTGAAAACTTAAATTTACAACCAATATTATTCTCTTTCCAAAAATACAGAAATCTTGTGTGCCACTGGTTGCTGTTGTTGAAATATTTACAGCAAATATTAATAAGAGAAGTAAGAGAACGTTTCACCAACTGAAATAACATAGCAATCTCTTCAAAGGTTCTAATAAACAGTCTTCAGATATGTAGGCCACAAACATCTTCAGAATGTGTTTGACTAAAATGCAACAAATAATTCTGGTTTAAATAGAAAGTAGTTCACTAAAAGGAAAAAAACAGTAACAGCTGCTTGATATGAGAGCAATGCAGTATGGATGGACGGACCCGAAATCACTTAGGGCAGGCCTGACAAGCTGCTCACCCAACTCCCGCTTCTGTAGGCAGCCGGTGGGACCACGCCCCAAGGCCGAAACACACAACCACAACCTGATGAACAGAGAAATAATTTTGAAGCAAAACGAGTTAACCTGAAGTCATCAGACTACACGCTGGCAGCTCAGACGAAACATTTGTGAAATTTCGCTGAAGGATAATAAGGTAATTAGTCTACCCCCTAACCCTAACTTACATACGATAGTGAAGAAGTCCAGAGGCCAAGCGAGATTCACCTTCATATCACGCTACAAGGTGACTTGACGATTTAGTACACAAAGTGCTCGGCAAGAGAAGTGTTAAGGACGTCCTGATTAATGACACTGGACATAAAAGAAATTTATAGAAACTCTAGTAATTTGAAACACCATCAACTCTAAGACAGTTACCAAATGGAAACTACTACATTTTGATACAAGCGACAAGCTCCCCAAACCGCCTACCCAGACACAGCAACAGGGGACGACAACAACAGAAGACGGAACCGAGTCCAATGTAGATGCAGCAGGGCACAACACGCGTAGGAAGCGAACCAGTAACAGTTATCACACTCACAGCGGGAAGGAAGATCCGTTTCTACGAATGCCACATGGGCTCGGCTCTGAACTAAAACACCGAGCATACAAAGCTGTTGTGGGTTGACAAGCTGTGGCAAAAACTGGAGCCGGCAGGAGATTTGTGGATGACGACGACCCACCATTCGCCTCCAGGCCTGGTCGGCCAAAGGGGTAATGTGCGCACTCCCGTTTCCGGTGCACATCCCCCCTGTTCTGAAAATGCTCAGCCAGACAAACATAGGAGCCACACGGGCGGTAGAACAAACAGCCAGCCTCTTTGCCCCGCAGACCTGCGTCGTCCGTATTGCTTCGCTGACTGCCACTACCCGGAAAATGACCCCAACGGCACTCGTCGCAAAAGTGCACGCCAAACATTGTCTTCTAGGACTTACAGGGTGTTTCAAAAATGACCGGTATATTTGAAACGGCAATAAAAACTAAACGAGCAGCGATAGAAATACACCGTTTGTTGCAATATGCTTGGGACAACAGTACATTTTCAGGCAGACAAACTTTCGAAATTACAGTAGTTAGTTTTTATTGCCGTTTCAAATATACCGGTCATTTTTGAAACACCCTGTACGTGGCGCGAGATATCCACCACGAAATGGATAATTTACCAGGAACTGAACTGTGATTACACTCTGCTTTCCTTGATTGAGATCTGTGTTTGATACTATATTCCGAACTACTGACCGTACCAGCAGTGGTTAGAAGTTTGCTATATTCGTACTACTGGTAGTGGAACGAGCTGACGACTTTTTCTGTATTGCAATCTGTTATTCGGTCTGTTATGGTTGGGAGGCAAGTGTTCCCTCAGGTCAACTCTGATTTGGTAGATGGTTCCAGGTGGTGGGGTACCTGGTCAGCGGAAAAATTAGATTACCGAAACTATAAAGCCGCCAGCGTTTCGTTGCGCCAGCATGTGAGGAGCTTTTCACGAGGTGGACCCGTCTAGTCTTCACTCTCCCTTTATACATACTCTAACCGATCACGCTGTGTGGTTTCTCTTCTTCAGATTTGTCCGAAAGAACAGAAACCATTTTCATCCCGCAGCAATTATGAATTCAAGACACAAACGAATTACTGATGTTACCTGCTACTGAGCGCTGATGAAATCTGTCTAGAGGGTTGAAAATTTGCTCCGGAGTGGGATTAGAACCGTGGTCCCCTGCTTATTAGGTAGATGCTCTGACCACTTCACCATCCGGACACAGTGGCCATTGCAAGTGCATGGACTATCCCAGCAAGGTTCCAGTCACACACAGATTTTCAACTTATCCACACACTAATGATGTAGTGTGCCTTGCACATTATATTCATTATTCGTGGCTTTACGCCGACTCCTGTAAGAGTTCGAGTTTGGAGTGCATTGAGGCCGGTATCCGTCAGCTTCCACAGCAGTCCGCTGACGCAATTAGGATGGAAACGGCTAGGATTGTATGTGCATGTAAGCCACCTAACAGTAATTTGTCGCAGGCACAAAGGAAGGCGCTGAGGGATATAAATGCAGATAAAAACATTATTGTTCTTAATGCAGATAAGGATAGTGCCACCGTCATACTGAACAGTGAGGACTATCATGGAAAAATCAATGATATTTTGGTTCCCTCCAATTACAAAAAACTCCAGAAAGATCCGACTATGAAGATTTTAAGAACGACAATCGACTGGTGAAAGCGTCTTCATTCGCCTCCGACGATAAGAAGCTGCTTTGTAAAACAAAAGCGTACCCACCTGGACTTTATGGCTTACCCAAAGTGCATAAACTTGTGATTCCGTTGAGGCCAATTGTCAGCGCTATAGGCGGACCAACACACGAGTTAACTAGACACCTTGCCTCATTGCTGCAACCGTATGTTGGTAGGACTTTAATATTTTTTGTTTTTTGTTTTTTTTTAAATTTTCCAAATCTCTCTTACACCGGCCTGATTTAGCTTCACTGATCAGGATAATAAAAACATGCGTATATTAAGGGAATTTTCATTGACAAAGCAGGCTTATCACATTCACACAGTTCAATACTGTTCTATCCTGATTAAATAGAGCTTAACTTAAATTCCATAAGGCAGTGAAGCAATTTCGAAGTCTCAGTGTGACGAAAATTGTCAGTCGATCTCCTCGAAACATTTGTAATAATTATTAACTTTCGGTGATCAAATGAGGAAGACCGGAGATCTGCTGGTAAGACCGTGTTAGCCTATTTATTTGAAGTAACTGGATATCTTGAGCATACAAAACGGCAGGTTCGTCCAGTGTAAATCAGACGTTCCCCACTGATCCCGTGCAACACAGCGTAGTAAGCAGACACTGTCAATAATAATCAGTTAAATAATACGCGAACTCACTTACTTTAGTTCATGTATTAAATTCCTTCTCATACAGAATCTCATCAAGATGGCGACTAGCTCAATAATAAATACATATACATCCTCCTTCTTTCACGACTAATCGGCAAGAAGTTCTCCATTCTTTTCCTAAGAGAAAACATAGATAGCAGAGAAGCTATTCCATGGAGTAAATGGACGCTCCTAGGAATAATTGGGGTTGAAACTACTTTTCATTGATAATCGGTAAGATAAGAAGAGATATTTCGAGATATGTACTGAGTTATATAATTTATAAAATTTCTGAAAATATCGCGGAGAGACCGCTGCAAGAGACATTACAGGACGGACAGTCATATTAAAAGTTCAGGTCATTTCATTGACAATTTAAAGGAAACAGGCGTGGGCCCGGATGATATCCTCGTCAGTTTTGATATTGTGTCGTTATTTACCATGCTTCCGGTAATCGAAGCTGGAGACTTTTGAACAACGGACGTTGCAGACTGCCAGTAAGAGACCAGCCAAAAAAAGAGACCAGCCAAATGGTATCGCTATGTCGATGATACGTTCGTAGTATGGACACAAGGAGCAGAGGAGTTGGATGCTTTCCTGACATATTTAAACAGCATTAATTCGAAAATCCGATTTACTATGGAGACGGAAAGAAATGAGCAATTGAATTTTCTAGATGTGTCTGTGATTAAAAGACAGGACGGAACGTTGGGCCATAAGGTGTATAGAAAGGCCATACATACTAATCGTTTACATAAAGTTTCAAACCACCACCCTAGACAAAAAAGAGGTGTATTGAAAACCTTGGTAGATAGGGCGTACAAACTTGTGAACCTGTTTATTTAAAAGGTGAGATTGAATATCTATGGTCAACTTTCGTGAAGAATGGCTATTCTAGCAAGGATATAGATCGAGCACTTCGCTCTAGGCAGGGAATAAGGAGCAACGACGAACAACAATCGCTCAAGGGCAAAGTTTTTCTCCCGTTCATTAGTAAGGTCACATACCGCATTGGGAAAGTTTTAAGCAAGTATGGGTTGGAACTATTTTCAGACCCACCAGGAAAATAAAAGAAAATTTAAGATCGGCAAAAGATGCACGACACCCTTTTGCTACACCGGGGTATATAAAATTCCTTGTAGTTGTGGACATGTTTATATTGGTACCACAAAGAGAAGTGTGAACACCCGTCTTGTTGAACATAAGAGGAATTGAAGCCTGGGTCACACGGATAAATCGGCCGTACCGGAACATGTTTATCAGGAAGGTGATCATGAAATAAAATTCAGCGAGACGACCGTCATATCAAAAACCTCGCATTACTATGCACGCATGTACAGAGAGGCTATCGAGATTGATAAACACCGTAATAATTTTAACAGGAAAGACGAAGGTGTTAAACTGGATAAAATTTGGATGACAGCGTTGCACCACAAGCGTGACGATCGATTACTTTCAGTCGAGAATGTTCGCATTACCACAGACAGTCTCATAGCCGACGCCACGTGATCGACAGTGGAGCCTTCTGTACTAACTATATAATCAGCGCTTCCTCGAGTTCTCTTCGCAGTTCGCCGCTGTACCTCCGAGGATGTCTCCCGCAGTCGGAGACGAAGCGTCATGGGAGAGTTTTATACTTCGACCACTGCCTATCAGCCCGGAAGTTTTAAGTGAAGACAATACCGGCCGTGAAAGCTTACATTGTATGATAGCCATTTCCAGTTAACGGGGCCGGTTCATTTGTACAAGAGGCCCCACTTTATTCCATTTCAACACAGTTCACAGTATTACGGAGCCACCACCAACTTTCACACTACCTTGTGGACAACTTGCATCCATTGCTTCATGTAAAGCTTACATTGTATGATAGCCATTTCCAGTTAACGGGGCCGGTTCATCTGTACCAGAGGCCCCACTTTATTCCATTTCAACACAGTTCACACTATAATGGAGCCACCACCAGCTTTCACACTACCTTGTGGACAACTTGCATCCATTGCTTCATATGGTTTGCATCACACCCGAACCGTACCATCAGCTCTTAACAACTGAAACCGCAAGTCATCTGACCAGGCGACGACATTTCAGTCGTCTAGGTTGCAACCGATATGATCACAAGTCCAGGAGAGGCGTTGCAGGTGACGTCGTGCTGTTGGCAAAGGCACTCGCTTAGGTCATCTGCTGCTATAGCCCATTAACGCCAAATTTCGCCACACTTTCCTAACGGATACGTTCATCGTACATCTGACAGTGATTTCTGCGTTTATTTCACGCTGTATAGCTTGTCTGTTA
Source organism: Schistocerca serialis cubense (assembly GCF_023864345.2). Lineage (NCBI taxonomy): Eukaryota > Metazoa > Arthropoda > Insecta > Orthoptera > Acrididae > Schistocerca > Schistocerca serialis. The sequence goes on along the minus strand of NC_064641.1, from coordinate 816,462,609 downwards.
GCACTGAAAACTCTTCGTAAATACCGATGCCCTCGGTCGTTAAATAAAGGCCGTCGGCCACTGATTTTTCCGTAGTGAGAGGTAATGCCTGAAATTTGGTATTCTCGGCACATTCTTAACACTGTGGATCTCGGAATACTAAGTTCCCTAACGATTTCCGAAATGGAATGCGTTTAGCTCCAACTAGCACTCTGCGTTCAAAGTCTGTTAATCAGGTTGTACGTCCTTAATCACGTCGGAACCCATTTGACATCAATCACTTACGTACAAATAACAGCTCCGTCAGTCCACTGCCCTTGCATATCTCGAGTACGCGATACTACCGCTCTCTATATAAGTGCAAACAACTAAGGCATGACTTTTATCACATCAGTGTATATAAACATGTAAATCAGTTCGATGCCAGTGCTGCTACTCTCCTGCTGTGTGAGAAATTTTGCAATGTCCCGATGATTATTCGTGGTGTGTTACCTCTCGTAGTACTTGATGATAAATACTAGATGGTGTACTGAATGCTTTACAGGGACTAGAGACTTGGTGGGTAACAAAACTGTTACATGAATCATTTATTACACAGTTGGGTGGACTAAGCATAGAAGGAAACATCCTAAAGCAAGGCGCTCCAAGACCCGAGTAACTGGACGCTGCTGAATCCTGAAAATTCTAGACTGAAGAAGCAGAGCAAACCAGCAAAGGCCCCCTAGGGTTGGAGAACTCTATGTTGCAACTCATCATGATGTCTACGTAACAAGGATTAAGCGCAGTGACAGAGGAGGCGCTGGCTGTATTATTCATGAACGGTGAAACTAGCTTACATTCCAATTCTGTCCCAGAGCGACACCGACCGGCGGCTTGCGGTGGAACCGAGACTGCGGCGACCTCGTGCCGGGCGCCGATTTATGGTCGCGATGTCGGCCTGATAATGCGCCACCGACGCCGTAAATCAGCCACGCGACACGGGCCGGGCTGGACCGAGGCCCTCGACACGGCTGGAGCCCCCTGGAGTGGCGCCGAGCTGCCCTTCCAGCCAGCGGCCGCCTTGTCCTCAGGAGACAGCTGTGCCAGATACCTCTCGGTCTGTTCTCCGCTGCAAGTGGATTGCACAGCAATACTTAGTTCGCTAGTGATGTCGAGGATTGGTCCTAGATAGTCTGGGTTTCATGAAACTGATAGTATTGCAGCCAATGGATAATATCTTAACAAAAAAGGGAAGACATGAAGTTGTATTTAATAACTAAACCAATATAAACAGAGGATTTCTTCTGAATGGGGAGAAATAGCATGCGGGGTTCCACAAGGCTCAATCTTAGATCCTCTCATTTTGGGTTTTCAAAGTCTTTGCAACAAACGTAATAGACGACGCCACGGGGAATCATTTCATCAGACGCAAAATGTTCACTAACGCTTTGCAGCAGTCCTAGGCGTCGTTTGAGGCTGGTTATTCCCCTGTATGCAGTTATGCAGTATGTGTTGCCTATGATCCACTCATCTGATCCACGTCAAAGACAGTGCACAGAGTAACACGGACGTTCCTGATCCACTACCAAAATTTCTTTCTCCGCTTAGAGACACTCATTCTTATGTTTTCCTTGTTGACAATCACTGTATCAACTTGCTCGGGTGGCCACACACTTGATTAGCAGACTGCTAGTTCGGTGAAATCCTCACATTTCAGGCCCAGTGAATGCTCAAAGATGCCTAACAATGCCGAGTAGCGCGAGCGTATCTGTCAAAAGTTTCTCCAGATGATGTGGTCCACCACCGCTATAAATTTGTCAGAAAGGCTGAAACAACTTGAATATTTCATTTAATATACAAAAAAAAAAAAAAAAAAAAAAATCAGTTCTGTTTTAAATGGCACTAGTACTCTAGTGAATATGAAAGTTCATACTGTAACACAACACATGGTAAATAATGTTTTTAAAAGTATTACTGAGTGGTTTTCTGCAAATGGTCTAACTCTCAATTCCAGAAATACACATCTAATTCAGTTCTCTACATGTAGAGACCCCGTACAAATGAGAATGTGACAGATGGTGGCGTATTCATAACAAGGCTGGTAACATCAAAAAATTTTGTGCGCCCATACTCAAGAAATTTACATGTTTAGGAACTCCTAAAATGACTTATATCAGCCGTGTTTTCACTTAGAATCACTGCAAAACTTGGGTGGACCAATCTCTATGTTAATGTAGTTTTTCCACATTTTATGCAATAATGTCGAATGGAACAAGTCTATGAAAGAATGTCTTCATTGACAATAAAAAAAAAGACGTGCTGTAAGAATAATACGTGGTGCCCATCCCCGATCATCTCTGGGACACCTGTTTGAGGAGTTAGGCATTTGTAAATCACCCACTAAAGTTCAAAAGGAACAACGATGTCCGCAATTACAATAATAGAAGAAAAAATGACTATCATGACTTCACATTAACACTGTCTTCAGCACAAGAAAGGGTGCACAGTCCTGTTACCAAAATTTTTGATCCACAACCAGTGATATGAAGTATCTGAGTAGCAGAAAAATTAAATTTGAAAACAAAATGAAGAAATTTTCTTGTTGTCAGATCGTTCTATTCCGTGGAAGAATTTCTATGTTTGTGGTGTGCAAAAGGAGAGGGGTAGGAATTACTAACTCATATCTGTATTTAAAAAAAGTAGCCACCTGTGTGTGGTCAGTATGTTGCCATCTTTAAATAGGAAACTATAACGTGAACGTAAGAATTACGCGTTCCACATCATTACGATTAATGGTACAAATTGTCCATGGAACAAACTAAACAATTACCACAAAATATTTCACCAGTGCATTTTAAAGAAAGGAAAGTTCTGTCAGGCACTTGATGGCTGCCTTGGACGTCCCCTCTTGTATGAGTTTTGCAAATTAGACATGAACCTCTCCCTACAAAATCTTTGATAGGACAGCCGTAAAATCACCGTCCACCAACGTTCCTTCTTCGTTACCCCAAACTCCAAGAATTTATGAACCAAAGTAACTCCCTGTACTGCTCGCTCTCTTGCAGAGGGCTTTTAACGTTATATTAGCACCGGTGGTGTAGAATAATCTATTAATGATCGTTTATTATCATTATCTGCTGACTCCCACGGCTTTCTGGAACCACGAACGTTCGGGACACTGACGGCATTCCTCATCCTCTGTATAACCGCTGAGGACCAGACGACTAGCATTTTGGCGTAGAATTAAAGCACTCTACTGGTAGATACACTAGAATCGGGAGTCGATAGAAACTAAATAAAGTGAAATTTAGTAATCCGATTAGGAGGAAAAGAATCCCTAATAAACTGGGACGAAGTAAGAGAATTGAACTGGCAATAACAGTTCGGACCATTTGCACGAAGCTGATGAAAAAGGCAGTGAAGAAGAGAAACCGATAAATTTACACAGTAAAAAAGGGCTGTATGCACACGCACGAGAAGTGAGGTTATTATCTGTCTGACGTCGGTCATCACTGCCGGCTGCATCATTCGCCAGTGGACTTGCCGCGATGAGAAATCCATACACACCACATCGTGGCGCAGGGAGTGGTGCACGCAACGGCAACGAAGGACAGAGGTATGACACCGTTCATCTTTCCGAAGGACTCCTGTTTCCGCACACAGCACGACAATGATCTTTACCCGTGTATGGAGGCTCCGAGGAGAAACAACGTTGCCAGATTCCATTCGTCATCGTCAAACGGGGATGTCACCCGACGTGATGGAATTCTGTCTAATGGGTGCACGAGATGTTCACCTCTGGTTCGGATGACCAATAATCTGGACAGCAGCTGGGAACTTTCATGGCGTGGTAAGGCAGGTGGCTGCGTCCTGTTTTTGAGATATCCGTGACGTTATCTTTCAACAAGATAATGCAAGACTGCATTTTTCGAGCGCTGTTCTGACCTACCTCGATACTAAGTGCTGTTGCCCTGACGACCACGTTCTCCAGTATCTCACCCAGTGAAACCTTCTGGTCATGAATTACCAAGAGTCTGCCTTACCACCACTTGCCAGGCACTACGACTGATCAATTCTCACGCGAGTCCAGGCAGCATGGAATAACGTATCCGAAGTGTCGTTCGTGCTCATTTCGACTCGAAGCGCAGTTGAGTCTGAGTCATTACTGCTGCCAGAGGAACACCCTACGTAACAGCAAGTCGCTGATAAAAGGGGGGGGGGGGGGTGCGGGAAGGGGGGAGGAGGACGGCGTAGAAACTCCTAGGGATAAATTTATTTGCCAATTGGCCGGGAACATGGCACGATATTTTATTGATAAGTGTTTGACACAAATTATGAAAAATTTTACTCAAGAGATCAACAGCTAGCATTTTTAACATTACTAAAAAGTTCAACGGGAAACGCAGAAAGAGGTTTCGTCATTAGATAACCTTTTTAAAACAACCGAAGGAAAAAAAGGTTAATAGAATTCGCGGAATGCGATAGGGAACCAGGAGGCAGTGCAATTTATATGTAATCACTACAGGGCCATGAAAAAAGACTAGTTTTCAGTTGTACATTACAGACATCATTGGATAGAGGAAGGTGCAAAGTCTTGGTTCAGTTGCGCTGTTTTTGTTTGTAGCAACATGGCGACTGCGCCACGGGAGAAATCATTTTGTCTGTTGGAATTTGCTCTAAGTCAATCCATTGTTCAAGTGCACCATGCATTCCGCCGTCGAGTCAGCCAGAAGTCGCCTCTGCACAAGTAAGTTTATGACCGGCATGAGAATTTCTTGAAAGCTGGTTGCATATGAACTGGTCGGCCACTTACGTCGGATGAAAATGTCGAGGATATCCGAGATGCGTTCACACGGCACAAAGCATGAAAGGAACTTCAGCTCCCTCAAACAACGGTACGGCGTCTACCGAAACAACCCCTGCATATGAAGCCTTACAAGTTGAAGTTACTGCAACAATTACATGTCGGCGATAATAACAGAGGTACAAATTTTGCATTTCAGTTCTCCAGGATATGGCTGAGGACACTTTTTCCAGTCTCATCTTTTCGCACGTATCAACGTTTCATCCATCGGGTAAAGTAAGCCGCCATAATGTAACACTTGGGGTGTTACAAAATCCTGACGTCCTCGTCGAACGTGAAAGGGACTCACCAAAACCAAATGTGTTTTGTTCCATCTCTGTTCCCAAAGTTTATCTTTTTTCAATTTTCTTCTTTTTTTGGAGGAAGTGTAACAGGAATGTCATGCCTGGACATGCTGAGAAACTGATCGTTTCCTCAACTTCGGAAGGTTCCAATAATTTGATTTTTATGTTAGTGCCCCGCCTCATTTTCACCTTGAGGTTCGGCGTTATCTTAACAGCATAATCCCACAACGTTGGATTGGAACGGTTGGACAACAATATCTTGTTCATTGTTTTTGGCCTCACACGTCAGCAGATCTCCACCTTGCGATTTCTTTCTGTTGCGCGCACAAAAGACAGATTCTTTGTCCCACCTATGGCAACTGCTCCTCAAGATCTGATATATCTAACTGATGAAACTGTCGATACAATAAACAGGATTCATGCGTGGAATGAAATACACTACCGTTTGGATGTTTCGCTTGCAACGCGTGATGCTCATGTTGAATGTAAGGTATAGCATCTGCGCGAACACAATATTTTGAAATTTCGTCTATCTAATGCCATGCGCAGTGGGTTTCTATCTTTCTCAGTTTCTTTCACAGCTTTTCTGTAATATGCAATTGAAATTTTTTCTCTCTTTTTGAATGACTCTATATTTGGCAAGCCTGCGCAGAAGGCGACTTCTTGCATTTACACAATAATACGCTTACAAATTTTTCAGTAAAAGTGCATCCATAACAACAAGCAGTTTAAGAAACACTTGAGCAGATTAAAAGAGTACGTAAGGGTGTATCATTCGAATGCTCTTAATTAAATAGAAGGCACTGTTATTCAATTTTGGAAGGAATACTATTTTGAAACAAATATAGATGCAAAGCAATTTCGTTGAAATACGAAATTACTCGAGTAGCGCAAAAGCCAACATAGCTTTAAAAAATTATAAGAAATAAAGAGAAATACCAAAGCTGCCGAAATATCACTCAGGAAACTGAATGTTAAATGTCTTAAACAAACAAGGTCAAATAACAAATTAATTTTATTTCAACTTCAAGGACGTTCAAAACCCAGTCACTATAGACTGCTTCCGCCTATTGGTGTTAGTTCAGAATCTACAGTTAACTACCTGGCTCCCAGCTAATAGCCTTTCATGAGCTTATCCGACGAGTTACGTTAGAATAATGGAGATGAATGGTCAGGAAAATCCTCAAAACAACAGTAATGACAGGCGTGGCAACAGTGGCCAATAATACAGCATATTAAACACACAGTTAAGCACTGCCGTAAAAAATACGCTGTTAAACTGTATATACTTCAGGCAGCAGTCTTCTTTATTGTTATTTCATTCCTGCTCGCTCCAGGTAGGCGAGGATGTGGGCTGGCAGAGGTACAAATAACCATTTCATCCAGTAGAACGTTAGACTAAAACATATGCTAAAAAATAATAGTAATAAAATGGTGTCTTCACTAATCGTTTTAAAAACAGTGATAAAAATGTGGAAAGAGAGCAGTTAAACACATTGAGAAAATCTTGAATGCGAAAACAACTGAAAAAAAAACCTGGAAAAACACTGAACATGACAGAAGAGACACTCACCACCAAAAACAGAGGAACATGCATTTTCGCTGTAACTGCCAAAGGACCTGTCCAGGGATGACGGATAGTAGAGGAAAAGAAGGGCGGGGGGGTGGGGGGTGGGGGATGGAGTGAGAAAGTGGAGTGGTGGTGATGAAAATGGCAAACTGGGAAGAGGTGGCGACAAAGACAGGAGTGGCGGTGGGGGGGGGGGGGGGGGGAGCAAGTGGAGAGGGTCAACTGGTACTGGGAGATGTAGTTTAGACTAATAAGGGTTGAGGGGCAGCAGGGAAGGGCAGAAGGATGGGGTGTGTTAGAGGTAGAGGAGGAGGGGGGAGCCTTGGAGTGCAGTGAGGGGTGGATAGATTAGGACGGATTCAGAGTTGGGTATATATCAGGGCAGAGTTCATGATCTGGGAGATGGTTGAGATTTATTTGGGAGAGGATGTGCAGATGAAGGTGTGACGGGATGTGTAAGCAGAGGTGCGGCAGCACACTAGGATTGGAAAGGATGGTGTAGGCTAGTCAGAGATGTTTAGTGTGAGTGAGGAGAGATGGGAATTTGACGATTTGGCGAAGGATCCTCGTGGGGAAAGGTAATCAGATACAGAAAGCGAGGCAGAGAGCATGGCGATCGAGGATCTGGAAGGACTTACAAAACTTAGGAGGGTGTTGATCCGTGCAGCATTTATCACTGCAAAGGATGGGTCAGATCAGAGATGTGTATATGTGAAGGAAAGTAAAGAGAGGTGTAGTCCCCCGTGTTCGGGTGGTTAGTAGTTTTATCTATTGTAGGTTTTTTGTTGGATGGTTAGTAGGTAAGGTTTGCTCGTTAGCTGTCAGTCGAAGGTTATTCCAATGCATATTAGCGTATTAGCGGATGGGGCGGTGGTAAATGGTGAGATAGCCGGCAGATCCGGGAAAGTACATGTATTCAGTTAGCACACCTAAGTCTTATTAACTCTATTCAGTAGAAAGTGGTGCTATCAGGAGAGCTGAACAGCAGCTTTATCAACTTCTCCACTCGATATCGAAAGTGAACCAACTGTTATTCTGGTGACAGTAACTACGAATGTCTGGCATGATAAACATTACAAATCTGCATCGTCGGCAGCTTTCTGCTCCTCACCGTCGGAGTCGCTCAAATCTTCTGTCCCAGTCTTGCCCTCTCTCGGCCGGACAAGGAACCATAGAATTCTCTGAGCAAAGATAAGCGAGCGTAATAACTATCGATACTTTCAGTCGCTCTGATCAGTCACCTACAAAGTTGATTATATTTTGATGTCAGAAGCATAGCACGCACCAACAGGCAGCACCACTGACGTCGATAGGTCGACAACCCACTCCAGAGACGGTGTATAACCCAGCGACTGCCGCTCCAAGAAGTCGCAGCAGCGTCGCCTTCAGAGAAGTGATATGTGGTGGCGCCACAGCAGAGTGGCCAGTTGGTAGTCAGCTCGACTACCTGGAAGACTGCATTCTATATGTGTGCTGCACACCGCATCGTCTGGTTCTAGCACGTCCACACCAGCCCGTCTTGAGCGAACATTCTAGTGGGACAGGAAATGTTTACTATTCAGCCTTAGCTCCAGGAATAATAGTTGAACTTCAGCATCTGCTTCCTGAGCCGATTTGTACAAAACTGAGTATTCGTCGATAAACGTGTGTGGTGTTGTCTCTAATCATTATCAGTGTTTCGGTACGCTTATCGTTCTCCTCTCATATTGTTTCCCGTAGCGCACTATAATTAGTTGATGGTGGCTATGAGTGAAATATCCTTCTGTGGTTGCATCAAAAGTATAATACAACAAATATATTCTTCCTATTACAATGTACACAAATGCGATAAGTAAAATTTCATTCCATACTATCCTTCGTGGCGTAACAATTTTAAGGTTCAGTAGGTAATTACAGCCAATACTGCGTAATTGTACTCAATATTCGCTCTTTATCTGTTACTTCTTTAATTAAAATTTTCATTACATTCAATTTGTACATAAATTTCAATATGAAGCCTATTATAAATTTAAGTCAGTATCCTAGTGAATAAAATAATCTCACTGGGCGAACTGGAGACTTTTAAGCATTAATTAGGGACCAGGTTTCATTATCTAGTATGACATGGCAGGTCGTGGAAATGAAGAGCTAATATTACTAGTTTAGCACCCTGGAGCTTTTCTCTGAAGTTCCTAGGAGGAGGGATGAAACTAGTGAGAAAGATATTACGCCGCGTCTTTGTTAGGAAAGCCCTGACGTCTATTTCACCTTATTATGACATGGTCTGCCATGGTAAGGGCATATTGCTCGGACCGCTAAAGTCGCTTCCATTATCAGAAAACTTTGAATGATCAGTTATAAAAAAGACAATAATATGAACTTGACAAAAGACAAGAGTGGCTATCTGAGCCCACATCTCGAAAAATATCGAAGGGAGTAAACTTGAGGTCCGCGGAATAAGTCATCAGTTTCTCTACGATGTCCGCTGCCCCAGGGTCCCAGGCCATTCACCTACAGATGAGTAGGTCGCTTTAAAAAAGTGGATGACCTGTTTCGACAGAGCTATGATCTCATCATAGAATCTTTGGATGTAACGTTTTTCAATTTTTACAAGATCCGATGACAGTATAGTCTGCAGAAACCGGTAATCCAATGAAATAGTTTTTTAGAGATCTTGGCATGCGAAGTTTCCTTCAGTTACCAAACGGTTGGAAGTTCGTCACAGCTACTGAATTTCCTATGTAGCTTGAGACACTTCATTTGCACTCGTTTTCCGTAGCAGTCATTCTTTCGGTCAGCCGAGAATAGTTCTGGATTGCGTATGTAAATAGGGGCACTGTAGCCGTGCTGCATTGTATAAATAAATTATTCAATCCGCGTTGTAAGAACTAAATAACAGATATTATCTTATCTGTAACAACGGCGGCGGAAGCTCATATTACGCAAACTTTGTGTCGGCATTTGATGATTCACGTCTTACTGTGAAGGTGTACGATAGAGCACCATTCTGAAAAGACCAGTGCACTTCGTTGTAACTTTTAGGGAATGTTTACACATTACGCTGACTTCAATATTTCTCTCCCGTTTGAACTATCTACTGTACTGGAGAACGCGGCTACCACCAGAGTACTCTGCAGGGGCCTAGTTCTCCAGAAGAGTAAGCCGTGAGTAGCCCCTATTTCCAACTCCAGTCTTACAGGTACGGAAGGCTTCCCAGAGGTCGGAACACAGGCGAATATGTCTTGAAGTGACACAGCTAATCACGATTTGCAAAGAAAATATTTCATCTGAATACATTTACAACTTGTTGCGTTACTATACTGCAAAAATTGTTTTTCGTAAAGGTATCCATCCTCATTTGGACACACGTCACAGGGACGATTCTCATCAGTTACTCGAATTAGTTTTACGTAAATTAGAGGTGGAGGGGGGGGGGGAGACAGGAAAGGAAAGGTAAGATAGACACCAGGCCTTCATGTAATTGAATCAGTTTTGTCATATCTCATTATTATGCAGACTGAATGGCTTTGTTTACGAGTATTAGTCTCAAATTGAAAATATCACTACGTGAAAGTGTCTTACGAATCGTAATCTACCTTAATCTACCCTTTATCAGTTGGATTTATTCAGAAATTAATGTTTGGAATATAATTTGTTGTAAAGCAGTAAGAGTTTCAGTCTGTATTGAAAACTTCTTTTCCTTATCTATCTACACACCTAATTCACAAGGGAAATTTTTAAATATATACTTTGCTAGCTTCTGCGTAACATTTAGGTTAAGTTGCGATTATGATTGCCAATTTTTGTTCTTTGTAGCTGATTTATGATGTATATTGCTCTTTAAAACGGTGACAGTCCCGAATTTCTTTTTATTAAGCATCAAATTTACTATAAGACTCTGTGTAACGTGCCTCGTTAATAAATACTTATGTACATACCGCACGAAATTTGCTCCCTATATTAATTCTCCAGCACGTTTCTGTAAAGTATATACTTTGAGTACATGTATTCGAGAATGTTGTTCTTCATAATGTTAATGAATGAAGGTGTGAAACACAGGTTAATAACCTATCCTCAAACTCACTACCTATTCAATGAGTAAGTGTTGCTGTATAGACAAATGTAAGAAGATGTGTAATATTGCATTCCTAATTCGAGTTCTTTTCAGTATTCACTCGAAAAAATTTACAAAATTTTGTTGTTTTTTCGACTGTACTCCATATTTATTGATGATATTTTTTGCCTCGCTAGTACAGAACTGAGTAAACTCTGTTTATTCCAAGACAAGAATCATTAAAGAATAAAAGATCATTCTTTTAGCGATCATTTCATTTAGCATTCCTAATATACAAACATCAAAAAACGTTTTGCAACACCTCGGTTCCGAGAGTTCCGGAACCTGTACTGAAAATTGGAATAGAGATGAACATAAACATCATTGTCGCACTTTTTATTTCTCACGAGAAAAACACATTGCCTGTTGTACCACCATACAGTGAGACCTTCAGAGGTGGTGGTCCAGATTGCGGTACCTCTAAGACCCAGTAGCACGTCCTCTTGCATTGATGCATGCCTGTATTCGTCGTGGCATACTAAATTCATCAAGGCACTGTTGGCCCAGATTGTCCCAGCCCACAAGGGTGATTCGGCGTAGACCCCTGAGAGTGGTTTGTGGGTACGTCGTCCATAAACAGTCATTCTCAATCTATCCCAGGCACGTTCAATAGGGTTCATGTCTCTAGAACATGCTGGCCACTCTAGTCGAGCGATGTCGTTATCCTGAAAGAAGTCATTCACAAGACGTGTACGATGCGGCGCGAACTGTCGTCCATGAAGGCGAATGCCTCGTCAGTATGCTGCCGATATGATTGCGCCATTGGTTGGAGGATGGAATTCACATATGGTACAGCCATTACGGCGCCATTCATGATCACCAGTGGCGTACGTCGGCCCCACATAATGCAACCTCAAAACAGCAGGGAACCTCCACCTTGCTGCACTCACTGGGCAGTTTGTAAGGCGTTCAGCCTGACCAGGTTGCCTCCGAACACATCTCCGACGGTTGTCTGGGTGAAGGCAAATGTGACACTCATCGGTGAAGGGGATGCCAGTCCTGAGCGGTCCATTCGGAATCTTGTTGGGCCAATCTCTATGGCGCTACATGGTGTAGTGTTTGCAAAGATGGACCTCGCCATGGACGTCGGTAGTGAAGTTGCGCATCTTGCAGCCTACTGCGCACAGTTTAAGTCGTAACACGACGTCCTGTGGCTGCACGGGAAGCATTATTCAACATTGTGGCGTTGCCGTCGGTGTTTCTCCGAGCCATAGTCCGTAGGTAGCGGTCATCCACCGCAGTAGTAGCTCTTGGGCGGCCTGAGCGGGGAATGTCATCTTCAGTTCCTGTTTCTATTTCCTCCATCTTCGAATAACATCGCCTCTTTCACTCAGGGATGCCTGGACACTTCCTTTATTGAGAGCAATTCCTGGCACAAAGTAACAGTGCAGACGCGATCGAGCCGCGGTATTGACCGTCAAGGCATGGTTGAAATACAGACGACATCATCAGTGTACCTCCTTCCTGGTGGAATGACTGGAACTGATCGGCTGTTGCACCCCGTCCGACTAATAAGCGCTGATCACGCATGGTTGTTTACATCTTTGGGCCAGTTTAGTGACATCTTTCAACAGTCAAAGGGACTGTCTGGAAATTAAAATTGCTACACCATGAAGATGACGTGCTACAGACGCGAAATGTAACCCACAGGAAGAAGTTGATGTAATATGCAAATGATTAGCTTTTCAGAGCATTCACACAAGGTTGGCCCCGGTGGCGACACCTACAAAGTGCTGACATGAGGAGTTTCTGTTGTGCATTGACAAGACAGCCAACCCACTATTAGAGGAAGCCGAAAGGCACGCGTTTTAGCTCACGCAGGCTGGAGTGAGGTCTGGAACAGGTCAAGGAAATGAGACTAACAAAAAACGTACGTAGCTGCTGGAATACTTAACTTTAATCCATAATTGGTGTACATCGCTCTTGACGGTACATGTTTTACAGCATCAATAGTTACTGGTAATGGCGCCCTGCCAGGTCGTAGCAAATGACGTAGCTGAAGGCTATGCTAACTATCGTCTCGGCAAATGAGGGCGTATTTTGTCAGTGAACCATCGCTAGCAAAATCGGTTGTACAACTGGGGCGAGTGCTAGGAAGTCTCTCTAGACCTGCCGTGTGGCGGCGCTCGGTCTGCAATTACTGATAGTGGCGACACGCGGGTCCGACGTATACTAACGGACCGCGGCCGATTTAAAGGCTACCACCTAGCAAGTGTGGTGTCTGACGGTGACACCACAGTTTCCAACCGATTTCTCATGCACAAACAGCAGTTGACCGGCGTTGCCTGGTGAAACGTTGTTGTGATGCTTCCTCTAATGAGGAGAAATGCGTACCAACACGTTTCCGACTTTGATAAAAGTCGGATTGTAGCCTATCGCGATTGCAGTTTATCGTATCACCACACTGCTGCTCGCGTTGGTCGAGATCCAATGACTGTTAGCAAAATAATGAATCGGTGGGTTCAGGAGGGTAATAAGGAACGCCTTGCTGGATCCCAACGGCCTCGTATCACTAGCAGTCCAGATGACAGTCATCTTATCCGCATGGCTGTAAGACATCGTGCAGCCACGTCTCGATCCCTGAGTCAACAGATGGGGACGTTTGCAAGACAACAACCATATGCACGAACAGTTCGACGACGTTTGCAGCAGCATGGACTCAACTCGGAGACCATGGCTGCGATTACCCTTGACGCTGCATCACAGACAGGAGCGCCTGCGATGGTGTACTCGACGACGAACCTGGGTGCACGAATGGGAAAACGTCATTTTTCCGGATGAATCCAGGTTCTGTCTACACTATCATGATGGTCGCATCCGTGTTTGGCGACATCGCGGTGAACGGACATTGGAAGCGTGTATTCGTCATCGTCATACTGGCGTATCACCCGGCGTGATGGTAGTGTAGTGCCATTGGTTACACGTCTCGGTCACCTCTTGTTCGCATTGACGGCACTTTACGGTGGACGCTACATTTCAGATGTGTTACGACCCGTGACTCTACCCTTCATTCGGTCCCTGCGAAACCCTACATTTCAGCAGGATAGTGCACGACCGCATGTTGCATGTCCTGTACGGGCCTTTCTGGATACAGACAACGTTCGACAGCTGCCCTGGAGAGCACATTCTCCAAATTTCTCACCAACTGAAAACGTCTGGTCAATGGTGGCCGAGCAACTTCCTCGTCACAATACGCCAGTCACTACTTTTGATGAACTGTGGTATTCAGATTAAGAGCAGCCGACCAGTTGCAAAGGATAAAGTAATCTTTACCTAGGTTTCAATAGATATAAATCTATCTTCTTCAGAAGACGGCAGTATTACATTAACATGAATACTGCCGTCTTCTGAAGAAGATAGATTTACATCTATTGAAACCTAGGTATGGATTACTTTATCCTTTGCAATTGGTCGGCTGCTCTTAATCTGATTACGTGGAACCGTTGCTGTTGCGCAGCTATGTTTAAAGTACTGAACTGTGGTATTGTTTTGAAGCTGCATGGGCAGCTGTACCTGTACACGCCATCCAAGCTCTGTCTGACTCAATGCCCAGGTGTATCAAGTCCGTTATTAAGGCCCTAGGCTTTTTTTGTTCTGGGTACTGATTTCTGAGGATCTATGCACCCATATTGCGTGAAGATGTAATCACATGTCAGTTGTAGTATAATATATTTGTCCTACGAATCCCTGTTTATCATCTGCATTTCTTCTTGGTGTAGCAGTTTTAATGGTGGCCAGTAGTATATATATATATATATATATATATATATATATATATATATATATATATATATATATATATATATTGAAGTATCCCATTGGGCGACGGTGCTCGCACAAAGATGACTATTCCCACTTCCCAGGTAGCTTTAAGCTACAGAATTTATTTCTCCAAGGAAGGAACAAGGGAAGATGAGCAATAGAACCTGAATTTCTGTAAAGAACAAAAGAGATCGTTCTGATCTGTTAAGAATGACTGTTATTCTTTGAAAACAATTCTGTGAACGTGCAAAAGAAAGCACACAGCTTTTCACCATCGATTACTCTCCAAGATCGGAATCAGTTGTGATCACGATCGGTGGTTCTCTACCGTTGTCTTCTCCCGGAAGTGCTGTATCGGTGATTCGTTGTTACTCAGCGGTAGATTCGGACGGCACACTTCGCTGGAGAGAGCGCGCGCGCTGCATAATGGCGAGGACATCCTGTTTGACCCTCTGTTGTGGGGACGCTTACTGAGCTTCTTGCTTGAAGTAATGGTTACATTTTGTAACCTTGCCTTCAACAGATTATGGATACGTGCTGGTGGCAGCGCTCACTGTAGTCAAAGCTGCTCTGTATCATGGGCTTCGTTTCTTCCGATGGTTGCCGCTTACTAGTATGTGCGGCAGTTTTGCTATGCAGCTACTTCTTCGTAGCGGAGTCTTCAGGGTTGCTCGGCGCCGTTGTGTTGGCGCAACTGGTCATGCCAGCGAAGCATTGCACGGCAGCGCGGTTTGTTGCCGAGCTCGCTCACCAGAGGGTTCGGCGAATGCTCAGTCTTCTCGTAGAAGTTGGACGGAAACTGTTTGTACCTCTCTCTTAGCTGCAGTATGTCGGCGATCATGTGCAGCTCCTCCGTTGGGAAGTCCCACGGGCGAGAGGGTGCTAGCTTCAGTTTCCAGTTTTGGATTGTCTGGAGCCGCCTTAAGTTGGTGTCGGCCGTGTTTCGCCATACCACGGCCGCGTATTCTAGTAGAGGACGTATGGCGGCCTCGTACAGGGTGAGGCCGATATGGTCAGGAAGCGTGGAGGTCGGACTGAGTAAGGGGTAGATGAGTCGCCTCAGTGGTTTCCCCTTGATGTCCTCAATGTGCTGCCTCCAGGTTACGCGACGATGTCCGGGTACTTTGCCGTTGCATTTAACGGCACCGGGACTCCAGAGCCTTGACGATAGTGCCGTGTAGCAACTATGAGTGCTTGTGATTTCTCACTGTTGGCGCCACTTTGTTGCCCACTCGGTGAGTGCGTCTGTGGCCGAGTGAATGCGCCGCTGGAGTGTGTCGACACATCTGCTGCGGCTGGAGACCTCAGTGTGATCTGCTTACAGTGCTAGTAGCACGCGGTCTGTGCACGGTAGATCCGCGGTGTAGAGAGATTAAAGCGTTTGCCCAAGGACCGAGACTTGAGGTACACCCGCGAGTACTCGATACTCCGTGGATATTCTACTATCTACTCGAACGTGAAACGTTCTGCCTGATTGCTCTTGATGAGCTTCACGTGCGACACAAGTACCCCCCAGATCAATTAACTTGAACAGGAGGCCGTCATGCCACACGGAGTCGAAGGCACTTGATACGTCGAGTAAGATAGCTCTGAAATACTCGCGTCGGTCGATGGCATCAAACGCTTCCTCCGTCAGGCGTAGCAGCTGGTGTTTGTCACATGTTGTCACCCAAAGCCAAACTGTTCGTTTGGCAGAATCCCCTCCATGTGCGCTTGCAGGCGGGCTAGGTAGAGTCTTTCGAAGACTTTCTACAGTGCTGGAAGGAGGTAATTCTTCTCGAGGCGGGCATCGTTGCACGACTTGGGTAAGGCGATCACCGCAATGTGTTTCCAGCACGTCGGGGAAGTCCTCGTTAGCAGCACTTGGTTAAAGACGTCGGTGATGATGTTTGCTGCCACGTCCGGCAGCTGTTTTAGTAGCAGACTGGAGACTGCATCCGGCTTGCCTGCTTTCTTCCTATCCAGACGGCTAAGTTGTCGTTTCGCTTCCTCCGTGCTGATGGGGACTATGTTGTGCCTGCGCTGGAGAGCTGCAGGAGGCAGTCCTACATAGGCCACCCGACTGAGGGATACCCGGAAATAGCTGCAGTCACGTGGCTTTAGGGATGCGAAATAGTGCCGGCTGTCCAGTGATCGTGGCGCCCTCAATATCGCAGCAGAGGGCACAGGGAAGTCCAACAGTGTCGGCTGCAGGGGCATCCCTCTTCAGAGAGAGATGGCGAAGCCATCTCGAGGCGCAGATGTCGTCTGCAGTGGAGTGGACAGCCAAGGACGTAGCATATTCCTATATATATATATATATATATATATATATATATATATATATATATATATATATATATATATATATATATATATATATATATATATATATATATATGATTTCATTTATATAATTTCAGTTTATATTTATATAAAGTTATATAATTTAATGTATAAATTAATACATTATATATTCATATATATAATTATATAATCTATAAATTTATAATAATTCAATTTCATGTATATAATCATTCCTTAATATCTATATCCATATTATTTCTTCAGATGATCGCTAAAAATCATTTTGAACAAGCTTCTTGTCGTTTTAAAATCTTGATACATTGCCTACAAAATGACTGATCGCAGATTCAAGTAGAAGGATGTTTCTGGAATCCAAACGGTTTCTGATTTTGTCTTATACTTGCAGATATGTGCAACAGTTCCTAAATATGTTTCCATCTCCTAACGTTTTGAGAAAGGCAGCAAAAATTAGTAGTGGATAGCTGCTTATGTCTATTCTAAAAATTATGCTTCAGATCAGGGCTAACGTTCACATAATTTAATCTCTCTGGAAGGAAACCTCACGAACGTGATGTATTATCCATATTAACGCGACGGCTACTGTATATAACAACAACACAATTTTCGGAGACGAACGTAGAGTGGCATGGTATTAGTTGGATGTTTTTAACGGTGATTGTCACAAGTGCTGAAATACATTTTGTGTTAAGGATTGTTCATCGAGCATGCAACTTGTTACAGGTTATTTTATAAAAGCATTATGTTATTGCCACTACCGGCTGAAAACTATCATGTCCATCTTCAGATGAGTAAATATGTTTTGCTTGAGTATAATATTCGGCAATGTCATGCCATCCACTCCTGCAGTGAAGAACATCTACGTAGTTAGAGCGACAGTACATGCTATGTGGATGACTTTATTAATGCGGAAAAATATGCCAATGTTACAGAATTGGAAACGTGTGAAGTCAGTCAGGTACATGCATCGTTGTCTCGTTTTCCTCCTTATGCACTTCTAGGAGTATGCCCACTTATAACGTCATACAAACAATACCGAGCGACATGCTCCTGACAAATATAATCTACATCTAAATTCTGCAGCAAGCCAAATGTAGGTATCTGAAGACAGACTGATAACCCGAAATCGGTAATAAGGGGATTTGAAGGGAGACAGTCGTTGAAAAGGGTGTCAGACAGTGTTTTAGCCTATCCCCAATGTTATGCAATATGTACATTGAACAAGCATTAAAGGTAAGCAAAGAAAAATGTGGGCTAGGAATTAGAGTTCAAAGAGAAGAAATCAAAACTTTGAGCTTTGTTGATGATATTGTAATTCCGTGAGAGACAGCAAAGGACTTGGACGAGCAGTTAAACAGAATGGACAGTGTCTTGAAAGAAGAATATAAGATGAACATTAACAAAAGCAACATAAGGAGAATGGAATGTAGTCGAATTAAATCAGATGATGCTAAGGGAATCAGATTGGAAAACGAAACACTGAAAGTAGTAGTTGTGTTTAGCTATTTGAGTAGCAAAATAACTAATGATGGCCGAAGTAGAGAGGATGTGAAATGTCGGCTGGTAATGTCCAGAAAAAAATTTTTGAAGAGTACAAATTTTTTAACATAGAGTATATATATTCAAGTGACAGGACGTATTTTTTGAAAGAATTTGGCTGAAGTGTAGCCAGGTATGGAAGTGAAAAATAGACGACACACAATTTAGATAAAATGAAAATAGAAGCTTTCGAGATGTCGCGGTACGGAAGTATACTAGTGAGTAAGTAACTAATGAGTAAGTACTGAACAGAACTGGGGAGACAAGAAATTTGCAGCACAACTTGAGCAAAAGAAGGGATCAGTTGATAGTACACATTCTGAGACATCAAGGATCACCAGTTTAGTATTGGAGGGAAGTGTGGAGGGTGAAAATCGTAAGGGCGAGGCCAAAGATAAATGAAGTAAGCAGACACAGAAGGATGTAGAGACTACAGTGGCATGGAGAGCTGCATCAAACCACTCTTTGCACTCACAACAACTAACAGCAAAATACAGGTATATGGAGTAGTTAACTAAAAAACAAACAAAGCATTAATGTGAAACATATATCAATTTAAAACATAAAACAAATGTAAGTAAAATACATATTAAGAGTAATAATGAATGCTTACAAATTTCATTTAAATATTTTGAAAAAACTCGGACTGCACCTTGCGTACAGCTTTTTTCCAAAGATGGAATTTCGAAAACTAACTTCATTTCACATGGACGTGTTTGGCTTAAAAGTTTCTTTGATCTACGTGTTAATGCAAGTTTTCAATTTTGAAAATTACTTAACAGTTTGTGGTATTTTAAAAAGTTTCAAAATATTATAAAACCTGATTATACAGTTTTCAAGACCGTTCATTACATATCATCTTTGCTATGAACGACCTTTATATACATATATACGTTTTGAAAGTATTCCCTCTAAACCTATTATGCCAAATTACTTTTTGGGGTGCGCCTTATCCATTAGAACTGAAATTAGACAAAAACAAGAAAATACTTGTTGCATTATTTTGTCTACTCTCCACAATCTCCTAGTTTCATCAAGAACTTTTATTTACCTTTGGGAATGCTTACTTGTTAGTGACACTCGCAGCCAATAAAACATGTTGCTGTTACCTCTATCTTAATGTTCGTAAATGTCTTCATTGCCGTCCTGGAAAATCTTCTGTTATTAGGAGAGAAACGTTAGCAGTAGCGTCTGCGAGTCGAACGTTCCCAACTATATACGAAGAGTCCAGAGTCTAGAGAGGTGCTTCACCCTCAAGCGGATCTAAAATGTTCTCGCTAATTAGTCGACTAGACTACAAGCAATCTCAATAGCTGAATTACAGTCCGCTGCGGCCGTCTATTGTGCCATACCTGAACTGCATAAAATCCGCTTCGGACATGAACTAATACAGAAGAGGTCTTTTCGAAGTGTTATGAGGGATATATTGCAGAGTGTTTTAACCACTGCGCCAACTTACTTGGCTAGGCAAATTCTAACACAGGGTCGAAAAGTAGTGAAATGCCTGGGCTAGCAGGACAGAATGGATTATGTTGTGGAAACGGACCAAAATAAGTTGCTGTCAGTTGCACTCAACATACAAACTTTATTTATCGAGCCGGCCGCGGTGGTCTCGCGGTTCTAGGCGCGCAGTCCGGAACCGTGCGACTACTTCGGTCGCAGGTTCGAATCCTGCCTCGGGCATGGATGTGTGTGATGTCCTGAGGTTAGTTAGGTTTAAGTAGTTCTAAGTTCTAGGGGACTGATGACCACAGTTGTTAAGTCCCATAGTGCTCAGAGCCATTTGAACCATTTATTTATCGACACACAATATTACAACGAGGATGCAAAACACTCTAACCTTTAATCGACCTCCTTTGATTAACTTTAGATAGGCTGAAGGACACACTCAAAACGCAAGACACAAGGCCTAAGCAAGAAATTGAAATACAAGGTTCTCCCGGACGTTTCACCCAAGATTATTTTCTACATCTTCACTCTAAACAGGCTGACGGCCATAGCAATTTATTTTTAATGGAACTTTGCTGGAGGCCTCATATTAAGCAATAACAAGAGTTTCAATCAAAAGGTAGAAGACCTTATCTTAAAACATTTCATGCAAAATTCGGTTGAAGGCCCCATACCAAAGCACAACAGACTTATGCCTTAAAGGCAAGACAAGATCATTAATTTAAGAGATATTAAAACTCGGCTGAAGGCCGTACATCAGCAAATAATTTAATGGCTTAAGCCTTAGAAAGAAAAGTTTCAATTTTAAAAGGGAGATTTCCATATCTTAAAGCATTTCATAGAAAATTTCGGCTGATGGCCCCTATAAAGAATAGCAATCTCATGCCTTAAGGGCAAGACAAGAACATTAAGATATATTAATACTCGGCTGAAGGCCACATATCGACAAAATATGTCTAACGGCTTAAGGCCTAGAAAAAGAGTTTCAGTTTAAAAAGCAGATGGCCTTATCTTAAAACACCTTATGTAAAATTCGGCTGAAGGCCCCATATAAAATAAGAACAATCTCATGCCTTAAGGGCAAGACAAGAATATTAATTTAACAGATACTGATACTCCACTGAAGGCCACACATCAACCAAAACACAAAAACCCAAACAGTGAAATTACTATGTAACACACAAGGAACGGCGCTCAGAAGTTTCGAAGAGTCGGCCTGGGATTTTAACACTAACGCCCGTTTAGGTGAGACAGGCCGCCTGTCCAACGACTTCTTAATCTGAAGGCAACCCAACCGACAGACAGCCGACAGACCAGTCAACCAAATCAGCTCCGCTCCACGCAACCAGCAGAACGACCACAAGATTTCAATACAATGACGTCAAGAATATTGGCGCCCACAGCGAACAACAACACCTCAGTTGTCAAACTACACACCGGGCTGGACAGCAACAACACGACGAGGAAAATACACTGCCGAAAATTACGTCAACGACCAGGGCAGGTAACCGAAACGTCAACGGCCACAAGGCAAAAGATACCGCTGGTCAACTTCAATAATAGAAAATAAATTAAGTTAAACTCCACAGGAAGACGGCTTGAATCTTAGCCGACTTGAATACACACACGATGTTGCTCATGGGAATCTCCCAAAAAGGACAACTAGGATCAAACAAAGAAATGTAGACAGTTGAGGCTCGATAGTAGGTTAAGTGAGAACTCAACTTTCAAGTTCAAGATCTGTGGGTGACGAACTTCATAGCGCTCGCAAGCAGCACCTCACATTCCAACCGCGCGTGCACACCGCCAGCGGCCCCGGCCAGAGAATGCGCGACGGAGACTTCCATGCTGCTCCACGCCAACCGACCAACTGGTCACACACCGCCCAGCCAGAAACTATATCTGCCACACCAAAGATAGTACAGCAGTACTAATATCGGGCACGCTGCTGCTGCCACTCACGAAGTGGACAGCAACATTATCACCATAACCACAGTTGAAGTAAAACCACAGGACTGCAACCAAGGTTTAACCCAAGACAAGCATGACTCGAGCCATCCACGGCTCAAGTAGGTTTCATATTTACAATCTTATATGGGCTCTCTGTTGAAGACATAACAAGTGACGTTTGCATATTACTTTCCTGCCTAGTTCGGACTATTGATTTTGTATGTAAGAGAAATTTAAATAGAGGAAAGGAACTTATGATTCAGACGTAAGAAGCACAAATCATGGTAGTGGAGGGAGTTATAGGAAATCTGTATGTGACAGACACCTAAAGAAACAACTTATTACCGGATATGTCCACAATGTATCAAACATGGTGTAACTGAAGACTCTTGGCACACACTTACAGAGTGTGTAGAAGCCTGTAATAGCATGGCTTCAGAAAACATCCGTATTATGAAATACCGTTTACCCTCGTCATATAATCATAAAATGCAAAGAATAGTGTGGAATCAGAGATTTTTAACTGAACGAGGGATGTTTGGAGCTCGATATTGAATCGAAATCGAAGTTTTTGTAAATAGATTACTATCTCAACCAGGATGGCCAGAGAAGGTCTTCAGTCCTGCTCTTCCCGGCGTCTGGCTTAAAGATATTCACCATTTTTTTTAAAATTACCGACAGATGACGGTATTTCTTGACAAATTTACGTTTACTTGTTGCGCTTAATGCTCTGCTTAGCAGTAACGGAATGTTCTGGATTTTATGAAATGCTTGTTTCCTATTTAAGAAGCGATACACTACCTGTCTGTATTCACCAGTGGTGAGTTTGGGTTCTGTTGTGCAGTAAACCTTTCCGAATGGTGTGATCACTCTCTTAAGAGGATTTCCAGCAAATAATACGGTTGATTAATGTAGTCCAAAATCCTGATCAATAATATATGGCCGCACGGTGTAGCCGCGCTGTCTTAGGCGCCTTGTCACAGCCCGCTCGGCTCCCCCCTGTTGGAGGTTCGAATACTGCCTCGGGCATGGGTATATGTGTTGTCCGCAGTTTAAGTTAGATTAAGTAGTGCGTAAACTTAGAGACCGATGACTTCAGCATTTTGCTCTCATAAGACCTTACCACAAATTTCCAAAAATAATATATGAAAGCTATGAAAGGAACTTTCCCTTCCGTTGGTCTTCTGTTATTATCATATACAGGGTAATTCATATAACCCTATCACTGTCGTTTCACGCAATCCGCGCTGTTGTAGCTTCCCTTCATAAAAATTGCATGAGATTTTCATATTTTCCCGCACAAAATGTTAGTCCTACAGGAAAAGTAAACAGGACGTTTTTCTGGGAAATTTAATGTAGTTAAAATTTGTTCTATCGTTCGTTTTCGCTAGAGGCCACGGTTTTCGGGTTATTCCAGAAAAACGTACAAAAGTAACCATCAAATCCATCACCTCCGAACGATCTTGGTTACCACGAGAAACCCGAGGGGCCGTCAGCAACAGTCATAGGGGGCCAAAAAATTCTGAAGATAGCTTGTGTATAAGGCGAAACCGGTCAATAAAGCAATATTAATGTGATATCGACTGTTCATTTTAACGTAAATATAACGCCAGGTCGCTGTTCTCCGCAGAATATGTGGTCAAAATTTATGAACCACTTAAGATATCCGAGAATTTTTGTTAGACTTCTTTCACATGAGCTACACCGGTCAGTTACGATCCTAGCAGCACTGTCACCTGATTCAGCATCCAAAGTAGAAATCGAGATACTCTAGAGTGGGTAGCACTGGCATAAGGCACCCTCCTCCGTCTACTTAACAGTGACTTGGGAAATACTGTTGGTGACGATGTAGTCCACTTTCGATATTGATCACACACATGATGCACAAATAAGATCAGTCACACTACATGGTTTGAGCACTGATATAAGTCTGTTGGATATTTATACGGCATGCCTTTCAAGGGTAGATGTTTTCCATGTTTAGTGAAAACACTTCTCACAGAGAGCAGCCACCAAAACATTAAAAGAAGCCTAAATCTGAGTAGTGTTTATAGTCAGTCAGAAAAAAAACGGATCCCTTATTGGAAAACATCTTTGTCGGTCTGTCTGTCTGTCCGACTGTTGACACCCCATTTTCCAGGATCGGGTAGACACATCAACTTGAAATTTATTTTACATACTAAGGTCTATGGCCGTAGCCGATGTATAAAATTTAATCTTTTGCTACAATGAAATCAAAAGTTATGATAATTTATGTCTCATATTTTGATACTCGCAATCTGACTCGTCAAAAACTGTGCAGTACTTCCCACTGATTTAGATTCACGAAAATTGCCTCTCTGCAAGATTAGTAGCACAAATAAAAGAAAAAAAAACGAAAAATATTAATTTGTCATCATAGTGTATGGAAAGTTCTGGTTTGGAGTTACGAATTATTTAGGAATAAAGGACACGACTCACCAAAATGCAGAAGTGCTGTGTCATTGATAGGTACACAAACAAAAGGTACACAGCTTTGGTAGCTTTCAGAACGACCTTCCTCTTTCATACTTGTAGGAAAAACGTGCTCACAAACACACAAACTGTTGCCAAAAATAAGGTGGCCCTCCCAGTAGCAAAACATGCAGCAGAGCACAACATCCTCAAATGCACACACCTGTATGCCTACATTGTGCTGAGTCGACTGCCAGCACTTTCCTGGTCACAGCTTGTGTACTGGGGTGAGATAGGGATACAGGATGGGGCGGGGTGAGGGATGGAGCCATGCAGGAAGCAAGGAGCGGTTGGGGGGAATCATCCAGTGGTCCTTGGGAGAGTGGGGATCTGTCTGTGGGCTAGATAGCGGTGCAGGTAGAGGGGCAGGTGGCAGATAGCTGGGCACACAGACTAGTGCATGGCAGCAGCACACCACTAGCAAATTGGGGAGGGGTACTGGGACAGGGGATCCTGTACACACACACACACACACACACACACACATACACACACACACACACACACACACACACACTGAAGGGTGTGCTGTAATGGTAGCTCCCATCTGTGCAGCTCAGGAAAGCTGGTGTTGATGGTGAGGATGCAGATGGCATGTGTTGTGAAGCAGCCACTCAAATCTCACATGTTGTGCTCTGTTGCATGTTTTGCTACTGGGAGGACCACCTTATTTTTGGCAACAGTTTGGAAGTAGCCATTGATTCTAGTTTATGACCAGTTGGTTGTCATATGTCAAACGTTGTACAGTGGTTGCAGCAGAGTTGGTATATAAAACATTGCTGCCTTCACAGATGATTCATCCTCTGAAGGGGTTGGATAAGCATGTAATTGGACGGGAGCAGGTGGTGCTGAGTAAGTGGATTGGGCAGGTCTTGTACCTGGGTCTTCCAAAAGGGTATGATCCCTGTGGCAGGGGATTAGCGCTGGGAGTGGTAAATGGATGGACTAGGATGTTGTCGAGGTTGGGCGGGCAGCAGAACACCACTTTGGGAGAGGATTGAAGTGTCTTTAATAGGTTGTCCCTCATTTCATGAAACAGCGAGAGATAATCAAAGCCCTGACAAAGGATGTAGTTCAGTCATTCCAGTACCTGGTGGTATGGGTGATAAGGGGTGAGCTTGTTTGTGGTTGGTTATTGGGATGGATGTGAGGAACAGGTTTGTGTGGGGATATGGCATGGGAGATCTGCTTTGTATTAGGTCTGGAGGGTAGTGCCTTTGTAAGGCTTTTAGCATACTGGGCCAGGGCGTTCTCTTCACTGCAGACTGTAGATGCATCTGCCATTGGTGTGGCTGTATGGGAGGGATTTTTTAATGTGGAAGGGGTGGCAGCTAGTCAAAGTGCAGGTACTGTTGGCGATTGGTGGAAGATGTTGAGATTGTGGAGGAAAGAGGATAAGGTGTCCTAACCTTGGAACGAGATTATAAAGACGTCGTCAACAACCCTGAAGCAGACCAAAGGTCTGGGGTTTTGGGAAGTTAGGAATGTTTAGCCTATGAAGGTTTTGGCATAGGAGGGTGCCACATCAGTGTCACAAATTTGTTTGCATACCTTCCCTTCAAAGATAAAGTAGTTATGATTTAGGATGTAATTGGTTAGGTGAACAAGGAATGAAGTGATGGGTTTGGAATTTGCAGGACATTGGGAGAGGCAGTGTTCAATTCTAGCTAGGCCATGGGCATGAGGGATGTTGGTGTATAAGGAGGTTGCATCAACAGTGACAAGTAGGGATGCAGGAGTTAAGGGTGTGGGGATGGTGGATAGCCAGTGCTGGAAGTAGTTGGTATCTTTAATGTGGGAGGCTAGGTTTTCGACAAGTGATTGCAGATGTTGGTGAACAGGTGCATGAATTATTTCCGTGTGCCTGGTTACAGTGGGACACTGTAACCAGGCACAACAGGGCATCCAATATTGTTTGGTTTGTGGATTTTGGGGAGCATGTAGAAGGTGGGTATGTGAGCTGTTAGGGTGAGAAGGGAGATTAATTCAGCGCAGAGGTACTGGGAAGGGCCTAAGGATTTCAGTAGGATTGAAGGTTATGTTGGACTTCTGGGATGGGGTGACTTTGGTAGAGCTTGCAGGTTCAGGTGTCAGACAACTGGTGGAGGCCCTCTGCCAAGTAGTCATTCCAGTTCATCAGAGTGACAAGCTGTGCAGATGGGAGCTAACCTTACAGCACATCCTACATTCCTATAACCTCCCTGGGCTAAGCCTACGTAACTCTCTGCCCCCCAACCGATAGTGTGTGTGTGTGTTTGTGTTTGTGTGTGTGTGTGTGTGTGTGTGTGTACACCATTACGTGTTACAGTACTGCAGTCCAGTTTGCATCAGCTAGTTGTGTGCTGCTATCTCACACTGCAGTCTGTGAAACCGCATACCCAGTTTCGTGAGGCCAGTTACGGAGTGCAGACTGGTGACCAGGACTGTAATGACAACACATCTCGGTGCCAGTCCATTGGGGCCGTAATAGGCTGTAGACAAGTCACTGGTTTTGTCCTGAGGCCCTGTGTAGGGTGCTGGCCGAGTTTTTATTTCTATCAGCGTGACTGGCCTACTGAGTAGCCAATTACATCGTCGTTCCATGGACAGACAGCCGTGATAGAATCGAGGCACCTCGGAAGGAGGAGGGCATTACTAGGAACTGTGAGTACATGAGCTGCTGCCTGGGAATACAAAGCAGGAAGTGTGGGGTGGAGCAGAAAGGCAGCCTCGTTGACTGATGGAGTTAAGAGTTTTATGCTGTGGCATGTTTCCAGGTACGGCACTTAGAAGAGGGTGTGTTTTGTGTGAGCGGTGACAATAGCGTATATGATTGGATCAGGGTTGGTCTCCATAAGTTGCCTAGCAGTCACGTGTTTGAAACTTAATGAGGCTGCTGTTGGGGATAGTGTGTTCATTTGAAAAAGTTCTGTTTCGCCAAAGTATGTTTAGTGAGATTTTATTTGGCATTGGCACTAGATTTCATAGTTTTACTATGCTTATTTTATGCATGCAACATAATATGTATCATATTCGCAGTCTTTCAACCTTTATTTGCAATCTGATAGCTTTCCTTAGTGTCTTTTATTTCGTACTCCTTGGCTTTTTACATAAGTTACAAACATAGCCTTCTATTAGCAACAGTTCTCTCTTAAGGGGCTCCGGAACGCCCTATATTTGCAATGTTAAAATAACGCTTATAAATTACATCTTTCCTCACAAAGTATTTGAGGTAGGAAGTTGAACTTTTTACAGATTATTTATTGGAATATGGGCTACAACTTAACAAAGGGATTTTACAAAATTTTAGTTCAGTTATTAAAGATGATTTTTTTCAATTGTAATGAAAATTCACAACTTTTTTGCAATTTTTTATTTATATATTCAAAAATATACAGTTTTTTGGAAAAAGGCTGTGTTAAATTATGCAAAAGGTACTGTGTAACATTTACTGAAAGTTTGAAACAAATATGTTTGGAAGATCCTTAGAAAACATGTAATTAGTATGAGTAAATAAAAGTTTTGGGAATCGAGCGACAAAGATTGGATTAACTTTTTAGTGCATTCCAGGTCCATAGGATGGATTATCTTCATCCTCTGCAAACTCCTCCTCCAGCTTCCTCTTGTTCCTCCTCCTGTTTACTCTTGCTTGTATTTCTAGGCTCTTTACAGCCCTGTCTGCAGCCCGAAGGCGTTCCTTGTCTAAAGCAAGCATCGCTTGTTCGTAGATTTTGCTACCATTTTCTTCAGTTGCAGTTACTGCAACACTGTTCCAAAAGGTGGTCATGTATGAACACTTATCACATTTCAGTTGTATTTCACTAGCAAGTCCTACGTGCTTTATTATGGAGAGTTCCAGACCAACTTCACTACAATGAATACATCTTACACAGTTTGAAAAAATTCCTTTGAGAACCGACATATCGAATATTTCATTCACATCCGATTCGCCCATAAAACATTCATAGTTTTCACTCATTGAACCAAGCTTCTTCTGTGAAGTACTTTCTTTCCCACTTTGACTGCTAGGGGCAGGTGTACTTGAGAGGTTAGGTTCACTCACTTGGTTATCGTCTTTATTGTTTACAGTAATAACACATACCTTTGGCTTTCCAACATTTCTCCTTTTCTTAAAAGCCTTCAGAGGATTTCTAATAACTTTACTTTTACTCATTATTATACTTCAACAAAACAGAGACTCAAGAAACAGAATTAATTACGAATATTTTCGAGATAACGACAGAGTAACTAAACATGAAAAATCGACAATCACACGAGCGATATATATTGAACCATCACAGTTTAGCCACAACACATACTTTATCTCACATCACTAAAATGTACCTGATGAACACGGACGTTAATAATAACACCATTTGACAGCAGTTTAACAGCGCCACAGTGGGTCACGCCCATGTAGAACACATTTCAAAAAAAATTTAAAAATAGTTGTAGTCTTCGGAATTGAATAAATTATATATCTATTAAAAGGTAATAGTCTGCAGATTCAGAAAACGCAAAAAAGTAAAAATTGAACTTTTCATGATTTTGAGCCTTCCCGGAGCCCCTTAAGTGGTAAGGACTCAATCACTACGATTTCGATAATAGATGGTGAGAAAAGTTACGTTTTCTATTTGTGAAGTATAAGAAATCTTATGCTCGAGTGTAATATTAATGAGCGTGATATGTTCATTTATTATTACTTATGTGCTCCGCTTATTGCAACTTTCCAACTTCTGTCTTTTATGCTGATGTATTTTATTATTTTAATTGAAATAGTTTGCTTCTTTTATTCATATACGTTCCTTTTCACTTTTCTTTAACCTCGTTGGAATAGGCAGCACTCTATTGAATTTGTCTCTTATATGCGACTGCTATGTTTTTGGTGTTTGTTACTCCTCTGCTTTTGTAATACCATAAGACTGATTGAGGTTCACGTTCATCTAATAGCTGCCTTTCCTTTGTTACGTAGTACCAAGATAAGCAGACGATATGGTCTAACCTTCGTGCATATGTTGACAAAATGTTTTTACCGCGATTGGTATGTCATTACTTTTTGTACGACGCGCTATGTTGATAAACGTGGAATTCTGAAGACTATTTCAGTCCGATTTGTCTAAAGTAATTTTCTCTTTTTGGTTATTCTTTCAGATCTCAGAATGGTTATGAGAACAACCGAAGCTAGTTACTGAACCTGCTGTATATTGTTCGCGATGAAGACAATTAGCAGATTTTGTACGAAAATCTTAAAAAAAATTCTGACAATTTACAAAAAATTGTTTTTACCGTCGGTTTTGGGTCTGCTGTATGGTCTATCCAGTATTAAGTAAGGTGTCTACTTTGATTGGGTGCATTTAAATTAGGTCCTGTAGCAAGATCTTTTAATGAGTATTCTCCTTATTTGCTTACATTAATTAATGACCCGTTTATTGTAAGGCTAAATGAATTCAAACGGGCTGATTATTTGACCCCTTTCTATTGTACTAGGTATTAGAGTGTTCTTATTTTCGTAGATTAATCAGAAGCCCCTTTAGCGTAAAACAGAGTGATTCCAGTGGAGCAAATTACTTAAAGATGTGTTACGTCTTAAGTGATATTTTGTTGGATTCGGCGCTGAGTTCCTAGATTGTTTCTTATTCTGTGTGGACCCTTCGCTGTTTACACTTGGTTAAGAGTTTACGCCCGCACAATTCCAGCCGTTTTCCTGGCTCAACGTTTCCCACGCCACAATTTACGGCGATAAATTCTATTTGACACACGCATGTGGAAAATGAGATTACTCTGCTAGGATACTTCACTAAAATAATTTTGTCTTTACCAGCACCCTTTCCACCCTTAATACCGGAAGAAATGAATGCTCTCGAGTCATGGAAGCTCGCCCCGTCCCTGAACACATTTGGAACGGCTTTCAGTTTATTCCGTAACGAGCTCTTAATTTCTAACAGTCGCGTTAAGCTTCGCAGGCCTCTAACGTAAGAGGTAACGCCGGTGCCGTTTCCTTGGGGCGACAGCAGTTCTCATTTGCGGCCTGGTTTTATCTGCAGCGAACTCGGCGAATTTCGAAGCCGTAATGGGTGTTCCCATTTCCTCGGCATACTCGAGTGGAAGTCGTCGCAATCGTAGTTGTAAACGGAAACGATCTGTCCAGAACGAGCAGCGAGCCGTGTTCGCTGTTCAAAGTGCCAGTTCGCAACTGTCTTATCCTAACTTGTACCCTTTAGTTAATATAATGTGAGCAAAACTGTCAGAACATTAAACTAGCTGCAAAAACTGCTTACATTGGCAGTGCCGTTGGAGGTTATCTGCTTTGAAGGTTTAGATAGCACTGCCTGCTGAAGGTATCAAGTAACTTACTAAGCGAAAGCACCGCAATACATTTTTTGGTGGTTGCCTAATTTTACTAGATTGTGTAAACGAGGTTCGTGAGTAATGGGCTACTTTGCTCTTAGCACCGCTATATAAATCTAGTTTCTTCTTAATTTTCTTATTGGTATTTCAGTTTGCGAAACCTCTGTAAGGGCAGTATTAAAAAGTTCCTGTTCCCTTACAGGAGATAGTACTGATCAAAATGTAAACCTGTTTGCTTTTGAAACTTCCTGGCAGATTAAATCCGTGTGCCGGGCCGGATATCGTATCTAGGACCTATACACTTTTTTGCGCTAAAGCGCGACTCTCAACACACCCTCGCAGCGTTACTTCCGCCAGTACGTTTTTTTCTACCACAGTTGCATACCAATGCTGTATGTTGCACTGGCCAATGCCAATGGGAGGGGTCAGCGACTGACCCCACAACCATCACACATTCTCTATCTAGGATAAATCACATTACTTACGTATTTCCATAATTTTGGCAGATTAGAAGATTAAAATGTTGATTATTATTACTGAGAAAGGGTTTCTGGGACATTTTTAGTACAAAATAAATAGTGTTTTTACATTTATTTGTATTAATTTCACAATTACAAGGATCACTCAGATTCACATCCAGAACACTTTACAATATGAACTACTTCTTTCTTGGTGTGTGCAGGGCATATATACTTCCTACAAGAAGTGCAAGCCTTCATGTACATACGGTCTTTGCTTCTGGCAGATTATGCACAGCTGCGCGTGTTACTTTCCGTCGAGGCTCCGTAACGTTGTTTCTTCTGCTCACAGCACCTTGATTTTGATTTCACTCATACCCAAAATTGATAATGCTGTAGTGTTTTTGAGTGTAGGCCTACAGCATTTTCAAAGTGTCTTTTCATGTTGAGGTCACAAAGTTCTCGAGCAAGATGTTTCAGGTACTTCTTTCTTCCAGAACTCTTTGAGCTTTCGGATAGTTCACCATTAAATTCATTGTCTGAACTCTCAAGCAAATTTCTAATTTCGTCATGTGTCAATTTCATCTTCTTGTACATTCTGTCAAATGCCACAAAGATATTCCCTTACACTCACCACACCGTTTACCGGTTGACTGCGAGTGTTGATTGTTGACCTGCTACACCTTCAGTTATAACAGTCGCTATAACTCAACAATGAGTGTAAATCAAAAGCTGTTCTTATTGTCGATTGTAGCAATTACAATTACGATAAATGTCATGTATTTATTAAATAAACTACTGAACATGAGAGGAGTTTTAGCCTAAAAACTTCGTTGGGGTCAGTTACTGACCCCACCCATTGGTATGCAACTGTTACTTTGAGGACAGATAGTGAATCGTGCTTGTAGGTCTCAGTAGGTGGAACACTTGGCTGCGAAACAAAGATCCCTGGTTCGATATTACTACCGACAAACGGTTTTACTGTACCACCTGCTTAAAGTCGGCGGACGCTCTACTGTAGACTGAAAATTCACTCTGACATTTTACTAGTGTGCAAACGAGTACTCACAAAGTGAAGTCTTGAGAAACCGGCCAACCGTTTCCGCTCGTATTTGACAGGTCGCTTGTTTGTAACCTAAAATGAAAGACTTCAAGGTATTTTGGATGAACAGGCTCCCGTTTTAGAGAAAAACCACTAAACGTCATGACACGCAGTCGACTGCGAAACAGACGGGATTGAAAGATAGTTCCACAATGAGTATTTGAAACCTTCCCGTCTCCTCTGTATGTCTTTTGTTACGCAACCTTCCCGTCGACAATAACCTACGAGATCTTCCCTTAGGATTTCTATCTCTTGCTTAATAATAACACATGAAATCTTCCCTTTGAAATTAATTCTCTTTCTCAATCTTCGCATACAAATTTAAATGCTGCTAATTAAAAGTGATTTTCTGATTATTTCGATGAAACATAGAAAGTGTCTCGTCGTGGGCCTCAGTCGTTACCTGCAATAACCCAAAACGGTGCCTTACCTTTTTTTACTGTCACTGGATCGCCATCTGACTGCTACATCGAACTGCGACATGAATATACTTACTCTGTTTTACTATACTCTGTTAACTGCTGGTGGGCTGTCATAATAAGTGGCTGTATTTATTACCAAAGCTGATGTTATTCTTTAATAGCGAAGCTGACGTTATTCTTTTCTTTAATAACGAAGCTGACGTTATTCTTTAATTAATCTGACTGAAGTTACTTAATTCATAGTTAAACATTTTCTTGACAACAATAAAATTTTTCTGGCAAAAATTAATTATATTTTGAATGAAATGATTTTACAAACGTTCAAATGGGACTTACTTTTTACAATAATCTTACAACTACCGTTGCGAAAACGTACCTTCAGTAGTCTTGAATTTCTCAAAAAAATAATTCAATAATATTAGTTCCTCTTATGATAATAGTTAGCTGATGTCTCTGTACATCCGTTTATAATCTCTTGTAAATCATAGCTAGTGGCTGGCAGGCACACCGCTCCTCTCAACCTCCCTCTTCAGACCTGCTACCGACTCGCTTCACATCTCGCTTACTTCTGACTTCCTACGAACGCTAAATTGCGGTCTCTCCCGCCAACAATGCTTTCTGGTGCAGACAATCCCTGCTACCATCACAAAATGTATCAATGCGCGGTCTTTCCCGCTCTTTCCTTAAAATATATCCATACGCGGTCTCTCCCGCCCTTTTTTAAAATTATATCAATGTGCGGTCTCTCCTGCTAACAATACTTTGGTGCAGATATTCCCTGCTACCACAATTTTTTCCAACATGACAAATATTAATTATTCCTACTTAATACTATTAATAAAATATAAACATCTTTCATAAATTGTGGTTTGACAATGTACAATAGAAATATACACGTCTTACGTATTTTTCATCTTCCCACACATTTTACTGGAAATGGAAGAAAGAAACTTTTCCGACTGCTGCTTGTGTACCTGCAAGTCAATGCTATTCAACGGAAGGGACCCTGACATAACGACCAAGGCATCTGGCCGGGAAACGGAAAACTTCGATTCCCATATGCATTCAACAGGTTTTTTCCTTCTTTATTTCTTTTCCGCAGTGAAACTGGTAGGCATAGAGAACTAATAAGGCAAGCAAATCTATAAATAATAATAACAAAGGAGGCAAATACATTTCCCAAGTAAACTGGATTTGGAAAGAATTAAAAATGTAACCCACGTTATATGAAAGCTATTCCGAGTACGACCGCAGTGGATATAAGTATTTGACGCACGCTACCGCGTAAGGGAGAGAAACGAAGTATTGTCTCAGTTAGCACAAATAAAGTGAAGCATTCGTATACGCCGCAGTACTCCAACACAGAGTCTGGGAAAGCGTTGGCTAAAGCTTCCCTGTGATCATCAGAAACTATTGATTAATTTGGTTCTTAGGGTATACAATAGGGCAATCATTTAATAGACTCCTTAAAAATGTTTACGTCACTTGTTTCAAGTCAGCTTATAAAACCCATCTTATGGTTTTAAAACTATACGTTGCTAATAAGGTTGCTTCTGATAATCTTTTCTTGGAGTGGACAAACTAATACCGTCATACATGGTAGCATGTTTATAGATTATGAGAGTCAACCGACTTACAAGGCATAAGTAATGCCGCCAGACTCACGCCAACCATGTGGTTTTTACTTTTATCGACCAGTTAAAAACTATATTTCGTGGCTTCAGAACTGTTGTACGTTTATAAAGATCCAGAGGGACTCGTACAACCATGCGAATGCTATAACGATTCACAGCATAACAGGACCAACTTTCAGCACCGATATTTCAGGCAATGTTGTCGTATGCGTGGTATGTATCGAAATTAATTCCGAAGAAGAAATATTTTTGAGTACAAACCAAGTCCGTTCTGCACCTATGAAGTTGTGCGAAGATCACTTTCATTAGATGTTCTTGGTGGCCACAAGTAAATTTGCTTCGAATGTTTATATGACAGGTATCATCCGTCTTGTTATTCGAAGTATATTGAGGATATAACAGAGTGAGTGAAAGTGCCATTGTAAATAGGCCAGGATTAAAATGTTAGTTACGCTCTAAGGAAGAAAGAAGAAAAAACGACGCACCATGGAGGTTTTATTGGAATGAGACAGAAATCGGTAGATGTACATGCGGAGAGACATTTCCGAAATAACAGACAGCAAATTTTTATCCAGCAGTCATTATTGAATCAATACACGCGCGCGGCCAGCGTCTATAATTCTTCGTGTCTTAATTCGCAATGGGTGCTGTATCAAAAGTGGTGTCTGTTCTTTTGGACAGATCCATCAGCCATTATGAATGAAGACACAGAGGAATTACAGACATTTTCTGCAAGCGGGAATTGACTGAATAATGGCTGCTCAATCAAAAGTATAAAAGAACAGATACCACATACGTATAACGCAGGTGAGACTGCCAAAGATCTCTTCTGTGCAGTTGCACATCAGACGAGAACTCTTACTGTAATAGGTGAAATGCCTCTAGTAAAGAAGATAACGGACAGGGGGTACAGTGTTTGTGTGTGGATAAATTGAGAATTTGACGGGAGACGTGCTAGGGTAGTCCGTGCAATTGCAATTACTGTGTCCAACTGGCTTAGTGGTCAGAGCAGTTGTCTAGTAAGCAGGAGACCCGGTTTCGAATCCCGGTCCGGCACAAATTTTCAACTTTCCCCATTGATTTCAATCAATGTCTGTAATTCCTTTGTGTCTTGAAACAAAGAAATGATTACAACTGCAGAAAAATTGAGTGGTATATTCTTAAGAGCTTCAGCAATGCACTTGGCCCCTTCTGTCCCGTTTACGAGCAGTTATTCGGCTTGGAACTGATTGACAGATTTGTTCCATGCTCTCCTGAGAGTTATCGTGCCAAACTCTGAATATCATAGACATGTGTGGTGTAAGGGTGCCGTGAATGGAAACAAAAGGGACCCTGCTATGGAAAGAAATGGCACCCCAGATATTGACTCCTGGCAGTACGGCAGGCGACAGTCGGGTAGGAATCCCAACGCTCTCCAGGACGTCTCTGGACATGTCTTCGCTGGTTATCGGGGCTCAGTTCGAACCGGAGCTTATCAGTGAAAGTTCTACTCCATCTACGAGATTCCAGGCCGAAGAAGTCTATGGAGACACCCTGGATGGTGGTGGGATACCAGCCTGACAGTCGCGTGAAAATAGGAAATGGTCTTTTCTTTTCATACCAGGAACCCTTTGGCTGTCATCCATTACAGCACAGAGGTACGTCGATGATATTCTACCTCCTGTTTTCTTGCCCTTCATTACAAGCCATCGTACGCTTGCATTCGAACAAGATAATCACCGCCTGCACACTGCGAGAATCTCTACAGCATGGCTTTGTGCGTGCCAAACCCTACCTTGGACAGCAAGATCGCCGGATCTCTCACCTGTTGAGAACGGTTTGGAGTATTATTGGCAGGCCACTACAACTAGCTCGTAACAATTTGTCCATTATATTTGGACTGTTGAGCTCCGTGGCCGTGGATAATGATATTTCATTGTAAAAATACAGCAACCAGCCACTTTTTAATGCGTTTTATTTATGCCAATATGCATTTCGGGTTTGCACCCATCTTCAGCTGGCAAATTACATGGATCTTCAGTTACTACAATAGTACAATCTCGACAGCAGTTTGGATGCTGCAGCAGGCCTGTGCAAAAGCAACGATTCTAATCATTTTCTTCAATTTCGCGAGTTTAAAGTTACGCACTATCAGTTGTTCATTTTACTTACATTCTCCTCTCCTTGTTTTTTCTTGGCTTTTCTTCTTTCTTGCAACAACACAAACACTTTTTACCGCTGTGTAAAATACGTGGTAAAAAGTGTTTGTGTTGTTGCAAGAAAGAAGAAAAGCCAAGAAAAAACAAGGAGAGGAGAATGTAAGTAAAATGAACAACTGATAGTGCGTAACTTTAAACTCGCGAAATTGAAGAAAATGATTAGAATCGTTGCTTTTGCACAGGCCTGCTGCAGCATCCAAACTGCTGTCGAGATTGTACTATTGTAGTAACTGAAGATCCATGTAATTTGCCAGCTGAAGATGGGTGCAAACCCGAAATGCATATTGGCATAAATAAAACGCATTAAAAAGTGGCTGGTTGCTGTATTTTTACAATGAAATATAACTAGCTCGTAATTTTGACGATCTAACGAGCCAATTGGAGAGAATTTGGCGCGATACCCCTCAGGAGGACAGCGAGCAATTCTTTCAGTTAATGACAAACCGAGTAACTGCTTGCATAGCCGCGCGGGATTAGACGAGCGGTCTCAGGGGCTGCAGTCATGGACTGTGCGGCTGGTCCCGGCGGAGGTCTGAGTCCTCCCTCGGGCATGGGTGTGTGTGTTTGTCCTTAGGATAATTTAAGTAGTGTGTAAGCTATGGGACTGTCGACCTTAGCAGTTAAGTCCCTTAAGATTTC
Source organism: Schistocerca serialis cubense (assembly GCF_023864345.2). Taxonomy (NCBI): domain Eukaryota; kingdom Metazoa; phylum Arthropoda; class Insecta; order Orthoptera; family Acrididae; genus Schistocerca; species Schistocerca serialis. The sequence goes on along the minus strand of NC_064641.1, from coordinate 816,425,563 downwards.
ACACACATTTGAACATTCTGAACTGCTTGCATAAGGGCCAGAGATAGAACAACGCGTCATTGACTTGCTCAATTTGTTAAGCTCTTGCTTTTTGAATTGCTCAATTTGTTAAGCTCTTTCTCTTGAAGAAATCATTGAATCTTCCTGAAATTTTAATCATTTTATTTGTATGTACACGTACATCACATCTATCGATATCCGTCTTATTCGGATACGTCATTTTTCCTGTCAAAGGGTATTAGCTGATCCATGTAATTTGAGAAATTTATTTGCCAACCTTGTTATTACACCCTAATGATTTACTTACCTTTTTAGCGATCCTATTCTTACCAAATGGAAACGGAAGAATACAAATGAAAAAGAAGCGCTGCAGGATGCACTTGATAATCATGCACAGGTTCTCTGCTCCGCAACCAGATAACCGTATGTCTTGGTCGGTCCGAAGCGGGCGCTATCGTTGAACATTGTTTAAATTGTGTAATCTCCCCCCCCCCCCCTCTTTCTAGAATTGTTCAAATGTGTGTGAATACCTAAGGGACCAAACTGCTGAGGTTATCGGTCCATAGACATACACACTAGTTAAAGTAACTTATGCTAATAACAACACACACACACCTATGTCCGAGGGAGGACTCGAACCTCCGGCGGATGGGGCCGCGCAGTCCGTGACATGGCGCCTCAGATCGCGCGGCTACTCCACGTGGTTCCTCCTCCTTAATTCCGACTATTGTCCGCAGTAAGCAAAGTCTTTTATGAAAAGTTTGAGAGGAACGAAGATTATAATAAACTTTCTAGTGTACTTAGCTTTTCGTGTAAAGCTGACTTCAGTTCTTCTTGTCTGTGGGGTCTGATTGTAGAATCTGTAATTCTCACATTTTAGGTCCTCATGATTGAACTGATCGAAATAAATTTGAAGATTGTTGTAGGAGAGTTTTTGTTGTTACGTTAGTATATTTTCTCACACTTCAGTATATCATACAGTCTTTTAAATTTTCACATTAACGAAGCCGAAATTACATTGTTCGCCAAAAATACAAAAATACGTCTGTTCACATCAGAGACAATACTTGATTCTGCGGTAATAAGCACATTCCAAAGGGTTTACAATTTTTCTTGACAAATGAATTTCTATTAATTTCGATGTTTGTGTCATACATGAATTCAGAAAGAAACATAGTAAACAGCACTAGGTTGTGTAATTAATAATAGAAATTTTGAGTGTGCCAAATACTTCGTAGTTTCAAATGTTTCTAAAAAAATTTTAGCCGTGCATTCAGAGCTAGTATTTATCGATTGTAACATAGAAAATAAGGTAATTTCTTTTCACAAATTTTAGCCTAAAGTATAGCATATTGTGTATAAAATTATATGGAAGTTTTGAGAAAAGCAGCTGAGATAATAACGGATCCAAAATTCGAAATATAATACTGGTATCGACAACTACTGTTGAAGTAAAGTAATGCCAGAGCAGGATGTCCCACTACAAGTGGCAATTGTTAAAGTTTATTTCCTCGATTCGGAGGAAAATATGCGTTTGCGGACATCATTTATGATGATGAAACATGGTGGATTTTATTTTACTTTATTATTTTTTTATTCAACGGGGCGTTGTTGGGCTAACATATCTTGGACTGTTTTATTTTAGGCTGTACGCAAGCGAGCTGTGAAGCTGGCCGTCACTGAGGCCATCCCCTGTAAGTGGTACAGGCTGTGGCCTTTTTGGCATCCATTGCTTTCTTGTTATTGGTTGTGTTTGTATCTGCACGTACGTCTCTGACTGTTATGCTGCTGTTAGACACATCTCCTGCATCAGCCATTGCATACCATTCGAAGTTGTCATGGTATCTGAATACGATTAGTTGTTCCGTGGATTGTGAAGTAAGTAGTGCAATTGAGTCCTATTATTCCACGCCGCAAATCCCAGTGGGATTACTGACACGCATTCACCATGCACTTCGCACAGTATCCTACAAGCAGAATTTTCCCTGAAAAAGAGAGTGCAGTACATTGTTCTAATGACTTACAGACACGAGTTCATTCACAAATGGGACAAAAGGTCACGCTAGACTTCATTCAGTTAGCACATTAGACGTGAAGGAGCGAGTATTGTGACGAGTGTGAGAAGAGCTTGAAGAAGTGAGGGAAGAACCGAAAAGATGAAGACGTACACCAGGCGTTTGTGTGGGCACTCCTTCACTAGCAGTTAATTAATCTATATCATCTACAGATTGTGGAAACTGTCAGGAAATACGATCACAATTCTTGTTAACAGTTCTGCCAACGGACGTAAGACTGAAGATGTGCAATTAGCAGCCCAGAATTAATTTGCGGATGAGGCAATATTCTTACAGATGGGGATAATAAAGTACCGCGTCTCGCGGACTTCAGGGACATGGACGAGTCAGTTCCTCTGGTTGCAAAGTGTATCTGTTCTCTCGAATCAAGTCTTGCTTTTCTTTCCAACAAATGTATACCTGTACGTTAAACTCCTAGAAGTTTAGAGAAGCCTCGTTGGAACATACAAGTGAGGTAGCTTCCGATCACGCCAGCGTCACTCCTGCTTGCCTGTCCGTTTCTCCCTCGCGTCCTCAACTCGTAAATAACAATTTATGAGTTAATCAAACGTACGTTATTGCTTAATATTTAGGTTGGTAATGAGCACTGCCATGTCTCAAACGGTTATATAAACCGGTAACAGTTTGCACTTCCCCCGCATTATCGCATTATCCAAAATTTTATCCCCTCTCTAACGATTCCTTTTGTCTTATTTTACATTTCTTGTACCTTATTTTCATTTATACTTACAATACATTGTGACCAATACGGCAGCAATAAGGGCGTCAGTAGCAGACTTTGGCACTATACATTCACGGCTGCTGTTTCAATAGAAATTTGCAGCTATAGGACATGCGGATAACAAGCAGGACGTCGGATGAGACTATAGAACGTAATCCCATGCCAGTCGTGGCACATAACATCACTCGTGATTTCTAAGATATTATCAGTTGCCGGAAATGTTTTGAACAGTCGATATTATCTGAGGACTACTTTTCCTGTGAGCTCTCTCTACAGTAGTCACTGAGTTAGAAAGTAATTTTTCTTTTCACAGCACAGCAGCATCATTAATTATTAGGGATTACGAGGGCTTTATACGACGAAAACAACGTCGATCCGACGTCCCCATTGAGTTTTCGGTATTACAGCGGCTTTGCGCGGCATCAGCACGAGTTCTAGCTGTTTTATTTCCGTCTGTGGTGTACGTTGGATGCTAACAACAAATAATTTCCCACACGTGGTTTCCTCATCTCCCACCATCGTCATAATTGCGCTCTGACCTCATTGGCCTAAGTTACTGCCTGCTACCTACGTCACAATTTAATTTCATAACTAAAAAATTTCTATAATAATAAATGGTTATGCCGAGTAACTGAATTAATTAGTGAACTATGCTTATCCATGTAAGCACCGTATAGGATCTAGACATGTAATCGAAAAACTGTAAAGCAATAAGAACAGATGGTAGAACACGGATCTTCTGGAGTGCGGTGGTCCTTCATCACCGACAGCTCAGCTTTTTAAGTTAGGTTTTGAAGTACCATAAAATTTAAGAAAATATAGTTAACATTAGAGTCATCATCCTAATCAAAAACGTAATTACAAGAACCACACAATTAGAGACATGTCGTTTAGCAACTTACTACAAAATTTTCTCTGCAATTCCGGTCAATAGACTTAAAGCCAAAACGGAAAGTATAATTTAAGAGCGTAAATGGAGTTTGGACATAGATCATGCATAGATTCGGTTTTTGCTTTCATAATCGATAAACGTTAAGAGCTCCATGGAGAGATCAATATCCCACGTGTAGGTTTTTATTCATCTATAAAATTTCTTCAAATCCATTGTGGTGTTGTGGTACAGCAACCTTATTATGTGAGTAATATTAAAAAACAGTCCGAGGTTGCACAGTGTTCTTTGTTTCAAAATCGACGTACTTCACCCGGCTACGGCATCATCAGGTTACACGGAAGTACAATAGAAAATGGACGTAGTAAGTAAGTGGGCGTGGCCCCATCCTGAAATGCCTTACTCAAAAGTGAAAAACCAAAACACGTTAAAGCCGAAAAGGGCAGAAAGACACGTATAAAATACAATAATTACTGCGAAAAAGCATTCGTCAAGTACACCTAAACGTGAAGAACACCGTAGGAGGTGGTATCAAGACCATCGAGAATGGATCTACGGAAGATAACTTAAGAAGTTTAACCATCGATGTACCTCCTGCGATGCGGGTCATCGGCCGTAGTAGGGTAGAATAAGACCAATCTCATAAACTGTATACATGACCTCGGAATAAAGCACCAGGGGCCGATCCGCACACGTAGTGTATACACAGTAATGAAGCACTCAGAAGCGACTCATACGGTTAGTGGAGATAACAAGCACTAGCTGGTGCCAAATGTAAGTAAAAAACCATCAACAGAAACGGTTGTAGTAGAGAAAAATTAATTCTCAGAGCTGCTCACACGTTTATATATTCGAAATAAATTGTGTAAGTATTATTACAAAATACTGTCCAAGAACTGAATTAGAGAGTTCAGGTATGCAAATGTAATACATTTAAATAGAAATAAACTGTAAACAAGAAAAAGTAATCTGGCAAAAGCACGTGAGGCAATAAAGGGTCGGGAAGCTGATGTGCAATAAGAAGATAAAATAAAAAGAAACGGACAGTACAACGTACAAACAGAAACCTTCCTAAGTAAAACAGAGGAGCGCAAGAGTTAGCAGCTACATAACTCGGAATGAGTAAAACTAAAAGAGAGCCAATAATTGTTAAGAGCCAACAGCGCAAAACGCAGTTAGTTTGTAATCCTAAAACTGTCATGAGCAGAAACATGTGGTCTAAAACAGGATAAAACTCCAAAATCTAAATACTGCATAAAATGTAATGCAATTACAACATGAGAACTTTTAAGGTAAAACCATTAAAGAAACCAAAACAAGTCTTATAAACTAAAAATGGTACCTTCATAATAAAGTATTTTGACATGGGGGAAGGACTAGAAGGCACCTAAGGAAGAACACATATCAGTAACATGCAGTAAAATGACTGAAGAGAAACAGAAACTATGATTATGAAGAATATATAGACCTTTACTATTAGTTCATAAACTATGTATTGCCACGACACTTGTAACACCATAACTCTAATGCTCTACCGATTTATTTTGCTTTCGTTTCATTTAATGGTACATCGTTGAGATTCTGTAAATGTTGTTTGATTGAATCGATAACACAAAATTGTATACTTCTTTCTTTCTTAAAACTTTGATGTTATGGTTTGATTCTATGCAATGTAGTATATCTGTCATTTAAATTCTTTGTCCCAATTGGAGGGAGACAAAACTTACTGTATATATTTGGAATTTGTTTAAATAATTTTGTTTAGAACTACCTATATGTGCAAATGATATGTTTTGTTTAAAATGAATGATTGTTGTAATGTAAACTGCAGACCTTCACTTAGGATTCTTAGTTACTTTGTGTGTAAGAGGTAGTGCAGTTCCCCTCGGGAATGGAATTTAGTAGCGCGCGCAAATTGTGGTTGGCCTAGGTAGACAAGGTGGAACAAGAGTCAATCGGGGACGAGCTACCAAACTGTCAGTTGCTCGTGTAAAGGTTGTATATTGTGCTGGTTCCGAGAGAGGCTTTTCCTGCCGCCTTCCAATGCCTCGGATGTATGGATAAATAGCTGGAATTATTCTGGAATTGGTATCTATCATCGCCACCAAGAAATGACAGAGTCCAGCAATTCTACCTGCAATTCCACCTACCAACATGCAATCGCCACCACATTGCGCAATTACTATAATGAAGCACTATAGTAATGTACAATGAAGGATCAGCACATTGGATTTTTAGGGTGCACAAATATAAGGTAACTTATTATTGGATTCATGTACCTACCTTGATTTTTTCCCTATCACAACACCTTTCAGGTTTCTCTCCATTTGGACTATGATTACCGAGTGTCCTAGTTTGTGGAAAAAATAAAAGCCTCAAAGCCAAATAGTTAATTAAATAATGTTGTTTGATCTTTGGTAAGAAGGGAGTATTCAGATTTGCTGTGGATTTAATGAAATCGTGGGAGGTAGTAAATGTAGCTTTGTGAAAGCCTCCCAGTAATGGAAACAGTCCAATTTAAAGTTCTGTGGACTTTCAAAGTCACCTATTTAATCATTTACTTGGAAGTAGAAGACTGTGCTAATAAAGACAATTTGCTGTTTCTTTTAAGGATTAAAAGTTCTCAAAACTCAGGCTTATAAAATTTTGCTTATTTAATGATCATAGTGGTGCCTGTAGTAAATTTTAAAAGGTGAGTCAGTTTCTTGAAACTTTGTCAACATTGTGTCTCACTGTAGTAAAAGACGTGAACTGCATTTGTGGAAAATTATATACTCATGTTTGCTAAGTGTTTGTCTCTCTTGTATATTGCAAGTGCATATTAATAGTATAACAGGAACCACAGTTTGTCTATTGTGTTAATGCTAGGTAACAAGTAACGGGAAGACCACTATGTATGGAAAACAATAATTTATTTACTCAAAAGACAGTGAGAAGTAACCTGTTAATGAATTCCATTGAACCTTCATTCTTAATAGAAAAGTATTTAGTTGAGAGAGACTTAACCTGTGATCAGTTCATAATTTTGCAGTGCACTACATTTATAATTTTATGTCAGCTGGGAAAATGTTTGAACAATAATACTGAACCTATGTCCAATTAATGATTCTGCAGTGAATATTAATAGTAATGTTATAAAGACCATTCAGTTTGAATAAGCCCTGGAAGTAATAGGGTGTTCCGTTATCTGTTATATTTATGCAAATAGTCTGCCCTGCTCTGTCAGCTTCCAATCTTAACCGTGAACATATGCAGGTGTCAGAGTTCATTGCACTCGCGTGTGGCAAAATATAGGTTGTGTTTGTCCGTTGAAGTTACTCATACCTATTTTCTAAAACAAGAATGTTAATCATACTCTTGCCTAATTAGGCTGGCAACCGTTTTCTTTATTCTTTAAACAGTGTAGACAGGCAAAAATATTGTTTGCTACTGTTCGAATACTTACGTAATTCTGACTTTTACTTCCGATAAGTCACCTCCGTTAGGTACAACACAGTCAACATAACAAAATTCGTCCCAGAGGGTAACACTGCCCTGTTGCTTTATACTATAATTACTCTAACAAAAGAGTTCTATTTTACAAACTGCCTCCAGCATGGAGGTCATGGTATAGCAGTAGCGGACGGTAGTGCTATACGTGGCTTTTCCGTGACAGGACTAATTGTTCTGTTGGGGCATCGTACATAATAATCCAAACTTGGTATTTGAGTACATAAGCTACGTAATTGCTGTTGCAGTGTTATAGACTCTGCTGTGAATGGCAGTAACCTTCAGAATGAAACGAGACCAACTACAATTCCCAAGTATGCGATAGAGAATTATCTGATTACGGAAACAAGATTTATGAAGGTAAAAAACATAAAGTTAAAACAAGCCTTATTCATTAAAAATCACTGTATGAACCTAGAAGTTCTTTAAACGTAGGAAACATGGTCTTAAAGAAACTTGGTTTCTAATGGCCAATTTTTGAGTCAATAAAGAACATTGTGCATCCTGGGACTGCTTTTTAACACTGATTAATTTAACGGATTAAAATGGATGTAAGACAGGGATGTAGCCTTTCGCCCCTACAGTTCAACCTGTACATCGAAGAAGAGATGATGGAAGCAAAAGAATTGTTCAGGAGTGGAACTTAAATTCAAGGTGAAACGGTATCAGTGACAATATTCGCTGATGACATCGCTATACTGAGTGAAAGTGAAGAACAATTAAATTATCTGCTGTATCGAATGAACAATGTAATGAGAACAGAATACGGGTTGAGAGCAAATCGAAAAAAATACGAAAGCAATGAGAAGTAGCAGAAATGAGAACAGCGAGAAACTTAACATCAGGATTGAAGGTCACGAAGATGATGAAGTTAAGGAATTCTGCTACCTAGGCAGCAAAATAACCAATGAAGGATGGAGCAAGGAGAACAGCAGAAGCAAGTCTGTTGGTATCAAACATAGGCCTTAATTAGAGGAAGAAATTTCTGAGAATATACGTTTGGAGCAGACCCTTGTATAGTAGTGAAACATGGACTGCGGGAGAATCGAACAGAAGAGAATCGAAGCATTTGAGATGTGGTGTACAGACGAATGTTGAAAATTAGATGGTCTGATAAAATAAGGAATGACCAGGTTCTGCACAGAATCGGAGAGGTTAGGAATATGTGGAAAACACTGACGAGAACGGACAGGATGATACGGCATGTTAAGACATTTAGGAACTGACTTCCATGGTAATAGAGGGAGCTGTAGAGGGCAAAAACTGTAATTGCGGACGTAGGTTGCAAGTGGTATTATGAGATGAAGAGGTTAGCACAGCAGAGAAATTCGTGGCGACTCGCATCAAACCACTCAGAAAAAAAAAAAGGGAAACATAGCTTTCCTTAACCCATAAAGAGATCAACTGTGGGAATTAGTAAAGGACATACAATACCTCAGATTACAGCGTTTTAAAATCTCTACCACAGTATGTGGATAACTTCGTTCATAGACGATCATCCAGCAAAATAAGACGTGATCCGCAAAGTCGCGAGAGGAGGATGCTCTTCTACATCCATACTTTTTAATGTTTGTGTGAATAATTTTCTGACGGAGTTGGAGTATGAAATAACTACCAGGATCTGAGTTCTGATATAATTCTAAATAACCTCCTATATGCGAACGATATGCACATTAAACATCAAACTGTAAAAGCCGACTCCGCTGTTTGTTGATTATATAAAATCAGCAGTTTAATCATTGGTGGGTCGAACATTCACCATATAACAGCTACATTTCATAGCCGTGAGCTACTTATTGAGCAAATGCAGTTGTTAATGTTGTCTACATGCCCATGAGTGCCAAATTATTTGAAATTCCGTACGTACTATCTGCACTTCTTTCCTAGTTTCTGTCGCAAGGAAAAACGCGCAACGGAAATATAACCACTCCAGTTCGGATTGATCGATCATGTTTTACTTTTTACTAGATAATTCCTAATGAGTCTCCTTTACAGACTAAGCTGGTATCTACAGTCGTGCTCAAAAGTATCCGAACGACCTGAATTGCATTTCACCTGATTCACATGCAACCCACACAACGCAGCTGTCTAGCAGGTCCTCTAATCGCTGCTTGGTACAAACGTTTGACTATTGAAAATGGCTCCAACAAGTAACCACTAGAAATATCGGCACTGTATCTAAATAACTCAAGATGTAAAGTAATACCACGATACTACAAATATCAGGGAACACCTTATAACAGATAAGACTGTCCGTAAGTCCTGTAAAATCACATTTATTGCTATAAATGACATAAATGAAATGTTCCCACTCTCATTATTACCTCAGATAGGTAATGCACCAAGTAAATTCAGCGTATTCATGATTTCCTCTTCAAAGTAACATACCGTACTTGTTATTTAACACAAAATGCCATTAAAAATTTAAGTTATTCACGATAAGCTAGTTGCGAATATGTATGAACTTCAAATGACACGACGAACCGTCTCGTCCTGCATATGGATTCAAACCCAGGTCATGCAGACTAAGATTTCGTGACTGGCGGAAGCTAATAGTCATTCCTGACTAGGCATACAGAGAGTGACATACCTCGATTTTAGACAGTATCAGTTAGCAAATATCAACTTTAAAATACATAACGCAAACATTTTTAACGGACGCGAATTCCTGCCCGGCATCTATTGCCCCTGTTAACGAACTACGAGAGAAGTTAAATATTGCTTCTTCACAGGTAACTTACTTGAAATGCCTTGAGGTAAAGCTTTGTCTTGGACAGGGATTCGAACCCAGAACCTAGTCAGATTGTTATCGAAGCACAATCAACTGTGACATATCGGACTTTCTCGGCAGTACCTAGATGTTTTAACTGAAATGACGAGACGAAACACTAATTTTTTCTTCTTAGGACCCCAAACCAGAACCTCTCGCTCTTATAGTCTAGAGAAAAAGAACGTTAAATGTGGGTTTGTTACATCAGTAGCGACATGTGAGCATGTTTGAACAAGAAATAATACCGAGAAAAGTTCATTGCTGACTGGGAATCGAAACTCACACATACCATTGTGGACTACACACGAAGAGACGTCAGCTACCGAATTTTGCTCCACCAGCACTCGGAAAAACATCGTTGAACTTACAGTGATCACTCAAATAGTCCTGTGTCTCACTGGGAGTCAAAACCGTCAGATATCGTTAGTGTTGACAACGAATTAATATGCATTAAAAATCAAAATTATTATCCACCAGCAGACAGGTGTTCTCATGTTAGAGCTTGATGGTACATAATGAAAACTTTGGTGCCAGGCCAGCATTCGAACCCATTCACGCGCAATATGTGGAGATGTTGAGGAATCTGCAGTTTTGAACAAACAACAAATTGTAGTCGAGCTGTATTGTCACGAAGGGATAAAATTCCGCATTAAGGGCGGTCTGAGTTGCATTCCAAGTTCAGAACCAATTTTATCGACATACAGAAGCTCAATTAAAGATGGAATTAGGGTCCTGTGACCATACATAGCGTTTGTTTCGTCACTAGAAATAAATAACTACTTTAAGAAAGGTTGCTGGTGATAGAGTTCCCACATTCTCCACTCCTGACTTTATTGTGGTTCAACCTTACGTCTACTTGGTAGAGAAGGAATATCATGTTTAATGTGAATTTCTGACCACAATGCCATTATACCTCCTTCACTTGGCGTAGCCAGAAGAGGTTAGAATCTGTCTCTCCCTATTAAAAATCATCGGCAGAAGTTGGAATCGAACGCACACCACCTTCATAGGAACATATCACCAATCCAACAGACCACCAACGCCTCCTCTAGATGACTCATTTTCTATCGTAACACCGTTGCGGCACACTCGATAAGAATTCCGACACACAGGCTCCCTGTAGTGGTTTGCAGCATGTTCAGTACATTCATTTACTTGGTTGACCGAATCGCCATTAACTAGCTGCCTCGGCTACCCAGTGCATACATTGGACTCTATTTTGTAATCGTCGAAATAAAATCTCGTAACTGCCACCTACAAAGAACTTCCAACAGTGTAGGATGCTGAAATTTAGGTAGGAAGTGTTCCTTTCCAGTTTAACTACCCTATTGCGCTATGAGTTTGTTGAAAACGTCCTGCAGTGCAAAAGAAAAGCTGTCACTGTCTGTCTGTCAGAAGTCTAGATCCGGCCATTTGGATTATCTCACAGCACTGTGGAATGCAGAAGTTCTGGAGGAACCGTTGTCGCCTTCTGGAGGCGCTCTAGCTAGATGACAGCTAGTAGCGTCACAGAAAGTGTCGCGCACCATAAATAAGATGTCACGGGTACTATTACATTCGCTGCTCCATTTTTTACAGCGAAGTTCTGCTGACTGCTGAAGTTACCAATTTAGTGGAACTATGAACATAATTCCCTTCACTTCTCATCCCAAAATATCCGCATGTGGAAAAAGGACTAACTTCTGTGACATTTTGTTCTTTTCAGGTTTAATAGACGGCCAGGCAGCAGATGCATCTCGAAGCTTTTGTATTATGTATGGGGAGAGCGCATCGGGCCAAAATAGTCAGAAAAGTATTTTCTACATTATCTGTCGTCTGGTAGTGGCATTTTATTCTTCTTCAAACCTTGTGTGAAAGCTTTAACTCTGAACAAGTTTTATACATGAATGTAATCAATAAAATTGCAAGTGCATTGTCAGACTATCATAGATATCATCAGGGAATTCGCATATATCGTTGATGATTAATTTCTCTCTCATGTTAAGTATTGTTTTAACAACACTAAAAGAAACCTTACGAAGATTGTACACTGCATATAAGAAATGAAATAAAACTACCCACGATAACCTTGTATAACCTTACGACGAAAGTCTCTTTGATAAAACTGAGTTTTTTTATCAAGTAACGTATTCATCAATTACTTTAGTTTTAATGTAATGTACGAGTAATTGCTGATGTTTGATATTAACGTGAAAATGATTCAGTTGACAGGGAAAGAACCTGTTCTTGGGCAGCTACCTCCATAAAGACCAAAAGGCCTTAAATGATCTTCAAGCACATGTGTTCCAGCAGCGGTATGAAGAAATGATAGTAATAATGACGGTAATAATCGATTTATCCGGTAACTTCACATTTCACAGTGTATTTTCTCGAACTAAGAAAGTTCCTGAATTAGTGAAAATTTGAAAATGGCTTCACATCGAGGCTATGATGCATAGAAGAGTCTTTACGTCCTGCTGAAGCGAGAATAGCATAATCTCAGCCTCAGAAGCTTGCTTCTACCTAACCATTTAATAGACCCACTTTTTCTTTCCGCCGTGACTAATTTTGTAAGCTAAGAACATCATCCGTTACAGCACACTCCTGGGGCTGGGAAATGTGGCCACAATGGTCTGGTGGGACGAGCTATCACAAGTGCAATGCGTGGGTTCAGGCATTTACTTTCAAGAGGCACAAACAGATTTACTATACCTCTGGTAACCTCGAGGGAAAGACTTTATAATCCAGAATCCGTATTAAACATCACGTTCCTTCATTCCTAACTGGGCAGAGCCGGTTTGCTTTAGGAAATGACATAGGCGGAGGTCATTGTAAACAGAAATACTGTCGCCAGTAAACTTACTTACATTACAAAATCTTATTTTATTTGATGAGCCGATAGCCATTTAAAGGAACAGAGCTCTTATTTTGCTTGTACTTGATTGAACTAGAGAAGTTGAAAAATTTGACGCTGGACTGTGATTCGAATTCGTATCTCCCCCTTCGAGGATCTGAATCTCTCGGAACAGTATATTTCAATCCTTTTCTTCCTTTTTCCAAGACTGCAATCTTCTCTAGGTCTCCTCGAAGGGTAAGTATGTGGGTCCGATTCCTGATCCAGTACAAAATATTCAGAATTTCATTTCAAGCCCTATCACGTAAACACCGGCCTGATAGTGAAAATTAACGTGTATTTTGAATATCTGTTCATGTGTTGCCAACAATTTCTGGTCAAACACGCACAAGTCTTACTGTTGGTGAGTAAGCAATAGATACATAAGCTATATTCGTGGACGATAAAGAAGAACGATAGGATTGCGGTTCGATTGTCGCTCAGGCACAAAAGTTAGTATCCACATTTTAGATTCAAACACCTAGCAGCAGGTAAGAAAAACCGATGCTTAACATTTGATTTTCTTAGTTAACAGTCCGATTACGTGTTGGGTTCGTACCTCCGTCACAGAACTTCACGTCATGCACTTCATCTTTACATGCATGCACACTTTGTTACTTCTGAATGGAGGTATATCAGTCATCTTTCGTGGTTAGTTAACAGGAATGAAAGGGTCTTGATAGGAACCCCTGTTTATTACAAAAACTGTCGTCTTTTATTTTCAAGTTTAGATTTGGTTACTGATATTGGCGAAAATTTCGGTAATTCATGACTCTTCACGACTAGTCAGCAATATGATAAGATTAGATTAGATGTGATTAATACTTGTTCCATAGATCATGAATACGACATTTCGTAATGATGTGGAATGGGATGTTTTAATGAAAGGTTTCTTGACATGCTGGTATTCAATTTCTTTACAAAAATATTTTACCGTCTCTCTCATTCTTTTTTATCTTTATTTCTGTCTGTCTCTCTCTCCCACTCTCTCTCTCTCTCTATCTATCTCTTTCTCTCTCTCACACACACACACTTTTTTATTTTTATTTGTTTGGTGTGGTCGACTATCGGCGAGGCACGAAAACGTCCGTGAATGAGTTTCTTAGTTCTGAGTACAGTTACGAAAGAAATATAAAAACAACTATGAGAGTTACTAATTTATGATGCTTAGTTTGCAGTCAGTTGTGAGTATTATTAGTAACTACGCTCCAGTCCCTAAACCTGGTCACAGAAATGCGAATCAGACGCATTACGTATTCCAGGCCGTAGCAGCCGCGTCTTTGAGAGGCCAGCTATGGTCACTTCCCAGCCCGCTGTAGGATCACATCGGTTCGTCTTCTTCCTGCTAGTACTGTAACTGAGATTTGGCAACAAGGCAAGGTATATTTGGCAACTCTGTGATCGACGAGTTACTTCCTGGTGTGCACGGAATTAAGCCTCAAAGTTCACTTGATTTTTCCTGTCATTTCCACTGAATAATCTGAGTTGTTATCGCTGGAGGTGTAACAAAAGATTGTAAATTTACGGTTTTCAGCCCAGGAAAGCCATTACATGTGGAAATCGCAGCTAAACTCATCCTTTAAATAGCGGTATACGAGTTCTATCCACCATTGGGCTCGTAAGGGGAATGCAGAACACATACCTCTTCGCTAGCTCCGTGGAGACGTGCTGACCTCTGAAAAAAGCGTCTGTTATGGTTCGCGCTTCCATTCTCGCTAAATGTAACGTTTTTATCCCTTCTGTGAAAGAGCTACAAGCCGTCAGATGGAACATCGATAAGGAAATTGCACGAAAATACTTTCAGCTCATAGTGCAATTGTGAAAAACTTACAAAGCTGCACAACAGGTAACGCTCCGCTCTGCTGCTGACAAGCAAATTTTTGGACTCTAGGAATACATAACTTTACTTATGAAATGCCACAATTTGCACACCTGTTGAGTATGACACAGCATACCAATTAAATACAGACCCAATAGAAATCTAAGTGAGTAGTATTTTACTAATTCGTGCCGATAGATGCACGCTTGTGTACAGGTACTCAGTTTTATCAAAGAGACTTTCGTCGTAAGGTTATGTAAGGTTATCGTGGATAGTTTTATTTCATTTCTGATAATGCAGTGCACAATTTTTGTATGGTTTCTTTTAGTGTTGTTAAAACAATACTTACATGAGAGAGAAATTAATCATCAACGATGTATGCGAATTCCCTGAAGTTATCTATGACAGTCTGACAATGCACATGCAATTTTATTGATTATACGCATGTATAAAACTTGTTCAGAGTTAAAGCTGTCAAACAAGGTTTGAAGTAGAATAAAATGCCACTACCAGACGACAGATAATGTAGAAAATACTTTTCTGAGTATTTTGGCATGATGCGCTCTCCCCAAACATAATACAAAAGCTTCGAGATGCATCTGCTGCCTGGCCGTCTATTAAACCTGAAAAGAACAAAATGTCACAGAAGTTAGTCCTTTTTCCACATGCGGATATTTTGGGTTGAGAAGTGAAGGGAATTATGTTCAAAGTTCCATTAAATTAGTAACTTCAGCAGACAACAGAACTGCGTTGTAAAAAATGGAGCAGCGAATGTAATAGAACTCGGGACATATTATTTATGGTGCGCGACACTTACTGCGAATATCTATGTTGCAGAGAGGAGGGATGTAACTTGGACACTGATGGATATCAAATTACAAGCGTAAAGTGTTTTATTATCCGTGTAGTATTCTAACATATAATGGAAGACGTGACAGAGATATCCAAGAACGAATCAGGCAGGGAATGGCGGCTATACAAAACTTAAATCCAGTGCTTTGGTTCTGGAAAATATGTTTAAACGTTGAAATGTGATTATACAAATCCATAGTGGAACCAATAACAAGTCGTGGGAGTGAATTTCAACTCAGAAAAACAAAAAATAAAAAGGAGACTCAGGGTCTAAGAAATGGACCACATGGGAAGAGCATGTAAAATTTGCCGACTTGACGGCTTAAGAAATGAGGAAATAGAGGAAAGGATGCAGATCCGTTTAGTATTACGGAGAGAATAGAAGAAAGGCAACCAGGATGATCAGGACGCGTCAAAATAATGGAAGGAGGCAGGTGGCCAAAAAGAGAATTTTTATGGTAACCCTCTGGAAGGAGAACACGGAAACGTTGGCTAAAGTGTACCCAAGGATTCATGAAAATTAGAGGAATAGAAGAAGATGCAGAAGAATGGCGGGATCGAGGCGTTTGGACACTGAAACTCATGACGCGGCAGTAGTTATAGCACTCCTGTGTCAAAGAGAGAAGTAACATGAATACGTGAATGCGTATTACGGAGAGAACTATCTTAAAATATGGTACATATTTTGGGCGGAATCATTTTTAACAACTACACTCCTGGAAATGGAAAAAAGAACACATTGACACCGGTGTGTCAGACCCACCATACTTGCTCCGGACACTGCGAGAGGGCTGTACAAGCAATGATCACACGCACGGTACAGCGGACACACCAGGAACCGCGGTGTTGGCCGTCGAATGGCGCTAGCTGCGCAGCATTTGTGCACCGCCGCCGTCAGTGTCAGCCAGTTTGCCGTGGCATACGGAGCTCCATCGCAGTCTTTAACACTGGTAGCATGCCGCGACAGCGTGGACGTGTACCGTATGTGCAGTTGACGGACTTTGAGCGAGGGCGTATAGTGGGCATGCGGGAGGCCGGGTGGACGTACCGCCGAATTGCTCAACACGTGGGGCGTGAGGTCTCCACAGTACATCGATGTTGTCGCCAGTGGTCGGCGGAAGGTGCACGTGCCCGTCGACCTGAGACCGGACCGCAGCGACGCACGGATGCACGCCAAGACCGTAGGATCCTACGCAGTGCCGTAGGGGACCGCACCGCCACTTCCCAGCAAATTAGGGACACTGTTGCTCCTGGGGTATCGGCGAGGACCATTCGCAACCGTTTCCATGAAGCTGGGCTACGGTTCCGCACACCGTTAGGCCGTCTTCCGCTCACGCCCCAACATCGTGCAGCCCGCCTCCAGTGGTGTCGCGACAGGCGTGAATGGAGGGACGAATGGAGACGTGTCGTCTTCAGCGATGAGAGTCGCTTCTGCCTTGGTGCCAATGATGGTCGTATGCGTCTTTGGCGCCGTGCAGGTGAGCGCCACAATCAGGACTGCATACGACCGAGGCACACAGGGCCAACACCCGGCATCATGGTGTGGGGAGCGATCTCCTACACTGGCCGTACACCACTGGTGATCGTCGAGGGGACACTGAATAGTGCACGGTACATCCAAACCGTCATCGAACCCATCGTTCTACCATTCCTAGACCAGCAAGGGAACTTGCTGTTCCAACAGGACAATGCACGTCCGCATGTATCCCGTGCCACCCAACGTGCTCTAGAAGGTGTAAGTCAACTACCCTGGCCAGCAAGATCTCCGGATCTGGCCCCCATTGAGCATGTTTGGGACTGGATGAAGCGTCGTCTCACGCGGTCTGCACGTCCAGCACGAACGCTGGTCCAACTGAGGCGCCAGGTGGAAATGGCATGGCAAGCCGTTCCACAGGACTACATCCAGCATCTCTACGATCGTCTCCATGGGAGAATAGCAGCCTGCATTGCTGCGAAAGGTGGATATACACTGTACTAGTGCCGACATTGTGCATGCTCTGTTGCCTGTGTCTATGTGCCTGTGGTTCTGTCAGTGTGATCATGTGATGTATCTGACCGCAGGAACGTGTCAATAAAGTTTCCCCTTCCTGGGACAATGAATTCACGGTGTTCTTATTTCAATTTCCAGGAGTGTATATACACATGGTCATGGTGCCCATTCAGATGAAATGTATGATATAAATGACTATGTTTGTTGGAAAGGAGAAACATCGTGTGAAACGCCGTCCTCGTTCGGCCGAATTTAAAGAAATTGTGCCAAACACAAATATGTGCCGCGAAAAAGAGGAAAACTACACAAAGGAATTACACTTTCTCAACAAGATAACGCACTGCGCATTACCAAAGCATGTCACTTGGTTATTTCTGCATATAAAATACAGCCTATCGTTGGAGACGAGATTGTAAAGGCCAGTCCCATCCTCTTTAGGAAACTGTCTGTGGTGGTGGGCCTAACACTGCTGCTATTTCTCAAATGTCCTTGAGCACTGCAATGTTGGATGATGGGTGATGTTATGGAAGTCTATTTACAACATTCTCCTTGCCTTGACAGGACGTGCCCCTGCCTCTAGCTGTGATGGAGTGACCGTACACGTCACGTCTCGCGGTTTTTACTCTGAATTCCACTAACCTATTTTCTTCAGAGATGTCCATTCGCTGTAGTGGAAGCCTCGGTCGTGGTCTCGTCCACAAGTGGCGGATGTAGCCTTGCAGTAGCGATATTTGTGGGAAATGCTGTATTAGTTATCTTGCAGGAAAGAGCAACTAGACTGTTATTACGCAATCATAATGTTGTTACGATATTTTGCAACAGCTAGAGAGTTCCATTACCATCCCGACTGTTCACTGTGGGCCATGCTTCCAGACTGTTTTTATAGTGTAACACTTAAAGTAGCTGACAGGAGCTACCACCGATACGTATGTTTGTGTTGGCCCCCGCTTTCAGAATCACGTCGGCAGCCCTGACCCTCGTGTTCATACCAACACAAGTGAGCCTCTGTGTCACTGGTTTCAACCAATCCCAGGCACGTAAATTTTGTGTAAGTAAGTACATTGCGGCCTAGTTTAGCCAATCGTAGACTTCTGGCGTGATTGATACCGGGACGCTAGGCCACATGACTCAGGTGCCGCTGTGGAACCAAAACAACATTCCGACGTCGGATTGTCCATCTACGTAGACAGGCTTTGAGTGGTATTACTCAACTTTATCACGTCCCAGGTATCTGTTACCTAAAATAAACTTCACACATTCTCTTCCGTAGCTGTTTTTCAAAATTGTAAATTCTCAGAGAGAATGGGAAGAAAAGACCGAAGGCGGAAAGTTACTTGCTTATATCCTCCTCTCAAGTCTGGTCTGATCTAAACCGTGATTGTTATTACTAATGGCGTTTAAATTCTACTTAGTTTACACTTAATCTTTGTTTCTTGCATTTCCTCCAACAGCGTGATGGGTTTTTACTTAGTCTCAAGCTAATATTCGAATTTTAATTACAAGAGCCACTGCAGAAAATTGACTGTTCATAGCTCAGCACATTGCTTTCATTTTTAGCATTAATCAATATCAAATTTGCTTCCTCTTGTCAATATAATTTAAAATATATTAACATTGCTTCCACCTTTCATTGCTTTGGCATCGTTACACTTAACTGAACGGTGTTGATGGAAGGCTGCTCTTGATTATTTGCCGTCAAGAAATTTTGCTTTTGAAAGTTTTCCCCTGATCGTTATTTCACCATGGTAATGCAGCTTTTCTCTGTCTTCTACTCTCCCACCCATTGCACAACAATAATTTTTATTAATTAGTAATGCATAACTGTATTGTATCCCTGTAATAGAAATGTATGTTCATAAAATATTCAGATGGATTTACGTTTATCGTTATCAACAGTGTCCCTACACGTCATTAGACTGAGGTGTTAGTAATCTTGCTTCCTTTGTCTCCCTGGCGTGGAAGCTAACAGCTTTACTGGCCCAGTTTTTTTTTCCTTCTTTTTTTCGCCTGTGTGGAACAGTGCAGGACCCTTGCTGTGTCCCATTTAGCTGAGATTCTTTCCACCTGCAGTCGCTAACAGCTACTAGCTGATCTATCTTGCTTCCTTCTCACAGTCGAGTGTTTTTTCGTTACCAGTTCACATTTAAGTTTTTACATACGATATTTTAAACTTTTTCCATTCACTGAAACGCAATGCATCGATGTGTTACACTTTACTTTAGTTGAATGTGAGTTCTTGCTGAATGTAAGCGTCCTGTGTCAGTCTGAAAGAATTACTTTTCTGGACTGCTAACAGCGATAATTTGGTATTCAATGCCTAACCTTTCGTTATTAGTGCGTTCAGATACCCTTTTCTTCATGTTTTCCGTTAATGACATAGTTCTTGCTGAGTGTGTCTGTCTTTAGTCTTGTTTCTTACCACAAAGGCAATGACTATAATGTGATTTTGATTAGGCTTACGTTCCTTTCATGCTACCGTGTTTTCATACCTTAATATTCTTGTTATTATTTCAATGTGCAACCGTGATTAGTATTTCTCCTGACATCTTCCAGTTAACCCGCCTTAAAGAATTCAATATTACTTCCTTGCCTAAGTACTCTCCAGATCACTTTTTCTTCACTTCTTATTTTCGGAATACTTCACCTGCTAAACAACTTTTTACTGAAGAGGGAAGCTTACCAGTGCATCTGTCCAAATGAATTCATTTTAACGAATGTTGCCTGTTACTAGCTGCCTACGTTATTTAATCTTTTACACCTGAATAGTATGTGGCTCATTACTGGCAACGTACAGTTTTTAAAATATGTTAATTGTTCTCTCGCTTTCTGTACGCACCTTAATAATGCGTGGCCTGTTATCAGTTACCTATAGTGTTTCATCTTCGCTCACTTTTTCTGTGCCTTAACGATTTGAGTTGTCTGCTCCAGTTGGTTTCTTGTCAGAACCTACCATTCTTGACTTGTTAACGAAAGTATCTATTTATACTGTTGTAACTTTAACATGTTGACTTATAACTTAAAGTCATCGTTTGTATTCTTGAGTGTTTATGTGAACTTTAGTATCTATAACATTATGATCAACTTATAGTTGTCGCGTCATTGACAATGTGTAAGATATTTTCTGTTTTGTGATAACTCCTAACCAAATATGACTTTAGCATTACACATCTCTACACCTGTTGTTGTTGTGGTCTTCAGTCATGAGACTGGTTTGATGCAGCTCTCCATGCTACGCTATCCTGTGCAAGCTTCTTCATCTCCCAGTACCTACTGCAGCCTACATCCTTCTGAATCTGCTTTGTGTACTCATCTCTTGGCCTCTCTCTACGATTTTTACCCTCCACGCTGCCCTCTAGTACTAAATTGGTGATCCCTTGATGTCTCAGAACATGTCCTACCAACCGATCCCTTCTTCTAGTCAAGTTGTGCCACAAACTCCTCCCCAATTTTATTCAATACCTCCTCATTAGTTATGTGATTTACCCATCTAATCTTCAGCATTTTTCTGTAGCAGCACATTTCGAAAGATTCTATTCTCTTCTTGTCTAAACTATTTATCGTCCACGTTTCACTTCCATACATGGCTACGCTCCATACAAATACTATCAGAAACGACTTCCTAACACTTAAATCAATACTCGATGACAACAAATTTCTCTTCCTCAGAAACGCTTTCCTTGCCATTGCCAGTCTACATTTTATATCCTCTCTACTTCGACCATCATCAGTTACTTTGCTCCCCAAATAGCAAAACTCGTTTACTACTTTAAGTGTCTCATTTCCTAATATAATTGCCTCAGCATCACCCGACTTAATCCGACTACATTCCATTATCCTTGTTTTCCTTTTGTTGATGTTCATCTTATACCCTACTTTCAAGACACTGTCCATTCCGCTCAACTGCTCTTCCAAGTCCTTTGCTGCCTCTGACAGAATTACAATGTCATCGGCGAACCTTAAAGTTTTTATATCTTCTCCATGGATTTTAATACCTAGTCCGAATTTTTCTTTTGTTTCCTTTATTGCTTGCTTAATATACAGATTGAATAACGTCGGAGATAGGCTACAACCGTGTCTCACTCCCTTCCCAACCGCTGCTTCCCTTTCATGTCCCTCGACTCTTATAACTGCCATCTGGTTTCTGCACAAACTGTAAATAGCCTTTCGCTCCCTGTATTTTACCCCTGCCACCTTCAGAATTTGAAACAGAATATTCCAGTCAACATTGTCAAAAGCTTTCTCCTAGTCTACAAATGCTAGAAACGTAGGTTTGTCTTTCCTTAATATTTCTTCTAAGATAAGTCGTAAGGTCAGTATTGCCTCATGTGTTCCAACACTTTTACGGAATCCAAACTGATCTTCCCCAACGTCGGCATCAACCAGTTTTTCCATTCGTCTGTAAAGAATTTGCTTTAGTATTTTGCAGCTGTGAATTATTAAACTGATAGTTTGGTAATTTTCACATCTGTCAACACTTGCTTTCTTTGGGAATGGAATTATTATATTCTCCTTGAAGTCTGAGGGAATTTCGCCTGTCTCATACATCTTGCTCACCAGATGGTAGAGTTTTGTCAGGACTAGCTCTCCCAAGGCTGTCAGTAGTTCTAATGGAATGTTGTCTACTCCTGGGGCCTTGTTTCGACTTAGGTCTTTCAGTGCTCTGTCAAACTCTTCACGCAGTATCATATCTCCCATTTCATCTTCATCTACTCTTCCATTTCCTTGATATTGTCCTGAAGAGCATCGCCCCTGTATAAACCGTCTATATACTTCTTCCACCTTTCTGCTTTCCCTTCTTTGCTTAGAACTGGATTTCCATCTGAGCTCTTGATATTCATGCAAGTGGTTCTCTTTTCTCCAAAGGTCTCTTTAATTTTCCTGTAGGCAGTATCTATCTCACCCCCAGTGAGATAAGCCTCTACATCCTTGCATTTGTCCTCTAGCCATCCCTGCTTAGCCATTTTGCACTTCCTGTCGATCTCATTTTTGAGACGTTTGTATTCCTTTTTGGTTGCTTCACTTACTGCATTTTTGTATTTTCTCCTTTCATCAATTTAATTCAGTATCTCTTTTGTTACCCAAGAATTTTTAATAGCCCTCGTCTTTTTACCTACTTGATCCTCTGCTGCCTTTACTATTTCATTCCTCAGAGCTACCCATTCTTCTTCTACTGTATTTCTTTCCCCCATTCCTGTCAATTGTTCCGTTATGCTCTCCCTGAAACTCTGTACAACCTCTGGTTCTTTCAGTTTATCCAGGTCCCATCTCCTTAAATTGCCACCTTTTTGCAGTTTCTTCAGTTTTAATCTACAGTTCATAACCAATAGATTGTGGTCAGAGTCCACATCTGCCTCTCGAAATGTCTTACAATTTAAAATTACGCTCTGTGCAAAATTCTACCAGGCGGCTTCCTCTTTCATTTCTTAGCCGCAATTCATATTCACCAATTACGTTTCCTTCTCTTCCTTTTCCTACTGTAGAATTCCAGTCACCCATGACTATTAAATTTTCGTCTCCCTTCACTACCTGAATAATTTCATTTATCTCATTATACATTTCATCAATTTCTTCATCATCTGTAGAGCTGGTTGGCATATAAACTTGTACTACTGTCGTAGGCGTGGTCCTCGTGTCTATCTTGGCCTCAATAATGCGTTCGCTTTGCTGTTTGTAGTATCTTACCCGCACTCCTACTTTTTAATTCATTATTAAACCTACTCCTTCATTAACTCTATTTGATTTTGTATTTATAGCCCTGTATTCACCTGACCAAAAGTCTTGTTCCTCCTGCCACCGAACTTAACTAATTCCCACTATATCTAACTTTAACCTATCCGTTTCCCTTATTAAATTTTCTAACCTACCTGCCCGATTGAGGGATCTGACATTCCACGCTCCGATCCGCAGAACGCCAGTTTTCTTTCCCCTGATAACGACGTCCTCCTGAGTAGTCCCCGCCCGGAGATCCGAATGGGGGACTATGTTACCTGCAGAATATTTTACCCAAGAGGACGCCATCATCATTTAATCATACAGTAAAGCTGCATGCCCTCGGGAAAAATTACGGCTGTAGTTTCCCCTTGCTTTCAGCCGTTCGCAGTACCAGCACAGCAAGGCCGTTTTGGTTAGTGTTACAAGGCCAGATCAGTCAATCATCCAGACTGGTACCCCAGCAACTACTGAAAAGGCTGCCCCTCTTCAGAAACCACACGTTTGTCTGGCCTCTCAACAGATACCCCTCCGTTGCGGTTGCACCTACGGTGCGGCTATCTGTGTCGTTGAGGCACGCAAGCCTCCCCACCAACGGCAAGGTCCATGGTTCATGGGGAGGTCTCTACACCTAATACGTATTATTTTGTTTCAAAGGGTTCAAATGTTTCTGAGCACTATGGGACTTAACATCTGAGGTCATCAGTCCCATAGACCTTAGAACTACTTAAACGAACCTAAGGACATCACACACATCTATGCCAGAGGCAGGATTCGAACCTGCGACCGTAGCTGTTCCGCGGTTCCAGACTGTAGCGCCTAGAACCGCTCGGCCACCCCTGCCGGCTGTTTTGTTTCGTGATCTGTTTCATGCACATGAGTTCCACAACTTCTAAATGTTTCACATCCACAGGGTTTCTCTTTTTACTGTGCTCGACAGTGTCTTTTACTCCACAAATGAGTTTCAAGTACCGTTCACAGTCAGTTGTCATAGACAGATAGTTACAGAGTATTGTTGATCGATTTACAGAAAGAGTGACGGTAGCGAATAGCGCAGACATGTAAAATAAAAGAAAGAGAAAGTACTGTAGACTGGGGTGCTGTAGACACCAATCAAAAACTGACAAAAGAGCTGCGAGTCCTCTAAGGTTTCTCAGTGTCGACTACTGAGACATTAACATCAAGAACTGTACGCATCATATCTCCCTAGTAAGTCTGGTTCTCCATTAAGTGCATCCATACTCTAGTCATCAGGTACCAAATCGTTATAACTTTGTCCGACCTTTGGTTTCCCGCTCGTCCTCCCTTTATAGTCTGATGTGTCCAACTCTCTTCTCTCATACATATTAATTGTACAAGTACTTAGCATCATTCCACGGATTAATACTTATATTACCAAGACAATCAACTTTTATATGATCTACCTTGTGCTCCTCACTATGGTACGGTACTTTACTTTTCACTTATATTCACGATGCCTCCGTGCTTTCCACATGCTTGATTAGTTTTGTTTTCATGTGTGTTAGCCAATTTTGTTCTTTTTTTCCCATATTCGTTTGATTCTCCTCAGTAGATTCAAGAATTTTATTGTGTGTAGTACTTGATCATATCCCATCAGAACCCGATATACTAAGCAGCAGTCTCCTTTATCGCTCTGTTTCCTCATTTTATGCGAGGAGCGTGATTTTACGCTGATGCCACCTCAGTTTCCGGGAACTGTGCGTTATTGCAAATGAGCATAATGCGTCCTTTTCTAATACACGCATCATATCTGTGTGACATTGGTTGACGAAAATTGCCATTAAATCAACAATTAATATACTCTCTCAGATGGAATAGCATTTCCTCGCATTTTCGCTACATTTCATTTTAACCACATATCTGCGAACTTTCATCTCAAATGGAGCTTTGTGAAACTTTTTTGCTTTTAAGCACTAATGTTCATATGCTTTTTAATTATCTGGACAACATTAATCTCGCCCAGATTAACAGTATTAATTCCGAAGACAGTCACTTAAATCTCACTTGCTTCAATTATTTCTTCATTTGATACTGACGTATCTTTAAGACCACCTAAAGTTTCTAAGAGACTTTCAGTGACTAACAACAACACATTAGCTTCTAAACTAGCTAATGTAGGATCAACATCTTCAATTAATTCTCTAATTTTACCCAATTTTAATGATAAAGTAATAATTACTAAATTTTGCCTTTCTTCAAGGCTCTTAAATACTCTTTGAGGTTACTAAGAGAATCTCTTCTTTCTCTAGTTTAATTTCTTCTGTAATTGCTAGCGTATTCTGTCCAATAGACGTTACAATATTTTGATTAGATTGTTTATTTTTTATTTTGCTTCATTGTCTATTTATTATTCTTGACTGTCAATTTTTCATCTCAGCTCCCTGAGAAACCTCATTTTTTGCTGTTGCCGGTAACATTCACTGCTGTGCGTTGGCTTGAATTTTACGCTTCTAAAACATATGGCACTGACGAATGATCGTCAGGAAATTCTAATGATTTTAATTCTGACATTTCTTCTTGTTGATGTGAAGATTCTGTGGATCTCAGATTCAAAAGAAGTAAAAACCTAGCTGAGAAACAAAAGCTGAGCGAAATGAAAATTAGAGTATAGAGAGCAATAAGAGAAGCATTCAATGACTTTGAAAGTAAAGCTTTGTCAACCGATCTGACTAAAAGCTTTACGAGGTTTTGGTCTCCTGTAAAATCAGTAAGCAGGTCAAATCATCTGTTCATTTCAGTAACCATAGGGGGACCGAAACGGAAGATAACAGAGAGAAGGGGCGAAATACTGAATTCGGTCTTCCGAAATACACTCCTGGAAATTGAAATAAGAACACCGTGAATTCATTGTCCCAGGAAGGGGAAACTTTATTGACACATTCCTGGGCTCAGATACATCACATGATCACACTGACAGAACCACAGGCACATAGACACAGGCAACAGAGCATGCACAATGTCGGCACTAGTACAGTGTACATCCACCTTTCGCAGCAACGCAGGCTGCTATTCTCCCATGGAGACGATCGTAGAGATGCTGGATGTAGTCCTGTGGAACGGCTTGCCATGCCATTTCCACCTGGCGCCTCAGTTGGACCAGCGTTCGTGCTGGACGTGCAGACCGCGTGAGACGACGCTTCATCCAGTCCCAAACATGCTCAATGGGGGACAGATCCGGAGATCTTGCTGGCCAGGGTAGTTGACTTACACCTTCTAGAGCATGTTGGGTGGCACGGGATACATGCGGACGTGCATTGTCCTGTTGGAACAGCAAGTTCCCTTGTTGGTCTAGGAATGGTAGAACGATGGGTTCGATGACGGTTTGGATGTACCGTGCACTATTCAGTGTCCCCTCGACGATCACCAGTGGTGTACGGCCAGTGTAGGAGATCGCTCCCCACACCATGATGCCGGGTGTTGGCCCTGTGTGCCTCGGTCGTATGCAGTCCTGATTGTGGCGCTCACCTGCGCGGCGCCAAAGACGCATACGACCATCATTGGCACCAAGGCAGAAGCGACTCTCATCGCTGAAGACGACACGTCTCCATTCGTCCCTCCATTCACGCCTGTCGCGACACCACTGGAGGCGGGCTGCACGATGTTGGGGCGTGAGCGGAAGACGGCCTAACGGTGTGCGGGACCGTAGCCCAGCTTCATGGAAACGGTTGCGAATGGTCCTCGCCGATACCCCAGGAGCAACAGTGTCCCTAATTTGCTGGGAAGTAGCGGTGCGGTCCCCTACGGCACTGCGTAGGATCCTACGGTCTTGGCGTGCATCCGTGCGTCGCTGCGGTCCGGTCCCAGGTCGACGGGCACGTGCACCTTCCGCCGACCACTGGCGACAACATCGATGTACTGTGGAGACCTCACGCCCCACGTGTTGAGCAATTCGGCGGTACGTCCACCCGGCCTCCCGCATGCCCACTATACGCCCTCGCTCAAAGTCCGTCAACTGCACATACGGTTCACGTCCACGCTGTCGCGGCATGCTACCAGTGTTAAAGACTGCGATGGAGCTCCGTATGCCACGGCAAACTGGCTGACACTGACGGCGGCGGTGCACAAATGCTGCGCAGCTAGCGCCATTCGACGGCCAACACCGCGGTTCCTGGTGTGTCCGCTGTGCCGTGCGTGTGATCATTGCTTGTACAGCCCTCTCGCAGTGTCCGGAGCAAGTATGGTGGGTCTAACACACCGGTGTCAATGTGTTCTTTTTTCCATTTCCAGGAGTGTAGCTTCACCGCGAAAGATCGTTATACGGTCTCTCCTTTCAATAATCAGTCTTCTGATCTCGCTTGAAGTGACCCGCCACGAATTCCCTTCCTGTGCCAATCTCTTCACCTCAAAGCACCACTTACAACCGACGTCTTCAATTACTTCCTGGATGTATTCGAGACTCTGTCTACAGCTCTCTCTAGTTCCAGGTAAGCTATTCTATGATGTGTCCTATCATCCTGCTCCTTCTCCTTGTCACATACATCTTTCCTCTCCGATTCTGCGCAGAACCTCCTCATTAATTACTTTATCAGTTTACCTAATTTTGAACATTCGCCTGCAGCATCACATCTTACGTGCTTCGATCCGCTTATGTTTCGGTTCTCTTATGTTACACTACCATACAATGCAGTGCTCCAGATGTACATTCTCTGAAATTTCTCTCTCCAATTAAGGCTATGTTTGACACTAGTAGACTTCTATTGGACAGGAATGCCCTTCTTGCCATTGATAGTCTGATTTTGATGTCCTTCTTGATCCGTCCATCATTGGTTATTTTGTTGCCTAGGTACCAGAATAGCTTAACTTTGTCTACTTCGTGACTATCAACACTGACGTTAAGTTTCTCGCTGTTCTCATTTCTGCTACTTCTCATTACTTTCGTTTTTCTCCAGTTTGCTCTCAATCCATATTCTGTACACATTAGATTGTTCATTCCATTCAGCATATCATGTAATTCGTCTATCACTCAGGATAGCAACGCCATCAGCTAATCTTATCACTGATGTCCATTCACCTTGAATTTTAATTACACTTCTGAAAGTTTCTTTTATTTTCATCATTGCTTCTTCGAAGTACAGATTTATCAGTAGAGGGGGAAAGACATTTTTGCGCGAGTGCTTCGTTCTTAGTCGTTATCTCTCATTATTCTCTCTTCGTTCTTGTACATGTTGTGTTGTGTATTATCTGTCTCTCCCTATAGCTTTCCCCTGTTTTTCCCAGAATTTCGAATATCTTACTCCGTCTTACATTCTCTAACACGTTTTCCAGGTCGACAAATCCTAACAATTGGCAACCAATGCTGTACAATCGCTATAAAGTCATGAGATGTACAATTGACTCTTTTATTAGAACATGTTACGCGTTTCGGGATTACATCCATCTTCAGATATCTGTTACAAAAAAGTACAAAACATAAGTGAACAGCACATTCAACACGTCTCAACGTTACAGAAAATGAAATCGGGACATACGAGCTACATACCAAAAACTTCAACTCCTTCCTAACCAACCAGGCGTACTGCTTTGACCACTCAAAGAAAGTATCCCATAACATATGACTATAACTGCAACACAAGCAGTCTTGAAGCTAAACAAATTAACTAGCAGCGAAGCGCCATGGTTTGGCGCGCTGCATGGCCATGTGCTCCATGCGTTCTCATGTAATTTAATTTTTATTTATTTATTTATTGTTCCGTGGGACCAAATTAAGGAGAAGTCTCCATGGTCATAGAACGAGTCAATACATGAAATTATAACACGATATTAGTAACAAATAAAATGAAATATAAGAAAACATATTCAGGTGACAAATCGTGAGTTTAAATGAAGAAAATCAACAATGCAACACTGGAATTTGGTTAATTTTTTAGCTCTTCCAGGAGCTCCTCTACAGAATACAAGGAGTGAGCCATGAGGAAACTCTTCAGTTTAGACTTAAAAGAGTTTGGGCTACTGCTAAGATTTTAGAGTTCTTGTGCTAGCTTATTGAAAATGGATGCAGCAGAATACTGCACTCCTTTTGCACAAGAGTCAAGGAAGTGCATTCTACATGCAGATTTGATTTCTGCCTAGTATTAACTGAGTGAAAGCTGCTAACTCTTGGGAATAGGCTAATATTGCTAACAACAAACGACATTAAAGAAAATATAAACTCTGAGGGCAATGTCAGAATCCCCAGATTTTTGAATAGGGGTCGACAAGAGGTTCTCGAATTTACACCACATATAGCTCGAACAGCCCGTTTTTGAGCCAAAAATACCCTTTTTGAATCAGAAGAATAACCCCAAAAAATAATACCATACGACATAAGCGTATGATAATATGCGAAGTAGACTACTTTTCGTGTTGAAGTGTCACTTATTTCGGATACTGTTCTAATGGTAAATAACGCAGCATTTAGCTTCTGAACAAGATCCTGGACATGGGATTTCCACAACAGCTTACCATCTATCCGAACGCCTAGGAACTTGAACTGTTCCGTCTCGCTTATAATATGCCTATTCTGTCTGATCAAAATATCGGTTCTTGTTGAATTGTGAGTTAGAAACTGTAAAAACTTAGTCTTACTGTGATTTAGGATAACGTTATTTTCCACAAGCCACGAACATATTTCATGAACTACATTATTTGTTACTGTTTCAATATTACACACAAGATCCTACACTATCAAGCTGGTCTCATCAGCAAACAGAAATATTTTTGAAGCACCTGTAATACTAGAAGGCATATCATTTATATAAATAAGAAACAGCAGTGGCCCCAGCACCGACCCTTGGGGAACGCCCCACTTAACGGTGCCCCATTGGGACTGAACATCACTACCACTCTCAATATTGCGGAGAATTACTCTCTGCATTCTGTTCTTAAAGTAAGAGGCGAACCAATTGTAAGCTACTCCCCTTACTCCATAATGGTCCGACTTCTGCAGTAATATTTTGTGGTCCACACAATCAAAAGCCTTCGTTAAATCAAAGAAAACACCTAGCGTTAGTAACCTTTTATTTAATCCGTCCAAAACCTCACAGAGAAAAGATAATATAGCATTTTCAGTTGTTAAGCAATTTATAAAACCAAACTGAACAATTGACAGCAAATTATGTGAATTTAAATGCTTCAGTAACCTTGTATACACAACCTTCTCGATAACTTTAGCAAACATCGATGGCATAGAAATAGGTCTAAAATAGTCAACATTATCAGTGTCTCCCTTTTTATAAAGTGGCTTCACTATCGAGTACTTTAGTCGGTCAGGAAACCGACCACTCCTAAAGGAAAAGTTACAGATATTGCTGAGAACTGGGCTAACATATATAGAACAATACTTCAGTATTCTGCTAGATACCCCGTCATATCCATGAGAGTTCTTGGTCTTTAGTGATTTAATTATTAACTCAATCTCCCTCTTGTCAGTATCATGGAGGAGCATTTCAGGTAACAGTCTCGGAACACTTTTATCTAAGAGGGCCATATGATTCCCTGTTGGGACTAGGTTTCTATTTAGTTCACCTGCTATATTCAGAAAGCGATTATTAAATACTGTACATATATGCGACTCATCAGTAAAACGGATATTCTCACTACACACTGATTCTATATCCTCGACCTGTCTCTGCAGACCAGCAACTTCCTTTATGACTGACCATATGGTCTTAATTTTATCCTGAGACTTAGCTATTCTATCTGCATACCACATACTTTTTGCCTTCCTAATAACATTTTTAAGCACCTTACAATTCTAGATTGAGATTTTCACTCTGCAGCGGAGTGTGCGCTGTTATGAAACTTCCTGGGAGAATAAAACTGTGTGCCCGGCCGAGACTCTAACTCGGGACCTTTGTCTTTCGCGGGCAAGTGCTCTACCAACTAAGCTACCGAAGCACGACTCACGCCCGGTACTCACAGCTTTAAATCTGCCAGTACCTCGTCTCCTACCTTCCAAACTTTACAGAAGCTCTCCTGCGATCTTTGCAGAACTAGCACTCCTGAGAGAAAGTATACCGCGGAGACATGGCTTAGCCACAGCCTGGGGGATGTTTCCAGAATGAGATTTTAACTCTGCAGCAGAGTGTGCGCTGATATGAAACTTCATGGCAGATTATAACTGTGTGCCCGACGGAGACTCGAACTCGGGACCTTTGCATTTCGCGGGAAAGTGCTTTACCAAGCTACCAAAGCACGACTCACGCCCGGTACTCACAGCTTTACTTCTGCCAGTACCTCGTCTCCTACCTTCCAAACTTTACAGAAGGTCTCCTGCGAACCTTGCAGAACTAGCACTAATGGAAGAAAGGATACTGCGGAAACATGGCTTAGCCACAGTCTGGGGGATGTTTCCAGAATGAGATTTTCACTCTGCAGCGGAGTGTGCGCTGATATGAAACTTCCTGGCAGATTAAAACTGTGTGCCCGACCGAGACTCGAACTCGGGAACTTTGCCTTTCGCGGGCAAGTGCTCTACCAACTAAGCTACCGAAGCACGACTCCGCCCGTTACTCACAGCTTTAAATCTGCCAGTACCTCGTCTCCTACCTTCCAAACTTTACAGAAGTTCTCCCGCGAACCTTGCAGAACTGCGGATACTGAAAGAAAGGATTCTACGGAGACATGGCTTAGCCACAGCCTGGGGGAGGTTTCCAGAATGAGATTTTCACTCAGCAGCTGAGTGTGCGCTGATATGAAACTTCCTGGCAGATTAAAACTGTGTGAGCCACCGAGGCTCGAACTCGGGACCTTTGCCTTTCGTGGGCAACTGAGCTACCGAAGCACGACTCTCAGCTTTACTTCTGCCAGTACCTCGTCTCCTACCTTCCAAACTTTAATGGCAGAAATAAAGCTGTGAGTACCGGGCGTGAGTCGTGCTTCGGTAGCTCAGTTGATAGAGCACTTGCCCGCGAAAGGCAAAGGTCCTGAGTTCGAGTCTCGGTCGGGCACACAGTTTTAATCTGCCAGGAAGTTTCATATCAGGGCACACTCCGCTGAAGAGTGAAAATCTCATACTGGAAACTTTCCCCAGGCTATGGCGAAGCCATGTCTCCGCAGTATCCTTTCTTTCAGGAGGGCTAGTTCTGCAAGGTTCGCAGGAGAGATTCTGTACAGTTTGGAAGGTAGGAGACGAGGTGCTGGCAGAAGTAAAGCTGTGAGTACCGGGCGTGAGTCGTGCTTCGGTAGCTCAGGTGCTAGAGCACTTGCCCGCGAAAGGCAAAGTTCCCGAGATCGAGTCTTGCCACTCTAGTTCCTTTATAAGATTTACTAAGGTCTCTACAGCAACTGGATCAGCTTTCCTGAACAGCTGATGACTATATTTAACACGTGTTGCAGCACAAAAATCTTTTAAAGTTACAATTTGTGCATCATGATCTGAAATTCCATTCACCTTTTTGCTAACAGAATGCCCTTCTAGTAATGAGGAATGAACAAAAATGTTGTCTGTGGTTGTTCTACTGTTCCCTTGCACTCTCGTTAGAAAGAATACGGTTGGCATAAGATTATATGAATTAAAGAGATCTACCAGCATCCTCTTCCTTGCACAATCACTTATACAATTAATATTGAAGTCACCACATATAACTAACTTTTTGTATTTCCTATAAAGTGAACCAAGAAGCTCCTCTAGCTTTAGCAAAAATGTTGTGAAATCGGAGTCTGGGGATCTCTAAATAACAACAGTTAGAAGTTTAGCTCCGTTAAATTTAACCACAACTGCACAACGTCACAACATTCAAACACCTTTTCAGGGCAGTACTTTGAAACATCAATTGACTCAAATGGGATGCCGTTTTTCACATACATGGCTACTCCCCCACACCGCAAAGAGCTCTTCGAAAAGCTGCCAGCCAACCTGTGTCCTGGTAAAGGAAGCCTCTGAATTATCTCCTTATTTAAGAAATGTTCAGATATACCAATAATTTCAGAGTCAACATCTATAAGCAGGTCACTAACTTTATCTCTAATACCTTGTATATTTCGATGAAATATACTAATTCCCTCATTACTCGGATACCTAAGCTTTGTCACAAGTGATTCCCTTGTTATAGAGACTTCCCTTAATCAGGAATACCTATCAGCTGACTTCAATCTAATAAAGGTGCAGCTCTAACACCCACTACTGCAGGAATTTTCCCATGAGTAATCCCACCAACCCCACCTATGCTGTCACCTATAAGCTTTGCCAACCTCCCCTTCCCATACCTGTTGAGGTGCAGGCCATGTCTAGTGAAACCCGTCCTGCTGATAGACTCCACCGACACCACTGAAATGTGACCCATGCTTTCTGTCATCAGCGCAGCCCCAAGTCTCATGTTATTACGCCTGACGGCTGTATTAAGATGAGGCCGATCGTGACGCTGAAACAGTTCCACGAAATGCACATTCGTGTTGCCAGTCTGAGTGGCTATCTTTTCCAGGTCTCCATCTATGTTATACTCCCCATCCCTATCAATACTATTACCAGCCCCACCCACAATCACTACCTGATCCTCTTTAGTAAAATCCCTACATAACCCCCCTATGTTAACAGTCACCTGAGCCAATCCTGCATTAGCCTTCACAAAGCTGGTGACCTGGTACTCACTCCCCAAAACTTCCTGCAACTGCTGGCCTACACCTCTTCCATGAGAACTACCTAACAGCAGAACCTTCTTCTTTCTCTTAGACTTTGCAACTGTCCTAGCCACCGTAACTGCTGAGGTCTGCTGCATACTTCCTACATCTACAGATACTAGAGATTCCTCTCCACTAGACTCTGACAGTTAGTCATATCTATTACAAACACCAATAGTAAAACTATCTGAAAATCTCCTTCTCCTAGCAGATCTCTTGCCAACAGCCAGCCCCCATTCCCCAACCCCCTTCTCCCTCCTCATCATATCTAGCTCCTCCTATGCGTTTTTCAACTGCACCTGAAGGGCACAGATCTTACGCTCCTGCTCCTCTATCAACTTACTCTTGCTACATAACCTGCAGTTCCAGAAGAGGATCTTACCAGAATGCCCACTGGCTTCCCCACTGCATTCCCCCCAGTGAAAATACTTCGAACAAGTCTCACACCGCAATCCACTACTCACGAACCTACTTCTCACTCATGGTAAAATTTTCTTTTTCTAAGTTCCGCTACTACAATAAGAAGATGTTAAAAACCTGACTACAATAATCACAAACTTACTCTACTAGGGAAGTAACTACTATCATTAACAGTATTAATAAACAAAAAATGTGGATATAACAAAAGACTAATACAGAAAGGGAATCAAACGTCTAACGACACAGTAACGAAGCTGAAAACAGTTCCCAAAATGTTCTTCTGAAATTATTTCTCAGAAAACACCAAGAACACCGGTTGAAGACTACTAAAGTTCCTAAATAAACCACTATACACAAACAATTAATTAGTACTTAGCTTTCGATGCGCCGCTACAGCTGCAACTGGTCAGCGCGGAATGTAAACACAGGCAAGAGGTTAAGTTGCTCAATTCGAGACACAAATATCAGGTCACAACACAAGAAAGGCAGAGGTGAATGAAGAAACCACTAATACGTCACTTATATAGTAAATATTATCACAAAAACCGTTAAAATATGTATCTGAAACCTAAAAATATATGAAAACTTAGAGAGCGATCTCACACGCAGTCACTCGCTTATGACGTCACACCAAAGATCCTGATATACTCAGCATATAACGACTAGCAACCGAAATGGTACTTCCGTATACATGAAGACTAAAAGATTTTTTAAAAAAGGTTTTAAAAACTGCAAAATTTTTACATTGCCATACTATACCTACAGCCAGTAACAGCAGTAAGCACAGCTCAAACCATATGTCAATATAAAAAAATGATGGAGGGGGCAGGGGAGTTCCTTCATGAATAAACCTTTTATCCTCCCAAATATCTAAAATAATACCACCAAATTAAATATAACCAACATTATCCATCATAAACTAAAACCGTGTGATCAGCTCAGGTACGCAAACGTCTTAGGCGCCACCTGTTAAAGCCAAAGGCAACCACGTCGGCGGCACCCATCCGCTTATCGAATTGCAGCCAAGTGATACTCATGGGCCATGATTGCCTAAATAGAAGCCTTCAAACAACAACTTACACCCCTCTACCACACGGAAAAACGTTTAATGGTGAGAGGAAGAATATTGTCATAAAATCCCAAAACACATACGTGGGTTATACCTCATACATTCTTTATTTAAACTATTGGCACGACAATTTCCCGAGTCGTACCTTTTCTCTATGCTATCCGGATAAAAATAGAGAGCTCTAGATAAAAAACAAAAAAAAAACAAAAAAGAAAACATTAAAAGTGTTATGACTTTAATGGTGGTGGTGGTGGTGGTGGTTTTGGGGGAGGAGACCAGACAGCGAGGTCATCGGTCTCATCGGATTACGGACGGATGGGGAAGGAAGTAGGCCGTGCCCTTTCAAAGGAACCATCCCGGCATTTGCCTGGAGCGATTTAGGGAAATCACGGAAAACCTAAATCAGGATGGCCGGACGCGGGATTGAACCGTCGTCCTCCCGAATGCGAGTCCATATGACTTTAATGTCTAAAATCAATAAAATAAACCATTGTGTCACCAAGGACCACCCAAAGGGTACGGTGGCGAGCAAATACGTATATGCCAATCTATCTACCCATCTAACGTTCCCCGTATGATGTTAAACTAAGCAAGTGGTACGTGCACAGACCACCGCAAGCTCCTATAAAATACACTATCATAACTTCTTATTAGGGGCTAACAGACACCAAACTGAAAATACTATCCGAACAAGCCAAAAAACCAGTTGTTCCCACCGGAATCCTGTTCATTAAAGACTGGGCAGGCAGAGTGCTGTATACGCGCATAGATCTCCAGATCTTCAAGGTTATCCAAAATCTCCCCTTTTGGTTCTAACTGCAGAATCCTTAGGCTATCTGCTATCGGGGCCAGCTTATGGCCAGACTCCCTCATATGGCACCCCAGCCCACTATTATTACTATAATTGTGTTCTTTAAACCTTGTGGCAAAATCTCTACCCGTGTGGACAATGTACGTCCCAGTACATCCTCCACATTTAATTTCGTATACACCGGATTGCTTAACTTACATGTTCCCTTGTTCCTTATGTCTTAATATTCCCACCAACTTCTTCCTTGTATGGAAGCCAACGCGAACGCTAGCCTTTCTGAAAGCTCTATATATTTTTTGGCAGCATGGTCCAACATATTTCACTGACACAAACTTAGTATTAAATTTTTGGCGGCCTGGCTGTCGCGTCTTGCTAGGAATTTTATCTTCAAAATCTCATATAAATTTATAAATTTTTCGGAGTACCCGTTAGCCCGTCCTATACTTACAATCATTTCTATCTCCTTATCAGTGGCTTCTTTGCTCAAATTAAATATGTATAACCTGTTAAACGTTGACGAAAAGAGCGCCCTTTTATGTACGGGGGGGGGGGAGGGGGGGGGGAGGGGGGGGGAGAGTATCATGAATCAGCCGCGCAATTATTATGTCTGCTGTCGTTGGCTTCCGAAATATGCCTATATCCAAACCATTCCTATTCTTAGTAATTTGTAGATCAAGATAGCTGAGGGAATTTTCGACTTCTACCTCTACTGTGAACTTAATTTTCCTATGAATACTATTAAACTGGGTAACTAGCTGATCCATCCCATCCAACCCTCCTTTAAATAAAATAAATATCTCATCAACATATCTCGTCTAATTTACAATGTCATTTAGCAAAACGCTCTGAGAGCCGAACAGCTTTACCTCTAGGTTATTTATAAAAATCTCTGATAAAAGGCCTGAGAGATTGACCTCATAGCAAGGCCATCTCGTTGCACATAAGTTTTACCATTAAATGTGAAATAATTAAATGAAAAGGTCAGTCGTAACAACTCCATAAACTCAACTTATAAACCATCTTACCATTCCTTATCAAATTTTTGTGGATAATCTCCAGTGTCTCATTGAGCAGGATATACGTATACAAATTAACTATATCAAATGAGGCTAACACAGCCCCCTCGGGCACCCTAATATTTTGTAGAAGGCCAACCATCTCAAAACTATTACAAACACTAAAGGTCTCCTTGAAAGTATAATATTCTTTCAGTTTACCGTGACAAAAACTATTCACATAGTAATTTGGGCTTGAAAAGCACTAATAATCGGCCAGATGGGTTTCTCATTTTTATGGAGCTTAATTTGAGCCCTCAACCGTGGCATTTTGGGATTCATCATGAAAAGGCTCTTTCTCTTTACATGTGAGTCAGTCAGGAAATGTGAGTCATTAATGCATTTTTTAATGTCTCGGCTAAACTGAGTTAGGGGCTTTTTACTAGTTTCTACAATACCATTTTGATTAAAAAATCTTAGGGTCTTAGTAATGTTGTCACTATCTTTAATCAACACAACTGAGTTTCCATTATCGGCTTTGACTACTAGGATCTTATTGTCCTCTAATTTTAAATTTAGTTTCTTCATAATATTAGAAAATGTACCTGGAAAATGTGGCATATATCTAGCTCGCGTAAGTGCGTTACAAGTTGCCACAGCTATATAGGACTGCAAGATATTGTGAACTTTTTCTAAATTATGTCCATTCTTAACCTCGGCAATCAGCCTCGTGATGATTTTGCCATTGGTCTGTGAAGGTAAATTAAAGTGTAACTCCTTGTTAAGCAATCTGTTTGCGTCAGGAGTAAACACAGTATTGGTCGAGTTCACCACACGCTCTGCAAACTTCCATTCACTTACTTGGTGGCTCCGTCCCAGCATGCGTCAACCGCTAGCTGCGAACAGTTGGTTAATCTTTTTCCTGTGTCTTCGTAATATGATATCATTTTCCCAACACGTGAAATTGCTAATAAGGATACATAAATCTGCAAACTGCACTGGATGTAGTGTATCAACTCGCCAGGAGTTTGGTCTTGTAGGCAAAACGGACTTCCCTTCTCACCCATTCACGTTCAAACTTCTGTTGAATTTCGTATCTTAACTTCGCTTACCTAGGCGTCACTTCACTTGCTATGCAGGTTTTATTAAATTTAATATTTGCCTGGTTTGTCATGATACGCCTTTTAGGGAAGTAATATTTCGTTGCCTCATTTAATGCCCAGCCTTGCATAATGTATGATATACAGGACTTGAAATCCTGTCTGAGGCCTGCTGTCATTTTCATATAATAATTGGCAACCAATCCTGTACAATCGAAATAACGTCATGAGATGTACAATTGACTCTTTTATTAGAGCATGTTATGCGTTTCGGGATTACACCCATCATCAGACATGTGTTACAAAAAAGTACAAAGCATAAGTGAAAAGTACACTCAACACGTCTCAACCTAACAGAAAATGAGATCGCTCATGTGAGTTACATACCACAAACTTCAACTGCTTCCTAACCAGCCAGGTGCACAGCCTTGACAACTCAAAGAAAATGTCCAGTAACGTACGACTATAACTGTGACACAAGCAGTCTTGAAGCAAAGCGTATACTGACGCTAAACAAGTCAACTAACAGTTGTCAAGGCTGTACACCTGGTTGGTTAGGAATGAGTTGAAGTTTGTGGTATGTAACTCAGGACCCGATCTAATTTTCTGTAACGGTGAGATGTGTTGAGTGTGATGTTCACTTATCTTTTGTAGTTCTTTGTAGCAGATGTCTGAGGGTGAGTGTGATCCCGAAACAAGTAACATGTTCTAATAAAAGAGTCAGTTGAACATCTCATAACTTTATTGCGATTGTACAGCACTGGTTGCCAATTATTAACATAAAAATGATCGCAGGCCTCAGATGGGATTTTATGTCCCGTATATCGACAAATCTTATGAAAGTGTCTTGATTTTTCTGTAGTCTTGCTTCCATTATCAACCGCAACGTCAGAACTGCCACTCGAGTGCCTTTACCTTTTCTAAAGCCAAACTGATCGTCATCAAGCACATCCTCAATTTTCTATTCCATTCTTGTGTCAGGAACTGTGATGCATGGCCAATTAAATCGATTGTGCAATAATTCATGCACTTGTCAGCTCTTGCAGTCTTCGGAATTGTGTGGCTGATATTTTTGCGAAATTCAGATGGTATGTCGCAAGACTCATTCTATACACTAACTTTAATATTCGTTTTGGTGTCACTTCCCCCGATGATTTTACAAATTCTGATGGAATGTTATCTATCCCTTCTGCCTTATTTGTTCTTAAGTCCTCCAAAGCTCTCTTAAGTTCTGATTCTAATACTGGTTACCCTATCTCTTCTCAGTCGACTCTTGTTTCTCTTTCTAGGACATCAGAAAAATTTTCCCCCCCACAGAGGCCTTGAATTTACTCTTTCCACTTATCGACTCTCTCCCCTGGATTGAACAGGAAAATTCCCGTTGCACTATTAATTCTACCACCCTTTCTTTTAATGTCACCCAAAGCTGTTTTGACTTTACTAATATGGTGAGTCAGTCCTACCGACAATAATTCCTTTTTCGATTTCTTCACATTTTTCATGCAGCCTCAGCCATGTGTGGCTCGTGTTCCCACCGTCATGTATTTCACACCCTGCTCTTTTAACGTACTTCCACCACACCACGTTAATTTAAATTTCTACTGTCACTGAGTTGCCGCTTTGCCTGACCGTAAGCGGTGTTAGCAGCACGTATCGATATATCTCCTCTCGTAGTATCTTTGCTTGACTGCTGTTACTTCCCGGTCGTGGTCGATCGTAAACCAGTTCGTCGGGAGTTCGGGTTGCGAGTTCGGGTCTGCCAGTCAGTTGGAACGCGTCTGGAGCGCAGTCCGGACTTGCCAGTGGAGAGTTGCAATGCAGCACTAGGGCAGTCGCGTTGGAGCAGCAATGAGGTCTGCGTCGACTTGGCTAGGTCGACCATTGCCGCCACGCATCACTTGAGTCGGGCCACGGTCTTGGTGGATCGTTAGTCGGTCGTCCTACCGCACGACGCGGTTTGGCTCGCCGATCGGTCATGAGTCGGCTGTGTGTGTGTGTGTCTGTGTTTGTCATTGTGCGTGCTTAGTTACTGTTGAGTATCGTTCTGGTCTTCATGCAAGTATTTGTCAGGTTGCGTGTGTAGTTGGTGTTACGTCCACAGACGACTATTTTAGATGTCTGCATTCTGGAGTCGGTCGGTTGTTGCGGACGAGGGAAGTTATGTCCGCGCGGTGCAGTCGGTTGGGTCCTTTAGCAGCCCCTGCGC
This sequence comes from Schistocerca serialis cubense, assembly GCF_023864345.2. Lineage (NCBI taxonomy): Eukaryota > Metazoa > Arthropoda > Insecta > Orthoptera > Acrididae > Schistocerca > Schistocerca serialis. The sequence goes on along the minus strand of NC_064641.1, from coordinate 816,385,159 downwards.
AGTGTCGGAGCGTGTGTGGAGCTATTCGATCGCTACGAGCCTCTTGGTTCACCGACCCAGGACGTCAAAGTTGAGCAGTGGTTTCAACTACCCAAGCCACGTCCTTTCATGTTGTGGTGGTTCGTTTCGGTGGTTTGCTGGTGGGGAGGTTTACCTGTGAGCAACACCGAGTGTTTCTACTGCTGAAATTCAGCCACCATTCGGTGGAATTAACTATTTTGGTTGACTAGTATTCGAGTGTACCACTGGAATTTTCTGCCTTGTGGCCGTTAGTGTTTTGGCTACCTGCCCTGGGCACTGACGTAAATTCAGGCAGTGTTCTTTTGGGTGAAGTTAACTGCGTTACCGTGTTTCTAATTTAAATGTACCAGGGGAATTTTACTGCTTAGTGGCCGTTAGTGTTCCGGTTACCTGCCCTGGCCACTAACGTAATTTCAGGCGGCGTCCTTTCCTTACCTGTTGTCGCTGTCCAACATGGTGTGTAATTTTGACAGCTAATACATACTCCATTGTGGATTATCACGTTTGAAACCTTTTTCTGTTTGAGTTCTCATGTACTGATTAATGGGAAGCAAGTTGTTGTGTCGGTCGGTCCGTGGCTGTCCCCTGGTTGGGTTCTGACGGATCAAGTGTAGTTACGCTCACCACCTGTCTCGCGTAAGTGAACGAGGAGGGACGGACCTCCCTGGAGGCTTCTGAGTGCCACCGGTGTTTAATTATCTGTTTTTAGCTGCTTAAAATTTAAGGCATATGGTTATTTTTTCTTTTTCTTCAAAAATTTTGCAAAATTAATTCTTTATCTTTGAAGATTAAACACTGCGGCCTTCTGCCTTTAAAAGATTATGGTAATACATTTTAAAATTTTGAAACTTAATTGTGGCCTTCAGCCATTGGTATTGCATCTTGCATATGTTTGTTATATTTGCTTTGCCTTAAGGCTTTCCATTTAGCCGTGATATGTTTTTTTTTTAATTTTATCTTGTTGATATGGTAATATATTCTAAAATTTTAATATTTAATTGTGGCCTTCACCTGTCTTAATTGTCTTAATTCTCTTAATTGGATTTTTATGTTGTTGATTTGTTAAGATTTCTTGTTTGGATGCCTTCAGCTTTGAAAGTGTTGCATTAGGTAAAGGTCCGACTATGTGAAGCTTTGGTTGTAAAAGAGTTATGAAATTACAATAAATTACAGTTAGAAGGTGAAACTGACCCCAACCTTATTTGGCCCTTTCCACAATCCCAAACACCTGTTCTGCCCAGCGGGTTTAGCGGGCGTGTCACAGCCATTACGTCTTTCCTGCACTTCCCATCTACTTAGTTGCTCAGCGAGTTGTATTCCTGAATGTCCTTGAACTTTTTTTGTACTTCCTTCATCGATCAACTGAAGTATTTCTTCTGTTATTCATTGTTTCTTCGCAGTTACCTCCTTTGCGCCCATGTTTTTCTTTCCATCTTCTGTGACCTCCCGTTTTAGATGTCCTTTCCTCTTTCGCTGTACTGCCTACTGAGCTATTCCTTATCGGTGTACCTAAGATGATGGTGATGATGTTGATGTTTCGTTTGTGGGGCGCTCAACTGCGTGCTCGTCCGCGCCCTTACAAAGTCCCAAGTGTTTTTCACGGTCCACTCTAGCCACTGCCGCAAATGACGACGACGACGACGATGATGATGATGATGATGATGATGATGAAATGATGAGGACAACACAAACACACAGTCCTCGGGCAGAGAAAATCCCCAACCCGGCAGAGAATCGAACCGGGGACCCCATGATCCAGAGGCAGCAACGCTAGCCACTATACTCCGAGTTGCGGACCTCCCTGTATCTATCGCGTTACTGAAATTCAAGCGTGTCTCATCATCTCTTAGTACTTTCGTATTTCACTTCTTTATGTATCGATTCTTCCTGACTAATGTCTTAATCTTCAGCATATTCTTCATCAGTACTATATTGTGATCTGAGTCTATATCTGCACCTGGGTACACCTTATAATCCTGTATTTGATTTCGGAACCTCTATCTGAACATGATGTAATCTAACTGAAATATTCCCGTATCACCCGGCCTCATCCTGTGATTCTTGAAAAGAGTATTCGCTGTTGCAGAACTCAGTCTTTCCCACTCTCATTCCTTTTCCCAAGCCCATATTCTACTGTAACCTTTTCTTCTACTCTTCCGCTACGACTGCATTCCAGTCACCCATGACTATTAGATTTTCATCTCCCTTTATGTACTATACTACCCTTTCAATATCCTCACATACTTCCTCTATCTCTTCATGTTCAGCTTGCGACGTCGGCATGTATTGTCAATGTCGGTATTGGTTCGCTGTCGATTCTGATAAGAACAACGTTATCACTGAACTGTTCACTGTAACACACTCTTCGCCTTACCTTTCTACTCATAACGAATCCTACATCCGTTGCTACTGTTATTACCCTGTACTCATCTGTAAAAAATCCTCGTCTTTTTTCAATTTCACTACACTGACCCCTACTATACCTAGACCGAGCATTTGCATTTACATTTTCAGATTTCCTAGCTTCCCTACCACATTAAAGCTTCTGACATTCCACTCTCGGACTCATAGAACGTTATCCTTTCGTTGATTATTCAATATTTTTCTCATGGTCACCTCCTCCTTGGCAGTCCCCTCCAGTAGATCCGAATGGTGGACTATACCGGAATCTTTTGCAGATGGAGAGATCATCATGACAGTTTTTCAATTACATGTCACATGTCCTGTGGATACACATTAGGTGTCTTTAATGCAGAGGTTTTCATTGCCTTCTGCATCCTCATGCTGTTGATCATTACTGATTCTTCCGGCTTTCGCCACAAGGACAAGAGAGTGCCCTGAACCACTATCCGCTCCTCCGTCCCCTTTGGCAAGGCCGTTGGCAGAATGAGGTCTGACCTCTTATGCCGGAAGTCTTTGGCCGTCAATGCCGATTATTAATCAAATTTTAAGCGGTTGCTTGTTCGAAACCGGAACCGAGGACATTTTAATTACTAATCAAAGACGCTACCCCTAGACCATAGGTACAGCTCCCTAGACCACGGATCGTACGAACGTCGAAAGGGGTAGATATTGAGATAACCGATAGCGGACTAGAAAATAAACTACAATCGCTTAGTAGTGGAAAGGGATCAGGACCAGATGAGATCCCTATGATACTGTACGAAGACTATGAAAAAGAACTTGCTCCCTTTCTAGTAAAAATTTGTCGTAGATCGCTTGAGCAACGAAGGGTACCTAGCGACTGGAAGAAAATCCCCGTTTTTAAGACGGACCGTTTTTAACAAGGACCGTAGGACAGATGCACACACGTACCTAAATCGTTGATGTTAATCTGTTGTAGAATTATGGAACACGTTTTATGCTCAAAAATTGTGACGATTTTTTAGACAGCAAATCTCCTTTATAAAAATCAACATGGATTCCGCAAAAAAAGATCCTGAGAAACTCCGCTCACTCTGTTGCTCCATGAGATCCACAGCGCCGTAGGGAACGGCGCTCAGGTTGATGTCGTGCTCCTTGACTTCAGGAAGCCAACTGACACCTTCCCGCACTGTCATTTAGTGAAAAAACACAAGCTTAATGAATATCGGTGCAGATTTGCTACTGCAGTCAAGATTTGCTTGCAGATAGAGCTCAACACGTTGCTCTTAACGGAACAAAACCGACAGATTTCCAGAGTACCCGAAGGAAGAGTGATAGGACCGTTACTTTCATATATACAGGGTGAGATGCGTAAAACGTAACACCCCCTTTATTCCGGGGCCGATTGCACGTATCAGCGTGCGGTTTTCGGCGAAGCATAGCTGACTATGTGTTGAGTGGTACTTAAGTAAATAAATTAGTGAAATCAAAGTGAACTAGAAATTAGAATATAAATGAAAAACTTGGTTTAGTTTAGAGAGTTACATACTCGCAAACATCGGGCAGAACAGCAGAACAGAAGAGACAATGACCGTGAAGTCAGCAAGTTCCACATAAGCGGGCGCTGTCGATTCAGCCGTCAGGGCATCGCCCGACCGGCTCACGTGTTTCTCAGTTGTCGTATGTGAGCAAAGGCCCTCGCCTACATCCCAAGAGCCAATGACCGACGTTAAGAAGATTCTTTGAGAAGCTTTTCAACGTGACAGAAGAGGCAATGACCGGCTCACGTGTTTCTCAGTTGTCACATGGGATCAAAGGCCCTCGCCTACATTCCAAGAGCCAATGACCGACGTTAAGAAGATTCTTCGAGGAGCTTCTCAACGTGACAGAAGAGGCAATGACCGTAAAGTCGTTCACCTCCAGTAAACTGAAGTGAATAAATACGCGAGACGCAGTGGGCCAGAGAGACAGATGAAGACGGAGACGGAGACGAAGACGGAGACGGGGACGGAGATGAAGACGAGAGACGAAGGAAGAAAAGAAGAGTAGCAGTAGTTTTCAGTCAGTTTCGGTGCTGAAGACCGTCATGCAAGAAGAGTCTGCATCATGCACAGACGAACCAAGTCCGCCGCTGTAATGGAATAGCAAGCAGCAGCCGCGGCGCCAGAAGACAGAAGTTAAAAGGTATTTGAAGTCTGGTTTTTACATACCCGGGTGACTCGTGAGGACGGAAAGGAGTCGGCCTCACATCAGTAGTCACCTGTGATCTGGGATGAAGACCTGACAGCCGAAGACTGGCAAGCGGGAGTCCGTGGTTCGAGTCCGCCACACTGGCCTTCCCCCGCCGCGCCGCTCCGCTGGCCGACGCAGAACACACGCGGCCGCTTAGAGAAGAGAAACACTGGGACGCGACACCCAAGGTATCATCCGATGCACGATATCGCTCGCAATAATTAAACGGGCCACCTCGCGCTGCGCGTCTCCAGTCAACTGGGCGAGAAGGCGACACGAGATACACACCGCTACGCGTAATCAGACGCCGCCGCCGCCGCCGCCGCCGCCGCTGCCGCAGCAGAAGACTTCACAAACGACACAGCTGCCGCTCTCCGAAGCAGAACATCCCGTAAGATACAGTTGTACAAATCTTCAATAAAAGTTATCTTATGTAAAAATGATGTTTGATTCGACCTCATACCCGAGCCAAGGAAGAACCCACCCTGCCCACATGTTGTTAAGAGAGAAAAGTTAAGTTATTTAATATTTTCACCCTGACAGAATGCTTTAGAATGCTCATCCTGACGATTGACAGCATCAAAAGAGAAAACCCAGTTACATTGAGTGACAGAAGTGTCACATTTAGTAACACAACTGTTACATATGGGGCATATACGTAAGTACATGCACAATAATCACAACGTTTACATTGACTGAGATAATGAGGCAAGTACATGTTTTTAAATGGGACGCTATACTTTTTTATCTTTTTATACTTTTACGCTCTGGAAAAGACGAGTATAGTGATGTAACGTATGTTGCTATTGTGATTCAAACTTTGCTTAAAAAAACGCGGATGAGGATTTACCAACGTAGCGTAGGCCGTGCGTGCTGCATAGAGGACGGCAACTCGGTCTGCGGGTCGCGCCAGGCGTGTTTACAGCCTGCAGCCGCTTCCGACCGCCTCGACCTTCAATCGTACAATGTTTCCCAGCGTCTTTTAAGCGAAGTTTTTTAAGTAGGCTGTTTAGGTTTTCTTATTGGTAACGACACGTAGCGCTCTGTATGAAAATCAGTGGCTGTGCTGTGTGCAGTCTGTGGCTAGTTTGCGTTGTTGTCTGCCATTGTAGTGTTGGGCAGCTGGATGTTAACAGCGCGTAGCGTTGCGCAGTTGGAGGCGGGCCGCCAGCAGTGGTGGATGTGGGGAAGTGAGATGGCGGATTTTTGAGAGCGGATGATCTGAACGTGTGTTCATCAGAAACAGTACATTTGTAAGAATGGATGTCATGAACTGCTATATATATTATGACTTTTGAACATTGTTGAGGTAAATACATTGTTTGTTCTATCTTTCATTTGCTAACTATGCCTATCAGTAGTTAGTGCCTTCAGTAGTTTGAATCTTTTATTTAGCTGGCAGTAGTGGCGCATGCTGTATTGCAGTAGTTCGAGTAACGAAGATTTTTGTGAGGTAAGTGATTTGTGAAAGGTATAGTTTAATGTTAGTCAGGGCCATTCTTTTGTAGGGATTATTGAAAGTCAGATTCCGCTGCGCTAAAAAATATTTTGTGTCAGTTTTGTGTTGATCAGAATAGGTAAAGAGTGAAATGTCTGAGTACGTTCAGTTCTGCTCAGCTGTTTGAAAAGCAAATAATGTAAGAGGTTTATCAGCACAGTAATTCATTAATTTTTCTAAGGGGACGTTTCATATGACGACCCTTAGCCAAGGATACGTCACTGGAATCTTCAGATTTTTTTCTTGTAGTTTGTGTAATTAGTGTAACTATTGTTTATTGCTAGCGCGTAATCATAGAGAGAATTTCCATCGTAGTTGTAGTTTTTCGTTCTTGTACAGTAAAATAGTTGGAGCATGGATGTAGATTTGCACCAAGTATTTCGCAGCTGCGCTTGCAATTAACGAGATATTATTTTCAATGCTATGTGAATGTGTTTTCTTATTTTGCTCTTCAAATTGTGCTTTTCTGTGTTGTTGTGTGAAATATTGTGACAATAATGGCGCGTGAAAAACGTAATACTAGGCTCCAAAGTGAACTGAGAAATGACAGTGAAGACGAAAGCAGTGTGTTAGCGCCGCCGAGTAATGAATTAACTAATGTTCAAAGTAGTAATTTGGTAATTGTGCATAGGGAAATGGAGCGGGCTGCAAATAATGGTGTAGGCAGTGAAACAATTAGTGAACAGGGAAGCATTATCGATCGATCGGTCGGCAACAGCTCACCTCAGGAATCCGAAATGACAGGACACAATCTTTCAAATTCTGTAGAGTCAGGTTTTCCGTCCTCACCGTTTTCTTAAATAAGTCAAGACACATTTTCTGCTTGTCAAAATGTGAATATTGCCGGGGCAAATGCACTGCCGAGAAGCTTAGAGGAACAGATTCCAGACACTAATACATTATTATTGCAATTAATGCAACAAATGAAACAAAATCAGAGACAAACACAGCAACAGTTAGACACAATTGAACAAAATCAGTCATACACAGCAAAAGCTTCAAAAGTTAGACACAATGGAACAAAATCTTCGGAAGTTAGACACAACACTTGAACAAACACGTGAAGATTTAACTACTGAGTTACATAACATTGAATAGAAATGTCAAAAAGTCTGTAATGACGTAAAAACACAAATTTGTGAGCATTTTCAACCTATTTTTTCGCGGCATGAAAATGCATTACAGAATCACGAAGCAGCCATAAAAGAACTGCAAACCATTGTTCGTGAAAATCATGATACCTTGTGGGCTAAAATTGACTCAGTTGCATCTACCGATTCGGTTACGCTACTTACAAAAACTCAGGAAAACTTAAAGGACACAGTAGATACTCTGAAAATTGGTTCAGAAAGACACATGGAGGAAATTAGTTCATTAACAGAGAAAGTAGTCGAACTTTCGGATCAGCTAAATAATTTATCTACGAAGGTAGATGATAATCTGAATGACGCAAGACTGGTAGTCTTCAATGACACAGAAGAGTACGAACAAATTAGGAAATTCAAACAAAATCAGAATCAAATTAATACGCAACACCAAAGAGATATCCGGGAAGTAAAAGATCAGTTGGCACAAGTAATACAAGAATTACATATTTCAGAGGACACTCGCGTTCCAACACGGGAAGAGGGACTTAGAAATACGGAACAGCGACAAAATATTAACACAGGGCACTTCGGAAATTATGAAAGAAATTGGCAAGGTACACCGAATTTTGAGATGGAACCGCCGAAACGACGTAACAATGACCGACATGCGACTCGCCGACATGATGATTTTGACTATAAGCTGTTTATTACTGCAAGTAAATTCAAAACATTCAAGAATTCTGCCAACGACATTCATCCACAAGCATGGATCCATCAATTCTCTCATTGTTTTCCTCCCAACTGGTCATTGGAGCACAGGTTAGAATTTACGTGTGGCTACGTAGAGAATGAACGAGCTGTGAGAATGCGATCGGTCATTCACGATTGCCACAGTGAAGGAGAATTTTATGATGCCTTCCTCTCAACGTATTGGTCTCAAGCCACACAAGACCGAGTAAAACATAGCATCATAATGATGAAACATATCGAACAGTCTGAATTTTCCAGTCTTGTGAAATATTTTGAAGACATGTTGCACAAGAATCAGTACCTGTCAAACCCTTACAGCCCCTCAGAACTCATCCGCATTTGCTTAATCAAATTGCCTGAACATTTACGACATATTATTTTGGCAGGACGTTGCAAAGACGACATTGAAGCTTTTCAGGGACTGTTACAAGAAATGCAAACTGACACTGACAATCGCGGAACGCGAAAACAGGAGTACAACAATACCAAGTCACATCCGTCACAATTCCACGATAACAGAAATAATAACTGGACACGACAAGGCCATTCTTACAACGTAAATCGTGACGAAAATAGACACCACCCGTATGACAACCATTGGCAGAGTAGTAATAATTACAGGGAAAGATCACCTCTCTGCGATAATGACTATCGCAGAGACAATCAGAGAAACAGACAATATGGGAACCAAAATAATTATTATCAAGGGAGACAGAATAACTTCAGAGGCAAAGGTCCAGTACACAGTTAAGATTTGGGGAGAAATTCTCCACCACGTGACCGACAAGAAAGAAACTAAGGAATCTACCGACCTGACGACAGACGATGTAATCATAACAACAGACCTGAGTTTCATCAGAACTGGTGGGATTCAAACAGGGCGGGGCCCTCTCGGCAAGGTGAATTTGTAGAAGTTAGGTCTCCTAATCCTAATAACGACGCACGCCAACAAAGAGATAGCAGACAATGGCTCGCACTGCAGGCAGCCACGTGCGCCGGCTGGCTCAGAGAAAAATAACATAGACGCTAACCTGGAGAAAAATTCCAGTATTCTTTACCAACGTATACCGCATGATAATTGCGTTCAAGTTGAAACTCTGAGTACTATGAAGAGTAAAGGATTGCACCACATTTCACACATAAAACCGTTTATTGAGATAATCTGCTTTTTAACATTGTCTTTGCCATAAAACTTTTCACTTCACGTTACCAGTATGCTGTGTCAGACTCAGAAACTGTTAACATGCAACAGTGTTTGAAGTTGAATATCCAGTCAAGATCCAAGAGAACTTATTTAAAGAGAAATTAAGAATGCATTGTTATAGTGAACAGATGACATGGTGCTGTTATTTGTACATTCTTGCTTGTTAGTTGCACGATTAAGTAACGAATATACGGCTTACATACTTAGAACTTATACTGCTAATGAGATTTTAATGCAACATTTTGGTTTACTTGAAAAGATACTCTTTATTTGAAGTACATTCGGTGAGATTAAAGATGACTTAGCATTTGATTTCTTTGATAGCTACACGATTATATCACGACGTTACTAATATGTGACACAATTTACATTGTTGCTTTTGCGGTGTATCTGTTTTATATCTGCACAGTTTTTCTGAATTATTCAGGAAAGTAAAACATGTTTTAGTAGTAACTTTGTGGTATAGCTACAATGAGACAGCCTTTTTCGTAGCACAACAGTACGTTACATTATTGTACTTTCTTGATCATGGTAAGGTACGTAGTAACTACTATATGTATATGCAAAGCATTTCACTTTCGTTCGAGGTAAGTACATTGACTTCAGCAGAACTTTGCTTACAGATGACGATAACTACGACACTTCCACAGAATTATCTTACAGCAGGACGCAAATTTAGCGCTACAGGACACGCATTTGAGGGGATTAATTTTGTACTTAAACCATTTATTTTTCAAGATTTTTGAATTACAAAGAAAGTTTTCTGTGATACATTTCATTCCATTGCTGTAATCTGTAACACCTGAGGGTATAATTACATCAATCCTCAGGGGGTACACGTCTACTTTGTGTACCATTTATCTGGCAAGCACAAGGAGCCCTAGCTAATATGGTATTTGCTTATACAACTTTACTCATCGGTACCATATTTCTCTAACACATAAATTACACAGCTATCTGATCATTTAACTGAGAGATAAACATTTTTTTACTACGTCAGTGACACATGTTTACGCAAGTTGGATAACTTCACACTTGAGAAATTGTATTTTGTCTGTATCTTGTGAACTGTTCATATTTTTTTGGAACCATTGTGATACTATGAGAGCTTTGAATGATGTATTTGGTATGGGATCATGATTTTTAAAGTACGTTTGAGGTAGATGACACTATTGAAATGAGCAGAGAATTTTTGCAGGTTTTGGCATTATTGCAGAAATCTACGACGTTTTTGAGATTTGACTGAGGTGTTATGATGTTATTTTTACGTCGACGATGTGTATTACGCTGCTGAGGTATGTTTATGATCAATAAGCTGATGCTATATGAGGAATTTGATTATGCCACGTATCTGTTATGATGAAATATTGAAGAAGTGTCGACGAATAAGTATATGTGTAATAAGGTAAGGAATAATGAGTAGTTGTTAGGGACTCCAGTTTGTGAAAAAGGTTGTTGGAAACCAAGAATCGTACTTTAAGAGTTATGAAATGTATGTAAATGCGTGAATGTATTACAATGACGACGAAAGTTTTTTGGACACTGTTATATTATTAGGATATTGTTTATACACATTTGTAACGCAATTTCTTGACCTGTGAAATTTTTTATATGAGACTGTCACTGTAGTGCAAACTGCTGTCGTAAATATTTTGGTAAGAAAGCCAAGTGACCTTGACGTAATGCGCTGTGGGCGCAAAGCTATGCGACAGTCGCCTCGAAAAAAAAAAAAAAAAAAGCCGTGCTTTTCAGAGGCTCAACAAAAGAAAGGAGAGGCGATTAACCTCGCTATTGACATTCCTTTCTAGAAAGCATCGCAAATACGACACGCTCATTAATTGGAAAAATACTTACATCTGCACATCTGATTATGACAAGTGTCTTTGAATGATATTTTTATACTTTACATTGTACATAGTTGCTTATTTCATTTAATATCTGATTTCCAGCTGTGTTGCAGCATTGGTTTCATAAAATAAAATTAAAGGCATTTAATAATGTGAACACTTTCAGTCAACAGATCTATTAAATAATACTTTTATGATCCACGTTCCTCGATAAAGGAGCACTTGGAAAGGAAAGAACAATAAGAAGGGATTAATAACAGTTACTGTATACATAACTTTTTTTCAACTACTTGGTAATTTTTTTGGTAGAATAACTTCCTGTGGTGCACCACTTTAATGACATAGATATTAAGATGTGAATAGACATTTCCCTTTTCTGCATTGTTGTTTTAGTGTAATATTTTTTCTGCTTGAGCTTTGTCATGTTTAGATACAAGTTATTGCATTTGCTGCTGCTGTTTACCAGGCATAGTGTTAGTGAATTTCACTTTGTATTTCTGTGTTAAGCCAGTTTTACTACTGATTTATTTTTCTTGTTGCTGCACATTGGCTCATATTAGTGATAATGTTGCATTTGCTTTGCTAATTTATATTATTTGCTGCTTGCTTTGCCAATTTGCATTTCTTTGTCATTGTTGTTTGTGTTAATTTATGTGCTGGTGCATTGCCTCGTCCCTTAATATATATATCTGATCTCAGTAGATTTAAGTTAGCTTAAGAGGGGGTAGACTATATAAGAGAATGAGTTGTGATGAATTGGAAGAAATGCATTGAGAAGCTATAAGAAAATGGTTTGGCCAAAAAAGTATTTTGAAAGAGGATATGAACAAAAAAGTAGGGTTTAGAGACAACAGGTTTAGGTAGGATTTTCTTGGAAATGATGAGGTAAGATAATGGAAAATAAACAATGAGGTAAGAAATATGTGAACATATAAATACAGAAAACATGCTTGGATATGATTTTTTTGGTGGAAACAAATGTTGAAATAAGACGAAAGATCTATGGAATGAAGTTTTGGGTTAGACTGCAGTACCAAATCTTACACTGAAAACAAATCCTGCACTTTCCTCTTGTGTTATTCTGCTATGTGTTTGTGTATCCTTGTTTATTTGTGTTCTTCCTGTCTTTATGTGTTTATCTGATAAGAGATGATGTAGATTTTTTTCTAATAATGTGTTATTTACTTTGTAAAGATGTTTAGACATTATTTATTCTGTTTTGTTTTAATGGTCATGTGTGAAGTTGATGTTTCAAAAAATATTCTGATCTTTTATCTATTTACTTATGTCATAATTCCTGTAACACTGATGTATATGTTAGTTTGATTCTCTTGTAAAGCCTGTATTACTACAAATGTTATCTGTATTGTTATGTTCTTTAATGATGTATTTTGTACCTTTGTAATTGTATTCTCATGTCGTAAATTTATAATTGTATAGACACCAGTTCTTCAAATTAAGTTACATTTCACTGCACACGTTTCTATTGGTCATAGTAATGCACAATATGTGAGAAGTTGGGACTGTTAGTGTTTGCACATGTATAAATAATTCAGCAAGGGACTGGATAACAGCATTGCTGGTTCTAAGGACATTTCAAAAAAAATTTTTGTGAGTGCTCAAGTGGTGGTTCATGGACTTGCTATATTGTCCAAAAGACTCTTCGATGGTGATTGTGCACCTGCACAGTTGCAACAGATGGCTGGTGGCCGTCTCTACAAGGACTACAGTGGGTCTGCATCTTTGATGGCCCACCAATACCATTATTTCTACAAGGAGTACAGTGGGTCTGCACGTTTGATGGCCCACCAATACCGTTATCTCTACAAGGACTGCAGTGGGTCTGCATCTCTGGTGGCCCACCAATACTGTAATCTCTACCGGGACTAAAGTGGGTCTGCTCTGTGATGACCTACCTACTAATATTCTTCAAAACTTCGACTGACTCTGATGTGGGTTTGCTCTGTTGTGGCCCATTACCTGTCTGCATGTCAAGAATCAGCACTGTCTTTCCGTTGGAAGGACAACACTACTACTTCAAGACTGCATGGAAATCCATTACTTCTGTGTGCATTTTCTTTTACTGCTCAGACTTTGAGAAAAACACTGCTATTTTACTGTGATGAACGATCAGGACTGTCTTTATGGACTGTGAGAAAATTTTAGCTTTTGACCAACATTGTATCAATAAGTGTGTTCATTTGATATCTTTCTTATTGTAATTATGAAAAATTTTTTCAAATCTGTATTGGCCACTGCCCAAAACAATTTGTAAAATTTCTTGTGGGGAGCATGGGGGCTATGTATGTAGGCTGTTTAGGTTTTCTTATTGGTAACGCCACGTAGCGCTCTGTATGAAAATCACTGGCTGTGCTGTGTACAGTCTGTGGCTAGTTTGCGTTGTTGTCTGCCATTGTAGTGTTGGGCAGCTGGATGTTAACAGCGCATCGCGTTGCGCAGTTGGAGGTGAGCCGCCAGCAGTGGTGGATGTGGGGAAGTGAGATGCCGGATTTTTGAGAGCAGATAATCTGGATCTGTGTCCATCCGAAACAGTACATTTGTAAGAATGGATGTCATGAACTATATATATTATGACTTTTGAACACTAGCAAGGTAAATACATTGTTTGTTCTCTATCAAAATCTTTCTTTTGCCAACTATGCCTATCAGTAGTTAATGCTTTCAGTAGTTTGAATCTTTTATTTAGCTGGCAGTAGTGGCGCTCGCTGTATTTCAGTAGTTCGAGTAACGAAGATTTTTGTGAGGTAAGTGATTTGTGAAAGGTATAGGTTAATGTTAGTCAGGGCCATTCTTTTGTAGGGATTATTGAAAGTCAGATTCCGTTGCGTTAAAAATGTTGTGTGTCAGTTTCAACACAGTCATGTATAATTTTTCTAAGGGGACGTTTCAGTTTGAATCACAATAGCAACATGCGTTATATCACTATACGCGTCTTTTCCAGAGCGTTCGAATGACAGTAAAAAAACTATGGTGTCCCATTTAAAAAACATTTACTTGCATCACTATCCCGGTCAATATAAACGTTGGGATTATTGTGCATGTACCAAAGTATGTGCCCCATAGTCGGCTATGATTCGCCGAACACCACTTGTCGATATGTGCAATCGCCCCCGGAATAATGGGGGTGTTACGTCTTGCACGACTCACCCTGTATATATATATATATATATATATATAGTGTGTGTGTGTGTGTGTGTGAGAGAGAGAGAGAGAGAGAGAGAGAGAGTCAGAGAGAGATAGAGATAGAGATATCTCCAATGTGGGGTTTGTCGGCCCACATGTGGCGCGTCCTCTGGTGGCGGATGGTAGATACGCCGGGTAGGTGGAAAATAAAATACCACCCGTGGACCAAAATGACAACTGGAATTTATGTTGTGTCTGAACTGCAGGAAGCGGCAGTAATGTCGGTGTTGTTTATCAGGAGGTGCGGCTGTGAACATGCTCCAGATACAATCCTTGGTTCTACACAATTAGCAAAGCTAGACAAGCAAACACGACTCGTACAAATAGCGACAAAATTACACCAGGTGGAAAACCCACCCACTACAAAGCAGCGACCAAGCATTCGGCATTCGGATTCTGGAGGGCTTGGACTTACACGAGGGAACCCACCCACTACAAAGCAGCGACCAAGCATTCGGATTCTGGAGGGCTTGGACTTACATGAGGGAGCAAGTAGGGGTGCTCTGGTAAGCTTCCACGAAAAACATGCATACGGCACTTTCAATATTCAGACACTTATTCAAGCAGCAAAATTTCAAAATCTCACAACAGAGCTCACGAAGCAGAAAATTCAAATTTTCGCCTTGCAAGAAACAAACTATACAGATTCAGAAACTATAAACTACAATAGTTACAGAATCTTCAAAATTGGAACAAATAAGAATATTGGCAAAGGAGCAGCACTATTTGGAATGGCCTTTGTTGTATACAAAAAAAGTACTGAACTCAGTAACAGATGCGAAACCCATCAAACACACAAACAAAAACTACACCATTACCAATGTACATGCACCAACAAATGGTGATTAATTAATTAAAAGAAACGGCTCCTCCCTCTGGAGGTTCAAGTCTTCCCTCGGGCATGGGTGTGTGTGTTGTCCTTAGTATAAGTCAGTTTAAGTTAAATTAAGTAGTGCGTAAGCTTAGGGGCCGATGACCTCAGCAATTTTGTCCCATAAGATCTTACCACAAAAATTTAAGAAGAAAAACAATAAAAAAATGCTTGAAAAATTAGAAATATTCTGGGAAGAACTTGAAACAGAGATGGCCAAAATTCCAAAAGATGACATGAAAATTCTCCTCGGTGACTTCAATGCACAAATTGGCTGAGAACACAGACACAAGAAGACAACAGGAAATTATCCAGCATGCAAATTTACCAACAGAAATGGCACACCACTCATGAATTATACCAACAAAACAACCGAAAATAATGTCAACATAATTTCGGAAACGTCCCAACAAACAAAAAAAACTTGGGGATCAGCCATCCATGGTTTGGGAGAATTTGATTGATAATGTTGCAATATCATATACCAACATGAAATTCACGATGTGCAGGTATGCAGAGGTGTAAATATCGATTTGGATCATTATTTAAACAGAATAAAAATTAATTTCATATCTGAAAGGAAATTCTAAAGAAAAACGCAGCTGATCCCAAAATTTAATCTAGACCCAAAATCACTGGAAAATGGGAAAACCAACACGCACAATATTGGGAGAAATTTCAAACTAAAATCATCAAAACAGCAAAAGATCTGATCCCTCTTCACAAAAAACCTAAACATCCTTAATGAAATGAAGAATGTGAGCATGCATTAGAAGAAAGAAGAACTGCCTGTCAAAATTACGTTTGCAACAAATCAGATGGAACACAAGAAATTGTTTGAAATGCGCAAACAGACTTCCAAGATTTAAGACAAATTAAAAGAAAGTATGTCAGTGAACAACTGTAATCAATCGAAGAAAACTTCAAAAACTACAATACACACGATTTCTATAGGAGCTTCACAAACCAGATCAAAGGGTACTCACGACAAAACCTGTGCTTTCGCAAGCAAGATGGTAGATTAGTCCTCATAAATAAAGAAAATTGACACACGTTTTTCGCAGCTCAAAAATTGTTCAGAACCCAGATTCTCGAAAGTGCAGCCAGAAATCTTACCACAGAACTCGTCAGCACCAACACTAGAAGAAATTTATGGGCACATGAAAAAACTTAAAAGCAATAAGGCCTCAGACCAGGGCGGAATCGTAGCAGAACTCTTGAAAAATTTAGGCCCAAATTCACTCAGAAAAATTACTCAAATAATCCAAAACATCTGCCAACCGAAAAAATCCCAGATGACTGTAAGATTGCTCTGATTCATCCACTACATAAAAAGATAGTAAATCAGATGTAAAAAACTGTAGGGGGATCACTTTATTACCAGTCACCAACAAAATTCTATCAGCTTGTCTCTTGAATAGAAAATAACAGCAAATAGAACCCAAAGTAGCAGAATATCAAACCAGATTCAGACCAAACAAATCATGTTGTTGTTGTGGTCTTGAGTCCTGAGACTGGTTTGATGCAGCTCTCCATGTTAATCTATCCTGTGCAAGCTTCTTCATCTCCCAGTACCTACTGCAACCTATATCCTTCTGAATCTGCTTAGTGTATACATCTCTTGGACTCCCTCTCCTTCACTTCCATACATGGCTACACTGCGTACAAATACTTTCAGAAACGACTTCCTGACACTTAAATCTATACTCGAAGTTAACAAATTTCTCTTCTTTAGAAACTCTTTCCTTGCCATTGCCAGTCTACATTTTATATCCTCTCTACTTCGACCATCATCAGTTATTTTGCTCCCCAAATAGCAAAACTCCTTTACTACTTGAAGTGCCTCATTTCCTAATCTAATTGCCTCAGAATCACCCGACTTAATTTTACTACATTCCATTATCCTCGTTTTGCTTTTGTTGATGTTCATCTAATATCCTCCTTTTAAGACACTGTCCATTCCGTTCAACTGCTCTTCCAAGTCCTTTGCTGTCTCTGGCAGAATTACAATGTCATCGGTGAACGTCAAAGTTTTTACTTCTTCTCCATGGACTTAAATAGCCACTCCGAATTTTTCTTTTGTTTCCTTTTCTGCTTGGTCAATATACTGATTGAATAACATCGGGACCAGTCTACAACCCTGTCTCACTCCCTTCCCAACCGCTGCTTCCCTTTCATCCCCCTCGACTCTTACAACTGCCATCTGGTTTCTGTACAAATTGTAAATAGCCTTTCGCTCCCTGTAATTTACCCCTTCCTCCTTCAGAATTTGAAAGAGTATTCCAGTCAACATTGTCAAAAGCTTTCTCTAAGTTTACAAATGCTATAAACGTAGGTTTGCCTTTCCTTAATTTTTCTTCTACGATACGTTGTAAGGTCATTATTGCCTCACGTGTTCCAACATTTCTACGGAATGTCAGGAGCAAATTTTCATCCTCAAAACCATACTCAATATGTGAGCTCTCAGACAAAAAACTGTACTATGCACATTTGTTGATTTAAAAAAAAACATGAGATTCAGTAGACAGGCCCTGACCATTCCAAATTTTAGGAGAGAGGGGATTAGATCCAAAGACACAAGAAATCATAAAACAAACACTAATTGGCACGAAATGTAAAGTAAAATATATGGGGGAGGTCTCAGAACCCTTCGACATTCAAACGGGTGTGAGACAAAGTGATGAACTCTCTCCTATTCTGTTCAGTGTAGTTCTAGACAGAGTTATGGAAGTATGGGAGAAAGAACTCAATCAATGTGGGGTTTGAAAGCCGATTCCAATTGTAAGTAGGCTGTTTAGGTTTTTTTATTGGTAACGCCACCTCTGTATGAAAATCACTGGCTGTGCTGTGTGCAGTCTGTGGCTGCTTTGCATTGTTGTAATACTCGCCATTGTAGTGTTGGGCAGCGGCAGCTGGATGTGAACAGCGCGTAGCGTTGCGCAATTGGAGGTGAGCCGCCAGCAGTGGTGGATGTGGGGAGAGAGATGGCGGAGTTTTGAAATTTGTCATGAACTGCTATATTTATATATGATGATATCAGGGTAAATACATTGTTTGTTCTCTATTAATATCTTTCATTTGCTAACTATCCCTATCAGTAGTTAGTGCCTTCCATAGTTTGAATCTTTTATTTAGCTGGCAGTAGTGGCGCTCGCTGTATTGCAGTAGCTTGAGCAGCGAAGATTTTTGTGAGGTAAGTGATTTGTGAAAGGTATAGTTTAATGTTAGTCAGGGCCATTCTTTTGTGGGGAATTTTGAAAGTCAGATTGCGTTGCGCTAAAAAAAAAATTGTGTATCAGTTTAAGGACAGTCGTGTATAATTGTTCAAAGGGGACGTTTCATATGTCGACCCTTAGCCTAGGATACCTCACTGGAATCTTCTGATTTTTTTCTTGTAGTTTGTGTAATTAGTGTAGCTATTGTTTATTGCTAGCGCGTAATTATAGAGAGAATTTCCTTTGTGGTTGTAGTTTTTCATTGTTGTACAGTAAAACAGTTGTGGCATGCATGTAGATTTGCAGCAAGTTTTTCGCAGCTGCGCTTGCAATTAACTAAATATTATTTTTAGTGCTATGTTAATGTGTTCTCTTATTTTTGCTCTTCAAATTGTGCTTTTCTGTGTTGTCGTGTGAAATATTGTGACAATAATGGCGTGTGAAAAACGTAATACTAGGCTCCAAAGTAAACTGAGAAATGACAGTGAAGACGAAAGCAGTGTGATAGCGCCGCAGAGTAATGAATTAACAGACATTCAAAGTAGTAATTTGGTAACTGTTCATAGGGAAATGGAGCAGGCGGCAAACAATGGCGTGGACAGTGAAACAATTAGTGAAGAGGGACGCATTATCGATCGATCGGTTGGCAACAGCTTGCCTCAGGAATCGGGAATGACAGGACACAATTTTGCAAATACTGTAGACTCAGGTTTTGGGTTCCCACCGTTTTCTCAAATGAGTCAAGACACATTTTCCACTTGTCAAAATGTGAATGTTGCCGGTGCAACTTCACTGCCGAAAAGCACTGAGGAACATGTTTCAGACACCAGTGCATTGTTATTACAATTAATGCAACAAATGGGACAAAAGCTTGAAAAGTTAGACACAATGGAACAACATCAGAGACAAACACAGCAACAGTTAGACACAATGGAACAAAATCAGAGACAAACACAGCAAAAGCTTCGAAAGTTAGACACAGTGGAACAAAATCTTAAAAAGTTAGACTCATTGGAACAAACACTTGAACAAACGCGTGAAGATTTAACTACTGAGTTACATAACATTGAATCGAAATGTCAAAAAGTCTGTAATAACGTAAAAACACCAATTTGTGAGCATTTTCAACCTATTTTTTTGCGGCATGAAAATGCATTACAGAATCACGAAGCAGCCATAAAAGAACTGCAAATTATTGTTCATGAAAATCATGAAACCTTGCAAGCTAAATTTGACTCAGTTGCATCTACCGATTCGGTACTTGCAAAAACTCAGGAAAACTTTAAGGACACAGTAGATACTCTGAAACTTGGTTCAGAAAAACACACTGAAGAGATAAGTACACTATCGGAGAAAGTAGCCGAACTTTCGGATCAGGTCACTAACTTATCTACAAAGGTAGATGATGATCTGAATGACACAAGACCCGTAGCCTTCACTGACACAGAAGAGTATGAACAAATAAGAAAATTCAAACAAAATCAGAATCAAATTAATACACAACACCAAAGAGAAATCCGGGAAGTACAAGATCAGCTGACACAGGTAATACAAGAATTACGTATTTCAGAGGACACTCGCGCTCCAACACGGGAAGAGGGACTTAGAAACACGGAAAAGCCGGAAAATAATAACACAGGGCATTTCGGAAGTTATGAAAGAAATTGGCAATGTGCACCGAATTTTGAGATGGAACGGCTGACACGACCTAACAATGACCGATATGCGACTCGCCGACATGATGATTTTGACTATAAGCTGTTCATTACTACACGTAAATTCAAAACATTTAAGAATTCTGGCAACGACATTCATCCACAAGCATGGCTCCATCAATTCTCTCATTGTTTTCCTCCCAACTGGTCGTTGGAACACAGATTAGAATTTATGTGTGGCTACTTAGAGAATGAACCAGCTGTAAGAGTGCGATCGGTCATTCACGATTGCCACAGTGAAGGAGAATTTTACCATGCCTTCCTCTCAGCATATTGGTCTCAAGCCACACAAGACCGAGTAAAACATGGTATCATAATGATGAAACGTTTCGAACAATCTGAATTTTCCAGTCTTATGAAATATTTTGAAGACATGTTGCATAAAAATCAGTATCTTTCAAACCCATACAGCCCCTCAGAACTCATCCGCATTTGCTTAATCAAATTACCTGAACATTTACGGCATATTATTTTAGCAGGACGTTGCAAAGACGACATTGAAGCTTTTCAGGGACTGTTACAAGAACTAGAAATTGACACTGATAATCGCGGAACGCGAAAACAAGGACACAACAATTACAGGTCACATCCGTCACAATTCCGTGACGACAGAAACAATAACCGGACACGACAAGGCTATTCTCACAACACAAATCGTGACCAAAACAGACACCACCCATATGACAACCGCTGGCAGAGTAATAATAGTTACAGGGAAAGATCGCATTTCCGTAGTAATGAATATGACAGAGATAACCACAGAAACAGACAATATGGGAACCAAAACAATTATTACCAGGGGAGACAGAATAACTTCAGACGCAACAGTTCAGCGCGGAGTTACGACTCAGGGAGAAGTTCTCCACCACATGACCGACAAACAAGAGACTATGTAAACTACCGACAAAACGACAGACGTGAATTTCATCAGAACTGGCGGAATTCTAACAGAGCTGGGCCCTCTCGGCAAGGCGAATTTGTAGAAGTTAGGTCTCCTAATCCCAATAACAACGCGCGCCCACAAAGAGACAGACAATGACTCGCGCCGCAGGCACCCACGTGCGCCAGGTGGCTCAGAGAAAAATAACATAGACGCTAACCTTGAGAAAAAATTCCAGTATTCTTTACCGACGTATACCGCCTGACAATTGCATTCAAGTTCAAACTCTGAGTACTATGAAGAGTAAAGGATTGCACCACACTTCACATGTAAAACCGCTTATTGAGAGATAATCTGCTTTTTAACTTTGTCATTGCCATAAAACTTTTCACTTCACATTACTAGTATGCTTGTCAGAATCTGTTAACATGTAACAATGTTGGAAGTTAAATATCCAATCAAGAACCAAGAGAACTTATTTAAACAGAAATGACGAATGCATTGTTACAGTGAACAGACGTCACAGTGTTATTGTGTGTGTACATTCTTGCTTGTTTGTTGCACGATTACGTAACGACTATAAGGCTCACATACTTAGAACATTTACTGGTACTGCTAATGAGATTTTAATGCAACATTTTGGTTTACTTGAAAATATATTCTGGATTTAAAGTACTTTCAGAGAGATACCAGATGACACAGTGGTTAGTTTATGTGACAGCTACACGATTTTATCAGGACGCTACTAATGAGTGACAATTTACAATATTGCTTTTGTAGTGTTTCTGTTTTATTTCTGCACAGTTTTTCTGTTTTATTCTGCAAAGTAAAACATGTTTTAGTAGTAACTTTTGTGGTATATCTACAATGAAATTGCCTTTTCCGTAGCACAACAATACGTTACAGCACAGTACTTTCTTCATCATGGCAATAAGCGTAATAACTAAGATATCTATACATAAAGCATTTCACTTTTGTTTATCATGAGGTAAGTACATTGACTTCTGCAGAACTTAGCTTTCGGAGGACGATAAGTACGACACTTCCACAGAATTATCTTACAGCAAGACGCACATTTAGCGCTACAGGACACGCATTTGAGTGATTAATTTTGTACTTAAAACATTTATGTTTACAGATATTTGAAGTACAATGATACAAAGGTTTTCAGTGATACATTTCATTTCATTGCTGTAATCTGTAACACATGAGGGTATAATTACATTAATCCTCAGGGGGGTACATGCTTACTTTGTGTACCATGTGTGTGGCAACCACAAGGAACCCTAGCTAATATGGCATTTGCTTATTCAACTTTACACATCGGTACCATATTTCTCTAAAACATAAATTACACAGCTATCTGATCATTTAACAGAGAGATAAACATGTTTTTTACTACGTCAGTGACACATGTTTACGTAATTACACCGTTGGATAACTTCACACTTACGAAATTGTATTTTGTCTGTACTGTGTGAACTCTTCATATTTTTTCGGAACCATTGTGATACTATGAGAGCTTTGAATGATGTATTTGGTATGGATTCATGATTTTTAAAGTACGTTTGAGGCAGATGACACTTTTGACATGAGCAGATAATTTTTTTAATTATTGGAGGAAGCTACGACGATTTTGAGATTTGACTGAGGTGTTATGATGTTATTTTTTTCGACGACGATGTGTATTATGCTGCTGAGGTATGTTTATGATTAATAGGCTGAGGCTATATGAGTTATTTGATTATGCTTCATATTTATAATGACGAAATATTGACGAGTGTCGATGGTTACGTATATGTGTAATAAGGTAAGGAGTAATGAATAGTGGGTAGGGACTCTTGACTTGTGAAACAGGATGTTGGAAACCAAGAATCGTACTTTAAGAGTTATGAAATGTGTGTAAATGCGTGAATGTATCACAATGCCGGCGAAAATTTTTTTGGACACTTATATTTATAGGATTTTGTTTCTACAGATTTGCAACGCTAATTCTTGACCTGTGAAATATTTTTATGTGAGACTGTCACTGTAGCGGAAACTGCTGTCGTAAATATTTCCATAAGAAAGTTAAGTGACCACCTGCACGTAATGCGTCGCGGGCACCCACCTGGGCGACAACCGCCCGAAAAGAAAAAAAAAAAAAAAAGCCATTAGCCTTTCAGCGGCACAGGTAGAAAGAAAAGGGGAGGCCATCGTCCGTGCTACTGACATTTCCTTGTTGAAAGCATACTGTGGAGCTCGTAATTTATGATATTTACTGAAATGCCTAATAAAATGACAAGAAATATTTTTACATCTGCACACCTGATTATGACAAGCGTCTTTCTATGAGAGTTGAGAGAATTTCTACTAACTTATGAAATGTCACATGACTACTGAATGATATTTTTATGCTTTGCTTTTCATAGTTGCTTATTTCATTTGATATCTGGTTTCCAGCTGTGTTGCAGCATTGCTTTTATAAAATGAAATGCATTAGGTAATGTGAACACTTTCTGTCAACAGATCTATTAAATAATTATTTTATGATCCACATTCTTTAAAAAAGGAGCACTTGGAAAGGAAAGAACAATAAGAAGGAACTAGTAACAGTAACACATAATTTTCTTTTCAAGTACATGGTAATATTTCTTTTTACAATCAGTTGTTGTGGTGCACCACTTTAATTACATAGACATTAAGATGTGATTATACATTTCCCTTATCTGCATTGTTATCTTTACTGTAATATTTTTTCTGCTTGAGCTATGTCATGTTTAGATATAAGCTGCTGTTTGCCAGGCATAGTGCTACTGAACTTTAATTTGTGTTACTCTGCTAAGCCAGATTTATTTTTTTGTTTGCTGCGCATTGCCTCATATTAGTTGTTATGTTGAATTGCTTGGTAATTTAGATTTACTGTAGCTTGCTTTGCGATTTTCCATTTTTTTATTGCTGTTTATATTAATTGTTTTATGTGCTGCTGCATTGCCTCATCCCTTAGTTTAGCATCTGAGCTCAGTAGATTTAAGTTAGCTTAAGAGGGGGTAGACTATATAAGAAACTAACTATTATAAATTTATAAGAAATAGGATACTGTACAGTGGAGAAAAACTATTATTGACAGAGGATGTGAACAAAATACAGAAGGCAGGCTTAGATAGGACTTTTTGGGAATAATGATGAACAAAGGGAGATCTCCATGCAAAATACTGCAGTAAAACAAACCCTGTCCTTTCCCTTTTGTGTTATCTCACTATATGTTTGTGTACCCTTGTGTATTTGTTTTCTTCCTGTCTCTGTGTAGTTTCATTTTTTTCTTCTTTTAATATTAAGCTACATTCACTATGATGAGGAATACTGTTATCCTCGAATATAATTGGCATTAATAATATGTTATTTACTTTGTAAAGATGTTAGATATTATTAGTTCTGTTCTGTTTAATGCTCATGTGTGAAGTTGATGTTTCAAAAGTTATTGTGATCTTTTATGTATGTACTCATGTCATAATTCCACTGATGTATATGTTAGTTCGATTCTTTTGTAAAGCCTGTACTACAAATGTTATCTGTATTATTATGTTCTTTAATGATGTATTTTGTACCTTTGTTATTGTATTTTTATGTTACCAAATTGTAATTGTCACCAGTTCATGATATTATTAACTTGTTAGTTACATTTCACTGCACACGTTTCTGTTGGTCATAGTATATGGACAATATGTGAGAAGTAGGGACTGTTAGTGTTTGCACGTGTGTTAATAATTCAGCAAGGGACTGGATAACAGCATTGCTGGATCTAAGGACAATTCCAGAAACTTTGTGAGTGCACACGTGGTGGTTTATGGACTTGCTATATTATTTGCAAGACTCTTCGATGGTGACTGTGCACCTGCACAGTCGCAACAGATCGCAACAGATGGCTGCTGGCCATCTCTACAAGAACTACAGTGGGTCTGCATCTTTGATGACCCACCATGCCATTATTTCTAGAAGGACTGCAGTGGGTCTGCACCTCTGGTGGCCCACCAATACCACAATCTCTACCAGGACTCCAGTGGGTCTGCTCTGTGATGATCTACCTACCAATATTCTTCAAAACTTCGAATGACTCTGCTGTGGGATTGCTCCATTGTGGCCCATTACCTGTCAGCATGTCAAGAGTCAGCACTGTCTTTCCGTTGGAAGGACAACACTACTTCTTCAAGACAGCATGGAAATCCACCACTTCTGTATGCATTTTCTTTTACTGCTCAGACTTTGAGAAAAACACTGCAATTTTACTGTGACGAATGATGAGGACTGTCTTTATGGACTGTGAGAAAATTTTAACTTTTGACCAACATTGTATCAATAAGTGTGTGCCTTTGATTTCTTTGTTATTGTAATTGTGAAAAATTTTTTAACAAATATGTATTGGCCAGTGCCCAAAAAAATTTGTAAAATTTTTTTGGGTAGCATGGGGGCTATGTAAGTAGGCTGTTTAGGTTTTTTTATTGGTAACGCCACCTCTGTATGAAAATCACTGGCTGTGCTGTGTGCAGTCTGTGGCTGCTTTGCATTGTTGTAATACTCGCCATTGTAGTGTTGGGCAGCGGCAGCTGGATGTGAACAGCGCGTAGCGTTGCGCAGTTGGAGGTGAGCCGCCAGCAGTGGTGGATGTGGGGAGAGAGATGGCGGAGTTTTGAAATTTGTCATGAACTGCTATATTTATATATGATGATATCTAGGTAAATACATTGTTTGTTCTCTATTAATATCTTTCATTTGCTAACTATCCCTATCAGTAGTTAGTGCCTTCCATAGTTTGAATCTTTTATTTAGCTGGCAGTAGTGGCGCTCGCTGTATTGCAGTAGCTTGAGCAGCGAAGATTTTTGTGAGGTAAGTGATTTGTGAAAGGTATAGTTTAATGTTAGTCAGGGCCATTCTTTTGTAGGGAAATTTGAAAGTCAGATTGCGTTGCGCTAAAAAAAAAATATTGTGTATCAGTTTAAGGACAGTCGTGTATAATGGTTCAAAGGGGACGTTTCACAATGTGACAAACAACCTCTTCATACTACGTCTCGCATTTGCGGACGACCTGGCGATACTAACAGAGGATGAGGAGACTGCAGTCAAACAGCTGAATATACTCAAAGAATGTGCAGGTTTCCAATTTTCCTTTGAGAAAACTGAATTCTTTTGTTGAAAAGCAGAAACTGCAAGCTTGAAAAGGAAAAATATGTAGAAATTGACAAAGTATCATACTTTAAATACCTTGGAGAATTCATCAGATCGACAGGTATTAAAAAAAATCTCACAGCAACAGAGCCTCCAAAAAATTAAAAAACGGTTAGTGTTAACGCAAAACCTGTACAACAGAAAATCAATGTCCACAGGGGCAAAATTTCGACACTTCAAATACTGACATAAAATCAGCAGTCCTCCACGCAAGTGTAACAATAACCCTTAATAAGAAACAACAACTTGAAGACATAGAAATAGAAGAGAGAAAGTTCATCAGGAAAATTCTACGAGGAAGACATAACCAAGACGGTTATAGGCTACAATCAATTAAAACAACAGTAAAATTTTCAAACATCGAAACCGATATTACTGAAAGGCCAGTGAAATTCTTTGACCATCTGAGCCAACTACCAGAAAATAAATAATAGATTATGTAACCTGAATTAAGCATCCCACACCTTGGCTTGATGAAATTCGAAAGTACCTAAATAATGCAATATGAGACCAGCAGGCATTCTAGCAAGAGACACCTTCAGACACAAAGTAGACAAATGGGAAGTTACATCAGAGACACCAAAGAGAAATAACAGTACAGATGAAAGTAGTTTGATGAGCGTAAACAAGCCTTTTCGGAAAGAATGAAATCCTATTGGGAGAGCAAGAAGTTTCTGGGGAGATTTAGTCAATAATAATAATAATAATAATAATAATAATAATAATAATAACGTATATGAGCTAGTAGAAAGCGTCGAATGCTCTTTAACGATACTCGCAGATAATGATGTTGTCTCTAACAAAGCAGCAACTCCAGAAGATAGTTCGATTTGCAGAATGATCTCCAGAGAATTCATGAATGATGCAGGCTCTGGCATTTGACACAGAACGTAAGTAAATGTTACACATTGTCCTTGAATAGGAAAAGAAATTCACTACTATACAGCTACACTATTGATGACAAACCACTTTAAACTGTATCTACCGTAAAATACCTAGGAGTAACTATCCAAAGCGGCCGTAAGTGGAATGACCACATCAAACAAATAACGGAAAAAGAGAACGCTAGACTCAGATTCAGAGGAAGAATCTTAAGGAAATGTAACTCATCTACGTAGGAAGTGGCTTATAAGGCGCTTGTTAAACAGATTCTAGAGTATTTTTCATCTGTATGGGATTCCTGGCAGGTAAGACTGATAGAAGAGACAGAGAAGATCGAACAAAGAGCGGCGCAATTCGTCACGGGATCGTTTAGCTGTCTAGAGAGTGTTACGGAAACGCTAAAGAAACTGCACTGGCAGACATTACAAGACAGGCGTTCTGCATCGCGGAGAGATTTACTATTGAAATTTCGAGACGGCACTTTTCGGAAAGAGTTGGACAACGTATTACTTCTTCCCAAATACATGTAATTACGGAAATACGCAGTTTATTAATTTGTTGAAGAAGAGAAATTATTTCTGACTCTAAAGTGCAATGCAATTTTGCAGTTTCTCGTGCTCTTCAATGAAAAGCGATTGGCAACTCGTATAACAAACTGATTGGAAATTCAGTTATTTCTAAAACAACAATTTCTCGCTAAGAGTTTCTTACAGCCTCAATATAATGGATTCTGCTCAGGGGACAACTATAGAAGACTGCAGGTTGGTGAATATTTATTAGAACTTATGCTTTCCACTCAGGGCGGTGGAAACAATAGGCAATATTAGTACAAATGAGATCAGTGACACGTCATCTGTGGTAATATAAAGAGGTATGAAGGAGAGAAATATTTTTGAGGGAAGGTGTTATCATACACACGTATGCCAACCTCTCATTCTATCTCTCTTTTTTAACTTGCAATAACATCTGGCGTAATGACCACGAAGAGAAAATTCGAGAAATTACAGCAAATACAGAGGCTTACGGACAATCGTTCTTCCCACGCTTAGTTCGCTTGCAGAGCAAAGTTGGAGGGCTCAGTTAGTGGTATAAAAAGCACCCTTCGCCACACACCATTATTTGGATTGCTGTGTGTGACGTAGATGTAGATGTACATTGATCTAGATGTAGATTCATCAATATAATAACTTTCTTTGTCATCCGTGTTTAACTGTTACTGATTCCATAAGTAAGACTGAAATTAAATCTAGATAATATTTCTGTATGTATACGCCCACCATTGTTGCCACGCAGTCTACTCAGATTTACGCTGCTGTTGCCGGTATGCGCTGCTATTCAGCTGCGCCTTTTCAGTGAGAAGATCAGATAAAAACGTGTTTTACGAAGCGAGGCCATTCGAGCAGCATGCCGGTGATGGTTCGACCAGTGGATTTTCATTTTTCAGCGGCTGCCTCTTGCAGAGAGATGGGTTGTTCACTTCGGTTTTGTGACATCCGCTCGACCCGTATCACTGTGGCCTCCGCCTGTGTCAACGAAGAGGCCGTTATCTGCTGCGCGCACACCTGCCTCATGTCAGTGTCATTCGAGGACCGCCAATCGTATGAAGCGAAGTGTTATAATGAGGTTTCGCAGCCTTCTGCTTTTGATGTCAGTCTCTTATCTGACATCTAATTTCGCAGTCGTCTGCATTACGCACGCCTTATCACTCACTATGACAATATCAACTGTGTTTCATTGTCATGGAATGACGGAATGCTGCATACCGTTTTTTTAAGGCATTATAACAGTTCTTTACTCTACCATCATTATTTACCACATACTGTGCCCCTTACGACTACTACTACTTGTCACTGTACATTCGATCCTCGACACTATTCTTCAGATTCTTACTGTCATATATTCACTAAGCTATTGATCTGACATTTTAGTACCAGAGCTTACAACTGTTTTTTTTTTTTTTACTTACATATAGGCTCTTCAATGTATTAACTAGGTGTTTAGGAAAACCTTTTAGTTCCAATATTTTCCACAAAAGGTGCCTCTTTACCTTGTAAACGGCTTTGTCAAAATCAATAAATAAGTTTCTAAGCCAAATGTCGGATGAAAATTTAATAAATCGAGGTGTTCGACAAGGATGCAGTCTATCGCCCAATTGATATACTGGCGTGCTATTTATGAAGTGGAGGGATGAAATACACTTAGGAATTAAAATAGCGTCTATCCTACCCTTAAATATTCTTGGCATGTGCTGGTGGCCAGATAATTGTACAGGAAACAGCAGATAATTTAAAAAGAGAAATATGTAGATTGATCCAAACAGCAACTTATTACTATATGTTACAACTTAAATACATCTGCAAAGAAGACAAAGATAACGGCTTTCAAAGGAAAGAATACAGTCATATCGAAAATAATACTTAATGAGAAAATTTTAGTTCAAATATCCCACTTCAGTTACCTAGTATGTGGTAATAGTCTGAACTGTGACATAGGTATTGAGAAGCAGGTTAATAAGTATCAAGGTATCCGTGGAACAATTGGAAGAAAATTGGGAAGACGAGCAATGAAATAAACACAAATAAAATTCTATAAAGTTATGACTCTACCTACTTTTGTGTATGATTCCGAACCAAAACAAAAAATTCACGTATACGAGCAGCAGAGACGAAGTTCATGACATATGTAAGAGAGTAAAATAAGAAATGAAACAATAAGAACACATTTAAAAATATTTTCAGTTAATGAAAAGATTATGTTGATAGATTGACAGAAAACAGATTGCCAAACAGTAATGAAATATCAGCCGGCTAGAAAGACAGAAATAGGTAGGCCGCGTAAGAGATGTATGGATGAATGAGTGATAGAGATCGGACCAGGTAGTTACAACACCTAATTCTTGGAAGGAGAAGATGATGATGATCTTGATGATGAAGGCTACGCAATTCAATTATCCACTATTGCAGCCTAAATCCATTCATTCATCAATCCACACAAGGGATGTCATCTAAAACACTCCTTGTGTTGGAAAGAGGCAAGGTTGTGCAAATCCATCACATCTAGCGGTTTATCTGAATACCAATAACCTATCGCCTTCAGAGGGGTCCCTACGCAGTATTTTCAGAGATCTCCCTTCATTGCAGTCGAAGCGCTTGGTCAAGCTCTCGTCCAGAAGTGGCGGACGTAGCTCTGTAATGGTGATAATTGGAGGAAATCCTTAGTTACTTGGCTTGCACTATACAATTCATTTTTAATGGATGCCATTTAATGATTCCAGCGGTGTTTCATATCAAAATTCCCTTTAATATTTTGCACATGTAATACACAGAAAGAATAGGCTTCTAACACCCGCACTTGGTGAAGCAAGCTAAGGGAACCGCGTACGCGTTCAAGAATCGCTCCTTGAACACTAGTCGTAACCTCTCGCCAGTTAAGTGCCACCATTTTGGTCGTGTTGCGATCTACTATGATCCCTGTTTAGATCTACTATGATCCCTAAAATCTCGTGGCCGTCGACCACCGTCGCCGGGAATGTGCATTTGCGATCATTCATGTGGGCACCAAACAGGCTGCAAAAGAATTCCAAGGTATCCTTGAGCACGAAAGTGTCGTGAGCATTTCTTACAAAACCACGAAGTCGTCGGCGTAAGCGCAGACCGAGAATCGTTCTCTCAATATAGTCCAGCCACGCAGTTGCATGGCAATACGCCGAAGCAAGGATTCTAAGAACAAGAAGTGTGACATGGATAAGGAGCTTCTCTGGGGTAGACCACGTCGGATCGTAATCCTAGGGATAAAAAAATGTTCAAATGTGTGTGAAATCTTATGGGACTTAACTGCTAAGGTCACTAGTCCCTAAGCTTACACACTACTTAACCTAAATTATCCTAAGGACGAACACACACACCCATGCCCGAGGGAGGACTCGAACCTCCGCCGCGACCAGCCGCACAATCCATGACTGCAGCGCCCAGACCGTTCGGCTAACCCGCGCGGCATCCTGGGGATAAGGTGACCATTCACAACCACTAAAACATGGATACCAGTGAAACGATTGGCGTGGACTTGTCGTGCATCGTTAGTAAAATCCAAAGCGGTTAACACATTCATTAAAAAAAGTGTGTCTGATTGAGTTAAATGCCTTGTGGAGGTCGACAGAAGAAAAGGCTCCCATGATACTGATGGCCACAGCCTGCGAAACGACATCTCGAATTTGGTAACAGAGATGGGCGTTTACGGCTCGACCGACAATTGTGAAGTTTAGGAGAGCAATTGGACGAAGTGTCAATATCAGGTCGACCCTTGGTTTTGGCGATGAGGACCATTTTACCTTCTTTGAAGGGAGCAGGGGGCGAGACAACGCGTATCACTTCATTGACCACCGATGTTATTTTGTCACCAATGAGAGACGAAAAATGAACATAAAATTCCGTAGGAATACCATCCAATACAGGTGGCTTGCGTGAATGAGACCCAGTAACACATCGTATAGATCTCTGATCGAAGAAAAATGGCATTTAATTCCGGGATGACGACGTAGTCCAGAAAGAGGAAAAGTAATCTTAAAAATTTTCAGTCGGAATTTGGGCATCATACAGCTCAGTAAAGTAGTTAAAAATTAATTCGAAAATGTTACGGTGGGAGGTTGACGCTGGGAGGTTGACACTTGACCTTCGACATCAGCGAAGCATGCAAAGCAGAAGGGTTTCCTGCACATCCGCTACGGACTGTGTAGTGTAGTGAAGTAGTTTCATCTTGTGAGATGGAACATGGTTGGGATCTCGTCCGGAACGCTTCCACATGAAATTGTTTCAACTGTAGAGATTTCGATTTAATTCGCTCTACGTCCGTAATTCGAAGAGGACCTTGCCTAGTGCTATCTGAAGATGACATAATACAAAGTAATAAAATTCTTGGGTACACCGGACATTTGCCGCCTTTACGACACCAAAACACACGAGAGCTTCACACATTTGTGGCCATGCAATATCCACCATTACACAATAGACGAGTACTGTTCTATAGCGCAAAAGCAATGGGCCCATACATCTTGAATGACAACACCAAAGGAATGGTTTTGTAGATACACTATATTGAGCATCCAGGGAAAACGATACAATTTTACCAGCTGCTGCACATAATTAAATGTTACGGCTACAGCACAGTAAAAAATGCAGGTATCACGTCAGCATCCAAAAGCTAACCGCGCAAGGAATCAGGAAGGTAGAAGCATCAAGTCGACTGCTTGAGGTGGCAGTAAAATAAGTGTATTCGACAAGTGCAGGATACCGACAAACCCATGCACTGAATAGATGCAAAGAGCGTACCATGTTCTTGAGTAGTAAAATTAAGAGACTGACACACCGGGCCCGCATCTCGTGGTCGTGCGGTAGCGTTCTCGCTTCCCACGCCGGAGTTCTCGGGTTCGATTCCCGGCGGGGTCAGGGATTTTCTCTGCCTCGTGATGGCTGGGTGTTGTGTGCTGTCCTTAGGTTAGTTAGGTTTAAGTAGTTCTAAGTTCTAGGGGACTTATGACCACAGCAGTTGAGTCCCATAGTGCTCAGAGCCATTTGAACCTTACACACCGGTCGGAGAATTTAGTTGAAATCACCACCCAACAGAATCTTTATAGGGTATTTACAAAGTAGATAAATAATTTACTCCTCTTAGAAACGCTAAAGTTCCACATAGTTGACCATAGCCAAGAAGGGGCAAACAGAAGAAGGAATGTGAGATCCTGTACCCCTTCGAAATCTCGTAATGGAATTCCTTCCCTATAAAGCAAGGCAGTGCCCGAAGGAAATTCGGAAGGCACATTAGAAAAGGTCGTGAACCCAGTGATTGACAACTGGCCAAACAATGAAACTTCCTGGCAGATTATAACTGTGTGCCGGACCGAGACTCGAACTCCTGACCTTTGCCTTTCGTGGGCAGGTGCTCTACCAAGAGCCATGTCACCGCAATGTCCTTTCTTCCAGGATCGCTAGTTCTGCAAGGTTCGCAGGAGAGCTTCTGTGAACTCTGGAGGGTAGGAGACGAGGTATTGGCGGAAGTAAAGCTGTCACGACGGGGCTTGAGTCGTGGTTGGGTAGCTCAGTTTGTAGAACACTTGTCCGGCAAAGGAAAAAATCCCGAGTTCGAGTCTCTGTCCGGCACACAACTTTAATATGGCAGGAAGTTTCATATCAGCACAAACTCCGGTGCAGAGTAAAAATCTATGCTGGTAAAGTAATGCTTCTTGTGAAAAAAAAAAAAACGTCTGAAATAGTCGTATACAAACTGTAGAGAGCGGTTAGCCAGAGTTTACAACCAATCCAGTTACGTACTTGCATAGACAACTGAACAGGAATAAAAACTACAAAATTACAAAACCATCAATGAACGGAGCTGTGTACCTGTATTAATGGCAGAAAAATGGCTCTGAGCACTATGGGACTTAACATTTGTGGTCATCAGTCCCCTAGAACTTAGAACTACTTAAACCTAACTAACCTAAGGACATCACACACATCCATGCCCGAGGCAGGACTCGAACTTGCGACCGTAGCAGTCGCGTGGCTCCAGACTGAGCGCCTAGAACCGCTAGACCACCGCGGCCGGCTGAATGGCAGAATCAATAGATGAAACGCAGGGAGAAGAAGTGTGAACATCTCTCAAGTGCTTTTACTTCTGCCGTGATGCGGCTCTCTCCGGCTGGCTACGGCTCCTCGGAATCGCCGCTTCCTAATGCTGTTGAGTGGGTGGGTCATGCAGAAATCCATATGTGAGAAGATCTTCGCACCCCAACCGTTGACAGACAACTTCTCGCCTTGGAGATTTGTTTAGTAAATGACAAGTCGTCCTCCTCTTGGAAATCAATTATACTCATCAAGAGGTTGTGATAGAGGCCGCGGCAGAAGACGCAGAAGTAGTTTGGGTTGCTGAGACAACAAGACAGGTGTCCGACAGAGCTGAGTGACAAGTGAGGTCCTGAAACCAATTCCTTAACAGGCGGTGCCACGAGGCTGCCTGAATAATGAGAGGATTACCAGATGACCTATTAGCAACCACTTAATCAGATGCAGAAACACCCATGGCTTCCTCGTACACAAATTCAGGTCGGAGAAGCGGGTCTTTCAATGGAGCGTTACCCGAAGGGCGCGACAGAGGAAAAGGCTCCTCAATTGCATCATGGTCCTGCATTCTGCGATTCTTGTTTTGAACGATTGGGGCCGACATCGCGAGAGTGACGGCTTAATTTCCCTAAGTATGGGCAGCGAGCCAAAATCGTCAGCATTCTCTCTCAAAAATCGGCTTTGATCTTCATTAACTGGGGTTAGCCGGGCTGTAAATTTCTGTGAGAGAAGTTCCACTAAAGTCATTTTTTACACTTTTCGTAAGCGGATTTTAATACTACCACATGATGCAGAGAATTGGTATGGAGGTGGCCGCTCTGACTGAAAATAAAGCAGGTTCCTATGGACAGTATAAATACTATGTCCCTGATAAACACATACCCACAAGTTGCTACAAACCGAACACCACTATGGAACTGTAACTGTTGCTGTGTAGACCAGCGTTCACTTCGAATATGTCGTATATCCCCACAAATGGAGCAGGATAGACCTGAGAAAACTACCATCTATCTCGGGTGGAAGATTAAAGTCTCGAAGTTTTCCGTGCACCACTTCTACATTCGCCAAAAGAACCATGCTACTTGAACCGCCACGATGTGTAAAAGGGATCTGAGTACCATGACATAATAACATCCTGTAAACCTGAAGTAGGTCAAGAAATTTGATTAAAAAGTTATTAATCAAAGTGCATTTGGCCTGTAGTAACCGTGATGCTGTCTAACAACCAGTTGTACATCTGTAAAGAGCCGGGGTGCACATGCCATGTGGATTTATCAAAGCTGAATCTGACAGTACAGACCACAGGCTAAAAACAGCAATGCCACGTGCACAAGGACTCACACTGAAACTTCCCCTTTGTATGTAAAGAACGTCTGTGCTGGTGAACTTCTACGTTATTTGATTTTCAAACAGCTGAGAAAAACTGAACGTACTCAGACAGTTCTCTCTTTACTTATTCTGATCATCACTAAACTGACACACAGTATTTTATCGCAACACAATCTGACTTTTAATAATCCCTACAAAAGAATATCGTTGCCTAACAATAACTTGTACCTTTCACGAATCACTTACCTCACAAAAGTCTTTGTTACTCGAACTGCTGCAATACAGCGAGCGCTAATACTGCCGGCTAAATAAAAGAGTCTAACTAGTGAAGGCATTAACTACTGATAGGCATAGTTAGCAAACGAAAGATTGTGATAGAGAACAAACAATGTATATATATATATATATATATATATATATATATATATATATATATATATATATATATCAGTTCGTGACATCCAGTTTTACAAATTTCCTTTCTCAGACGGACACACGTCCAGATCGTCATCCCATAGTAACCTCTCAAAACTCTGGCATCTCTCTCCCCACATCCACCACTGCTGGCGGCTCACATCCAACTGTCTAACGCTACGCGCTGTTCACATCCAACTGCCCAACACTACACTAGCGAATATTCCAACAATGAGTCCAACCAGCCACAGACTGCACACAACACAGTCAGCGATTTTTATACAGAGCACTACGTGGCGTTACCAACATAAAAACCTAAACAGCCTACTTACAACACGACACTGAACGATAACGAATGAGACACGTGGCACCCTACGGTAGTGGGTGGAACTAGGATAACCTACTACCCAGACTCTGACGTGAGAATACCGCGAAACCACGAGGTCTGACAACCAGAGTGAAAATGCTACCTTTTCTTGAGAGTAATGAGTCGTTTATTGCCATTGTTTGTTATCTCATATTCTTTCCCGTTCCTTCTAGTTTAGATACTTGTAAACAGAGATAAAAGTGAAAGATAGTGATCGCTGGCGAATTTTCAGCGAGTGCACATTTCTATGTGTTCGCTTCCATTCCCTCTGGTGTGATAAGGTTTTAGGTGCTCAAAATTTGAGTATATGCACACCGGATATTTACTGTTCGCAGCGCTGCACGCTCTTGTCACAGCTGCTTCTTCTCATCGCCTAATCGCGCGCTCGGCAGGCAGTGCTGTACAAACCGCTGTTATAAGCTAGTTTTTCGTGTGGTACGAATTAGTCGTTTCAGAATTTCTTAAAAATACCTATAGTGCATCATGCGCTTTTGAATTTTTGGCAATGTCTTTCTTTCAGTGTATTCGTCCTGCGTAAAACATTTCAGGCTGGATTTCGACATATAGGATTCGACCATTCCCCTGTATGTGCCGCCACACAAGAAAAATAATAAGGGAGAGATTACCACAGGAACCGATTCTTGCTCGTTCAGTCATCATTTGGCCGTGGTTGTCTGTTGTAGTATTTAACGTGGCATCCAACCATGACCAGGGGCTCCCGGCGATCATGATGAGCTACAAGGTTAGTGGTTGCCTACAGGTGAGGAACCGCATTCACGCATGCTGACTGAAGACGACGGAGGGTTGGTGGGGCGGAGAGGGTGGCTACCAGCGTGAGGGTCGGACTGGCCTGGCTCAAAGCCGGTTGAGGATCAGCTGCTGGACTGAAGGAAAGGGGACGCGGCAGGGGACAGGGTTGGCGACGAGCCTGTTGCCACGGCAGCACACCCGACAAGGCGTGACGGCTCCTTGACCCAGTCTGGCCTTCAAGTGAACCGAGGTACGTGTGCTCTCCGAGTCTGCAAGCGACTCTACCGTTCACTCTCTGAAGAGAAAGGTCACTTTGTCGTCAACAAATTGCTTCGCAAGGAATGCACCGGCGGTGTCTGCACACCTAGGACGTGCTTGTACCCACGAATTCTCTACTCTTCTGCCTCGCTCTTCCAGTGTTGTGAAGTACCTTGTGAAACTGAATGTATAACCGTTAGATCAAATGTATAACCATTAGATCATATACAACTACAAAAACATAAATACTTAAACAGGTTACCAGCACTGCAACAAAAGAAACGTACAGCATTTATGAATAAGGCTTGGCATTAAGTACGTAAACAGGACACCAGCATTACAATTACTTACGGCATTCAGTAACAAATATAGCTTTATAGAAATGCTCAACCACACATTCTTTGTACATGAGTTTACCTATGCATATTTAATAACATGAAACATTAAAAAAACTAAGGGGATAAGATGTTGAAGGTCTCCACAAACCCACAGATGGCTGTTGCTAAATGATTAGCCAAGACACAAAATATCACACTGGATTCCAGTATTTATCATCGACACAGATTTTGTTGCCTGGTAACAGATACATATAACCTGGTTGTCCTCCTGCAAAAGTTTTCACACTTACTGCTCTCCGTTATCTCTTATCGGAGCACTTTGAATTTCACTTCTCTTTACAGTATAGGCTCTGTGGCCAAGCTAAAAACTAAATATGCACCAGGCTGGAGAAAGGTATAAACCATCTTGTTACTCTCTTGGAATTGTTCTCTCTCTTCTTTCCATCCATTCTACTTATCGCAGGTCTGCTTGGCTCACCTTCACATGTTAAGTAGCTTGCGTTAATCTTCCGTTCGTGTTCTGGTTTTAGTGTCCTTCCCAACGCTCCATCACACTAATCACCTCTCAAAACAACGTGCTAGAAGCAACACTACAATAACATTATCCACAGATAACTGACACTCCTTGGTTTTACAACTTATCACTACTCAGGCAGACAAACGAAAAACAATATCACCAACCTTACCTGTGCAATCCAAGTGCAGGTCTATCCTCTGCATTCCTTGAGCAGTAACTTTACCTCGGCCTTCCGACGTCAGGTAGGCAAAACAGGCCTTGCGTTCCCTGGCTGTTTGCAGAACTTCCTTTACCTCCATCTGAATTATTCATTCTCATGGCAAATTGATAATTCATAACACCGGGTCAGTTTTCTTCCCTGTGTCTACGCCAAGTTTCCTTCCGTCAGAGCCCAGTTCTTAGCTCTGGTGAGGTACACCATGAGGATTCTTTGTCCATCACAATATTTTAAAATGAGTGAAGCAGTCACACTAAGCACTGGCAGCTAAATACCAACTCGCACTAAATCCAGATGTTAGCCTATTAGTGTGTCACATATCGAGTTCCTCTTTATCAGGGCCGGACTCTCCGCAACCGAAATGGACCGTATTAGTGGTTTAAATTGCCATTCGAATGGTGCCCACTTAATTTTCTTCTGCCGAAGTGTGGAAAGTCGACTACTTCGCCAGATCTTAATCACCTTACCTTCCACATGGACCAAAAGACAAGCATCAGCTTCACAACATACAAGGATAGAATCATCATTTAAAGTTCAAACGATTGCAACTCTTCATAACAGTCCAGACAGTACTCGGTAGGTTTTGCAAAAAAGGAGGACTGATTCCAGCTCAAAGAAGAATGTTTTCACGAAAAACTACCAAATCAACATCTAAAAGAAACTAAACATAGCTGACATAAACAATCCTACACCTCCTGTAGCAAACGTCACATCTATCTACACATTTTCACTTATCGTAACCAAAGGCTCACAACAAATAGAAAAAATGATCACCCTGTATCAGCTCACAACTATACCATACAACATTCAGATGCTTCAGTACCCCGACATCAGAATTATCTATAGTAAACATATGAGGAAGCACTAGCGGTGACTATGAAAACATCAATGGCGTATCCTGAAAATGTTGGTAAGGCATCAACATGAAACTTATCAACTGTACACTATGTCATCAAAAGTATCCGGACATCTGACTGAAAATGACTTACAAATTCGTGGTGCCCTCCATTGGTAATGCTGGAATTCAATATGGTGTTGGCTCACCCTTAACCTTCAGGACATCTTCCATTCTCGCAGGCATACGTTCAATCAGGTGCTGGAAGGTTTCTTTGGGAATGGCAGCCCATCCTTCACGGAGTGCTGCACTGTAGAGAGGAATCGATGTCGGCCGGTGAGGCCTGGCACGAAGTCAGCGTTCCAAACCATCTCAAAGGCGTTATATAGGATTCAGGTCAGGATTCTGTGCCGGCCAATCCATTACAGGGATGTTATTGTCGTGTAACCACTCCGCCACAGGCCGTGCATTATGAAAAGGTGCTCGATCGTGTTGAAAGATGCAATCGCCATCCCCGAATTTCTCTTCAACAGTGAGAAGCAAGAGTGTGCTTAAAACATCAGTGTAGGTCTGTGCTGCGAAACTGCCACCCAAAACAACAGGGGGTGCAAGCTCCCTCCATGAAAAACACGACCACACCATAACACCATCGCCTCCGAATTTTACTGCTGGCACTACACACTCTGACGGATGATGTGTATCGGGCATTCGCCATACCCACATCCTGTCATCGGATCGCCACATTGTGTACCGTGATTCGACATTCCATACAACATTTTTTCCACTGTTGAATAGTCCAATGTTAACTCTCCTTATACTAGCGAGGCGTCGTTTGTCATTTGCCGGCTTGACGTGTGGCTTATGAGCAGCCGCTCGACCATGAAATCCAAGTTTTCTCACCTCCCGCCTAACTGTCATAGTACTTGCAGTAGATTCTGATGCAGTTTGGAAGTCCTGTGTGATGGTCTGTCTATTAAAATATTACGACCCTCTTCAACTGTCGGCAGTGGCAGTCAAGACGAAGTCGGCCTGTACACTTTTGTGCTGTACGTGTCCCTTACGTTTCCACTTCACTATCACATCGGAAACAGTAGATCCAGGGATGTTTAAGAGTGTGTAAATCTCGCGAACAGACGAATGACACAGTGGCATCCAATCACCTGACCACGTTCGAAGTCCGTGAGTTTCGCGGAGTGCCCCATTCTGCTCTCTCAAGATGTCTAATGACTGCTGAGGTCGCTGATGTGGAGAACCTGGCAGTAGGTGGCAGCACAATCCACCTAATGCGAAAAACGTATTGTTTTGGGGGTGTCCGGATACTTTTGATCACGTAGTGTATGTATCTTTACTCTTTTCAGTGTGCAAAACGATCGTTCTTCTGGTGACGATGTAGCCGCTGTGGTTAAAATCACTTTAAGGGTTTTGCAAGGGAGGCCAGTGAGAAGTGCATTTTGGAACACGAAACTTTGTATCTCGTTCACAGAATCGCCTTCAAAATGTAGTGGCGTAAAACACAGCAATCACCTCAGACGTTAACTCACGCCTCTCCATGACAACGTATTTGAAACAAATATATCAATAAACTTTAGTTCAGGCAGCGAATCAAATTCGACGTTACAGCGCATGGTTGTAATATCTGATATGACGTGTTGCAGTCTCCTGTTGTTACTCTCAAGTTTTTCTGTGCATGATCCCTTTCTTCTCTTCCTTGGAATTTCACGGATGCCTTTAGCCTTGCACCAATATTTCTCAAAGCCATACCGTCTCTTATTGTGAAGCTTTTCTTTGAAGACTTCCATTTCTTTGCTGCAAAATGTAATGTCTAAGGATTTTGATTGTACAGTGTTAAATGTAACGTCTGTCATTCCTCAAGCAGGTACAAAAGTAAGTTAAATTGAAAACCTCGTGACACCATGAGAAATCCGTTTGCTTCGTTAATAGCAGGTGTGTCCCAGTGTTGTGGATTTTTCTTATCATACTCGTATAAATCTGCATGATCTCCCACAGATTGTAGCAGCCGAATTAAAGAACGGAATCTCGTTGGCGCAGGTTGCTGTAAATGCTTTCTCCACTATTGTAGCTGTGAAATTTGTGTTTTTCTTAAGAAGGGGCAAAAAAATGTTATAAAACCACTATGGTTAGAGAAATACACTCTACATGCACTCATACACGATACTGCTTGTGATAAAAGCAAATTAAACTTGTAGATGTAACACTGCACAAACACCTAACGATGTAGCGCAGTGATAAGCACACTGGAGATCAACGGTTACACCCCGCGTCAGACCATCCAAATTCAGGTTGTCCGTGATTTTCTTAAGTCGCTTAAGTCAAATCCCTTCTCCATCCTTCCCAAATCCGTGATTCTGCTCCGTCTCTAATGACCTCATCACCGACGGGACGTTAAACATAATCTCCTCCGCAAGTGCGGAACCATTGTATGTGGAATTATTGCTCTGACTTTTGTTTGCAAACCATTTGATTGTCCCGCCATGACAGCCGTCCTCGGTACATGTGCGCGACCAATTTTGCACTCGGATTCTTCAAGATTGTCGCAATCTTCGCAATGGTCTCTGTCCATCTATCACTGTTAAAGTTACAAAACCCTCCAAACTTTTCATAAATCTGTCCCTTGCATATATATCTGAATTCAGTTGATAATCCCGAAAGATGTGATCACTACTACTTTTACCAAATGTGCCCAAGGCTATCCCTGCATGAATAGGAGATTCTGATGTCTATTGCCTTGAAACTGCAGTATGCAGGTTATTAATATCCTAGTAGCCACAGTCTTAACTGTTCCAAGGAGATTTGTCCTTTATGAAGAACAAACAAGGCGAATAGAAGAGATACATAATGTTCCACTACCGCATAATCAAACTGTTTTGTTGTAAATATTGGGACTGAATGATTATGTGAAATTTCTGAGTTTGTTCACTGTCTTTAAGTTGGTATGTCGACCACATTTGCGTTCCAACATTTCACTGAATGTCAGTGAGTGGAAAGATTTAGTAAAAGCACTTCCTCTCTGCTGGGTAAAATATTATCAGACACATTAAACATGATACATTCATCCGTCACTACACTCACGAATTCACGCTGAATTCAGGATAGCAGGAGAGAAAACGTTCTGGATTCAAATTGCATGCATCTATCCATACTCCACGTGATCCAGGTGTGACGTAACATACGGCCAAATAGGAGTCGAGACTACGACAGCGCATAACTTGCACGTTTCAGGAATTTAAAAGGGAGCAAGCTCATGCACGACGCCATCTCTCCTGCAGTACTGAAACTATCTATAGGTTCAGAGCGAAGGAAATACGAACAGTGAAATATTTATTATATTATGATTTAATCATAATTAGTTGACTTATAACGAATATTTGTAACATACCGACTCGTATACTTAACAGAACATGCGATACAT
Source organism: Schistocerca serialis cubense (assembly GCF_023864345.2). Lineage (NCBI taxonomy): Eukaryota > Metazoa > Arthropoda > Insecta > Orthoptera > Acrididae > Schistocerca > Schistocerca serialis. Next base: position 816,343,119 of record NC_064641.1, on the reverse strand, counting down.
CCATTGCGTTCATGGAGACTACGTTCCTGGAAAACATACAGTTCACTCCCAGAAAAAATATTCATCAAGCACAAGGAAAAATTATCATCATCCCTGAAACTTCCCTCATCCAGAGGGTTGGAATCCCTCCTTCCATACTGAAGAATTTGTCGACTGAGTTACCATCAGTACATATTCGCCAGTTGGAAGCTCTCAGTGACCCACTGTGCGCCGTGTCGCTGACCGTCGCCGCCGCCACCGCCGGCGCGCGCCGCCGCTGCCTACCGGCGCTCGCCGCTTCAGGAACTGCAGGCAGCTGCCCGACTCCACTGCCCACTGCCGCTGCCCGCCGCCGCTGCTGTCGTGTCGCCGTGCTGTTTCTCCGTGTTCGTCTTCCTCTGCTGTGTGGTATCTCCACTCATCGTTTTCGTTTCCTACCTCGGCGACTCACGTCGTCGTAAGGCTCATCTCGCTTTAAAGATGGACATCCCAATCACCACGGCCGGCCGCGGTGGTCTAGCAGTTCTCGGCGCTCAGTCTGGAACCGCGCAACTGCTACGGTCGCAGGTTCGAATGCTGCCTCGGGCGTGGATGTGTGTGATGTCCTTAGGTTAGTTAGGTTTAAGTAGTTCTAAGTTCTAGGGGACTGATGACCACAGATGTTAAGTCCCATAGTGCTCAAAGCCATTTGAACCATTTGACCCAGCCAATCACCACCATTATCTACCTCTCACCTTCCTCTGCCCCACAATCAAGGAGTTCTTTCTCGGCCGCCTCCTTATGCCCAGCCTCTCATCATTGCTGTTTCCTCCCTTTTCATCTCCTCCCCTTCCATCTTCTCTCCCATATAACATCGCCACATACAACACTCTCGCTCTTACTTGTGCCCCCACTGCCTGTCCTCAAGAGTTTCCTCCATCCCCAGTCGCCCTACAACACTGCACCTTCTTCACCTGCATAGGTCATAGCTTGCCGGGCCACTATAGCCACGACATGAGATTCACAGATACCACCTCACGTTGGCACCTCTGCACCCCAAGATGGGCCTGCTACCTGTCAGATCCTGTTCCAACTCATCCTTCACCTTTTTCCCTAGGCCGCCCTCACTGAAAAACCCCCTAAACAACCTAATGTTAACCCTGCTATTGCTCCCTCGACCAAAAAATCACCACCTGCCTCTATCCCCTCTGAACTCTCCATGGATATCATGCCTATTCCCTATTCCCACATCCCAAACCTCTGCACACCCTCCTCCTCTCCCAGATCAATCACCAGTTGCTTCACCCTCTTCTTTGTTGTTGTTGTTATGGTCTTCAGTCCTGAGACTAGTTTGATGCAGCTCTCCATGCTACTCTATCCTGTGCAAGCTGCTTCATCTCCCAGTACCTACTGCAACCTACATCCTTCTGAATCTGCTTAGTGTATTCATCTCTTGGTCTCCCTCTACGATTTTTACCCTCCACGCTGTCCTCCAATGCTAAATTTGTGATCCCTTGATGCCTCAAAACATGTCCTACCAACCGATCCCTTCTTCTAGTCAAGTTGTGCCACAAACTTCTCTTCTCCCCAATCCTATTCAATACCTCCTCATTAGTTACGTGATCTACCCACCTTATCTTCAGCATTCTTCTGTAGCACCACATTTCGAAAGCTTCTATTCTCTTCTTGTCCAAACTAGTTATCGTCCATGTTTCACTTCCATACATGGCTACGCTCCATACAAATACTTTCAGAAACGACTTCCTGACACTTAAATCTATACTCGATGTTAACAAATTTATTTTCTTCAGAAACGATTTCCTTGCCATTGCCAGTCTACATTTTATATCCTCTCTACTTCGACCATCATCAGTTATTTTACTCCCTAAATAGCAAAATTCCTTTACTACTTTAAGTGTCTCATTTCCTAATCTAATTCCCTCAGCATCACCCGATTTAATTTGACTACATTCCATTATCCTCGTTTTGCTTTTGTTGATGTTCATCTTATATCCTCCTTTCAAGACACTGTCCATTCCGTTCAATTGCTCTTCCAAGTCCTTTGCTGTCTCTGACAGAATTACGATGTCATCGGCGAACCTCAAAGTTTTTATTTCTTCTCCATGAATTTTAATACCTACTCCGAATTTTTCTTTTGTTTCCTTTACTGCTTGCTCAATATACAGATTGAATAACATCGGGGAGAGGCTACAACCCTGTCTCACTCCTTTCCCAACCACTGCTCACCTTTCATGCCCCTCGACTCTTATAACTGCCATCTGATTTCTGTACAAATCGTAAATAGCCTTTCGCTCCCTGTATTTTACCCCTGCCACCTTCAGAATTTGAAAGAGAGTATTCCAATCAATATTGTCAAAAGCTTTCTCTAAGTCTAAAAATGCTAGAAACGTAGGTTTGCCTTTCCTTAATCTTTCTTCTAAGATAAGTCGTAGGCTGAGTATTGCCTCACGTGTTCCAACATTTCTACGGAATCCACACTGATCTTCCCCGAGGTCGGCTTCTATCAGTTTTTCCATTCGTATGTAAGGAATTCGCGTTAGTATTTTGCAGCTGTGACTTATTAAACTGATAGTTCGACCCTCTTCTTAGAAATCGATAAATACTTCCCCATTTCCCCCTTTTCTATAACCACTGCCACCCAGCTGACCCTTCCTGCTCCCCTTGTAATATCCCCGTCCTTCCAAACTCTAATTATTGTTCACAATACGCAAAGTCTTTTATGAAAAATTTGAGAGGAGTGAATATTACATTAAATTTTCTAGTTAACTTATTTTTTTTGTGTAGAGTTGGCTCCAGTTCTTCTTGTCTGGGTGTCTAAGTCTTGAAGCTGAAATTCTCACATTTGAGGTCCTCATTGTTGAACTGATCTAAATAAATTTGAAGACCATTGTTGCAGAATTACATTAATATAATTTATCACATTTTAATATATTATACACTCTTTTGAATTTTCACATTAACAAAGCCGAAATTACATTGTTCGCCCAAAGTATACAAATACGTCCAATTGCCTAAGAGTCGTGCTTACTACGTATTCGCTCAGCAGAAATAACAATATTCCAAAAGGTTTACAAGTTTTCTTGACAAATTAATTTCTATTGGTTAAAAAATGGCTCTGAGCACTATGGGACTTAACTTCTGAGGTCATCAGTCGCCTAGAACTTAGAACTAATTAAACCTAATCTAAGGACATCACACACATCCATGCCGGAGGCAGGATTCGAACCTGCGACCGTAGCGGTCGCTCGGCTCCAGACCGCACGGCCACTCCGGCCGGCAATTTCTATTAGTGTCGATTATTGCTTCATAAATGAATCCAGAAATAAACATAGTAAACAGCAGTACATTGGGTAATTAATAATAGAAATTTTAAGTGTGCCAATTAACTCATAATTTCAAATGTTTCAAAAAAAGTAACATTAACTGTACATTCACAGGTAGTACTTATTGACTGTAACATCGAAATTAGAGTAATTCATGTCACTAATTTTAGCTTGAAATATAATATAATGAGCATAGAATTATATGAAAATTTGCAGAAAAGCAGCTGAGATAATACTGACCTGTCCAAAATTCGAAAAATAAAAATGATATCGACAACTACTGTTGAGTAAAAGTAACGCTAGAGGAGGATGTCCTATTACATCTTCCCTAGTCTTACAGGTGCCACAAGTGCCTGGTCTACAACAAACACATTACCTCCACCTATAAAAATCCTCCCGCCTGCCCACACTGCAAAGCCTCATGTCCTGAAACAATGACCGGACCTCGTCACCCCTGCTTCATGTAAAACATGTAATGTGAAACCCACTTCCACCATGTCAAAGGTCACTGTACCTGTTTAAACCATTCATCAACCTTCCACCCAAACAATTTCCTCCACCCAGCCCCCACAGCTGAAGACATCATCTGGTTCCTTAGAATAGTCTTTCAGAACATCAACACCTTCCAACACCCACACACCCTCTAGCAAATATACCACGCCGCTATTCAGTTGTTCACCTGAAGATATACGCCACCTACTCTCACAATCAAGCCCACTTCATCTTTACCCGTCTTGACACCATAGTCTAAGTTCCCCCACCCTCCCTCCCTCCTTCCTTTTCCTCTCTCTCCATCGTGGCATGACGACTATATCACTTCCTTTATCGAAACATCCGCTCCTTCTTTGAAAACAAGCCTCTATTCATGCATAACCTGTCCCAGCACCACGTTGACACCTGAAGCCTCAATGAAACTTTCCTCCAAGTTGTCTGCAATTCTCCCTATGTCCTTCACCATACCGACAGTCCCCATCCCTTAGTGCAAGGTGGGGTCGCTAGAGGCCACCTTAAGCGTATCCCAAGCAGTGGTGTACACGTTCGGCTTTTAACCCGCCCATGCTTGCCCGGTGGCCAGGCGGGCAGGCCGCCGCGCGTTGTCAGCAGAACTGGCAGGCTGCTTCACTCCCAGCCAAGCCAAGCAGAACCCAACCCGGGCAGGCTGCGGGAAACTTGCTTGCCTGCCCATAACACTGCTGAGCTGCGCTACGCAGCCGTTTAGACTGCGCGCGCCATTGTCGTATTACGAACGTTAATTAAAAGTTTTTATTTTATCTCAGCACCAAAAGACAAACCCCAATATAAATATTAATTTCAGGTCAAAAAATATTGGGCTTTATTTGTAGATTCTTCCTTTACGCATATATTTCGGGCTTATTATCCATATAAATAAAAATGAATTGCCAAATGTGTCGATAATCGTAAAACTCGAGAACGGCTGGACCAATTCGGCAAATTTTTTTTTACTGTGTTCGTAATTCTCAGGACAAGGTTTTTATGAAATAAAATTTTTGGAAAATCGACCTAAAAATTTGAAAATTTGAGAAAAACTGAAAGTGCGTTTTCATTGTGCCTGTGTGTTTGTACTGCATACAATCTTGATGAAATTCAGCACACTATACCTTGAAACCAAGAGGAAGGTCACAGTCTACATAAAATTTCGTAGGGTGCATGGCAGAGGTTACTTCACCTAACGGAATTCGACAAATTGTGGATTTTTATTCCGACCTTGAAATTTGGCACACTTGATAATGTTTTTTGTTTTAGTGGAACGCAATGCAGTCTGTGTTGCAGTTTTGAACACTGAAACGGATGGATATTTGTACTAAAGAAGTGAACCTCCACCCCCCAAAAAGAAGATTGGTCCCCTACTCTGAAGAATAAATTGTCTACGCCCCTGATAACCACGGTACTGCAATGAGAACCAAATTAAGATTTTGGAAGTCTAGATTCTTTTACTTTAGTATGTTTCAGCCAAATATGAAACCAGTTATACAAATATTTAACTACTTTTCCAGGATGTATTTTACTGGTTCTGTGAATTCATTCGAAGTTGGCAAAATCATTCTAAATTGCCAAAATGCATTTTAACAAAATCGAAGCACTTGTTTCGTATCCAGTTAGTCTAAAAACTATTGTGCTGGGAATACAATGGCGACTCTGAGCCATTTTTCGCGGCGTCTACGTTTGCGTCATGAGAGTCCACAGCGTAACCTGTTGTCAGGAGCAGCAAGCTGAGCGGGTCCCGTGAAGCTTGGCAGGTCTGCGGGAACCCCATGTATCCCAGGCTTGCAGGAGCCCATTTCGGCGGCATTTCCCACTATGCCTCAGTACACGCGCGCTCTTGTGTTAACGTCGCGGCAGGCTGACCTGCATGAATGGTTTCAGAGGAGCTAGGGGCAAGCAGGCTGCAAGTGGAATTTGTACACCTCTAATCCCAAGCCACAACGACTTCTCAATGACCCTACTGAACTGAACACCTTATCCTCAGTATCTTTTCCCCCACCCTCATTGCCCCTTGTGCCACCATATATGTGCAGCTTGCTTTTCCCATCCCCTACCACTTCCTCTCCCATATTGAATGCACCTTCTCCACATACGTGGTTGCTGCAGACCTTAACATCCATAACCACTTGCCACCCTCCTTTCCACTCCTTAAGACAACCTTGCCCCTCCCTCAGCATACCTGTCCTGAAAGTAACACCACCCACTATGTCGTCCTCACTGCCTCCAACCCCCTTGCTTATATCACTGTGAAAGTCCTAGATCCCAATAGCACTGACCACCTCTGAGTCCCTTTCAGCATCTCCTTTCCCCCTCCCTGTCTCCCAGTTCCCCATCCTATCGCCCTTCCCAAGGTCGTCCATGGTTACTGCCATGCCAACTGGAATGCCTACCGGGAATCCTTTAACACCCAGGTCAGAAGTAACTCCCTCCCCTTCCAATATGCTGATGACATTTCCCACAGCTTGGGTTAAGTTGTTTGGGGGCGGAGACCAGACAGCGAGGTCAATGGTCTCATCGGATCAGGGAAGAATGGGGAAGGATGTCGGCCGTGCCCTTTCGAAGGAACCATCATGACATTTGCCTGGAACGATTTAGGGAAATCACAGAAAACCTAAAACGGGATGGCCAGACGCGGGACTGAACCGTCGTCTTCCCGAATGCGAGTCCAGTGTACTACCCACACCTTGTCTTTGCTCCAGAAGACGATCTCTGATGCCCATGTTTCCATCAAACCTATTCATCCACACCATCCTGTCCTTCCTCCACAGGCCTTCTCCATGAATCCCACCAGATCTTCTGTTCCTTCCTCTACACTCGTGACCAGGACACACTCCTCCACCATAGGCAACTACAAAGACACATTCGAAACCTTCTGACAGCAAAGAAACCCCAAGACTGACGCCATACGTGCAAATGATTGAACACCATCCTCCTGTCAATTCCTCCATGTTCTGGTCCGCCTTCCACTGCCTTAGTGGTAGCCATGACGACCGACCCTTTCCTGACAACCTGAGTAATGCTAACCATTTTGCTTCCCAGCTCTCTGGCCCTCACTTTGATTACTCCCCCTTTCCTAATGTCCTTGACTTCCTGATGCCACTGTTCCACCTCTTTCTCCTATCTTTTGGTACTTCGACTAGTTACTACCCTCAGAATCAAACACTTCTATTCCAGCACATGATTTTAAACTCATCCTCTGCTCCAGACACCACTCCTGGTCACGATTGCATCACCTACAGCCACCTCAAGGAATGTTGGCCCTGGCCACCCTTGCCACCCTGTACAACACCATCCTCACCACTGGCTTTTGTACTGACCTGTGGAGGACCTCCCAACCTGTTGTTCTTTAAACCCCCTTTTGTCACCTCCACCTTTTTTTTTTGTTTGGTCATCAGTATACTGACTGGTTTGATGCGGCCCGCCACGAATTCCTTTCCTGTGCTAACCTCTTCATCTCAGAGTAGCACTTGCAACCTACGTCCTCAATTATTTGCTTGACGTATTCCAATCTCTGTCTTCCTCTACAGTTTTTGCCCTCTACAGCTCTTTCTAGTACCAGGAAGTCATTCCCTCATGTCTTAGCAGATGTCCTATCATCCTGTCCCTTCTCCTTATCAGTGTTTTCCACAAATTCCTTTCCTCTCCGAATCTGCGTAGAACCTCCTCATTCCTTTCCTTATCAGTCCACCTAATTTTCAACATTCGTCTTAGCACCACATCTCCAATGCTTCGATTCTCTTCTGTTCCGGTTTTCCCACAGTCCATGCTTCACTACCATACAATGCTATACTACAGACGTACATCCTCAGAAATTTCTTCCTCAATTTAAGGCCGGTATTTGATATTAGTAGACTTCTCTTGGCCAGAAATGCCTTTTTTGCCATAGCGAGTCTGCTTTTGATGTCCTCCTTGCTCCGTCCGTCATTGGTTATTTTACTGCCTAGGTGGCAGAATTCCTTAACTTCATTGACTTCGTGACCATCAATCCTGATGTTAAGTTTCTCGCTGTTCTCATTTCTACTACTTCTCATTACATTCGTCTTCCTCCGATTTACTCTCAAACCATACTGTGTACTCATTAGACTGTTCATTCCGTTCAGCAGATCATTTAATTCTTCTTCACTTTCACTCAGGATGGCAATGTCATCAGCGAATCGTATCACTGATATCCTTTCACCTTGTATTTTAATTCCACTCCTGAACCTTTCTTTTATTTCCATCATTGCTTCCTCGATGTACAGATTGAAGAGTAGATGCGAAAGGCTACAGCCTTGTTTTACACCCTTCTTAATACGAGCACTTCGTTCTTGATCGTCCACTCTCATTATTCCCTCTTGGTTGTTGTACATATTGTGTATGACCCGTCTCTCCCTATAGCTCACCCCTACTTTTTTCAGAATCTCGAACAGCTTGCACCATTTTACATTGTCGAACGCTTTTTCCAGGTCGACAAATCCTGTGAAAGTGTCTTGATTTTTCTTTAGCCTTGCTTCCATTATTAGCCGTAACGTCAGAATTGCCTCTCTCGTCCCTTTAATTTTCCTAAAGCCAAACTGATCGTCACCTAGCGCATTCTCAATTTTCTTTTCCATTCTTCTGTATATTACTCTTGTAAGCAGCTTCGATGCATGTACTGTTAAGCTGATTGTGCGATAATTCTCACACTTGTCAGCTCTTGCCGTCTTCGGAATTGTTGCCACTTCCCCAAATGATTTTAGAAATTCTGATGGAATGTTATCTATCCCTTCTGCCTTATTTGATCGTAAGTCCTCCAAAGCTCTTTTAAATTCCGATTCTAATAATCGATCCCCTATCTCCTCCAAATCCACTCCTATTTCTTCTTCTATCACATCAGACAAATCTTCACCCTCATAGAGGCTTTCAGTGTATTCTTTCTACCTATCTGCTCTCCCCTCTGCATTTAACAGTGGAATTCACGTTGCACTCTTAATGTTACCACCGTTGCTTTTAATGTCACCAAAGGTTGTCTTGACTTTCTTGTATGCTGAGTCTGTCCTTCCGACAATCATATCTTTCTCGATGTCTTCACATTTTTCCTGCAGCCATTTCGTCTTAGCTTCCCTGCACTTCCTATTTATTTCATTCCTCAGCGACTTGTATTTCTGTATTCCTGATTTTCCCGGAACATGTTTGTACTTCCTCCTTTCATCAATCAACTGAAGTATTTCTTCTGTTACCCATGGTTTCTTCGCTGCTACATTCTTTGTACCTACGTTTTCCTTCCCAACTTCTGTGATGGTCCTTTTTAGAGATGTACATTCCTATTCAACTGTACTGCCTACTGCGCTATTCCTTATTGCTGTATCTATAGCGTTAGAGAACTTCAAACGTATCTCGTCATTCCTTAGTACTTCCGTATCCCACTTCTTTGCGTATTGATTCTTCCTGACTAATGTCTTGAACTTCAAGCTACTCTTCATCACTACTATATTGTGATCTGAGTCTATATCTGCTCCTGGGTACGCCTTACAATCCAGTATCTGATTTCGGAATTTCTGTCTGACCATGATGTAATCTAATTGAAATCTTCCCGTATCTCCCGGCCTTTTCCAAGTATACCTCCTCCTCTTGTGATTCTTGAACAGGGTATTCGCTATTACTAGCTGAAACTTGTTACAGAACTCAATTAGTCTTTCTCCTCTTTCATTCCTCGTCCCAAGCCCATATTCTCCTGTAACCTTTTCTTCTAATCCTTCCCCTACAACTGCATTCCAGTCGCCCATGACTATTAGATTTTCATCCTCCTTTACATACTGCATTACCCTTTCAATATCCTCATACACTTTCTCTATCTGTTCATCTTCAGCTTGCGACGTCGGCATGTATACCTGAACTATCGTTGTCGGTGTTGGTCTGCTGTCGATTCTGATTAGAACAACCCGGTCACTGAACTGTTCACAGTAACACACCCTTTGCCCTACCTTTCTATTCATAACGAATCCTACACCTGTTACACCATTTCCTGTTGCTGTTGATATTACCCGATACTCGTCTTACCAGAAATCCTTGTCTTCTTTCCACTTCACTCCACTGACCCCTACTATATCTAGATTGAGCCTTTGCATTTCCCTTTTCAGATTTTCTAGTTTCCCTACCGCGTTCAAGCTTCTCACATTCCACGCCCCGACTCGTAGAACGTTATTCTTTCGTAGATTATTCAATCTTTTTCTCATGGTAACCTCCCCCTTGGCAGTCCCCTCCCGGATATCCGAATGGGGGACTATTCCGGTATCTTTTGCCAATGGAGAGATCATCATGACACTTCTTCAATTACAGGCCACATGTCCTGTGGATACACGTTACGTGTCTTTAATGCAGTGGTTTCCATTGCCTTCTGCATCCTCATGTCGTTGATCATTGCTGATTCTTCCGCCTTTAGGGGCAATTTCCCACCCCTAGGACAAGAGAGTGCCCTGAACCTCTATCCGCTCCTCCGCCCTCTTTGACAAGGCCGTTGGCAGAATGAGGCTGACTTCTTATGCCGGAAGTCTTCGGCCGCCAATGCTGATTATTTATCAAAATTTAGGCAGTGGCGGGGATCGAACCCGGGACCGAAGACGTTTTGATTATGAATCAAAGACGCTACCCCTAGACCGCGGGATTATCCACCTATCGCCCCATATTCCTCATCCCATTGTTCAGTTAGGTCTTTTCATCTCTCCAGCCATATCCATCACCACCTTACTCAACACCACTTCCTCCCTCTTAACTAATGAGGTTTCTGGTCTTCATTCTATGCTAACGACCAACTCCTCGACCTTACCCATTTCCGCTCCGCTTAACCGCTCTTGATAGGTTATTTTTGTTTCCCTCGAGCTCCAGAACGCCTATCACTGTGTGTGGTACTCTGGACTCCATCCCAAGCACTAGACCTATTCCTTCCTATCAACGTCATCTGTCTCATTGTCTCCTTCCTATGTCGCCATCCATAATACCAATTCCCATACTGAGCCATCGCGCCATTGAGTTAGTAGACATTTCCGTCTGGCGATTCCGGCTCAGATGTAGTATCGACTTGCGGCCCCATTTACAATATCTATGAGGAGGAGTTGGTATCTGTAGGTTGTATACTTAGAAGGTCTTTGCTTCCTGATGTATATATGGGCTTCAATGGCCCGAGAGAAGGTACAAAGTTTTGAGATTGGCGGTAGTGTCGCGACAAGAGGTGGTCACAAGGTCCGAGAGGCCGAAACCACGATCTGCACAAGGACGGCCTGCGCAGAGCAAAGATACCGGAGTACTTCACCGGGGTCAGCGTCGACTACAAGCAGCAGGCCGACGTCCCGTCGGTTGGTTGATGACATTCGTGTCTGACGACCGCTCGTGGCCTGGCTACCCTCTTCTACTTGGCTTTCATCAGCATCACTCAGTAACCGCTGCGACGCACTGTGGATCCATGGAACTGCTTGCCAATAAAGGAGAGTAACATTCTATAATGCTGGTTGTGATTTGTGTTATTATCTACCTGCCCTCCGTATTATTTTCTGGTTTGTACCCGACCCTTAGAGTTTTACTCAGTCGGCCCTTTGGTCGTAAATATAGGCTGTAGGGTTGTACTAAGACACTAGTAGTCGTTTGAAAACTTGTCCCGTTATAATATTGCCTTCCCTTTCTGGTTTGTACCCGTTCATTAATGTTCTAACGAATTAGCTCCTGGTCGTAAATACAGCCGCAACAATTGTACTAAGGCACAGGTTACCGTTAAACAAAAGAGGGATCTTGTGGCTCGATTTAGATGTTAACCGATTGAGCTCTTTGACTGTAATTGCAGTTCTCAGTCATGAGTTATAAGCTGAACAAGCTGTTGTACTATGCTTGTCGTTGCTGTGTTTGAAAGACCGGGTCATTATTGATGTATTTTAGCTGGATTTTGTGGTTCCGCCGATTGAGTTCTTTTGTAATAAGTGTTCACAAATAATGATTTAAGTCGTTCCTCCAGAGCGGTCTTAATAACTGACAATCAGTTTAACTTTGAAAATATTAACAGCCAACTGTCACCAGGGCTTTAGACAAAATAAAATTGTCAAAAGGCAGGGGTTGGGATAAAGTTGCACCTTGGTTAGCGATCGAAATTAAGAGGTTGGTTGCTGTGAAGTAAGCCTTACCATTGTCATATTGTTTCCTAATCTGTTTAATCTTTAAACACAGGTGCGCATCTTAACCCCGGACCTTTCGACATACAGCTTTCAAATTAAAAGGTACGTCATCTGTCTTGAGTAACTGAATCAGTCTTGTCATCTATGGTGCTATAATGGTTTTCATGTGTTGCAGAAGGGTACTTAATAAGACAGTGTCCAGCGCGGTAGTAAACAACGCTGTTTCACCCCATAACGGTCGGGCTGCAGGTCTGGCCATTTCGTAATAATTGTCATATTGTTTTCTGTTTTGGAACACAGCACTTCAGATTTCTTTTGCAGAAGCTTATTCAATTTAAGGTTAAAGGTCAAAAGAATTTTCCTAATTTGTTCATTTGTTAAAGAAAATTTTATTGTTATATATTGTTAAATAAACAGGTTGTGTGAAAAGGAAGTTATATTGGTGGCTCCTCCCTTCCACGTTTCCTTAATTCCAGTAATTACCACATATCACATATCTTCTACCCTACTGTGTGCCCCACGGCTGCATCTCCTGTATGCTAATGGTAAGCACAAAGAAACACCCCTACCCCCATCCATCTCTTTCAATGTTCTGACGACACAACCTTCGTTGCACTCTACCCTACCCTTCAATGGTACCAGCGCTCCCTCCAAATCCACATAGACCAGTTTACAGTGGCTCCTTTGGATCGATCCTTCAAAAACACAGGCGATCATACACTCCTGGAAATGGAAAAAAGAACACATTGACACCGGTGTGTCAGACCCACCATACTTGCTCCGGACACTGCGAGAGGGCTGTACAAGCAATGATCACACGCACGGCACTGCGGACACACCAGGAACCGCGGTGTTGGCCGTCGAATGGCGCTAGCTGCGCAGCATTTGTGCACCGCCGCCGTCAGTGTCAGCCAGTTTGCCGTGGCATACGGAGCTCCATTGCAGTCTTTAACACTGGTAGCATGCCGCGACAGCGTGGACGTGAACCGTATGTGCAGTTGACGGACTTTCAGCGAGGGCGTATAGTGGGCATGCGGGAGGCCGGGTGGACGCACCGCCGAATTGCTCAACACGTGGGGCGTGAGGTCTCCACAGTAAATCGATGTTGTCGCCAGTGGTCGGCGGAAGGTGCACGTGCCCGTAGACCTGGGACCGGACCGCAGCGACGCACGGATGCACGCCAAGACCGTAGGACCCTACGCAGTGCCGTAGGGGACCGCACCGCCACTTCCCAGCAAATTAGGGACACTGTTGCTCCTGGGGTATCGGCGAGGACCATTCGCAACCGTCTCCATGAAGCTGGGCTACGGTCCCGCACACCGTTAGGCCGTCTTCCGCTCACGCCCCAACATCGTGCAGCCCGCCTCCAGTGGTGTCGCGACAGGCGTGAATGGATGGACGAATGGAGACGTGTCGTCTTCAGCGATGAGAGTCGCTTCTGCCTTGGTGCCAATGATGGTCGTATGCGTGTTTGGCGCCGTGCAGGTGAGCGCCACCATCAGACCTGCATACGTCCGAGGCACACAGGGCCAACACCCGGCATCATGGTGTGGGGAGCGATCTCCTACACTGGCCGTACACCACTGGTGATCGTCGAGGGGACACTGAATAGTGCACGGTACATCCAAACCGTCATCGAACCCATCGTTCTACCATTCCTAGACCGGCAAGGGAACTTGCTGTTCCAACAGGACAATGCACGTCCTCATGTATCCCGTGCCACCCAACGTGCTCTAGAAGGTGTAAGTCAACTACTCTGGCCAGCAAGATCTCCGGATCTGTCCCCCATTGAGCATGTTTGGGACTGGATGATGCGTCGTCTCACGCGGTCTGCACGTCCAGCACGAACGCTGGTCCAACTGAGGCGCCAGGTGGAAATGGCATGGCAAGCCGTTCCACAGGACTACATCCAGCATCTCTACGATCGTCTCCATGGGAGAATAGCAGCCTGCATTGCTGCGAAAGGTGGATATACACTGTACTAGTGCCGACATTGTGCATGCTCTGTTGCCTGTGTCTACGTGCCTGTGGTTCTGTCAGTGTGATCATGTGATGTATCTGACCCCAGGAATGTGTCAATAAAGTTTCCCCTTCCTGGGACAATGAATTCACGGTGTTCTTATTTCAATTTCCAGGAGTGTAATAGGATGTACGACCCCCTCCTTCTGGTTCCATGATTTCTACATCACCATCTATGACTGTCCTATCCAACTTACTTCCATCGTGAAATACCTTGGCCTCGCACTTGACTTTCATCTCTATCATTATTACAAAGATCATTGCATTAAATCAAGAATCTTAATACAAAACTTAAAATAATTATAAAATCTAAAATAATGAACTAATATCTGGACTCCCTGCGGCGGCGCGGTTCTTTCCGTCCCTTTACGATGGACTGCACCTACCCGTGAACATTGTCTCTGCAGATCATCAGTAGGAAAGCCGAGTGAAACCTACTGTACTTCGACGTGAACCAGGCTGCAATTTAAGTCACTAATCTACGTTTCGGGAGGAAGTTTTCACACAAATGAAAGTTTGGATATTTTGTCCTCAATTAATATATTCTGAAACTTAGGTGAACAAGTATCACTGCCAAGCCCGTGCTAGTCTTAACACAGTCACTCATAATCCCTTTCACACACGATAGCAAGTTTATGGTGTTGCATTTCCCGAAAACGTAATAGCTACAAAAATACTGATTGTTTTTGATTGATAATGCTCGCCAAATATTAAGTCTGTCGGTACAAAATGCAGTCATAGTTTTTAGTTACCCACCTCCTCCATACGCCAAGCGGGATATATGTCTTTTTTGTCACAAAATTCACTTAAAATTTCCGAAATTTATACACGCCCATCGGAATAATTATGCCGTCACTTTACCACAATTTTGTTGTATGAAACACTGCTAGATCCGGCAACTTATCGTTTCCATCCGAACTACTACTACACACGTCCGAACTGTTTCATGGCTAGGCTCCCACCCTTCTCTAGAATGCTCTCAGTCTTTCTACCAGCAGAGAAAGGCGTGCGAAGAATATTGCTTTACCATTGGTCAGCTTACTCAACAGCCAATAGCAAAACAACATTCTCCCGCGTCAGTCTGAGATTTTCGTCAATAAACAATCGCAAAATAGTAAACTTAGCGACTACGCTTTTTACCGACGTAATTATCTAATATGCTGAAGTTTTGTTTATGCATAAAGTGATTTACTATTGTTATCTATACCTGAATTAACTTTCTCTTTACCATAAACTTACTTTACAAATATATTCTACAAGAATCCCCTTTGTCCATATCCATACTTCTTCGAAATGTTCCCACACTAAATGCTACTATATAACTCGTTAAAAAATTATCTTCATACTAACCTTAAACCACACTCACGCATCATTCATACTGCTAAACACATTTATAAATTTTAAACACTTTATGAAAACACTAGAACAGTTTATGAAAAACATTCTATTACTTTAGTGCAGTCTAGTGGGCACAATCTAAACTAAATCAGTCCCGTATCCAATATTGTCCTCTATCGACTGACACATAAACTACGTGCGCGTCCAGTCTCGCATTACCATCTGTCACTATCCAGTTCTGAGACACATCTCCCACTTAACCGCCTCCAAGGCAGGATCGGTATATGGCGCTACGCTTCATCCCCATCTGAAAACATGTCACGAAAAATCTTCATACCTACAAATCCTTCATCTGACCCCAAATTTGTTACACCAGGTCGCCCAGACCTGCACCTCTCCAAAATTCTATAAGGCCCTCTAAATTATTGAATGTCATGTGCTCTACCCTGGTTTCTGTATTAGTCTCCGTCGCAATGAGTGTTCTCTATGACTCCATCCCTTTCCCATCTCCCTCCTTGTTGTTGAACACGTTCTTATCCTTTACACCAACCGTCATCTCGATGCCCCTCAGCCCCTCAGCCCTTGGTGTCACTTTTCCTCTCTACTCCCCACCTGATGCGGTACCTCTACCAATGTGTCCCACCCTCTCTGCATCTCCAAACCCTCCATCTCCTCTCCCTAAGAAATTTTCAGTGTCTCCTCATCTTGGATGATGTGCTTTGCCCAGATAATTATCTTCCAAGTCTGACACTCCTCTTCCTCTCCTCTCCACCCTAGGGCTCCCTCTCATTTCCCTTCCCCTCTACTGTTTCCTCCCTCCCTGCCCTTCTCACTTGTGCTCCTCCCTGGATTGCTCCCCTTCCCATGTGCTCCTTGATGCCCTACCAGCTCCCCAGCTTCCGCCCCTTCCTGCCCCGTCCACCACTGACCCCCCTTGTCTCTCGCCTCTTTCCCTCCTATCTGACCTCTCCACCCTTGGTAGGCGTTTTTTAATCCATTTCTTCTGGTCGTGTTTTGGTGATTGCCATATGTGTTACGTAAGTGCATTGTGTGTTAAGTGTCGTCGTCCTGTGTGGCTTTGATACTGTGGACAAAGTTTTTAATTGTGCTTTTCGTGGCGCCAGTGTTTCTGTATACATCTCCATCGAGTGCCATTTTCATTATATGGGGATTTTATGCACACGAGCCTCGCTCAACTACTCTCCTTTTTGTGTTTTTTAATTCCAATTGTGTCCCATTCTCATGTGCCAGCATAATCTTTTATACCGATATTGTTTGCATTTAACGTTTCTTCTATGCTAGTTTCTACAGTCTCTTGGCTGAAGAGAGACGTATTGTGCCACTGCCAGCCTAAACCTGCCCACGTGGGGCAGGGATATGAAATATCAAGAAGGAAAAAACAGAAAACAACAAAATTCGTCAACAGTGAAATGAGCATTACTGGGCATTCCATTTTTCTTATTCGTCTTTTAGAATTCCAACGCCCTCATCATGCACGGCTACCCATACGAAAAAAGTTATTTGAATACCTTTTTGTTGCGTTATTAATATTTCATAAATCCTATCACACTGAGAATCTATTCAAACGAGACACTTAAGAAATATTAACACATAGAAAGTCTACCCCAGAAATTACATAGGAAATCTTCCTACATGGCAAAACCGGTCAAACAAGAACATATAAACTACATATAAACTACACATAAACTACCTGGCATATAACACATGGAAAACCTGTTCCTAATGGAACATATACAGGGTGAGTCACCTAACATTACCGCTGGATATATTTCGTAAACCACATCAAATATTGACGAATCGATTCCACAGACCGAACGTGAGGAGAGGGGCTAGTGTAATTGGTTAATACAAACCATAAAAAAAGCACGGAAGTATGTTATTTAACATAAACCTAGTTTTTTTAAATGGATCCCCGTTAGTTTTGTTAGCACATCTGAACATACAAACAAATACGTAATCAGTGCCGTTTGCTGCATTGTAAAATGTTAATTGCATGCGGAGATATTGTAACCTAAAGTTGACGCCTGAGTACCACTCCTCCGCTGTTCGATCGTGTGTATAGAAGAGCACCGAATTACGTAGGGATCCAAAGAGAACGGTGATGGACCTTAGGTACAGAAGAGACTGGAACAGCACATTACGTCCGCATGCTAACACCTTTTTATTAGTCTTTTTCACTGACGCACATGTACATTACCATGAGGGGTGAGGTACACGTACACACGTGGTTTCCGTTTTCAATTAAGGAGTGGAATAAAGTGTGTCCCGACATGTCAGGCCAATAGATGTTCAATGTTGTGGCCATCATTTGCTGCACACAATTGTAATCTCTGGCGTAATGGATGTCGTACACGCCGTAGTACATCTGGTGTAATGTCACCGCAGGCTGCCACAATACGTTGTTTCATATCCTCTGTGGTTGTAGGCACATCACGGTACACATTCTCCTTTAACGTACCCCACGGAAAGAAGTCCAGAGGTGTAAGATCAGGAGAACGGGCTGGCCAATTTATGCGTCCTCCACGTCCTATGAAACGCCCGTCGAACATCCTGTCAAGGGTCAGCCTAGTGTTAATTGCGGAATGTGCAGGTGCACCATCATGCTGATACCACATACGTCGACGCGTTTCCAGTAGGACATTTTTGAGCAACGTTGGCAGATCATTCTGTAGAAACGCGATGTATGTTGCAGCTGTTTGGGCCCATGCAATGAAGTGAGGACCAATGAGGTGGTCGCCAATGATTCCGCACCATACATTTACAGTCCACGGTCGCTGTCGCTCTACCTGTCTGAACGACCGAGGATTGTCCACGGACCAGTAATGCACGTTCCGTAGATTCACTGCCCCGTGGTTTGTGAAACCCGCTTCACCGGTAAACAGGTAGAACTGCAACGCATTCTCTGTTAATGCCCATTGACAGAATTGCACTCGATGATTAAAGTCATCACCATGTAATTGCTGATGTAGCGACACATGAAACGGGGAATGGTGATATGGACGGTTATTGGAAGGTTATTGATGCAGCCAGAATTCGACCAGCAGAGCAGTACCATGCTGGCATCGAGAATCCCAGTAAGGTGGTGTAAAGTTGTCTCATTGGACGGAAGTTTTATTGAAAAGTAGGATTTCGTAGTTGAAAGAGGTCGGAATAATACACTCCTGGAAATTGAAATAAGAACACCGTGAATTCATTGTCCCAGGAAGGGGAAACTTTATTGACACATTCCTGGGGTCAGATACATCACATGATCACACTGACAGAACCACAGGCACATAGACACAGACAACAGAGCATGCACAATGTCGGCACTAGTACAGTGTATATCCACCTTTCGCAGCAATACAGGCTGCTATTCTCCCATGGAGACGATCGTAGAGATGCTGGATGTAGTCCTGTGGAACGGCTTGCCATGCCATTTCCACCTGGGGCCTCAGTTGGACCAGCGTTCGTGCTGGACGTGCAGACCGCGTGAGACGACGCTTCATCCAGTCCCAAACATGTTCAATGGGGGACAGATCCGGAGATCTTGCTGGCCAGGGTAGTTGACTTACACCTTCTAGAGCACGTTGGGTGGCACGGGATACATGCGGACGTGCATTGTCCTGTTGGAACAGCAAGTTCCCTTGCCGGTCTAGGAATGGTAGAACGATGGGTTCGATGACGGTTTGGATGTACCGTGCACTATTCAGTGTCCCCTCGACGATCACCAGTGGTGTACGGCCAGTGTAGGAGATCGCTCCCCACACCATGATGCCGGGTGTTGGCCCTGTGAGCCTCGGTCGTATGCAGTCCTGATTGTGGCGCTCACCTGCACGGCGCCAAACACGCATACGACCATCATTGGCACCAAGGCAGAAGCGACTATCATCGCTGAAGACGACACATCTCCATTCGTCCCTCCATTCACGCCTGTCGCGACACCACTGGAGGTGGGCTGCACGATGTTGGGGCGTGAGCGGAAGACGGCCTAACGGTATGCGGGACCGTAGCCCAGCTTCATGGAGACGGTTGCGAATGGTCCTCGCCGATACCCCAGGAGCAACAGTGTCCCTAATTTGCTGGGAAGTGGCGGTGCGGTCCCCTACGGCACTGCGTAGGATCCTACGGTCTTGGCGTGCATCCGTGCGTCGCTGCGGTCCGGTCCCAGGTCGACGGGCACGTGCACCTTCCGCCGACCACTGGCGACAACATCTATGTACTGTGGAGACCTCACGCCCCACGTGTTGAGCATTTCGGCGGTACGTCCACCCGGCCTCCCGCATGCCCGCTATAGGCCCTCGCTCAAAGTCCGTCAACTGCACATACGGTTCACGTCCACGCTGTCGCGGCATGCTACCAGTGTTAAAGACTGCGATGGAGCTCCGTATGCCACGGCAAACTGGCTGACACTGACGGCGGCGGTGCACAAATGCTGCGCAGCTAGCGCCATTCGACGGCCAACACCGCGGTTCCTGGTGTGTCCGCTGTGCCGTGCGTGTGATCATTGCTTGTACAGCCCTCTCGCAGTGTCCGGAGCAAGTATGGTGGGTCTGACACACCGGTGTCAATGTGTTCTTTTTTCCATTTCCAGGAGCGTATGTGCATCCTAAAATAAAACGAACCAGCTTTCAGAAGGAAAACTTTTGCTTTACTTATAGAAAGTCTGTGATGGAAGTTGGAAGAAGATGTAAGTAACTATTTCGTAAGTGAAATGATCTCATTATAAGGAGCTGCTTCGTGTAGGCGACGCATGTACATTGCAAAGTCCGCGAGAGGTTATAGTAATAGGGAAATTCGTACGGCCTGGTTGCCTGGAAGACCCCGAGGGGTAGGCTGATTCACGTTATTTCAAATAAGTTGTCCGCCCCGATAGTTGAGTGGTCAGCGAGACAGATTGCCGTCCTACGGGTCCGGGTTCGATTGCTAGATCGGTCGGGCATTTTCTCCGCTCAGGGACTGAGTTTTGTCCTGTCTTCACATCATTTAATCCCCATCCGGCGCGCAAGTCGCCCAGTGTGGCGCCGAATGTAATAAGACCTGCACCAAGGCGGTCGGACCTGTCCCGCAAGGGGCCTCCCGGCCAATGACGCCAAACGCTCATTTCCATTTTTTCAAATAAAGTAATTTCCTCTGTAATTAGTGAAATGAAAGTTTATTTAAATATGTAAAAAGTACTCTTTCTGAATGTAGTTTATACATTTGTTTTCCAGAGAGTTGCAATTTTTTTATATATGTAACGTAATTTTTCCTATTCTTAATATGATGTAATTAAACCAGGTGTTTACAAATCAATGTAAATCAAATTTCTACAAAGTTTAATTGTTGTTGTTGTGTGGTCTTCAGTCCTGAGACTGGTTTGATGCAGTTCTCCATGTTACTCTATCCTGTGCAAGCTTCATCTCCCAGTACCTACTGCAACCTACATCCTTCTGAATCTGCTTAGTGTATTCATCTCTTGATATCCCTCTATGATTTTTACCCTCCACGCTGCCCTCCAATACTAAATTGGTGATCCCTTGATGCCCCAGAACATGTCCTACCAACCGATCCCTTCTTCTAGTCAAGTTGTGCCACAAACTTCTCTTCTCCCTAATCCTATTCAATACCTCCTCATTAGTTATATAATCTACACATCTAATCTTCAGCATTCTTCTGTAGCACCGCATTTCGTAAGCTTCTATTCTTGTCCAAACTAGCCATCGTCCATGTTTCACTTCCATACATGGCTACACTCCATACAAATACCTTCAGAAATGACTTCCTGACACATAAATCTACACTCGATGTTAACAAATTCTCTTCTTCAGAAACGCTTTCCTTGCCATTGCCGGTCTACATTTCATATCCTCTTTACTTCGACCATCAGCAGTTATTTCGCTCCCCAAATAGCAAAACTCCTTTACTACTGTAAGTGTCTCATTTCCTACTCTAATTCCTTCAGCATCACCCGACTTAATTCGAAAACATTCCATTATCATCGATTTGCTTTTGTTGATGTTCATCTCATATCCTTCTTTCAAGACACCAAGGAGGTAGAAAGGCTGAAGTTTTATGGATGGATGCAAAATGACATATATGAGTACATAATTAGAGTGTTCAGATGAACTTTTTGGTGGCGGAATGTTCATTTCAGTGAGTTACTCATAGGAATTCCCATTATCCCGAATAAGCAACTCAATGAGCCTTTTAAAACACCTGCGGACGAGATGTAAAGCCGCTTGTATCACAGGCGACACGCATCTTCCCGGTCACTGCTTGAAATCATTAGTAGTTGCGCGTTCTGTGATGAAATCTTGGTTCGTGAGATTGTTATTTCTGTTTTAGTCTTCTGTTCGAAGACTGGTTTGATGCAACTCTCCATGCTGCTCTATCCTGCGCAAGCCACTTCATCCCCGAATAACTACTGCAACTTCATCGTTTTGAATCTGTTTACCGCAGTCATCTGTTGGCCTCTCCCTCTACGATTTTGACCCTCCACACCTCCCCCCAATACGAAGTTGGTGAGCCCTCGATTTCTCAGAATCTGTCAAACCAGCCGAACCTTTCTTCCATCAGCCTGTGCCACAAATTTCTTTTCTTCTTAATTTTATTCAGTACCTCATCATTAGTTACTTGATCTACCCATCTAATTCTCAACATTCTTCTGTAGCACAACTTTTCAAAAGGTTCTATTCTGTTCTGGTCTACACTGTTCATCGTCCATGCTTCACTTCCATAGGTGGTTACACTCCATATAATATTTGGAGAAAAGTCTTCCTAATACTTGGATCTATATTCGATCATAAAAAATTTCTCTTCTTTATAGACGCTTTTCTTGACATTGCTGACCTACCTTTTATATTCTCTCCACTCCGGCCATCAGCATTTTGCTGACAAAAATGCGCTACTTTAAGTGTCTTGTTTGTCACCCTAATTGCCTCAGCACCACCTGATTCAATTCAACTACATCCCACTATCCCTGTTTTGCTTTTGCTGATGTTCATTTATATCCTTCTTGCAAGACACTACCCATTTCGTTCAGCTGCACTTTCAAGTCCTTTGCTATCTCTGGTGGAAGTACAATGTCATAGGCAAACCTCAAAGTTTTTATTTCATCTCCCTTAACTTTAATACCTACTCCAAATTTGTGTTTGGGTTCCTTTACAACTTGCTCAATGTAGAAATAGAATAACATCAGTGGGTAGGATGTCTCACTCCCTTCTCACCCATTGCTTCCTTTTCTGTGCGAGCTGCAAATAGCTTTCCGCTACCTGAGTTTTACTCCTGCTACCTCAGAATTTCAAAGATGGTGCCTCAGTGAACACTAAATCCACAAATGCTTCCTGAGATATCTCCGCAGAAAGCAACTGGTGTTAAATTGGGGGTTCGCGGAGCATCAGCAACATGTCGATTTACTTCTTGGATATGTATGCCATGATTATTCCACGTGAAAATCTGTGGAGGACTGAAACTGGTTAGTGCATTCAGGTCTGCCTTGTTTACGGCAGCGCATGGATACTTTCTGCATTATAACTGAACATGACTTCAAACAGTGCATCGAGGAAGCTCTTCACTCCGTGACACTAGCAATTTTACATCTCGTGCATTGAACGTTTACAATGCATATTGAGTTGTGCATTCAGGAAAATCGGCTGTTGTTTGAATAACTCACTCAAAAGAACATTTTGCCAGCAAAATGTCCGTATGAACACACCCGACTATGTACAGCATGTAACGTCCACTTTGAACTTTCCTATTTCCCAAACTAAATTAATACGAATTTGGTTTAAATATTCGGGTGGTGCGTAAGTTAGTAACGTTTTTGTTTTGAATATCGGTATTCCGGTTGCTGTGGGTTTCCTCATCTATTGTAAACTTTTATTTGTTGTTCACTGTTCGTATCTAGGTTTACATAATCTCATTTTGTTATTTGGAGATATGAAACTGTGGACGCCGGTAAACGGAGTGCCAAGTGAAGAAATCGGAACATTTCTGACATATTCTACTGTTTGAGATCAGTAGAGTGATGATAGGGTGGAGGCAGGCAGACGCATTTGCACTGCATACGGGGATATTGCCACTGGAAAGAGCACGACAAAAAAATGGTTTTGTCGTTTTAGGGACGAGTCGCGCGGGGTAGCCGCTCGGTCCAAGGCGCCTTATCAGTGTTCGCACGGCTCTCACCCCCGTTGGAGGTTCGAGTCCTCCCTGTGGCACAGGGGTGTGTGTTGTCATTAGCATACGTTAAAAAAATAGTCCACGTCATGTTGGAAGGCAGCCCATTTTTCAACCGTTCTGCACATCACCCTCCACTAGCCATTGGCAGCCAATATTATGCATTCCGTTTCCGAGTGGCCAGCAGTGAGCTACAGCTAGACAGAGAGAATGTCGCTCCTACTTGCTGCACTATTGCTGTACTTCGCAACAGCCAAATTATCTATTCAACTGTCACTGTAAATGTTTAAGTACGATACAAAAAAGCCAGATGACGGCAATAATGTCAAGTGCTTCACAAGCAGGCGAGCGGGATTATTTACCGCGTTTATAACTTTTTCAAACGTGAGTTTGAAAGCATGTCTCCTACTGTTGACATTTGAAGACACATGAACGGACTCCAGAACCATGTGGTGTCGGCAAAAGAATTCTAAAGAGAATAGTAAACTGAAGTATCAGAGCTGTAGGAACCGTAGAAAAAGTTGGTTTCGTGTCGCCTGGAAAGCATCGAAGTCGGAAGAAACCTGTAAAGCAAATGAATGGATTTAACAACGATGTTTCAAAGTTCTCTATATGAATGATGAATACCCGATTTCACCTAAACATGTTACAATTGGGGGGATTAAAACCAAAGTGGTGTAAGTCATGTTTCATGCATTTTGAGAAACAGAAGGTTTTGTGAGAAGCATTATAATAAATTCCACAAGAAATCAATACCACTTTTTTTGTGTTTTACATCACAGGAAGGTGTCATTGTTTCAATGTGTTCATGATTGAAAACGGTTTAATACAAAATTATGTGCCTTTTGAAGGGCCCAAATGACTTACACCATTTTGCCTATAACCAATCTTGTATTTGCAGTAAGTTTAAATGAAACCAAAAGGTATTTTTAATGACAATTGATATATTTCAGAACTAACTAAGAGCAGTACAACGAAATATCCTTTCTTAGCTATGACAATGTTCAGTCACGTTCAGTATCAACAACATTCAGCGGGCCTGCATCATCTACTGTTGCTTCAGCTGTTGTAAGTCCCTGGAAGTAAGCATGGTTGATGGGTGGAATGTATGGTAGAAGATCTAGCATGTCCCTTTTCTTTTCCTTGGTTACAGGTCTTGGTCCATCGTATAGGTTTTCCATAGCAATACGTCCAAGTGAAACTGGCCTTCCTGGTTTGGCTGGCTTTAGACATAGAGCGGAGAATGGAAAATCCTCATTAATAGTCTCCTTGTAATAGAACATAAAAGGTTCGTTCTTCAGTAAACGAATCCGCTGCATATTAAGCCACGACACTGGTTTTTAGCGACATTTTGTTTTCTCCTTGTACTAGCTTGTTCAAGATTCTTCGTAGACTTGAAGTCTTCATGTGACATTTGCGTAACAATAAAAGCTTTCTTTCTTCTTGATTTTACGATTATGGAGCACCAATCAGCAGGAACATAAACTGTTTTACTTCTTGCATAGGATTCGATAGATCCAAAATCTCAATCATTAGGGAGATAAGAGTGGCCACTAACCATAAATTTATGCTCCGTAATGTCGATGTTAACACTGGTGTGAAGCAATTTCATGAGACACAATGCAAATTTCAAATTCCTATTTTGACCCGTACAAGTGTCATTATATGTGACAACATGTTTTGAAGCTGAAGCTCTTGTAGTAATATGTTTTGTAACACAAGAACCTATTTCTTGTGACACACGTGAGGCCATTGTCTCATCCCATGTGTACATAAAGCCCATATCAGTTGACAGCTCATGACAGAAGTGGTCAGTTTCGGGAATGGTGGAGCTTTCTGCAAGTCAAAAGTGAAGGCATAATACAATTTATCTTTCTGTGACTTTTCTTTATCTAATTTCATGGACGTTCTAGTAGCCTCCGCGTTTCGAAGATGAAGTTCGTGTTGTACTTCCACGTTCTTTCTTTCTATTGCATCTTCTAAAGTGGACATCTGTATTTTGTACTTGTCACACTTCACACAGGTATCTTTAGGTGTAGCATGAAAAAGCAAGTTGAAATCATGACTGAAACATCTGCGATAAATGGGCTCTTTAACAGGTAAGATTTTTTTCTCTTTGCAGTATTCTCTGTATAAATTATACATAAGACATACATTAAGGTCAGGGGATAAATATTTTCTTGTATAATGAGACTGGTATGAGGGGAATGATGAAATTTGCTTCTGGACAATATCCATTCTTTCATCAGAGATTTTGCTATGGTTATCCCACTTCCTCGTTTGTCCTATCCTGATTGCTCTCCGATTTTCAATTTTTGTACAGTTCTGGTCATCCGCCCATCTGGTATTTGGAATGTTTGAAGGAAATATTTTTTGCATACTTTAACACTAGTTCCATCAACTTGAATATAAAATTTATTGCTGGTTGACTTTGACAATCTTGACCCATCTCTAGGCCGCCTGTGTTGAGGACTTATTTGCTTAATTAACCCACATAGAAAAGCATTCTGACAGGAAAAAGAACCTAAATTCCAAAATGTTTCGAATGAACTTCCGCGTGCCACTTCTGATATCTTATATACACATTTTAATCTGCAGTTACAATTTATGTTTGAGAACGTCTTTTCAGGAACCTTTCTCCCTTCGTTAGTTTCATATGCCTGACCCAAATTTCGTTTTTTCTTTCTTTCCTGCTTCGTACTCCCCCTTTTTTGCCTCTTCCTACTTCATGTTGTGTTATTTCCACTTCTGTATTGCTGTATTGGAGCACTTAAGTCAATAATTATAAAAACGTGACTTACACCACTTTTGCTTTAACCCCGTCAATTATGCAGGAGAAAACTGGCTTCAATGGTAAGCGCTTCGTCAATGTAATGAATTTTAAAAGACACTGGTTCCAGATATGTTAAGAAGAGAGTTTTTAGTTGGAGGAAGTGACATAGATGCAGCACGAACTACATCCCAAATAAGGATTCACGATACAAGAGGAGGAGATAGTTCAACAGTGTATTACCTTGATGAAACATGGATCAATTGGAATCATTCCAGGAAGGTTTGCTGGAAAATGAGTGATGGTACGGGTGGTTTTAAAGTTCTCATAGGAATAGGTTGTCAGATAATTGTTCTGCATGCTGACTCTTCTTCTGGTTTTGTTTCTGAGAGTAAACTTGTAGTTACGTGTAAGAAAAACAGCAGTGACTACCATTCGGAAATGAACGCTGTCAGTTTCGTGTTGTGATTCACAGTACTTGTCGTATATTGCTTCGAAGTCGGTCATTGTCAGTTATAATTCAACTGTTACAGAGAAAACACCAAGTAAGAACACCAGAAAATCTGATATTTTTCCCTGGCTTAAAAATTAAATTGTTAAACACAGTAAAAATGAGTCGTGTCGATCTCCTGCAGCTCGTTAATTTATACAAGTCACATGGCAGAACGTTCACTTGTCTTCCTTTAACGTGAATAGGGTCCCACAGTTTTACAGTCACCCATGTGTCACTGTCAGTGTAGCCAATTGGAATTAATTTGAGCAAAATATAAGGCTATGTGGGAGAAAAAGAAAAACATTCAAATTGACATTCACTGAATCCCTGGTGCATGAGGCAATAGACGACATCCCACCTGTAGCATGGGCTCAGTCTGTACGGCATGCTGAAGAGCTTCAGAAACAATAATTTGACAGGGAAGTGATGATGGATGTAAGCGTTGAGCCTATCGTCGTAAATTTACAGTCAGATTGTTCGGAAGCAGACTCAAATAGAAGTGACAACGGTATTACGATTTGGCCTTTGAACAAAGTAATAATAAGATTTCTTAAATTTAAAGACTCATGGTTTAAAATACGTATTTGTGAGCGTATCAGTTATATCAAGGTACGAACTAGATAAGGCCATAAAATGACAGTAACTGTTACATCTCGAGATATCGTTGGTTTTTTATGTTATCGGTCATTATTCCCTGCAGTTATTCACAGATAATGGTTAATTGTTTGCTTGTTCAATGGATTATAAATGCGGTCTCCTACTATAATGTCGAACGATTTAGTTTACAATCCTAATGCCCGTTAACAGCGAAAAATATAACAACTTACTGATCTTTTTTACTACAGTCTTTTTATTAATCTTTTCTGCCACCAGTTCTTTTTTACGCTCAGTGATTACACTTAGCTACAGTCAAACACACCCACACATACATTTTTAAAAATTCCATTGATTAGAAGCAGTTGTCAAGCAAATATAATGACTTCGGTTTGCGCTTGA
Organism: Schistocerca serialis cubense; assembly: GCF_023864345.2. Taxonomy (NCBI): domain Eukaryota; kingdom Metazoa; phylum Arthropoda; class Insecta; order Orthoptera; family Acrididae; genus Schistocerca; species Schistocerca serialis. The sequence continues at coordinate 816,315,423 of NC_064641.1, read as the reverse complement.
AGTAAATTTGGTTGTGTATTAAATTTTTACTTACAATATAGCTCATACCGCAATAAATGATAATTATTTCAAGCAGTTTCAATGATCTTGTCGGTAGACAATTGTCACTTTGAGAAAAATTGTACTTCACGTCTTCACAAAGCTATGTCAGCTGTTCTCGCCTCCCGACGTCACACACAGTAAATCTGTGGAACAATGGACGCATCGTCGTCAGGACATGAATTAATATGTCTCTCATGACCACTGACCGAAATTGGTTGTAATATTTACTATTTCCCTCATAGATCTGAACGTATAATACGATGTACCATAGGGAAAGCCGGCCGAAGTGGCCGTGCGGTTAAAGGCGCTGCAGTCTGGAACCGCAAGACCGCTACGGTCGCAGGTTCGAATCCTGCCTCGGGCATGGATGTTTGTGATGTCCTTAGGTTAGTTAGGTTTAACTAGTTCTAAGTTCTAGGGGACTAATGACCTCAGCAGTTGAGTCCCATAGTGCTCAGAGCCATTTGAACCATAGGGAAATGAGCCTGAGACAGTTCGGCAACATGGACTTGGTTTGCCCGCTCTCTGGTGGCGCGCATGTGCAGTTCTCATCCCTCCACTGCTCCACCCCTATGTTCGGAAGCGCCGTCTTACAAGACGCGAGCTTTAGCTGAAATTAGATTCAGTAACTTGGTCCCATAGAACTTACAACAAATTTCCAATTTAGGGACGATCATTTTGGCTCTCACGTTCACAAAGAGATTTGTGATTTGATAAAGATCATTTAAACACATTAATCCACAATGATCCACGTCAGTGTACTCGTCAACTGGCAAATTTGATGAACTGTGGTCATACCACGATTGTGCGACATTTAAATGCAACGGGAATGGTTCAAAAATTGCGCGTATGCTGTAAGACAAAATCACAATAAGCAGTGGGTTTTCATGTATGCATGTCTGCTTGCTCGTCAGCAGTCGGGTCTTGAACAACACCAACCATTCCTATCCAGTTTCGTCTACTACCAACTGCTTCACCGACTTTTTACCATTACTCCTGAAATTTATTGTCAGCAAACTGAGACGTCTCGCAGACGAAATTCAAGTAATACGAGCAGGAAGAATGCTTGGACTGATGCAGCTTCACGGTAATGCTTTCGTGCACTCTTTCAGCCTGCCAAAAAACGCTAGCCAGACATTGTATTGGGAAGTCATTCCACCCACCTTATTCACCTGTTCTTCTCTCGTCAGAATGTCATCTATTCCCTCTTCATCGAACAAGCTTCAAGGAATTTCATTTCCGGATGAAAATGAGCTCCGAACGTGAGTCGAGGATCATGGAATCGAAAAGTTACCCGAACGTTGACAATCGTTGTAAATAGTGGAGAAGACTATATTTTTGACTCTAGTCACTGCAATCAATTGAAGACATAAAGTCTGTATATGAGTCCGCGATCATTTTATTTTTAGTATTTTTATTTTCACGAGTCCGTCTTGCTCACATAGATTTCTTGAGTATAAAGAAGTCTGTGTGACCAAGACGGACTTGTGAAAATAGAAGTGCTAAAGTCACTGTTGTATGTATCTGTTCTGTATATTAAAATTATGGAAAAATGCTACTCATTTACGCACCAACCTAGTATATTCACATTCAAAGCTCCGCAGAAAGGGTAACGTTCCTTACGTTCACCATTATAAACAAATTTTTCTTTAGCTTATTATTTTGTAAGACACAGAGAAAAATACCTTATCTGAAACATCCTGCATGTCAGTGGTGTCGAACATACTGTCCTACCCCTCCCGTCACCCTTAGATTTGTGTTTTATAGCAAGAAATTCGATGACGGATTTCTCTTGTGGGTATTCAAAGTACACTATTGGCCATTAAAATTGCTACAACAAGAAGAAATGCAGATGATAAACGGGTATTCATTGGACAAATATATTATACTAGAACCGACATGTGATTACATTTTCACGCAATTTGGGAGCAAAGATCCTGAGAAATCAGTACCGAGAACAACCACCTCTGACCGTAATAACGGCCTTGATACGACACGGCATTGAGTCCAACAGAGCTCGGATCGCGTGTACAGATACAGCTGCCCATGCAGCTTCAACACGATACCACATTTCATCAAGAGTAGTGACTAGCGTATTGTGACGAGTCAGTTGCTTGGCCACTGTTGACCAGTCGTTTTCAGTTGGTGAGAGATCTGGAGAATGAGCTGACCAGGGCAGCATTCGAACATTTTCTGTATCCAGAAAGGCCCGTAGAGAACCTGGAACATGAGGTCGTGCATTATCCTGCTGAAATGTAGGGTTTCGCAGGGATCGAATGAAGGGTAGAGCCACGGGTCGTAACACATCTGAAATGTAACGTCCAGTTTTCGAAGTGCCGTCAATGTATAACACTCCTGTCTGCTACTGCTGTACCATAATCCTAAAGTTGTAGGCAGGTCGTGAAATAATATTATCTTAAATGTGAGTGTATGCTTTCCCGGCGTATGCAGCTGGCGAAGAGTTCTCGGGCTTCCAGCCGGGTGGCGGTGTCTTCAAACAGCGACGTTTCGACGAGTGACATACTCATCATCTTCTGGCGAAGTTGTTAAAGCAATTATGGTATAAAGCAACAGAGCAGTGTTACCCTCTGAGAGGAATTTTGTTATGTTGACCGTGTTGTACCTAACGTAGGTGGCTTGTCGGAAATGAAAGTCAGAATTACGTAAATATTTGAACAGTAACAAACAAAATTTTGCCTATCTGCACTGTTTAACGGATAAAGAAAACGGTCGCCAGCCTAACTAGGCAAGAGAATGATTAACATTCTCGTTCATGAAAATAGTTATTAGTAACTTTAATGGATAAACAGAACCTATACTTTGTCACACGCGAGTGCAGTGAACTCTGACACATACATATGTTTACGGTAAGACTGAAACTAACAGTTAGAGCAGCACAAACTATTTTCAAAATTATAACAGATATCGAAACACACTATTACTTTCAGGGCTTACACAAACTGAATGGTCTTTATTACGTTATTATTACTATTCACTGCAGAATCATTAATTGGATATAGGTTAAGTTTCTCACAGTTAAATACTTTACTATTTAAAATGAATGTTAATTGGAATCCACTAACAGATTGCTTCTCAATATCATTTGAATAAAGAAATTACGGTTTTCATAATTAGTGGTCTTTCCGTTACTTGTTACCAACCATTAACACAATAGGCAAACTGTGGATCCTGTTATACTATTAATATGCACTTCTAACACACAAGAGAGACAAACACTTAGCAAACATGTGTATATAACGTTTCACAACTGCAGTTTTCCACTTTTACTACAGTGAGAGACAAAATTAACATATATGTAAGATACTGAATCTCCTTCTGCGATTTACAACAGGCAGTAATGTGATCATTTACTAAGCAAAACTTTATAAGTTTCTGTCTTGAGAACTTTTAATTTGAAGTTGGCAACAACACATTAATAACCAGTTTTACTAGGATAATTATTTTTAGCAAGCATCATTAACTTTAATTCACTCTCTTGCCACATTAACTTTAACTTTCTTTTTACTATGTTCAAGAGGCATCAATTAGCAAAACACTGGGCTTTAATGTTCTCTCAGTAAGGACACTTGGAAATCACTTTAGGTCAAACGGGGAGGAACCTAAGAGGTGTTATGAGAAGGAGAAAAATCAAGGTAGGTACATAAATTCAGTTATAAATTACCTTATATTTGAGCATACTGACACATCCATTAAAGTGATCCTTCAGTGTACATTACTATAGTGCTCCATTACAGTGATTGCGCAATGAGGAGGCGATTGCATGCTGGTAGGTGGAATTGCAGGTAGAATTGCTGGACTCTGTCATTTGTTGCTGGCGATGATACATACAAATTCCAGAATAGTTCCAGCTATTTATCCATCCATCCGAGGCATTGGAAAGCGGCAGGAAAAGCCTCTCTCGGAAACAGCACAATATGCAACATTTACATGGCAGTGCACAGTTTGGTACCTCGTCCCCGACTGACTCTTGTTCCACCTTTTCTACCTAGGCCAACCACAATTTACACGCGCTACACAGTTCCGTTCCCGAGGGGAACCACCACAACTTTTACATACAGAATAACTAAGAACCCTACGTGAGGATCAGCAGTTTACATAACAGCAAACATACATTTTCAATAAAACAGAACATTTGCACATATTGACATTTCTACAAAAAATCATTCACACAGAAATTACAATTAAATATAGTAACTTTTGTTCCCTCCAAATGGGACAAAGAATTTAAGTGACAGATATACTACATTGCACAGAATCAAACCACGACACAAAGTTTTAACAAAGAAAGGAGTATACAATTTTATGTTATCGATTCAAACACATTTACAGATACTCAATGATGTAACATTAAATGAAACAAAAGCAAAATAAATCAATACAGTATTAGAGCTACAGTGATACAAACGCTAGCAAGAGGTGACCGAGACGTGTAACCAATGGCACTCCATTCCATCACGCCGGGTGATACGCTAGTATAGCGATGACGAATACACGATTCCAATGTGCGTTCACCACGATGTCGCCAAACAGGGATGCGACCATCATGATGCTGTAAACAGAACCCGGATTCATCCGAAAAAATGACGTTTTGCCATTCGTGCACCCAGGTTCATCGTTGAGTACACCATCTCAGGCGCTCCTGTCTGTGATGCAGCGTCAAGGGTAACCGCAACCATAGTCTCCGAGTTGATAGTCCATGCTGCTGCAAACGTCGTCGAACTGTTCGTGCAGATGGTTTTTGTCTTGCAAACGTCCCCATCTGTTGACTCAGGGATCGAGATGTGGTTGCAGGATGCGTTACAGCCATTAGGAGAAGATGCCTGTCATCTCGACTGCTAGTGATACGAGACCGTGGGGATCCAGCACGGCGTTCTGTATTACCCTCCTGAACCCACCGATTCCATATTCTGCTAACAGTCATTGGATCTCGACCAACGCGAGCAGCAATGTCGCGATACGATAAACCGCAATCGCGATAGGCTTCAATCCGACCTTTATCAATGCCGGAAACGTGATGGTACGCATTTCTCCTCCCTACACGAGACATCAGAGCAACGTTTCACCAGGCAACTGTTGTTTGTGTAGAGATATGGGTTGGAAACTTTCCTCATGTCAGCACTTTGTAGGTGTCGCCACCGGCGCCAACCTTGCTTGAATGCTCTGAAAAGCTAATCATTTGCATACCACAGCACGTTCTTCCTGTCGGTCAAATGTCGCGTGTGTAGCACGTCATCTTCGTGGTATAGCAATTTTAATGGCCAGCAGTGTAAGTGTGAGCTGAGTTAGGAGTCCCAAAAGTCTGTTGTTTGGTGAGAAGTTGTTGTAACGGACTGATGCAGAGATGATCAGCGCATCCGGGGATCAGGTAAATACCTCGCGTGCCGTCGCGGGCATTAATCGCGCCGTGTTTGCCGGGCAGGGCCCCGTTTGACGGCGAGGCGCTCTGCATGCCTGTGGCTTGCAGCCGGAGCCCGGCTAATTACAGGCGGGCCGCCGCGCCCCTGATAACACGGGGCTAATCCAGCCGGGGGCGGCACAGCACGCTGCCTAGCGCCGCCTCCTCCTCCTCCTCCTCCTCCGCGCATCTGCTCCTCCGCTCTGCGTCGCTATTCCTTTCAGGAGCACATGCCTCCCCTGCACGTAATTTTCCTCCGGGTCCACATCCGGCCCTTACACAAGCAGGTCTTTGCAATCCAAAGAACTGCTGTTCTTAATATATATTAATGACTTGCCATTCTATATTCACGAAGATGCAAAGCTGGTACTTTTTGCCGAAAATACAAGTATAGCTATCACACCCAACAGACAAGAATTAACTGGACAAATTGTAACCGATGTTTTTCAGAAAATCAATAAGTGGTTCTCTGCAAAACGGGCTCTCATTAAACTTTGGCAAAACACAGTATATACAGCTCCACACAGTAAATGGAATGACACCATTAATAAATATAGACTTGGATCAGAAATCGGTGGCTAAGGTAGAATGTTCAAAATTTCTAGGTGTATGCATTGATGCCCCCCCCCTCCCCCTCATGAACCATGGACCTTGCCGTTGGTGGGGAGGCTTGCGTGCCTCAGCGATCAGCGATACAGATAGTCGTACCGTAGGTGCAACCACAACGGGGGGGAGGGGGGTGGTATCTGTTGAGAGGCCAGACAAACGTGTGGTTCCTGAAGTGGGGCAGCAGCCTTTTCAGTAGTTGCAAGGGCAACAGTTTGGATGATTGACTGGTATGGCCTTGTAACACTAACCAAAACGGCCTTGCTGTACTGGTACTGCGAACGGCTGAAAGCAAGGGGAAACTACAGCCGTAATTTTTCCCGAGGGCATGCAGCTTTACTGTATGATTACATGATGATGGCGTCCTCTTGGGTAAAATATTCCAGAGGTAAAATAGTCCCCCATTCGGATCTCCGGGCGGGGACTACTCAAGAGGATGTCGTTATCAGGAGAAAGAAAACCGGCGTTCTACGGATCGGAGCGTGGAATGTCAGATCCCTTAATCGGGCAGGTAGGTTAGAAAATTTAAAAAGGGAAATGGATAGGTTGAAGTTAGATATAGTGGGAATTAGTGAAGTTCGGTGGCAGGAGGAACAAGACTTCTGGTCAGGTGACTACAGGGTTATAAACACAAAATCAAATAGGGGCAATGCAGGAGTAGGTTTAATAATGAATAGGAAACTAGGAATGCGGGTAAGCTACTACAGACAGCATAGTGAACGCATTATTGTGGCCAAGATAGATACGAAGCCCACACCTACCACAGTAGTACAAGTTTATATGCCAACTAGCTCTGCAGATGACGAAGAAATTGAAGAAATGTATGATGAAATAAAAGAAATTATTCAGATTGTGAAGGGAGACGAAAATTTAATAGTCATGGGTGACTGGAATTCGAGTGTAGGAAAAGGGACAGAAGGAAACATAGTAGGTGAATATGGATTGGGGGACAGAAATGAAAGAGGAAGCCGCCTGGTAGAATTTTGCACAGAGCACAACATAATCATAACTAACACTTGGTTTAAGAATCATGAAAGAAGGTTGTATACATGGAAGAACCCTGGAGATACTAAAAGGTATCAGATAGATTATATAATGGTAAGACAGAGATTTAGTAACCAGGTTTTAAATTGTAAGACATTTCCAGGGGCAGATGTGGACTCTGACCACAATCTATTGGTTATGACCTGTAGATTAAAACTGAAGAAGCTGCAAAAAGGTGGAAATTTAAGGAGATGGGACCTGGATAAACTAAAAGAACCGGAGGTTGTACAGAGATTCAGGGAGAGCATAAGGGAGCAATTGACAGGAATGGGGGAAATAAATACAGTAGAAGAAGAATGGGTAGCTTTGAGGGATGAAGTAGTGAAGGCAGCAGAGGATCAAGTAGGTAAAAAGACGAGGGCTAGTAGAAATCCTTGGGTAACAGAAGAAATATTGAATTTAATTGATGAAAGGAGGAAATATAAAAATGCAGTAAGTGAAACAGGCAAAAAGGAATACAAACGGCTCAAAAATGAGATCGACAGGAAGTGCAAAATGGCTAAGCAGGGATGGCTAGAGGACAAATGTAAGGATGTAGAGGCCTATCTCACTAGGGGTAAGATAGATACCGTCTACAGGAAAATTAAAGAGACTTTTGGAGATAAGAGAACGACTTGTATGAATATCAAGAGCTCAGATGGAAACCCAGTTCTAAGCAAAGAAGGGAAAGCAGAAAGGTGGAAGGAGTATATAGAGGGTCTATACAAGGGCGATGTACTTGAGGACAATATTATGGAAATGGAAGAGGATTTAGATGAAGATGAAATGGGAGATATGATACTGCGTGAAGAGTTTGACAGAGCACCGAAAGACCTGAGTCGAAACAAAGCCCCCGGAGTAGACAATATTCCATTGGAACTACTGACGGCCGTGGGAGAGCCAGTCCTGACAAAACTCTACCATCTGGTGAGCAAGATGTATGAAGCAGGCGAAATACCCTCAGACTTCAAGAAGAATATAATAATTGCAATCCCAAAGAAAGCACGTGTTGACAGATGTGAAAATTACCGAACAATCAGTTTAATAAGTTACAGCTGCAAAATACTAATGCGAATTCTTTACAGACGAATGGAAAAACTAGTAGAAGCCGACCTCGGGGAAGATCAGTTTGGATTCCATAGAAATGTTGGAACACGTGAGGCAGTACTGACCCTACAACTTATCTTAGAAGCTAGATTAAGGAAGGGCAAACCTACGTCTCTAGCATTTGTAGACTTAGAGAAAGCTTTTGACAATGTTGACTGGAATACTCTCTTTCAAATTGTGAAGGTGGCAGGGGTAAAATACATGGAGCGAAAGTCTATTTACAATTTGTACAGAAACCAGATGGCAGTTATACGAGTCGAGGGGCATGAAATGGAAGCAGTGGTTGGGAAGGAGCGAGACAGGGTTGTAGCCTCTCCCCGATGTTATCCAATCTGTATATTGAGCAAGCAGTAAAGGAAACAAAAGAAAAATTCGGAGTAGGTATTAAAATTCATGGAGAAGAAGTAAAAACTTTGAGGTTCGCCGATGACATTGTAATTCTGTCAGAGACAGCAAAGGACTTGGAAGAGCAGTTGAACGGAATGGACAGTGTCTTGAAAGGAGGATATAAGATGAACATCAACAAAAGCAAAACGAGGATAATGGAATGTAGTCTAATTAAGTCGGGTGATGCTGAGGGAATTAGATTAGGAAATGAGACACTTAAAGTAGTAAAGGAGTTTTGCTATTTGGGGAGCAAAATAACTGATGATGGTCGAAGTAGAGAGGTTATAAAATCTAGACTGGCAATGGCAAGGAAAGCGTTTCTGAAGAAGAGAAATTTGTTAACATGGAGTATAGATTTAAGTGTCAGGAAGCCATTTTTGAAAGTATTTGTATGGATTGTAGCCATGTATGGAAGTGAAAAATGGACGATAAATAGTTTGAACAAGAAGAGAATAGAAGCTTTCGAAATGTGGTGCTACAGAAGAATGCTGAAGATTAGATGGGTAGATCACATAACTAATGAGGAAGTATTGAATAGGATTGGGGAGAAGAGAAGTTTGTGGCACAACTTGACCAGAAGAAGGGATCGGTTGGTAGGACATGTCCTGAGGCATCAAGGGATCACCAATTTAGTATTGGAGGGCAGCGTGGAGGGTAAAAATCGTAGAGAGAGACCAAGAGATGAATACACTAAGCAGATTCAGAAGAATGTAGGTCGCGGTACGTACTGGGAGATGAAGAAGCTTGCACGGGATATAGTAGCATGGAGAGCTGCATCAAACCAGTCTCAGGACTGAAGACCACAACAACAACAATGCATTGACGAGGGTTTGAACTGGGAAAATACACTGAGGATCTGCTGAAACGTTTGAGTTCAGCTACTTACGCTATTAGGGTCATTGCAAATTTTGGAAGTATACATCTGAGTAAATTGGTTTACCACGCCTGTTTCCGTTCTCTGCTTTCGTATTGCATCATATTCTGGGGCAACTCATCACTGAGTAAAAGAGTATTCATGGCACAAAAGCGTGTAATCAGAATAACTGCTGTAGATCATCTAAGATCATCCTGCACACACTTATTTAAAGAGCTAGAGATCTTCACTGTAGACTCACAATATATATATATATATTCACTTATGAAATTTGTTATTAACAATCCGAACGAATTCAAAAGTAATAGCAGGGTACATGGCTACAACACTAGGAGAAAGGATGATCTTCACTACTCAGGGTAAATCTAACTTTGGCTCAGAAGGGGGTAAATTCTGCAGCCACAAAAGTCTTTGTTCACTTACGTAATATCATCAAAAGTCTGACAGATAACCATATAGCGTTTAAAAGGAAATTAAAAGAATTTCATAATGGGAACTCCTTCTACTCATTAGACGAATTATTGGATATAGTAAGTGGGTAATTTCCCCAAACCCGACAAAACAAGATATTGAGTGTCATGTAATATTTTGTGTAATGTCTTGTATAAACATCTTTTGTTAACCTGACAGGTTCCACATCATTACGAAGTGTCGTATTCATGATCTATGGAACAAGTACTAATCTAATCTAATCTAATTGATCATTAAACTTGCTTGATGTCCTCTTGAGGGATATTGCACCTAAATCTGTCCAATTGGCACATTAGATCGTGAAACTCCCGAGCTGATTGGTGAGAGGCCCTGCACATACTACGCCCAACTCTCTCAGTTGGGGAGAGATCAAGCAATCTTACTGCCCAAGTTAGGGATTGGCAACCACTAAGCCAGAAGGATTTTATGGATTAAACAGAATTCAACAGAACGGAGAATGCGATATATCGCGCACGCGCGCAGGCGGACGCGTTAGTGTGTTGGAGCACTCTCGTGTGTTTGTTTGCTTGTTAAAACAGGAGGCATCCAACTCTGCTGTTAACTGTACAGAGAACGATATCGTGCATATGTTGACGGATTGACATATTTCCACGCAGTGGCAACGGATATCTGCTGAATATTTATGAATGCAGATGCAGAAATTCTAATTTCAGACGGTCTCGCGCACCAGGATGCGCACAGAGTTCGTACAGTGTTTGTCTTCAGTGCCTCTCATTCATGAAAGTAGGTTGAACAAATCACGTGCATAGTGCATTTTTAGATTCTTCGTATTGTCTTCTGTGCACAATAAGTCAGTGGCTTTCTGCTCTATTGCTGTGACTAATTTCAGACTGGGCTCTTTTCATCCTCAGATCATAAAAAATTTGGTCGAGACTGCACTCGCTTAGGTAGAACTATTCTCAACAACGTTTCACACTGCCTTAGCTTAAATCACTGTGGCTGAAGGCTACACGGCTGTCGGTTTGGAATTATTATAAAAAAACATATCTCACATGTTTAGTGCTGTCATTGTTCCTTGTCTCTGGGTAACTGATGTCAGTCACGAGTTAAGAATGGCATGTCGAATTAAATTAAAAATGAAAACAGTCACAACTGGCTGAACTCAGTATCATGTATCAGCTGCTTTCATCCTGATGTCGGCAGCCACACTTTGTGGGATTGGCTTCAAGAGAGATCAAAACTTCTGTGGAGCGAATCTGACCCGTGACATATTAGCCAGTGACCATTCTCAAAAGGAATGGCTGCATGTGTGTCCAGGGTGCGCTAAATTAGTTACTGCAGCTATCGAGACGTGCGCAAAAGAGTTTAGGTCAGGTGAAATTGGAGTCATACGAGTACATTCACGCACTTGGAGCGTTACTTAATGATTATGACACAGTTTAGGAGACGACGGGGTACCACATTGTCTTGCTACAGGTCCTGGTTTTCTGCAGAATAAAATCAACAAAGTTTTTGCTATCACACCGAAATATTTTCTGAGCATTTTTGTGTAAGGGATCCATGGACCCCCGTGGCCTGTAATGGAGGAACTGCATTTCGTTTGATATCTTTATCTTTGTGAATGTATTACACAGGAAATTTCGGCACAATAGGACAAATTTGGTCACAATACGCTGTGCATTTCTTGAACAAGAAACAAACTTGTTCCATTCACTCACGGTCCTTACTAATCGTAACATAACGATGCATGATAGTAACCGTCACGCATTCTACTGTTAAATCTTAAGACGGCCTGGAACAGTGAACAAAACGTGATCTATACTGGTTTCTTCGTAGAATAAGGGAATAAGATCGCTGACATCTTCTGCGACAGTGCTCGGCCTTTATGCAAATGTTAACTAATGGAAGTCAAAACGCAGTAATTACATTAGTGGTGATACCTATATCATACAGTGCCAGTAAAAGTAGTCGAAAATCACATTTTCTGTAACACTGCTTACGCTGGTGCTAGCACCAGTCCTGTATTTTAGTGTTCACTCTGAAGCTGTCTTAATTCACCGAAAACCATTCAGAAAAGATACTAGAATCTAATGCAATTTTGTTCATAAAATAGATAATCCTTGTTTGAAATTATGTGTAATACCTGTGGGCAATTCTACTTACGTATAGTTCTTCAACAAGTACCCACTAATTTTTCCCATAAATCCTTCAACAAGGCAGGCATACAACTGTGCTGTTTCATGACACAGTAAGGTTGGAGGCAGGTGATCCTCAAATTTTAAAAGTTTTGGATTCTTATAAATAATTGTTTATGAGTCAAGACTGCAAAAAATATTTATTATCATGATAAATAGCTTGGGATACACAATTAGCCATCTTCAGGTCAATTTTGACGAACATTGCTTCATGACCAGATAAAAATGTGTCTCCTACCGGCCTGTTGATTAGAACCAACATTTGTCACATTTGTCTGAAGACAGCTAGCTGTTTTAGCCAAAACTGGTTATCATTATTATAAATAATTTTTACGTTCTTGACTGATAAAGGATTATTTGTAAGAATCCATAACCTTTAGGCATACAACTGTTGTGTCTCTCCATACCTGCCCATCTTCACGACGCTCTGGGTTCATGGACATTTCTTCTATTCCCCGTCGTCTAACAACCTCTTTTAGCGTGAGCAGGTACCATGCTTTGGCATACAGTTATGGCACTTCACGCAGTTTAGCCTGCTGTAGTATACAGACGTGAAATTGGACATACCTTACATAAAGATATATGTCGTCTATTCTCCGAATTTCTCCGAATTTCTGAAAAACTGGTAGAAACTGAGGACCCTGAAGAGTTCAAAACAGCCACGATAAATGAATTGAATTTGAACAGTGGGACTAAACTGGTGCACCCTGATGTGTCGTATAGAACAGAGCAGGATTAACCAAACATTTAAGAAAGGGTTAAACACAAAGGAAATTGGACTATGATCACTGCATAATGGGCACTGAGGTTTCATGGCCCTGTGACAGGTAGGGAAAAGTGGGGGAATTTGGCGCACCTAAGGGATTTTGACTATAGCCTTTACTCTATAATACCTATAGCTACACTTTTCGTATAGCATTAGCCGCATGTGTTTACTGTAGCACATCTTAAATCCATAAATATACAGCTAAATGTTTTAGGTAAAAACTGATGACACCTTTTCAAATTGGAATAAGGAATAGTATAAGATATTTAATTCAAACATCTTATAACACAAAACATATGTATTGAATACCATTTTTAGTAAACAAAACAGGGAACAACATGGTTTAGAAGAGGAAAGTGTCGGAAATATCAGCCTGAATTTGGAATAGATACAAAACAATAATAGTTTCTCTTATAAAATAGTGACAAATATGAAGACGACTACTGGAGTATAAGCGTATTCAATAAGTTGTCGCTTGCACATCTGTAAAGCAACTAACGCTTCTGCAGACAGGAGTCATAGCTATAGTTTTGAGGTTTGTACGAGCCACTGAGTTCAGAATTACACCAAAAAGCACTAGAAATACACCAGTCCCATTTCTCGCCATCTTTGCCAAATTCACCGCATACTACCCATGATGATGGCCTATCTAATACGAGTTTCATTGTGAACAGCACCGATAACATTTCGTAGTGCACCTCCCGTCCAAGGAGCTCTCACTGTCTTACAGGTGTACATCTTCGAAATTTAAACAGACTGATCAAGTCCAATAAGAATGACGCACTATGTTATTTTTATTTCATTAAATATATGTTAACGTATCTCATTTAGCTACCTACGTTCGTGAGTTTGGAATTGAAGTATGGTAAAATAACGAACTCGGCCAATATACCTAAACTTCCCCAACAGCAGTGGCTTATGCAAAAGTAAGAAATTCGAGCTTTGCTCAAGACAAATAATACTTAGCCTACATGATTGTTAATTCGACATTTGTCGTTACATCAATGCAAGAAACAGAGAGAAAAAACTCAGAACCTGCTACAAAGAAGTGTTTTGAAGATCAAGTAATTAGTTTGAATAACATTATTTGCGTGTTTCAAAACTGAATGAAGTACAAGAATGTGTGAATTTCTTGACAAGGAAAATGCATACCATAATAAAAACAGAAAGCATATAATATCATGGAATACAATTAAAGAAAGACACACTTAACTAAAACTCCCTGGCAGATTAAAACTGCGTGCCGGACCGAGGCTCTACCACTTACACGCGAAAGGCAAAGGTCCCGAATTCGAGTCTCGGTCCGGCACACAGTTTTAATCAGCCAGGAGGATTCATATGAGCGCTCACTCCACTGCAGAGTGAGAAACTCATTCTGGACACACTTAACTGATAAATGAAGCTTGAGACATGACAGTCACATGCTATGGACCTGTCTACACTCATTTACAAAAATAATCTTGCCTAATGCCTTAAACCGAGGGTAAGTCTAACTTACTGAATAACAGATCGTAATACACTCAGCTGGAATATTGTAGTTTCGTGATGTCGACCTAATCAATATCTAACGTTTGGTTTGTATGTTACGTAATGTTTAATCGAACAAAGCAGCAGAACTGAGGGAAGTGAGCCGCATCCATGTTTTGTCATTGACACTCAAGGTGACGCAGAATGTCCGTCAAAGACGCAAGGTCCCTAAAACGGGTGGAATCCAGACCCCAGAGAGCGACAAAAGAGATATCTCGAGTGTTCTCTAAAGTTGACATGGGAGTAGTTCTGTCGAGTCTAAAAAGAAATATTCACTTTGGAAGGAGCTCTACCTCTTGGCAAGAACAGAATGAACACGTCCCTGTCCATGCAGGGTGGAAGAAAGGAAATGATTGTATAAAAACGGATTCTCTGAGGCAGATAAATCATAAAACTGTCGAAACAGATCTTCAGAGTGTGTAAATACGTCGATCACTCTTGGTACTAATAAATATAGTTTAATTTTGATTACTATAAAAATAGCAACAACAGACTTAGACACGAATAGAGCAGATAAAATGGTTATTCCGTGCTTCTGCTTCAAGTCTCACACTGGTGCTGATAAGTAGGGCTATGCACACTATCTTGCTATGTATATTCTCAATGTTGTCGTAGTAATCATGGATCTGCATGACTACTTCCCAGTTCACGCTTAAGTTCCTCGCCGGCCGCGGTGGTCTCGCGGTTAAGGCGCTGAGTCCGGAACCGCGCGACTGCTACGGTCGCAGGTTCGAATCCTGCCTCGGGCACGGATGTGTGTGATGTCCTTAGGTTAGTTAGGTTTAAGTAGTTCTAAGTTCTAGGGGACTGATGACCACAGAAGTTAAGTCCCATAGTGCTCAGAGCCAGCTTAAGTTCCTCGAAGAGGGTTCATCGAACCACCTATAAACCATTACTGTATCGTTCCACTCTCAAAGACGAACTCTTAAATCTTTCCTTGCAAACTCTAATTTCTCCTATTTTACTACAATGGTCATTTCTCTCGATGTAGGTGGTGTCAACAAAATATTTTCGCATTCGGAGGGGAATGTTGGAGACTGGAATTTCCTTAAAAGATAATACCGCAACAAAAATAGCCTTTGTTTCCATGACTGCCACCCCAACTCGAGTTTCTGCTCCGTTACGCGCTCTCTTCCCTATTTCGAAATAATACGAAACGTGCTGCCAGTCTTTGAACATGTTCGATGTCCTCCGTCAGTTCTATGTGGTAAGGATACCATACCACACAGCGATAATGTAGCAACGGACGGACCAGCGTAGTGTAGGCAGTCTCTCGAGTAGAGCCATTGCATCCTCCACGTGCTCTGCCAATAAAAATTAGTGTCTCGTTTGCCATTCCATCCACAGTATCTATGTGATTGTTCCAATTTAAGCTGTTCGTAACCGTAATGCCCAAGTATTTAGTTGCTTCGACAGCGTTTAGATTTGTGCGGTATACAGTGTAACCGAAATTTAACGGATTCCTATTGGTACTCATGTCGATCACCCCGCACTTTTCATTGTTTAGGGTTGATTGGCACTTTGACCACGGCTGAAAAGGTAAAAATTGTAGTGGGGAATTTTGTGAAAACAGTGTCAAGCCGTCTCTTAAATATCCTGACGTATCGTGTATAAAGTCTTGTGTCGAAGCATATTTTGTACAGACTTTCTGGAATGCGAGTGGTGATACTCATCTGTTGAATGATTTCGCACTGGGGTTACTACTCGTAGTTCGTCAAGAGTTCGTTGGGAAGACGATGACCGAAATTCGTGAATTCCGTTCAGACTCCTTGACTTCTTGTGTGAAGCACGTTATCTTTCAGTTGTATGTGATACTGATGAATACTAACGTAAATGGAAGGAACAGGGCTTCAGCAGCGTAGTCAGTTTTACCAGATGTGTTTCGTCGCTGTTTTATGGTCAGCCAACTGCTTCCCTCGATGACCATTTCATTCAGCGCTTGTGCCCTGCCACCAGCAGGAGTACAACGACAGAACTTGCGTGGTGGAGGTGATGTAGGTGCTTGCTGCAACGTCGCTGATGTGAGCCGACTAATAGTAACCAACTAGTGGGTTTGCTTTAGCACTTGACTGTGCACTTCATAGCTCAGCCAGCTGCCTCTGCGAAGAGTTCATTTTCACAGTGCCGTTGCTCTGTTCTGCTTTTCACATATTCGTAGAAACTGATGCATGAGCAGGCTCATAAGCTGCTAATACACTATGTGATCGAAAGTATCCGGACACCTCTCTGTAATGTGAAATCGACCACTAGCAGTCTCGAGAGGCGGACACCCCCCCCCCCCCCTTCCCTCCCCCAGCGTAAAAGGAGGTGCGAAGTGCTGTGTTCTCAGTAGAGAAACAGTAACAGTAAATGCATCGATCACAAGAACTTCGAAGATGGTCTATGCATTGAAAGTCACCTGAATATACAGGGTGATTCAAAAAGAATACCACAACTTTAGGAATTTAAAACTCTGCAACGACAAAAGGCAGAGCTAAGCACTATCTGTCGGCGAATTAAGGGAGCTATAAAGTTTCATTTAGTTGTACATTTGTTCGCTTGAGGCGCTGTTGACTAGGCGTCAGCGTCAGTTGATGCTAAGATGGCGACCGCTCAACAGAAAGCTTTTTGTGCTATTCAGTACGGCAGAAGTGAATCGACGACAGTTGTTCAGCGTGCATTTCGAAGGAAGTATGGTGTTAAACCTCCTGATAGGTGTTGTATTAAACGTTGGTATAAACAGTTTACAGAGAATGGGTGTTTGTGCAAAGGGTAAAGCTCTGGACGGCCGAGAACGAGTGATGAAAATGTAGCACGCATCCAGCAAGCATTTGTTCGCAGCCCAGGAGAGCTGCAAATTCCACAATCAACTGTATGGAGAGTCCTACGAAAAAGGTTAGTTATGAAACCTTATCGTCTGAAATAGGTTCAAGCACTGTCTGCAGCTGATAAGACTAAAAGAATCGATGTCTGTGATTTTATCCTTGCTCAAATGGAAACAGATGAATCTTTCGTTTCAAAGATTGTGTTTAGTGATGAAGCAACTTTCCACACTAACGGGAAAGTCAACCGTCACAATGTCTGTATATGGGGCACTGAGAATCCGCGGGAAACAACTCAGTATGAACGTGACTCGCCTAAGGTAAACGTTTTCTGTGTCATTTCAGCCAATAAAGTTTTTGGTCCTTTTTTCTTCGAAGGTGCTACTGTAACTGGACTACAGTATCTGGAGATGTTAGAGAATTGGCTATTCCCTCAGCTCGAACAAGAAGCATAACAATTCATATTTCAGCAGGATGGAGCGTCACCACATTGGCACTTATCTGTCCGTAACTGCCTGAACGTCAACTACCCGAGGCGATGGATCGGCCGCCATGCAGCCCGTGACAGAGCACTTCAAAAAAATGGCTCTGAGCACTATGGGACTTAACATCTATGGTCATCAGTCCCCTAGAACTTAGAACTACTTAAACCTAACTAACCTAAGGACAGCACACAACACCCAGCCATCACGAGGCAGAGAAAATCCCTGACCCCGCCGGGAATCGAACCCGGGAACCCGGGCGTGGGAAGCGAGAACGCTACCGCACGACCACGAGATGCGGGCAGAGCACTTCATCACTGGCCTCCTAGAAGCCCTGATCTTACCCTCTGCGACTTTTTCTTATGGGGGTATGTTAAGGATATGGTGTTTTAGCCACCTCTCCCAACCACCATTGATGATTTGAAACTAGAAATAACAGCAGCTATCCAAACTGTTACGCCTGATATGTTACAGAGAGTGTGGAACGAGTTGGAGTATCGGGTTGATATTGCTCGTGTGTCTGGAGGGGGCCATATTGAATATCTCTGAACTTGTTTTTGAGTGAAAAAAAAACCTTTTTAAATACTCTTTGTAATGATGTATAACAGAAGGTTATATTATGTTCTTTCATTAAATACACATTTTTAAAGTTGTAGTATTCTTTTTGAATCACCCTGTATTATGTGTCTTCCAACTCCATCCTTTACATTTGTGATGCCACGAGTCACACCATCTTATCTACCACGTTATCACCATGAAGTCGCACCCTTATCAGTGACATCATCGACACAATGTAGTAGTCAAAATACGTAACCTGCATTCGACCTCAGTAAAATTTCAAAGGTACTTGTCCTTGAACTGCGTCAAATGATGTCATGTCCAAAGATATTTGTCACTGCATTTGCGCGCGCACACACACACACACACACACACACACACACACACACACACACACACACACACGAACAGATATATTTATATGGGTATATACATATGCGGTAATGGTGATAAATTTACAGGTTGGCTACTGCTTTCCCTAAGGACGTAAGATGGTAAGTTTAGAGGAAGACAGTGAAAGTAATCAAGGAATTGTGTGGTTTTGCGAAAGCCTTGTTCACTTACCTTGGTATGCTGCACGAATGCACACGCACTACATAACATCCTGTGTATTTAATCTCTTTGCTTCTCTCTCTTGGTGTTTTTCTAAATACTGTCCTGCATCATTACTAAAAATTATATCACATGTGTGCATACAACATCAAAAAATTACGTACAATACCTCATCGTCATCATCATCATCATCAAATTTACTGATTATGATGACGACCTTGACGACGATGATGATCTCTCTGATTCATAACATAAAAAAAGTTTATCTCAAATACTCTGTCTCTCTCTCTAATGCCAATTTTAATGAGGCAACAACATCATATCACACAGAGAATGAAAGGAACAGAAACCAAACTAAAATACTACAGATGTAATTTCTACTGTAATTTCTTACACATTCATGCAATAAAGCTATTAAGGTAGACTGGTAGCCTAAACTGTGTGACATTTTATGCTCTCACATAGTGGCAACATATTAACCTAATACTCATATCACTTCATAATAAACAGTTTTGAGAATATTATGTATTGCAAATATACGGTTGTTACAATTTGAGTAAATATTTAGATAACAAAGTTTTTACAGCAGTTTCTGCATTCAGTGTAATAAACACTTTATACGTACCATACACTTAAAAAAGCAACAGAGTTTTCAGAATCTGTAAAGCATGCTCTTGAGCGACTGTGTTATTGTCACATTCATTTCTGAAGAAGTGTTTAGTTCATAACCAATACGAAAGACTTTGTGTGTGTGTGTAAAAAAAAAAAAAAAAAAAAGAAAAAAAAGAAACAGCCTTGCAAACTAAACACAGAGCGACAAACGTCTCCTTATAGAAAGCGAATATGGATTTCTTATGTACTTTCACTGCATGATACTTTATGGATAGGAACTGACATTTTCCTATGTAGAGTTATTCTACTAGGCACATATGAAGTAAAATAAATAGGTTAATGTCATTATTTTCGAAATCATCTCTGTTAATGTTGTTCACTCTTCTATGATACATCATGCACATGGTGCCACTGCTGCTACAGTCAAGTTCACCTTGACTAATAGCTGAGAACGTTGAGGGAAATTGTATTTTGCCGTCCTTCAGAGTAACAAGGGTTGCCGCTCAAAATCTGGTAGTGACGCGTCTCGCATTCAATACCGGATGGCGCTCTCCTTTCTCCAACGCATATAGCCCTTCAGCGCATGTTGCACCCCATGCTTGCCCAGATATTTCAATTTCTGCAACAGCCAAGCGAAAGACTGCCTGATTTCTTGAATAATAACAGGTCATTGATAAGCTAAATACAAATTGTATAGGTAGAAGTAGTACGCAGCGCACGGCAAACTTACATTCTGTGACCAACAGGAAGATACCAATGAACGTTGATGAGGACTATGAGCATCACTATAATGGCATCTGTGACTGTCCAGCAAGAACAGCATGCTACTCACAGCGGGTCATCTGGTTTTGTAATACACACAACGAGAACAAAGCATTTCTGACGAGCAAAAAATGTAAGTAGTCGACATTAGCCAACAAATCTTGTGTTATCTACACAAGGAGCATATTTTGTTTTCCATCTTTAGACTCTCCTGTCAACAACCTGAGAGATACTTTTCTGAGGACAACAAACCGAAGACGGTGATTTATTGGTAGAATTAGAAAACGCAACAGGTCTACTAAGTACATTGCCTACATTACGCTTGTCGGCCCTCTTCTGGAGTATTGCTGTGCGGTATGGAATCTGTATTGGAAAGGATTGACAGAGGCGAAAAATTTCATAGGAGGGTAGCTCATTTTGTATTATCGTGAAATACGGAAGAGAGTGTCGTGGATATGATAAGGAAATTGGGATGCCAAAATGTATACTAGTATGCTCTGCTAAAATGATAAGCATTTGAACCATTTCGGCCTGCGGGTTCAACGTCGACATGGATATCACGGCGAAACACTATCTACCGGTGAAGTATGGATGCAGCTCTCGCTATCACTGTAAAACCGATGGTAATGGATCTTTGTGACATGCAGGATGCCTCGTATGTTCGTGTGGGAACCCTACGGTGAGTTTTAAGGAGGGCATACTATTGGCGTGAGATAGTGCTGCATCCATTTGGGAAACGGTTGCTCGTGTGGGATGAAGTATTTCAGCAGTGCAACGGGTGTGTGCAGAATGGTTCGCGGATGGCCTTAGAAAACAAAGAGATGGATCAGATCGCAGCATCCAGACCACCACCTGAGAAGATCGACAGCTCACCCGAAGGGCATTGCATTCTCCCCTTCCGTGCAAGAGTGGAACATCGTATACCATCAGGGATGACAGTCACTGGGGACAAAAATGTTGGCATCACAGCGATTGCACCCGCACAAGACGTACAACACCCACTAAAGGTCGTATGGTGTGGGGTGCTGTTGGTTACAAGCACGAATCACAGTTGGAGCATGTCCAGGGCTGAAACCAGTGTGGCCTCCGTGAATGACATCTTGCGGCCTCCAGCCACAAACTTTTTGCAGAACACCAAGTCGCCATTTTTCAGCATGACAGTGCACAACCACATGTTGCTGCAGGAACACGTACCGTCTTGGTATCTTGGTATCACAGGATGTTAGCCTTTTGCCGTGGGCCACCAGATCACCAGACCTGTCGCCAGTTGAAACTGTGTGGGACAGCGAAACGCGGTTGCAGTTCTGTTCTGCAATGCCAGCCACCACAGATGAATCAGCTGAAATCAACACGGATGGCTACGCTACAGGACGCCATTCGCGCCTTACACGCGTCGATGGCATCACGCCTGGAACAAGTAATCAGAGCCCATGACGGATCTTATACCTACTAGGCAACAGGACACATGCTGAACCGCGGTGACGCAAATCCTTGCCATTTCTGCAAAACATTCTAATGTATATATCCTGTGAATATGAACGTCCTATCTATAGTCGCTCAAGGTGGTTTCTTTTTCCCCTAACGTGAGTTTATTTAATTGGTGCCTACCTACACAGAGAGAAATGATCAGCATAATAAGATAGGAGAAATCAGAGTTCACACGGAAAGATTTAATTGTTCGTTTTTTCTCGCGATCTGTTGGAGAGTGGAACGGTAGAGAAATAGCGTGAAGGCGGTTCGATGAATCCTAGGTCAGGTACTTCAGTGTGAATTGCAGAGTAATCATATAGGTGTAGGTATAGACTTGATCTCGAAGGTGCAAACATTTCAGGATATGCATAATCAAGAAAACTCAATCTCGTATGCATTTTGTAAACCTCCGGATTTCAATGAATAGGAAACAGATATACACATTCACAAGGATGCAGGTCTCTTCCTGTGGAGCGAGATACTCTATTGAGTATCACCTGAGTACATAATATTGGCGCTACAATCAGGTCCGTCTTTTTAGTTCTCCTGTGAAGTCAAATTCGTTACCTTCTCCTCTCTTCCCAAGATCCAGCGTGAGCTGTTTGCTTTTGCGGAATCAAAGACTGTAGTTACATGAATGCTGTTTTTGATCTGCAAAAAGCCCTTTTTGTGTCTTTCCACTAATGTAATGTTCTTATATGCAACCACCCACTCATCAGTTTCATCCTTTACTTTATTTTTATTTGAATTATTACCTGCTAATTTAAATTGGCTTATATTGCACGAAATTTTTAACGAATCGCGTCCCGTATTACACCAGAAGTGTAACATTGGACATTTTTATGGTGTTCCTCCACCATTCGTCATTATGACAGCTTAAATTCCGCTAAGTCCATTTTAGGAATTTTATTGCTCACAGACTATTGCCTCAAAGATGCTGCTTTATGGCAGAGTGCATTGTGATGGTGACACATACATTCATGGTCTCTGAATTGTTCCTCTTCTTTACACAGTACGCAATACTGTAAATTTTTTTCATATTCTTCTGTATTAAGTATTTTCTTAAACACCATTAGAGGACCATTCCCAAACTGTGGAAAGCACGCCTGTACCATAACACCACCGCCACCTCCTCCATGGATCAGTGTTGGCTCTGTAGATGATGGCAGGTCATGTACTTCATTGGATAACATGATTCACATGTGTAGATCACTATTTTCCAGTCGTCCACTGTCACGTTAGACTAACACAATAATATAATTGTATCTGTGAAAGTTAGCAATAATGCATGAAATGGCACAGAAACACACTAAATTAGATCCAACCAATTATCTTCAGTGTGCTTCAGACGTCGAATATGCATAAGAAGTCAGCCTCATTCTGCCAACGGCCTTGTCAAAGAGGGCGGAGGAGCGGATAGAGGTTCAGGGCACTCTCTTGTCCTAGGGGTGGGAAATTGCCCCTAAAGGCGGAAGAATCAGCAATGATCAACGACATGAGGATGCAAAAGGCAATGGAAACCACTGCATTAAAGACACGTAACGTGTATCCACAGGACATGTGGCCTGTAATTGAGGAAGTGTCATGATGATCTCTCCATTGGCAAAAGATTCCGGAATAGTCCCCCATTCGGATCTCCGGGAGGGGACTGCCACGGGGGAGGTTACCATGAGAAAAAGATTGAATAATCAACGAAAGGATAACGTTCTGCGAGTCAGGGCGTGGAATGTCAGAAGCTTGAACGTGGTAGGGAAACTAGAAAATCTGAAAAGGGAAATGCAAAGGATCAATCTAGTCAGTGAAGTGAAGTGGAAGGAAGACAAGGATTTCTGGTCAGATGAGTATCGGGTAATATCAACAGCAGCAGAAAATGGTATAACAGGTGTAGGATTCGTTATGAATAGGAAGGTAGGGCAGAGGGTGTGTTACTGTGAACAGTTCAGTGACCGGGTTGTTCTAATCAGAATCGACAGCAGACCAACACCGACAACCGACAACGATACTTCAGGAAGATACTTCAGGATACTTCAGGAAGAAGAACAGACAGAGAAAGTGTATGAGGATATTGAAAGGGTAATGCAGTACGTACAGGGGGACGAAAACCTAATAGTCATGGGCGACTGGAATGCAGTTGTAGGGGAAGGAGTAGAAGAAAAGGTTACAGGAGAATATGGGCTTGGGACAAGGAATGAAAGAGGAGAAATACTAATTGAGTGCTGTAACAAGTTTCAGCTAGTAACAGCGAATACCCTGTTCAAGAATCACAAGAGGAGGAGGTATACTTGGAAAACGCCGGAAGATACGGGAAGATTTCAATTAGATTACATCATGGTCAGACAGAGATTCCGAAATCATATACTGGATTGTAAGGCGTACCCAGGAGCAGATATAGACTCAGATCACAATATAGTAGTGATGAAGAGTAGGCTGAAGTTCAAGACATTAGTCAGGAAGAATCAATACGCAAAGAAGTGGGATACGGAAGTACTATGGAATGACGAGATACGCTTGAAGTTCTCTAACGCTATAGATATAGCAATAAGGAATAGCGCAGTAGGCAGTACAGTTTAAGAGGAATGGACATCTCTAGAAGGGGCAATCACAGAAGTTGGGAAGGAAAACATAGGTACAAAGAAGGTAGCTGCGAAGAAACCACGGGTAACAGAAGAGATACTTCAGTTGATTGATGAAAGAAGGAAGTACAAACATGAAATAAATAGGAAGTGCAGGGAAGCTAAGACGAAATGGCTGCAGGAAACATGTGAAGACATCGAAAAAGATATGATTGTCGGAAGGATAGACTCAGCATACACGAAAGTCAAAACAGCCTTTGGTGACATTAAAAGCAACGGTGGTAACATTAAGAGTGCAACGGGAATTCCACTGTTAAATGCAGAGGAGAGAGCAGATAGGTGGAAAGAATACATTGAAAGCCTCTATGAGGGTGAAGATTTGTCTGAAGTGATAGAAGAAGAAACAAGAGTCGATTTTGAAGAGATAAGGGATCCAATATTAAAATCGGAATTTAAAAGAACTTTGGAGGACTTGCGGTCAAATAAGGCAGAAGGGATAGATAACATTCAATCAAATTTCTAAATCATTGGGGGAAGTGGCAACAAAACGACTATTCACGTTGGTGTGTAGAATATATGAGTCTGGCGATACCATCTGACTTTCGGAAAAGCATCATCCACACAATTCCGAAGACGGATGGGCTGACAAGTGCGACAATTATCGCACAATCAGCTTAACAACTCATGCATCGAAGCTGCTTACAAGAATAATGTACAGAAGAATGGAAAAGAAAATTGAGAATGCGCTAGGTGACGATCAGTTTGGCTTTAGGAAAAGTAAAGGGACGAGAGAGGCAATTCTGACGTTACGGCTAATAATGGAAGCAAGGCTAAAGAAAAATCTAGACACTTTCATAGGATTTGTCGACCTGGAAAAAGCGTTCGACAATATAAAATGGTGCAAGCTGTTCGAGATTCTGAAAAAAGTAGGGGTAAGCTGTAGGGAGAGACGGGTCATATACAATATGTACAACAACCAAGAGGGAATAATAAGAGTGGACGATCAAGAACGAAGTGCTCGTATTAAGAAGGGTGTAAGACAAGGCTGTAGCCTTTCGCCCCTACTCTTCAATCTGTACATCGAGGAAGCAATGATGGAAATAAAAGAAAGGTTCAGGAGTGGAATTAAAATACAAGGTGAAAGGATATCAATGATACGATTCGCTGATGACATTGCTATCCTGAGTGAAAGTGAAGAAGAATTAAATGATCTGCTGAACGGAATGAACAGTCTAATGAGTACACAGTATGGTTTGAGAGTAAATCGGAGAAAGACGAAGGTAATGAGAAGTAGTAGAAATGAGAACAGCGAGAAACTTAACATCGGGATTGATGGTCACGAAGTCAATGAAGTTAAGGAATTCTGTTACCTAGGCAGTATAATAACCAATGACGGACGGAGCAAGGAGGACATCAAAAGCAGACTCGCCATGGCAGAAAAGGCATTTCTGGCTAAGAGAAGCCTACTAATATCAAGTTCCGGCCTTAATTTGAGGAAGAAATTTCTGAGGATGTACGTCTGGAGTACAGCATTGTATGGTAGTGAAACATGGACTGTGGGAAAACCGGAACAGGAAAGAATCGAAGCATTTGAGATGTGGAAAACACTGATAAGGAGAAGAGACAGGATGATAGGACATCTGCTAAGACATGAGGGAATGACTTCCATGGTACTAGAGGGAGCTGTAGAGGGCAAAAACTGTAGAGGAAGCAGAGATTGGAATACGTTAAGCAAATAATTGAGGACGTAGGCTGCAAGTGCTACTCTGAGATGAAGAGGTTAGCACAGGAAAGGAATTCGTGGCGGGTCGCATCAAACCAGTCAGTAGACTGATTAAAAAAAAATGTATGATACCTACAAGAGCAGAGTTTAAAGAACTCAGATATTTCTCGGATATTTCTTTTTATGGATCTGAGAACAGAGTTCATCTAATTTACCAACCGCTCAAAATGAATTTTTCACTAGTCTGAAAATTTCTCTTATGAAGCCAGGTGAAGAAAAACAGATTAAAGGAAACAAGTTTAGTGAAAACTGAAATTGGTGATGAGTGCTACTTGGATAGCGGTATTTGTAACATGTTAAAGCTGCTTGGGACTTTTCAAGACAGAGGTCCATGTTGGGCCTTGATCCGGCTGGAGTGGCCGAGCGGTTCTAGGCACTACAGTCTGGAACCGCGCGACCGCTACTGTCACAGGTTCGAATCCTGCCTCGGTCAAGGATGTGTGTGATGTCCTTAGATTAGTTAGGTTTAAGTAGTTCTAAGTTCTAGTGGACTGATGATCTCAGAAGGTAAGTCCCATAGTGCTCAGAGCCATTTGAACCTTTCTGTTATGCCTTGAAAGAACTATTTTTGAAAGAAAAACATGGTTCATTGGAGTTTGTATAAATTTTCTTTTATTTGGCATTGGCCAATTCTGACTCCACAGTCAGTATGAAGTAACACACAGAATATCTCTACGCAACAGATGTGGCACAAATTAATCAGTCTGTGCAGATGTGGGACGACACATAGAAATTAATATGATATTTATCATACACGAAGTTTAAGTAGTTGTTGTATGTTAGAGAAACAATTAGAGTTAAGTTGGCATACGGAAGCAATGAGTGCATAAATTGAGTCTGATGTATGGAAAAATATCGTTCTTCAGTCTATTGATGTCAAAGTCGTCTTTAAGCTGTATTTTGCGTTATATGAGTATTACAAAATGTCAGAGAACCACGTGTTACAAACTGTCTGTTGTTCGTAGACAGAGATCACATTAATGGTAATGAATAGTTCCACAAGTACAGTGATGGATTAGTTTATTTGTAACTTCTGTATGTGTGTTTCATGTTTAATTAGTCATTTTGTGTTGTAATTGTCTTTCTTATACATGCTTCAATATTATCCTTAAAGCGATTGATTCATGTCACTGCAGACACTAGAATTCGTCTACGATGCAGCAGATATTGAAATTCGGAATAGTAAGAACTGTAACGTAAATGTCACCAGTTGAAATAATCAGACTGTTAACGCTGGCCTTTATTCCAGTGGTGTTAGTCGTCAATAATTAGTGTTCTGACTTTAGATTTCCTCATCAACTGTAATGAAAAGCCACGCGAAAGTGTTGCCTGATATATATGTAAAGTATCTGAACAATTTAAGTAAAGTTCGAGTTGCAAAAAATGTTCAAAAGTGTGTGAAATCTTTTGGGACTCAAATGTTAAGGTCATCAGTCCCAAAGCTTACACACTACTTAACCTAAATTATCCTAAGGACAAACACACACACCTATGCCCGAGGGAGGACTCGAACCTCCGCTGGGACCAGCCGCACAGTCCATGAGCTTTTATTTTCCGTTTCGTTTAGTGTAAACGCTTATTCAGAGATACAAGTGACTGGTGGTGAACGTTGGTGAATCGTCTGCAAATACTTGTTCATTTGGTTTCGCATACATTTGCTCCAACGTATACCTGGATTCAGAAAATTCACATAAGTATTATAACAATTCTTTAAATTTTCAACATCAGTTCACATATTGTAGGGAATGGTCCCCGTTTGCAGGGTGGATTCGTCGTGAGCATCTCGCTCTTGAGAAGACGAGGGTGCTGCCTCTGCCAGGCAGAAGGCAGCAAATTACTCGAGGCTTAATTCGCGGAGTTCCGCCGCTACGTGGAGCGGTCTGGCGGTAAGGTGTGCGGCGGGATGCCGGCTTACCAGGGGCGCCCCGAGACGCGAGGGCGAAGCGGCGCTGCGCGGCGCGGCGCTCGCAGGCTTAATTAAAACGACTTATCTGAGGAAATAATCTGCGCCTCGGGCGCCGCCTGGCGCAGCTCTTAATCTGCCAAGGCGTGGGCGGGCCGGCCGCTTGGCAGATCGCCGCGCCCGGCCGTGTCGGAATGCCACACCGAGGCCGGGTATTAAGCGAGGAAGCGGCTACTGGGCGTCTCCTCCGCTGCTGTGGGATCTGCAACGCCGCTGCGTAAAAACCGCGCCACAGCGGCTTATCACCTGCTGTTCCGCCGGCACTTTCCGCCGCAAACGGGTGTCGCAATTATTACGCGGCAGAATTACACTGCTCGGCTTTGTGGAAACACAGCTCCTTTGACAAGGGTGGTCTTTGGCATATCGTGCACTAGTCGGTGAACTTTACCATAGTGTAATACTTACAGTCGTGACATTCACTACTATCGCGTAGGCAACTTTACAAAATCTACTGTACTGTTAATTATAGGGCAGATAGAGTTATCCTGGATAAACAGATTTTATTTATCATCATAGACCTATAAGGTAATAGTGGCACGTCTACCATGTCATTACAGCTACCACGAGCATAAGCACAGGGAATGATCAAGTCTTTCGTATTGTTTTAATTTTAATCGGCATAGTATATACATCTTCCCAGTGGTTTACTTTCAAGGAAACTTACTGTGCTTCTCCTTTTCAATGAAACAGTGAGGCCTTATTCACCCTATTTCACGTTTACGCAAGAAGCTAATGAATCCATCGCCTTTCGTACGTACCCAGCGGGACCATTGACTGCTTTGGTAATTTTGTACCAGTTGCTTTTCATATGACATTTGTGCTGTGGATCTCTTGGATGTCTGTTTATGTGTGTGTCCGCGCGCGCGGGTGTGTGTGTGTGTGTGTGTGTGTGTGTGTGTGTGTGTGTGACTGTGTGCTAATGAATGAGGCGCCCTCACTGGTAAGGTTATCACCGCACTACGCGAAATTAGTAGAAACGAATGTGGTTAACGGTTACCTGCAGAGCATGTGGCTGGCGAGGTTTTGCTTTTGGGGCTCCTGCTGGTTAAATCGCTCGGAGCTAAGCTTCGCCGGCTGGATTAAACATAGACAGCGGCGAGTTGCAGGAAGAGCAGCGGACGCCGCGTGTAACCTAGTCATAAAGTTCCCGGTCAACTCTGCAAGCTTAAATTTTACGGCACCTGGAAGATCACATGTACGGTTTGGAGGCAGTAACACTGTCGCTTGGAATTCTGGAAGTCAAGGTTGCTTCACACCTGATTCGTACTTGTTATCGTAAGGCCACGTCTGTGTTAATGTGGAATAAGACCTGTCATCTTAATGCGCCTCCAAGTGGCTGTAAGGGTGGCGATCGGTCAGAGTAACATAGTAATTTGTTGTTCCAGACCATATTGCGTGTAACTGTACGAGAATTCTCTGTTGTAAATTGAATTAATGAAATTGATGTCGTAGCATGACCTGTGTCGAAGGCGTGGCACCTTTTTAAAGGTGAGTGTGCCCTAGAGATTGGATTTGCCGGTGCTGATATTTCACCTTGCTTATTTTCAAGTATTTTAATGAGTGTTAAGCTTGCAACTTTTATGTGCAGTCACTTCCGGAATGAGTTAATACTGCCTATATCCTAGACATTCTCGTTTGTAACTCTATTTGGACAGATTACTATTCCCCTCTGATGTACGTTGGGGCTGTAGTTTTGGCAACGGATGACGCTGTTTCCTGGGCCCCGAGCGGAGATGTGTTTTCTTTGTGCTGCGGCGACACTTCCGTCGTTGGCTCAAGTTAACTAAATTTGATTGCATGACATGTGCCACGGCGGAGTGTCGCCAGTTAATTCCGGATCTCTTGATCTATTCAATATTGTGAATTCAGTAAGCACATAGCCTTCGAGCGCGTTTTGCCAGTCTGAAGTACGTCGTCACTATACTTGCTCTTTAACTACTTATTTAAATCTTGCACCCGTATTGATAGTTCTGGAGCATGCGAAGTTTTAAAGCCATCTACTTTTGAGTATGAAATGATGAGTTTTACCTTTTTTTTGTCCACAATCATTAGCTAACATCTTCATTGGAAAACATGCTCGCTTATAGCTTGTTCGGTGTGATAGCCGCCTGCCATAAACTGCCGCCTTTTCTTGTACGCATGGGCACTCCATATTTATTTAAGGGTAAATTTTAATATTTCTGCTGATGTGTACCAGTTGGGAGCCACATTTAAACTGCAAGTCTTCCCAGCTTACATTGTATTTTGGGGGACTGTATATTTACTTAAGGGTCACTGTCAATGTTTCTGCTGATGTGTACTAGCTGGGAGTCACATTTAAACTGTCTGCCTTCCCAGCTTCTCTTGTAATTTGGAGGATTGTGTATTTTGTTACTTAAGAGATTTTATTAAGGTTTATAGATAGTCAAGGGCTTTCCATCAGCCACAACAGTGGCGTGACTTGTCATCCTTTCTGTATTTTGGGTGGGCTTGTCTATTTGTACAAGGTGTTATCCATGCCGGCCGCGGTGGTCTAGCGGTTCTAGGCGCGCAATCCGGAACCGCGCGACTGCTACGGTCGCAGGTTCGAATCCTGCCTCGGGCATGGATGTGTGTGATGTCCTTAGGTTAGATAGGTTTAAGTAGTTCTAAGTTCTAGGGGACTGATGACCACAGTAGGTAAGTCCCATATTGCTCAGAGCCATTTGCACCATTTTTTTTTTGTTATCCATGCTTATGAATTGTTAGTACCTTTAGTGACAGTCAATTGTAATTAATTTTGCTGTTAAAATGCGTTTGTTGAACCATCTTGCAACCACATCTACTTGGTGTGACATCTTACTTGTATTTGGGGACTGTATATTCCTGGTCAAGCCCTGTTCGTAATGATATAAATTGATAAATTTTGTTATTAATGAATTGAACCAGTTGAAGTTCCTTAAATTATTGTGAGCGATGTTATTCTTTTGACAAGGTTTTAATTTGTAATCACTGTAATTGTTATTAAGCAATAATGTGTATACTACAAAATCACATATACAAAGTGCGTGGGTCCACCGGCCGTGTGTTTTACCTTAAAATTATCTCAGCCGTCTTTGTGAGATATCAAGTAGTAGTATCAGGATTTCCACCCTCTGCGAGTTGGAAAATTGTGCTGTCTGCCGAATCGAATTGAACAATTTGAGGAGGATTTGTAATGACACTAGTTGGGAGACTGTAAGTGGTAGTAATAGCAAAATGCTCCGTCATTGTCTGGCCAATGTCTCTCGGCGTTGTTAGGGTACACTCCAGCTTCAGACTCGCCGCTATTCATAAACGACTGCATTTACAAGAAATCTTCCTGATAGTTTCCCATACTTTGGTAGAGTAGGTGGAGCTGTTGACACAGTCCAGGAAGGCATACCATGACGTTTTCTTGTTCTCCTTGATTGTCTCTCGAGCTCTGGCTCTCGTCACTCGAAAGGCAGTTCCGCACTGTCGCCTGATAAACAAAGTAAGAGCCTACGGAATATCAGACCAGCTGTGTGGCTGGATTGAAGAGTGTTTAGCAAACAGAACACAGCATGTTGTTATCAAGGGGGAGACGTCTACAGACGTTAAAGTAACCTCTGGCGTGCCACAGGGGAGTGTTATGGGACCATTGCTTTTCACAATATATATAAATGACCTAGTAGATAGTGTTGGAAGTTCCATGCAGCTTTTCGCGGATGATGCTGTAGTATACAGAGAAGTTGCAGCATTAGAAAACTGTAGCGAAATGCAGGAAGATCTGCAGCGGACAGGCACTTGGTGCAGGGAGTGGCAACTGACCCTTAACATAGACAAATGTAATGTATTGCGAATACATAGAAAGAAGGATCCTTTATTGTATGATTGTATGATAGCGGAACAAACACTGGTAGCAGTTACTTCTGTAAAATATCTGGGAGTATGCGTGCGGAACGATTTGAAGTGGAATGATCAAATAAAATTAATTGTTGGTAAGGCGGGTGCCAGGTTGAGATTCATTGGGAGAATCCTTAGAAAACGTAGTCCATCAACAAAGGAGGTGGCTTACAAAACACTCGTTCGACCTATACTTGAGTATTGCTCATTAGTGTGGGATCCGTACCAGATCGGGTTGACGGAGGAGACAGAGAAGGTCCAAAGAAGAGCGGCGCGTTTCGTCACGGGGTTATTTGGTAACCGTGATAGCGTTACGGAGATGTTATGCAAACTCAAGTGGCAGACTCTGCAAGAGAGGCACTCTGCATCGCGGTGTAGCCTGCTGTCCATGTTTCGAGAGGGTGCGTTTGTGGTTGAGGTATCGAATACATTGCTTCCCCCTACTTATACCTCCCGAGGAGATCATGAATGTAAAATTAGAGAGATTCGAGCGCGTACGGAGGCTTTCAGACAGTCGTTCTTCCCGCGAACCATACGCGACTGGAAGAGAAAAGGGAGGTAATGACAGTGGCACGTAAAGTGCCCTCCGCCACACACCGTTGAGTGGCTTGCGGAGTGTAAATGTGGATGTAGATGTAGGCTGCGTCGTCTTCTGCTGTTGCATTGCACTTAAGCCATCGCAGAGCTACAGGCTTGACCCAGAGAGCAAATCAGCACGCATCAGTCCACCAAGGTACAGCGTGCCAAGATGACACGTGCACTTTAGTTTGCACAAGTTGGTGGCATGGCGGTGAAATTGTGTGATCCTGTTCATTCTTTCCTTGACACTGCATTGGTGTGGAAACAAAGCCACGTGGGTGAAGCATGGCTAGTTAGCTCTTCTGATCATCCGCTTTGGCGGCTTCCTTTGAAGGAGCAGGTAGGAACCAGAGTGTAAAGTAGTCTCTAGAATGAAGGTCATCAGTAGCCGCCCACTGACCGCAATCACTGAGCGCAGGGGAGCAGAAAGAGAGGTCTGTGGCTGAGGATGACCCACTAGGAACGATTCTATGGGTAGGATTGCTCGTTGAGTGACACCATGACGCTCGCTGCAACTCGACCCCTGGGACAAGTGCAGTGGGAGCACCATAATATGTTAATGGCTACTGAAATCTCCCATTAGGAGAAATGATCGACGAAGTAGATGTTAAGATCTGTGAGAGCGTCAGAACCTATCGCATCTTTTGAAGGTAAAGACAGTGAGTATATGGTTATCCTCTGAACCATAATGAACTTCTTCTGCAAAGGCTTTCAGGTCAGTGACGAAAGATAATGCAGAGGAGTCGTGTGTGCTGTTGACAGTTACCTCTCTCTTGAACCTGTTCCCAGTTACGTCATCCTTGCCCCATAGCACTCAGATGTGAGTACGTTTAAAATGTTTTTCTTGTAAACACAAGTACAGAGGATGCTGTTGCGCTTGGAGTTTCAGTTCGTCCACATCCGATCTGAAGACACTGGTGTTCGACTGTAACGTGGGAGCCATTTTATTGGTGAGGTTTTTCTTTCACCCCGTCTTTCCGCTGCGGGTGGGGATCCTGCAACAGATTGAAGCTGCAGTGGCCATCCTAAGCACATTTCGTATTCCAAGGCCTGCAAGGCAGAATCATAAGAACCATCAGTTAAAACATGTTCTACATTGCCTGACGGATTATGGCCGCTCTTATTCTGGTACTGATGCTCCATTTTTGGCTTGGCTGTCAGAGGAGACTTTGGAGCAACGTTTTTTTGTTAGTGGCTGTGAGAGCGCTGGTCTGTTTACTGGAGTCCGCTTCTTGAGGAGCTGGAAGCTCTACGTTGTCATTCTTGAACGTTATGGGAGCACCATAGGCTACCCAGACAGAGCCCCTGTTGTCTTGGTAGGCCTTAAACAACAGAGATGTGGTAAGTTTTCCAGCCATGCATCTTATCAGCGTGCAGCAGACCATGGGACTGAGGTTCTTTTTTGTAAAGATCTTTACCACCATCGCGATATGGGCAGTTTAGGCAAGATCCTCGTATCCGGACAGCACTGTGCCACACAGTGGTCGCTGAAGCATGCCCACAGCTTACGATTACAGGGGACTACCGGAGTCCACCAGTTCTCACGTTAGGAAAGCTGGTTTCACCTGCAACGAGTATTAATCTCCCTGAAGTGGTCGCTATCTAGAACGACTCATAGGATACATGTGACTTTACCACGTACGCGGCTAGTGTTAGCCCCCTTCAGTAAAATTATATTCTCTTCAGACCACTCCTTTGCTCACACACCTTATTCCTCCATCAGAGGTTTATAAGTGTCAGCCCACCCTCCTCGCACAATATCCTACGAACCATGGAATCATTTCCAGATTTCCAGCAAGTATTTCACACAGTGCTTGACTGCACGCTGTTGACGAAAATACGAGCATAGGGAGTAGTTTCCAAGAGACACGAGTGGCTCGGAAACTTCTTAAGACATAGACCCCAGTAGAATGTCCTCGACGGCTGGTGTATATAAGAGACAATGTTATCGTCAGTAGTGTTTATGACGCTTTGTGGTGCACGGGAAGGTGTCATCATTAAATATAAGTAGGAAGTTATCTTGTAAGTTGGTGTGATGAATGGCAGCTAGCTCCAAATGTAGAAAAATTTAACGAAAAATGTAAGTTAGCGCGGATGAGCAGGAAAAACAGTCCCGTAATGCTCGAACACATTATTAGTAGTGTGCCGATTGAATCAGTCGCGTGGACTAAATATCTATATGTAACATTGCAAAATGACATTAAATTGAGCGAGCACGTTGAGGATGGTATATGGCAGGCGAATGAAAGAATATGGTTTATTGTTACCAATAGGTTTCCATTAAGGCGCAAGTATTACAAGATGCATTGTTAGTCAAATGAGAATCCCTGGAGGAAAGACGATTCTCTTCTCGCGTAACACTACTGAGGCAGTTTAGAGAATCGCAGAACGATTCGATTGTCGTCAACATGCATTTCGCTCGAAGACCACTAAGATAAATGATACGGCATATGGTAGAGGATGAAAGTTTACTTGAAAATAAAATACGTGAACGGTCCTCTTGTCTCATCCCCAGAAAGGTGTTATTCACAATTTCGGCTTTGGAGGTAAGTAGACACAAGGCCGCCACCGCTGTCCTGACGCCCTCAAAACATTGGGTCAAAATTTCATCGTGCCCTTGCAGACGATAAAAGAAGCGTTTGTCTGGTACGTGGCGGAGCCTACTAGACAAGTGATCTTGTAGCAACCTAGATTGGAAATTGCATAAGGATTCACCGCGCTAAATGGAACCATTTACTTACTTAGCTTTCGATTAGCCAACTGACAGACGAATTGAAACACTAGAGTTTCTATCACACTCAAGAGTGCAGCATGTCTTTGCAACTTCATGGTTAACCACAGTAATTCTGCTATGTGGTCACCCCATAGTGGTTTAGGAAATTCATAAAATAGTTCCCAGCTCTCCAAAGACACACATCGACTATGCCCGCTAACCTTTCCCTGAGCAGTCGCTTCTTCATTCTCCCCAGTATCCGATCACCACAGAAACCATACTCCACCTGGTATTCATTACCCATCTGAACTAATTTATCCACAATTTTTTGATAATTCTATTCCCGACCTCCAATCCAGAAATCATTACATAGTTAGGCACATGATCCAACTGCGCTTGCGTTCTCAACACCTGAGAACGCGTGGGAGAGAATCCCAGAATGACTCAACATTGGCCTGCACACCGACAAAGTAGCTGTTATATAGTGAACAAGTAACAGTTACTTTCCAAATGGTATCGTTCGACACTGTCGGGCTGTGTTGAAATGTCCCTCTCATCCTCAACCTCCGATATAACACGCTAACGTTTATGCTGATAGCACCATGTACACTGAGTTCATTTTGAAGCTATAGTTTAGTAACATAAGATGTTCCCAGTATCCGCCTGGGATCCGTGGAAACCATCCTTTGAGTTTTCCTGAAACGCAAAACCAAGGCACACAGTGTAAAACAAGTTCTAAACCTTCTACCCTGCACAGAATCAGAATAAATTATAGAATATTGTGTAAACAACAACAAAAACTATTTTATCAAGACATTAATCCCAATAGTCTGTGGAAGCAGCACTAAATTGCAATAGTTCCATAGTATTGACTAATAGTAGCGTACATAAATATTCCAATGTTCAGACGTGACGTGTGTGCCCTTAAATAAAACGGGTATTTACTCCAGCAGCTTTACAGGTTACATTTTGCAAAATATGACGTCTCTCATCTTGGAGAAAGAAAAGACTGTACATAGACTGAAGCAAAGACATAATATAGCTAAAGGTGACGTAGGTCATTTTTAAGAAAACATAAATTTACTTCAACGTAACCGAAAGACATAAGATTAAGATAGTTAAACTAGATGTATGCGACCATTAAAAAAACAGGAATTTAAATATATGACATAACCTAGACTTGACGTCTGCCAGTTTTAAGAAAACTTAAATACAATCAAAAGACATAATATAACGCAGACATGATGTATGTCACTATTAAGAAAGATAGGAGTTTTCTTAACAGAATCCAAAGATATAATATAGCTTGGACGTATAACAGTCCAGGATTTGAAACACAACACCTTTAATTAAAACATCCCGAATTATTATACGCTAGCTGGACGGGAGGCAAGGCACTTATAGAGGAAGCAACTATTCTTTTTTTGCTTGAAAAATTTACATCCACGCCAGATGTGGAAAGTCATATAACACTGACCGCACACCGACAGCATCTCAACAGAATGGGGTAAGAAATTTTTACAGGCAAGGCTAGCTACGAAACACGCGAGTCCAAGTGGTGTCAAGAATGACCGTCCAATACAAGACAAACATAAAAGCATTCTATCAAAATTTCATAATAACCACAGCTCAGCGCTGGAGCCTTAGAATGAGGCGATTAATATCAATTGCTTAAATGGTGTAACCAATAATAGGCAACAGACTTTTATTAAAGCCTAAGTTTAAAAATATGGTGATAACAATGCCTACTGCTGAGATCCTATTAGTTAGCCTCAAAACAAGATGTTAAAACCTGAAGATAATGATATTGAAAGGATTACAGATCAATAGACCCGACAGTCAACAAGCCGATACGTAAGCAGTTTACTTATATTTTTTAAAGGATATCATCTTTGACGTTCATTGTAGATGATGTATTTAAAGGGAAATCTCTATGACTGTAAACCCCCACCATGGGAAGTAAAATCACTGTATTTATAGTTATAAATACCAGCGTCGAGACAACACGCTGGTATACAAGGAAGAATGCAATGTAGCTCACGAGGTACAATAGCCGCTACACCGGCAGACGAACTTAAACGAGGCATTCCTCACAACTGCGGCACTGGTAGTGAACAGGATGTTGAGCGAATCCCACGGGCTTGATAACTACGTATTTCCAAAGCGAGCTTTCCGTAACTCTTACGATTCGACAAGTGCAGTTGTAAGTAGGCAGACGTTCCACAGGTTCTATGAGTACTGACTGAACTACAACTCAACTCCGTGACGAACCAACAGCGACTGCCGCCGCCAGCACTCATCAGACAAGTTCGCTACAAATGCACAGCAGGAGAGCTACTCGGCATAGACCCAGCTCTTTCCTCAAAACTTACCCAGCTTTCCCCTCCAAACCGCAAATACCGTCTATCCACACTGATCGCTCAGAGCTTCCCAGTCCCTCTCTTCGCCACCGGAGCGAGCTCTGGTGGTCATGCCACCGCCAGAGACAATTCCTACGGCAGTTGTATTGATTCAGGTGAAAACATTAGCGATATACCGGTCGCACGGCACATTAAGGTAAGAAAAATCAGGACCTGTACGGAGAGACACAAATTGTCTCTTTCCCTCTCTCTATTTGCGAGTAAAACAGAAAGGACTAGGAGTGGTGAAAGGTACCCTCCGCCATGAACAACACAGTAGCTCGCTGACAAGGAACCATCCCCAACTCGAGTAAATATTGTATGGAGAAAGAAGCTCACTTGCCGCGTGGAGTGGCCGCGCGGTTTGAGGCGTCATGTCACGGACTACGCGGCCCCTCTCGCCGGAGGTTCGAGTCTTCACTCGGGCATGGGTGTGTGTTGTTCTTAGCATAAGTTAATTTAAGTTAGTTTAAATAGTGTGTAAGTCTGTGGACCGATGACCGAAGCAGTTTGGTCCCTTAGGAATTCACACATATTTGAACATTTGAAGCTCACTTGCAAAGAATCAGCCGCTATAAACTGATGCCATGCGAAAATTTGGAGAACTATTCATTTGCGTAGGTGAGGTGTTGACAGTAATTAACCATTTTCAGATGAGTTAGTGTGACTAGAAGCCAAGGAAACCACCGTAATGCACTGTATTTGGCTTTAAGCTGACAAACGTCTGCACTCTGTTGTTGTAATGGGATTTTACAACCGATTTTCACACTCTTTGATGTTTAATCATACAAGCTACGCTTGCCATTTATCAGTTGCGTACTTTATTGTGTCATCTACTGTGATTATTACTTTTTCTTATTTTTAAAGTCAGATTGCGTTACAAAACGAATTATTGGGCCATTAAGGTATATAAAACATGGCATAGCATCAGTAAACTTGTCGGAGATGCTCCTGCAATTCCTACAGGGTTGGAAATCGATTGCCATTCACCAGATGTGGAGATTAGAATTTTCTTTTACGATTGCTGTTTCTGCACGTTGTTACGTGGCCACGAGTGGTACACTTTGCCTTGTAGACGCGCTAGATAGTTCGCATTGGAACACTAACGTATAGGCAGCTGAACTCACTGTACGGTCGTAGGCATGATCGAACACATTAGATTGTTTCTACCATTCTGGAACGCCTCCACGTGGGCCAGTGACACTCGGCTGATGGAATGCAACCGACTGACAGACACGCCGCACCTCAGTGCCACATTTACGTCAGCCAAGGAGGGTCAGATGACCAGTTGCTACAGCATCGACAATGCTTGATACCGATCTGGCCAGTGGGCTAATTTTCTTCTCCGTTGCTGCTTCTAGAGCGAAGTTAACTATTTCCGACTGCCGCAAGAGATAACTCATTAACATACACTTCTCCTGGTAAGTACGATATTGCAGTGTTATTCCGAATTACGATGTAAAGTTCATTTGGAAATGCAAGCATGTCGGAAGGAACAGGCACCGCGCGACTACAGCCTTTATGAAAGACATGAAATGTATTCCCAATTGTGAATACGGACCACCGTCAGCTGTATAACTAAATGACGACAGGGAAAATTTGTCCGGACCGAGACTCGAACCCAGATTTCCCTCTTATCGCGAGCGGTCGCCATAACATTTGGCTATACGAACACGACTCACGGCCACACCCGATTTTCCATAAGTCGTCGACCACGTGTCCACAGCCTGTACTAATACATCCATTCTGTATATTCCCGTACAGGGGAGACATTTTACTTGACAGTCGATTGGCCGGTGTCGGTGGATAAATGCGATGTTGCAGTGCCCGTTTTATTCCGAATTCCGATGCAAAGTTCCTTCGGACATGCATACATTTCCGGAGGAACTATGCATCTGAGTCCGGAATAGCATAGGCACTTCAGTATCACATATATCCACGGACAAGTGGAAAACGACTTTCAAGTAAAATGTCTACCTCGTACGGAAATATAATGGACACACGGTTGACAACATTTGAAAGTTTGGTGGTGAGTCGTGCTAGGATAGCCAAACTGTAAGGCAACCGCTCGCGATAAGCGGGAAATCTGGGTTCGAATCCGCGTCTGCACAAATTTTTATTTTCGTCATTCCATAATACAGATGATGGTAGTCCATATTCGCAATTTCGAATACGTTTCATGTTTTCTGGTAAGGGTCTTCCATTGACTTTTTCTTGTCTA
Organism: Schistocerca serialis cubense; assembly: GCF_023864345.2. Lineage (NCBI taxonomy): Eukaryota > Metazoa > Arthropoda > Insecta > Orthoptera > Acrididae > Schistocerca > Schistocerca serialis. The sequence continues at coordinate 816,275,716 of NC_064641.1, read as the reverse complement.
TAAATTTTAGTACTTCTTTGCTTCATACTTGATCTCCCTACTTATTTGTTTACTTTCTATCACATTAACTGTTCATTCACACCACCTGATACGTCATGTCAACATAACCCTATATTACGCAAGATGTGATACAGAGCTGTTTTTGCTCAGAAGTTTGAAAATGGAAATACAAGAGCTCAGCAACGGTACAGTGGGATCAGCGAAATGGAGTCGAATGAAGATAAATTCTTCTGGTCAGGCGAATGTAGGCTAATATTAACAGCGATCGAAAAAGATATAACGAGAGTAGGTTTCATTACGAACAGGAAAACTGGGCAGAGAGTGAGTTACTGTGAACAGTCCAGTGATATCGTCACACTCAACAACGAATCAGTGCGAACAATAAGCGTTCAGATATACAAGCCTACATCACAAGCAGAAGACACAGAAAAATGAATAAATTTTCTAGTAAAAAGATCGCTAAAATCATTTATTCACATAAATTATCGGCTTCGGCAATTCTCTTTTGCATATATGACATTACTGCTACTTCCCACATGTAGCTGTTTGGAAGAAAGCTCCGACACCCACTCATTGTCCTTCAGTCATCTAGTTCTAGACAGCTTACGCCACCTTGTTCGCACCTGCGTATGCAAGTGCTGGATTAATATAATATACTTAGCATTAAGCTGAAATTGTTGAACATCACCTTACGGTTATCCCTATGAACAAGCTGCACCGGGAACCTGCAAAATTGGCTAATGGGTGGGCTGCCTAATTTCTAAAAATTGCACAATCTGATGTAACGCTAATACAGCAGTGGAGAAATTAGATCATGAATGCTGTCAGTACTGATAATCAAGGCGCTGTCCGACCCCGCACGCTTCAATCACACGGAAGGGAGTTTATTTTGAACTCTTACATCAAATATTCCTCTTTGAAAACGGACAAGTCGGGACAGCCACGAGACCCCATGCTGAGCAGTAAAATGTGAGAAAGTAATTCATCTTGGCTATTAACAATCGCTTCAGCTGAAGCGGTTATCAATACCCAAGATAAATACTCTTAGCTGTGGTTGCTCCACCTACAAGGTTGTCTGCAAAGATAATTTAGTTAGTCCCAATATACAAGACAACAAATGTGAAATTGAAATACAAACAAACAATGGAAATGACCAATTACGAGCGAGGACAAACTGCCGCCCCCCCCCCCCCCCCCCCCGTCAGAAGAAAAATCATGCTCCGCTATCATTTAAATGGCGCCCAGGAGCTCAGCATATATTATAAGCCAGGACTGGATTGGGATTCGGATAGTCATTCCTCAAGATCGTGAAGTGCAAACGTCCCGTTTTACAATAGACAAACTTTCTGAATATACCCAAGAGCCATCACCGCTTAATAAGCTTGAAATATAAATAATAATACGATTCCACAACAAGATGACACATAAATAGAACATGAACAATAAATTACGGAATTTACTCAAATTTTGAGTTTACACATTTACGAAATAACGAAAAAATATCGGTGTAAAAATGCGACGTAATTATTCTGACGAAGATAATCTGCTCGCCAAGAATCTTATATCACAATTCAAATCTACAAACAGGATTCCGACTAATAGAAACCAAGAACATGATGGATAAAAGCACTATTGCTTATAAATGCAGTCCATTAACGAACTGCCTCTACATCTAAAAACCACGTTAATTAAGAAATCTTGGTCAGTGCCAGATAATAAAACCTTAAAAAGTGTAACAAGTTAAGAAGAGGCTAAGCCGGGCATAGTGGCCGAGCAGTTCTAGGTGCTTCAGTCTGGAACGGCGCGACCGTTACGGTCGCAAGGTTCGAATCCTGCCTCGGGCATGGATGTGTGTGATGTCCTTAGGTTAGTTAGGTTTAAGTAGTTCTAAGTTCTAGGGGACTGATGACCTCAGATGTTAAGTCCCATAGTGCTCAGAGCCATTTTAACCATTTGAAGCGGCTAATCACAACTCTTCAAAAACTTAAACCTGGCCAACTCCAGTTAATAAAATTTAAGGAAATTTAACAACCTGAGAAATGGCAAAACATTCACTCAACAGAGTGAAACTCTTAAACTTACATTAATTGAAACACAAAATAGGACAATATTTCTTCTCAGAAAAGGAAAATAAAACAATAATATTACAATTATTGTGGAAGAAGCCCGTAACAATGTTACTTAATTTCATTCTATAAAGTGTGAATTCATTCAGAAGACTGGAACACACTAAGGGAGCGTCAAGTTGCGGCACCACTGGCCACTTCCACAATCTCCCGTAACTGGGAGTTCAGTCAGGAAAGGATTCCCTTAGTAAATACCAGCTCCACAGAAATGACAGTTCTCCACACAAGGGGCCGCAAATCATTTGTACAATATTAAATACTTTCACCCTGTCAGGTTTTCTGCTGGGCATAAGGAACAATAATACAATTACTAGAGCCACATTTCAGGAATTGCAGCCCTTTTATTCTCCCAAGTATCGGGTGGCAAGATACGGGGACAAGAAACAAACCAAGACACCACCAATATTGCTGTCTCCTGACTTACCCCGTCTGACTTTCTTAAGTACCTCCAAGCTCACTGGGCTGACTGACAGTAATCCAAAAGCCAACCACCTAATGAATGAGATACTCGAAACCGCCAGACACTCTATACACTAGTTCATACAAACTGAATCCCAAAATGAGAGGAGAAGGCCTTCAACGTACAAATGAAATAAATATAGGCGCTGAAGGCAGACACAGGGCCAAGATCACTTACAGTAATGTGCACTCGCAACTTACGTAGGAGAACCGCCTTGTCAAAAAGCCTCATACCGAATACTAACAGCCAATGCGACCAGCCCCGTGCTCATACACCGTATTACCTCCAGCTGCGCCGAGTCTGACTTGATGCCGCAAACCACTCTGCCGTTGACAGCAACCGCCCGACTCCTCGCGCTTCCTAGTTGGAAAACGTTCTCAGTGGCGAAGAATTGCTAGTCCTCTGGTGCGCACAGAGGGAGACTTGAAAGAAGGAAGCCGCCACATCTAACAGGTATCAGACCATATTAGTACGAGGTGCAGCCTTCAGAGGCGGCAATACAGGGAGTGTCTTTGGCATCCAGTCGATCATACGAATGGTATATACCATCCTGAGATGCATTATGCCACCCATGCTCGACCTGTTCACGAAGTTCCGTAACAGTTGTTGGTTGACGATTTGCACGATGCACTTCTCGTCCCATCATATTCCACATGTGCTCGATTAGGGACAAGTTCGACAACCATGTTGACCAGGGAAGCTGCTGTACATCTTGCAGGGCACATTCGTTTCACTGGTAGTGTCAGCGAGCGTTATCCTCTTGGAGCAACTCATCACCTTCAAGTTGCAAGGATGGCAAAAGAACAGGTGCAACAACATCCTGCACGTACCGTGCGCTGCTTAGCGTCCCCTCCAGAAACGCCAAAGTTGGAAGACAGTCGTAGTTTATCGCACCTCAGACTACAAGGCCGGGGTCGGGAGGATGTGTCTTGAACGACTGCAGCCGGCCGCTGTGGCAGAGCGGTTCTAGGCGCTTCAGTCTGGATCAGCGCTGCTGCTACTGTCGCGGGTTCAAATCCTGTCTCGGGCATGGATGTGTGTGGTGTCCTTAGGTTATTTAGTTTTAAGTAGTTCTAAGTGTAGGGGACTGATGACCTCTGATGTTAAGTCCCATAGTGCTCAGAGCCGTTTGAACGACTGCACTGTATGAGAACGCGCTCACCAGATCTACGCCGTACGCACAAACGGCCATTATTTGCATGCAAGAATAATCTGCTTTCATGGGCTGATAAGCCCTTTTATCGGATCTATGTTAGCTGTACAATCTGCCACTGTTGACCCCGCAATAGGACGATCCTGGCTGGTGGCTGTGCTGCGTGGACGTCCATAACCTGCTCTACAGGAGAGACATAAACAAAGAAACATAAATTATTTGGAAGATAGTAGCTACATCATGCTTAAGCGATGTGTGATCCTCTGGCTAACAGTGAGCTATCAATCATCGGTAAGGTGATGCAATGACTGTCAATGCAAAATAGGTTTCGGCATACAGAGGTTACTGTGAAATGAAAGAGGTCACAATGCAGTAGTCCAGTATCAGAGTTCTCACAAGGATCCGTTTTGGTCCCATTACTTTTCTCATTATGTGTTAATGATGTGTTAACTGTTAGTTCCCATTGGGAAAACCACTTATACGCTCACAACTTTCAGTTACCCTAAGTGAAAGCCCAAAAAGAGCAGCGCGCAGCCATCCAGCACGTAAATTCTTACTTACTTGCTTCATCAGAATAGGTAAAAGACATAGCTCTGAATCTCAACCCATCTAAAACGCAAGCAATCTAAGTCGCTCACAAGAGACTTATTACCGCCCAGTTGAGTGAATATCTTCCACCCTGAGTCCTAAACAGTACAGAAACAATTGTTCTTCTGCAAATAACTTGGGTATTACGCTTGTCTATCATTTAGAATGGACTGAACATACGAATGAAGTCTCTGACAACACATCAGCATCACATTCTTCAGTACAGAAATATAAGAAAATAATTCCTCTTGATCTTAAAAAGAAACTCGTAAAAACACAGATACTCCCTATCCTTGACATGGTGACCCTGTTCTCTTAAGTCTTTCGCATGACACTTCACGCCAGGTACCATTGGCGACGAATGCTTGTTTGCGATGCTTTTGTGAAGCACACTATTTGGAATTCATCACTCCTTCGCACGAACAATAATCATTCTACGGACCGAAAACCGCACAGATTATCGTATCCTATGTGTGCCCTATCGTCTTCTCAATTATTGCTCTCTCTTTTATTTACCTTTACATTACTGTCTGAACAGCGCAGCAAAAACACTCGCTGTTATGAAAGTACAATCCTCTCTGCATCGCTACAAAACACTTCCATGTTCTGTAGATTACTGTTTGCATTATTATTATTATTACGTTATTGAAAAACTATAATTTTTGTTAATAAATCAAGAAATTATTAGTTAACACTTAGTAGATTGCATTCTCATTGCTCCATTACTTCATCAGCGTTATTAGTGATACTATTAGTATCATTGCCAATTACAGTTTTTCATTAATAATGCAAATTATTATTTTTGTGATTTTTATGTAATACCATTTTTATAGGTTATATGCTATTCCTGATCAGATGTAACAGAGCGTCTTAAGGTTCTAATGTGCTCAGTCTAAATAAGCAATAAATAAATAATAATCAATAAATACATAATACTGAGGAAATTAATCGAATAGCGCCAGAGCAGAATAGGATTTACCTCCATAAAACTACAGCCATAAGCAACCAGAGCGCCAAAGCTTACCCAATGAACGTATATGTGTCTCGCATTGCAGACGTGCTGAGTAAAGGCTGCTGTTGTGTCGTTCCACGGTTTCTTTTTATTTGTAAAAAAGTCGATACGTTGCAAAATGTAGTCATTTGATGCTAATGGAACTCCACCACTTTTAAAGCATTTAGGGGTTGCCGCCGGGCTGGGTGGCCGAGCGGTTCTAGACGCTTCAGTCTGGAACCGCACGACCGCTACGGTCGCAGGTTCCAATCCTGCCTCGGGCATGGATGTGTGTGATGTCCTTAGGTTAGTTAGGTTTAAGTAGTTCTAAGTCCTAGGGGACCGATGACATCAGATGTTACGTCCCATGATGCTCAGAGCCATTTGAACCATTTTTAGGGGTTGCCCATCATCAGATGAACAGCTAAATTAATAACTCATTTTTACATTACAATTGTGAATGCATACAGATACGTATTAATACACGCACAAAGGTGTGAAAATCAAAATTCATTTACGAAAATGTTTAATAGAAATAGTACTGCAGTACAGTATCAATGCAATGTTGTGACAAAGACGTACTTCGGCTCTTCAGACCATGTAGTTACTACATTCACATAAAAAAAGAAATACTGATACGATATAGTGACAGTTAAAAGACGAATGACTGTAGCAGTCTCAGCATCGCATGTGTAACCTCACTTGCGCTAGATGGTGTGTGTGCAGCCCGCAGGTACACCATTATTTACTTTACACGATTTGTTTCACAGCGACAATAGAACTTTATACAAACTTAAATTAGTGCATATTTCATGTCAACATTCAGCCAAATAAGACATATCTAAGGCAACCAGTAAAATATTAAAATGTAAAGTAAAATGAAAACTTAAGCATACAGTCGTAGTTACAAAGAAACTCGCTCTCTTAGGGTCTGTGCTTACCTCCAAAATGAAACGGAGAGTAGCACATCACTACCTAGTGAGAATTTAAAAAGAGAAAATTTCTGAAAAACCATTGTCTGTTATTTGTTACTTATTCGTTGATTTCACTGTGTGGCCGGCCGGGGTGGCCGAGCGGTTCTAGGCGCTACAGTCTGGAACCACGCGACCGCAACGGTTGCAGGTTCGAATCCTGCCTCGGGCATGGATGTTTGTGATGTCCTTAGGTTAGTTAGGTTTACGTAGTTCTAAGTTCTAGGGGACTGATGACCACAGCAGTTAAGTCCCATAGTGCTCAAAGCCATTTGAACCACTTTTCACTGTGGGGATTGTTATTACAGTAAGAATAACGTTCGAGGTCTCCTAAAATGTCCAGATCACTGACTTTGGGATCAAAGCGTAGAATATTTAAACTGCTCTGAATATGACGTAACTGGTGTCCATTGTTCCTCAAATGACAGCCGTGGGCACAGCTACTACTTGCACAATTGTGCTACCTGAATCTTGTTTTAAATTTCCTTCCCTTTTGTCCTACAGAAATGTTGTCCAACGGTCGGCATGTAATCCTAAAGACGCCTGAATGACTGAATTTATCTCAAAGTTTATCTAAAATAAGGCGTAGAAAAATCCAATTATTTTCTTTGTACTCTATTCATCCCGAACTTAAGCTCTTCTGAATGCATTGGCAATTTTGTCGCACCAGGAGACAAAGCATGACATGGACATGTGGGCGACCTTTACTCTAAGTGAAATTATCTGCTTTTCTACTTTATTATAATTTTTGTACCCAAGTCTCAAATTCTCTTTTCTGTCAAAATATTAGCTATGTTGATTTCTTTTTAAACGTAAACTGTCCATTCCTATCTTCGGTACCGAATAGAACACTGAAGAAACTTCGCTATGTGTAGCTGGTTGACAGGTATCAGCCGCGATTTCTAAAACTGATTTAGATGGCTTATAATAAACGTTTACATTCAGCTTTGAGCCCACCCTTGAAACTTGAAGATCTAGGAAATTTAACGAAGCGTCATTTTCAAATTGTATTTTTTTGTGTATACGATTAAAAGCTTGTGCTAAAGCCTTAACTTAATCATATTACCCAGATAAACAATAAAATATGACTAGCATACCCGAGGTAAAGTAGAATACGTTTACAAAGGTCTTCATGGGCACAAAAACTTGGTTTTGTAAATCATTAACAAAAATATCTTAAAGAATAACAGACAGGCAAGAACCCAAAGCGACCCCATCTTTAAGGTGATATGTTCCTTTTTTAAATTTTATCCATTGTTTGCAGTGTGTCTTATTGGGCTGTATTACTTTCGTAATAATAAAGATAAACCGACTTCGTCCGCAAAGGTGCTTTGACAGTCTGCGTCAAATTTACATTTCGTTTGATTCTGGACCTGGTAAGATCACGTTGCTATATTACAAAATGCCACATTATGAAATATTTGTTTGTAAAACTATGATAAATAGGAAAGTCACCGACCGTGTCTAGTAGCAGGAGTGTTGTTCTGGAGAATGTATATGTACAAATACACACTTATTGTTAAAGAGCACATTTGCAGAAACAGTTTTAACACAGCACATTTCTGAACACAATTTAAAAAAAAAAGTCGATGCTTTCGACTGTGTAAAAATACATCTTCATGGTCGAAGTTCCTTGATTTGAATAGTATTCGAAAATGTGCTGTGTCAAAAATGTTTCTGCAAAGGTGCTGCTTAGTAGAAAGCGTGTATTTGCACATAAACATTCTCCAGAACCACCCACCTACTACTAGAAACAGGAGGTTACTTTTTAATTTATCATAGTTTTATAACTTATATTTCATAATGTGTTATTTTGTAACATAACAAAGTGATTTTACCAGATCCAGAAGTAAATGGAATGTAAAGTTGATACAGACTGACAAAGCACCTGAAGATGAACCCCAGGCTGGAAATGCATCGTGGGTTTTAATAAAATCACGATATCTTTTTTGACTGAATGTGACAGTTAAAAAAAGAGGAAGCCTCGGACGCTCTATTAGTTTCACTGCTTGGGTGTGTTCAGTTTTTCCAAGTTTGAAAAAAAAAAAAACGATTAAGACAATATCTATGGTTTATTCAGTGGGTAGTTGAAGTGGTATGGAGCCTCTTGACACCGAAAATACAAATATTGCACAACTTGAAAGCTGTAAACTGTTCACAAGAGCAAAGTTTCTTAGCTATATTTGATAATGTGTGAATGATGAAAACTAAATACATCTTTTATCTTGTTATCACAGAACCTATTATCGAAGTAGTTTTCAGTTTGACAAGAACTGAAAATTGGCAGCTCAGATGCCCTGTTATGTGCAGATTAGCCTGAGGCCACAATTTAGGCATTTTTGCGTTAATCATTAAAACTCGTTTCTTTTAAATTTTGCGTATAGCAAACAATTTGAGCTATTGAAATAAGTTTTAATATCATTATTCAAATCTGACAAAGGCTATTCTTTTACTTCCTTTGCCTCTAAAACATTTTGGAAATGTGTTCACTCCCACTAATTAACACTACAAAGTTACTGTTATCTGCTTTAGTTACTAGCGCATTATTTTTATGAAGCTTGGTATTACGGTATTCAACATTATAAAACAAATTATTTGAAAATTACATTTTGTTTTCAGTGGAAAGTAAAGCAGAACAATTTTTTTAAGACAGTGTCAGCTTGTGCAAACTTTGAAACTTTTGTTTGTTCACATCCATTTTTCAGATCCGTAATAAGTCTTTTAATGACTCTTGAGACCTCAGCAAATTTCACGGGAGAAAAATATGTACGCAGGCGACACCGCACTTCATTCGCAGAACAGCTGGTTAACTGCTTCATTTTATGTGCCACTCTATTTCGTTTTTTATCCAGAATAGTTCGAACTCTGTTTTAAAAGACTGAACTATTACGTGTATTTATTTCAACGTATTTTGCTGTAACTTTGTTCAGCAGCTATAACTTGATAAGCAAGATCTGCGTCTGTGTTGTAATGATAGTTCATGAGGTGAAGTAGAATTTCTAGAACTCACTAAATGCCGTACGTACAACTGAAAGGTGTGACAGGCGAGAAACCGCCTTTAATGATTTTTAAAATAACATTCTAGAAAAGGTAATAGGGTGTACAAAATAGTCACTAGATATTAGTGAAACTTCCTTATTTTCATAAAGCGTTTCCGGCATAGCCCATTATGGATGTCCAGCTAAATTACATTTCACTAAGAAATTGATAAAATTGTGTCAGTTAGCTTAGCTAACCATTTTACAGGAAAAACAATTCGAGATTTGAGTAAAAAGGTTTTAAGTAAAGAAGACAAGCAGACAGTTTCAGCTAAAGGCAAAATCACCCACATTACCATGTCATATTCTGTCACCTGGTGTAATAAAATTGCCAATGCTTTCAGGAGAAGTAAAGTTCAGACTCATTTCTGTACATAGAAAAACTTAGATTTTTTCAACGCCGTACTTTGGAAGAAAAATGAGATAAATTCAGTCATGCAGGCTTCTATAGGTTTACGTGAGGGTCCTGCGACAATATTTACATAGTCCAAAAGGGAGGGAGTTTTGAAACATGTTTCAGGGAGCAGATTTATGCAAGAAATAGCAGTGCCCGTGGTTGTCAAATGAGGGACACTGGCCACCATTTACGACCAGTACAGAGTAGTTTCAATGTTCTACACTTTGAATCCAAAGGCAGGGATCGGGACATTTGAAAAGAGTCTGAAATTGATGCTAACAGTCGTAATAACCCAGGTAGGGTAAAAAATGAATAATTAACGAGTAATGGACAATGATTTTTACAGTATTTAATGACTTGTTCCCTCAATTTCTCGTTTGTAATTTCCACAAATACAGATATAATATCTTCCGTTTTGTTTGAGACGTACACTTGGAATCAAATAAAACAAGTTACTTGTATCTAATATTTTACGCTTAAGTTTAATTTAATTTATTTCACATTTTAATCTTTTACTAGATGTCTTAAATACGTTTTATTTTGCCTGAATGTTGACATGAAATACGCGCTATTTTAAATTTGTGGAAACTTCTATTGTTATCGTAAAACACATTTTGTAAACAAAGGAATGGTTTACTATTCCGTACCGGTGGATTGCACATATGCCTTCTAACGCAAGTGAGGTTACACATGGCTTGCTGGGAGTTGCTTTATTCAATCGTCTGTTAGTCATATCAGTACTTCTCTCTATATGAAAACATGGTAAGTTCATGGTCTTAAAAGTCGAAATACTTCTTTGTCACAGCATTGCAATTATATTGTATTGCAGTACTATCTCTACTGAAAATGTTTTTTTAATGAATTTTGATTTTCATACCTTTGTACCTGTATTAATTCGTTTCCATACACATTCACATTTGTAATGTGAAGATGCGTTATTTTATTTAGCTGGTCACCTAATAACGGACTACGCTCGAATCGCGTTGTGAAAATAAAGGAGTTCCATTAACATTTAAAGATTAATTTTGCGACCTATCGCTTTTTTCGATACATATTAAAAATTATTGAAATGGCCACACGCCTCATATCTCTCAGTCGAACCTACAATGTTATGCTATTGCCGCTGCGCACGACTCCACTGTGTGGTACCGCTACGGAGTCACCATGTAGGCCTAGAGATACACAAGCAACGAGCTGGCCAACATTCACAACACTTTCGGAGCAGCGATAGACAGTGCTGTGGGTGCGAGATGGTAGAATGCCAAACATTTCGAAAGCAGAAGATTACCAGATGTCAACACTTTTATGGCTGTGGCGCATGGTTTAGAGGAAATGAACATTTTTGCACCCAAAAAGTGCCTATACAGAAAGGCAGCACATAGAAGTCTGTCGAATTTGGTTAAGTGGTACTTTGGTGTTTCAAACCGACGCCCTCAACGAAGCAACAGCTCGCGAACTCTGTGTCAGTAAATGCTTCTTTAAAATGTCGAAAAATGTTTACACCCTTATTAGACATTCCGTTTGTACGTAGGTTTCTTAAGAAATTCTTGCCCCTGTGCGTTAAGGCAGGGCCCAGCCTTTGATCAGTGTCAGTTTTCCGTACTTCATTATGCACTGACGGAAAAAATCCTAACATCAAAAAATTATTAGTGTTGGGTAACGATATTCTGAGAATGCATTTCTGTGCGTAATATATTTGATTGGCATAGCAATAGCACAGTTTAATTTATGCACGGGATGAGCCATTGCAAACGTGATATGGTGGCACACTAATAATAGATGTAACCACCAGAATGTTCAATGCATGCAAGCAAACTCGAATGAATTTTGTTGTATGGGTGCCGGATGTCACTTTGTGGGACGAAGTTCCATGCCTGTTGCACTTTGTCAATCAATACAGATATGCTTAATGCTGGCTATCGATTACGCTGGAGTAGATGTCCAATGATGTCCCATATTTGCTCGACTGGAGACAGATCTGGTGATGGAATACCCCAAGGCAACAAGTCGACACTCTGTAGAGTATGACAGTGGTATGCGGGTGAGCGTTATCCAGTTGGAAAACACCCCCTGGAATACTGTTCATGAATGACAGCCCAACAAGTCGGATCACCAGACGTATACAGAAAGATCGGTTGCATACCCTCAACTTGCATCCTCCTACCAAAACTAACACCGAGGCAGAACCGGCTTTCATCAGAAAACACAATAGACCTCCACGTTGTCCTCCAGTGAGCTCTTGCTTGACCTCACTAGAGCCACAAATGGCGGTGGTTTTTGATAAGTGGAATGCGCGCTACAGAGCGTCTGCTTGGAGTTATTGTTCTAGTACCCGATTTGTAACAGTACATTGTGTCATTGTGATGCCAACTGTTGCTCAGATTGCTGCTTCAGACGCAATACAATGCGCCCGAGCCGTATGACTATCTCGATGGCCTACCCTCTCGGTTGCGCCACGTGGTCATTCGGAGGCCGGTTTTCTTGCGACTCTACATTTACGTGAGCACTACAGCCATGTATAGAGGTAGAGAACTGCCAAGTCTTTCTGTAGCAGTGCAGTAGGAAGATCGAACTTCTCGTAGCCCTTTTGCACGACCTCGTTCAAATTCAATGAGGTGATGATAATGGCGTCTTTGTCGCCCTTAAGGCATTCTTGCCTAACAGCAACTCACCACGTCCTGCCTCAAAGGTGTCTAAGCTCACGATCGTTACAGCGTGTATTTAAAGCAAACCAGATTTGCACCCTGATATGGTACTACTAGCGCCACACGGATGCGACTGGCGTGAAATCTGAAAAGACGTCTTTCAGATGGAGAAACACGTCTACCAACCTTCGTTTCTGTTCCACAACACCTTCTTGGTGCTGCGATTTTTTTTACGCCACTGTATATATGGATGTGTCTCTTTTTATTAGAGAAGCAGTAGACGAATAAATGCACGAAAATCCCTTTTACATTTCGATGAATGTCTGGTTAGGAATTCTCGACATCAACTTCTTTGGGACTTTTAATCCACTTTCCCGATTAAAAGGACACGATTATTTTCAATATTCCCTAGTGGAATTTTCCGCAGTGTTAGAAGGTATTTCTTATCAAATACACCAGAATATGTTGTTCCAACATTATAGAGCTCCGCTGCCTTCCACTCTCTTTTCAGTAAAGTTCACGGGAGCAGAAGGGCTGGCCTTAATTGTGCCCCAAGATTTCCTCTGTCTCCCTCCCTTCCTCACTTCCCTTCCCCTCCCCCAGATTCCCGCGTACGACACAACTGGGCCTGATGTCTAGCAGTCCACTCACGAAGAGTTGGTCGCAAAAAGTTTTGAGCCCGTGGTAACCATTTGGAAGTGTAAGTAGGCTGTTTAGATTCTTATGTTGGTAACACCATGTAGCGCTCTGTATGAAAATCACTGGCTGTGCTGTGTGAAGTCTGTGGCTGGTTTGCATTGTTGGAATATTTGTTATTGTAGTGATGGGCATTTGGATGTGAACAGCGCGTAGCGTTCCGCAGTTGGTGAGCCGCCAGCAGTGGTGGATGTGGGGAGAGAGATGGCAGAGTTTTGAGAGCGGATGATCTGGACGTGTGTCCGTCAGAAAAACGAAATTTGTGAGACTGGATGTCATGAACTGATATATGTATACATTATGACATTTAAACGCTATTAAGGTAAATACATTGTTTGTTCTCTACCAAAATCTTTCATTTGCTAACTATGGCCTATCAGTAGTTAGTGCCTTCAGTAGTTAGAATCTTTCATTTAGCTGGCAGTATAGGCGCTCGCTGTATTGCAGTAGTTCGAGTAACGAAGATTTTTGTGAGGTAAGTGATTCATGAAAGGTATATGTTATTGTTAGTCACGGCCATTGTTTTGTAGGGATTATTGAAAGTCAGATTGCGTTGCGCTAAAAATATTGTGTGTCAGTTTAGTGATGATCAGAATAAGTAAAGAGAGAAATGTCTGAATACGTTCAGTTTTGATCAGCTGTTTGAGAATCAAATAACGTACAGGTTTATCGGCACAGTAATTCACTAATTTTTCTAAGGGGAGATTCCATAGAAGATGCTACTAACTTTTAGAAAAATAGGTCTGTTGCACTTAATAGAATAATACTTCATTCTTGCTCTCTGCACAGTACGAGAAACCGAAGAATGCAACTTTTAAATCCCATTATTAATAACATTGTCCTTTACAATAATACATCTCGACTATCTACTACATCGTTGTTGCTGCAGTGCAGCACGTTATCTCAGCAAGTTAATGGCATTAGTGCACTTTCCGAGTAGTTGTTTTAATAGTCACGCTGGCAGATTAGCCGTTTCACGTTAGCTCCAAAAGCCAATTAACTACTTTCTACATTTCAATAACGTAATTTAATAGTCGTTGAAAACTTGCTGTGAACATGCACTTCTGTACCTAGTATCGACTGCGAACAGCTTAGTTATCTTCGGGAGTAGTCTATGAGGTATACAGGAAGCATTTATTAGTTTCGGCTGAGCGAACCAGTCACATCACGGCCCGCTTGCTGCAAACGCTGGGCATCTATTGGAATAGATTGTCTCGTGTTCCGCGTGATAAAGAAGGTGGTGTTTGTGGTAAATATCGCACGTTGCTAGACACCGGTGGGTGAAGTAGTGATGTGAAGCATAATTGCACGCAGTCAATCCACAGTTGCTTTACGATTCACCATTCACCAAGAACCAGTTGTTCGTGCTTAACTATCTCCTCGAAGCGCGTCGCGAAGCTGCTGTACCTTTCGTGTGTTGAACACGCGTTCCACATGCTGATATCGGGTTTCTATTTCTTTTGGAGACGAGTTCGTTTCGAGGCTCAATAGAGACTGTGACGGCTCTTAAACCATCCGAACAGTAGTGTAGTGCGTTGAGTTACACTCCTGATCAATAAATATTAGAAAATCTTTCCAACGTATATTTAAAATGCTCTGTTCGATCCTCTTACTTATTGGAACTTAGGGTTCAATGTGGTTCTGGGGTAATGGTTAATATATACTGTGTGATCAAAAGTATTCGGACACCTGGCTGACAATGACTTACAAGTTCTTGGCGCCCTCCATCGGTAATGCTGGTATTCAGTATGGTGTTAGCCTACCCTTAGCCTTGATGACACCTTCCACTCTCGGAGGCATACGTTCAACCAGGTGCTGGAAGGTTTCTTGGGGAATGGCAGCCCATTCTTCACGGAGTGCTCCACTGAGGAGAGGTATCAATGTCGGTCTTTGAGGCCTGCCACGAAGTCGATGTTATAAAACATCAAAAATGTGTTCTATAGGATTCAGCTCAGGACTTTGTACAGGCCAGTCCATTACAGGGATGTTATTGTAGTGCAACCATTCCGCCACAGGCCGTGTATTATGAACAGGTCCTCGATCTTGTTGAAACATGCAATCACCATTCCCGAATTGCTCTTCGGCAGTGGGAAGCAAGAAGATGCTTAAAACATCAATGTAGGCCAGTGCTGTGATAGTTCCACAGAAAACAACAAGGGGTGCAAGCCCCCTCCAAGAAAAGCACAACCACACCATGACACCACACGTGATGGCAGATGACGCTCACCGGGCATTTTTTTAACGTGATTCGTCACTCTACACAACGTTTTTCCACTGTTCAGTCGTCCAACGTTTACGATCCTTGGCATTTACCGCCGCGATGTGTGGCTTATGAGCAGCCACTGGACCATGAAATCCTAGTTTTCTCACTTCACGCCTAACTGTCATAGTACTTTCAGTATGGAATTCCTGTGTGATGGTCGGGATAGATGTCTACCTATTACACATTACGACCCTCTCAACCGCCGGCGGTCTCTGTCAGTCAACAGACGAGGTCGGCCTGTACGCCTTTGTGCTGTACGTGTCCCTTCACTTTTCCACTTCACTATCACTTCTGAATCAGTGGACCTAGAGATGTTTGGGAGTGTGTAAATCTCGTGTACAGACGTATGACACAAGTGACACCCAATCACCTGATCACGTTCGAAGTCCGTGAGTTCCGCGGAGCGCCCCATTCGGCTCTCTCACGATGTCTAATGACTGCTGAGGTCGCTGATATTGAGTACCTGGCAATATGTGGCAGCACTATTCTCCTAATATGGAAAACGTATGTTTTGGGGGTGTGCGGATACTTTTGATCACATAGTGTGTGTGTGTTAGTGTCAGGTGGTTACTGTTCTGGAGTCAATTATATGAGTTTACATTCAAATACTCTTTAAATTCAATTTTCCTTGTTACTCGTTTCCCTAAGCCACGAATTGGGCTTACCCTTTAGTCAGTACATCTTCGCACCATGGAAGTATGTCCCTGACTACCAGTAACTGATAACATTATACTGGTTACACTGACGTCAAAACTAGCAAAACTTTCTACGAGTACATTCCACTTTCTCTACATTCTTTTCTTTCAGAAAGCTGACGAAGGCGGTAGAGACGTGGTACTTCGTTATACAGAAAGTATGTTCAATCTATGCTTGAAATTTGCGTATTATAAAAAATAATCAGATGGCTCTAAGCACTATGGGACTTAACATTTGAGGTCATCAGCCCCCTACACTTATAACTATCTAAACCAGCCAACCTAAGGACATCACACACATCCATGCCCGAGGCAGGATTCGAACCTGCGACCGTAGCAGCAGCGCGGTTCCGGACTGAAGCGCGTAGTACCGCTCGGCCACAGCGACCGGCTGCGTATTATACTAACAGTTTGTGTGCACATGCCATTTTACATTGCAAGTGGCTATAGGCCAAGTTACTGAAACATTTTTATAGTTGGTGACGTATGTGGTACGGTTGCTCAAATTCAATTAAATTCAACTTTCCTTTTCCCATGCCCATTGTAGATCTTTTAGTTTAATCTTACTGAGCAGCAATGGGTAATCTGTCATAATACATTAGAGAAGATAAACTTTCTTGCAATAGGCAGTCTGTCGAGATCTGAAGTTGGTAACATTGATTAAAGAACCAGATTATCGAGAATAAAGGTTATTATTTATGATCCCCCCCATGAACCATGGACCTTGCCATTGGTGGGGAGGCTTGCGTGCCTCAGCGATACAGATAGCCGTACCACAATGGAGGGGTATCTGTTGAGAGGCCAGACAAACGTATGGTTTCTGAAGAGGGGCAGCAGCCTTTCCAGTAGTTGCAGGGACAACAGTCTGGTGGATTGACTGATCTGACTTGTAACACTAACCAAAACGGCCTTGCTGTGCTGGTACGGCGAACGGTTGAAAGCAAGGGGAAACTACAGCCGTATTTTTCCCGGAGGGCATGCAGCTCTACTGTATGGTTAATGATGATGGCGTCCTCTTGGGTAAAATATTCCGGAGCTAAAATGGTCCCCCATTCGGATCTCCGGGCGGGGACTACTCAAGAGGACGTCGTTATCAGGAGAACGAGAACTGGCGTTCTACGGATCGGAGCGTGGAATGTCAGATCCCTTAATCGGGCAGGTAGGTTAGAAAATTTAAAAAGGGAAATGGATAGGTTAAGGTTAGATATAGTAGGAATTAGTGAAGTTCGGTGGCAGGAGGAACAAGACTTTTGGTCAGACGAATAAAGGGTTATAAACACAAAGTCAAATAGAGGTAATGCAGGAGTAAGTTTAATAATGAATAAAAAAATAAGAATGCGGGTAAGCTACTACAAACAGCATAGTGAACGCATTATTGTGGCCAAGATAGACACGAAACCCACGCCTACTACAGTAGTACAAGTTTATATGCCAACTAGCTCTGCAGATGACGAAGAAATTGAAGAAATGTATTGTGAAATAAAAGAAATTATTCAGATAGTGAAGGGAGACGAAAATTTAATAGTCATGGGTGACTGGAATTCAGTAGTAGGAAAAGGGAGAGAAGGAAACGTAGTAGGTGAATATGGATTGGGGCTAAGAAATGAAAGAGGAAGCCGCCTCGTAGAATTTTGCACAGATCACAACTTAATCATAGCTAACACTTGGTTCAAGAATCATAAAAGAAGGTTGTATACATGGGAGAAGCCGGGAGATACTGACAGGTTTCAGGTAGATTATATAATGGTAAGACAGAGAGTTAGGAACCAGGTTTTAAATTGTAAGACATTTCCAGGGGCAGATGTGGACTCTGACCACAATCTATTGGTTATGAACTGTAGATTAAAAGTGAAGAAACTACAAAAAGGTGGCAATTTAAGGAGATGGGACCTGGATAAACTGACTAAACCAGAGGTTGGACAGAGTTTCATGGAGAGCATAAGGGAACAATTGACAGGAATGGGGAAAAGAAGTACAGTAGAAGAAGAATGGGTAGCTTTGAGGGATGAAGTAGTGAAGGCAGCAGAGGATCAAGTAGGTAAAAAGACGACGGCTAGTAGAAATCCTTAGGTAACCGAAGAAAAGAGAAAATATAAAAATGCAGTAAATGAAGCAGGCGAAAAGGAATACAAACGTCTCAAAAATGAGATCGACAGGAAGTGCAAAATGGCTAAGCAGGGATGGCTAGAGGACAAATGTAAGGATGTAGAGGCTTATCTCACTGGTGGTAAAATACACTCCTGGAAATTGAAATAAGAACACCGTGAATTCATTGTCCCAGGAAGGGGAAACTTTATTGACACATTCCTGGGGTCAGATACATCACATGATCACACTGACAGAACCACAGGCACATAGACACAGGCAACAGAGCATGCACAATGTCGGCACTAGTACAGTGTATATCTACCTTTCGCAGCAATGCAGGCTGCTATTCTCCCATGGAGACGATCGTAGAGATGATGGATGTAGTCCTGTGGAACGGCTTGCCATGCCATTTCCACCTGGCGCCTCAGTTGAACCAGCGTTCGTGCTGGACGTGCAGACCGCGTGAGACGACGCTTCATCCAGTCCCAAACATGCTCAATGGGGGACAGATCCGGAGATCTTGCTGGCCAGGGTAGTTGACTTACACCTTCTAGAGCACGTTGGGTGGCACAGGATACATGCAGGACGTGCATTGTCCTGTTGGAACAGCAAGTTTCCTTACCGGTCTAGGAATGGTAGAACGATGGGTTCGATGACGGTTTGGATGTACCATGCACTATTCAGTGTCCCCTCGACGATCACCAGTGGTGTACGGCCAGTGTAGGAGATCGCTCCCCACACCATGATGTCGGGTGTTGGCCCTGTGTGCCTCGGTCGTATGCAGTCCTGATTGTGGCGCTCACCTGCACGGCGCCAAACACGCATACGACCATCATTGCCACCAAGGCAGAAGCGACTCTCATCGCTGAAGACGACACGTCTCCATTCGTCCCTCCATTCACGCCTGTCGCGACACCACTGGAGGCGGGCTGCACGATGTTGGGGCGTGAGCGGAAGACGGCCTAACGGTGTGCGGGACCGTAGCCCAGCTTCATGGAGACGGTTGCGAATGGTCCTCGACGATACCCCAGGAGCAACAGTGTCCCTAATTTGCTGGGAAGTGGCGGTGCGATCCCCTATGACACTGCGTAGGATCCTACGGTCTTGGCGTGCATCCGTGCGTCGCTGCGGTCCGGTCCCAGGTCGACGGGCACGTGCACCTTCCGCCGACCACTGGCGACAACATCGATGTACTGTGGAGACCTCACGCCCCACGTGTTGAGCAATTCGGCGGTACGTCCACCCGGCCTCCCGCATGCCCACTATACGCCCTCGCTCAAAGTTCGTCAACTGCACATACGGTTCACGTCCACGCTGTCGCGGCATGCTACCAGTGTTAAAGACTGCGATGGAGCTCCGTATGCCACGGCAAACTGGCTGACACTGACGGCGGCGGTGCACAAATGCTGCGCAGCTAGCGCCATTCGACGGCCAACACCGCGGTTCCTGGTGTGTCCGCTGTGCCGTGCGTGTGATCATTGCTTGTACAGCCCTCTCGCAGTGTCCGGAGCAAGTATGGTGGGTCTGACACACCGGTGTCAATGTGTTCTTTTTTCCATTTCCAGGAGTGTAGATACTGCTTACAGGAAAATTAAAGAGACCTTTGGAGAAAAGAGAACGACTTGTACGAATATCAAGAGCTCAGATGGAAACCCATTTCTAAGCAAAGAAGGGAAAGCAGAAAGGTGGAAGGAGTATATAGAGGGTCTGTACAAGGGCCATGTATTTGAGGACAATATTATGGAAATGGAAGAGGATGTAGATGAAGATGAAATGGGAGATATGATACTGCGTGAAGAGTTTGACAGAGCACTGAAAGACCTGGGTCGAAACAAGGCCCCGGGAGTAGATAACATTCCATTAGAACTACTGACAGCCTTGGGAGAGCCAGTCCTGACAAAACTTTACCATCTGGTGCGCAAGATGTATGAGACAGGCGAAATATCCTCAGACTTCAAAAAGAATATAATAATTCCAATCCCAAAGAAAGCAGGTGTTGACGGATGTGAAAATTACCGAACTATCAGTTTAATAAGTCACGGCTGCAAAATACTAACGCGAATTCTTTACAGACGAATGGAAAAACTAGTAGAAGCCGACCTCGGGGAAGATCAGTTTGGATTCCGTAGAAATATTGGAACACGTGAGGCAATACTGACCCTACGACTTATCTTGGAAGCTAGATTAAGGAAAGGCAAACCTACGTTTCTAGCATTTGTAGACTTAGAGAAAGCTTTTGACAATGTTGACTGGAATACTCTCTTTCAGATTCTGAAGGTGGCAGGGGTAAAATACATGGAACGAACGCTTATTTACAATTTGTACAGAAACCAAATGGCAGTATTAAAGTTGAGGGGCACGAAAGGGAAGCAGTGGTTGGGAAGGGTGTGTGACAGGGTTGTAGCCTCCCCCCAATGTAATTCAATCTGTATATTGAGCAAGCAGTAAAGGAAACAAAAGAAAAATTCGGAGTAGGTACTAAAATCCATGGAGAAGAAATAAAAACTTTGAGGTTCGCCGATGACATTGTAATTCTGTCAGAGACAGCAAAGGACTTGGAAGGCAGTTGAACGGAATAGATAGCGTCTTGAGAGGAGTATATAAGATGAACATCAACAAAAGCAAAACGAGGATAATGGAATGTAGTCGAATTAAGTCGGGAGATGCTGAGGGTATTAGATTAGGAAATGAGACACTTAAAGTAGTAAAGGAGTTTTGCTATTTGGGTAGCAAAATAACTGATGATGGTCGAAGTAGAGAGGATATAAAATGTAGACTGGCAATAGCAAGGAAAGCGTTTCTGAAGAAGAGAAAACATCGAGTATAGATTTAAGTTGTCAGGAAGTCATTTCTGAAAGTATTTGTATGGAGTGTAGCCATGTATGGAAGTGAAACATGGACGATAAATAGTTTGGACAAGAAGAGAATAGAAGCTTTCGAAATGTGGTGCTACAGAAGAATGCTGAAGATTAGATGGGTAGATCACATAACTATTGAGGAGGTATTGAATAGGATTGGGGAGAAGAGACGGCCGTCCGCGGTGGCCGAGCGGTTGTAGTCTCTCAGTCGGGAAACGCGCGAAGGTTCGAATCCTGCCTCGGGCATGGATGTGTTGATGTCCTTAGGTTTAAGTAGTTCTAAGTTCTAGGGGACTGATGACCTCAGATGTAAAGTCCCATAGCGCTCAGAGCCATTTGAACCATTTGGAGAAGAGACGTTTGTGGCACAAGTTGACTAGAAGAAGGGATCGATTGGCACGACATGTTCTGAGGCATCAGGGGATCACCAGTTTAGCATTGGAGGGCAGCGTGGAGGGTAAAAATCGTGGAGGGAGACCAAGAGATGAATACACCAAGCAGATTCAGAAGGATGTAGGGTGCAGTAGGTACCGGGAGATGACGAAGCTAGCACAGGATAGAGTAGCATGGAGAGCAGCATCAAACCAGTCTCAGGACTGAGGACCACAACAACAACAACAACATTAGCGATCTTGGCAAATAAGTTTATCTTCTCTAATCCATTGTAAATAGTTACACTACAAAAAGTAAATGTTCCCTATCAAGGTAATTCTCTACGAATTCTTCAGTCAGATCGCGTTAATTAAATTTATTAAAGGGTCTAAACTTTATACGGGGTGTCCAGGGAGGAATGGGCAAAATCTGGGATAAGATGGCACCGATCATTAGAGAAAAAAAATTCTACTAAAACAGGTTCTAAAATGTACACCTTCAGAGTTATGAGCATTTATTCAGTAGAAGAGATGTGTTGCACAGTAGCGAAGATGAACAATGCTCATAGCTGTTAAGTTATGCACTTGTTTACTAGAATTTTGAGCTTCAAATGAATCTCTACTAGGGCACTCTGTATACGACACGGCATTTTTTTTTTAAACCAGGGCATATTCTGCTGTATTTACATTCGTAATCTGCTGTTCAAACCAGAGAGAACGCTAACAATATTCATCCAGTAAACTTCACTGAAAATAATTACCAAATGGACAAGTTTAGTTTACCTAGCTTTGACTGTTCGTCTGGAACCATTATCTTCAGCTGATTTAATTTGTAACTGTGCAGTCTGGCATGAACAGTTAACAACTGGGGCAAGTCAATTTAAATGCAAGCGCTTCCACACTCTCGTCGCTGAATGAGTTTTGTTTGATGTCAATATCTCCTCATAATCTAGAGTTATCTGGGAAATTTTATTCGGTTCGTTATCGTCTACTCTTTCATGCCCTTAATGTCTCGTTTGTTTACCCGACCTCTGAGATTTCTTCTGTCTGAAATTCACCGTCATTTTTAGTTTTATACGTTAATGCCAAGTAGAACTTTTGGTGTGCAATTACATATTGTTTAATATTGATATTTTCACACACATAACGTAATTTGATATGGTATTGAAGGACAGTAACTGCATGTAAATGAGGTTCCGCAGCGGGTTGTAGCTCTGGAGTGTTTCTCACGGCCGCCTTGTCACAAGGCCATAACTAGACTTTGGCCAGGATGTTGGGCGCAATGCTCAAAGGCTTCAACAGCCAAGACAGGAAGTAGTTATAATTGAATGGCTGCTTGTTACGTAACTTACTGTTTGGCCAAGTTTTGCCTCCTCGCTTCGGCTTGCTTCAGTCCTGGAGTTTGACGACAGTGAGCGACAATGAATATAATAAGGCCTTTCTTGTATCTCTCTCAGGCACTGGAATGCCTTCTATATCATGACTTGGAAATAAAAAGGTGTCTGTTACTGAGAAGGTGTTGGTCAGGAGAAATATAAACAGTAATAAGTATTACGGGGCGTTCAGAAAGTAAAACAACACATTTATTTTATGAAAGCAGGTTGGTTTTATTGAGGATTCAAATGCACTACATTATTCCCCACACTGCTTGCTACAAAACTCTATTTTTCAGTTCAGTGCGACGGCCTTACGCCGTCTTACTGTTTCCCGCGGAGTGGATCCTTCATTGGGTCAAACAGATGAAACTCGGAAGGTGCGAGATCCAGGCTGTAGGGTGAATGACAAAGAACAGTCCAGTGAAGTTTTGTGGGCTCCTCTCGGGTGCGCAAACCTGTGTGAGGCTTGCGTTGTCATGAAGAAGGAGAAGTTCGTCTGCATTTTTTTTATCGATGAGCATGGTGACATCGTTTCTTCATTTTCATGTGGGTGGCACAAAACACTTCAGAGTTGGTCGTTGCACCGTGAGGGAGGACAGGAAACAGAATAACCCCTTCAGATTCCCAGAAGGTCGTCGCCATGACTTTACCGACTGAACGTGTTCTTCAGAGGAGAGTTGGTATGACGTCACGTCATGGATTGAAGTTTTGTTTCCGGTTCGAAGTGATGAACTCGTGCTTCATCGCCTGTAACGATGTGCGATGAAAAATTGTACCGATCAGTCTCGTAACGCGCAAGTAGTTCTGCAGAGGCTGGTCTTTATGACCTTTTTTTTAGGCGACGAAGAACGAAGAGGGCACATACCTTTGAGTACCCCAACAGCTATGAAAACACAACCGTCTAGATGAGCAGCGAGATGTCTGATTGTCATCTGTCTGTAACGTCGAAAGAGACTTTTTGCACGTTCCAACACTGCAGGTGTCAGTGATGTGTGCGGTCAAACGGCATGCCGAGTAACGGTCAGGTTTGCGCGACCTTGTTGCGATGACGACAGACGCCTCGCCCAACGACATGCCGTGCTTTTGTTCTGTGCTGGGTCACCATAGACGTTCTGCAAGTGCCTTTCAATATCTGCGATGCTCTGGTTTTCTACCAAAAGAAATTCAATGATAGCTCTCTGCCTGGAATGCACAACCGTTACAGACGCCATTTAAAGGCTACGTAAAGCGCCGCCATCTATCGGAACTTCATGAAACTGTAGGGGCTGTAACAGGAATATTCCACAAACAATTCGGCATTTTTTTTCAACTGACTGGCCATGAAAAAATGTTCTAATACTTACTGAATGCCCCTCGTACAACGAAATTGAGGAATTAATGAACAAAAAATGGTGAAAAGGGATTTTGTGAAACAATCGACTTAATCAAGAAGAAACATTTCAGTGGCGTCAGAGATCAAAACTGCAACAAGGTACAGAGATCGAAATACGTCCGTAGCTCGTCTCATTTCTGTCTGCACTTCTGTCAAACACTGCATAAGTACCAGAATTCAGTACAGTTGCAGGGCTGCTATGTAACTCGATGATTCAAAGCTTTTGTACGTTCAAGGTTTCAAAACCATTAGCGATATTCCTAGACGTTACGTCATTGCTGCTAAATATTAAATCTTTATATGCTTTTCCATTTCGTTTCTAAATTCGTGTCGCTGGAGTTAAGAAAATTAATATATGATTAGGGAAACTTTATCTGTTCGTAAATCCGATGTACCGGGTGGTCATAATTAAACTTTCCTTATTTAACAAGTTATAACACGGAAACTAATTACCGTACGGGTACCAAACATGGTAGCATTTATATCCAGAGTGTGGGTGCATGATTTCCATGCATCACAGCGCCAGCGTTCGGATAAACTATAGCCACCAGGTGCCGTGATCAGTCATGTGATTCATCGTCTCACGTACCTGACCAGTCTCAGCGCACTTGTCGACGGGTAAACAGTAGCGTGGGCAACACGAGCAGGGCATTATTGGTGAAGTTCTATTAACAAAACAGCTGCACTTCATCAATATAGCCGGGGTAGAGTCTTGACACCTGATGTGCGGAGCATGATGGAGAAGTTGGAATCGCTCCTGGAATGGGCCGACGACCGGTTGCACCACAGGTGGTTGATGAAATCGCGCGTATTTACCTAACGTCAGGCAGTTCGCTTGGTGTGCTGCGACAGTTGAACATCCAGTGGTCCACTGTACGGATGGAGCTTCGAACCATTCTGAAATGGTACCCGTACAAGATCCATATCATACAGCAGCTTGCACCACAGGACGCACAACGACGTGTTGGCTTCGCTCTCCACTTTCTCGCAAGGATTCAAGTTGACGAGGGATGTACAGACGATGTTCATTCTTCTCCGACAGATGAGGTGAACACACAGAATTGCCGAGTGTGGGGATATTCATGTCCAGTCACTGCGCATGAAGTTCCTCTGTATGGTGAATGTGTCACCCTATGCTGTCGCTTCACGGGTACGTTCATCATTGGCCCGTTCTTTCTACATCTACATCTACATTGATACTCCGCAAGCCACCCAACGGTGTGTGGCGGAGGGCACTTTACGTGCCACTGTCATTACCTCCCTTTCCTGTTCCAGTCACGTATGGTTCGCGGGAAGAACGACTGTCTGAAAGCCTCCGTGCGCGCTCTAATCTCTCTAATTTTTCATTCGTGATCTCCTCGGGAGGTATAAGTAGGGGGGAGCAATATATTCGATACCTCATCCAGAAACGCACCCTCTCGAAACCTGGCGAGCAAGCTACACCGCGATGCAGAGCGCCTCTCTTGCAGAGTCTGCCACTTGAGTTTATTAAACATCTCCGTAACGCTATCGCGGTTACCAAATAACCCTGTGACGAAACGCGCCGCTCTTCTTTGGATCTTCTCTATCTCCTCCGTCAGACCGATCTGGTACGGATCCCACAGTGATGAGCAATACTCAAGTATAGGTCGAACGAGTGTTTTGTAAGCCACGTCCTTTGTTGATGGACTACATTTTCTAAGCACTCTCCCAATGAATCTCAACCTGGTACCCGCCTTACCAACAATTAATTTTATATGATCTTTCCACTTCAAATCGTTCCGCACGCATA
This sequence comes from Schistocerca serialis cubense, assembly GCF_023864345.2. Classification (NCBI taxonomy): domain Eukaryota; kingdom Metazoa; phylum Arthropoda; class Insecta; order Orthoptera; family Acrididae; genus Schistocerca; species Schistocerca serialis. The sequence goes on along the minus strand of NC_064641.1, from coordinate 816,249,857 downwards.
CTCCCAGATATTTTACAGAAGTAACTGCTACCAGTGTTTGTTCCGCTATCATATAATCATACAATAAAGGATCCTTCTTTCTATGTATTCGCAATACATTACATTTGTCTATGTTAAGGGTCAGTTGCCACTCCCTGCACCAAGTGCCTATCCGCTGCAGATCTTCCTGCATTTCGCTACAATTTTCTAATGCTGCAACTTCTCTGTATACTACAGCATCATCCGCGAAAAGCCGCATGGAACTTCCGACACTATCTACTAAGTCATTTATATAGTAAGTCATTTTTTGAACAGGTTGGCGCTCAGGGACCAAAGACGTGCATTGTGACTGGTCAGCGTTACCGCGATATGCCTCGCTAACATGTCGTACCCGCCATACAGGAGAATGACGCATTGAACTCAACAGTTTCAAAATGGTTCAAATGGCTCTGAGCACTATGGGACTGAACTTCTGAGGTCATCAGTCCCCTAGAACTTAGAACTACTTAAACCTAACTAACCGAAGTACATCACACACATCCATGCCCGAGGCAAGATTCGAACCTGCGACCGTAGCGGTCGGGCGGTTCCAGACTGAAGCGCCTAGAACCGATGGGCCACAGCGGCCGGCTCTCAACAGTTTCCATGCAAGATAGGGCTCCACATCACATCGGTCGTGAAGCTCACCTGCTTCTCCGAAATGCACTAGGAACCGATCGTTTCCAAATGCATGATCGACACGACCAGCTGATCTCATTCCCTGTAATGTCTGGTTGTGGGGCTATCTGAAGGACAGGGTTTACCAGGAGAAAATTCAGACATGTGCTGATCTGAAGAGTAGCATATCAAGAAAGGTAGCCAGAATGCCTAAGGACATGCTTCTCAGACTCTTCTGGATACAGATGGGCGCCATATTGGGCCCATTTTGCAGCAGTAATGGTACCGATATGTGATGGTACGATGTACCGTAACAGCACATTAAAAGCTTTATAATTGAAACGATTCTGCATGCGAGTGACTGTGCCTTGGTTGGAAAAATGGCGACAAGTGCGAAGCCGTTCTGTTCACTAGAAGACCGAAGCAACTGCGCAAACACCGATACTGCAGACCAATAACTCTACATGACTTTTCTCACGTTTCCGTGGGAAAGTCAAATACCTCGGTGTCTGGCTGGACCGGAAATTACTCTGGGGGGACCACATACAACACATGACCAAACGAGTTAGCGCAAGGCTCAAACAGCTCTATCCTATGCTCAACAGGCGTCGCACACTGAACAGAAGGGTGTCGAGGTCCATGTACATGACACTTATCCTACCCGTGATGACGTACGCAGCTCCTGTCTGGGGATACGCTGCACCTACACGCCCGCGCCGTCTGCAGCTCATACAAAACAAAGTACTCAAAATCATAAGCAATGCTCCACGATACACACGCATCGCGGACCTTCACCGGAAATACCGACTTGAGACTCTCACGGAGGTAACCCACAAACTCACCACAAGACTATACAGAAACTCCAGACATTCTCAGAACCCGTTTATTCTGAATCTGGGGAACTACGACCACAACCATAGATGAAAACATAAGAGACCAAAAGACATACTTGTAAGGACCTAACATTTATGGCCAAGCACACGCAAACACAACGGTACAGGTGAGCCCCTGTTAATCAGACGCCATTACTGGATATCCAGCTGGAATACACTGCCGAATAACTGGCACCACGCGGGAAAGCCGTACCGTACACTGCATGCAGACAATCTCCACAAATCCCCCACACAGTGAGATGATCTATGGCCGATCTCCCACTACTGTATAACGATCTTGAATGGTCCAGGAATGTAGCGGCTGCAGAAACTGGGATACATCGCCATCGCTTGCTACAGTAATGATGCATGATACCCATACTAACAAATCCAACCTTGCATGAACTATCGCAGCTAGTAAGCCACTACTGCTCTTACTACCCATCCCACTGTTGCAGAGGTTTTTTTCCCACGGCACGAGCCTAGGCACTTTTTTCCCTCTGCTCTTCAAATCGCTACCCTCACTCGCGTTTCGTTCACTATGTATCACCTGATGGACCGTGTTAATGCGTAGTCTTACCCAGACGCACGGATAACATCACAGACCAGCATCCTGTGATCCACTTACTAGATAACTAACATGTTGACGGAGGTGACAGTAGAAAATTTGGTTTGGTCACCACGTTGGTGCGGGCGTGGAGGGGCCCCATCTCTATTTAAAAAAAAAAAAAAAAAAAAAAGAAGAAGTAACGGGAGTTCCTCGATCCATCCCACTCGGTGTTCAAAGGCCACGCCAACCGGCCGCGAAGAAAGCTACAGAAGGACGATTTAAGCAGTCGCAGAGCGGAGTTTTGCGTTACGCAGGCTCGCATAGCAGACCAGCCAAGAGCCACCGTTGCAGTGTCTTCACTATTGATACCTGACACTGCTGTTCATCCACGGATTTACAGTCCGTCCGTATTGTTCGTCGCTACATGATTAACTTAGGAACTTGCCCTAGACTCGTAAAAAGTGGCCTAGTTAAAGCTAAATCTTCAGATATACTGTATTAGCAGTAACTGGTGACGGACGTTAGTAATGCCTTGAATAGTTTTCATCCGGAACTACAACTCTTGAATTATGTAATGCACAACGTGGTGTTTTCTTGGGTAGAAAGATATATTTTTTTGGGTTATCTTGTATATCTAGTGTATAAACAAACTGCGTACTGCGGATGTAGTTATCTGGTAATGATCATAGCAGTAACGTCGATAATTCTCCAGATCTTACGTTCCATTGATAAGATATTTTTGCATTTGCTAATTTTCTTTTCAGTTTATTGCAGCTGTTTTAATTACCTGTAAATGTGCACAGTGGTTGCTATAATTGTAAGATACAACCCCTTTTGAAACTACACATTAGATTATGAACAAGACTTCAGAATAACAACAAGGAACGACAAATCTCACGTGAAGCGCACTAAGAGCGGTAAGTTACTCGGAAGTAACAACTGAATACTGAACATGCACAAGAACCGCAAACCACGTACTACACAGCCTCAGAGTGTGATAAACCATATCTTATAGTTATGTTGTGTGCAAGCACGAATGTTTTATCGTCTGTTACCTACATTGCCTATAACCTGAAAACATGGAGCTTTCGTGGTGAATGCAATGTTTCGCCAATCCGCGGGGAATTTCGGAGAAATGCATCAGCGTCAGCTTTTCTGGATTACTGAAAATTTGTCCTAAAAAAAGAAAAGAAGAAAAAAGAAAGAAATAAAGAACTACTAGCGGAGCAAATACAGTGCAAGTGAAAGAAATACGTTCTCCAAAGAAACGAAGCTTGAAGATTGAAACAAGGCGGCAGTATACGCGTGGCAGAATTGTAGATGCAAGATAACGGGTAAGACAAGTAATTCACCATGTAGAAAAGTAATATAATTTACAAGCAGATTAGGTATACAGACACACAGCTTATCCATTGTGGTTGTGAACAAACATAAAGCTAGAATTTGCAACATCTCTTCCAAACAAAGTATCTCAGAATCACAAAAGAAATAACATTATAAATCGCTCGGAAACGTAGTTGCGAGTTAGGGAAACTGCTTTTAAGTCACTTAGGTGCCTTGCACGGAGACGAATTCCGATCACCACTTGCTGTTTAGAAATTGAAAAATGAAAATAAAGGCGTAGTACTCTGACAACAAGAGAAAGACACGGTTTTACCTAACTTGAATGTTACCGTGGGTCCCAATGATTTGAATGAAACTTAAATGCTTACTGCTTGTTATGATGTCACCATTACACAGAGGGCCGCGTGTTGAATGCGTCTATATCGAACATAAGATAAATATCTGAAATCCTACACGCTACTGCCAAAGATTGTGACGAGAGTCACCTTAATGTTTCGAAGCTTGATAGAACTGAAACGAAATCTGCCGCCTAGCGTTCCCGTTGTATGCCTCCAGTCTAAGCTCTGGCCACGTGGTAAAATAAATCAACTCTTCCTTGTTTTGGCGGAGATTCGTCACTCCGCACAAATAAGCGACTTGTGTCTGCCTGTCTTTGAAGTAACAAGTGACTTACGGCATGCGCAGTCCAGTTGCACAATATGTGAAAGCATTCGCTAAGAAACGGACGTCTTTCATAATGTTAGTTCAATACGCTAAGTCCTGTCTTTCGTACAAGATGCGAAGAATGACAGTGATAACTTTTGCACGGAGACAACTTACGACAAGGTCATGCCACTTTATATCTTGCGTGATCGAGATGTTCATGGTTACACCAATCTCAAGAAGCAAAAATCCATCAAGATAGGTGTAAATATAGTAGAAAACTCCTCTACGTGTCAAAGGACGTAATATAAGCATGTAAGGAAGTTTGATTGGGAATGAATTATTACGGCTACCTTCTGTGAAGCCTTGGGAGCCGTATGTCTTAGGCCGTGGCTAGGGGATGCTCGACCACGAAGTTTCATCACGGAAGGAGAATACCACCACTTCGTTCAAGAAAAGACAAGGGAGCATACAAGTTGAGAAGAATAACAGTCTTGGCCCTTGCTTTGTGCAAAAGGAACCGTTTCGATGCCTCAAAGAATTTTCTGCTTATACCATATTTTAGGTCCTGTCTATATCGTGCGCCCAATCTAACGAAATTGTCAATCACTGTACTTGAACTATTTAAATCGATTTGACCATTAGAGTGTCCCATTTCTTTGTAAGCACCAATGTCTCCTTTTTCAGCTCATGATAAATGTTTCCCTCGTGACATTGCCACAATCGTGATGTATGTATACAGCACGCACTGTCACTAATGTTGCCTGTTGGAATTAAGTGCCACTAGACCCCAAATTACGGCATAAAAACAGTGGCTGGAAAATATACGCAACTTGATCGGCGAAAGAAGGAAGCAGTAAAATGTTCGCGGAAATTCGGGAATACTGAAACACAAATCACTTGGAAATGAAATAAAAAGGAAGTGCAGCGAAGCACTGGTGAAATGGCTATATAAAATATGCGAAGGGATGATTACATGATCACTGGATGGGTCGACTCAGGATATAGGGAAGTCAAAACAAGCTTTGGTGAAATTGAAACCAATTACTGTAATACAATGATTGCTACGGAAATTCCACTGTTAAATGCAGAGGAGAGAGAGAGAGAGAGAGAGAGAGAGAGAGAGAGAGAAAGACAGAGAGAGAGAGCAGATCGATCAAAAGAGTACACTGAAGTCCTCTATGAGAAGGAGGACTTCTCTGATAACGTGACAGAGAAGAAACGTAAGTCGACAGCAAAGAGATACGGGTCCAGTATTAAAGTCAGGATTTAAAGAGTTTTTCACGACTTAAGATCGAATAAGACGGAAGAGACAAATAACATTCCTACTGTATTTCTATAATCATTGGGGGAAGTTAATACAAAACGAATATTGACGTTGATGTGTAACAAGTATGAGACTGGCGATCAGACTTCGGCAAAACACTATCCTCACAAATGGGAAGATTGCGAGAACCGACAAGTGGGAGAGTTATTCCACAATCCGCGTAACAGCTCTAGCATACAAGTTCCTGACAATAATAATATACAGAAGAATGGAAAAGAGGATTGAGGATCTTTAAGGTGACGATCAGTGTGGATTTAGGACAGATAAAGGCACCTACCAGCCGTAGCTGATGTGTCAACCTTCATCCTCGTGAGACACTGCGTCCCAAACCTCTAGCGACGCACCCGGACCGCAGTTACCAGGCAAAGGGTGAAAGACGCTGTGATGACGTTGCGTGGAAGCAAGACTGAAGGAAAAATCAAATTTTCATAGGAATAGGATAAGGGTTCAACAATATTAAATAGTGCAAAGTGAGAAAAACAGGAGTAAGCCGTAGGGAAACAGGAATAATACACAGTACGTACAAACCACGGACTAAAAACGATGTGAGAAGAGATGTAGTCTTTCATCCTGTTTAATCTAAACATCGAAGAAACAATGACGGAAATGAAAGAAAGGTTCAAGAGTGGATTTAAAACGCAAGGTGAAGATTCGCTGACAACCTTGTTATCTTGACTGATTGTAAAGCTGAACTGTAGGATGTGTTGAACGGAATGGACAGCTTAATGAGTACAGAATACGGACTGGGAGTAAATCGAAGAAAGACGAAAGTAATGAGAAGTAGCAGAAATGAGAAGAGTGAGAAACTTAACATAAAAATAGAGTTAAGTCATTCTGCAATCTATGCAGCAAAATAGCCCTTGATGGAAAGAGCAAGGAGGTCACGGCTTATACCTGAGAGGAACGGTGGTCGCACATCATGTCTGTACGGTAGGCTCAAATGGCTCTGAGCACTATGGGACTCAACATCTTAGGTCATAAGTCCCCTAGAACTTAGAACTACTTAAAAGAGTATCCCTGGCCAAGAGAAGTCTGCTATTATCATACATATACCTTAATTTGAGGAAGAAATTTCTATGTTAGAGTAGAGCGTTGTTTGTTAGAACTCTGGGAAAACCAGAAATGCGGTGTTACAAAAGAATGTTGAAAATGAGGTGTACTGATGAGGTAAGAAAAAGGGAGATTCTCTGCAGAATCGTCGTGAAAAGGGGTATATGGAAAACACTGACACGAAGAATGTGCAGGACAATAGGACATGTGTTGAGACACCGCGGAATTGCCTCTATGGTGTTAGAGGGAGGTATAGGGGGGTTAAAACTGTAGCAGAATACAGATATTTGGATAAACAAGCAAATAAATTGGGACGTAGGTTGCAAGTACTACTCTGAGATGGAAAGATTGGCACAAGAGGGAGAATTACTAGCGGAACGCATCGAACCAGTCAGAAGACTGATGAATAGCAAAAAATCGTAACAAACCGGGCCTTCAAAAGCAAGTGACCGAGGCTCACGCTTAATCATTAACAACTGGTTTCTAACTCGACAGGAAGTGCTGCTGCCGGCGAATGCAGAACCATCTCTACCAGTACCCAGGTGAACACTGAGAAACGAACTGCACGAAATGGGTGGCTGGAGTCCACTGTCTCATAGAAGGTGACGCCTGACAGCGACACACAAAGCTGTTCGTCTAAAGTGGGCCGAAAGCACAGAGAATAGAGGCAGGAAACTGGTATGACGGAAGGTGATTTCACCTCAGTCTTAATGATGCAAGGCGTCAAATTCAGTGACGGTACAATGAGGCGTTTAACCTACATTCTGTAGGTGGTGTACTCTATGACGGACGAGGTTCCTGAGGCGTGCGCGGAGTTATATCGATTCCTGTGTTTGCGGAATCTCTTTACACAACTGTTGCGAATCTCAGTCCCACAATCCATATGAATTACAACACTTAAGAATTATTCCGCTGGAATAACTATGAGCCAGCTTTGGGGAGGAAGCGTTGCCTCAATATTTGAGAAGCGATGATGGCCAGCGCCGACCAGATGGCACCGGAGAACAAACAGGGCTAAGTGCCTAGCAGTGCCTGCGGACCCACGCCATACCAGGGGAAATTTCCTCACCTCACCCTATATGGAAATGGAAGTATAATGAATACGTGACTAGCCTCGGCTAGTGCATGACAGAATGTTCTAGAAGCCGTCCAGCGGCGCCACGCGAGCTGAATAAATCGTATAAATAAGGCAACGCAGACTCTGTTGCTCTGCGCCAGGCACGGGACTTAAAACTATTCGCTATCGTCGGCTAAGTAGTACTCATGGAGATAGATCCAGTAGATGGGAATTTGACTGATAATGGTAATAAGTATCAGTGCCAGTCAGACTCTTCATTTTCCAGATGTGATGGAACTTATTACTTATATCCTGCTTCCTTAACCGATCCTCACAGAGTTCCGTACCCAGCACCACGTCACAGCTTGATTCTCCCAACTGTCGAAGTTTCGGAAGCTGGTCACGCCTAATTCCACTCGTCGAGAAGGTCCACAGAGGTAGGGCCCCTGAGTTGTAGCAACGTCTCTGTCGCACTCTCGAGATACGACACAGCGTTGCTTCGATACCTTTCCCTTGGCATTTCTGCAGGGGATTTAAGCATCCACGCAACTGACGTGTCATCTGCTGGGGGTGGTCTTGTTTTGTGAAGCATCACATGGTATTACGGCTTATACCTGAGAGGAACGGTGGTCGCACATCATGTCTGTACGGTAGGCTCAAATGGCTCAGAGCACTATGGGACTCAACATCTTAGGTCATAAGTCCCCTAGAACTTAGAACTACTTAAACCTAACTAACCTAAGGACATCACACACACCCATGCCCGAGGCAGGATTCGAACCTTCGACCGTAGCAGTCCCGCGGTTCCGGACTGCAGCGCCGGAACCGCTAGACCACCGCGGCCGGCGTGTCTGTACGGTAGCCGTTTGCATTACGGGCCAAGTCTTCGCTTACTAGGGAGTTGCAACTTTGCCCTGTCTGTGCACTGAGGAGTCGTATTCTAGATTTGGACTTCTGGCGTGTTCTTGCCGTCTTGGCAGCTGGACGTGGCTACGTACGCAGCCCGTGATTCGCTTTGGCCTGACACAATAACGACGGTGAGCACCATTTGTTGTGGGCCTTATGTGTTCGTCGTGATTTGCAAGACAACTCTTCTCTTTACAGTCATTTCTCAGTGTCGTTTGTTATCTGATCGTAAACTGATTTCGATAGTTCTACTGGCCATGCTTGCCCGGCGCCTTATCTGAGTCAGCATCCTGGGGATAACAACCTGTCTAAATAAATAATTATTTAATCTTACGAGAGTTTCAATTTCAGAATGTGTGTGTGTATTTTCTAAATTATAGTTTGAGCGTCTACCATTTTCTTATTACACAAAGAAATCACAGGCCTTGGCCGTGATTGGGTATTGATTGAAATCAATGGGGAAAGTGGAAAATTTGTGCCGGACCTGGATTCGAGCCCGAGTATTCTGCTTACTACACAGATGCATTGACCGCAGAACCGGCCAGACACAATCGTCTTGGCAGTGTCCACTATGTCCAGACGGCTCAGTGGTCCGAACAAGTACATAGTAAGCAGGAGACCCGGATTCGAATCCTGCACAATTTTTCAATTACCCCATTTATTTCAGTTAATGGACACTCACCGTCAATGACTGAAATTCATTTGTGTATTAAATTATAGTGGCTGCTGGAAAGAACAGACACTCGGCCAATGATCTCTTCAGGGTAGATTCACACAACTGGCTCGAACTCTTACGGGAATCGGCTAAATGCAGCGAGTAATGAGGATAATGGGGAAGGGACACTACACTTGTAGTGTGTGGATACGTTGAGGATTTGTGTCTGACGGGAAATGTGCTGAGGTAGTCGTGCAGTTGAAACGGTCTCTGGATGGCTGACAGTCGGCCCTTGACGGGCATCACGAGCGGAAATGAACCATGTTTACGTCTCCGTTGCTAGTGGCCGTGAGCTGTTGCCGCCTAGAGCATTCGTAACACATAGAGCAGATTGGATTATTGTTGGTAGAATCTGTAAGAAAAGACACTTTGAAATATGTGTTTCACAGTAACTGTGCACGACCTAAATCTTTTGATATAGAGGACTATGTGGAAGAAACAGTTAATAGCTCAGGATATAAGTGGAATTTCTATGTCGTCAGCAGTCTGTCTGTCTTAAGTTAAAGAATCCCGAAAAATATGACCAAGCTGCAGAATTATATTGAATCAAAAATTGAAATGTTCTAACGGCGATATCGGTGATGTTTCTCACGCAGTAGTTGGAACCAGCAGTAGTAGAGTTTTCGAACTACCTTTTGAAATATATGCATTGTTGAAGACTTATGGTACCATTCTAAGCAACACTGCCGAGAAGTGGTCCAGTGCACATAAATTCCCGGTTTCAGATGGAGTGTGGCAGGTGAAAATTGACATGATAAAGCATATCCTCTCACATATCAACGTCTGTGGATGTAGGACTGCTGTTATTTACGAGGGGTTGACTAGAATGTGCGCGGGATGTGATTCCACGGGACTTGTGCGCGTTCAGTATCTGCAGCGTCGAGTGACAACTGCCGACGGGGGAGACAGCTGCCCCACCCACTGTGTCACAGCCACCGATAACGTATATCGCAGCAGTTCGTGGAGCACCAGCTACGACATCAGAGGCTGTTATTGATGACACTAACGGCCGCGTCGAAAGGAATGCACGAATGGAAGAGACCGATGCAAAAGGATACAGTTACCGCCTATCCGCGCGACACTGAGCGAGATAGCCATGAGGATACCGTGCATAACAACGCAAACAACGATGGCACGATCGCAGCTACAAACAATGAGACGCAGTCCGCACGTGAGATTGACTCACAGATGACAAACGAGGAAACAACGGAAACTTCCGCTAACTAACTAAAAAAAAAAAAATAGAATGAGAAACCTAGGATTTCCCTTCGAGAAGCTGAAAAAAGTGCACCCACGACAGAAACTACATGACACTCCGTCGGAAAGCCAGAATGAACATAAATAAATGTCGAAGAAATCCGGACGCCATAACACTCAGGCCGTGGAGTAGGAAAATTACAGGAATCCATAAACACCATAATGATACAAAAAGGTGCAACAAACACGAACAAACAATCTACTGACGAACGGAAGCGGAAAAAAGGGAACAAGGAAAACCAACTATCCGCAGGCATGGGAGGGGGATAAGGAAGAAGTTGTTCAAAACCAGACAATGGCGGCAAAACCAAAAGACAACGCACGAAGCATCGGACGAAGAGAACTTGGTCAAACACAAGACCCCGCATCAAAAGAAGCAGACACTGAATCTATCTTCTGTGGGGAAAGAATTTATAACAAACCTCAAGGCAACCTATCGCCGAGTCTTGGTGTAGAACACAGTGATAGTCATATTGAAAGTCTCATACCTAACAGCATGTGTCTGCAACATTACGCGACAACTCATCTTGGCATCAAGAAATCGAGGAGTGTAATCAGAAGGCAGCACAAAATGGCGGACGCGATACAAGGGAAGCTCAGTGGGATTGATGCAGACATGGAAGATACCTTCTGGTAATTCACAGCGATGAATCGAAGCCTGGTGGAAACAAGTACTATCACTAATTTACAATCATATAGGCACCGCCATGTTATTTAAGGAGGTAATTGTACCTACGGATGTTAAAAAGTTAGCAAATGGACGAGGAATATCTGTCGAAACAGACACAACTCAGCTCATTAAAATCTACGTTCCGTCCGTCTCGCAAGCCAGACTGGATACCACTGCCTCATTTCAGGAAAGCGTAGCTGAGCTAATGCCGCGAAGGAGAACACCATCCTCGCTGATGACGTCAACTGTGTTCTTTCCATCGCCAACCAAACGCCCAATCCTAACATATATCTGTAACTGGGATACTTAGTAAAAGGATTGCACCTCGTCGGCACCTGGCACAGCCAGCCAAAAGGGAATTCAGGTTTCACCTATATTACCAGCAGGTCCATGAATAGGATAGACAGAATCAACGCTTTTAGTAGCCTGAAAATTAGTGTTCTCGGCGCCGAAATTTCTACAGTCTGTTTTTTTCTGACCATTTGGCAGTTCAAATAGTTAAAATGGCTCTGAGCACTATGCGACTTAACTTCTGAGGTCATCAGTCGCCTAGAACTTAGAACTAATTAAACCTAACTAACCTAAGGACATCACATACATCCATGCCCGAGGCAGGATTCGAACCTGCGACCGCAGTGGACGCTCGGCTCCAGACTGCAGCGCCTAGAACCGCACGGCCACTCCGGCTGGCATTTGGCAGTTATGGCTAAGATTAACACGCCAAGGCAAAGGACATTTAGGGGTACCTGGAAATTTAATATCTCACGCCTGATGAACACTGAGCGTGAGCACGAGTTAAATCAAGGCTGGGAAATCTACTTAAGGAATACACGGCGCTACAGAACTAAGGTGGAAAGTTGGGTAACGCAAGCAAAACCTACAATACAAACTTTACTAAAAATGTGCGTCTTCCGAAAGAACCGGTGGGAAAGACACATTGAAATTCTGCTTCCAGTGTCTAAGAGAACTACATGCAGATATTGCCAATATGCCATGTCACATCACGACAGTAAAATAGATCATGGCCAAAATAACCGCTCTGAAACGCCGGCAGATAGATTAAAATAAGATCGAGACACTAGAGCTGCTTTGAGAATTAAAAAACTGCGCTTTTCCACCTTCTGGCCGAATTCAAAAAGAGGACGCCGACTGCACATAAGGTCTCTCCGAAATCATGATGGAAGAGAACTTATCCACCAACAGGACATCAAAGAATTTGCCCATAATTATTTCACGAGACTGTATGCTGAAGGGGACATTCAAGACAACGAGTGTTGTGAGGCTTTTTAAAATTGGATTGAACCGACTGCAACGCGGAACTGGAAACTGCGTAAAATCACTGAAGAGGAACTGTACGAAAAGTTGGAAGCAAGCCCGAGGAAGAAATCCCCAGGACCAGATGGGTTATCAGTAGAGTTTTACTTAAATTACTGGAAATTAATCCACAGTAGCTGACTGCAACGCTGGATGAAAAACGTACGTCTGCTACTGTCCCCTGTGAATTTTTACAAGGGCTCGTAGTGTTGCCTCCTAAAATGACTGCCCTACTGATTTGCAAAACATGCGTCCTATATCGCACCTAAACGCTGACTATAATCCAGTTGCTAGGTTGTTGCCTCATCGATTGAATAATGTTGTTGGTTGCCTCATCGATCAATACCGGTCAGTACAGCAAGCGTTTGAGGCATCCGGAAAGTAACGGCTGTCGCTTCGGCATGCAACTACACAGTGGTCATCATGTCGTTAGACATGGAAAATTCATTTGACAGGGTCCCTTAGAACCACCTGCTAACTGTCATGTCGGAAATGGAAATGAAGCCTGGTAAGGTGTAGGATTGGTGATCAGGGCACATGGGCTGCTGGACTGGAATGCTGACCCCGTCTGATGATACAAAAATTTATTTTCACCACTTTAATTACAACAGAGCACTTTTAACAACACAATGTTTAATTAGCATTTGCAAATTGCGGTGATCCACACTGATTATTCAATTGTACTAAAGCAATGAGAATAATTTAAAAAAAACAGCCTTATGGCCACAACCTAAAAAAAATACTTTGCACAAATATAACCTTAACATAACAGCAGATCTGCGCTCACTAGTTGTGAAATTAAGTCAATTATCAGGCCTTGTGAATATGAAAAATAACAATTAGAAAAAGCTACTAGGTTTCAAAAATACTCGAATAGCAAGATCTCATAAATACGTGAATTAACTAATATGGAAAACATTCGACAATATGATGTTATCATAGCCTGAAAGATCTACACAGCAATCAGCACATTCTCTACGTTTGGCGTTCACATCGGCCGCGCATCTGTATTTCGTGCTCGAGCTCAAGCGACAACAACAATCAGAAGGGCCTACGCACACCAATAACGGTTTCTTGAACCCAGTATTAATACACAGTTCACTAAAATACTAAAACCAACAGCCAAGCATTGGGTAGTGCCAAGTGCAGGAAGAGATGTTAGACGTTATAATGTGACAACAGTAGTTACTATTAAAGCAATAGTTCATTGAACAATCTCCAATGACGTGAAATTTCACTTGTTAAATTTACAAACTAAATTTAGCTCAAGGTGATAATGACAAAACCGTTTGCATACAATCTTAAATACCAAAGCACCGTTTGACGGCGCAAAATTTTTACTATTACAGTTACCAACAAGGAAGCAGTTTGCAATTCCAATTTAAATTAGCCGCTCAAGTTTTATACAAAGAATAAACTTTGATTCATAAAACTGACCACTTAACATATTAACAATAATAATAAAGAAAATTAATCGGTGAATATCGGCCACACTTGTCATTCAAGGTAAATGCAACGAAACCTGGGCACAGGGCAGTTACATGGACTTGCAATACCAAGGATGCAGGACCCACGTCCAAGTGGTCTAAGGAATGACTAGCGGAAATCAAACTGGCTACACGGAGCAATCACATCCAAATGTTCCACCACAAAATGGCTCACCATTTAAAGTTAGTCCAGCAGCTCGCTGTTAACATGCACGCCAGGGGAAACTCACGAGCTCTCCTCAGTATTGGAGATAGACACGACTCTTAAACAGAGCCTATGGAAATGGAAATGTTACTCTGGCTTCAGCGGTGGGGAGTTCCCAGGCGGGAAGCTCGCCCGCCAAGTGCATGTCTTATTGAGTGCGACGCCACTTTGGGCGACTTGATGATGATAGCACATCACCTAGTCCCTGAGGAGACAAAATCTCCCACCACAGCCGGGATTCGAACCCGGGCCCCCGTGCTTGGCACTCCAACGCTCCAACGCCCTGACCGTTCAGCTTTTTTTTTTTTTTTTTTTTTTTTTTTTTTTTTTTTTTTTTTTGCCAAGTAGTAAACAGAAATTGTTATGGTGCACAAAAGACTATCACTTCATAATTGAAGGAAGGTTGCTCCGCGAGAGAAGGGAAATGTGAAAGCGAAAATGGGAAAGAAAAAATGCCTTCTGCATTGGTGAGCATCTGAATAGTATCGTAAAATTGCGGCAAGTACTAAAGTCCCAGGAAGCAAATGGGAGTCATACATACAGGTCACTGGCAACCTCTGCGATCCGAAAGATTGTATTTGAAGCATTTAACCGTTAATTATGATGTTCAGCATATTTCCAAATATCCTCCTGTAGTCACAGTGTTGTCTCATTTTAAAGTGTTCAATTTCTATGTAAGAATAATAGTCGAGGAAAGTAGCATGCCTATTCTGCATAATAAACGATGCTGTGTGGCCCATAATCCACGTTGCAGCGTTGTTTTTTGCTCGTGGATATCTCAGTTTTTGTGGCTGAATGATCTCTAAAAGATCTACACCACAGGGCGTCGTACGGTCTATCACCGACATTCGTTGACGAAGAAATGTAGTAATTTCTTCTGCATGTCCGCAGGTGAACCTATGAAGAAAGCGTATCGACCCTTCCGCATGCGTCACAGTTGGGCGTTGGATGAAGGCCAATTTTATGTAGCTTTTCATTCGTTGCTACTTTATCGTTGACTGTTAGATACCAGTCGGCTATGACGCGTGACGGTAACACGTCGCCGTGCACATTCCGCCATACTATACTCCAATGTGTATGTGGATGTTTTTCTTCGAGACGATTCCTGTGGTTTGTTGTCGTGAGAAGGCCATAAAGCTTCCTGTTCGTCAGGCTTCCCTTATCGACGATGTTGTGTCGAATGTAGCTCATTTCCATGTAGTACAGTCGCACATGTCGGTAAGCAAATGGAATGCCGGCGATATTAACGGGTGGGTCAAGGCTATGAGGCTTCCACCGCTGAATGAGGTTTGTGATGATACTGGTCCTCCGGGTACGGAACTCCTTCCTGATGCGATTTAGGAGCAGGGTGACACATTTTTTGTGTACTTTAATGAGGTTAAGGCCACCTTTGAACGAAGGTAAGGTTAAGGTATCGAATTGAACTTTGAAAATGTGCCCCCTAAAAAGAAACCAACATAACGCTTGTTGTATACTCTTGGCTAGATGGTCGGAGATTGGAAGAATTTGCGCCAAATAAGTCATCTTGCTCGTAATGGCGATCTCGATGGTCTTAACTTTCTGTAGTATGTTCAAGTCACGGTCGGAGTGAAGTATCAAAGCAGCACGTAATTTATTAAGCATATGTGACCAGTTCTTCGTCAGGAATTTGTCTGGTTTGGCCGCAAAAGTAACACCGAGGGTTGTGTGAGAATCCTTGACCTTGCACCAGGTAACATGGGATATGTCTCCGATACCGCCACCAATCTGCAAAGCTGTGGTTTTAGTTCTATTGAGTATTGCTCCTGAAAGAAACGTGAATTTTTGTAAAAGAGTTTCCGCTGACAGAAGTTGTTGGGATGATGACACAGTTACGCATACATCGTCAGCATACGCAATGCATGGGATAGTGACAGACTGGACGCTAAGCCCGATCCCGCTATGCGCCAAGTTGTTCAGTAGCGGCTCCACTGCAATGGCGTACAAAATCATTGACAGAGGACATCCTTGGCGGACGGATTGCTCAATGGAAACTTCTTTTGTAAAATGGCCATTAATGAGAATCCGTGAAGAGGCGTTTGTAGTAAGTTTGCGAATTAATTCTATGAGATGAAGACCAAAACCTAGTTTCTTCATGCTTTTAAAGAGGAAGTCATGACGTACACGGTCATAAGCCTTCTCAAAATCTAGAAAGATCAGAGCGCCCTGTCCTTTGGTTTCAGCATACGAACAGATGATGTCCCTCAAATCGCAGGCTGCTGAGATTGCACTTCGGCCTTGCACTGCACTGTACTGGTAACTGCCCAAAACCTTGTACATAACGGTTTGCATCCTTAGCTTAATCGATCTGGTGATGATTTTGAAGTCGGCATTCAGGAGTGTGATGGGTCGCATGTTTTCGACCTTCCTGCTGTTCCCTTTTTTCGGTAAGGGCAGGATGATACCTTCCGTAAATGCCTTGGGTATAACTTCCAGGTGCCAGAGTTCATTCGCGATCTCGAGGAGTGTCGGACCGAGGAGGTTCCAGTAACGCTGGTAAAACTCAGCGCTGAGACCGTCGGGTCCTGGTGACTTCCCTTTCTTTGCACTGTGGACCGCCAGTCGGATTTCATCCTCTGTGAAAAGAGATTCCAGATTTGCAGTATCCTGTTGCGACAAGCGACAGCTCAAGGTCCTAAGAAAATCGTCGCACGAGTGTTCATCAACGGCTTGCTTCTTGTAAAGTTGACTATAATAGTCGTAGACGTGCGAGATGATGTCACGTTACTTCGTGGTGGCATTCTCAGCGTCATCAACAACGGCTTCAATCAACATGGCTTTACACCGTTTCGTCGTTCTCAGGATGTGGTACAGAGAGGCCCGTTCTTCGGCGGCAACGTCCTTGGGGTGGGCTCGCACGATGATGCCTTGCATTCGTTGGCGTTGTATCGCCGTGATTTTCGCTTTATATCGTTTGATCTTTATGTCGATATCGCCAGAAGGATTGTTAGCGCGACTGTACAGTTCTCTCAAACAGCGATAATAAAACTCAATAGTCTGTTTCTGCCAAAAGCTTTTTTGTCGGGCGTAACTCATGAGGGTGAGGCGTAATTTAGGCTTAGCACACTGAGTCCACCACTGGAGAGCGCTATCGTAACAACGTCGTTGCCGCTGGAGCTGTTGCCACGTCATGTTCACCTCCTCTTCAAGTTGGGCATCCTGCAGAAGGCTGACATTCAATTTCCAGTAGGCTTTCCCGCGGTATATTTGCTGGCGGTGTAGGTTAAGGTAACACTGATACGCACAATGGTCGGAGATGTTGACAGGAGCTATGTCACAGTTCACAGCGTGTCGCTGGAGGGCCTCGGACACATAGATCCTATCCAACCGACTGGCAGAATGACTAGTTACGAAGGTGTACGCTACCCGTTCACCGTGCAGTTGTTGCCATGTATCGTGAAGACGCATGCCATGAATTAAATGTTCAAGTTTGATACATCTGTTCGTGTGAGGAGTTTGGTCTCTGTCGTTAAGCACACAATTGAAGTCACCACCGAGGATGAGATGTGCACGATAAGCGCTAAGAAGAATGGGAACCCCGTTTTCATAAAATGTTGAGCGATCTCTCTTATGAGTGCTACCTGAGGGAGCGTACACGTTAACAATCTGCACACCATTCACTCGAAGAGAAATGCCACGACCACTAGGCAGCCGCTGCACATCCGTAAATGGTATACCGTCGCGCAGAAGTATGGCAGTGCCTACAGCATCCTGGAGATTGATGTTATCAATGAGAACGTAACCGGGCACTTCTAAGACTGAGATTACCTCCTGTAGGAGGGCAATGTCAACGCTGGTACCATACAAGAAATCAGTTAGCGAACGGAGTTTCACCGCACTGTGAATTCTATTGACGTTAAGTGTGGTAACGTTGTAGGTTTGGCTATCGCACATGATGGTTCAGAGGACAATGAGCTCTGTGTTGGATCGTCCTTCTCGACGTCTTTGAATCAAACTCGTTGGGAACGTCTGGAGTACTCAGAGAGTGGAAATGTCGCAGCGCGATGGTCATGCGCGAGAGCAGCAACTGCTGCATCTCCTCGTCCTGCTGCCACCACGGCTCATCGCTGTCGGGGTGCTTCGCGGTGCGCGCGCCGCCCTGCCCGCCACCGCCGGCTGAGTCTGTCAACGTGGTCGCGTCCGCCTGACCAACACGCGGGGCTGCGACTGACGTCAGCGAGTTCCTGCGGGAGCGCTGCTGCAGCTGCTCGCTGCTCTGCTCGCTCTTCCTCTTAGCCGTTACGGTGCTCTGTTCCCTCTCAGCGCTCAGTAGTGCCTTCAGGTGTTTGGTCTGTTCACGAATGCGTTCTTGCCTCGCGGTGTCCTCGCAGCGCACGGAGCAAGAAGATTGAGGTTCAGTCTCGCTGCCACTTCCTGACATGTGTACGGGTCTCAAATCATCCGACTTTTCCTCTTTGCTACTATTCCCTTTGCTTCTCCTTCGGCGGCCTTTCTTCGTGTCTGCTGCAGTCTCTACCGATAGGGGCGGTTCAGGCAAACTGATCTGCACCCGCTCCTGTATCTCACACGGCTTAGTTTCAGAGGTGGCTGGCGCATCGTTGTTATCCAGCGGTAACTGCACCGGTGAGGATGACGGTGCCTGATCGACGTCCGTCCTACCGCAAATGTCTTGGGCACTGCATTCCACCTGAACTGGCATCTCCGCCTCGCTAACACGTTCCGGCTGCCGAGGTGGTGGTACCGTCCCCGCGACTACCTCACTCAATAGCGGAACAAGCTTTTCACTACCGTCTGCAGGACGTTCCCGTGGAAGTTGAAATGGACGTCGACGTGTACAGTTCATCCGCAGATGTTCTGTTGAATGGCAGATCGAACAGGTAGGGGGTTGTCCAATGTAAGTTACCTGTGCACGACAGCCGCCAATGGTAACATACGAAGGTATATGCTTTTTTAAGTCCACACGTACACTTCGCACCCCGCTGTTAACTTGGTAGCGATATGCACTCGACCATTTTTTATTGGTAACCGACAAAACAACGCCGTACAGTGACAGAGAACGTGCTATCAGGTCATTAGGGCACTCAGGTGGCACATTAAATACCCTGACGGTTCTCTACATCTACATTGATACTCCGCAAGCCACCCAACGGTGTGTTCTCACTCCGTATCCCGAAGGCACGATTTGGACATTGCTAATACTGCCATCATTATGACGAAATGGTCTCACACCAGCATGCTCCTCAACGAATTTCTCATAAGTGTCACTCGAAATAAATTTGATAAATAACGAGTACTGCACAAAGTCCAACTGGAACGTGTCGACTATATCTTCCGGCAATTTCAGATCCTCAAAAATCCACTCATGGATTTCGAAAGCCGTCGGTCGCAAGGCAGCACGATCGAAAACACACTGAACGCTGTTCGCTCTGTTAATTGTCGACATCTTACTTACATCAGTGGTACAGAAACAAACCTTAACAGCGCTCGCACACGCTGCGCAGCTCGCCACCGCAGCACTGCTCGCGACGTAAACACTGGCCCGCGCTACCGCCCGTCACCGCGCGATGTGCACTGGCCGAGTGCCGGAGCACGACTGATGGGACGGACAACAGGGCCTATGTTGACCAGTGACTGCTTCCGCAATCCAGTTCCGCTCGCCGCCAGACCCAAGCGCCGGAATGTCAACACCGTGCTTCCTCGAAGTACACCAAGCGGCGACTGACCACTAGCAATGCTCCGTGCGCTGTCTTCCCTGTGTCACTGTCCCCGACTGAGCCTCGGTCACTGTCCCAGGCCGAGTCTCACCTCGAGAGCCGATTCCATTCTAAATAGAGGGAGCTAGCCAACCAGGAAGCCGCAAAGCGCGTACCTTCAACAGAGAAACTATCCTGCCAAGGGCATCGCAGGAAGTCACGGCTCAAAGCCATTTTTTCTAAGTATCATCAGGAGATTATGCACTCATGTAACTTCAAAATTCTTGTCAATGTACAATGCACAGCAAGGATTCCTTCCCAGCGTCGGTACGATAAGGCTGCTCTGTCTCGATGCTGCTGTTCTCGATATCAGTCGAGTCTCTTCTACGATCAGATTTGTCAAACTTTCTGAAATTGAAACTGGAGGTAACAAAGGTGTATCTAGACGTTACGCTGGTGACCTGGCCTTCTTCTGGACTGATTCAGTCCATGTTACAAAGATACAGGACGTTATTAAAATGTATAGTTCCTATTCTAGGTAAATTCAGCATTTTACAGTTAGGCAGATTGATAGTATTCGTAGAAAATGGACCAGTAAAAGAAGCAGGTAGCCATTTTTGGAAAGTGAAGCTCAACAGCCTCCGAGCGGTATTAAGAGGGAATTCCACCCGTTTTCTGGATATGAAATAAAAATTCACTGGCTGCTTCATAGACACATGTGTAAAATTACTGGTATTAAGTCTTTCACATATGCGTTTTGGTATTTACTGATGCTGCAGTGTGTTTCGTCTGTCACAGACATACATTTCCGGAAAAAAAAAATTGATACACCCGGAAAGACGGCGTCGAATTTGGTCCAATGGTGGCATAAGCCATCTGGCGTAGATTAGATGTACTGATAGTGGTTTTAACGCCCAGAAGGAGATTTTCACTCTGCAGCGGAGTGTGCGCTGATATGAAACTTCCTGACAGACTAAAACTGTAGGAGGTAGGAGACGAGGTACTGGCAGAAGTTAAGTTGTGAGGACGGGGCGTGAGTCGTGCTTGGGTAGCTCAGTTGGTAGAGCACTTGCCCGCGAAAGGCAAAGGTCCCGAGTTCGAGTCTCGGTCCGGGACACAGTTTTAATCAATCAGGAAGTTTCTGGTTTTAACGTCGTTCTCCAACACACCGCGCAGCGTCATAGCTACCGTGTTATCAGTTAGTAATGAATGCTCACAACCAGAAGGCTGAGTGTGGTGCATATGTGTGAAGGAAGGATACAACCAAGCCTCGGACACATTCGTGCTTCCTACAGCAAACTGAACGAGAATGGAAGGGGTCAAACTGTATCATTCCGAGTGGCGGGATTGTCCTTTCGGAGAATTACCACGCAACATGGACGTGCTGCGTCAGTTGTGCAATAATGCTGGTATCAGTGGTCACGCTAACATTCTGACACCCTTAGACGAGGTTCTGAACGACCACACAGCACAGACCCCTGCCAGGATATCATGCTGTGAGGGTGACATTGGCAGATAGTACAGCTACCACAGCACAGATAATATGGCTTGTGAGACCAATTGTATCAGCATGAACAGTTGTGAAGCGACTATTAGCAGTAGGACTACGGGCTCGCACACCTCCAGTCCATCTTCCACTCACGGTACATCATCGATGTGCACAGCTCGACTGCTGCCATCAGAGGATCACTTGGAAGATGGAATGGCGGGCTGTGGTCTTCAGCGACGAATGCAGATTCTGCCTGCTTGCACGTGACTGTGACCTGGTGTGCGCTGTCTCGTACAGTGCATTCGTCCGAGACAAACTGGCGCAACCCCAGGCCTGAGGTTCGATGAGCTACAACTCTTGTTCACCTTTGGTGATGTTTCTCCAGGGGACCCTAGCCAGCGCCCAGTACGTGCAGAAGGTTGTTACATCCGTTCTTTTGCCCTTCTTACAACAGGAAAGTGATGTGTTATTCCAACAGGAGAGTGATCGTCTAAACTCTGCCTGTCAAACTCAACTTACTCTGCAAGAGGTGTAGCAACTTCCCTGTACAGAACTTTCTCTAGTCTCCAGTCGAGCTCATGAGGGATGTGCTGGGACATATAGTGACTCGTGCGACTCGTCAACGGACAGTTCTTACAGAAGTACGTGAAAAGGTTGAGCATGCGTTACGTAATGTATCCCAGTACAGTACTCGTCATCTGTGAGATCGACTGGATTCCAGAGTCAGTGCCTGTAATGCCGACAGTGGAGACTATACCAGCTACTAATACGGGTGTTTCAGTATGTGTCGATACCTGGTACCTTAGAACCGCTAATGCTATTGGTCTGTAAATACAATCATTTCAAGTACTCCACATGCAATGTTGTAACAATAAAGCTTTAGTTATTGAGAAATCTCTGAAGCGGTGTACTAACTTTTCTGGCGATATATACACAATATCCAGTGTCAACTATTTGTTGATCACTATTAACAAAAACTTATCGCTTGAGGAACTTTTGATATAAATAAAGTGCTATCGAATACCACTTGTTTTTGTGAATTAAAAATCAGCCTATGTGGTAAATATGTAATTTTTTTCTTTGAGAATTTACTTTACTTTCGTTTTGCATCTTACAGCTCCCAGATTCTAGCTCGCTACCTCTTCAGTTCTGTGACGTTTCCCATGATTTTAGCCCATTCCTCCAAGTTACTGTAAACGTGAATCAGGATGCGATTTCAACGTTTTTCGTGACCAAAAGCTGCCCTTTATCTCGACCGTCGTTATGAGTTTGCTGTGGACACCCAGAAGGTGACAGCAGCAATGTCCACACGACTGCACGCATACATTTGCTCGAAAGATTTTTGGGCACCCCTATGGAATGCGGAGTTGGAAACAAAATGTCATGAGAGGGGGACCTACCAAAATTAAGTAAGCATGGAATATTGTTAGTAGAAAAGCAGTAACAGCAGAGAGTCCCAGTGATGAGAGCTCAGTGACTTCGAATGTGGACTAACAACCATTGGATGTCAATCAGATAAGAAATCCATCAGGGAGCAACCTTTCTACAGCTAAAAGTCTTGTCAAACAAAAGGGGCATGTTGATATATTTTCCACAACTGTTGTACTGATGTTGACTAAAATACCAGTACCAGTTTCCCTGTTATCTTTATTTTAAGAACAACGACCGTTTTCAACCCCCAGGGCCATTATCTACTGGAGTATATCAGGCGTCAAGAGAGGACAGAGGACGACTTCGTGTCCTCTCAGGACATCTGACATATTCCAGTAGACAGTGGCTCTAGGGATCAAGTCTGCAGCTCGTGGTCCCGCGGTCGCGTTCTCGCTTCCCAAGCACGGGGTTCGATTCCCGGTAGGGTCACGGATTTTCATCAGCTCGAGATGACTGGGTGTCTGTGCTGTCCTCATCGTTATCATTCATGAAAGTGGCGCGATTGGACTGAGCAATGGTTGGGAATTTGTACGGGTGCTGATAACCGCGTAGTTGAGCGCCCCACAAACCAAACATCATCATAATCATCATCTAGGGATCGACACCGGTCGTGGTTTTCAAAATAAAGAAAATGTGTCGAAAATGGTGATTTTATAGTCCTCTCCTCCCCCCCCCTTATAATCTTGGATAAATTTCTGTGACACCCATTATCGCAATAACAAAAACCATTTCCTGCTAGTAAAACAGGTCAGAGTTTCGGATATTAACTGGAATGAACAATTTTGTCAAAGCCCCTGGGCAGCTGGTGCTGGCATGTTTTCAGTATATTCTCAAGCGGGTCCTGACGATTGCTGGTGATGGAGCGGAAATGGAAATGCGCGTAGAAACAACCACACACAAATCAGGAACAGACAGCGCTCATGCACTGACGAGCGGGGTAGGGCGGTTCTAAACAGTGCCTTACATCAGCAGAACCAAGGAGTTGTAAGTTTCAAAGTGCTAGCAGCAGTCCAAGTACCTCAATGACTGTGAGCAGATGGTTAAAAGGAATGGGGGGCATCGAGCATCTTCTCATCATCCGCACATTTCTCAACTCATTACTAAGAAACATATGTTCCTAATAACCCAATAGAATAAAAAGTTAAGGTAATGACGAAGACAGACAACATTTGGTTTCAGGTATAATTTTCATTAATTATCAGTTGAAAATATTCACGTTTTACGGATTTGAATAAAGAATAACTTCTGTCCATAGTACAAAGGTGCTGATACATAATTGGGTAAATATTGAAATATAGTTGGTTGCATAACAGGCGGACTTTATAGGCTATAATTTTATTTTATTTTGTCTGCAAACACAGTCACTGCAAATGCAGTAAAACCAAATAATGATAATCTCTGATTCAGCTTTATTAGAACAGTAAGTAGTTTCCCGTAAAGGACGATCCTATGCCGACGATGTTTTTACCCGCGAACTAATTATACAAAAAGACGGTGATTCAGTATGGAAACACGCCTAGCATTTATCGACTATGAAAAAACATGTGACCGCATCCACGAAAAAAAGACACTTCTCAGAAATACATTACCACGAAGCAATTGATAAAAGTATACCAAGGTTTATGTGAAAACACCAAAATAAGAATACATAGTGGTAAAGAGCTAACACCGGAAGTAGAGGTCAATCAAGGTGCGAAGAAAGGTTGTAGTTCAAGGTGACCCACAAGTCCGTTAACATTTAAAAATACTCTTCTTCACGGAATATTGTAGGTAGAGAGGCAAAAATTGACACACATACCTGAAATGACATGGGGTTTTATTGAAACCACAAACGAGTACAAAAACAGGCCAATAGATGGAGCTGGACAGCAACATGTCAATGACACCGCTTGGGAAACATGTATAAAATGAGCTGTAATGAGAGAGTCAGATGTCCCGGAAATCGCGGCGTGTCGACTGTACCAGAAAAGACACTTAAATCGGAGTGGGGTATCCGCTTCAATCATATCGCCACAAGAAGGATATTTGAAAGGGTAGAGGCTCTGTGAAGAAAATGATTAAGATGTTCGAAGCAAAGGGGTTGTTTAGACAATCGGCCCCGTAGTAGGCACACAGGTGCTGTTGCTACTTGAACGGTTCGGGAAGAAATGGAGCGTTCAGAGGGTTCAGCTCTACATGGTAAAGTCAGTGCTCGAGAAAACTCACGTCGCTCCAAAATTCCAGGCACTACTGTTTGGAGAGTACTATGGCCTACCTCCATTGCCATCCGTACAAAATCCAGAGCCATCAAGAACTGTTATCCACCGACTTTGAGACGCGGAGAACATTTGCGGTGTGAGTACTTAAAAAAATGTTGAATAACGTGTTGTGGACAGACGAAACCCATTTCACAATGTGTCTATCAACACCCACAACTGCAGAATATGGTCCGCCAAAAATGCTACAACTGTCCTGGAAACTTCACTGCATGACGAGAAACTCACAGTGTGGTGTCGATTTACGCATCACTCCTGATGGAACCCTTTTTTTCGAGGAAATGTGAGGTGCTGCTTCTCAAACCATCAACGTGACGGGTGCAAGATACGTCAATGTGTTAGGGAATCGCACCATCCCTAGCCTGCCTGATAAACACCTCCTGGAAGGTAAGTCTTTTATATAGGATGGCGCTACACGTTTGAAAGAGGATTACTTGCTGAGCCAGCACTTCGGCCATGCTTGGCTTTCCCGTTTCCCAGACCCCAATCCAAATGATTATTGGTTGTGGGATTAGTAGAAGTCGCAAGTCTACTGTAATCGTTCGATCTCATTAGGGATACTAAGACGGCAATATCTCACCACACCTACAGATACGCTGTACAGTGCTGTTCACAACATTGTTCCTCTACTACAGGTATCTTGGTAAATGATGGTCGACATGTTGGGCCTGTGTTACAAACAACATCGCCTTTGCCTAAAATCAGATTATTGCTTTTATACCACATGGAGCACAATCAGCTGGTTATTCCGTGAATTTTATTATTTTTTTAGTTTCCATTATACCCCAAGTAACTTCAAGAAATTGTGATAACTTTTAAGTCCCTACCTACTTTATTCCGTGAAGCATTGACTCTTCAACTGTTAACGGACTTTCAGGTCACCCTATAGGCCACCTACATAGGCCAACTGCACTATTAAACATTTGTTAAACATATAGATCGACGACCTGGTCAGGAAATGGATGAAGGACTGGATACCATAGGGTATAAGAGATGAGAAAGATAAAAATCTAAATCCGATGCTTTTCCCAGCGACCAGATCATCATACAGAGCAGTGAAGACAAATTACAAACACCGATACATAGATCAAACAATGTAAGCCTAAATTATAGCCTTAAGATGCCAGCAACAACACAAAAACAATAGTCTTTTCAGAAAACACCGCATAAGAACTAAGATAATTCCTTGTAATACTATAACGGCTCATGTGTCCCATCTAGGATGTGTAATATTAGTAATTTTCGCCTCACAAACATTAATATACGCTCAATAGTAAACGCCTGATGACCTAAAGTTATCGAACAATTGTAAAGTAAAAGAAATGGACCATCGCATAGCAACGACAAAATCTATTATTCTTTATCTTTGCCGTTCTTGCGCGGTGCCTGTAAATCTCTGTGTACATGTATCGATTAATGATATAAAAAAGAATTCTGTTGTTTTAAGACAAATGAGGCATTGGGCGCCTCACCTTTTACTGTTTGTATTCCATGAAAGGCGAACGCGGACTTGCTGCGTTCCGCATCGGTATTTTATATTTTATTTGAAAATATTCAGTAAACATGCTAACTCTTATTTTTCCACCAGAAAACATGTATTTTCTTATAATTGATTACGAACAGACAGCATCAAGAGGACTTTTGACTGTTATGTATAAAGTATTTAACCACAATGGTCATCTATTGTAATTTAATGTGAAAAAGTACGTAGCATTAAACAAAACGTGCGTTAAAGATAAGTGTGCTTATTTTAGTAAATTCACCTTGATGATTTCCATCTCCTCATTTACTTGAATGTTAATTATGTTGTGTTATTTTATCACCAGAAAGTACGATCACACTGATGGGCCGAACGCAGCATGAGGCAGAAAGAACATTATCGTTTTCCTATTATTTCTGACTCAGCTTTTTTTTTAAATTGTGTAGTGTTGCATTCCTTTTAAAGTCTATAAATCTTCTGGTCCCTTAGTGTTGTTCCGGGTATGACTACATCGCGACTATAAAAATGCACAGAAATGATAATGTTTCTTCCGAACGATCTCAAATAAATAAATCTACTGTTCTTGTTCAAAATAATGCAACCAGGTATTTAATGCTTAACATATGTTATTATAATAGTCTAATCAATTCCTGATTCTGTTGCCAAGTGGCCCACCAAAATATTCACTTTTTCCACATTTTTCAAAATAATATAAAATAACAATTCTTTTTCTTTTCGGCCCCCAAGAGCAACGCTATACATGTTACATAAATTTAGAGAAAGTCATAAACTAAAAAAAAAAAAATCAACAGGTATCAACATGTATGTGGCACAGTAAGAACATTAAAGGGCAAAACGGGAGGAGAAACCCAAATGAAATTTTACCATGTCATGGCACCATCCACAGTACTGCATGGAAGTGGAACTCTGACATGAAGATCAGACAATCTGAAACATCAGAAATGACCTTTCCTAGATCTGTGAAATGTTTCACAAGGGGAAACAAAATAAGACGTGAAGAGATAAGGGAAAAAATAAACCAAGGAAGCACGACTCAAAAAAAGTGCTGCCTATGTCACCTCAGAGAACCCTCAGGAGCGATGGAATAGAGTCCCATTGGAAGGAGTAGTGTGCGAACGCCGAGAAAGAGATGGTGAGGTGGGAACAGGCCATAAAGCTTAACCCTGTACTGGCTGAAGAAGAAGCATATTTGGAACAGCAGGTGAAACGTTGTACTTGACATCCACAAACTTTAATGCGTTCTAATCGTCAACGAGTGGCTTCAGCCGGGTGTGGCATAAATAAAGAAAGAGGTTGGCGTTCTTCATCGTCCAACTGAGCTCGTGTTTATGGTTGGAGGCGGCATTATCGTCATGACTGAAGAACCACAGTAGGTAACCTAAAACAAAACAGGAAAGTATAGTAGCGGAAAAGAACGAAGAGCAGTTGAAATATCTGACAAAAAATCTGGGGTAAGCGAAATGCCTTACTGGAGCTACAGAAGATTCAGTCATCTTTCGCACTGACGATAATATACTCTTGGCAGCCAAAAATTGAGTTACTGGAAACGCAAAGTAGTTCCTCACTGGTTAAAGTTTAGTTATAGTGCTAATCACTACGTTCGCGTCTGTCTTGTCTTTGGTCGTGACCTGTTATTTTTTTGTAGGATAACGATATTTACCATCTAAAGTTTTCTTTTGCACACATACCACCGAGGTCTCTGAACAACTAGCTGCAGTAGCTTTATCGCTACCACGATTTCACACGTATTCTTCCGCAATGGTGCTTTAAATTTACGATGCACCAGTAGACAAAGTAATATACGAGAGAGTCATTCCAGCATGCATCAAACCTAATTGCTACTAGCGGCTACGTGTGAATGAGGAGATATTTCCAGACTCCGTAATGAGCCATTTACGTGCGGAACATGCCCCTGTCGTATACATTTATGAATGCCGCGACCGCATTTTTATGTTGCTTCGGCAGAAGCCAGTACTACTGTTTATCGCAGTGTAACATCGCTTTGTCTACACTCCCACAAACTGTTTCTTTTGTTTTTGATGCTGTCTATTTGTATTTTTCAGAGATCTAATATGCTGTCGGTTATGCTAGTGATTTATTTAATGGAAACACAGTTTATTATTCGCGTTACGCCTTATTTTATCAACAATTTTATAACACGATAACAATGCTCCACCTCGTTGGGCAGCAATCGCTTGCTGTCAAGAACTTTAATCACTTAATATATGACTCAGACCAGCACATCGAATTCTATAATTTAATAATCCATTACAAAGACCACCAGTCACTTTCATAGGCTCAAGATGGCCCATTTCACGTACGAAAATGTCTGTTTCTCTAATAATTTTGAGAAATGGTTAAGAATACGCAAATAATTAAAAAGAAGCCACAATTTGCACAAAATGTAATCTCCTCACCATTTCAGTCAGCATTTACTAGTCCACTATTAGATAAAGACTACCTATGGTCACACATGCACACTCCTCCATGATGTCCATTGCCATCCATCGACCTCCGATTAGATGGTCGTCTCTGACTTTTCAAATCCCTCGGGGTCCAAAAGCGAAATTTCCAACGATCATCCTTGTTCCTGGCTTTATGTTCACGCCATCGCTCCTTAATTTCGATCTAAGTTTGAATTACTTCTTCCAGTTAAGACTTATTTTTGGTATGTTAGTTTTCCTGTCTTCCACATTTCTTCCTTTTCACTGAGGAACCATCTCTTTCAAAATATCGTTTCACATTAAGTGTCTATGCATCTCAGTCATTAAGAAACTTCTAGCAGGGGAGAGTGTTGTACCTAATGATAGTATACCTAGAAACAAATCAGGTTTTATGGGCTTTTTTTCACTTTAGTGACTCACTTTTGCC
Organism: Schistocerca serialis cubense; assembly: GCF_023864345.2. Taxonomy (NCBI): domain Eukaryota; kingdom Metazoa; phylum Arthropoda; class Insecta; order Orthoptera; family Acrididae; genus Schistocerca; species Schistocerca serialis. The sequence goes on along the minus strand of NC_064641.1, from coordinate 816,220,606 downwards.
ATCAAGTGAAGGAATGCCCACTAGAAACCACAATAAGAAGTTTCCCGTATTTTGTATTATTATTGTTGTTGTGGGATATGAGATTGCGTTTTGTGAAACGTTTGTACTCGTAAATATTACGATTTCTACATTCTTAAGTGCTATATTTTAAAACTATTTGGAAGAGATCGTTAAGTCGTCAGTTACAGTTTCATGGTGAGTAAAACATCTGTACGTTTGGAAAACTATTTGCGTAACGTGAGGGAAATTACCCCATACTTCATCGGTCGTGCATCATCTTGCGCCATGGAACACGTGATACTTGCTTATAAGTTTCTTCAATGTTTTGACAGTTTTGCATATTTTAAAATATCAATTTTTATAAGTTGTTAATGGTTTCTATTTCAAAATGTTATCAATTTGTGACTGATTTTTGATTACACTTCCTCTTAATGTGATTTCACTTACTGATCGTTGGTGTATAGTAGAGAAATTATGTAACACATGGCTCATTAAATACAATACTGACACTATTCTCTCGATAGCAACACTTTCAAACTTGAATAGAAAACTCGTTCCTAGGAGCATGATCACAATATAACTCGGAACAGTTTTTTTTTTTTTTTTTCAGGTGGAGAAACTTTAACTATCCGTAGTATTTTTGTCATTTGTGAAAAAGACTGCTGCACATATAAAGTTAATGCTATCGTCTCAAAATTAAGAACATGCACTGAACTTCTATTATAGGTTCTGCCAGAGGTGGAAGTCTGAGAACTGTTCCAGCGTAGAATACTCTATCCTATTCAATGCTTGCAACCTTTGTGATTCAGAAAAATCGCTCCAGGAAAATGCCGGGATAGTTCCTTTGAAAGAGCATGGCAGATTTACTTCCCCATCCTTAACACAATCCAAGTTCGTGCACCGTCTCTAGTGGTGTCGATGCCGACGGGACGTCAAACTTTATCTTTCGTCCTGTTGAAAACTTGGAATTGTATCCGAATTTGACGTTTTATGCAAGTACTCCGTCGCGATAAACTTCGTAGCCATATCCATGTACAGTAATTTACAAGTACTTCTGCTGATCAGTTAGCCCACGTCTATATTCTTTTCCCTATGTTCGAATTTGCAGTATAAGTTTTTCAATATTTTTTTATTAATTTCTCTGCAATAAAAGCTAGTAAAGCAATATCGTCCGACATTCGATGGAGGTTCATGTACGTTTAATTAAAACGTATTTCTCAAACGCCAGTTTTAATCAGGGCACCAGTAAAGTTTTATTTTAAACTGTGACGTACTTCATGCTGATTGCTCCGCGGCACAATCTAATTTCTTACAGGCTAGCGGTCCATTGTGGATATCCACATCGAAACTCGTCTCATATCTTCGCGCGATTACATTCCATTCCTTTACTCAAAAAAAAATATATATATATATATACAGTCGGTATAAGGAGCTTTGAAATCAAAACATACGAAACGCAACAAGCAAAAAGGTTGAAATTTGGTTGTGCCGGTTTGGGATGACGTGGTCAGTCATCTAGGGACGCCAATGCAATGTTTATCGTGGTTGTGTGCACATGCAGGCACATGACGTGATGATGCTCACCGTCTTTGTCAACATCCGTAATCCGATACTCATCGAATTCCTCGAGCACAGAGAAACAGGTAACAGTGACATGTACGGTGAGACACTCCGTACCCTACGCAAGTCCATTAAGAGCAAGCGGCCTGGGCTGTTCGAGGAGGGATTGGTTCAGCACCAGGATAAAGCGCGTCCATTCGTCTCCAAGGTCACACGAAGTGTAATGGCCAACTTCTAGTGGGAGAAGCTTGACCGTCCGCCCTGCAACTGGGACATGTCGCCCAGAGACTTCCATGTGTCTGGATAGATAAAAAAACATCTCAGAGGGAAGCGTTTCAACCCTCACGTCAAACCGAAAGTCATCGTGGAAGACTGACTCCTGTCACAGCCACGGAAATTCTGAGAAAAGGGAATCCTTCGGCTAGTAAAACAACACATTGTTGTTTCACACCCTTTCTTTTAAACACACCTCATACATTGCTTTCTGTAAATAATTTCGTAAGTTCATTATTATTTATTTATTTATTTATCTTTCAGCTGTAATTATTTTTATTGAAAGAGCACTACACACTATTGTGTTTCATTTCTTTCATATCTCGAATGATTATGTAGCCTACATCAAATGACATGACTTCCGGAATCTAATTTTTTCTTTTGATTCATACCATGATCTAATCAAACACTGAAAGAAATGGTGGAATAATTTTATCTTGTCAGTTACCCTGTTATTTGCCTTTCTTGACACATTTTTGTTAGTCTAAAACGGTAATACCAATTATTGCTGTACTCCCTTCAACAAATTATTCCACAGTGTTATCAATCCTACCACAACATGACACCTATTTTACGTGGAAACGTTCGTTTCGTGATATGCAGAAATCAATTTTCATTCATTCCAGGAAAGCCAAAATTCTTTTTAGAGCGGAAATGTGGGAACTTAGACATAAAGCAAGAATTAATATCCGGTATGAAACGAACGGTGCAGTGAATTCCATGCAGTAAAAAGCAGAAACATGTGTTTACGTGGAAAGAATAAACATTTACAACTGGTATTAATGGGCCGATACTTCTCGCGTCCTGGAAAGCGCGTTGCACTTCACTGCCCATATTCGGCTAAATTAATGGTATTAGCAATCCATTATTGCAAAATTCGAATAGTGCAATATGATTCATTACCCCATTTCCCTAACAGTAAACGAGTTTCTGTTTATTTTGACACTTTGTGATCGTAAATGAAATTACGTCCTACACATGCAGCAGAGTTATTAGCTAAAGGAAAACAAAGAACTGTAGGAAAAAAATATGAGACGCAACGTATGTCTGCTAGTATCACAGCCATTACATTACTTTGTATGAACTGTAGATTCTCACTAAAATTTATACGACTTGAATATCGATGACTTTAAGTCGGCACCCGACACTGTCAGTAAAAAGTATTATTGTGTAAATTCACTAGAAATATAACAGCTAATTTCTTTCCTTTGTTGTAGAACAACATGTCGCAGACATTGCGCCGTTTAAATCGTGTTCTTGTATGCTAATTTCGCATTCACTACGTACGAGTGGCAATATTCTGATCTTCTAACGCTGATTTGATACTGTCGGTGCGGTGTTCATTAGATTTTGAGAACGTGAAAAAATTACTCATGTGCACAAGTAAGAAGCCACAAATGAGGAATTAAATGTCGTTAGCAAGTCTCTGAACCTGTGTACTTCATAAGGGATTACTTTCAGGAAAATATCTCTGCTGTTTGCAGAACCAACACTTGGTATGAGAGACGTCTGGCGGTATCAAGTAATTTATCACAGTATTTATTCTGAAGGTGCATTCCGCTAGCCTTATATTTTTCAGAACACTAACGCCTTGTGTATGAAGAATTGTGTTAGAAAATATGAAACTGTGTCCTTACTAAGAATATACTTGCAATTTATTTTTTCCAATTAAGAATATACTAGCAATTTATTTTCTCAGTACAGGTAAATGATGCTGGAGTGTCTTTCAGTCAAGCACTCTTCGGTATGCGTGAATATTAGAAAACATCAACATATCGATTCGTCTTCTTACCTCTGACTTGCAGTACAGTAGTCATTGAGCAGCTGCATCAAACGAAACAGTAATCTTTGCAAATGGCGGTTCGTGACAGTCTGCTAGTATCTTTCGCCCACTTCGCTTGGCATCTTGTAAGTAGTGCATTTCCACAGCGGAAGCTTACAGCTGTTTCTTACACATTTACCAAGAAAAACTGGCTAGAAAATAAATTTATTGAGCATCTCTTTCTGTTGCTCCCAATATCGAGAAAGAATTTCTAACGTGACATTGTAAGACGTGTATATTTCTATTGTGTATTATCAAACCACAATTTATGAAAGATGTTTATATCTTATTAATAGGATTAAGTAGGAATAATTAATATTTGTCATGTTGGAAACAATTGTGGTTGCAGGGAATGTCTGCACCAAAGTATTGTTGGCAAGAGAGACCGCACTTCAGCGTTCGTAGGAAGTCAGTAGTAAGCGAGAAGTGAAGCGAGTCGGTAGCAGGTCGCAAGCGAGAGGTTGAGAGGATCGGTATGCCTGCCAGCCACCAGCTATGATTTACACGAGATTATAAACGGATGTACAGAGACATCAGCTAACTATTATCATAAGAGGAACTAATATTATTGAATCAATTTTTTGAGAAACTCGAGACCACTGAAGGTATGTTTGACCATTGCTAGTTGTAAGATTATTGTAAAAAGTAAGTCCCATTTTCCAACAATATTGGATTACTGATTATAATCCATCTCAAAAACCATCACTGTAAAACTTCGCAAAATTTTATTGTTGCCAAGAAAAAGTTTAACTATGAATTACGTAACTTCAGTCAAATTAATTAAAGAATAACGTCAGCTTTGCTATTAAACAATAACGTAAGCTTTGCTATTAAAGAACAACGTCAGCTTTGGTAATAAATACAGCCACTTATTATGACAACCCACCAGCAACTAATAAAGTATAGTAAACCAGAGTAAGTATATTCATGTCGCAGTTCGATGTGGCAGTCAGATGGCGATCCAGTAACAGTAAAAAGGTACGGAACAGTTTTGCAGTTTTGGGTTATTGCAGATAACGACTGAGGGCCACGACGACGACACATTCTATGTTTCGTCGAAATAATCAGAAAATAACTTTTAATAAGCAGCATTTAAATTTGTATGCGAAGACTAAGAAAGAGAATTAATTTGAAAGGGAAGATTTCATTTGTTATTATTAAGCAACAGGTAGAAATCCTAAGGGAAGGTTTCGTAGATTATTGTAAAAGGGAAGGTTGAGTAACAAAAGAGATATAGAGGAGACGGGAAGGTTTCGACATAATATGATGATCAAGGAGACGCTATACAGGGGGTCTCACTAAAAGTCGTCAGGCGCATTTCCTCTGATGTTTAGGCAGATATCTGCAATTTCATTTCTCCAGTGTGAAGCTGGAGTCAGCCCGAAACGCATATTGCTTATCATGTCACTCATGTGAAGCCCAGTATCGACGAACAGCGTAGGTTTCTTTCCCATTACGAGTAAAATGATTTTTTAAATCAGTATTTTATGTGACCATTCGATAGATCGGCCCCAAATTAGTGTAGTACGAGATTTGTTTTAGCGATATGAATAACTAGTACTCCAGAAGTGACTCAGCAGCGCTGCTGCAAGGCGGGGGAAGTCACCAATGGCCGGGGCTATGCTATCGCTGTTGTAGTCCTTATTCTCCGTGGTGTACTGTCTCACTTAATTCATACAGATAAGGCGAATATCGCACACTGTCGAATAACCACGGGAAATTTTTCGTTATAAATCTTTGTATTCATAACGAGAAACAAACTAACATTTTCAGTCGACAAAGGTCGTTGCATGAATGAGTTATGAGCAGTGTGTATCCGGACCGTATCCTACACACTACAAAAACGTTATTGCAAATATCTACCAATATATTAGTGCCTAACGACTGACGGGAGAGAAACCCTGCAGAATTTAATATTTTTCCTGCGTATTAAATGTTCGAAGAGATTTCGGGATTGCAGCGAGTCGTCGTAAACTTTACTTCACGATATATCGACCGGGTACCTTCCAGTCATCTTCAGGTGAACCATGGAAGACTGATGTTCTCCTCTCCGTCTTATATAGTACCCTGAGGCTATTGGCTCGCATGCGTTAGTCACAGTGACAGAAGGACCAAGTCCGCGGCAGCGCCCTCGGTCTTGTAATGGAATCGCAAAAATATTTTGCTGTGACCAAAATGGATGTTCTTCCATACTCAGTTGAATGTCCGTTGGTGATACAAAGTTCCACAATTGCAAACTTGCTGGGTTGCAGGAGGCCAGTGCAACGTTAATATTCTGTGCAACGTTCTTCCACTGCACGCGTTGTTTGTCCTACATAGGCCATATCACACTGGCAAGGTATTTCCGCCTTCCGCAACAACAATTTGTCCTTCACTGATCACAGAAGATGCGAAATCTTAGATGGTGGGTGGAAAAGCACTTTCATCTGAAAATTATTAAGTATTCTTGCTATATAGCTGCAGCGGAACGGAGAAAGTCTTCATTACTCTTCGATGGCTCGCCTAAAAGGTAAATGACATGTGTCCAGTAGAAATATCGTGGAGTGGAGTTGACGACGACCTTCTTCAATCCCGAAATCTCTTCAAACGAACCCTGTGTAGTAACCAAGGTATAGGGGACACGTTTAGGGGAGTAAAGTGTACCCAGGGACACACTATGTCGTTTGGTCGGTATTCCAGTCTAGTGACTGATTTTAGAATCACATCAAAGGATGTGGACTAGAGATCATCAAAGCAATGTCCACAATTCTTCAGGTACAGAAATTATGGTGAGAAAAATGCCATATATTTTAGAAACAGTTAATAATATGTGGACAGTTAAACAATACTTCGTCATTCGTGCACCAGTTTCTGTCCTGAAACAGGATAAGGTCTTTTACGATAAAACGTGTAATACTTACAAATGAACTGAATTTCTTTAATGTCTCAACAATTTTCCCTGTACGGAAAACGCAAACTATTAAATACAAAATTGGCAAATGTAAGTTTTAGTCGAATATTTGGTCTTACATGCATGACACTGGGAAATGTTTTGAAATCTGGAAAAACCTTAATTCTTCGAAGTAATTTTTGTAATTTCAGAAAATCACGGCATCACACTGTAAGTGCATGGCACCATTTAAAAATGAAAAAAGAAAATAGGCTAAATATGTAGTACAAGACTGGTTTGAAGAGAAAGTCTAAAAAATGTGCCAACTACCTCCCTATTTCCACTACATTAATGATGTACATCGTCACGTCGAAAAATATCATTTGCAATTGTGGCAGAAGCGTAGGAGTATTTTAGCCATAGCGTGGTTACACATCCAGAAATATTTAATGGAACACTTCCACAGTATATTACAACGATGGAAGGTGATTAGCTTGAATTGTTAGCTTTAGATGGAGTTAATGAGTTACTATTTTAGACCATTCCGAAAGGTTATTGTATTTAGCGTTCACATTCGAATTGTCAAAACTGATATTTGCTGCAAGAGCCTGAGCTCACACAGATCTCCTATCATTATATTTATGAAGTTATTTGACCACATAGTGTGCTGAAATTCGTTGTACAGTCATTGGTACGTATAACTAGCTATACAGCATTTGCAATATCGAAATGTATATCTGACGGACACAAAATGAAAGTGCAAGATGTACTGACTTTTTCACGAATTCTGTTGACTAAGAATCCCAAATTGTGGAACTTAGTTTGTATTATCTCTGAAAATATAAAAGGGAAATACAAAGGGACTGAAAGAAGATATGCAGTTACTTAAACAAAAAGACCAGCAATCTTGTTATCCATTTGGATCAAACAGACACAGCAACTATCAATAGCAATGACCAAATATTTGCTAACACGAAAATGAATAATTAAAATAAGGTGCAAAGACCAAAAGAAAGACAAAAATGCAGGGAAGAGGATGAGTTAAAACAAACTGATTCTGAAAGCGTAATTTTTGATTTCAGACTGTTGTAAAAACTTACGACTTACTTTTCCACTATAAATCTAGTTTAGATTAAATGTCTACATCATATACATAAAAAATCTTCCTGTATTTTGATTTTCTTTGTTCAGTTCTGGCCATTTTCCTCCCACTCATAGCCCTCAAACGCATACAGTCAACGAATTTTTCATATACCAAAACTGCAGATGAAATTTCGTAAGTGCCTCTCACTGAGGTGAATATTTTATAGAACATACATTTTGCCACTAAAATGAAGAATTGAAGATGTTACTGTTCCGTGGGACCAAATTAGTTGAAGAATCTACTTTTTGCATCAACTGAAAATGTAAGTACAGCTGGCATGCAGACTTCACAGTTCAATAAAATTTTTGTGTGTGTCTGTCTTGTCATTGATCACTGCCATTTATATTGATAAGTGGTGGACCATTGAGTGCTGCATTCGTTCTTTCGAACCACCAGTTCTACACATGAAACATTATTTACCAGTAATCAATACACATGTAATAAAAGACTAAACCACATTGAAAAATACAGTACTGTATCCAACGAATCGAAACCTGATCTATCTCACCTTAGAACATAAGTGGTCCTGTCTAAAATACACCACTTCTGGTACATTTTTGATAATATCAAATGAGTAAAAGCGAATAAATGTCTTTCATTTTCTTTTGCTGTTAGTATGTTGTGCTTTAACGATTTGCACCAAATGGGTACATTAAAATGAGAAAAGCACTAATGAATCCGCGACTGAGTTTAATCTTTGCATTTGATTTTAATCTTATCGTTTTCCAGCTGTTGTAGAAGAGAAGGAACCTCTGAAATTTGGCTATATTAGTCTCTGAATTTCTTATGATAAAAAATTTCTTCCGGTAGCTATTGATGGTTGTGTATCTGATATGTTTTCGAAGAAAATAAGTATAGAACCAGTAGACAAAACGTTCTTGATGTAAGTTCTCAAACACCTGTGTACTCGTCGGCGTATGCTGCTCGATGATCTCTCTTTCACAGTGCCAGAGGTTCTTCTGGTAAAACTTGAAATATTCAATCATTCATAAACTGCACGGACACTACTTCAGAGCAATAATAGTTTTCCGATGCTGATTGGGTACATGGGATCAGATTTTTCCAAGTAAAGTGTGTTATTTTCTTTCCATCTGAATCTTATTTAATAAAAGATTGGTCGCATGAAGTTTGAAAGTTCTTATCCTGATATCCAGTTCACATGTGTCTGCTTCATTTATGCAAAAGAGGAAAACTGTGAACATTAAATAATGTTCCCAAAACATAAATTATAGTTTGAATTGATTAAGAATATAATTTGCAGATTAACTGCAGCGTTTTACTTATATCGCTCTTTCATCTGATTTTCCTTCTGGCTAGTAATAACAACTTCGGTACGTAAATTCATAAAAATTGAGCCACAACAATTGTTTTCACATTTATCTCTCGTTAACTCGACTATACAATCTTATTAGCCGGAATCGCAATGCGGCAAAGAGTAACTAGTTTTGCATTAACTACTCTTGTTCGCAGGCAAAAACAGCTGTGGTCCGCTGCATGTAGCCGTCACACTGTTTATTTAGCGCTGACAATTTATTCTGTCACTGCCTCCACGTCAAGGCTCATTGTTATTTATTCCCAGTCAGTGTGATGTACCACAAAAGGTATATCGTAATACAATAAAAGTTTGCGTTTCATTCGACGACAACAGAGTTCAGAATGTCCTATTTCGTCTCTCTGTAGACGACACTAACTGTGACAGAAACAGCTGATTGGATTGCGATTTTCTCTGTTTTATAGTGTTTATCATTGGAGGAAACAGCCTTTAAGCACTTTCCAGTTCACAATTAATGATAGTCGTTTCAAAATTTAAACATTACGATTCTACTATATACTATACAGAGAGGATAAAGGTTTATTTTTCAGTTCTTTTACTGACCTGATTAAATGACTGTGTTTCTTCAGATGCTTGTAACTGTCTGGCCATAGATTTCATAAGGAGCATAAGACTGTAAGAAGTTATATCTTTAAAACAGTTCTGGCTCTGTCTGAAGATGATGCTTCCACTAATCCCCCAGCACAGAGTAAATTTATCATTTTCTGAAACTAAAGAAAAATTCAGATAATTTTATTCCCATAAAGGCATTTTCGTAAAGATAAACACTACACCACAAAACTGCAATCATTATTAGTACACGAATTATGTTTCATTCTAAATAATATCAAAAACTGAAAGACATCACTATTCTTTTCTTTTAGTTTCAGAACAAAAGGAATTAGTGTCAGCCTTCAGTTTTAAACTGAGTGACTTCGTTTGATTCACCGCAGCCCAATTTCCTTTACTAACGAAAACAAGTAAGTAGAAATCTAAGACGTAAGAATGGAGTCAGGCAAACATTAACATATCCTTACCTTGTCGGACAGCATCGTAAAGGCGGTTCAACCAAAGTTCTATACCGTAACTAAAATAATACATTTCGCACTTAACCAAACAAAACGTCAAATTATTGATGGAAAGAAAACTAAGAGGTAAACAACTGGAACAGGTTGTGACAATCAAGCTCCAGTTTTTCTGGCGGTGTAATATACTGTGTACCGAACATAGTTAATCGTATACGAAGCAGAATCATTTCTTACAGAGACCTATAGAAAGCATAATCATTTCGTTTGTCTACATTTCATTGCTCTAAAGGTCACTAAATGATATTTGGTGTAGGACATCTTTTCATTTTATGGGTTCTGCCGAAGATATGCTCATCGATAAATTATTACTTACCCATGAAAAGTGCGTATTAGTTGCTTTGAAGCTTAGTTGATGGTGTAGTTGTGGCACCATAAGGTCCAAAGCTATCGTAAATAATGGCAGCGAAACGGAGTACACACTATGTTATCAAAAGTATCCGCACACACCCAAAAACATACGTTTCTCATATCAGGTGCATTGTGCTCCAACCTATTGCCAGGAAATCCATATCATCGACCTCACTTGTGATTAGACATCGTGAGAGAGCAGAAGGGGGCGCTCCGCGGAACTCATGGACTTTGAACGTGGTCAGGTGATTGGGTGTCACTTGTGTCATACGTCTGTACGCAAGATTTTCACAGTCCTAAGCATTCATAAGTCCACTGTTTCCGATGTGATAGTGAAGTGGAAACGTCAAGGGACAAGTACAGAACAAAAACTTACAGGGCGACCTAGTCTGTTGACTGACAGAGACCACCGACAGCTGAAGGGGAAACTGGAAATTTGTGGTAAGGACTATGGGACCATATTGCTAAGGCCATCGGTCCCTAGGCTTACGCACTACTTAATCTAACTTAAACTAACTTACGCTAAGGACAACACACACATCCATGCCCAAGGGAGGACTCGAACCTCAGACAAGGGGTACCGCACGAACCATGACAGTGAAGAGGGTGGTAGGCAGACATTTATCTAGATCATCACACAGGAATTCCAAACTGCACCAGGATCCTCTGCAAGTACTGTGACAGACGGGAGGTGAGAAAACTTGAATTTTATGGTCCAGCGGCTGATCATAAGCCACACATCATGCTGGTGAATGCCAAACGACGCCTCGCTTGGTGTAAGGAGCGTAAACAATGGACGATTGAACTGTGGAAAAACGTTATGTGAAGTGACGAATCACGGTACACAACGTGACGATCCGATGGCAGGATGTGGGTATGGCGAATTAAAGAAAAATGGTTCAAATGGCTCTGAGCACTATGGGACTTAACTTCTGAGGTCATCAGTCCCCTAGAACTTAGAACTACTTAAACCTAACTAACCTAAGGACATCGCACACATCCATGCCCGAGGCAGGATTCGAACCTGCGACCGTGGCGGTCGCGCGATTCCAGACTGCAGTGCCTAGAACCGCTCGGCCACTCTGGCCGGCTATGGCGAATTCCCGGTGAACGTTTTCTGCCAGCGTGTGTATAGCCAACAGTAAAATCGGAGATTGTGGTGTTATGGTGGAGTAGTGTTTTTCATGCAGGAGGTTTACAACCCCTTGCTGTTTTGCGTGACACTATCACAGCAGAGGGCGACATTGATGTTTCAAGCACCTTCTCGTTTCCCACTGTTGAAGAGGAATTCGAGGATGGCGACTACATCTTTCAACACCATCAGCCTGTGGCGGAGTGGTTACACAACAATAACATTCCTGTAATGGACTGCCCTGTACATAGTCCTTACCTGAACCCTATAGAACACCTCTGGGATCATTACGCCGACTTCGTGCCAGGCCACGCCGACCGACATTCATGCGTCTCCTCAGCGCAGAACTCCGTGAAGAATGGGCTGCCGTTCCCCAAGAAACCTTCCAGCACCTGATTGAAGGTATACCTGCGATAGTGGAAGCTGTCATCAGGGCTAAGGGTGGGCCAACACCATACTGAATTCCAGCATTACCGATGGAGAGCGCCACGAACCTGTAAATCATTTTCGGCCAGGTGTCCGGACACTTTTGATCACATAGTGTATGTGTCAGTCGGCTGTATGGCGTAGATAATTGGGAATGAAAGAAGTGAATGGAGACGTTGTAATGGATATCGGCAACGTGCGGCGTTGGGTGAAGAAGTTTGGCAGCGAAGAAACAGACATTGGATAAACTGTACAGCGACCGCAGACATCATCTTTCACAGATTCCAATCAGGGACGTGCTGATGAAGTGCTTCGAGGAGGAGAGTTCACAATTAACAGCTTTTAAAACATTCTGAGGCCAATGGGTCACGAAGCAAGGTCCTGAATTTTCCCCAACTTCTTTTGATGCCTGCGTTGAACTACAAAAACCATGGGATAGTGATATGCTCATATACAGATGTCGAAGGTGTATCCGTTACGACTGTGCGCCAAAAAATTGGGTACAGCAGTAGACGACCGACGCTAATGCCTTTGCTCACGACCATGTACACTACTGGCCATTAAAATTACTGCACCACGAAGATAACGTGCTACAGACGTTTAACAGTCAGGAAGAAGATGCTGTGATATGCAAATGATCTGCTTTTCAGAGCATTCACACAAGGTTGGTGCCGGTGGCGACACCTACAACCTGCTGACATGAGTTTCCAAACGATTTCTCATACACAAACAGCAGTTGACCGGCGTTGCCTGGTGAAACGTTGTTGTGATGCGTCGTGTAAGGAGGAGAAATGCGTACCATCAAGTTTCCGACTTTGATAAAGATCGGATTGTAACCTATCGCGATTGTGGTTTATCGTATCGCGACACTGCTGCTCGCGTTGGTCGAAATCCAATGACTGCGATGGTGTACTCAACGACGAACGTGGGTGCACGAATTGTAAAACGTGTAAATAGGCTGTTTATGTTTTCGTATTGGCAACGTTACGTAGCGCTCGGTATGAAAATCACTGGCTGTGCTGTGTGCAGTCTGTGGCTAGTTTGCATTGTTGTCTGCCATTGTAGTGTTGGGCAGCGGCAGCTGGCTGGTAACAGCGCGTAGCGTTGCGCAGTTGGAGGTGAGCCACCAGCAGTGGTGGATGTGGGGAGAGAGATGGCGGAGTTTTGAAAATTGTAAGACTGGATGTAATGAACTGCTATACATATTATGACTATTAAGGTAAATACATTTTTTGTTCTCTATTAAAATCTTTCATTTGCTAACAATGCCTATCAGTAGTTAGTGACTTCTCTAGTTTGAATCTTTTATTTAGCTGGCAGTAGTAGCGCTCGCTGTACTGCAGTAGTTCGAGTAACGAAGATTTTTGTGAGGTAAGTGATTTGTGAAAAGTATAGGTTAATTTAGTCAGGGCCATACTCTTGTAGGGATTACTGAAAGTCAGATTGCGTTGCGCTAAAAAAAATATTGTGTGTCAGTTTAAGCACACTCATGTATAATTGTTCTAAGGGGACGTTTCAAACGTCATTTTTTCGGATGAATGCATGTCCTGTTTGCAGCATCATGATGGTCGTATCCGTGTTGCGACATCGCGGTGCACGCACATTGGAAGTGTGTATTCGTCATCGCCATACTGGCGTATGACCCGGCGTGATGGTATGGGGTGGCATTGGTTACACGTCTCGGTCACCTCTTGCTCCGATTGACGGCACTTTGAACAGTGCATTACATTTCAGATGTGTTACGACCTGTGGCTCTACCCTTCATTCGATCCCTGCGAAATCCTACATTTCAGCAGGATAATGCACGTCCGCATGTTGCAAGTCCTGTACGGGCTTTTCTGGATACAGAAAATGTTCGACTGCTGCCCTGGCCAGCAGATTCTACAGATGTCTTACCAATTGAAAACGTTTGGTCAATGGTGCCCGAGCAACTGGCTCGTCATAATACGCCAGTCACTACTCTTGACGAACTGTGGTAACGTTTTGAAGCTGCATGGGCAGCTGTATTTGTACACGCCATCCAAGCTCTGTTTGACTCAATGCCCAGAAATATTAAGGCCGTTATTACGGCCAGAGGCGATTGTTCTGGGTGCTGATTTCTCACGATCTATGCACCCAAACTGCATGAAAATGTAATCACATCTCAGTTCTTATATAATATATTTGTGCAACGAATCCTCGTTTATCATCTGAATTTCTTCTTGGTGCAGAAATTTTAATGGCCATTAGTGTAGGTTGGACCCCAGACGCCGGGATAACCGAGGCCTCGTCAGATGAGTCCTGACTTCAATTGGTAAGAGCTGTTACCCTACGAACTCGAGTACGAAGCAAATCCTATGAAGCCATGAAATCGAGCTGTCAACAAAGTACTGTGCAGGCCGGTGGTGGTTCCATAATTGTCTGAGCTGTGTTTACATGGTAGGGATTTTGTCATCTGGTCCTACTAAACCGATCATTGATGAAACATTGTTATGTTTGGCAACTTCGAGAACATTTTCAGCCATTCATGGACGACATATTCCCGAACACATATGAAATTTTTATGGATGACAATACGTCATGTCAGTGGACCGTAGTTGCTCGCGACTGGTTTGAAGGACATCCTGGACTGTTCGAGGAAATGATTTGGCCATCTATGTCGCACGAGTGAATCCAATCATCATTTATGGGACGTAGTCGAGAGGTCAGTTCGAGAACAAAATACACTCCTGGAAATGGAAAAAAGAACACATTGACACCGGTGTGTCAGACCAACCATACTTGCTCCGGACACTGCGAGAGGGCTGTACAAGCAATGATCACACGCACGGCACAGCGGACACACCAGGAACCGCGGTGTTGGCCGTCGAATGGTGCTAGCTGCGCAGCATTTGTGCACCGCCGCCGTCAGTGTCAGCCAGTTTGCCGTGGCATACGGAGCTCCATCGCAGTCTTTAACACTGGTAGCATGCCGCGACAGCGTGGACGTGAAACGTATGTGCAGTTGACGGACTTCGAGCGAGGGCGTATAGTGGGCATGCGGGAGGCCGGGTGGACATACCGCCGAATTGCTCAACACGTGGGGCGTGAGGTCTCCACAGTACATCGATGTTGTCGCCAGTGGTCGGTGGAAGGTGCACGTGCCCGTCGACCTGGGACCGGACCGCAGCGACGCACGGATGCACGCCAAGACCGTAGGATCCTACGCAGTGCCGTAGGGGACCGCACCGCCACTTCCCAGCAAATTAGGGACACTGTTGCTCCTGGGGTATCGGCGAGGACCATTCGCAACCGTCTCCATGAAGCTGGGCTACGGTCCCGCACACCGTTAGGCCGTCTTCCGCTCACGCCCCAACATCGTGCAGCCCGCCTCCAGTGGTGTCGCGACAGGCGTGAATGGAGGGACGAATGGAGACGTGTCGTCTTCAGCGATGAGAGTCGCTTCTGCCTTGGTGCCAATGATGGTCGTATGCGTGTTTGGCGCCGTGCAGGTGAGCGCCACAATCAGGACTGCATACGACCGAGGCACACAGGGCCAACACCCGGCATCATGGTGTGGGGAGCGATCTCCTACACTGGCCGTACACCACTGGTGATCGTCGAGGGGACACCGAATAGTGCACGGTACATCCAAACCTTCATCGAACCCATCGTTCTACCATTCCTAGACCGACAAGGGAACTTGCTGTTCCAACAGGACAATGCACGTCCGCATGTGTCCCGTGCCACCCAACGTGCTCTAGAAGGTGTAAGTCAACTACCCTGGCCAGCAAGATCTCCGGATCTGTCCCCCATTGAGCATGTTTGGGACTGGATGAAGCGTCGTCTCACGCGGTCTGCACGTCCAGCACGAACGCTGGTCCAACTGAGGCGCAAGGTGGAAATGGCATGGCAAGCCGTTCCACAGGACTACATCCAGCATCTCTACGATCGTCTCCATGGGAGAATAGCAGCCTGCATTGCTGCGAAAGGTGGATATACACTGTACTAGTGCCGACATTGTGCATGCTCTGTTGCCTGTGTCTATGTGCCTGTGGTGCTGTCAGTGTGATCATGTGATGTATCTGACCCCAGGAATGTGTCAATAAAGTTTCCCCTTCCTGGGACAATGAATTCACGGTGTTCTTATTTCAATTTCCAGGAGTGTACTACACAGGCAACAGTTTCGCATTTATGGACGGCTATGGATGAAGCATTGCTCAGTTTTTCTGCAGCGGACTTCCAGCGACTTGTTGAATCTATGCCACGCCGAGTTGCTGCACTACGGTGGGCAAAGGGACGTCTGCCAAGATTTTGGGATGTATCCCTTGATTTATGACGTTAGTGCACGGTAAAATGTGTACAAATGCATGGAAGGTAAACGACAGTGTTGAGTAGAGGACAGTTTAGACCATGAACTGAAGTAATTTCCCTGTTATATGTTCATTTTTACTTTTTTTAACGACAGGAGGCGTTACTTCTTGGTACACCCTCATCGAAAGGATCCCTCGTGTCTGAAGGTGCCGAAGACCCGACTCCGAATGAAGTTGCCCGAATTGTTAGTACAACAAGTCGGCTCCTCAACCTGTCTACGAGCATCCATCTAACATTCCGAAAGAACAGTGGGGCCGTCCGCGGTGACCGAGCGGTTCTTGACACTTCAGTCCAGAACCACGCGACTGCTACGCCGCAGGTTCGAATCCGACCTCGAGCATGGATGTGTTATCATGTCCTTACATTAGTTAGGTTTAAGTAGTTCTAAGTTCTAGGGGACCGATGACCACCGATGTTAAGTCCCATACTGCTCAGAGCCATTTTTAGAACAGTAGGCGTTAAAAGATCCTAACCGAAAAAGATCAGGGACGAGGCTCGCGCCAAGTGTATACAGTCTGTTTCATGCCGGACGAGAATTGCGACAGAAACTGCATGTAATCGACATTTGGTGACTGGTACTTTAAGAAAGAGCGTTGGTCGTAGCGACATACGAAGCTGTTCGTCTTCATTGTGCCAAATAACATATAATCTGAATATCAGCTGACTTGAGGCATGTAATGTTCACCAAAGAATCGTTATTTTGCCTCTTTTCGAATGATGCATGGTGCTGGGTGCATCGACAGCATCATGAGGCCTTTAACACTCAGAGTGTGTGGAGTGTGTGGTTCAGGTCGGAAGTGGATGTGACGCTTTGTGGGTGTTTTCGTATCTTCTGGCTATCGTGAACGTAATGTTTATTTCGATAGTTTCGATGTACACTTGTTAACCTTCCTTCTACATCTTCATGATGAGTGTGTTGTGTACATCCATATCTTTCAAGAAAACAGCAGCCCTTTCCGCAGTGATGAATGTGTACATTGTGGTTATAACTGAACTTCCACTACTTGAGAAAACCTCTTTGAAAAACAAATGATCGTAGTACAATTAAACTTTGTGTAAGCATTTGTAGGGACATGTGAAAGAGAAACGACGAATGAAGTGTGCTTCATGTTCCAAGTCCACACGTCGTCACCTTCAAACCTCTCAAGAAATGTAAGAGCAAAGTCTACTCGAACATCTGCGTCGTGTGGCAAACGTCGGTGGGTAATGTGGAGTTTGTACGAATATCATTTCACAGTTGTTCGCAGCACATTTCGGAAGGGAGACAACGGAATGTTCAGCTGTCGTGACACAGCTCGATAAAACCCTGTTGCCATAGAAATGAACTTCACCGAGCACCGCCCCTCGGCGCTCGAAGCCCAACTGCAACCTGCTCAGTCCAAGACCCGTCCAGCTACTGTGCTTGGCAACCAAAGATTCGTCTCACCAGGTGAGGCTGCGCCCAGCTTGACACACGATATTGGTGTTCACAGGCCACCACACTCTAGGCGCACCCTTTCTTTTTTTTATTGAGAGTAACTGTACATTTTGTCAACATAATATAGGTTCATCTTCACTTCAAGCAGCACACAAAAATTCTCTTCATTATTTAGCACATTAAATGTTTCAGGCTTTTCTTCACAGCATAATCATTACAAGCAATTGATCAACTTCTTCTTCTACTTATGGCATTGTCTTAATTTTTAGTATATAGGGACATACCGTGATTTTACAGTGTTCATTTTCAACACATGATAGTCGCAGTACCTTTCTGTCATCAGTTGAACTATTTAAACTGTTACCCAATATTTATTCCTTGCCACGTGCATTAAAACAATGTTTGTGGAGCCAGATACCATTATTGCTCTTTTAAAGACATCCATTCCACAGCAGTCGAACCGCATATTGTAATATTCATTATCATAGTATCTGCATGATTAGAGAACTTCAACACACATCATTTCTCAGCAGTTTAGTACCTCATTTATTTTCACATTGATTTTTCCAGACAATTCTCCATAAGACTTCGGCCTACTCTTCATCATCCCTAAATTGTGATCTCCATCTTTATCAGCTAACTATTTGATTAACATATCTTCGCGCAGAAAAATCATTCTGTTCATTTACACTCCTGGAAATGGAAAAAAGAACACATTGACACCGGTGTGTCAGACCAACCATACTTGCTCCGGACACTGCGAGAGGGCTGTACAAGCAATGATCACACGCACGGCACAGCGGACACACCAGGAACCGCGGTGTTGGCCGTCGCATGGCGCTAGCTGCGCAGCATTTGTGCACCGCCGCCGTCAGTGTCAGCCAGTTTGCCGTGGCATACGGAGCTCCATCGCAGTCTTTAACACTGGTAGCATGCCGCGACAGCGTGGACGTGAACCGTATGTGCAGTTGACGGACTTTGAGCGAGGGCGTATAGTGGGCATGCGGGAGGCCGGGTGGACGTACCGCCGAATTGCTCAACACGTGGGGCGTGAGGTCTCCACAGTATATCGATGTTGTCGCCAGTGGTCGGCGGAAGGTGCACGTGCCCGTCGACCTGGGACCGGACCGCAGCGACGCACGGATGCACGCCAAGACCGTAGGATCCTACGCAGTGCCGTAGGGGACCGCACCGCCACTTCCCAGCAAATTAGGGACACTGTTGCTCCTGGGGTATCGGCGAGGACCATTCGCAACCGTCTCCATGAAGCTGGGCTACGGTCCAGCACACCGTTAGGCCGTCTTCCGCTCACGCCCCAACATCGTGCAGCCCGCCTCCAGTGGTGTCGCGACAGGCGTGAATGGAGGGACGAATGGAGACGTGTCGTCTTCAGCGATAAGAGTCGCTTCTGCCTTGGTGCCAATGATGGTCGTATGCGTGTTTGGCGCCGTGCAGGTGAGCGCCACAATCAGGACTGCATACGACCGAGGCACACAGGGCCAACACCCGGCATCATGGTGTGGGGAGCGATCTCCTACACAGGCCGTACACCACTGGTGATCGTCGAGGGGACACTGAATAGTGCACGGTACATCCAAACCGTCATCGAACCCATCGTTCTACCATTCCTAGACCGGCAAGGGAACTTGCTGTTCCAACAGGACAATGCACGTCCGCATGTATCCCGTGCCACCCAACGTGCTCTAGAAGGTGTAAGTCAACTACCCTGGCCAGCAAGATCTCCGGATCTGTCCCCCATTGAGCATGTTTGGGACTGGATGAAGCGTCGTCTCACGCGGTCTGCACGTCCAGCACGAACGCTGGTCCAACTGAGGCGCCAGGTGGAAATGGCATGGCAAGCCGTTCCACAGGACTACATCCAGCATCTCTACGATCGTCTCCATGGGAGAATAGCAACCTGCATTGCTGCGAAAGGTGGATATACACTGTACTAGTGCTGACATTGTGCATGCTCTGTTGCCTGTGTCTATGTGCCTGTGGTTCTGTCAGTGTGATCATGTGATGTATCTGACCCCAGGAATGTGTCAATAAGGTTTCCCCTTCCTGAGACAATGAATTCACGGTGTTCTTATTTCAATTTCCAGGAGTGTATTTCGCATTTTTGACTGTTTTCCGAGTGGCATCACTCATTCCTATTGTACCGATTGTTAATTTCCCAGTCCTGTTGATATCTCACATCCCTTAATGGTGGCCAATTCCTTTGACGACTACATTCGCTGAAGGAGGTGATTTGTGTATCGCTGAAATACTGACGTCTTCTAAGGGCCAACATAATTCTGAAGGAGTATCCTTATAAGTGAGAAAAGACAATTAGTGCGTTCATGGAAAAGTCTACCGCGGAGCGTATTCTTCGTCCCAAGCAAATCAATGGCAACAAATGTGCTGTTTTATGGGTCCAAAAACATGGTAATCGCATGGGAGAGGTCTGAACTGTATGAAAGTTGACCAAGGGCTTACTAGCGAAGCTTTCGCAGCTCACGAGGAACAACCCTGGCCATATCTGGGCCCCTGTTTCACGCTATATACTAATATCCAATTGACAGATGTAAAAAGATGTCAGAGAAACAAATACTCCTTCGTAACCCACAATATAGTTTATGATATAGACAGGTCTCCCCAAGTGCAATTAGAATGTGGTATACATACGAATAGCACAACCCCAACAAGTGATAAGATTTCTTGACGCGAAAGCGTTATTATAATTTCCCATACACATGTCATTAAGAAAGATTAGGTAACGAAACAAATGATTAGTGCCGTAGAGTAGTGACACATTTTCAATAAATTCGATTAACTTAATTTATGAGCTGATAATGTCAAAGATACTGGAAGATGAAGTTATAACAAGAGTCTTACGTAAGTACCAATAGTGAATTTTCATCATCGTTATGTCAAGAATAACCGAAGAAATCTCATTTATCAACGGAAATAATTGTAATTATTAGAATAAAAGTAAAAGTGTCTCCAAATACAGAACTGGTTCCTAAAGTAGTCATTGTAATAGATGTACAAATAATAACAGGTAATTTATCGCAAATAAGTTACTCAGTATTATATACCTACATAAATTTAATGATCGCAGAAAGTCTGAACTTAAAAATCAAGTATTTTCACTGGAATAATAAGAAAAACTATAATATAAAACCTCATCGTATTGTCGTGCTTCCCTCTTTAAAATGACAAAGAGACGGCTACATCCAGAGTCCTGACTTGTTATATGAAGAGTACACAAAGTTTCCAAAAGCAACAGCACTGTGGGCGTATAAAGATAGTTATGGCAGAAGAATGAGTAGCGGTAACTGTACTTGTTTTGTCTTCAGGACGGAAGTTTAAACGCTAATGGCCTCCCATATTTTAGATGCAATGTGTTGTCACACAGGTGCCACCGTGGACTCCATGCTGCTGCTGTGGATTCTAATTTACATACCCATAATTCGTCCTGGTTGAAAGAGAAATAACGGGCTGAAGAGAATCCAGTTTGTTCTCCAGCGACCATCCAGGGAAACTACAATGGTTGGGAAGCTATCGGAAAAAAGGTGTGTTAAACGGTATACCGAGAATTACGTGGAGAAAGGAGTCGCAGTATGGAACGTATAACAGCGGTTGATATTCTAAACCATTGTGTTATATTCACCTGGTTTGAAAAAATTGTCGATGAACTCATTTAGCAGACACTTTCACTCGAACATTGTTTGTAATCCAGGTAGACAGCCTAACTGCTAACAAACTTTTAAAATTTTGCGTGATCAGTCTTGATAAACACCAGGCATCAATGGCGATAGAATTTGCAATTCTTTGACTTCCTTCCCTGTTTATGAACTGAACAAGTAATTAAAAATAAATACTTTTCGTTTCTGCAGTTTTCGACAATCTCGAAGAAAAAATAATTCATTGAGATTGTAAGTAAGAGTACATTAGAGAACCACTTACGACCTCAAGTGTACTTAAAAGTACTCAACACTGGATACAGATCAAAACAACTAACCGTTAAATACTTTATATCGTACCGGAGCCGGCCGGAGTGGCCGAGCGGTTATAGGCGCTACAGTCTGGAACCGCGCGACCGCTACGGTCGCAGGTTAGAATCCTGCCTCGGGCATGGATGTGTGTGATGTCCTTAGTTAGGTTTAAGTAGTTCCACGTTCTAGGGAACTGATGACCTCAGTAGTTAAGTCGCATAGTGCTCAGAGCCATTTGAACCATTTGTGGTACTGGAATATTTATGCAATGAACAAAATGGACAGATATCGTCTTTCTGTGGGTGAATTCCCACCACGGCATCCGCTTTAATAAGAAACCTGATGCCCTAGTGATGCAAACTGAACCTATAGGAACTGTTCTCGACTTGAAGTTGCCGTACACGGACTAGTTACGTTGGTGAAGAGCCACAGAAAACATAGGGGGAAGAGGCAAGAAAAGTGTTGCAACAAACGAAACGTGGGTATCATGTGGCCGCGTTTTGCGAGGACTTATCAGGACCGATCGCTTGCTTGCCGTCATTCGACCCCGTTTCAGCAAGCCTTTTTTCCTCTACATTTACAGAGTCAACAATTACGGTTCACCTCCATGTGAGAATGATTCTGAGTCAGAAGGTGATATAAATCGAATCTTGTCTTCGTGTCACAAAGTTCAACGTGAATTATCGGAATTTTGAAAACGCTGATGAATGTGGAATACTACCTCGCCCAGTCAGCATCTTCTCTTTCGTTTATTAAAGACATTTACCTTCATAATATGACTTTCAATTTCGTTCAGGATATAGGGAAAAAAATCTGTAATTTTGAATAGCATTCGTGTTGCTACTTTTCTGCATTGTTTATAATTAACACCTGTGATTTTTGAAGGATAATGCAAGGATGAGAGACGTTCAATGCACCAGTGTCACGTGAAACCAGTGTTGCTCAAGGTTAGTATGTAGAGAATAATGCAACACCAATTAGACCCAAGAACAAACATCAACTTGTGTTGAGTTCGGTCCTCGAATCCGCGCGTATAGTTTTCCTCGGTTGTAGCCCAGTTCATTCGGGACGAATGCTCAAAAATCCCATTAGCCATGCAAGTGGTTTGAAGAAACTCCACTCTACAGTTGAGCAGAAACATTGAAAAGTATTTTCAGCGAATTTGTGACAGGCACAGCGAATGATTAATTGATACACCCGTTTCAGTTTCCTGCTCGCTTAACCGCCCCGGTTTACGACATTGTGTTTTCTCGCATACTCTGTTCGTGGCAAAAAATAATCCCACCTAAGCTTCATGAATGTGTTTTGGTGCATGATGTAGACGCAGCTCACTTTGCACAGTTTCCTAGTTAAAAATTGGATTCGGTCTACAGGTGTACAAGAAGGTATGTTGCTATATCTTTCTCCTTATCTGGCCCTATGCGGTTTGTTATTGTGGAGTCGAGAGAAAAGTCGTGTTTGAACCATTTGTTGACACTGAAGACGTCTTCGTGATAAGAGTTCTCGAAGACCGTCTGATTTTCAACAGATTTGTCGCTGTGTTCAAAAATGGTTCAAATGGCTCTGAGCGCTATGGGACTTAACTTCTGGGGTCATCAGTCCCCTAGAACTCAGAACTACTTAAACCTAACTAACCTAAGGACATCACACACATCCATGCCCGAGGCAGGATTCGAACCTGCGACCGTAGTGTCGTTCTGTGAACGGGTATCATTTAACTTCGTGCGATTTTGATAATTTTATGGGAACTAACGCACCTGAAAAATTACCAATGCAACGTCTTCTGCAGATAAATAAAATGAATACGAAAAATGAGTACTCTTTCAGCGTTTCCCACAGAAAAAACACTACAGCATAACGGAATGAGTCAACTGTATGTAATCTTAACTTTAAGGAAATTATATTTCAATATGTGCAAATATTTTGCGTACGTGTTACGGAGTTTTAAGTGTGTGAATTTATACATGTTAGAGGTGTTATTTCTTCATATAAGTCCTTACTTACAAATGAAATACTGCTGAACTTTTCTGCGACTGTAAGGTTCTTTCGAACTATTGGTCTCACTTCGTACAACGACTGCAGGACATTCAGTGGGTGATTATATTTATGTAAAAGTGCCTGGTACGCATAATTTCAGTGGAATTTTTTCCATCGATATGACGGAAATTGGCATTATTTGAAGCATGGTATCGCTACTGCAGAAACGTTTCTATCAAAACGAATACCGCATGTGCTAACGGCATCAATCGCGGTAGGTGCACAACAGAAACAGAAGATCGATACATAATCAACATGGTGTAATGCAAGGTGGCTGCCTTAACTCCTCGCAGTATTTAATATCCTTGCAGCGATATTGACAGCTACGTTTCCTGACGCACTGTTCCATGGCTATCACACGATCTTCATGCTTAACTGTAGTAGAAAATCAGAAACCGAAAAACCCTTCCTCCGATTCCGATCTCTGGACTGCTTTGATGCGGCCTCCCTTGAATTCGTCACCTGTACCAGCTTCCTCAGAGTAACACTTGCAACCTTCGTCCTCGATTATTTGCTGGATGTATTCCAATCTCTGTCTTATGCTACAGTCTTTGCAAAAAATGGCTCTGAGCACTATGGCACTCAACTTCCGAGGTCATCAGTCACCTAGAACTTAGAACAACTTAAACCTAACTAACCTAAGGATATCACACATATTCATGCCCGAGACAGGATTCGAACCTGCGACCGTAGCGGTCGCGCGGTTCCAGACTGTAGCGCCTAGAACCGCTCGACCACACCGGCCGGCTACAGTCTTTGCACTCTACAGCTCCATCTAATACCATGGAAGTCATTCCCTTCTGTCTTAATAGATGTCCTGTCATCCTGTCCCTTCTCCGTGTCAGTGTATTCCACGTACTCTTTTGCTCTCCAATTCTGCGCAAAACCTCCTCATCCGTTACCCTATCAGCCCGACACAATTTTCAACATTCTAATGTAACACGACATCTCAAATCTCGGATTCTCTTCTGTTTCCGTTTTCCCACAGTCCATGTTTCTCTTCCATACAATGCTGTGCTTCAAACGTATATTCTCAGAACTTTCTTCTTCAAATTAAGGCTTATGTTTACTGCTAGTTCACTTTTTTGCTGGTGCTAGTCTGCTTTTGATGCCCTCCTTGCTCCGCCCGTCGTTGTTTATTTTGCTGCCTAGGTAGTAGAATACCTTAACTTCATCTACTTCGTGACCATCAATACTGATGTTAAATTTCTGTGTGGTGTCACCGCCAGACACCACACTTGCTAGGTGCCAGCCATTAAATCGGCCGCGGTCCATTAGTATACGTCGGACCCGCGTGTCGCCACTGTCAGTGATTGCAGACCGAGCGCCACCACACGGCAGGTCTAGAGAGACTTACTAGCACTCGCCCCAGCTGTACAGCCGACTTAGCCAGAGATGAATCACTGACAACTACGCTCTCATTTGCCGAGACGATAGTTAGCATAGCCTTCAGCTACGTCATTTGCTACGACCTAGCAAGGCGCCATAGCATTTGATATTATTTTATATTGTGGTTATAACATGTACCGTCAAGAGAGATGTTCTACAATTGTGGATTAAAGTTAAGTATTACATCAACTACGTACTTTATTTGCTACTAATAATTCCTTTAACTGTTCCAAACCTCACGCCAATCTGCGTGAGCTTAACGCGTGCATTTCGGCTTCCTCTCATTGTGACTTGTCTGTCTTGCCAAGTCACAACATTCTCGTTGCTTTCATTTCCGCTACTTCTCATTACTTTCGTCTCTCTTCAATTTATTCTGAATCTATAATCTGGACTTACTAGCCTGTTCGTTCTATTCAGAAGATCATGTAATCCTTCACTTTCACTCAGGATACGATGTCATCAGCGAATCGTACCATTGCTATATTTTTACCTCGAACTTTAATTGCACTCCTGTAACTTCCTTTTATTTCCATAGTTGCTTCTTCGATGTACGGATTGAACAGTAGGGGCGAAAGACTGCAACCCTGTCCTACACCTTTTTTAATCCGAGCACTTCGTTCTTGGTCATCCACTCTTACTATTCCCTCTTGGCTCTTGTACTTATTGTATGTTACCCATCTCTCCCTATCTCTCACCCCAACTTTTCTCAGAATTCGGACATTTTGCACCACTTTACATTATCGAACGCTCTTTCCTGGTCGACAAACCCTATGAACGTGTCTTGACATTTCTTTAGTCTCGCTTCCATTACCAACAGCAACGTCAGAATTGCCTCTCTGGTGCCATTACCTTTCTTAAAGACAAACTGGTCGTCATCTGACACAACCTCAATTTTCGTTCCATTCTTCCGTATATTATTGTTGTCAGCAACATGGATGCTTGAGTTGCTAACTTGACTGTGCGATAATTCTCGTATTTCTCAGCTTTTGCAGTCATAGACCAGTGTGGATGTTAGTTTTCCGGAAGTCAGATATGTCGCCAGTGTCATACATTCTACACACCAAGGTGAGTAGGCGACTTGTTGCCACATCCCCCGAATGATCTTAGAAATTCAGATGGAATGTTTTCTATCTCTTCTACCTTATTTGTTCTTAAGTCTCCCAACGCCCTCTTAAATTCTGATTCTAATACTAGATCCGCTATCTCTTCTATATCGACTAGCTAGTGTTTTTTCTTCTATTACATTAGACAAATCTTCAGTGCACTCTTTCCGGCTATCTGCTCCCTCCTCTGCATTTAACAGTGGAGTTCCCGTTGCACTCTTACTCTCACCACCATTGCTTTTAATTTCACCGAAAGTTGTTTTCTGTTTACTATATGCTATGTCTGTCTTCCCGACAGTCATTTATTTTCCGATTTCATCATATTTTTCACGGAGCCATTTCAACTTAGCTTCCCTTCTCATCCTATTTATTTCACTCCTCGGCGATTTCTATTTCTGTATTCCTGAATTTTCCTGTTTTTCTTTTTTGGTACTTCCTTCTTTCATGGATCAACTGATTTCCTCTGTTACCCATGGTTTCTTCGCAGTTGCCTTCTTTGTACCTATGTTCTTCATTCTAACTTCTGGATGGCGCTTCATAGAGATGTCAATTCCTCTTCAACTGTACTGGCTACTGAGCTCTTCATTATTGCTGAACCTATAACCCTACAGAACTTCAAGCGCATCTCTTCATTCCTTAGTACTTCCGTATTCCACTTCTTTGAGTATTGATTCTTCCTGACTGATCTCTTGAACGTCACCCTACTCATTAGCACTACTACGTTGTGATCTGAGTTTATATCTGCTTCTGCGTACGCCTTACAATCCAGTATCTGATTTCGGAATCTCTGTCTGACCATGATGTAAACTAACTAATATCTTCTCATATCACCCGGTCTTTTCCAAGTATACCTCCTCATCTTGTGATTCTTGAACAGAGTATTCGCTGTTACTACTTGAAATTTATTACGGAACTCAAGTAGTCTTACTCCTCTTCCATTCTTTATCTCAAGCCCATATTTTCCTGTTACATTTCTTCTACACCTTTCCCTACACCTGCAATCCGGTTCGCCAGGACTATTAGATTATCATTTTCCTTTACGCATTGTACCTTCTTATTCATAATGAAACCAATTCCCGTCATACCATTATCTGCTGCTGTTGATATTACCCTATATATGTCTTCTTTCCATTTCACTTCACTGACTCCTACTGTATCTAGAGTGAGTCTTTGCTTTTCTCTCTTCAGAATTTCTAGCTTCCCTAACACGTTCAAGCTTCTGACATTCCACGCTCCGATTCGTAGAACGTTATTCTTTCGTTGGTTATTCAACCTGTTTCTCATGGTCACCTCCACCTTGGCAGTCCTGTCCCGGAGATCCGAATGGGGGACTTTTCGGGAATCTTTTGCCAATGAAGTGATCATGACACTTCTTTAAATATAGGCTACACGTCCTGTGGATGCACGTTATGTGTCTTTAATGCAGTGTTTCCCACTGCATTCTGCATTCTCATGCCGTTGATACTACCGATTATTCCGCCTTTAGACGCAGTTTCCAAGTACAAGGGTGTGCCCTGAACCTCTGTCCGCTCCACCGCCCTCTATGACAAATCTGTTGGCAGAAGACTTCGAGGGCCAATGATGATTATTAATCAAAATTTAAGCGGTGGCGGGTTTCAAACCGGGACCGAGAACGTTTTAATTAATAGCACACAACCATGGACTTACTGAAGAATGCCCCGAGGTCTTATGATCTGTATTCATCCACCCATTTAGTCATTGTTATAAACACGAAATTACCGGCCGCGGTGGTCTAGCGGTTCTAGGCGCTCAGTCCGGAACCGCGTGACTGCTACGGTCGCAGGTTCGAATCCTGCCTTGAACATGGATGTGTGTGATGTCCCTAGGTTGGTTAGGTTTAAGTAGTTCTAAGTTCTAGGGGACTGATGACCACGGATGTTAAGTCCCATAGTGCTCAGAGCCATTTGAACCATTTGAAACACGAAATTATGGGGTCAACAGGACGAAGCCTTTACTGCATCTACAATATGCTGAAGTCTGGCACCTAAGTTAGAATAGCGAATATCAGCCGCATATCTGTCGTGCCGAAAGTTTAGAGGACGAACGCTGTCTGCTCTCAAGGAATATATCGCTCAACGAATACCACCCTTCATAACGTTGGCATTCCAAAAATCTCGTTGAGTGCGTAAAGGTGTCACTTATCCACAGAAATTTCTAAGGATCTCGGTGAATGTGCCCAGGATACATGCAGATCACACATTTCAGTTTGTGTTGTTGCTATGCATGAAGTACCAATAGTTATCATCTCCTCACAGTCAACAGAGGAGGACTTGCCAAATCGTATATTCTGACCCGTCGTGTGGTAAGAAACGCGTGGCTTATCACATAAATAAATTAAAGGAGCCCCATGCCTCAGGTCGACCCTGGTGCTGGTAACATGGGCAGCCCAGTTAGCCTGCAGCCCATCTACCACGTGGCCCAGGTAGAATAGGGTCCTAGTGCCCTGCGTGTAAATGTCGCACTGCTCTCAACTCCTGTCTCAAATAAATGTGATTTCTTACTTCTTACATACGCTACCGCACTGAAAATAACTTCACTTCAATGTTAACACATTCCATTATATTTTGGGATATTTTTCCATTTCTCTTTGTGTTCCTCATCAAATACACAAACTACATACAGTAGCAAAGTTCAAGTAATGGCTTCATGTTTCTGAGTGCAGAGGTATCACTTATTGCTGAAGCAGTTATCAGATCCACTTTCGATGAAAGCGGACTCTGGGAAGCATTCCAGGAGAGTGCTCAGGCTTGGCAAGTGTCACCGTGCGGAAGGGGTGAGATGACGGTGTGAGGTGGTGGTGACCTAATGGGCGGTGATCCTTACCAGTTATCGAGTTGCCCAAAGATAGAAGGAGCCCTGAGTAGTGGTTGCTAATAATACAGTCTGTGGCCCACAAGATGTGAGCGGTACCTGGAATATCCCAAATCATAATAAACTAGTTTGTAAAATGCAAATTATAAATTACTTAACAGCACATATGGCTGCCTTAGTAGTCAGCTCTCTTTCTTCGTGGTGTTCAGTAACTTGTATTTCGGCTTACATGTTGCCAAAGTTGTTTCGACTACGCTGCAGAAATTTCTCTGAGACGCCCTTTGACACCCACCAATCATTTCTGATCTGGCCCTAAACGATTTCCATATTTCTGGAGCCCTGAAGAAACATCCGTGGCCGTCAATTTGCTTCCGACGAAGAATTGCACGTCTGGGTACAAACATGGAGGCAGCTGCAAATATTTTTCGATGTAGATTTTGACCGTCCTGTCCCACAGCGAAATAAATGAGGTAACAGCCATGGCTATGTCTTTTGAAATAATAAACAAGTAACTAACTTCCACTCCCCCCGCCCCCTGTCTGGTGTTCATTTGACTGCCCCTATATATCAGGAAGGTACGAAGTGTTATCAAATATCATATTTAGAGTACATAGATGCCAAATTTCGTACACATGGCCTTTAGGTGCTTCGGGGTTTCTCTTACGTTTCAGAGATTTTTTTATGTTTCATTCACTATTCCCATTGAATTCCAGAACTCGCACGTTGATACATATGCAACTGCTACAGATCTTAATCATAGTACTGTATTTGAACACCAGAAGCGAGTACATCTGTGACCAACCTTTTGACATCCAGTTATGTATCGCATCTTCCAGGATTATTTCTCATCGTTGGATATTCTGTCTACAATTCCGTGATTTTTCAGTCTCTGCAATATCCCTCCCATCCAAAACTAACGGAAGGAATATGTTTTATTGTGCATCTGAAAGACGTGCCCTTTTCATTCATTCGGAATATTTGTTAGAAAATTGTTACAACAACTCGAGAAACTGAATTAACCCTAACCAAAATAGGTAGCTATTTAGGGAAAAGAGCAGCGACATTTCGATTGTTTATAATTTATTTTATCAACTACAGGTACCTAAATTGTGGATAAGGATTTTCCACTATTCTTTAAGGAAGAAAGTTGAATATTTCCACATACGTTTAAAAAAAATTAAAATTTGGTTGCTAAAAATATTCGTTCTGTCGTAAAAATGCACTTGAGGTAAGATAACTCATTAAAATCAGTAATTCCGTAACATGTCAAAGACTGTAGTATTCTGGAGAATAAATTACATCTGAACTGTTCTAAAACATATTAAGTGTCTAATGTCAAGGAAGCTATCATCAAACGTACATCTACACATGTAATCCTCTTATATTTAGTTCCACCATTATTGACATAATAACGGTTGAAAAATGTTAAAAAAATAACCTCCACTATGATTGTGCCTCAGGAAACAGGTAGTTGAAATATGACAGCACCTAGTATCTACATCGCTGTTACTGAAAATAAACCAGCAAGTTTATCCATGCTTATGTGTAGACGTCGACACATTCGGTAAATGTAAATTGAAATGGAAATGAAGAAAGTAAAATTATGAGGTTGAAATCGTGATTGTCTACTGTTTTCCTCCAGAACAGCAAACTAATCTCACAACTGTTACCTTCTTTTCAGTCTGGGAGCGCACATGAAAAACCGTAAAAATAATGATGTGGAGACAAGGCTCTAGTTGAGATACAGTACGTTGCAAGAAATTACGACATATGACAGCTGATCTATTTAACATGGGCGTCAATGGGGGGAAATTAAGTGTATGGACGATTCAGATAAGCTGTTCAGATAATTGCTTAACCTAGTATACCATCGCAATTCCGTTTCCATCCAAATATTAATACAAAGATATCGGTATCAAAGGAATTACTACGTTAGACTGATGGGATCTCCAACTTGATTTTGCTACGTGAGTCAACTGACACAAGCGGTACAGGGAAAGTTTGATTTAAAACTGATACAAATCACATTTGTCTATATGCAGTTGGACCGACACGCGACATAAAGGACAAGGTATGTAAGGCTCATTCGCCGATTAAGTGAGGTAATACTTCTGCTTTATGCTACGCCAGACTCTGGAAACGAGCTGATTGGTTAAATAATAACATCGCGTCTAAATTTATTATCAAGGTACACACTCAAATTGCAAAATCAAATCAGAAACAGCAACAAAAAAGAAATGACAAATAATGTGGTCATAAATACTTTCCTAATATTTCGTTTATGTCATCAAGTGTTGGAAAAATAGACCATAGGTAACATGGACTACGCATGACATCATTTTACAGAAACCAACATCTAAGTCACATGACTCAGGGCACGAAGCCGAACATGTCATTACGCACTTACATGCACAATTTATGATATTTTGTTACAGATCAAATGTTGTGCTCTTTATTAGATGCTGAAAGAAAGACCTTCACACATGCTCAGATTATATAGTTGTTTTATATTCTACAGATTAGGTAAAGTGACGAAAATCTCAGTTGTGGATGTGAATTTCTTTAAAATACTTGCAGAGGTATTTCCATGTGTTGAAAGGTAGTATGGATGTTGGTCTAAATGGCTCTGAGCACTATGGGATTTAACTTCTGAGGTTATCAGCCCCCAAAAACTTAGAACTACTTAAACCTAACTAACCTAAGGACATCACACACACCCATGCCCGAGGCAGGATTCGAACCTGAGACCGTAGCGGTCGCGCGGTTCCAGACTGTAGCGCCTAGAACCGGTCGGCCACCCCAGCCGGCATGGGTGTTGGTCCTTGGATGTAAAACTTGATGAACGATTAAGATTCTGAGGTGACTTACCGTTTATATCTACCACACTACACCTGTATAATAAACGTTTCGTAATCAATTGCGCTTCCTATCTTGATATTGTTTCGGAATCTGTACTGGATGAAGCAAAAGTCAGAACAGACACGTGCTCATTTTGTGTAAATACCTGACATTATGCACCTAAGCGTATTTACCTTCTTATAAAAGCTTACTAAAGCACTTCACACATAGTCTTGTAAAATCGTTAGAAAACTAATGCTGCGTTCGAAATTGTTATTTGTCTTACACTTCTGTGGAAGCGGCGAACTGCAAGAATTGACTGTGCAAGAAAAGAAAGTCATTCTGTCACTTGTTAGATGAACTGTCAATACGTTTCAAATTGACCATGTGCGTAAACGATAGCCACAGCGTTATTGTTAGAAATTACGGAGAAACTAGGTTAACTGCACTACTAAAAAAATGTCGTGTGACGAGGGCCTCCCATCTGGTAGACCGTTCGTCGGATGCAAGTCTCTCGATTTGACTACACTTCGGCGACTTGCGAGTCGATGGGAATGAAATGATTATGATTTGGACAACACAACATCCAGTCCGTGAGCGGAGAAAATCTCCGACCCAGCCGGGAATCGAACCCGGGTCCTTAGGATTGACATTCTGTCGCGCTGACCAGTCAGCTGCCGGGGGTGGACACTGCACTACTTCATTTGCAAGAGTAGTATTACAGTTAGTTGGATTCTCAAAATCAGTGATTGATTTCAGCTATAAAAGAAACTCTGTCAACTCCAGTTCACACAGCGCGTAATGACAGGATCTCTGATTTCTGACCCGACCCACGTGATTTAGATGTTGGTTTCAATAGTTAACACGGCAGAGATAGGGGCATGCGCGATCTATGTTACATATGCTCCACAGTTAGAAATGACCACGTTTTTGCAGTCGCTAGTGCAAGAACATCTGAACAAACTAAAGAGAGTCTATGTAACGCAGATACTGCGAGAATAACAATCCCATGGAATAGGAGTTGTCCAGGAGAAATGATTTTAGGTTAGATCTAATACTTGCTTTAAAACCTGGCAACGGTTTACGTTGTTGGCCAGATGACAAAAAAACTCTTTTCCTGCGTACTGAAAACCTTCCTGAAACTCTGATGTTTCAGTACTAGGCAATAAACATCATTTTTGCACTTACTCGTATTGTTGCAGGTATGGACATAACTATTAATCTCAAATCACGATGGAATGTTTAAGACAAATTTTATTAGTGAATATAAGTATTATGATGATGAAGTTAAACTGCCTATCTCCTTGAAGAGCACCATGGGAGAATCTAACACACTCTTCTTACTGCTCGCTGTCATGCAATCTGTACTTTCCTTCTGTGTGATGAGCTACCCAGAAAACTATTTCATAAGACAACGTGGAGAGAAAATATGCAAAATATGTCAAGAGGTTGATTTTGTTGTTTCCAAGACCAACAGTTACGGTAAAAACGAAAGCAGCTGAATGCAACGGTTTAAGAAGCTCTGTAATATTCCACAATATTTCGGGAGAACTGCCGGATGTCTGCAACCTCCTGCCACAATATTTTGGCGCAAAGTCTTCTAGCCATTTCCAGGTGATACCGGCGAGAACGCATTGAGCTCTGGTATTTAAGACCACGCCGGGACATGCATGATGGATTCACCTGACGTTGCGCGTGCTCCACTTTAGCATGTCCGATTCTGCTGCCGCGCGCACCCTCCGTGGTGAAAACTCACGTCAGCGATATCAATTAAATTGATCATCACAGAACTACGCCGGCTAACGAGGACACGAAGTTTTTCAACGCGGCGTGGTCTTAAATACCAGAGCTCAGTGCTTCCTCTCCAGTATCACAATAATATTTATTTAATATTTCGTTATGAACCGACTTTCGGCTTCTTAGGCCATCGTTAGATAATTTAATACTAAACAGATAGTCCGCAAAAGTTCAGCGAGAATTCACAGCTTTGCAAAGATTGCTGCACAATGATATGTTGCATTTTATGAATATATCTATACAGAACACAAGCATAATGTAATATATAAAGAAATATTGAACAAATAAATCTTATGTTACAGTACATTAAAATATTAGAACTATATGAATATATGAGCCAAAACTGTTCTACAAGTGAGTAACGGCACAGGCTACTGTCGTGTGGAGAAACTGGTTAACGTGACGAACAGACCGAAGAAAGGGGGGGGGGGGGGGCAGGGTTGAAAGAAGTCTATGGACAGAGGGTGTGGAACAGTTATAACAAGCTTATTATCTGCTTGCGAGAGAAACAACTGGCTGCTGCTATTTTAATAAGATTAATGGAATTCACACTCTAGGTTGCAGAAATTTATAGCACAGCAAGAACGGATATCTGTCGCTGTCTGATGACGTAAGTGAATTGTATTGAACCAGTGTTTCAGAACGACTTTCAGAAAAAGTCGTATGCTTTCCAATTCGGGAGTCCGGTTGGGTGTGAAATTGTGAAATTTTGCACTGACGTGAACATAAATGAATGTTTTTTATGGAGGAATGCACAGATATACCAAGAGTGATTGGAAACAAACTTGCCGAGATTAATATTATTTCAAAGTACGATTATTAATAGCTCTAATGGTCAATTATCGCTGGTTTGTAGCCAATAGATGACCTTGTGAGGCATATTGGAAGGTGTCCATTATAAGAGGCAATCTCACGTAAACTGTTTTTACGAAGCTTCATCTCGCGAGAAACCTTTGCTATAACATCTCTGGCACTCTGACGGACGTTCTCGGCTACTTGGGCGGGCTACACGTGTTTCTCCGCCTGAGGTCTTTGAGGCGACTGTGGCCTCGAACAGTGTCGAGTGAGGGCTTGGTCGCCACACATGTGTGGCTTGGTTTTGAAGGAAAACAAAGCTTACTGCTTCAGTCTATTCCGTTTGTGCCCTCTGGAGTGAAGCTGTGTTTTTCTCGTACGTCTTACTGAGTGCTAACGATTGTGGCTGCATTTACATATCCTCAGAGAGGGAGCTATGCGTGAAAGCAGCAGTGGGCTTGTACTGGCGACGTGATTATAAGAAACACATACCCCTCATCTAGACTCGCCCATTCCTTAGGCAAGAAAATGAATTACCTTATTTTACGTCCTGACGAGTTGTCGTGGAATAGTGTGGTCGCATAGGCAATGTTATCGATTGGGCAGAAGAGGGGCACTCGCGGTTACGATGTGTGGCAGATTCCGTTCTGCTTACGTCTTGTTTCTTACTCGTGGTCAGGTTTGGCCAGGCGGTATTTCATTCACCAAAAGTCTTGGCATCTTATATATTTCTCAGGTTTACTTAGGGGGGGGGGGGGGGGGGCGGGGACTTTGTATGCGGGTGCTGAGAATACTACATAAACCATGTAACAATAACCTGATTGATTCTTGATGAATCCTTTTGCTTTTTGGGGCAAAATAATAACCCTTAAGTTAAAAGAAAAGTATTGTTTTTTTGCTATTTCATTCCTTTCATCAATGAACTATGGTTTATTAAGATAGTACTACTCAGTAATGATGAGACTTGCACCATTGCCTTATGTAGAGCCAGTTACAGATATATTCACGTGCTTTAATTCGATCGACTTTGTTCATTTGAAGCCACTTTTTCTGCGAACAATGAACTAAAACACGAAGTGCTACTTAACATTATAAATTATTTTCAAATTATTAGTTAATTAGTTGCATGTTCCATACATCAACGATTCCTTTACTGAAATGATGTGGAACGAGTCAGTTTACAGCGTATGTATAAATGATTACTGCTAATTTTAATGAACACGTTATTACATTCTTTTTAATTTTTATTTTTTTACTAGCCACTGATTTTTGATGGAAAATTCATCGTCAGTCGAATAGAAGTAGTTGTCCACGTGAAATGATCTTAAATTGAATTTAAAACTTGCTTCGCTACTTATCAAACATTTTATGTTATTAGGCAAGTGATCAAAAGTTTTTGGTGCTGCATATTGAACTCCTTTATGAGCCACTGGCTGCTTCAACAACGGCTAATGAAATTATTTTTCTCTCTCGTGTTGTAGGAATGGACATCACTGTTCTTCTGAAACCGTGATGGTTAATTTATGACGAATCTCGTTAACGAACGAATGTATTGTGACGGCGCAGTCATAATTACTGGCTCCTTGTAGAACAACTTACATGCAGAACGTGTATAATTGTCTCGTTATTATGTTTTGTGAGAACGTTACATCTATACGTCACGGCAGTAGTATGTTCAAATGGGACTTAACTGCTAAGGTCATCAATCCCTAAGCTTACACACTACTTAACCTAAATTATCCTAAGGACAACACACACACCCATACCCGACGGAGGACCCGAACCTCCGCCGGGACCAGCCGCACAGTCCATGACAGCAGCGACCAAGACCGCTCGGCTAATCCCGCGCGGCTCAGCAGTAGTAGATCATTTCAGATGCGAAAAGGATTTCCAGTGCGTTATGTATGTTTGGCTGTGAGAAACACTCAGATCTTCTAACAACATTATTTCCTTTTATTGACATTGCGCGGAAGGCATTTTTAATCAATGAAATTTCAAGTTGATCTTTCATGTCCATTACTTCTATCGTATTAACACATCCAATTTAACAAATACTATACAACAAGTGGGTACAGACGCATCAAACTTGGCACACTTTTTATTTCCTCTATGAGAACCACCTTTGTTTTAGTGGTAGCGTCCTTTACAGTAATGAAGACGTCCTCAGTCCCACGTTCGAACACCGCCGCAGCTTAAATTTTGAATGAAATAGTAATGACGGCTGAAGACCTCCGGCATACGAAGTTGGAGGCCGGAGGAGCGGACAGAGGTTCAGAGCACTCTCTTGTCCTTGGGATGCGAAACTGTCACCAAAAGCGGAAGAATCAGCAATGATAACGGCATGAGGGTGCAGAAGGCAACGAAAACCACTGCATGAAAGACTCATAAGCCTGTAAATCAAAAAGTGTCATCATGATTTCTGCATTGGCAGAAGATACCGTACTGGTCCACTATTCGGAACTCCGGAAAGGGGCTATCAAGGGAGAGATGACCATAAGAAAAATATTGAATAAATGGAAGGACGACGATCACCGAGTCGGGGCGTGTAAATTCAGCAATTTTGATCGTCACAGGGAAGCTAGAATATCTGCAAACGGAAAGGCTAAGGCTCAGTCCAGAAGAGCTGCGGGTGACAAGTTAGGAAGACAAGGATTTACAGCCAGATGAGTAAAGGGTAATATCAACACCAGAAGAAAATAGTAAAATGGGAGAAGGATTCGTTCTGAATACGAAGGTAGAGCGGAGACTGAGTTACTGTGAACAGTTCAATGATGTTACTCTCATCAGAATTGACAGCGGATCAACACTGATATTTCAAGTATACATTCAGACGTCACAAGGCGAAGATGAAGAGATAGAGAAAGTACATGAGGATATCGAACGGGTAATTAAGTATATAGAGGGAGATGAAAATCTAATAGGCATGGGGGACTGCAATGTGGTTGTAGGGGAATGGATAGAAGAAAGGGATCCGGTAGCACATGGGCTTGATAATAGGAATGGTAAAAGACAAAGACTGAGTTCTGCAATAAATACGAGCTAGTAAAAGCGAATACTCTATTCAAGAATTAAAAATGAAGGCCGGGAGATTTCAGCCAGATGACATCGTGATCAGGTTTGTAAGGCATACCCTGGAGCAGATGTTAACTCAGCTAACAATTTAGTAATAGTTTGAGATTGAAAATACTAGACAGGAAGGACCACTGTCGAAGAAGTGGGATACCGAAGTACTAAGCTATGCAGAGGTTGTCAGTTCAGTCGAAAAGGAACGGACATCTCAAAAAAGGGCAACCACGGGAGTTGGGAAGAAAGAAATAGGTACAAAGAAGGCAACTGCGAAAAAAACAAGGATGACAGAAGAACTAATTCAGTTAATCGATGAAAGAAAGAATAACAAAAATGTTCAAGAAAATGAAGGAATACAGAAATACAAGTCTCTGAGGAACGAAATGAATAGGAAGTGGAGGGAAGCTAAAGTGAAATGGCAGCATGAAAAATGTGAAGAAATCGAAAAAGGAATGGTGGTCGAAAGGATTGACTCAGCATATTGAAAGGTTAAAACACCTTTGGTGAAATTAGAAGCAAGGGTAGTAACATTCAGAGTGCAGTGGCAATTCCACTACTAATCGCAGAGGAGAGAGCAGATAGACGGGAGGAGTACACTGATGGCCCCTAAGAGGGAGGGGGGGGGGGTTGAGGGAAGATATTTCTGATGACATTATGGAAAAAGAAACAGTAATCGATATTGAAGAGATAGGTGATTCAATATCAGAATTAGAATTTAAAACAGCTTAGGAAGATATAAAATTTAATAAGGCTGTAGTGATAGCTAAGATTCCATTAGAATTTGCTTAAACGTTGGGGGATGTGGGAATACAAACCGACAATTCATGTTGCAGTACAGAATGTATGAGTCTGGCGATGTAGCATCAGACTTCCGGGAAAACGTTATCTAAATAATCATCGCACAGTGAGTTCAAAAGCCCATGCACCCAAGTTAGTAACAAGAAAAATTTATAGAACAGTGTAAGAGAAAATAGATTTTTGTGATAGGTGGCGATCAGTTTGGCTTTGGGACAGGTAAAGGCACGATATAGGTAATTCTGACGTTGCAGCTGATAATGGAAAAAAATGGTTCAAATGGCTCTGAGCACTATGGGACTCAACTGCTGAGGTCATTAGTCCCCTAGAACTTAGAACTAGTTAAACCTAACTAACCTAAGGACATCACAAACATCCATGCCCGAGGCAGGATTCGAACCTGCGACCGTAGCGGTCTTGCGGTTCCAGACTGCAGCGCCTTTAACCGCACGGCCACTTCGGCCGGCGATAATGGAAACAAGACTACAGAAAAGTCGAAACATATTCATAGGATTTTTCGGCTTGGATAAAGGGTTCGCATTGTAAAAGTTTGCAAGATGTTCGAAATTCTGAGGAAAATACGGATAAGCTATAGGGAAATACGAGTACGACAGCCAAGATAAGAGTGGACGAACCGGAACGAAGTACTCGACTTAAAAGCTGTAAGACAATGATGTAGTCTTTCGTCCGTCCTGTTCAATCTGTACATCGAAGGAGCAATGATGTGAATAAAAGAAAGGTTCTGGAGTGGAAATTCACGGTGAAAGAATATCAGTGATACGATTCGCTGACGACGCTGGTCTATCCTTCTATTCATAACGATTCCTACTCCCGTAATACGTTTCTCTGCCACTGTTAATATTACCCTATACTCATCGGACCAGAAATCCTTCTTTCCATTTGACTTCACTGCCCCTACTATATCTAGATTGAGACTTTGCATTTACCTTTTCAGATTTTCTAGCTTCTCTACCAAGTTCACGCATCTGACATTCCACTCCCCGACTCGTTGAATTGATCGTTTCGTTTGTTATTCAATCTTTTTCTCATAGTTACTTCCTCTTTGGAAGTCCCCTCCTCGAGATCTGAATGGGGAACTACTCCGGAATCTTTTGCCAATGCGGAGACACTTTCAGTTATAGGGCACATGTACTGTGGATACACTTTATCTGTCATTGGAACGGTAAGATTACTACTGGTTCACCAAAGGTTATTAAACTGAATCAATACACAAAATGTAAAGTGGAAGAAGGTGCCAAGGAATAAGTAGTGAAATTACACACAATTTTCAGTAACACTCGTTATCAAATTTGGTGCAAGACTTTACGATATAAAGAATAATTTGCAGACTAAGTCTGACATTGCAACTGCTATTTCTAGACCACGCTATTTGTAATAATTTACGGATTTTAATAATAAATGAAAAACATTTTTTTTTCTAAAAACAGGTTGGTTTCATTCGGGATTGAAGTGCATCTTATAATTGTCCAGTCTTTTGGCAACAGAACGCTATTTTGCAAAATAATCTCCGTTCAGTGGTACGGCCTTACGTCACCTTACTGTGATGACCTGTATACCCACATGGTACTAGGCTCCTCGTCAAGGTCAGGGCCCACGTCTTTCTGTATCAGCAACCTCCTCGTTATCAACGTACTGTTCACCGCGGGGCGCATCCTTCATTGCGCCAAACAAATGGAATTAGAAAGGTGCGAGAGCCCGGCTGCGGGAGGGACGAGGAAGAACAGCTCATTGAGGTTTGGACCTCCACTCGATGCTAGGCCTTTAGATGTCATGGGGAAGGAGAACTTTGTTTGCATCTCTGGAGCGACGGAGGGTGCGCACAGCCGATCGGCACATGGGAAGTCGGACAGGTTTGCACGACCTTTTCCCGATAATGATAGACACCTCGCCGAACGATTGACCGAGCTTTTGTTCATGGTCAGGTCTCCGCATGCTACCAGCAAGTGCCTATTACTGTATACGATGCTCTTGTCTTCCATCAATAGAAACTCAACGCCATTTTTCTGTTTGAAACGCACCTCCCTTACAGACGCCATTTTGAAGGTTGCGTTTAGCACTGACACCTATCGGAACTTCGTGAAACCATAGCGGTTGAAACGAGAATATTCTCGTCCCACAATATATTCGTTCTGTTTTCAACGGGCCGAGGAAAACTGATATAATTAACATTCACTTAAATGTTAAGTTAAGGTCTATTGTTAATTCATAAACTCTAGCATCCTACACAAGCCAACTACACTATGTGATGCATTTCTCTGTCACTGGACGATGCCGATGTTGGTGTATACTGGAAGGTAAGCTACTTTGAAAATTCTTGCGGATCGCCGGATGACGTATGAACGATCGACGCTTTCTCCTAATGCTGGCTACCGAACTTCGCTGTCAATAAACTGATGTAACGCCCACACACGCAGAAGGACATGCTACAGTTCGTTTATGCGGTAAGCGATCAGCCACTTTGATCACGCTCATCTGTCAAGTACCTAGGAGTATTTGTCTTGACATATCTGAAGGGAAACAGCAAAGTAATTTCGAAAGCGGAGAAGCAGACGCCAAAGTGACAATAATAGTCGTAATTCATCTTCCAAGGCGGTCACTCAAAAATGTCAATCATTTATTGAATAATGTAAGTTTCTGAATTGTGCTCGTTGGCAAGCACCCGTTCGCAACGAGGAACAAACAACAAAAGATTCAAGGAACAGCATTATGACCCGTTGCACGTCTGTTTAGATAAAGAAAAGGCGTCTCGGAATCGATCAACTACTTTCACTGAAAGACACTTGGGAGAACACTTTATGCCTTGTGAAAAACGGTACTCTCAATTTTTTCACAATTCAGCATCCACAAAGAGGCGAGGATCATACGAGTTCCTCAAACATTGCATAACGGTTACGATGGTAAAACCGGGGAATATCTCATATTTACAATGAGCTACAGAAAATATGTCATCCCCACGATTCGTTTGAGAAGGAGGAAAATAATGTAACATTCGCCAGCCACCATAGGTGAGTTTCTGGATACAAATATTGGTGTGAAACTAAAGGTGAAATTTCAGTAGTTAAGCATGACAAAACAAGAATGTGTTCAAAGTTTCACTGTCAGTGAACAGGTATCAGGAAGATCACGGATTTCATAATACACTCTGCCAAGACGTTTACTTTTAAGGGCTGGAACTTTTTCTGTTCATATATTCATTCAACGTGAATCATGGACAGTGGAAAAACAGGAACATAAGAGAATTGAAGAGTATGAGGTATGGTGCTACCGATGAATAATGCAAATTAGATGGACTGATAATGTAGGGAATAAGGAGGTTTTCCGGAGAACAGGAAAACGAAAGAACAAATAGAAAACACTGACAAGTAAAGGAACAGCTTCATAGGACTTGTGTCAAGACACCAGGGAAAAACCTCCGCTGTGCCAGGGGGGGTCGTAGCAGGTAAAAACTGTACAGGAAGACATAGATTGGAATACATCCAGCAAATAATTGAGGGCCTTGGATACAAGAGCAGTGGTGAGACGAAAAGGTTGGCGCAGGATAGGTTTCCTTGGCTGGCCGCATCAAACCAGTCGGAAGACTGATGACTGAAAAAATTTCATTTCTCTCATTTTTTCATCAAGTAGGTAGATAATATGGACCGTACACCTCTGAATAATATTCTTCAAACAAGTAGCACGGAATATATTTACATTTTTGTTGTTGTCTCTTAAAGTACGCCCTATATTATGACGTATTTCCCATCTTGCTGTCACAGTACACTTCTCCCTGTTCAGACTAAATTAATCTCTTTATTTTTGTTTTCCAAAGCAAACTTTTCGGCTTGGATTTTATAGAAACTGATACAAGATCACTTGGGCATTTATATCATCTACATCTACCTACATCTACATTTATACTCCACAAGCCACCCAACGGAGTGTGGCGGAGGGCACTTTACGTGCCACTGTCATTACCTCACTTTCCTGTTCCAGTCGCTTATCGTTCGCGGGAAGAACGACTGGCGGAAAGTCTCCATGCGCTCTCGAAGCTCTCTAATTTTACTCGTACATTCGTGATCTCCTCTGGAGGTATAAGTAGGGGGAAGCAATATATTCGATTCCTCATCCAGAAACGCACCCTTTCGGAACCTGGACAGCAAGCTACACTGCGATTCAGAGCGCCTCTCTTGCAGTGTCTGCCACTTGAGTTTGCTAAACATCTCCGTAACGCTATCACGCTTACCAAATAACCCTGTGACGAAAACGCGCCGCTCTTCTTTGGATCTTCTCTATCTCCTCTGTGAACCCGACCTGGTACGGATCCCACACTGATGAGCAATACTCAAGTATAGGTCGAACGAATGTTTTGTAAGCCACCTCCTTTGTTGATGGACTACCTTTTCTAAGGACTCTCCCAATGAATATCATTGTTGTCACGTCGGTTTCGTCTGTCATCGAATCACAAAAGAAGAAAACATTGGAGGACTAGCAGTTCGTTACGGTTAGCGACTACTTTGAGAAGCCGGCCAGAGTGGCCGAGCGGTTCTAGGCGCTGCAGTCTGGAACCGCGCGACCTCTACGGTCGCAGGTGCCTCGGGCATGGATGTGTGTGATGTCCTTAAGGTAGTTAGGTTTAACTAGTTCTAAGTTCTAGGGGACTGATGACCTCAGAAATTAAGTCCCATAGTGCTCAGAGCCATTTGAATCATTTGAACTACTTTGAGGACGAATGAGATGCCTTTGTTGTCACCAAAAATAAACTATTCGCTGTTTTTAAACAAATTACAACGAACATAAAAAGAGGTAAGTTAAGGCACAATTGTTTAAGTGACCTACATTATTTAGGAGAAATATTTACCCAGCCTCTGTGCCTTGAATAATGTATTTCGTGTCACAATTGAATTCCAGCGGTGCACAGTAGTTTGTGCCAATGCTGATCTCGCACTCCGGTCGCGGCAAGAGGCAGGGGTATCAGTGAGTTGGCGCACGCAGTGCCATACCGATGTTAGCTGTGAGGTGCCGCACAGCAGAAGGCAATCTGGAGACTGGGACGGAATCGGCCACATCAGAGGCCTTGCCTGGAGGTCGTACTCGGTAGCAGAAGAATGTTCGATGAGGCCCTCGGGGCTCGCAGCGCGCTGGCAGACTTTATTTTGTACCGGCGTGGCTGACCCAGTGAGCTGCTGGAGTTGGCACAGTTCCATGTACTCGGAGGAAGTGCGGCCACTATTCCTATGAGACGGGTGGAGATGGTTGCAGGTGTAATCCGCCGGCCAACACGAGCAATTCCTTGAGGAAGCTCAGCAGTGCTGCCGAGAGTAGAAGCGGTTGCCAGCAACACAGTTGGCCGCAAACGATCAGCACTAGATGTGGTCTGCTGTCACCGAAAGGCCTCGTTCCGCTGGAGCAGCACGTGG
Source organism: Schistocerca serialis cubense (assembly GCF_023864345.2). Taxonomy (NCBI): domain Eukaryota; kingdom Metazoa; phylum Arthropoda; class Insecta; order Orthoptera; family Acrididae; genus Schistocerca; species Schistocerca serialis. Next base: position 816,176,834 of record NC_064641.1, on the reverse strand, counting down.
AGTTTGTAGTGCTATAGGATATGGCAGCTGGGAGGCAGAAAAATTTTGCTGAAGTTAGTTTTCCAATACGACGATTCGCGCTTACTTGCGAAATCTTTTTGTTATCACCGTTGAGTCTGTGGTGACTTAGTGTACCGCAAAGATTTTGAGAAGCAGTGGACCAGCTATTGTGCAAATGAAAATATATAGAGTTTAGATGAAATACGGTGAGGCCCTGCAGATCCTGAATATTGTAAAGCAGTGAATTATCTCAGGAATGCTGTTTTAGTGATTGATTTTCAATTATTCAAGTTGCCTTTCTATGTGTCTTGATAACTGATGTATGTTTCATTATTTTATCACTGTAGATTGTATGCGTTACCTGTGTTGCCTGTGCATGTTTACTCAAGGTCACGGTCATAATGTGGTATCCTCGGGCTATGTTGTTGGCTATTGCATGACGAAGTACACATACTGTATAATGTACTAGGTTAACATTTTCTGACTGAAAATTCATTTATACCCCCTTATGATTTTTATTATTATTGGGCGTTGGTGACTTATTTTGAGGAATTTTCGTGCTACACTACCTAGAAACATTAATGCGACCACATGTCGAGAGCCTAATAATACACTTCTTTCAGCGCAAACCGCTGCCAAACGCGCACGAAGAGGCTTAGTGACGTCCTGGGAGGTATTGAAATAACCCCTTACAAAAATTTATAAATGACAGTGCTGGAAACCTCTTGCGTTATTTGATTTTCAAACAGCTGTGCAAAACTGTACGTACTCAGACACTTCTCTCTTTACTTATTCTGATTATCACTAAACTGACACACAATATTTTTAGCGCTACGCAATCTGACTTTCAATAATCCCTACAAAAGAACGGCCCTCACTAACAATAACCTATACCTTTCATGAATTAATTACCTCATAAAAATCTTCGTTACTCGAACTACTGCAATACAGCGAGCGCCAATACTGCCAGCTAAATGAAAGATTCTAACTACTGAAGGCACTAAATACTGATAGTTGCAGTTAGCAAATCAAAGATTTCGATAGAGAACAAACAATGTATTTACCTTAATAGTGTTCAAAAGGCAAAATATATATAGCAGTTCATGACATCCAGTCTTAAAATTTCCTTTTTCTGACGGACACACGTCCAGATCGCCGCTCTCAAAACTCTGCCATCTCTCTCCCCACAATCACCACTGCTGGCGGCTCACCTCCAACGGCACAACTCTACGCGCTGTTCACATCCTACAATAGCAAATATTCCACAGACTGTACAGAGCGCGGCCAGTGATATTCATACAGAGCACTACGTGGCGTTACCAACATAAAAACCTAAACAGCCTACTTACAGTATCAGCAGGTGTTTGGAGTCATGCCGACTTCAGTGCCGTGGGCAGGTGCGCTAGTTTCCTCGACCGAGAATCCATGGCGCGAACGGCCTGATCTAGGCCTCCTCACAGATTCTCAGTTGGGTTTTAATTTGGGGAGTTTGGTGCCCAGGGGCGTACCACAAAGTCGTCCTAGTGCTCTTTCAACCACGCACATACAGTTCGAGCTGTGTGACATGTTTCATTGTCCTGCTGGTTCATACCATCGTGCCGAGTATAAACAGACTGCATTTAGGGGTGCACGTGGTCCCCAAGGATATATGTATAGTTGTATTGATCTACTGTGCCCTCTTGAATGACGAGGTCACCAAAATCTTACCCTCCGACATGGATTCTTCCGATGATTGTTCAAATGGTTCAAATGGCTCTGAGCTCTATGGGACTTAACTCCTGAGGTCATCAGTCCCCCCGACGATTGTTGCAGGATGTTTGTTTTCAGTCCTTTCACGCTGTGCACGCCACTAGCCACCTGTCAGATTGCGCAAAAACGTGTTTCATCTGAAAAGTCCACCTATTGCATCCCAGTGGACGTCCTGTTGCGGTATTGGCGTGGGAATTCCAGCTTTCGTCGTCGATGAATAGCAGCCATCTTGACTGCATGATGCAGGAGCCCGCTGTAGAGACCTACACGCACTAACATTATTTGAACGTTCGTTGAGTAGACAATGTTGGTAGTTCCATGGTTCATTTGGATAGTCAGTTGCTTAACAGTTGCACATCTATTCGCCTGCACACATCTCCGCAGCCGTCATTCATCCCTATTTTCGATAGCGCCCTTTTGTCATCCATGGTGATATGGCTGCACGCGGTTTACACACTTAGCCGTTTGAAAATGCTTCCTCCCTTGGCTCGAAACCAATGATCATACACATTTGAATGTCAGATGAATTGTTCCATCTCCGCATTAGGACAATGGCTGAACTGCTTTCCGCGTCTCTGCCCCCCCCCCCCCCCCCCCCTATCGTTGACGTCGAACATAGGTGGTGGTCACATTAATGTGACTGGACCTTGTACAGCATCAGGTGTTAAGACACTTAGAGACTTAATCATGAACTCCTAGTTCGTTTTGTCTTACGCATGCATCGTTGTAGTGGTGCAGTTCATACTGTTAATAAAATTAAATGGTAGTTGGCTAAAAGTCCACGCTTGCACAATCCTAGGCAACCTCGACTCCCACCGAAATCCTACCCACATCGCACTGGTTAGCACATGGGACTCGCATTCGGGAGGACTACGGTTCAAACCCGCATCCGGCCATCATGATTAGATTTTTAGTGTTTTCCCTAAATCACTTTAGGGAAACGCCGGGATCGTTGGTTTGAAAGGGCACGGCCGATTTCCTTCCCAATCCTTCTCTAATTCGAGCTTGTACTCTAATGGTCTCGTTGTCAACGGGACTTTAAACGCTAATTTCCTCCCTCCTTCGCCACTCTTCCATCCATTTCAGTAAAAGAATAAAAGAATGTGGATTCTATGCAACGACCTAAGATGTACTACATCTTTCTCTCAGAAAACTTACAGGTATGTACCTGTACAGAAAGCCTAACTAGATAAAGAAAAAGGAGTCAGCTGAAAATTCATCAATGGAGGAAGAGAAGACTATTATTTTGAGACGATGGATTACTGTTCGGGCGGAGTTCATTGATTTGTGCTTGTTTCTCTTAAAAAACATCCTTTACAAATAACTATACCGAATTTAGCACTTCAAGCTAAACAGCACATAACAATATAAAACAAAATGAAAATTAATTTTAAAATGACTAATAATAATTTAAAATGATCGGAGGGAGAAACTATGGAAAGAGAAAAGCATAACAAATGAGAGTTTTATTGCTCGTACTTCTGTGTGGGTCGAGGCAGCTAAGAGAAGTCACCCAAAATGTATCCAGCATGAATAATTATATCGAGGTGCGGTTTTCACCAAGTTACAGTGGACAATGCAGAGAATTTCCTGACGTTCGCAGGAAAGTTTTTTCGCCGAATTATGACACCTGCTTTGTTTTTCTTTTCTAATGGAACTATATACCCGTACTACTTTTTCTGTGACATTTGAAAGAAGCTCCTAAGAGAGCTTCAACGATATAACATGTATATGAGCTGACCAAATAGTATAAAACCTTTATCCCACAGTCAGGAGAAGAGGTCCCACAAATTTCTGAGCTGTTATACAAAATGTAAGCAAACATGTAAGTCAGGTTGTTTATTGTGTTCACGCATGCGCTTGAAGCCCATCAGTCTGTGCTCTGCTGCTGTAGCAGTCAGAAAAGTTCCTCGTAAAACTACTGGAACATTTATAATTTATAAGACAGTCGAAAAGGTTAATATAGTACGCGGCAAGTGTCGCTAAACTATCAGAGTACCGCTGCGGTGGTTTGCCAAAGAGTGTCCAGATCGTGCGAAACACGATCTGTTTTCGCAAATAGTATAGAAAAACGTTTTACGAAGTGAAAGTGTGGAGAATGAAATATGCCAAGGATAATGAAAATTAACTGATGAAAGAAATGAAACTAACATTTTAACAGAAGTAATGGACAATTTAAATATAATCAAGAGCCACGTCGGAAGCACATGATGGATCCAATCAAACAAGTGTTCTGATTGTTTTGAGTCGTGCCAATATGACAGACTCTCTTGAAAAGACATAGGGGGAGCAGCTGACGTCCAAGACGCGTAAAATAGTCTGCAGACTCACCAAACTTAGCACTTCTATAACTTCATCTTTGGAGAAAATTAAAAGGAGAGGTCTATTAGGAAACACCGATTATTCCTGACGGCAGTAAATTCGTTATAACATGAACCTGCGCCGCCGTTGGCTCTTGATAAAATTCAACGTAAAGTATTGTTTTTGAGCATTTGGTAAGGCAGCCGTGATAATAAGACATGAGCCGTATCTGAGTCATGTGTTTGCTCGCATTTGTTATAATAGGGTAGACGTCTTGTAGAACCTCTTCTCCTAACGGACACACGGTTGTTTGCGGAACTGTCGTCTTGTTACTATTTGATAAAGTCCCATACATGTTACGACGTCGAAGTTCTTTCAGAAGCTTCTTTCAAAGGTCACAGAAAAAAGCATATAGTTCCACAAGGACAGAAAACAAGTCAGTGTCGCAATTCAACAAATATAAACGATAAAAATTACACGTGTGCATCAGGGAAATAGCCATTCTTCCGTTATAACTTGGCGAAAACACCAGCTCGATGTATTTATACATTCTGGATGTATTTTGAATGGCTTTTCTTAGCTGCCTCATCCTGTTTATTTGGAGGTGATGATAATTTGCAATCCTGTCACCATTTTTATTATTCTTAACGAATGTCAGAGACACAGGTACTCTACGTCGAGTTCCCAGTCTGCAGTGCCAGGGCAGCAGTCGAACATTTTCTGTATCCAGAAAGGAACGTACAGGACCTGCAACATGCGGTCGTGCATTATCCTGCTGAAATTTAGGGTTTCACAGGGATCGAATGAAGGGTAGAGCCACGGATCATAACACATCTGAAATATAACGTCCACTGTTCAAAGTGCCGTCAATGCGAACAAGAGGTACCAAGACGTGTAACCAATAGCACACCGTACCATCACGCCGGGTGATACGCCAGTATGGCGATGACGAATACACGCTTGCAATGAGCGTTCACCGGATGTCGCCAAACACGGATGCGACCATCATGATGCTGTAAACAGAAACTGCATTCATCCGAAAAAATGACGTTTTGCCATTCGTGCACCCAGGTTCGTCGTTGAGTACACCATCGCATGCGCTGCTGTCTGTGATGCAGCGTCAAGGGTAGCCGCAGCCATGGTCTCCGAGCTGATAGTCCATGCTGCTGTGTCCGCAGCTCGTGGTCGTGTGGTAGCGTTCTCGCTTCCCGCGCTCGGGTTCCCGGGTTCGATTCCGGGAGGGGTCAGGGATTTTATCTGCCTCGTGTTGACTGGGTGTTGTGTGATGTTCTTAGGTTAGTTAGGTTTAAGTAGTTCTAAGTTCCAGGGGACTGATGACCATAGATGTTAAGTCCCATAGTGCTCAGAGCCATCCATGCTCCTGCAAACGTCGTCGAACTGTTCGTGCAGATGGTTGTTGTCTTGCAAACGTCCCCATCTGTTGACTCAGAGATCGAGACGTCGCTGCACGATCCGTTACATCCATGCGGATAAGATGCCTGTCATCTCGACTACTAGTGATACGAGGCCGTTGGAATCCAACGCGGCTTTCCGTATTACCCACCTGAAACCACCGATTCCATATTTTGCTAACAGTCATTGGATGTCGACCAACACGAGCAGCAGTGTCGCGATACGATAAACCGCAATCTCGATAGGCTACAATCCGACCTTTATCAAAGTCGGAAACGTGATGGTACACATTTCTCCTCCTTATAGGAGGCATCACAACAACGTTTCACCAGGCAACGCCGGACAACTGCTGTTTGTGTATGAGATATCGGTTGGAAAGTTTCCTCATGACATCACATTGTAGATGTCGGCACCGGCGTTAACCTTGTGTGAATGATCTAAAAAGCTAATCATTTGCATATCACAGCATCTTCTTCCTGCCGGTTAAATTTCGCGTCTGTAGCACGTCATATTCGTGGTGTAGCAATTTTAATGGCCAGTAGTGTATTAATATTATTGCTGTACTGCTATTCAGCTATTACATTTGTCCATGGCAGGTCATATCCTTGTTCTCAAGTCTGGTACTTAAGAGGGGCGGCCGGCCCGAGTGGCCGTGCGGTTCTAGGCGCTACAGTCTGGAACCGAGCGACCGCTACGGTCGCAGGTTCAAATCCTGCCTCGGGCATGAATGTGTGTGATGTCCTTAGGTTAGTTAGGTTTAATTAGTTCTAAGTTCTAGGCGACGGATGACCTCAGAAGTTAAGTCGCATAGTGCTCGGAGCCATTTGAACCATTTAAGAGGGGCGTTCAATAAGTAATGTAACTTTTTTTTCTCGACCAGAAAATTTGCGGAATTTGTCGTGGGCCATCGTAGAATAGCTCCACTTCGGCCTCAATAGTTTTATGAAGTTCTGAGTGGTGGTGGCACTATACGCTGCTTTTAGAATGGCGTCTGTAACGGACGTGCGTTCGAAGCAGAGTGTTCTTATTGAGTTTCGAACATCGCACGTATGCATAGTTGCTTGCAGAATGTCCATGAAGACCTAAAAGTGAACTGGGGTACAATGAGTCGTTGGTCGAGGGGACCGTCATCATAGCAACTAAATCGTGCAAACCTGCCCGATCTCCTGCGAGTAGGCAGGCCGCACGCAGCTGTAACACCTGCAACGTTGGAACGTGAGGACACTGTCATTCGAGTTGATCGATGGATCATTATCAAACACCTCGCTGCACAGCTACATGTCTCTGTTAGTAGTGCTCACAAAACTTCATTGGAGTGTTCCACCTCATTCAGCATACAGCACGTATCTCGAAATTAATTAGTTCCATCTGTTTGCCCAAATGAAAGATGCATTCCGCGGTAAGTAGTAAGTGGAAGACGGGGAGGTTGGTGAACAAGAAGGCGCTGGCTCTGACGTCGACCAGTAGAGTTTTACGATGTAGGCACACAGGCGTTTGTACTAATGTGGCGTAAGGCCATCGTATGGAACGAAGATTACGTTGGAAAATATGGTTTCGTAATTGGGGAATAACATGGCGTACTGGAATTCTGAATAAACTAGCTTGCGTGCAGAAAAAAAATCTGTTGCACCACTTATTGAACGTCTCTCGTACAAACTAATGAGCACGCTTTCGCCTCATAGTTTCAGTGAAACTAGCAGCTACTACCACAATGATACATTTAACCCTATGATACTGGAATGTCCTCTTCGGAGTACTCTTGTACAGATTAATATTTTAGCATATGTGAACTGTATCGTAGTCACGAGTATTCCGATGAGGACATTCCAGTCTGATATGGTGAAATGTATCTCTTTTTCTACGACTGGAGCTGGGTTGGTCCAGTTTAATCTGTAAGGACTGGTCGCGGTCAACCAGTGAGCAAGATCATTAGTTGCTCCACTGCATTTCTGGCTAGCAGCCGCATAATTTTCGCTTCTCCTCCTTCTTCTAATATTTAGGATTGATATCGTTCAGCTATGGGCGCATTTCGGCAGAAAGACATGCGGTTCACTCTGTAGATGAATGGCTGATATATGGCAGAAATACGAGGGCGAAGCGGAATTTGTTGCTGTACTCGCCCGAAATTTAATAAAGCGATCATAGCGCCTTGAAGACATGAAGATGTACGTCAAGACCATTAGCTGCGTCGGCATGAATCATCTGGAGTCTCTCGCTGTTAATAGGGGAAAAGCAACAGGTGCGCCGCGCGGAATTATCATAGCGGTCTGGGGCGCTGCCGTCATGGACTGTGCCGGCTGGTCCCGGCGGAGGTTCGAGTCGTCCCTCGGGCATAGGTGTGTGTATTTGTCCTTAGGATAATTTAGGTTAAGCAGTGTGTAAGCTTAGGGGCTGATGACCTTAGCACTTAAGTCCCATAAGGTTTCCCACACATTTGAACTAACATTTTTTTTTTTTTTTTTTTTTTGCAACAGGTGTAATAGAGGCAGCATGCTTATCAGCTAGTGGGTACCAGAATCTGCAGTAAGATATGACCAGTCGTGGAGGAAAATGAGTGAATACCATTACTCTGTATGGATTTTGTGGAAAGGGACCGTGTAGTGCCATGCTTTGTCATGCAGGTCATTAGTTGCTTCGTTGTGAACCGTTTGGAGTCTCTTACTGATACTTGGGGAAAGTGAATACATTTGCCTTCCAGTGGTGGAGAGATTCCATCTTCTTTCAACAAGTCAATTGCGTTCACTGTGATGGAGATACGATTGTATCTTCGAGAATCAAATATTTTATTTGATGTGTGCTGACTTCCTTAACACAACAGATGGCTGCGCTATTGTATGTTAGCAGGTAGATTCATAAAATACTATAATCGTGTAGCACAGCGCTCCCAAACAAAGAAGGATGATTTACTTCTGTGAGTTCGGAGCGCCGCCTGCTCGCATTCAGTCGTTTTGAAACGTTAACAGCCGAGAGATTCCTCTTTGGTGGGCTGTCGGTTCTCCAAGCAGCGCCCAGAGGCAGAGCGCAACAATTTGTTTCGGCTCGTCCTGCGGGACTCACCGGTAACAGCGTTAGCGAATAATGTTGGCGGAACGAGGGGGGTGGGGGGGGGGGGGAGGGGAGGGAGGGAGGCTCAGAGTTCCTTAGCCGGGAAGACTGCGTGGTCGGTAGGAAAGCGCGTTGCCAGGAATAAGCACCTTCCCAGGATCCTTCACGGGCAGCTGGGGCGGCTAACTGAAGGCTAGCGGTAGCCAGGAGGAGGTCTTTGGGGGACTGGTTCGTGAACAGAAGAGAAAATCTTGAAACATTTGACAACAGACTTTTAAAAAAACGTTGTTGTCATAAATTGTGGATAAAAGAAATTTCAGTAAACATAGTTGTCTAGAAAAACTCTTTAATTTTCAAAATTAAGTTAGAAGACTAGTCCACATTTGGTTTAGTTTGTTGTAAGACTCTAAACAAACTTTCAGCCCAATATCGTTAACAGATTTTAACCAATGCGTACCAGAATAACAAAAAAAGTGAACTTACGGGACACTGAAATTAAACTTAAAACTTGTTTCCCTACCTACCATGCATAACACTAATGCATCCCAGGTCCGTATTCATCTGGTTTCTTGTGTGGTTCTCCCTCCATTTTCTTTTTCAGAGTTCTTATTCTTGTTCCTTGGTGGCTTTCAACATTCATTTCTCCGCTTCGAACAGTCAGCTGCTGTCAGAGGCAATTAAAGATCTTTGCAAATATAGTCCATCACGTAGCAAAGCATCCAGCACACCTGTTTTCAAAGTATTTATTCCTATTCCAACTAGAACAGTTTTTGGTATCCAGTCCCATATACAATTGTTAAAACTTACATACGGGTTTTGAGTCGTACCAAGTAATTACTTCTTTAATAATCTTGTGTCACTAAGACATTAAACACCAAAAAGTCATAAAAACAAATAAGTGAGAACAGTTTTTTGATTTCAGCAAAGCTATTTCTGTGACATAGGGGGCGTCATTGTGTGTCTGTGTGCTCCTTTTAGTTCATCTAATTTTCTCGATGTAAACTTCTCCTCCTTCAGAACCCTACAGACAATTTATTAAGAAAAAATTTATAAATTCGATTTTCTGACATCCATGCACTAATCGGCTTAAGCGCAAAGAGAAAGAGTCACATGACCTAGGAATAGCTCTCGGCGTGCTACAGTGGCGGCGACCACTGACGCATCTTGTAATATTTCTGGCTCTTGCACTCATTGTTACTTCCTTGTCGTCCAAACCATCTTAAGTGTTGCAGCAGGCAGTTACTGTCACAACAATGTATCTATCGCTGACTGTCATCAAGTCAAGCTGTCACTTGTCGGTTTGTACATGTCAGTACAGTTAGGTGAGATCCTCCATTAGGTGATATGGGGCCAGCAGTTCCGTTCTACACCCTGACTGGCTACTACTGGGGAGGAGTGGGGGGAGGCTTTTGCTCTACAGCCCGTTACTTCAGTACCATTCAATGAACAAAGACGACTTCAAACAGGAATTGATAAAAGCTTAAAGTTTTCGTCAAAGCCCACATTAGGACTTACTTTTTAAAACAACCCGCTTGTAACAACTGTAAAATGTGGAAAATATGAACAGCCCGAATCATTTGTTGCGCTAATATGTGGGAACACAACCTCCAAATACAAGGAGTATTTATAAAGTAAGTTCCGATCGGCACGAAATAGAAACCACTGTGAAAATCAAAAATCTTTTATTTGGACTAGTTAGATACAGCATCCAGATACTTAACTACATAGTCACCTCTCCGACGCAGACCTTTGTCGTACTGTTCTAGCAACTTACAAATACCCTCTTCATAGGAGACAGCCGCCAGTGCTGTACGCCACTTCTCTACGCTGGAATACAGTTCGTTTTGTATGCAAATTATTGTCTTCAGAGCTCGCGGATCATGTGAGCAGAGATGAAACTCAGAGAGAGCTAATTGCGGCCTGAATTTCGGTGACACTTCGCATCCAAAACGCTGTAGGAGCATCTTCATTGCCCCGCAGAATGCGGCTGAGAATTGTCTTGAAGAAGGAAACGCATGACAGTTACGTTATGTGGGCTGCTTCAGACGAAATATCTCTCCAGGCCCTCGTATTCGGAGGGAGATAATATTTTCTAGGCTTCTTTACGTACTAACTGTGCGTTAAGAACTAGAAAAGAGTGACGTGACGCGATTGAGAGCGTGCTAGAGACCCCACCCAACACATCTGTGCAAAGATTCGTGTGATTTTCACAGTGGTTCTCATATCGCGACCGATCGGTACTTACTTTCCGAATAGCCCTCGTATTCCGTAAAAGAAAACATTGCCCACCTGAGACTGTCTCTTTATATCGTTTATTTGCTGTGATATTGAAAAGATTTTAATAACGTGTCCTTATAAAGCATCAATAAAAAAGAACATTCCAATACGGAAGAGAAATAGGTAACTTGTGTATGATCTCGAGAACTCAAAAACGTTATAATCACACAGCCTTAAATTAGGTATATAGTCATTGTCCATTATTTACTTATGCAGTAACAATATGCAGCGTATTACGCGAGATGTTCCCACGACACTACGATTCCCAATCCACAAGTGAAACCACACATGAATGACAGCTTGTCCTTTATGGAATACTATCGAAAGGGCAGTAAAATATATAAAAGTTCCATTGACGGCGAACATAACGGCCATTCGCTACAGAAACACAGCATACCATGTGCGAACCATAACTAATACACTAGTAACATCAAAACACAGACAAGAGTGATAATCCTGTTTGAACTTCTGCCGAAGATGCACTCACAGATAGTATTCAATTCTTTCAGTATTGTATTTCCATTCCTGTTACATAGTTTGCAGAAGTAGCAAATAGTGATAATTAAATATTATGCTCCGAAATATATAACACATAACATTATTTACATTGTCAAAACGGTACAAACCGAGTTACATGAATGTAAAAATATGTACATATAGTAAGATGACTGTAATACAAGTAACATTCATTTTAACCAATTCAAAGAACGACATATGTAGACAAAGCACGCTAATATAATAGAGTATACATCACATTAGTTTATCTAAGGGTGAAACAGGTAACTCAAAGGACTGGATATTATCAAAACTTGATCTCCAAGTTATAATGTTCGTAAAATTAGTACAGAGCATAGATCTAATAATCGGAACGTCAAATGTGTCCGTTACAAACACTTTCGTATATCAATTACTTATCCACGAAGTACAATTATAAGAACAACCTTTAAGAGGAGGTGTATCAATACACATCCCAAGATTACCAAGAATTATCGTGGATGCAGGTAGGGAAGATAATTTCGTTATACATTTAAGAGTAACAATATCATGAAAACATTTTCAAATTATGGTACATATAACGTAAATATTAATTGTATATTACATGATGGTTAAAGTAAATCATTCAACATCAATGGCCTACAATCTCAGGAAGTCCACACATCTGCAAGCATGGTTTCATATGTATCGGTGATATAAAACATGACAGTGCTTCGGGTGACCGAGTAAAAGCTACTGAACAGAAAGAGTGACCACTATAACAAGCGCAAATGATGACTTATATTCTCTTGTTTTGGTGTATACTGTTATTCGAATAAGTTTTAGCTCAAGTACAATTAATAACGTACACAAAAATTGTTTGCCTTATGAATAAAACATAGAAAAATACGTATTAGTGGCGTTACAGTTTCAAAGGTTAAAAATAAGATGCAAAATACAAGAAACAAAAATATTTCCGTTATGGATCTAAATTAATGACTAAGTTAAAAACCAGTGGAAATAAGGCTGTGGCCGTTATTCGCTATATAAAACTCAAGAGATCCATTCATATCTTGTGGTACCTGTTATAAAAGCAAAGAGTCTGAATATGGTAAAGCTGTAACATGATAATACAAATGTCAATTTGACCACTCTCATTCATAATGCTAGTCAGGAGGGGGAGGAGCAAAGGAGGGAAAGTACTACAAATCTACCACAGCAAATACGTAAATTACTAGTATTAACTACATTTCAGTCTTCACCATAACACGTGCTTGAAATTCTGTTAGAAGTTTCTATTTTTTAAATCTCATTGTTCATTGCCTGTTTATTGAAGTCAATATAAAATTCATTTTCTACTAAAATACTTATTAGCCTGCCTTTGTTGAGGATATGCATGACTTCCAATGTATCAATATTAGTAGAAGTATGAGTGCTATTGAATAACTGCGCCCTAGATGATGATTTATAATTTTCAGTAGTGTTCATCTGTTCCCTTAATCTCGTATCAAAACTCCTACTTGTATGCTGCATATAGGACTTGTCACTGCCACTTCAGGTAATTTCGTAAATGTCGGAATGCTTCAGTGGTTGTGCCTTCTGTGTCATGGTGCGTTTTACACATTCATCGTCAGTGCGGAAGCCTGTTTTGCACATGAGTATTATGAAACGCATTTCCTCTTTTATATATGTCCATAATAAGGTAGTACAGTACATATCAGTTGCTCCTTAGCTAGTGTGACTCGATTGCATCAATAATTTCATTTTCATATCCATTCTTAACAGATTATTCGCTGATGTTCCCTTTAATTTTATTATTGTCTACCGGAACATTGTTACGTTAATAATAATGGATTGAAAAACGGTTGTACTAAGTGAATATGGGAGACATGAAGTGACGTGAATGATTTCATCAGTAATTGTGGTTTTCGATGAAGACCAAACCTGTGGAATCCCCAATTATCACTAAATATCAAACATAAGAGGTACATTGAACGTTATTTTTATAGTTCCACTGTGAAGTTAGTATTGGGATGTACATTATTTAATTGTGTTAGCATGCAATCTGTTTCATTCGCAGCACCATTAAACAGACCTAGCGTATCGTCATCGTGTCTTTCGCCGTACACTACACAGTCAACCGTGTTTCTGTGTTTCCCAAAGGACTTATTGTCAATACTAGTCAGAAATATGTTCACTAATGTACCAACAACGTAACTCACCAGGGCCAAACCATAGGGTATGGAATAGATTAAGCCATGGAACTAAAATAAACGAAAGAACCAACCGAAGGGGGGTCTATAATCCTAACAAATTCTTCAATGCCAAATTTGTTATGTTTAGGAAATTACACTCAATTAATTCAGTAATTAAATATTGTGTTCTTTGAAACAATTTAAAAATTACGTTTCTTATGCCCGTTTTCACACATGCCCCCAACCTTTACGCTATTCATATTTATAGGTTTACCTGTTACATCTTTAGAACTGATCCTACCCCTCATGTAATGTGCATATTTCTATATCACCTAATACATAATATCAAACTGTAATGGTGACAGCTATAGAGGATCACCTTTGGCTTTTTCCAAGAACACACTGAACAGCATTAGCATTCCCATAATTCTGACATACTACATCTGGACAATTGCTCTAATGTTATGGATTCATATCTCCGATATTTCTGATAACACTGCATGTGCAAGGCCGTGTCAGTGTCCTTGGAAGGCCACCCTGACGCCTCACTCTCTCCCACCCACACTCCACCAGGACCGTCCGTCTCACGTGCCCACCCATCTCCAGTCGCCCATTCCCCGCGCCCCGCACCATTGTTCGTCGTGGAATTTTCTGGATGCGGTGCTGTTTAATACACACTTGCGAAGACCTTATTTATTGTAAACATAAATGTGCTCGGAAGTATCTGAACGGTCTGGGTCAAACATGTGTCACACATCTGTCATGTCAGCATCTCATGCGTGCCACACTGGCATAAGGTGCCTAAAAGTCTGTAACTAATTTAGTGCTCTTCGGTTACTGTCCGTATTTCGTGTTAAGAGTAGCAGTATGTTCGAGAGTATCTCACCCACCTGCACATCATTGTGCTCCAAAGTACTAAAGTGATCTATGCATCGACGCGATACCAAAGTGTAATTATTAAAGTTAGATTGCATGAACGTGATCAAGTCATCGTCTTCTTGGCCTATTGCCGGGACTCCACTACTTTTGGACACCTTGCCCTGCCCTCTTATTTGGATATTTATTATAAATAACAAACTATTTATGTTATTGGTCCAACTGCGCGAGTTTCGGCCAATGCTCTCGAAATTATGTCAACGTCAAGTTGTTTTGCGCCCCACTGGTCTCCCAATATTAATGTAAAATATTTTGATAGCAGAGTGTGAATAAATGTGATATATTCTGCATTGTGCTTAAAAAGTATTCAAACGTTATCAAGAAACAACTTCACATTCCTGCTCTTCTCCAATCATAGCTCCACTGCTATCGACCAAATCGACTTCGATTCTTGGACTGTACTCTGTAATGAGAGCATAAGGGAGTGGATATTTGTTAACAAATTTATTTTAGTAATATCCTAATTATGCATGAAAGTCTATACGCTGTAGTGGAAGAGTATTATCAGTAGACTTAAAAATGATGGTAAGTGCTCAAGTAAGGTATCTCGACCTTAAAGTGTGTTGGCATAGTCTGCAAAATGATGGGAAATATTAACGTAAGGTACTTTGGCATTACGATGTGTGTGTAGTTACATGGTAAATTCCACAAAATGACGCTAAAATTTTTTCTCCTCCAGGCAACTAGGCAGACCGTATCACTGCCATTCATATGTTAGAGATGCATGCTTCGATTTCGTAGAGGATTTGTCGATAAGACTGCAGCGAGCCTGAAATAAGTTTTCTTGCTAGTCTCAGCCCGTCCTGAAAAACGCTCACATAAATTTCTATGTAGTCGGTGAGTGTGAGTTGATAAGTACTTTCGCAAGCTTCAACTTGTTAGGACTTGTCGAGATGGTGAAATACGAAATTACGTACATAGGAAAGGCAGAACCACTGGAATACTACTGCTTATGGACAGTATTGGGAGAATCATGTTTCCGTCGCTTTAATATATATTTTTTGCATCGTACTTGACGAAGTCAGTGATTGGCTTCAACGTTTAGTTGTACACCTCTAACCAAACTACAGAAAATTCTTGAAAACTACACAACAACAGTTGTTTATAAACACCGTTTGTTAGCCTTTAAAACACTTATACCCTGTAACACAGGGCCAAACACTAGCCTACTTGCCTATCGATGACCTAGTTCACTCCAGGGCTTGTGATCTGACACTAAAATTTATTGTATATTTTTACCCTACAATTGTAGATCATCGACGTTTAACAGTCAATCGCAACTGTCTCACCATTCTGCATAAGACACTGCCAGACTGGCTGAGTGGTTCTAGGTGCTTCAGTCCGGAACCGCCCTGATGCTACGGTCGCAGGTTCGAACCCTGCCCCGGGCATGGATGTGTGTGATGTCTTTAGGTTAGTTAGGTTTAAGTAGTTCTAAGACTAGGGGACTGATGATCTCAGATGCTAAGTCGCATGGTGCCTAGAGCCATTTGAACTGCTACCCCCCCCCCCCCCCCCCCTTTCCAGAAATCTCCTTCCATGCAGAGGTCGTGGTTTGATATCAGTTACCCAATTAGGACTTGCCGAGATGGTGGGATCTTTGTGTACAGGCTTGCGCAAAACAGTGCCAATATCATTTGTACTCCTAGTCTCAGCAGGATACTGACACATGTAATTTGAGTGCGATAACGATTAACGATGCTACTCCTCTTGGTGAATTATATATGACTGGAGAGCTACCCTGCTTAATGATGGTAGTCATTATCATCATAATTAATGGTTGTTTTCGAGGGGCATCAGCATCAAAATATTGCACACTCTGCAGACACGATCAAACACGTACCCTGAATTCTGGAGCAGCTTCCCTCGTACGTGGTGCAATGCTTTGAGTATTCAACTTAGACATGCAAAGTGTGTCTAGAGCTTTGGAGCACAATCCTTGTACAGAAACGATACCTCATACTCAACATTCGCAATAACATGACATGAGAACTCTGCTGTTTAGAATTTCACGCACCTTCTTTCTAACACAGTTTATAAAAGGCAAAACTTGACGTACGACACTTTGTGCAAGCCATAAAAGGAAGTTTCTTGAATATACCCACGTTATGCACCCTTATTCGCTATGTTCATGCGCCAAATGCAGAAAGTATTTAAAAACGATTGCTACGAATAACTGCCGTTAGAATGTCGTGTGCCACAGCACGTACCAGAATCAAGAAACACAATCAGTGCATTTACATTTCACTCCTCAAATTGGCATGTGACATACACAGTCATGTACAGCTGCCATTTGCATTCATATGGAACAAGATGGGACGACATAACGATCAAAAACTCTCTATAAACTGTGTATGATCTGGAAATTAATATAAGAAAGCGCCCCACGTCAACATGAGAAATGTGCAGGGTGTCAGGGGTTCAAGTCCACATATTGTGAGCATTCGTACCTTAATATGTATCCACGTCAGTGTTTTAGTTGCTTGTGCTGTGTGTCTAACGGTATTCCCAAAATCACGTCAGATAATGCACTTTTTTTCATTTTCTGTTCGATCGTAACTGCCACGCTTATTGGACTACGCCTGTCGGTATACACTAATAGTTTGTCGTCCAAGTGTCCACACTTCAATGACCTCCAGCTTACATTAATATGAGAGCAATACATATTCAACGAATCAGGAAGTCTTCGACACGCTGTCTCTTAAATAATAATGCTAGATAAGTTGCACTCTTTCGATGTCACTTGACTCCGGCATAATGCAACGTTTTGACAGGAAGAAACTACAGTGCAACCCGTCCTACAGATGATTGGTGGTACGTTATCTACTAGGACACTTGCGGTTGCGAATAGCATCTAACTAACACTTTACAATATTCAGTCAGTCAAGACTGCGTCTGGCGGTTAACGCAGTGCAGCCAGTTTACGTTATGGGTTTGTAAAACACCTAACGAAGTAGGAGAAAAAAGTTGTTGCAATAACATTATAACCTAGCCCTGTGAAATGAAAATACAAAAGCA
Organism: Schistocerca serialis cubense; assembly: GCF_023864345.2. Taxonomy (NCBI): domain Eukaryota; kingdom Metazoa; phylum Arthropoda; class Insecta; order Orthoptera; family Acrididae; genus Schistocerca; species Schistocerca serialis. The sequence goes on along the minus strand of NC_064641.1, from coordinate 816,159,426 downwards.
CCCATATACGACACGCCATTTCTCTACTTCAGAAGTGATACGCAGCGTAGAAAACTCTCCACCTGGCTGCCAGTACTGCACTCAGCTCTTGGTTTCCTATTTCATGCCGCCGCACGCAGCGCACATACTCACGGAAATGGAACACAAGCCCGCCATCGGAGACGCTGGTCGTGGGGAGTCAGTCAGCCATCTCCAGCGTAACGCACTGGCAACGTACTGAGACACGCTGCGGCAGTATTTATTCTCGCGATACAAATTGTCGCTAGCCACCAGAATTCTTGCTACAACGATCAGAACGTAAACCTTTCCGAATTGAAACTGCTCCAATATAGGTCACTTATTCTCGGAAAATCACGACGCACGTGCAGTTTGAGGAAGGGATGCAGCTGTAACATTTCCCGCGGTATAGCCGTATCTGGGCGACAAAGGCCACCAATCACGACTGCTTTATGCCTGTCGTGCTTGCCAAGTACGCCATATAGGCAGTCGATAAAATAAAGGGCACACCCAACACCCATTGCGACGTCAATCCAATACAATGGTAACTGTCGAAGCTAACACATATTGCATAACGACAGCTCGTGCTCTTGCCAAACAAGTGGAAATAATTATGTGGACCTGAAGGACGAATTATCTACGGAATTCTTCATTTAATTAATTTATTTTCTAGATTTATATCTACACATATACTCTGCAAACACCCGACAAGTGCGTGGCACAGGGTACGTCCCATACTATAGATTATTAGGATTTCTTCCTGTTCCATTCATGTATGGAGCGCGGGAAGAATGAACGTCTGAAGGCGTCGTGCGTCCAGTAATTATTCTGATCTTAACCTCACGATCCCTATGTAAGCGGTACGTAGAGAAATCACTTAAAGTGGTTCTTGAAACTTTGATGACAGACTGTCTGGGGACTGTCTTCAAGAGTGCCAGTTCAGATTCTTCAGTATCTCTGCGACACTCTCCGACGGATTAAACAAACATATGACCATCCTTGCTTCCCTTCTCTATACACGTCAATATCGCCAGCCCATCCTTCCTGGTACGGGTCCCAAACACTTGAGCAATATTCTTGAACCGCTCGGACGAGTGGTTTGTAAGCATTATCATTTGTAGACTGATTGAATTTCTCGAGTATTCTGCCAATAAGCCGTCGTCTACCACCTGCTTTATCCACGACTGAACCTATGTGATCATTCCATTTCATATCCCTACAAAGTGTTACACTCAGGGAATTATATGAGTTGGCCGATTCTACCATATTCGTCGGATACTATGTTTTTTAGTTTTGTGAAAGTACAAAATTTTACGTTTCTGAATCTCTGCACCACTTTGAAATCTCATCAATATCTGACTGAATATTTCTGCAGCCTATCTCAGATAGTACTTCATTATAAATAACTGCATCATCTGCAAAAATCTGATGTTACTATCAATATTATCTGCAAGGTCATTAATGTAGACTGCAAGGGTCCCAACACACTTCCCTGGGGCACAGCCGAAGTTACTTCTACGTCTGACGATGATTCATCATTCAAGATAACAACATGTTCTCAATCCAGTGACAAATTTCTCAATGATCTGTAATGAAATTAAGCAATCAGAAACAGTATGCAGTTGTTTTCAACTTGAGCGTAAGGACGCCAGAGAAAACCATGTTGTCACGGATTAAGAACGTGTTACGAGTGGTCTTTGAATAAGATAGGTATATCTCTGAGCAGATCTCTTCTTGTTGGGGGTGTTGAGCTCAGGCAGACGTCACGGACTGTCGTTTGTGAGCTGTCAGTTATCGGGGCAGTATAGAGATGCAGCTAAATTACTTCCCTACGTAGGTGTTTAATGTCACGGAACAGCAGTGCGCATATAAATAGACGGATACACAGACGTTAGAAGTATAAGCTTACAGATCTCTGATGGCGGATGACACATATCGTAAACGCTGCAAACCAAATAGGCTTCGCTTTACTGAGCAACGTTGTAATATGTTTGAGAATTTCAGTTACACAGATATTAAGGCAGTCTGATGTAGGGTCGAAACCAGCGCCTTCTAGGCCCCTGTTTTATGTAATAATTTTGTTGCAGTATTGCTATAGCTACGTTAATAAACACTTCAAGTGATCGGTATTATGCTTCTTCGTATTCACAGCTCATCGGCGACAATTTGTCGTGCCAAAACGAGGAAAGGAGAGCTTTCATGCTAGTACTGGATAACATTGCTGCCTTCTCGTTATTAACGAAAGACATAACTACTTAAACACCACAAAATGTAAGACGCGCAATTGGATGCTGCGGAGTAGGCATTATACAGAAGATTATTACCAAGGACCACTTCTCTTGGGAATGAGAAGACAATTATTACGAACCGCATCGCCTATTGTTGCCGTTAGAGAAATGTTGGAAAGTGCCTTGGCTGAACCAAAAGGATCATACAATTGTGCGCATCTGATTAAAAAATTTTCTCGTCAACTCTCGCCTTAGGCACTAACACCACCGAGCGAGGTGGCGCAGTGGTTAGACACTGGACTCGCATTCGGGAGGACCACGGTTCAATCCCGCGTCCGGCCATCCTGATTTAGGTTTTCCGTGATTTCCCTAAATCACTCCAGGCAAATGCCGGGATGGTTCCTGTGAAAGGGCACGGCCGACTTCCTTCCCCATCCTTCCCTAATCCGATGAGACCGATGACCACGCTGTCTGGTCTCGTTCCCCAAAGCAACCAACCAACCAACCACTAACACCTCTGGCTATGTGCGAGTCACTTTGTCACGATCTGTTGCTTCAGTTAGTCAGTCTTTCGTCACTGGAAGCAGTGGAATATCTGACAGCGGGTGTTGCGTTTTAATCGAAAACTAACGGCAACAATGCCGTTGACAACGAATTACAAAGTATGAAACTAAAACGATCTCCTCAGAAAAGTCTTATTACGTGCTTAGTATCCGCAATCGAAGAATTTTCAGATGACACACTGACACATCGCTCCGGGATTTTAAATATCACAAGAAAGGCTATAAGTTCGCTCACATCTTGAAGACGCTTTACACAACCATATCCCGGCAGAGGAGTCTAACACGGATTTATTTCTTTGCGACGAGTCTCTAGACAAGGCGAAACATACAGTTTTCAAGGCCGAAGAGGGTAGCGAGAAAAATTGTCTGCTTCTACCGCGACGTTGCGATAGCATGATTCAGTCTCATGTGTGGTTTAGATTGCTATGACAATTAATATGCAGTGTATTAAACTCGAACCACTGTCCGGAGACAATGAGGTGTGGCACAGATTTTGGAACGGTTTGAGAGCTATATCGACAAGAATAATTCCGTGTCTACTATTAGTGAACACGCGCTCTTCATAGAACATTTCGATGGCGAGCTCTAACAAGTGGCCAATCGCACTGCAGTGACTGCTTCGACACTAAGTGAATACTTCAGGCAATGTTTTGGGTCCCCAACTTTACCTAGAAGAACTGTTTCCCATTCGAGTTGAATGTCTTGAAAGTATTACTACAACATTCAAAGAATGCAGTTGACGTGTATATGCACTGAAATCCTTGGATGAGGATGTAAACGTCTATGGCAAGACTCTACCGCCAAAAATTTTGCATTATTCCCGCAGACATTTGTGGGCACTGTATAATCTACGTCAAGACGGACAAACTGTCCGAAGGGAGTGTACTATGTTTAATGGAACTTTTCGGTGAAGGCGTCGATGGTGTGCTCACTACTCAAAAGATAATCAAGGACATACCATTTCCGATCATGTTACCTCCTGCCGCAATTCCAAGCGAGCTCGTTCGAAGCACGAGTTCACACGCGCCTTGAAGCCTTATTGCGTTTTTGTGGTCATAGCGACCACTGGGCAGAAGACTGTAAGACAATAAGGGATATTCCAGGGCCCCTCAAGATACTGAGATTGAGAAATTTCTGCATTTTTTATCACAGTCGATGCCACACTGCCGGCCGCGGTGGCCGTGCGGTTCTAGGCGCTCCAGTCCGGAGCCGCGCTGTTGCTACGATCGCAGGTTCGAATCCTGCCTCAGGCATGGGTGTATGTGATGTCCTTAGGTTAGTTAGGTTTAAGTAGTTCTAAGTTCTAGGGGGCTGATGACCACAACAGTTGAGTCCCATAGTGCTCATAGCCATTTGAACCATTTTTGATGCCACACTGTCAGAGATTTTTCTGAAAAAGGAAGAGTAGCCGCTCCTCTTACTGCAATTTCTCTTACTGTTATACCGATCAATTTTTGATGATTCGAATTAGTCTCAATCATCGCGCAAACCATCTGATTCTCTCAGCGTCTCCATTAATAGTTCCTTGGGCAACGTCGTCACAGGACGCTCAAGTTTCACGTACCTTAAGACTGCACGCGTGTTTGTAATAGGGCCCAAAGGCGAGAGTCGTCTAACACCCTGTATTTTGGTTGCAGGCAGGCAATTCACATTTATCTAGTGAGATATGATCGATAATATAAACCTACTGGTTTTCAATAGCTGGAATTTGTCAGTGGATATGTTTGAATCTACTTTGACGTTCATGCCTCACAAATTCGTAATTTTCAAGCAAATTAGTACAAGCAAGGACGTTCATGATAATTTAAAGGACTTCGACAGTTAACACAGCTTCATCAAACATTCGACTTTCCCAAGAATGTCAAGGTATTTCAAAATATCAGACATTCACTATTGGCGGACCCCACTGGAGTGAAAGGTGGTATTCATATAGTGACGTAATGACACCGTCAGCAATGCTGTACACTGAAGCACCCACTCCACAGGTAACTAGGAGTGCCTTGAGGAAAGTATCTGCAACATTATCGAAACGTCGGATAATTTCTGTATTTTAAGCATTTTTATAACATGACACAACAACACACCTAGAAGTATTTTAATTATAGATTGTTTACACCTGCTGTAGAAACCTACATATTTACATCGTGAAATATCATTTTTATAAAACTTACTATCTTTCTATAGCACGTTATATTGAAAGCTTTAACACGCCCTGTTATGTAATGCAACGAACATTTGTTATTCTTGCCGTAAATAATAAAATAAGGGCTTAACCCGAATTAGCGACCAAGTATCAGATGCTGTTGAGGAATATTGTCTGAGTAATTTAGTACAGTGCACCCACTGTCTCCAGCGAGTCATTTCTGAGTGCCACCGTAGAACATCGATTTCTTATACCATATCACTCAGTAAATATCCCTTCACAAACTCCGCAGTTTTTTCAGTGGATTTTCGGATGGTGGTATCTTAATGTGACCGCTGCATCTGTGCAAACTTACTATTGGTATTTACATAAACAACAACTAGGCTGTAATATACAGCTATATAAGAAGGATTAAACACCAAGGAAATATTAGTTGCGATTAGCTACCTGTTAATTCAGACAAAAAATTGCCAAATTACTCGTAGTTTATGTTATTCTTGATAGTTAATGGAGTGGTAAGCTCCGTATCCTTGCCACTTATTTATATGTCAGTAATGAAATGTTTGATGTAAGAAGTATTTGCTCTTCATAATTAATGGCATGACATTACAGAATTAATTAATTCTGCAAATTGACCGCTAGCCTACACTGACAAGTGATAAGACTGATAGATATTTGTGTGAAGCTATGCCCCCTCCCCCCCTATTGAAGAAATGGCTCTGAAGACGATCTTCGTAGATCCCCATAAATTATAGCTGGTGTTCAGCTGTAAAAACGTAGTCCTAAAGAACTTAATCGCTGACCTCTTCTGAGTTTTCCATTGCGGTCAAAATAATGCCTAATTCATGATATTCTTTTTCCATATCATGGCTATAAACACTACTTATCATAACTTACTTCTATCTCCTGTTGCTTCCATCTCATATGAAAACAGAATTTCATAGTACATAAACTGAGGTGATTTGAGGAGATTATGTTACAGGTATACATGTTTTATTATTTTTCTAACAATGTAATTTTCTGTTTCAGCCACGAATTAGTAAATATATTTATTCATTCAATACACATCGACAGCATCCAGCTATAAATGCCCATCTACTAATTGTAAATTATTTAGTAAGTATAGTGTGATGACTTTGTATGTGCAAACCAAGTTGGATGACTAAATTTTGTTGGTTCTACAGAGACGTATCGACCGATATTACATACTGATATCAAAACGTGATGGAAGTAGAAAAGTGTGTTGGTTACACGAGGGCGTGTTGAACAGTAATGACTACAAAAAATTATATGAATACTCCCAAACGTTTTTAAATAACACATATCCTTATTAATATTCTACGTCTCTGTTCTTCAAACTTATATATTTACGTATTGGCAGCCCTCTGCCCTACAAGGGTCCGAATTGTAGCACGTAACATGGCGGTGTGAAATGTAACAATGTCGGCGCCCAAGGAAGGGCGTGCTGTAAACGAGTTTCGAATTCGAAGAATTTCTCCGCTTATGGAGCAGCCCCTTCTGCAGCAAGACAATGCAAGAGCACACACGAGCTCTGGGACATCTGTGACAGTCCAACGCCTTAGGTTCAATATCATCGATCATTCATACAGTCCCATACCGTACTGACGTGGCCCTGTCCGATTTTCATCTGTCACCAAAACCTAAAGAATACCTTCGAGCACTTCCCTTTAGCAGAGGTGAGGTTGTGGCTCCTTTAAGTGACGATTTCAACAAACTGGCGTCTTGTAAATAATAGATTTCAGCTACCAGTTGTCCTTTTTAAATTTTATTAGCAGACCTATATTTAAGCTAGAAACTAGCCATTCTCAGTGCACTTTCATTTTTGATCAATGCATGTAATGCCTGTTGGTCGGGCTTCATCCATAGTTCACTGAATTCAATGAAATTTGGATGAAGCCCGACCAACAGGCATCACATGCATCGATCAAAATTGATAGTGCGTAGTTTCTAGCTGAAATATAGATCTGCCAATAAAATTTAAAAATGACGACTGATACTGAAATCTATTATTTACAAGTCAATATAACACTCTCCGAGTGAAACCGCCTTCTGAATGGGAGGTAACCTGAAACTGGTCTCTCGTTCGAGGAAGCGTGTTCGTCACCAGCTTGATTACTTTGGGACATAAGTGTGTAGACATGAAGAATAAAGACGTAGAATGTTGGTAACCTTTGTCTTATTTAAAAAGCTTCAAGAGTTTCCACATAAAAAAAATTCGGAGGCATTACTTTTCAGCATACCCTCGTACAATAGATGACAGCCAAATTATTCCACCCTTGTCCGGTAACGTGGAACTTTGCGGAAATTCTACCTACGTATCTCAAAGTTTATTCTTTACTGCAACGAATCATTAATTACGAACAAAGAGTGAATGATTCATTATTTTATTCAACAAAATACTTATACAGAATCAGATTTTCACTCTGCAGCGAAGTGTGCGCTGATATGAAACTTCCTGGCAGATTAAAACTGTGTGCCCGACCGAGACTCGAACTCGGGACCTTTGCCTTTCGCGGGCAAGTGCTCTACCATCTGAGCTACCGAAGCACGACTCACGCGAAAGGCAATGGTCCCGAGGCTGTGGCTAAGCCATGTCTCCGTAGTATCCTTTCTTTCAGGAGTGCTAGTTCTGCAAGGTTCGCAGGAGAGCTTCTGTAAAGTTTGGAAGGTGGAGACGAGATACTGGCAGAAGTAAAGCTGTGAGTACCGGGCGTGAGTCGTGCTTCGGTAGCTCAGATGGTAGAGCACTTGCCCGCGAAAGGCAAAGGTCCCGAGTTCGAGTCTCGGTCGGGCACACAGTTTTAATCTGCCAGGAAGTTTCATATCAGCGCACACTCCACTGCAGAGTGAAAATCTCATTCTGGAAACATCCCCCAGGCTGTGGCTAAGCCATGTCTCCGTAGTATCCTTTCTTTCAGGAGTGCTAGTTCTGCAAGGTTCGCAGGAGAGCTTCTGTAAAGTTTGGAAGGTGGAGACGAGATACTGGCAGAAGTAAAGCTGTGAGTACCGGGCGTGAGTCGTGCTTCGGTAGCTCAGATGGTAGAGCACTTGCCCGCGAAAGGCAGAGGTCCCGAGTTCGAGTCTCGGTCGGGCACACAGTTTTAATCTGCCAGGAAGTTTCAAAATACGTATAGTTTCTTAATCCCGATCTCATGAGGAAGAATGCTGAACATAACAACGGGAAGATTATGTTCAGAGTAATCCTCTGTGGAGTGAATGTTAGTGAATATGTACGCAACGCCACTACCACGGAACCAGTACTAGGGGGCGGTGATATCAGACGCTGTACTGGATGGGAGAACGGTGGCCATCGTGTCCAGCAGTGGAGCCTGTGCCTTACCGCAGCCTCCGCTTCCCTCGTTCCATACTGCTCGCAGTTCCCTGCACTCCAGCGTCTAATTGGCTATTCGATTTAAGCACGACCCGTTGCCTCCTTATGCCCCTCCCTATTGAAGGCGGCCGGTGGTCCTTTGCCCGGCACACCTCATAGAGCACAATGCCAAGGGACTCGATGCAAAGGAGTTTGTATCAAACTGTAATCGAGAAACTGCGCAAAAGAACTACTATCAGAATCCAGTGCCAAAATAACGCAATATATCGCCTCGAGAGTCCTGAAATTATGTGGTGGTTGAATATATACATGTAAAGCATACGGCGCTATTGGTCTTTTACAACTGCTGTAACGTGGCTAAACTGGCTAAACTTAATACACTAGCAGCTGGGCTACTCAAGGCTCTGTTTGCAAAGGATGGTTCGATGATGTCGTAGGGTTGAACAGTAAAAGTCTGCTTTCATGCCCAGCAGCTAAACTCACTGAAAATAATAATTTGCATAGCCTACGCACTGCCTTAAACTCCAAATTAATAAAACAATCGCATGTATTAAAATGGAAGATAAATAACTCACTGATGAAAAGTGATTTACTATGATGTCTGAAATTGATACAGAAGTCGCTAGAGGATTATGTTGAATAACTGTAGGTTTGGTCAACAGATAATCGGAAATGCTATAGGATGGCGGTACGGGAAATAACAAAGATATTACTCGTAAACAGTAAAGTTGCAATAAATGCACTGCAAGAATAATAGCAGAATTCTCAAATGGTAACTAATCATCAAAATTGCGCGAAAACTAAATCCCATTCCGAGCAGGAAATATTCGCCAGTTCAAAATGAAATATAAAATCTACAGACGTGAGATATAAAATAGAGACTCAGGCTCCCTACCGTCTTAATTCCGTAACGCAAGCAGAAATAATTAGACTTCAGACTGGAGCACATTTACATCTCGCGAAAGTTAAACTCGCCTCGAAAGTTACTGGAGCAGCTGTTTACCACTCAAAATCTATCGCCTTTATGACTAAACACAACACGTTACCTCAGGCAGGTCTGCCTTCCCCCACCTCCAGGAGCTAAAAGTGTCTGTCATTAACAACGCACTCACCTCTGCGTTCCAGTGGCATTGCACCACTGCCTGTATGCTTACGTTCTAAAGACTTGTTATGACTTGACTATGTCCTGTGTTAAAATAACATCTTATTACGATGTTTAATAAACTGAATATTATTAGTATCCTGTCCCATATACTGTAGAACTTTTACAAAAAGTATAAATAACAAGTTGATCATAAGACAGAATTCTCACACACATGTGCTTAAGTTAAATTATTGTAAAATGTTGTTAAATATTTATTAAACAGCAACATTGACCTGTTTATCATTATCATCTTTAGGCGCTCTATTCAGAGGTAATGTCAGCTTGCACATGCACTAGACCAATTTTTAAACACAATTGCTTTTAATATGGACTTTGATCAACATCTAAAGTTATCAGCAAATAATAATAAATTATTCATTAGATAACTGCACAAGAAGGACAAGATATGAAGCATGCCATGCTGCATTTGGTTGCTGTAGTACTGTGGAGAATACTATTATCCGACAAACATTTGCATAATGAAAAAGATATGAAACATGCAATATATCTATAAATAAAACAGATACGCACGTTTATCTCTCACGGATGATAGCTACGGTGCAATGCTAATATTTGAGACATTGGTTATTGAAATCACATAAAGTTTATAGAAGTTATTAATTTTAAGTTTCATTGAGAAAATATTCTCTAATTATGAATTATCAACTTTTGAAGTTCTTGTAATACTGAAAATTTATTATTTCACTGTATACATCTAATTTTTCTAAGACTACACATGAATTCAGATTTACTATACTATGGAATTGCTGTTCATTATAAAATATATAGGTGTTGTATGTACCCATGTTTTAGACTGCCTGAAAAACCGCCATTACGTGTACTTTTTCCCACTCACGCTATCTTAGCAACCCCCGTCCCCCTGATCTGCGATTCCCCACATCCTCTGACGCGCTGACTGCCTTGGTACCTGAGCTCGTCTCGAGCGACCGCACAGCATCCTTGCCCTGCCGACTCGCGCCCAGCCAAGCAAGCAAATTCACCTCCCCTCAGTACCGATCCTAGACGGCCGTATAGCTCGCCTAAACTAATTTAACGTTACAAGTAAAAGATACAGTAGATTTTAACCAAGCTAAATCATATTGGCCGGCCGCGGTGGTCTCGTGGTTCTAGGCGCGCAGTCCGGAACCGTGCGACTGCTACGGTCGCAGGTTCGAATCCTGCCTCGGGCATGGATGTGTGTGATGTCCTTAGGTTAGTTAGGTTTAAGTAGTTCTAAGTTATAGGGGACTGATGACCACAGCATTTGAGTCCCATAGTGCTCAGAGCCATTTGAACCATTTGAAATCATATTGAAGCGCCAAAGAGAAAGGTATAGGCATGGGTAGTCAAATACTGAGATATGTAAACAGGTAGAATACGGCACCGCGGTCGGCAACATCTATAAGACAACAAGCGTTTGGGGCGGTAGTTAGATCGGTTACTGCTGCTGCAATGGCAGGTTATCAAGATTTAAGTGAGTTTGAATGTGGTGTTATATATAGTTGGCGCACTACCAATGGGACACAGTATCTCTGAGGTAGCGATGAAGTGACATTTTCCCCTTAAGACCATTTCAAGAGTGTACCGTGAATATCAGGAATCTCAAACTGATGTAGGCTCTGTAATGATTTGGGGCGTGTGCATTTGGTGTGGTATGGGACCCCTGAGACGTCTTTGATAAGACTGTGACATGTGATACGTACTTAAGCATCCTGCCTGATCACATGAACCCATTCATGTCCATTGGGTATTCCGACTGACTTACGCCATTCCAGCAGGACAATGTGACCCTCCACACCTTCAGAATTGCTACAGAGAGGTTTCAGGAGCACTCTTCTGAGGTTAAATACCTCCACCGGCCACCAGACTCCGCATACATGGACATTATTGAGCACATCTGGGATGCCTTGCAACATGCTGTTCAGAAGAGATCTTCACTCTTTAGTACTCTTGCTGATTTGTGGACAGCCCCTGCAGGATTCATCGTGTCAGTTCCCTCCAGCATTACTTCAGACATTAGTCGAGCCCATGCCACGTCGCGTTCCGGCAATTCTGCGAGCTTGCGGGTGCCCTACACGATTTGAGGCGGGTGTACCAGTTTCTTTTCCTCTTCAGTGTATAAGTAGCTATTCACTGAGCAATGCACAGTCCCTTTATGTATCAGCGTTATGTTCAGAGAGATCGATATCAGCACCATGACAATTTTTGAACTCAATATCGAACACCCTAAACAGGCGAATACAACTTCGTTTCTCTCTCCAAAATCCGATAACGAGTTTCTAGGAAATTACAAATTTTACATATGTAGCAGTCAGCAATGGCGATATCAGAAAAACGTGTCCAACTACTTTACTCTCTCTAAAATCTAGTAAGCTGTAGCTGAGAAATTGCAGCTTTTTACAACTTAATATTTCTTTGTCTTAAATATAAAACTGCTTTGCTAACTCAAATACGTGTCCCGTCGAATAAGTAAGAAACCAAATCTTTCAGCAAACTTGCTTTTAGTCGCTTCCAGATTTTCTCTAGTGTTACAGTGCAGCAATATTTTAATTCCTTCTTATCCGAAATGGTATACACTGACATAAATGGACAGTTACCTCGAGAAGCCTTTGAGCGCACTTACCAAACTGGCACTCCAGTATTTCCTATCCATGAGGGACACACTGATAAAAAATTCTTCCTCATGTAACATTATAACCATTATTCTTACCATTTCTTGAGAACATAAAGAAAGTTGATTGTAGTGCAATGACCGTAGAAGTGATGAAGACCTGGAGCTACAGGAAGAGTTGATGTGGATTCTCCAAGGATTGTCAGACTAGCTCTGACGAATAGATGAATGACAAAACTGAGTTCCGGGCACAAATTGCAGGCAGAGTGTCACCACCAATCATCGATGAAGTATTTCTGGAAGTAGAGTTGTGATACCCAGTTCTAGTGCGCTGTTTACTGTCTGCAGCATTCAACTGACAACAGAGCCGATGTCTACTGTGACGTCGAGTATCATTCCCTGGTGTTCAGAGAAGAGTTTCGCTCCTTCTTTGGCGATCAGATCAACGCCAACGTGTCTGTAGACGACCTGGTGAAAGCTAACAAGAGATTCATAATCTTTTCAATCCCGGCAATAATCCAACCCGACGAATGATTACAGGAAAAATTTAGTGATTGTTTAATTGAGGTTGAATTCTCGCCAGTTTACGACAGGAATGGTGAACACTGTTCTCATAACCTTTCTTACCAGTGTAATGCAAAACTCCACACTGCATCCCACCACAAGCGCCCTGAGGAATGCGAAAATACATGACTAGCCTTCCCTGCCCCATTATTTCACACAGGTAGCAAATGTCTATGATGCGATGGGAAGCCTGCAGTAAGAAAATTTCATGAACTGACACAAAATATCTTTAGACATGCCGAGAAGTACATATTGACTCCTTGCTTCCATGCCCCCTGTCGTCATAATGATGATAGATAACGGAATGGTAATTTAATCATTTAGGGCCGATTACGTGAGTAAGAAAGCCATCAGGTTTCATAAATTGCGTCTTCGACCAATTCGTATGAGTACATAGTACAGCAATTAATTTAATATCCAGAACAGAAAAATTCTAATCTCTAAACGCTGCATTTTTTTGCAACTATTTAGCAGAATTTTGAGAGTGGAACTTCGTTAAACTCGTTTCTTGCTGATATACACAGGGTGCAGCTACTGCTGGCTTTTGCTCGTCTGAGCAGATATAGCGCACGCAAACTCATTTTGTCGTCCTCGGAAGCGACCGACTACAATGGTCACACTCTTTAGTTGACAGCTGTGGTGGCAACTAGTGTAATACATCATCAGGACTTTTTTCTTGAGTCGTCAGTCTTCTGACAGGTTTGGAGAGGCCCTCCTTAAATTCCTCTACTGTGCCAGCCTCCTCATATCAGAGTAGCACTTTCAACCTGCGTCCTCAATTATTTGCTGGATGTAATCCAGTCTCTGTCATCCTCTACAGTTTTTGTCCCCTATAGCTCCATATAGCACAATGAGAGTCATTCCCTGATGTCCTACTAGATGTTCTATCATCCTGTCCTTTCTTCTTGTCACTGTTTTCCACACATCGCTTTGCTCTCCGATGCTGGACAGAATCCTCAATCCTTACCTTATCAGACACCTAATTTTCAACGTTCTTCTGTAGCACCACACCTCAAAAGCTTCGATTCTCTTCTGTTCTGGTTTTCCCACAGTCCATGTTTCACAATCTTACACTGCGTCTTCCTCAAATGAAGGCCTACTAGTAGATTGTCTTGGCCAGGAATGCCCTTTTTGCTACTCCTAGTCTGTTGTTGATGTCCGTCTGTCACTGGTTATTTTACTGCCTAGGCGTCAGAACTCCTTAATTCCATCTGTTTCGCTACCATAAATCCTGATGTTAAATTTCTCGGTGATCTCATTTCTGCAACTTTCGTCTTTCTTCGAGTACATATTCTGTACTCATTAGAATGCTTATTCCATTCAGGAGATCATGTAATTTTTCTTCACTTTCACTCCGGATAGCAGTGTCATCAGCGAATCGTATCACTGATATCTTTTCATCTTGAATTTCAAACCCATACCTGAAACTTCTTTTTATTTGCGTTATTGCTTCCTCGATGTACAGATTGAACAGTAGTGGCAAAAGACTACATTCCTATTATACACCCTTTTTAACTCCAGCACTTCGTTCTTGATCGTCCACTCTTATTCCCTCTTTACTCTTGTACATATTCGGTATTACACGGCTCTACATATAGGTTACCCCTCTTAAATTATGATTCTAATACTGGATTCCCTCTTTCATTTAAATCGACTCCTGTTTCTTGTGCTACCACACATACAAATCTTCCCCCTTATAGGTGCCTTCAATGTACTCTTTCCACCTATCCGCTCTCTCATCTGTATTTACAGTAGAATTCCCATTGCACTCTTAATTTTGCCGACCTTGCTTTTAATTTTACCGAAGATTATTTTGACTTTCCTGTATGCTGAGTCGATCCTTCCGACAATCATTTCATTATCAATTTCTGCAAATTTCTCTTGCCGCCATTTCGCCTTATCTTTTCAGATTTTGTAGCTTCCCTGTCACGTTTAAGCTTTTGACACTGCACGTTTCGCCTTGTAGAACACTATCATTTCGTTGCTTATTCAGTATTATTGTCATGGTCCCTCCCCTATGGCAGTCCCCTCCTGGAGATACGAATGGGGCTCTATTCCGAGATCTTTAGCCAATTAGCCAATTGGAGGCCATACGTCCTGTGGATACACGTTATGTGCCTTTAATGGAATGGTTTCCATTGCTTCTGCATCCGCATACGGTTGATTTTCGCTGATTCTCCCGCCTTTAGGGCATTGTAGAGTACACGATACGTAGCTCCACGAAGGAGACGCATTACGACGCCGACGGTAGTATCAGAGCAGCCTGTATTGCGGAGCACCCCTTCCAAGAAGATGTGATCGAATCGATCGAACGCCTGAAGTCAAGAGCTGCCAGAAGTGCAGGAATACGACGAGCGTGAGCAATATCGATTATGTTCAAACGGCGGCATAGTGCGGAAGTTATTGGCATCTCCAAAAGAAGCTTAATAGAGGAAAACCACGTACCGAAGTACCCGTTTAAGCCGCGCAACCATCTAAAGATGTTTGTATCACTGCTGAGTATCGTCAAAGAGCGGTAATCGCATATCCGTGAGGTACCCAGAGAATTGTGGATGGGAATGAGAAAAACATCGAGGGAACCGTCTGGAATTGGCACAAAAGGTGACATAATGTCCTTACGAATTTCCGACCACAGTGCCGCCAGAAGGCGACGAAATGTCCGATAAAGCATCAGTGGAAGGCCCTCAGGGCCTGGCAACTTGTTCATAGAACCAGCCTGAATAGCGTCATGGACTTTGTCCTCCGTGATGTTAGCAATCAGTTCCACTGTCACATCCACGCAAGCTGAGCCAAAGGAGAGTCTGCTGAGCGCCGTAGTGTTGGTAGAGTGGTGACGTTGCGTAACATTATGTGCATGCAGAGCAGACCCGATATCCCGTTGGGTATAAAAATGCTGCCCATCATCAGTCGTACACTAACCCATCACCAAAGCGGGAGTGAGGGAGGGATATGAGCCCCGCTTTGACTCGAATAGCCATACGGCATCATAGTACATTCCCGGAGAATGGTGAATTAGAATGCCTGAGTCCGTCACTGCCACGCCGAAACCTCCCTTCCTTAACCAATCAAGGCCTTGCGGAGGGCAGCCTTTGCACAGAGCACGCACTATGATAGGACAGGCTGATAGGCATCTTGGCGTCGACGACAAGCTGCCCGTGGAGCCTCGATTAGCTGCCGTCAGTCGGGTGAGGTAAGGTGGATCGTATTCAGTTTCCATGGTTCACGGCAGCGCCACACCCTTGGCGGCAGATTGAGAGCGCAGATGTGCGTCATGATCAGAAAACGCAATGGGTCAGACTTCAGCTGCCTGCACCCCACTGGCAGTATCGCGGGAGATAAACACTATCGAGTCGGCTGGAAGAAAGGCCAGTGAAATGCTTAAATCCCGGAAGATAGCCATGAACATTCTCCCAAGAATCCGCTAGAATGACGTTCTAGAGAATTGTCGCTAGCGCCGCGCATGGAAAGTGACTTGGTCTTTGGGTGCCTTGGTGCAGTTGAAATCGCCACCCTTGATCAGTGCATGCTGCCAACCCAGGAAGAGAGGTGTGACTGTCTCTAAGAAGAAGTTGGTAGCTTCATGTCGGCGACCAATACCAAATGGCTCATGGACATTGATGATCTTGACGCCACTAATCGTGAGGGCCTTAACTCTGACATTAGGGAGATATGCATCAGCGAGGATATAGTCACGTAAGAGAATCGTTACCCCACTACCAATATTGGAAGCATGAGATACATGTGCTGTAAATCCATGGGAGAAAGTTGCAACATGCGCCTCTTGAACGAGAGCTACATCAACGTCCGCGTCATACAGTCTGTAAAGCGAGTTTGTGGGGTATGCAAATGTTCTTGACATTGATCGTAACTAAAGGATAAGTCTGGAAAGCTGTCATCGCCAGGAAGGCAGGCGATTCAGACACGGGAAACACAAGCAACTCACTGTTAGTTCCCCGCGGAAGGGCACGTCACTGTGAACGGAAGGGAGCCGACCCCAGCAAGGGGGTCTATAATTCTTCACACATTCAGAATGTCCACCCTCAGCATCGACTTTGTCCGCCCAGGAGACAGACGTGTTGCCGGGTCGGGTCAGTGGATCATTATCAGAGGTGCGCCCAGAGGTAGCATCAGACACGGAGTCAACTGCATCAGACGCTGGCGTGGGAAAGTCGGTATTCAAAGGTAGACGCTGACTAGAGATGGAGGCGGTGAACTACGTCGCGTCGTCATGTGTCAGGGCCTCAGAGGACAGCGCACCATCATTAGCAGGGTCGTCATCCAGTGTAGACTTCCGATGGACGCAGTCATCAGAGGGGGTACGACTTTGTCTTCCGTTTCGTCGGCGACCGTTGCTTCCAAACACGCTGTTCCATGTCGGATGGCGCGCTGCTATCGTCCGATATGTGTTGGATGTCAGAAGGGCAGAGGTAGGTACAACTTCACGATCAACAATCACGGGGTCGGGACGGACGGCTTGGGCCTGCTGACGGTCGTCATTCATTTGTATTGCCTCAAACAGGGGTGTAGGAGAGACAGGCGCAACGTCTATAACGTAGTCGAAAGGAGCCGACACCGGTACCGACTGATTCAGAGGGGGCGTAGCATTTAGCACCGCCGCAGACGCGCTAGACAGAGGTAACACAGTAGACGCCCCAGGAAGAGCGACGTCTCCGATCGGTGTCTGAACCAGTCTACGTCGGAGACATTCAGAACGGACGTGGCCTTCCTGGTCACAACCTGAGCAGGGTCACTGCTGCCCATCGTACTTGACGAAAGCGCTGCAGACGGTGATAACCGAGTAAGAAGCACGTTTTTCCGTTGCTCAGTATTTATCTGACGGACACCGTTGAGAATACGGTATGTTCGAACGTCTTCCACGTTTCAGCCACGTGACTGACGACGATGCCGCAAGATCTAAAAGCGGCCACCAGAACGTCCGACGGTACTTCAAATTCTTTGGAAATTTGTGTTATATTCCTATTTGACGAAACTGCTCAAGTCATCGGTCCCTAGGCTTACACACTACTTAATCTATCTAACTTCGTCCATCCTGGGAATCGAAAATCTCTACATTTTTCGTTTGTTATCGGTATCTGAGCTGGCAAGATGTTGATCTCGAGAATTCCAAGACTGTATCAAAATCTCTACAGTAGTTCCTCAGACTAGCCCAAACATACAAAACAAAACGAGCAGGGGATATCAGTTTATACAGGGTGATATTCTCCCTCGTGTACAAACCCTAGGGACTGATCGATGAGAGAATGCGGAACAAAAACTGTCTAATGAGCTTATACACGGAAATGCAGGGTTTCCATGCAAGAGACCATTTATCGAATCAGACATCGTACAGAGACTGTGGTCTAATAGAAGCGCCCTGTACATACATCCATAGGTACAGTATGTATTGAAAATGCTACCCATCTGTCTCAACGCGTGCATGTTCGCGCCGTAGTGTGTTCTGTCTCACATATTCACATCGGCCACGCTGAATTCGAACAGTTCCAAAGGCACCATGCATACGCTGTCCAGTGTTTCCACATCTGGAATGGGCTCTGCGTACACGATACTTTTGTAATTGCCCATAACCAGAAATCACTCTGGTTGACATTCGGTGTACGAGCAGGCCATGCAGCTGGACCACCTCGTCGAATCCATCGACCAGAGAAGACATGATTGAGATGCGTCCAGACGCTATCGGCGAAATGCGGTGGAGCGCCAACACGTGGTAGCCACAAATCATTCTTCCAACAAGGGAGACAAAGTCAACGGCAAGAAACGCCTATAAATCCGGCTTGCTAGGCGACGTGGAAGGAAGCTTGGTCCCAAAATACGGTCGCGAACTATCCCGACCCACACATTCGCAAATTCCCTA
Organism: Schistocerca serialis cubense; assembly: GCF_023864345.2. NCBI lineage: Eukaryota > Metazoa > Arthropoda > Insecta > Orthoptera > Acrididae > Schistocerca > Schistocerca serialis. Next base: position 816,140,952 of record NC_064641.1, on the reverse strand, counting down.
CGCACCGACGCTAGTGATTTTCTGTACCATGTTATGAAATTAGAAGATACTTCTCCGCGTAAAGGTGGCCTCGTCTGTCAGTAGGATGGATGACACAAATCCCGGAATCGTGGTTGTCTGGTGAAGATACCAGTAACAAAACTGCTCCCGATGTGGAAAGTCTGAGACTAGTAAGTCATGCACACGCTGCAAGTGATAAGGGTAGTAACAATTATTGTCATGGAGAATGCTCCACACAGCCGTCTGTCTTCACCTGTACTGGCGGGCCAACTGCCTGGCAGTGACGCGGCGGTCGCCTTCGACAGGGTTAATCACATTTTCCTCCAAGTTTGGTGTCCGATCAGCAAGGCATCTTAAGTCAGTTGAGTAATTAAAGTTGGGAGTTTGATCTTTACGACTCAATACACAATTAAAATCTGCCCACGAGTAAGAGTTGCTGGTTATTTTTCTCAGTAAATAGATTATGCTTTCATACAAAACGTGGCTCTAGGTAAACTGTAGGTACTGCCAGAAAGTGCATATAATTTGACAATAGCAAACCTTGCTACATTTATTCCATTACCTCGCCCCGATTTTAATTTAGCAACGGTATGAATCGGAATACCTTCACTAACTAAAAATGCAGTTTCAATGGATATTGTTGTGGTCTTCAGTCCAGAGACTGGTTTTATGCAGCTCTCCATGCTACTCTATCCTGTGCAAGCTTCTTCATCTCCCAGTACCTACTGCAACCTACATCCTTCTGAATCTGCTTAGTGTATTTATCTCTTGATCACCATCTACGATTTATACCCTCCACGCTGCCCTCCAATACTAAATTGGTGATCCCTTGATGCCTCAGAACATGTCCTACCAACCGATCCCTTCTTCTAGTCAAGTTGTGCCACAAATTTCTGTTCTCCCCAATTCTAGTCAATACCCCCTCATTAGTTATGTGATCTACTCATCTACCCTTCAGCATTCTTATGTAGCACCACATTTCGAAAGCTTCTATTCTCTTCTTGTCCAAACTATTTATCGTCCACGTTTCACTTCCATACATGCCTACACTCCATACAAGTACTTTCAGAAACGACTTCCTGACACTTAAATCTTTACTCGATGTTAACAAATTTCTCTTCTTCAGAATCGCTTTCCTTGCCATTGCCAGTCTGCATTTTATATCCTCTCTACTTCGGCCGTCACCAGTTATTTTCCTCCCAAAATAGCAATAACTACTACTTTAAGTGTCTCATTTCCTAATCCAGTTCCCTCTGCATCACCCGACTTAATTCGACTACATTCCATTATCCTCGTTTTGCTTTTGATGATGTTCATCTTATACCCTCCTTTCTAGACACTGTCCATTCCGTTCAGCTGCTCTTCCAGGACCTTTTCTGTCTCTGACAGAATCACAATGTCATCGGCGAACCTCAAACTTTTTACTTCTTCTCTATGGATTTTAATACCTACTCCGAATTTTCCTTTTGTTTCCTTTACTGCTTGCTCAATGTACAGATTGAATAACATCGGGGATAGGCTACACTCCTGTCACACTCCCTTCCTAACCACTGCTTCCCTTTCATGTCCCTCGACTCTTATAACTGCCTTCTGGTTTGTGTACAAATTGCAAATAGTCTTTCGTTCCCTGTATTTTACCCCTTCCACCTTCAGAATTCGAAAGAGAGTATTCCAGTCAACATTGTCAAAAGCTTTCTCTAAGTCTACAGATGCTAGAAACGTAGTTTTGCCTTTCCGTAATCTGTCTTCTAAAATAAGTCGTAGGGTCAGTATTGACTAACGTGTTCCAATATTTTTACGGAATCTAAACTGATCTTCCCCGAGGTCGGCTTCTACCAGTTTATCCATTCAATTGTAAAGAATTCGCGGTAGTATTTTGTAGCCGTGACTTAGTAAACTGATAGTTTGGTAATTTTCACATCTGTCAACACCCGATTTCTTTGGGATTGGAATTATTATATTCTTCTTGAAGTCTGAGGGTATTTCGCCATGTCTCATACATCTTGCTCATCAGATGGTAGAGTTTTGTCAGGACTGGCTCTCCCAAGGCCATCAGTAGTTCTAATGGAATGTTGTCTACTCCCGGGGCCTTGTTTCGACTTAGGTCTTTCAGTGCAACGTAAATATTGTAAAAACTAACATAAACGGAAGAATTTGTAGTGGGGACACCACTTCCTGTACTGTTTCAGGTCGTTTTTACATCCGACTCTATGCTGTTGAGGTTTAAAGTGGTAATCGTGTATGACTGTAACATTTGAGAATGACATTAATTTTTCTAGCCCGTCATTTCTTGCCATTCCATGCCGGATCCTTGCTGAGAATGTGACGGGAGAGTTTCGTCCCGGTTGGCAGTTGAACACTTCATTTTATTCTTCGTACGGGTTGCTTTGATACTTCGTTGAACATCCACTTCGTCCATTCCATGAGCAGCGTTCCGTGGAGTGCGGTTTCGGTGAATCTGAGGGGCTTTCTTGTGCCAGCATCCTGTCTGCTGAGGACGGCACATATGCAGTTTCCAAATATTCTTCCAATGCCAGGTCACTTTTTTGTTTACTGTCGCTTGCTGTTTGTTTGTTATTTTGTTACTGAGGCGGTGACCTCGCTGGTTGTTGAAAGTCGCTCGCTTCTCGTCATACTTGCTTTCACTTGAAGCCGCTGGCGACTCTTTTAGCGCTATCTGACACGCCTGCCTGTACTGCAGCGCAGGGTTGCGCCGTCAACTGGGCCCGCGCGTTGCCAGTTGCTGACGGATCCTAGACTACAGAACGAAACTTGACGTCACCTCGCCCTCCCGGGGATACCGGTAGAGCACTCGATTTATCAACTGAGTCACTTTGAGTTTGAACTTATGCTTATAAAATTCTTTTAAATTAAAGTTTCTAATATTTGAAGTGTTCCGTTGTGGGACGATGCATGCCCGAAGAAGACAGTTTCTAGCTAGCCTTGAACTACAGAATTTATTTATGTAAGGAAGCAACAAGAAAACATAAACAATAGGAACAGAATCCCTGCACAGTCTTTCGACACCGTTCCTCAGAAGCGTCTTCTAACCAAACTGCGTGCCTACGGAGTATCGACTCAGTTGTGCGACTGGATTCGTCAGAAAGGTCTCAGTTCATAGTAATAAACGGAAAGTCATTGAGTAAAACAGAAGTAATATCCGGCGTTCCCCAAGGAAGTGTTATAGGCCCCCTATTGTTCCTGATCTATATTAACGACATAGGAGACAATCTGAGTAACCGTCTTAGATTTTTTGCAGATGATGCTGTCATTTATCGTCTTGTAAAGTCATCAGATGATCAAAACGACTTGCAAAATTATTTAGATAAGATATCTGTATGGGGCGAAAAGTGGCAATTGACCCTGAGTAATGAAAAGTGTGAAGTTATTCACATGAGTACTAAAAGAAATCAGCTAAATTTCGATTACGCGATTAGTCACACAGTTCTGAAGGCTGTAAATTCAGCTAAATACTTGGGGATTGCAACTACAAATAACATAAATGGGAACGACCACATAGATAATATTGTTGGTAGAGCAAACCAAAGACTGCCATTCATTGGCAGAACACTTAGAAGGTGCAACAGGTCTACTAAAGAGACTGCTTACACGACGCTTGTCCGCCCTATTCTGGGGTATTGCTCTGTGCGTTGTGGGATCCGCATCAGGTAGGACTGACGGATGACACCGAAAAAGTACAAAGAAGGGCAGCTCGTTTTGTACTATCACAAAATAGAGGAGATAGTGTCACAGACATGATACGTGAATCGGCGTGGCAATCATTAAAACAAAGGCGTTTTTCGTTGAGACGGAATCTTTTCACGAAATTTCAATCACCAGTTTTCTCCTCTGATCGCGAAAACATTCTGTTGACACCCAACTACATAGGGCGAATGATCATCACGATAAAAGAAATCACAGCTCGCACAGAAAAATTTAAGTGCTCGTTTTTTTAGCGTGCCGTCTAGAGTGGAACGGTAGAGAGATAGCTTGAGGATTGTTCATTGAAAACTCTGCCAGGCACTTTATTGTGAGTAGCAGTGTAATCACGTAGATGTAGATGAGAACACAAGACATCGTTCTGATCTGATAAGAGTAACGGTCACTGTATGAATACAGTTCTACTAAGGTGCAGAGAGAGCACACAGTCATAATCTATTGCTCTTCACAGTGGGATCGGTGGTGCCCTGACGCAGTCTTCGTCCCGTAGTGCTGTATCGGTGACTCGTTGTTTACTCGGTGGTAGACTCGGCAGCACATTCTTCTGGATAGCTGGAGGCAGCAGTGCAATAGAGGCCATCCAGGGAATGGACACCTGGAAATAGCCTGCATCACGAGGCTTGCGGATGCGATACAGTGCCGGCTTCGTCCAGTGATCGTGGCGCCCTCCAAACTGCAGCAGATGCCGTTGTGGAGTTGAACAGTGTCAGTTGCAGGTGTCTGTTGCGATGGCCACCCGCAGGGCATTGCTGTGTGGCGGGTGTGCCGCAACATCAGGCATCAGAGGTACAAGGCATTCTTCCTGCCTTCGGAGGGTGACGGTGAAGCCACATCGAGGCGTAGAGGTTGTCGTAGTGGAGGCAACAGCCAAGGACATAACGCACCCTTCCAGAGGGAGATGGTGGAGCCATCTCGAGACATAGACGGGGCTGCGGAGGAGGCGTCAGCCAAGGACATAGCAACTCTGATTTCTGAATGTCACCTATAACATTCAGCGAAGGGTTAATTTGTCTTCCTATGTACTACAACTGTCACAAGTTCGGCGTCTCTTGTTAGCGAGTATACTACTTTTAACAACCAGATCGTCTGCAGTGTCTCTCCTAAGTAAGACTGGAAAAGCTTCAGGAGTATTTCGCGGCCTTTCCTCCACACTTTCCTTAATGCTGGAACCTTCACTACCTTTTATCTGATTTACGACCACAAGATCAGCCAGTGTTCATCCATTACACTGTTATGCCCATGTTCGTGGAACATGGACTGAGGGAAATCCGGGACAAAAGAGAATCTAAGCGTTTGAAACATGGGGCTACGGGCGAATGTTGAAAATTAGGTGGTCAGGTAAGTTAACGAATGACAAGGTTCTGTACAGAATCGTAGAGGAAACGAATGTGTGGAAAACAAGAAGAATGGACAGGATGATAGGACATCTGTTAAGGCATCAGGGAATGACTTCCATTGTACTAGAGGGTGCTGCAGAGGGCAACAACTGCAGACGAAGACAGAGAGTGGAATACATCCAGCAAATAACTGAGGACGTAGGTTACATGTGGTATTCTGAAATGAGGTTGACACGGGGGAGTAATTCGTGGCGGACCGCATCAAACCAGTCATAAGACTGATGAAAAAAAAATGTTCTTGAATACAAACGCCGCTTTTGAAGACTTTTGCCGGAGATGCCCAGTTTCGTTACACATGTGACAAATCTCAGTCTGTCCATTGTAAATCACGTGCGCCTTGTAACCACGAACCAAAAAATGAGTGGAATAGTTTCTTTGACATATATACGACAGACTGGACACCACTAAAGCATTGCAATTTATGTTGGCTTGACCATCGTTTGTTACGAATTTACCATTCGCCATTCTTAGATAATACCTCTTTTACGTAGCAGCTTCTTAACTCAGATGGCAATTAAATATCCTGACTTGTTTATAATCAACATCAGCCTTAGAAATGGTAACTGTACTCACCGAATTGTTGCTATGGCGAAATTCAGCTTTCTCTTCAAATTTCTGTAAAATCTTTTCCAGAACCAACGGGGAAAGCAGTTTGACGAAAAATCAGTATTGACCCATAATATGTGGTGCGCTCTGATCCTAAGTAATGCCAGTAACATCGATAATTCAGTCATGAATTTCCTGTGAACTTGGATGAACATTACAGCTCCTTTTGTTAAATTTACATACTGAGATATGTGGTAGCCATAACAGTAGTTACAGCGGCTGAAAACGCTAACAACGAGGAAACTAAAAGACTTTATCTCCAGAATCACAGCTACACACAACACTATAACGCACAGAACGAATGGGAACTGTTAGCATTCATGACTTCCAAACAGAACTGCTCGGCCTCCGAAGCGGCACAATCAAAAGCCGCTACATGGGTCGCAGGCAAACGAAGCTTTTGTCTCAATTGCTTGTCAGGAGGTTACGATTAGACTGATCAGCGCTTAAAGTTGAACTGTCTATGATTTAACTATATTTTAAAGTATTCCTGAGAGCGAGTTAAACTACGATTATCTGTTGACGTTGCTAAGCAGAGGTATTCGCCACTGAGCCTCCATTATGGCCAGTCTGTTACCTGCTGGCTGATGAGAAGACTGCTGAGTATCCTGTCCTCCTCCTCCTTCTCCTACTCCTCCTCCGCCTCTTCCCCTCCTCTGGGTCATCGCGGATGATCTACAAGAATGTTAGCACCAACCAGTCGAGGTGCCCCTATACAGCTGAAGTCATGGTCGACCATGGTTGGTGAACAGGACGTATCGGCACGACAACCGGCAGCCTAGACCACATTCTGCAGACTCCAACTGAGTGCACGACGAGTTTCCGATCTGGGTCACCGCAATACGACCCGGGCGGTGAGGGGGGAGGGGGAGGAGGTGGAGGGATGCCTATCTATCCCGCCACCGGCCGCCGCATCGAATGCATTCGAGACACTGACATGCGGCAGTGACCTTGCACACTCTGACGAGGCATCAGGATTCCTTCACGACGTGTGCACCCATGTCCGACCACCGCCAGTAGCTCTGAAGAAGTACACCTTTGTAAATTTTGCTCGACCAATAAATGTATTTAGACATAGTATCACTGACGGCTCCCTATGTGAGCTGGACCACACACCCTCACGCTTTGCTCGACTTAGTGATTTCATTGCGACCCCAGGCTCAGGTCCAAACAATATTAAGATACTGACCATCTACAACATAAGCTATCACATATCAAGTAATACAAAGATTCTCCACCTTACTAGCAGAGCTACAGAAGTATATGCATTTAGGTCTCGAGGGATATAGCGGCAGAGTTCCGCCAAACCACAACTATATACCATGATCTTAGAGAATGCAGTCGAGGAAAGGACCTTAGTGGAACCGGAGGGCCAAATTCATAATACGCGTAACCGTGCATTATCAAGAAATTGACACTAGCACAGCAGCTCCTGCTATACAAGTTCCGACACTTGCTCGAACTCCTAACCACATACTGAAGACGGAGGATGCAAACACCAGTTTTTCTGAACCATTTGACTTCGAAGAGGCAACACAATTCTTACACCAGTTTTCATCTTATAAGACACAGAGAGCAGATTTTGTTTTAATTCAATTTTTTTTAACAGACGTGGAGCCCTTCCACGCTCACACCCGCATGATGGCCAACTCAATAGGTCTACTGCCATCTCTGCATAAGGGTTACTTTTCACTAAAGTGAGGCCGGCCGCGGTGGTCTAGCGGTTCTAGGCACTCAGTCTGGAACCGCGCGACCGCTACGGTCGCACGTTCGAATCCTGCATCGGGCATGGATGTGTGTGATGTCTTTAGGTTAGTTAGGTTTAAGTAGTTCTAAGTTCTAGGGGATTAATGACCTCAGATGTTAAGTCCCTTAGTGCTCAGAGCCATTTCAACCATTTTTTTTTTTTACCTCTACTCACGCATGTAAATGAATAAGGCTATATGAAACACATTCCACGACCGTACTTCGTCTGCTACAAGTAAACCGTTCACAATATGCACGCTTGCAGCACATGTATTCGTCGCTTCGGTATTGTACTGTTTCAGTAATTTGTACTGGTATTCAGGATTCTCAATTACAACAAACGGCAACTGCAGGTACGTGGCAGTGCAAACTAAATTCAACTTGTGTGAACAGGATTCCGTCTACATAACCGCTGGAACGTACACAGCGATAGCAACGGATTGCTAACCGAAGTAGCTGTAAACAGAGCTACTTGAGTTGGACGTTGGAGTAGCTTCCTCGGAACCCGCACTCGCGGTACTATAAATATGTGGAGAATTTTGACGTGTAGAGCTAAAGCTAAAGCTGAATGTGAACAAAAATTTCTGTGCCACTTTTCACATAAAATAATGTTTATAAATCTATCTCACAAATCACAAGTTGGATGAACATAAAACTCAATAATTTATGAGGCTAATGACAACGCTATGACAATTTCATGTCGCTGTTACATTTTTCTTTTTCTTTTTTTTTACGGTTTTCATACCGTTTGCCACAAATTCCTCTCCTGTTCCAACCTCTTCATCTCAGAGAAGAGTCTTCAACCTACGGCCTTAGTTATTTTCCGGGTGTATTCCAATCTCTGTCATCCCATGCAGGTTATAATCTCTGCAGCTCCCTGTAGAAACTTCCGGTTTCCCCACCGACCATGTTCCAATACAAAAGAGTACTATGCTTCAAACGCACATTTTCAGAAATTTCTTTCTCAAATGAAGACATATGTTTGATACCAGTAGACTTCTCTTGGCCATGAAATCCTTTCTGCCGGTTCTGGTCGACTTTTTATGTCCTTGCTTACTCTGTCATCCGTTCTTTTGCTTCCTCAACGTCGTCTTCAACGTGGTCACCGGATGTAAAGTTACGTTTATCGCTAAACACATTTCTGCTGCTTCTCATTACTTTGGTCTTCCTTCTGTTATCTTCAAACCATAGTAGGTGCTTATTAAACCACTAATTCCACTCAACAGGTCTTGTTACTCGTCTTCATTTTCACTAAGAGTATCAGTGTCATAACCGAATCTTATCACTGACACCCTTTCACTCGATACCCTTTTGAACCCAGTCTTGGCCCTTTCGTTTACTTTTGCCAATACTTCTTCGATGTACACATTGAACTGCAGCTTCGAAATGTTGCATCCTTGTCTTATACTCTTAATAATAATAGCAGTCCCTTCTTGTTCTTCCATATAGTGGTTTTCTCTAAGTATCTGTACATACTGCGTATTACTCGTCTTTCCCTATAGCCCATTGCTATTTTCCTCATAATTTAGAACATCATACAGCATTGTACATTGGTGGCAGATCTTATGAACGACTTTGATTTATCTTACGTTTTGTTTCTGGTATCAACGGCAAAGTCACAACTACCATCTAAAGTCAAACTGTTTGTCACCTGTGAGATCTTCATTGGTATTTTCCGTTTTTCTGTGTATTATTACTGCCAAGGACTCGGATGTATGTGTCGTCAGTTGATGCAGCGATAATATTTGAACTTATGCCCCACTGCTGTCGTCGACATAGTGATGACGACATTTGTTCTAAGCTCTGAATAACTTTGGATCCCCTATGTCTTTCATTCCATCTAAAATTTTTACTTCTGTCACCTTATTTGGCAGTCATCTCTCCCTACAGGCCTTTAAATGTACGATTTTCACCTATACACACCCTTCTCACTCAGCGCAAATAATGTTGGTGCACTTCCTATTAATTTAACTGAAGGTTGTTTCGAAATTTCATACTCTGACTCAGTCCCTCCGAAGACCATTTTTTTTTAAATTTCTTTCCAATTTTCCCAGAGCCATTTCGCCTTGGTTTCCCTGTATTGTACTGTCTTGTTTTGCCTATTAGTTCAAATATCTTTTCTGCTTGCTGAAGCTCCTTCGCAGATACCTTCCTCGAATTTATATTTGTCTGTCAACCATCTGTGATTACCCTTTTGAAAGATATCCACTTCTCTTCAACTGAACTGCCTATTATGGTATTCATTACAGTCACAGAGACCATCAAAAGCACCCCATCCGTCATCAGTAGTTCAGTATCCCACTTCTTTCAAAATCGATTTCTTCGGGCGTTTTTTTTAAACTTTAGCATACTTTTAATCATTACTAAAGTGTAACTGATTTTGGAATCCCTGTTCCAACATGACAGTCCAGCTGGATTACTCTCGTTTCTGTAGGTCTTTTACAAGTACACCTCCTCCTCTTGTGATATTTCAATAATGCATGCGCTTTTATTAGCTGTAATTTATTGTACAACTCAGTCTTTCTTCTCTCCTACCCCACTTCTTTGCTACAAATCTTAATGAGTATTAACTTTCCCTTTCACTTTACGACTGAGACTTTTGCACAATATTTTCATATACCTTCACCATCTCTTCACTTGGCGTTCGTGACACCGACAAATCAAAGTGAACTGTTGTAGTTGGTGGTAGTATGCTGTCGATTCTGTGGAGAGCAGATCTATCATTGAAATGTGCACAATAACCTATTCCCTGCCCTACCTTTGTATTCGTAAAGAATCCTATTTCCGTTGTACAATTTTCTCTGCTATTTGAACTAAGCGTCGACTAGAAAAATAAATATTTTTAGCATGTTGCAGCCCCGTCAGCAACTGTGATAGACTAATATTTTGAGGATTCAGCCTCATTGCACAAATTTTCTGGTCTTTACCAGGTTTCGGCTAAATTAATCTAGCATTCTTCAGAAGCATAAAATTACTATAAAATGCCAGAGTAAGGCACAGTCAACATTAAAATTAAAACCTATAGTACCGTGGTACCATGTCGAATAAAACTACTCAGCTGAAGCCCAGCCCGGCATCTCTTCACCACGCGGTCTTTTGGCAGCGCCAAACTAACGTTGGCATGTTTATTCGACATGGTACCACGGTACTATAGGTTTTAATTTTAATGTTGACTGTGCCTTACTCTGGTATGTTATAGTAATTTTACGCTTCTGAAGAAGGCTAGATTAATTTGGCCGAAACCTGGTAAACACCAGAAAATTTGTGCAACTGAGGCTGATTCCTCTTAATATTCGACTAGAAAACTCCCACAAAAGAAGCCCAGGTAGCTTTTAGCGAAACTCGAAAATTTACTCACGCTTCTCGCATCTATGTTTGAAGTACCAGCTAAAAAGAACTCCCAACCTTAATATCGGAAACACTAGAACACAATCATTATTCATGCGGATTCAAGTCAGGAGCACCACACTTGAAAAATGAAACAACAACCTGGAAAATTACAACACTGACACGTGCACTGTGCTAAACTGGTTGAATGACAATCACCTGACAGCTGACGAGAAAACAGCGAGTAAAAGAATAGCGGGATCCTAAGCGTCATGTCGCCATGTCGCACTGTAGTGCGTGGCGTGACGATCCTCTAGTACGGCTGCCGGCACTTCGAGAGCGAGCTGCTAATTGAAGAAGTACTAGTGCACTTGGCGCCCAGCTGAGCCCACTCGCTCTGACGGAATTTTCTCACTGTGGGTAATGTGTCGACTTAAATAGGAAACCAATTGCGGCACGTGATTTAGTGGAAGGAAATAGTTCTGCGTGGTCAGCGACCACTTCTAGGCGTCACTAGATCTCCCGCTGGACTTTGCCGTCAAAGTTCTGCCGGCGGAAAAAAAACGTAACTGGTGCTGTGCGGCGCTCGTTCTGGTAGCTGACGTGGTTGGCGTTAGGCGCCAAGCACTGTTGATATTACTGTTCATACGCCTACAAGATATCCCTGTCTTCTTTACATTTCATTTCACTGACGCCCATTGTACATTTGCATTTGCTTTTTCAGATTTTATAGCTTCGGTGCCATATTCAAATTTCTGAAAATTCAGGCTCCAACTCTTAGACTGTTACCTCTTAGTTAGTCATTACAGTTTTCTTCTCATGGCCACCTCCTCTGTTGCGGTCCTATCCCAGAGATACGAATGAACGAAAAGTCCCGAGTCTTTTGCCAATGGAGAGATCATTGCGTCACTTTTTCACTTACAGTCCACATGTCCTGTAGATATACACTACTGGCCATTAAAACTGATACATCACGAAGATGGCGTGCTACAGACGCGAAATTTAACCTACCGGAAGAAGATGCAGTGATATGCAAATGATGAGCGTTTCAGAGTATTCACACAAGGATGGCGCCGGTGGCGACACCTACAACGTGCTGACATGAGGAAAGTTTCCAACCGATTTCTCATACACAAACAGCAGTTGACCGGCGTTGCCTGGTGAAACGTTGTTGTGATGCCTCGTGTAAGGAGGACTTATGAGTACCATCACGTTTCCGACTTTGCTAAAGGTCGGATTTTAGACTATCGCGATTGCGGTTTATCGTATCGTGATATTGCTGCTCGCGTTGGTCGAGATCCCATGACTGTTAGCAGAATATGGAATCGGTGGGTTCAGGAGGGTAATACGGAACGCCGTGCATGGCTGTAACGGATCGTGCAGCCACTTCTGGATCCCTGAGTCAACAGATGGGGACGTTTGCAAGACAACAGCCATCTGCACGAACAGTTCGACGACGTTTGCAGCAGCAGGGACTATCAGCTCGGAGACCATGGCTGCGGGTACCCTTGACACTGCATCACAGACAGGAGCGCCTGTGATGCTGTACGCAACGACGAACCTGGGTGCACGAACGGCAAAACGTCATTTTTTCGGATGAATCCAGGTTCCGTTTACAGCATAATGATGGTCGCATCCGTGTTTGGCGACATCGTGGTGAACGCACAATGGAAGCGTGTATTCGTCATCGCAATACTGGCCTATTACCCGGCGTGATAGTATGGTGTGTCATTGGTTACACGTCTCGGTCACCTCTTGTTCGCATTGACGGCACTCTGTACAGTGGACGTTACATTTCAAATGTTTTACGCCCGTGGCTATACCCTTCATTCACTACTCTAGATGAACTGTGGTATCGTGTCGAAGCTGCATGGGCAGCTGTATATGTACACGCCATCCAAGCTGTGTTTGACTCAATGCCCAGGCGTATCAAGGCCGTTATTACGGCCAGAGGTGGTTGTTCTGGATACTGATTTCTCAGGATCTATGCACCCAAATTGCGTGAAAATGTACTCACATGTCAGTTCTAGTATAATATATTTGCTCAATGAATTCCCGTTTATCGTTTCTTGTTGGAGTAGCAATATTAATGGCCAGTAGTGTATATTATTTGTTCTTAATTCAGTGGCTTCTATTGCCTTTTGCATCATGCCGTTGATGATTGCCGTTTCTTCTGCAGTTTGGGGCCATATTCCACCTAAAGGGCAAGAAGTTACCTTGAAACTTCGTGTACTTTTCTGTCCTCTGTGACATGGACACTGGCACAATTAGCGTGGGTTTTTGTGCTTTAAGTGTACGGCCACAATCACTGATAATTTTGATTCAAAATACAAACAGTGAATGAATTCGAACCTGGGACCCAGGACTTTTTCATCGCAAGTCAGAAGCGCTATACTGTTACACAGCACATTGGCCTAAAAATAAAAATAAAATAACTAAAAAGTTACAAAATCTTGGCCTACCATTCCTCTGCACTTTCTACAGGTAACGGTACTGAATCGAGAAGTCACCCTATATGTTGTGTGTGTGTGTGATACATAAACATCCGTTACCCTTAGTGAGCGCCAATGTCTTTGAAATGTAAGGATTCTGATTAAATTCCCATCTACCTTAACCAGGAATACACAGTACATTACATCTTACTGTTTGCTGTGATATCATACTTCTTAAAGGAGATGTTACACGTGCTTCGGCATAATTCTGAACTAGTCTCTGCAGTCAGCTAAGAATAATTTAAAGCACGGAAGACACTAGTAAATTTTGACGACACTGTAACAAACTGAGGCTACAGTATCGCAACCGTAACAACCGGAGAGCTGCACACTTCACATTTTGCATGATATCAGACAGAAAAACTCGAAGAGTTGATGCGATATTGCAGTGACTGTGTTATGCCGAATTACGATGCTATGTTCCTTCGAACATGCATGCACATCCGAAAGAAAATGCTCTGCGGCGGATACAGCCGTTATGAAATATGTAAAATTTATTCGCAGGTGCGAATGTGGACAACCATTAGCTGCATAATGGAATAACGAAAATGAAAGTTTGTGCTGCGGCAGGACTCCAACCCGGATTTCTCGCTTATCGCGAGCGGTAGCCATAACATATGGCTATCCGAACACAACTCACATCCGGCCCCAAATTTCCACATGTCATCAATAGTGTGTCTGCAACCTGTAAGTATAGTCCCACACAGGAGAAAAATTTTACTTGAAAGTCGCTTGCCGAGTGTCGGCAGATAAACACGATATTGCAGTGTGTGTATTATTCCGAATAACGATGCAGTGTTCTTTCGGACGTTACGGAATCGAAAAGTCATCCTATATATGTCCGAAGGAAAAGGCACTGCGGTGACTACAGGCCATTATAAAATACATGAAATGCAGTCTCAGTGGTGAATGCGGACAACTATCAGCTTTATAATGGAACGACGAAACAAAACTTGTGACGGACCGGGACTCGATTACGGATTTCCTGCTTACCGCGAATGGTCGCCTTTCAATTTGGTTAACTTTTCTTTTCTTTTTTAAATAACTTCTTTGGCATTCCGTTGCCACGTAATATTTTCCTCGTCTTGAATGAGACGGCGAATTTTCTAATATTCGTATTGTAATCCTGACATTAAGAAGTTAAAAACGAGAGCAAGAGAGACATACACTATAACTGAAAACTCTTAACATAACAGAAATAAATGTCAACCTCTTGGCTTAAAATGTTTTGAGAAAGAAGTTAACATTATAAAATGAACAGGGCTACAATTTCTTGTGTGTGATGTAATATTAAATTCAGTTACTACCATTCCGTTGTTATTAACTTATCTACGTTCTTTCCAAAGATCATTATTGCCCAAGATCAAGAAGAAATAATAAATAATTGAAACATACACTGTTCCCTAATGCAATACTAATGGTGATTGAACATTACGTAATTCTACATTTCAAAGAAAAGTATGTGTCTCCTTATATTATTTGCTTGGATAATTTGCGGTGCTGTGTGGTATGATATAGCCAAACGTCTTCCTGACATTTGGTATCTGCTGTCAGGACGTAATGGACTGAATGTCCCTTGAGCCAAATGACAACGTTTCTTTTCGTGTTCGGATATGTAACTCCATCTGGGTACATAAATTCTGCTGGCGTGATAATGTGTGGTGGTGTACTGCATATGCAAACTAACTTGTATGTGATCTTTTGCCAGATGTTCTGTACATTAATGCACAATACTCTGTGCTTCTCAGTATACATTCAGCCACAAGATGCAAACAGCGTGGACTCTGGGTAGATGGCGTGAGGTTTGGAGTTTCTTCTTCCAGTCGTAATGTATTTAAAATTTATCGTATTTCTGTTCTTATCTTGTCTTAATTTCTGATACATGTGTTTCACTGTCGCCATATATTTGGCGGTGAGTTGCAGTTGGATACAGCTAAACTCTATTAAAAATTGCTTAGAGTGATAAAAACCGTTTAGAATATGTTGCACACCTATGGGTGGGTTCAGATTAACAGGAGTAATCTCATTTAGTAAATGGGCAGTTGAAGTTTTGAGCGACTAACATTCCCTTGAAGATTAAATTACTTAAACGTTCTGCCCATGCGTCGTTATCAATAACTCTGCGAGACATAAGTTGCACAAAAATATGCGTCATTGTTTGCGCTTCAGAGCCAATTTTTTTTTCCTTGATCTCGATACAGTTCGCAACTACCGATGCACCTGGTAAATGGAAGTATCTCAAACACTATTAATAAAATAGAACCGTGTTCTTATACCGGAAACTTTTTTGCTGGAATAATCAGTTAACGATCTCTGTAGTTTCAGTTTGTCATATTGAAGCCACCATGTGAAAGCAGAAATACAAGAAGTACATTTCTTCCCACATTCCCCACATGTGTCGCTAACATGCTCGCGACATCGGCATCTGGCAGATGAATAAGATTAATTTTCAGTATCTCCGAGCTCGATGGGTTTTTTGGGGTTCCATATTTAATGTGGTTGTATATACAACATGACGGGAAAGCTTGCACGCCGCACTTCCGTCTATAATACTCAGTTTTTCAAGTTTCTAGAGACGTAGATCCTGATTCAACGGTCGCTCAAGTGGTCGTAATGAACTTATAACAAGGCGCGTCACCTCTTTTGAGCTCCCATGTGTCAGACAGTCTAAAGTCTTCCACTATCTATGCCAATTCGATGGACGTGTTAAAACTGGGATCATGGTCTTTGGGATTTAAAACACGGTCAAACTCTCCCGCAGTTTTGATATCGTCATGGCGCACACCCAACAGGGGAGCGATTTCGTGTTTGAATAGCTCTGCTCTGTTGCGTCGATTGCTGTTTCCTGACGATGCATAGGCATTGATGATTCTCGTGTTATAGAAAGTGCAGGCAATGCCTCTACCATTAGGTATAGAAGTTGTTAACAACAATTCCTTATTTCTTTAGCATCTCTGTCCATTGTTCACTTACATGTCCATAGTTAAAAGTAGCATTATACCATTATGTCATTTAATTCAATGTCTTTTACTTCTTGAAGCAAGGCAAAGTAGATATCGATGGTATATAAAAATATTTCAGGCTGTTGAAATTAAGTGATCTTCGAACGTTGTTTATATTCAAGGTTGCAATTCGGTAGGCGTGATGGGGTACGGCGAGGATCCAAATTTTTTGAGCATTGTTAATGTTAGAGCTGTCATCAGAGCCAGCCGAGCTTTGCCAGTTCCAATAAATGTCTGACTCATAACTACTTACCATTGCCTGATCCGTTACAATCACACTTTAACTACCTAACAGATCCTTCGTAGGATCAGTCTTTGCCACGTCAGTAAATGACGGTATTTCGTTAATCTCTGCATCCTTGATTGGTTCCTCTGCCTAATTACATTGAGTGGTAGGAATGTTTGCAATTTGTCCAAAGTCGTAAGGAGTCTGTTCTGTCTCGTGCTTCCTCGTATATGTTGTACCTGTGATGTGGCTCAATTTAGCAGCGGTGGAGGCGCTTATGGTGGATATTACAGGTGGATTGTGTGCAGAGTTTCCCTAGATCCTTCACTGATTTTTAGCTACTTATTTAGCCTTTGCACGCATTAGCGGAGCAATTTGCTCAGCCCCTTCATGCGCAAAACTTCGCTTTCGCTTTTTGTTTTTCATAGGAGAACGGCACTTTGGGGTAATCCCTGAAGAGTCAGCTGCCGTTTCCTGGTCCTGATGAGAAAAGTTATCGACAGCAGATGCTGCTTCAGAAACTTTCGAGTCATTTGGGATGTTGATGATTCGGGTTTTCGTCACAGATTCTGTGAGTTGTGGTTTGGTCAAGGACGCCCCGCAATTTCGGTGGTCTCCGTTGGAATGTCATGTGCACTGGCATTGTCGAAATCGGCCTCTGTGGTTCCTGTACAGTGACAATCCCTGCCGTAGTGTTTTCTGATAAGTTAGCGGTTGGAGCATTCGTCACAGGTTCTGTCGGTTGCGGTGTGGTCAGGGTCACCTAGGCAGTGTCTGTGATCTCCTTCAGAATGACTCTTTCTTTAACACTGTCGTTCAGTACTGTTGCCAAAATCGGGGTGGACTGTTTCTGTCGGACAGCAGCCGCCAGATAAGCTGGCGGTAAGGTGATCGTAGCCGCGGGTCTTATGGCTTCGCAAGCGGGCGGCCGGGCCATACACCTCTGTATACATTGGGCGCGCACGTGACTCGTTCCACCGCATCCAGAACAAGCTCTGGATTGCCCATCATACATAACTATGCCTCTGCATCCGCACACAGTAATGTAGGACGGAATATGTCTTTGCAGATCAACTTTTAATTGCCTCACGCCGTTCGGTGCAGGGAACCTGTGAGCTTTACACCATTTCTATGTAATATTACTTAAAACTTTCCCATACCTCGAAACTACTGCATTAATGTATGCGGCAGGTGCTTCGAACGGCAACCCAAATATTTTGAAATTTTTGATATCGAATCCGGCATTTCAACCACTAACATCACCAACATTGTCATCACAGTGTTTACATTTTAAATTATCTCCACACAACCCTAATACATTTTTGAAGATAATCTGCATTCCTCAGTTTGACAAAACAGACACTGCTGACAATCGACAAATTGATTCCAATAAGATATTTTAAATTCAGTTTGAGTTCTTCAACTAGGAACTTTTCAAACTCAAAGGAAGACAGTCTAATATAATTTCCATAGAAAGTAAACTCGGAAGTATCTTTCTTACTTCTCTGAGACATCATTACATTTTGTGTTATTCAAACGGTTCCGAATACGGACAGCTGTAAGCGGTAAAGCGCACGAACACACCAAGTTGCAAGCGAGGTCTACTACAGCACACGACACACAACCGCTCACCATAGCTGCCGCCGGCGAACTGTCGCTATTCGAGAGCGACTCACGCCCAGAGCCAAATGAGCACATGTCACCAAAAATGTGTCTACAGTCTGTACTCGTACGTCCATGATGTATATTCCCTATTCCCGTACAGAGGAGACATTTTATTTGTAAGTCACTTGCCTCCTGTCGCTGGATTAATACGATATCGCAGCGCCTGTGTTATTCCTAATTACGTCGCAATGTCCTTCGAACGGCCGGCCGAAGTGGCCGTGCGGTTAAAGGCGCTGCAGCCTGGAACCGCAAGACCGCTACGGTCGCAGGTTCGAATCCTGCCTCGGGCATGGATGTTTGTGATGTCCTTAGGTTAGTTAGGTTTAATTAGTTCTAAGTTCTAGGGGACTAATGACCTCAGCAGTTGAGTCCCATAGTGCTCAGAGCCATTTTTTGTCCTTCGAACGTGCACCTATGTCCTTAGGAAGAGCCACTGCGGTGGCTAAAGCCGGTATGGAATACATGGCATTCGAAATTGCGAGTTGGACAACAATCAGCAGTATAATGGAATGACGACAAAGAAAACTGGTGCCACACCGCGTCTAGAAACAGGATCTTCAGCTTATCGCGGGTGGTCGCCTTACAATTTGACTGTCCGAGCACGAGTCAGATAGAGACCCAAACTTCCATATGTCGTCAACGATGGTCTACAACATTAACTCGTACATCTATTATGTATATCCCCATGGAAGGGAGACATTTCAGATGAATGCCACATTGAAGTGCCTGTGATATTTCCAAATACATTGCAAAGTTCCATCGGACATGCACCCATATCCGAAGAAACATTGCATCGTAATTCGAAATAACAAGTGCACCGTGAGCCGTGGTAAAAATTGCTGTTTTGAAGAGCGCACAGCAGCGCGTAGTGTGAAGCAGTGGCCCTCCGTATCTGGCGGTGGTGCCGCTGTGGCAGTCGCAGCTTTGGTGTCTCCCTCTGGTGGGAAAGTAGAAAGGTTGCCTGTTCACGTATATTTAAGGGGCACTATGAGCTCGCCACTCAGTCAGTATGAGTCAGTCTCTCGTCCCCACCTTGCTAGTCTGTCTCTCGTCCGCATTTGTTAGGCAGTTAGTGTCTGTCTGTCGTTCAGAGTGTTAGTATGTCTATCGTACGGATCAACCTTTAAAGCCGTCAAAATAAGAGTCTCTCCACTCCACCAGTAAGAGAACTCAGCGAGTGGTCGCCCTGTCGTTGTTTAGTTCCTGCAACTGAGTCTGCGCGTTAGGGCGCCAGTCTGCTCGAGTTTGCTCAGGCAATGCTCATTGGCGGTTGGATCGATAGGTTGGTCGGACGCGCACTGAGACACAAGATTTGTCCGTCTTGGGCGTCGGCACATGTGAGGCCGCCACGTGAGTCCAGTGGGCTGCGGCGTATATCGAGGGGTAGTGATTTCGCGGTCGACACCAGAGCAACAGGAGTCAACCCAAGACATCAGTCTGGTCGGTGCGAGCTGCGACGCTGTGAGACGGGGGATCGGCGCGCCTTCCTGCGTCCGTTGAAGCGTCTGGCAGCGGACGGTTCGGGAGAGCGATTTGGGAGTGCTGCGCCAGGTCTTCTGGAAAAATCGCAGTTTATTGGAAGTTAAGTGACTGGTGATATGTTGTTCGATTTACTCTTCTTAAATTCTACTTGTTTTCTTGGTGAGGTCACCAGCCGATTTGCTTTGGGGTCGTCCCACCATTCTTCTCCGTTTGCCCACCCGCGGGGAGGTGGTTGCTTATAAATAGAGTGGTCAGTTTTTCCCTTGTGGAGCAGGGGCAGGTTTGAACAACCTGCGGTTCGGGTTGTTCGGTAATCTCCCTATCAATCTACCGTACGTTAGTAGCTGCCTCTGTCATGTTCGTAGGATTTGGTGTGTTAACGAATTTATTGCTTGGAGTGTTACGGCCTAATACCTGAAATACGTTTTGATCTTTGGAAACATTGATATTATTGCCTATGATCTTGTGAGGCGGTATCTGGTTACTGTAGAGCATCTTAACTATTGTTGGGCAACCTTGTAGAATTTTATGTAAGATTGCATTTCATGAGATTTTATTTAAATGATCATTTTAGTACATAAATCTGCCACCCGTTCACCGTAAGACCTTTCTTAGAAGTTAAAATCAAGTTGCAACTTCCGTGGCAAGGTTAATATTTTAATTGTTAGTGTTTTGTACCATTTCCATCCCTCCTACAGGGGTGCATAGTTTGCGTGCTGGTGTAAATTGTTAAAACTCTTGGTTTAAAGTTATGTGGTGTGTTGCAGATTTGCACCAGTGTAGTCTTTCAGAGGCTGCTGTGAAGGGTCGTAACTACGACCGTATCAAAATGGAGCGGCAAGGTTTTCTGCCCGAAAGCTCATACAGTCAAAACTTGTTCCTTTCTGCCTCTGAATAAATTTTAACTTTGATATTTAGAGGGTGCTTTCTGATTATAATTTTAAATCTGAATGTATGATTTCCCGGCGTATACAGCTGGCGAAGAGATCTCGGGCTTCCAGCCGTGTGGTGGTGTCTTCAAACTGCGACGTTTCGACGCTGAAAGCCCGAGAACTCTTCGCCAATTTTAAATCTGTTTCTTTTAAAAAATGCTTTTAGGCACTATTAAAGTGAATAAAATTCCCATTTGTTAAAAGGAATTTGGATATGATTTCATAAGTCACTCCCTGGCAACTAATTCCATGTTTACATAGTGTGATTGGCTCTGAGCACTATGGGACTCAACTTCTGAGGTCATTAGTCCCCTAGAACTTAGAACTACTTAAACCTAACTAACCTAAGGACATCACACACATCCATGCCCGAGGCAGGATTCGAACCTACGACCGTAGTGATCTCGCGGTTCCAGACTGCAGCTCCTAGAACCGCACGGCCACTTCGACCGGCACATAGTGTGATTAAATGTGTTAATGTTCTTGATGAATCGCTAATAAATAAAATAAATTCTTTGAAAATAAATCACGGTTCACACTGCACTATTGCTTTCATCCGCCGAAACGTGGCAAGCGACTTACAAGTAAAATTTCTCTCCTGTACTGGAATATACAGTCCCGAGAGTTGTTTGCTGTAGCAACATATAGCAACACCGTCAAAGGTGGTGGTTCATATTGCTGTACACACCGATACCTCTAACACCCAGTAGCACTATTGCACTGATGCATGCCTGTATTCATCATGGCGTACTATCCACAAATTCATCAAGGTACTGTTGGTCCAGATTGTCACACCCCTCAACGACGAATCGGCGTAGACCTCTCAGAGTGGTTGGTGGCTCACGTCGTCCATAAACAGCGACTTTCAACGTGCTATAGGGTTCATGTCTGGATAACATACTGGCCACTCTAGTCGAACGATGTCGTTGTCCTGAAGGAAGTCATTCACAAGATGTGCACGATGGGGACCGAATAGTCGTCAACGAAGACGAATGCCTCGCCAATGTGCTGCCGATATGGTTGCACTATCGGTCGGAGGATGGCATTCACGCATCGTACAGCTGTTATGGCGCCTTCGATGACCACCAGCGGTGTACGTCGACTGACATAATGCCATCCCAAAACAGCAGGGAACCTCCAAAATGCTTCACTCACTGGACAGTGTGTTTAAGGCGTTCAGCCTCCAAACACGTCTCCGACTATTGTTTGGTTGAAGGCATATGTGACACTCATAGGTGAAGTGAACGTGATGCCAACCCTGGGCGACCCATTCGACATGTTGTTGTGCTCATCGGTACCGCGGTGCATTGTATCATGGTTGCAAAGATGGACCTCGCTGTGGACGTCAGGAGTGAAGTTGCCCATCATGCAGCCTACTGCGCACAGTTTGAGTAGTAACACGACGTACTGTGGCTGCACGAAAAGCATTACTCAACATGGTGGCGCTGCTGTCAGGGTTCCTCCAAGTCATAATCCGTAGGTAGTGGTCATCCAATGCAGTAGTAGCCCTTGGGTGGCCTGAGCGAGGCAACCCAGGAGATATTTTGCTGCACCACGATAACGTTTGGCCCCACACAACTCTGAGGACTGCTTAAAACATCGCAAAACACGGCTGGAGAGTGCTACCCCATCCACCCTTCAGCCCTGACCTAGCCCACCCCTCCACCCTCGGCCTTCCACTTGTTTGGGCGACTAAAAGGTGCCATTCGTGGAAGACATTTCGAGGACGACGAGGAGGTGATTCACACAGTGAAACACTGGCTCCGTCACCAGGACAGGAATTGGTACCGAAAGAGCATATACGCCCTTTTTTCGAGCTGGAGGAAGGCCTTGGAGTCCGCAGCTCGTGATCGTGCGGTAGCATTCTCGCTTCCCACGCCCGGGTTCCCGGGTTCGATTCCCGGCGGGATCAGGGATTTTCTCTGCCTCGTGATGACTGGGTGTTGTGTGCTGTCCTTAGGTTAGTTAGGTTTAACTAGTTCTAAGTTCTAGGGGACTGATGACCATAGTGCTCAGAGCCATTTGAACCATTTTGAAGGCCTTGGAGCGGGATGGAGACTATGTGGAAAAATAGTGTGTGCAGATAAAACACCATTCTTTCGTGTGGGTAATTGTCATTATTTTCAATTAAGAATTGTTGAAGAAGAAAAAAAATGAGGTACGTTACTTTTTGTGCAAGCTTCGTACCAGGGCAACAAAAATTATTACCATTATCTCTGTACGCACCTCTTACCCCTGTACATCGTGCTTTACAACCAGATGTTCCTTTTTTTCCCAGAATTCTTAGTTGATGAAGTCTACTTAAATTTTCCTTCCTCAGAGCTCGTTATATCAGAAGACATCTATTTTGTACATCTTCCTCTTCATTTTATATCTGCCTTTATTAGTATTATTATCATTGTCAATTATGCTGCTAATATTATTATTACTATTATTAGTGTCAGCAGTAGAAGTACAACCAATATGAACTTTATTGTTTCATAGTTAGTATTATTTACTCACTCTGTCACTATAAACGTGGACGGTCTCCACCAACCTCCTCATGATACACTATAGACACAAAAAACGTAATAATACACTACTGGCCATTAAAATTGCTACACCAAGAAGAAATGCAGATGATAAACGGGTATTCATTGGACAAATATATTATACTAGATTGTGATTGCATTTTCACGCAATTTGGGTGCATAGATCCTGAGAAATCAGTACCCAGAACAACCACCTCTGGCCGTAATAATGGCCTTGATACGAATAGGCATTGAGTCAAATAGAGCTTGGATGGCGTGTGCAGGTACAGCTGCCCATGCAGCTTCAACACGACACCACAGTTCAGCAAGAGTAGTGACTGGCGTATTGTGACGAACCAGTTGCTCGGCCACCATTGACCAGACATTTTCAATTGGTGAGAGATCTGGAGAATGTGCTGGCCAGGGCAGCAATCGAACATTTTCTGTATCCAGAAAGGCCCGTACGGGACATGCAGCATGCGGTCGTGCACTGTCCTGCTGAAATGTAGGGTTTCGCAAGAATATGAATGAAGGGTAGAGCCACGGGTCGTAACACATCTAAAATGTAACGTCCACTGTTCAAAGTGCCGTCAATGCGAAAAAGAGGTGACCGAGACATGTAACCAATGGCACCGCATACCATAACGCCGGGTGATATGCCAGTATGGCGATGACGAATACATGCTTCCACTGTGCGCTCACCGCGATGTCGCCAAACACGGATGTGACCATCATGATGTTGTAAAGAGAACCTGGATTCATCCGAAAAAACGACGTTTTACCATTCGTGCACCAAGGTTCGGCGTTGAGTACACCATCGCAGGCGCTCCTGTCTGCGATGCAGCGTCAAGGGTAACAGCAGCCGTGGTCTCCGAGCTGATAGTCCGTGGTGTTGCAAACGTCGTCGAACTGTTCGTGCAGATGGTTGTTTTGCAAACGTCCCCATCTGTTGCCTCAGGGATCGAGACGAGACTGCACGATACGTTACAGCCATGCGGATAAGATGCCTGTCATCTCGACTGCTAGTGATACGAGGCCGTCGGGATCCAGCACGGCGTTCCGTATTACCCTCCTGAACCCACCGATTACATAGTCTGCTAACAGTCATTGGATCTCGACCAACGCGAGCAGCAACGTCGCGATACGATAAACCGCAATCGAGATAGGTTACAATCCGACCTTTATCAAAGTCTGAAACGTGATGGTACGCATTTCTCCTCTTTTCCTTACACGAGGCATCACAACAACGTTTCACTACTCAACGCCGGTCAACTGTTGTTTGTGTATGAGAAATCGGTTGGAAACTTTCTTCATGTCAGCACGTTGTAGGTGTCACCACCAGCGCCACCTTGTGTTGGCGCAAATGGCTCTGAGCACTATGGGACTTAACTTCTGAGGTCATCAGTCTCATATAACTTAGAATTACTTAAACCTAACTAACCTAAGGACACCACACACATCCATGCCCGAGGCAGGATTCGAACCTGCGACCGTAGCAGTCGCGCGGGTCCAGACTGTAGCGCCTAGAACCACTCGGCCACATCGGCCGGCCCAACCTTGTGTGAATGCTCTGCAAAGATAATCATTTGCATATCACAGCATCTTGTTCCTGACGGTTAAATTTCGGGTCTGTAGCACGTCATCTTCGTGGTGTAGCAATTTTAATGGCCAGTAGTGTAATATGTGTTATATTAATACGGTTCTTTATTAGGAACTCTTTGTGAAACCTTGGTTCGATGCAAGATTTGATGGGCCTAATCAGACGAGGTTAATAAATAATTAAATAAAAATTAAAAATATATATTTTAAACAAACTTGCCAGTTAGAAGGTCAAAATCTTAGTTTTTTTCACAAGTACAGTGGGCATTAACTCTTATCGTGCAGTTCACAGATCACAATGATTTGCTGGATATGTACGTAAATGTCGATGTGAGGTACATGTGATGCGCCTCTGTCGTTTTTACTCACTGACTCTTCGAATCTCGCCTAATTAACGCATTAGGGTCCGTTACCGCATACACAATGGTTTCCGGGTGCTGTGTAACTTGCGCAAGCGCATGGACCAGAAGGGGGAGTGTCGCCGAACAAGCACGGGCGCAGCAGGCCGGGTTAGACTTGCAGATTACCGCGAAGCCTCGCGGCGCGTCACCGCGGGCTGCCATGTATTATTCAGCGAGGCGCGGATAGCGCGGGCACACCTGCCCACCTGCCGATTAATTATTAACAGTCGCGCAGCCCACATTGTTTCCATTTCTTCCGTCCTCGATTTGCGGAACCTCCTGCTCGCTTCACTACATTCGTGACGGTTTCATCGCGAGAGGTCACATGCGACGTTCGTAACAATGAATGAAGTCACGATTTGTGTGGCCGTGGTTTTATCATGAATGCACCTCCCCAATACCAGATCGGCCACCTTATATGCAAGAAGTAGCATTAGGCTATAAAATAATCAACCCACGACAGTGAGTCAGTATCGGTAAAGGTCCATGTTGATCACAGAAGTTGTACAATTTACAATTTCCGGCATCGTCTGAAGCCATCTTTAGATCTGTCACGAGTAAGAAAAACTGTTATGTGACTAAGTTCATTTAACTGAAGCTAAGAACAGAAAAGGCCTAGGAATACGTTCATGGTCTGGTAATACGAGACGTGTTTTTTAAATAAATACCGTTTTGAAATTAAAAAAAGACGTGCTAAGATATCTCAATAATTTTATTTTTACATGAAAGCTTGTACCTTAATCTACTTTTCTACATAATTTCCGCCAATATTGGAATACTTGTCATAACGTTGTACCAGTTTTTGAATACCCTCCTCATAGAAGTCTGCCGTCTGACTTGTTAACCACTGCATCACCACTGTTTTGACTTCGTCATCGTCTTGAAGACGCTGACCGCCCAGGTGTTTCTTCAAGTGCAGGAACAGATGATAGTCATTGGGTGCAAGATCGGGGCTGTACGGAGGATGATCTAGAGTTTCTCATCGAAAAGATGTGATGAGATCTTTGGTCTGATTCGCCACATGAGGACGGGCATTGCCTTGCAGTAAAACGGTGCCCTTGCTCAACTTCCTTGGACTGTTGCTTTGATTCTGGTGTGACGTAGGCCACCCATGTTTCAACGCCCTTAACAATTTGGCTTAAGAAATAATCACCGTCGTTGTGGTACCGCTGAAGCAAAGTCAATGCACTGTCTAAAAGTTTGGTTTTGTGCACATTCGTCAACATTTTCGGTACCCAAAGTGCGCACAATTTTCGGTAATTCAAGTGCTCGGTCACAGTGCCATACAAAACTCTACGAGAAACATTAGTAAAGTCATTCCACAAGGAGGAAATCGTAAAGCGTCTGTTTTCTCTCACCTTATTGTCCACTTCCTGCACCAAACTTTCGTTAATGACCGAAGGACGCCCACTCTGTTGTTCATCATGCACATTTGTGCGGCCATCTTTAAATGCTCTCACCCACATTCTCACCATTCCATCACTCATAATGTTTTCTCCGTAAACTGCACAGACCTCACGATGAATATCGATCGCTTTAGGCCTTTAGCACTAAGAAATCATATAACAGCCCGTACTTCACAGTCGGCGGGACTCACGATTATCGGAGGCATCTTAAACTCTCAGTACACAACGTAAACAAGGAAGAATGAGACTCTAATGGCGTCAGTGCGTAGATTAAGGTTCAGCCTTTCATGTAAAAATAAAATTATTGAGATATCTTAGCACGTCTTTTTGTAATTTGAAAACGGTCCTTACTTAAAAAACACGCCTCGTATTAAGCAGTAACCGTGAATGTAACGTACAACACCAATTTATTGATTTTCGTGAAAGCTTACAGAAATGAATCGTTACACAGGACAAGATAACTAGACAGAGAGTTGAAAAATACAATTTGGTACTCGCTAAAGCAGGTACCACACAGGTTATGAATAATAATGAAACTTGTCAAAGCCAACTATATGTGAGTCAATGTCATGATACAGGCGTGACGGAAATAATGGACTCAAGTTGACTGCTAGAGAACGCATTCCACAGTCAGTACCCTGAACAATGATCTCAAGTGCAGAAATTTTGTGAACACCGACAGTTTCTAAACTACACCAGCAACTGTAGGGTTCACCCATTAATGTGGACGAATCACTTCAGTAGTGTGCCGGGGTCCAGCCGGATAGAAGTTACGAAAACGAATTTTATACGAAACAGTCACGCTGGATACATCTAACTTCAGACTGTGTCAGTGGTTCTGGACTGCCGCACTTTAGAAAAATTTATAAGCAAGTTCTAGGAAACTTTATTGTCCCAAAGTCAGCAGTTCTAAGAGAAACCGAAATTTTCAATGCACACAGTTATCTGGACGATGGCCAATATGAAATGATGGCAGAATTTTTCAGTTATTACTATCATAAGGATTTACTTGTCAGAGCCTTTGCAGCTGGAAGACGTAATTCGTATATTCATTCCGAAGATTCCACAACACATAGAGGCAACTGCAGTTACGAGTATAAGTGATAGCATTGGAATGGTTCATCTCAGCATTGGAAAATCACAACAATGGTGTAACAGTCATGGAATTTCAAACAATATAAGGGAAAAGGAAGAACGTTTGTTTATAAATACAATAGACAGGGAAGAAAGGTTGCTGGAAGAGAATCAACATTCAAAGAAATCGGTTCCCCGTCGAGTGGTTTGTGTGAATTTTGGCGATGTGGAAACGGTGATGGTTGTAGACACTGCAAATGAGAATACCGTAATTTCAAGGGATGCTTTGGAAGAAAGTGTGATACTGGTGAGTCATATTCCTGGCGTGAAACTTAAAGTTGCTTGATGCGTTGAAGTAACTAAGTAGGCCATTATAGTTTCGGATCGCCAAGGGTTAGAACTGAAGTTTATTGATGTTGGAAGGTCTTAAGATGAAAGTCATAATTGGCATCTGTTATTTAAAGCAGAAAAAGACAAGAACATATTTGAGTAATGGATGTGTGTAGTTTGGATATAGTGATCAGCTAAAAATATTATTGTTTGAAGAAAACTGGAAGAAAGATAACTGATGGGTGTGTCTGTGAGCTGTTGAAGTAGGTCTTGAAGATGCACGGAAAGAAGTGGATAATGCATTGTTTCATGATGAAATAATTCCTCCTTTAAGGAGGGGAAGAAGCTTGGAAATCATCGTGAGGTTTGAAGAAGAAATTGGGTGGATATGAAAGTTGAAGTGATTGAAGAAATGAATAAAAGTTCATCTAAAGTGACTGCGAAGAAGTCTAGAAACTTCAGTATGGAAGTAAATTTTTGGCCAGTCAACTTACACCATACGTCAAAGTAATATGAGAAGGAAAGGGTGAAAGCGGAACAGCTATTTGGAGAAAATTTACTATTAAAATCCATATATTCTGACACGAAAACTGAATGACACGCAAAACAGATGTCTGAAGAGTGGAAGAAGAGATGTGTTCATAATCAAATCCTGGTTCAACAAAATAGAAACCTGGCTTCAAGAATGTGAGCTATATTATTGACACTATGCTAACGAAATAATTGAGTGAATATCAGACAGAAAATGACTGCAAAAGTTAGAATTTCTTTTATGAAATTTTAGTTTTCGCCTGTGCCAGTTATTTATGAAATTTATTCTAACTGATAGATGTGTTTTATACATAACATAATATAACATTGAATTTGTACTAATTAGCAATTTGGATAACATGCATAACCACTGTGTAATGTGAAAGTGTTACTCACGCAAGTTTTATTTTGGTTTTCATTATATCACTGTACCAGTAAACTGCATGCACTTACACATAAAAGAAGGCTTATCATTATGTGGTAAACGAGTAAGTCTGAAAGAGAAATGCCTGCCATATGTAACATCAACTAGTTGCCAATACAACAAAACAGACAGCAGCAGCTTGAAGACAAAGCCACAAATGTTAACGATTTTATGAGGAAGCATATAACTGGCAATGTTTGTAAAGGTAGCTAACATCAGATACTGTATTTTTTGTAAGTTACTAAGGAGTTGTGCAAGAAATTAGAATAAGTCTGGGAAACGTAGATAACAATTACGTTATTTGTTGCAATTTTCTATCGAATTTAAAGGTGGTTCTAATTTCATGTTCTTCTGTGTATCACATGAGGTTCAGACTGAAACAACGTGCCTTTTGATAATTTTAGAGAGGAGGGTGTGTGAGTTGGTCACGCCTACAGAAACTTCCAAAGTCACATCCACTTTAGTTTGGTGTAAAACACTTAAATTTTGTGTGTGTAAAATAATATTTTAACCAACCCTGAACGCAAATCCCATAGTACATAGCTCATTTATAAGACGAAAGCCCCACTCTTATTACCAAATTACTGAACGAGGGTGACATTCATGATGAAGTCATATGAAGACATATGTTGTAATAAATGAAATCGTCGTCAGTGATGTAGGGACTCTACCCATTGATTTCAGTCGACCAGATATACCCCTACAGAGACGTCAGGTTGGGAGCAGTTGGAGACGAGAGGAGTTTAGGACTGGACGTTGTCAGTGATGAATGGCGACGGACGTCGAATACGGGAACGGATACGGCGATAAATTTTTGACACCGACTACTGACAGCAGAGGCTAGTGGTCAATATCAAGCATGATAGTATTAGAACCAATTTGTTTTTGACGAAGTGCGGCAAAGTGAAAACTTCTATTATAGGTTATAGCAGTTGGTGTCATAGTATAAAACTGGAATAAAGCAAAAGGATTAACTGTAGGTCCCTCTTATATCAATAAATCACTTGCCAACAAAGTAACTTCAAAGTTAAACTTCATCACAGCTTAACTCATCTTGAGGTGACAAAGAACGCAATTTTATTGCCTGAGTTGTAGCATAACTCTTTAGCCGAAGAACCTGTCTTCGGTAGTTTGACTTGGGAATTCCAGTGTTGTTTGCATACCACAGGTGCCTTAGTAACTTTCCTTGCAAAAATACTCCATTCAAAAACGTAGATTATATAATCGAGACATACATATAAATTCTATTGTCCATAAGCATTTACATTGAGCAGGCAGAGAACAGGAGGTCGACCACTGCCAGAGTAAGGCAGAGAAATTATCGTACAAAGCTCACTATAGCATAATTTAACCGCGCACTATAAATATTTGGTTACTTCGTCATCTTTTCGCCATTCTTGTTTTTGTTGTTGTTATGGTCTTCAGTCCAGAGACTGATTGGTGCAGCTCTCAATGCTATTCTATCCTGTGGAAGCTTCTTCATCTCCCAGTATCTACTGCAACCTACATTCTTCTGAATCTGCTTAGTGTATTCATCTCTTGGTCTCAATCTACGAATTTCACCCTCCAGGACGCCCTCCAATACTAAATTGGTGATCCCTTGATGCCATAGAACATGTCCTACCAATCGATCCCTTCTTCTAGTCGTGCCACAAATTTCTCTTCCCCCCAATTCTATTCAATACCTCCTCATTAGGTATGTGAGCTACCCATCTAATATTCAGCGTTCTTCTGTAGCACCGCATTTCGAAAGCTTCTATTCTCTTCTTGTCCAAACTATTTATCGTCCATGTTTCATTTCCACACGTGGCTACACTCCATACAAATACTTTCATTCTTCTTATATGTAAAAAAGAACTTTTGTTTCAAACTGTGTCTGAAAGACTTTGGAGTTTCTTATTGCATATTTCTCGTTTTCACCTATTTTAGGACTAAGAATTATTTGGAAGATTTTTCTCCTCTTTTTTGTATACCTACTTCTTTGAATAAATACAGTTCATTCTGCTGAATAGAGAGTTCAGGTCTGATGACAGTGGTTAAACACCTTTTTTTTGTGGATATTCATTTTTTACTGTGGATATGTTTGGGGAGTCAGTAGACAGTATTTTAAAGTCTCATGTCGTTTGCTTGCTTGTTTAAGCCACTGATTTGGATATTTTCTCCAAGACTTGACTGTGCTCTATATTCATTAATTTCAATACCTATATTACCTGATAGTCACGACTGCTACTGACTAACAAGCATTGTACGATTTCCGCTGGAGAAATGCACTGATTTTTTCATATAAACTTTTCTTGTAACGAACATAAGAAATAAAAGGTGTAGTATGAACACAAACGACCACTGTGGCGCAAGAAGTTCTTCAGAAACATCTTTGACATTCTCGTCTCTTGACTACAACGTCCATATCTCATAACCTTATCGTCATTATTATTCTGATTGAAAAGCAGTGAAGTTTAAGGGAATTAACAGGCAACTAAATCAAATTTCGCTGTAAGACTATCAGAATTATGGGTAAAGATATCCGCATATTTTAATCGATTGGCTTAGGATGGCTGTACATTAGTTGAAATTTCGTTCGTTTCTGCAACACTGATTTCGTAGCTCTGTGCTGTTTAAGTTAAAACTGATCAGGTAGAAGAACAGAAGAGTTAAGTATTGTTAACAATAAGTACAAGTTTTCTATTATAGAATGTTAATCAGCAATTACATTCCGCAGTCTTTGTCAATATGAGCATAGCCAGAATCATGGGAGACCAAGGCAGCAAATGAAAGCCTTTCAGTCGTTGAAGCTAACCATTGCTTTTCGAATCAGTGGGAAACGTTGAAATTTCAATTAAGTCGTCAGCTGTCGGCCACAGCTGTAGAAAAGCATTGCTCGAATTAATAACTATATTTTTACGTGTAAATTGCTCGTTGAGATTTTGCAGGGAAAGCGACAGATTTCATAAAATTGCATAGCCAAAGGCAGTATTTCAAACAAGTGACAATTAATTTTGCACATGTCTGCACTGAGATTTAATTCACTTTTACAGGCAAGAATGTTTTAAACAAATGTCATTATTAAACGTATCGTGCTGAACTAGCAATGGAGTTTTCGCGGACATCGACGATCGTTAATTATATTTAATATATCCTTGTAACAGAAATGAATTTCCAGAACCATTTCCTGTTTTGTAAGATCACAGTTACTTTAGTCTAGGAAAATGTACATTGCTTAGCTGAATACATTGACAATACAGTGGACACTAAATTTCACCATCGCATGACGTCGGCATCTTTGCCGCTTCTTGGAATTAGAATTAAAAAAAGGGCACTGAGCACTATGGGAGTTAACATCTGAGGTCATCAGTTCCTTAGAACTTAGAACTACTTAAACCTAACTAACCTAAGGACATCACACATCCATGTCCGAGGTAGGATTACAACCCGCGTTCTTAGCGGTCGTGCGGTTCCAGGCTGTAGCGCCTAGAACCGCTCGGCCACTCCAGCCGGCAATTGGATTCATTTTCGCAGGGCTATTCGACCTGCCATTGCACGCTGTTTGCGAATAATTCCACACGACAGGACCCTTTCATCAGAGCTGCTGCACAGCCAGCGACTCTACCTCATCTTGATTCCTGATCTAAGAAAGAAAAATCTGAATATATGGCTAGACCATCATATATAAGACTTACTCTAAGATATTGTGAGTTATAGTAATCAGTATTTTGTTCCGGCCGATGAGCATTGGTGACATGCAAAGGCAACGCCAGAAGTGCCCAGTGTAGTCTTATACGACAGCAAACGTCATCCGTCGGGTAGGAAAAGCAACAATAAGACACTGCTGATGACGTTATTGTTTACAGGTAAGCGACGTTGAAGAGTATCTCTAAATCAATGATTCACAAAGTGGTCTATATCGACCTCCCAGGGATCAACTCCAACTCGTCCGTGTCAGCGAAACTAAATTTGGGGGTGAATTAGATGTAAATTGGGGTCAACGGGAGTAGATCTCATTCAGGCAGCTTGCAACCAAAACTCCGCATTCTTCTCACAGACCTCATACTTGTTCCTGTGTACATTGCAGTTCGTCTCATCAGGTAAGGGAGAGCGTTAACTCCTCTGTTTTCGCTCTCCTGCTCGTTACACTCAGAGAAATTATTATTTTTCTAGATCCGTTAAGTAAAATGCCACTCCTCACCCTCCTCCTAAGAGTGGGAAGAGTATCTGGCCCTGCCCATGATAGACCAGAAAATGCTTCGTAATTTATAAAAAGATGTATTAATTTGCGACAAAATAGGGCACAAAGCTTCTGTGTTAATAACTGAGGTTGGTAGCGGCTGCTCAAAATACATAAGTGACATGAATACACCAAATTCTACCGACATCTGGCAACCCGGAAACAGGGAGCTCTCGTCCATCTTCGTGAACAGATAGTTAGGTACCATTCACTTTTAAGTAAATCAATGTCATGTTGTTTACAGGTGCCAGCGGAAAGTAAATTATTTTTTATCGAATTATCTTTTTGTAGTTCCTTCGATTGCGTATAGATGCGCCGATCATACCTTCAGGTTGGGACGGATGATTCTGATTTGTATATCATATTGCACTCACTTAAATAGCTTAAGTTTTTCCCAAAGGTAACGGATAGTAGAAACAGCCAAATCTAGAAAGAAATGTAGACAGTACAATATTGATTATTTCAAAAGGGGCCCGTGGTGGATGGTTTGTTCCCTTCGACGTCACAGACATCTGATGATAGAGTGTGAGAGTAATACAATACCTTATATAAAATTCTGGAAAACTGCACACTCTCCGGGAGTATTTTGCCAGCCATTTAGGATGATTTCAATATACTAAAAAAAGACTCTGAGAAACAACACACTTCAAACAGTTATTGAAGAAATGAGTTCTCATACAGAAAGCATGTAATTCACTCCGAAACATCCATTTCTCTATACAACAGGAAGAGCCAACTGTACCTGGTAACGAGGCATTATTGCTGTCACTCTCTTTCAAATTCTGAAGATTGCTAGGGTAAAATACAGGGAGCGAAAGGCTATTTACAATTTGTACAGAAACTAGATGACAGTTATAAGAGTCGAGAGCATGAAAGGGAAGCAGTTGTTGGGAAGGGAGTGAGACAGCGTTGCAGCCTATCTCCGATGTTATTCAATCTGTATACCGAACAAGCAGTAAAGAAAAAAAAGAAAAATTCGGAGTAGGAATTAAAATCCACGGAGAAGGAATAAAAACTTTGATGTTCGTTGATGACTTTGTAGTTCTGTCAGAGACAGCAAAGGACGTGGAAGTGCAGTTGATCAAAATGGATAGTGTCTTGAAAGGAGGATAGAAGATGAACATCAACAAAAGCAAAACGAAGATAATGAAATTTAGTCGGATTAGGTCGGGTGATGCTGAGAGAATTAGATTAGGAAATAAGTTTTGCTATTTGGGGAGCAAAATAACTGATGATGGTCGAAGTAGAGACGCTGTAAAATTTGGACTGGCAATTGCAAGGAAAGCGTTTCTGAAGAAGAGAAATTTGTTAACATCGAGTATAGATTTAAGTGTCAGGAAGTCGTTTCTGAAAGTATTTGTGTGAAGTGTATCTATGTATGGAAGTGAAACATGGACGATAAATAGTTCGGACAAGAAGAGAATAGAATCTTTCGAAATGTGGTGCTACAGAAGAATGCTGAAAATTAGATGGGTAGCTCACAGAACTAACGAGGAGGTATTGAATAGAATTGGGGAGAAGTGAAATTTGTGGCCAAACTTTACTAGAGGAAGGGATCGGTTGATAGCACATGTTCTGAGGCGTCAAGGAATCAGTAATTTAGTATTCGAGGGCAGCTTGGAGGGTAAAAATCGCAGAGGGAGGCCAAGAGATGAATACACTAAACAGATTCAGAAGGATGTAGGTTGCAGTAGGTACTGGGAGAAGAAGGAGCTGTCACAGGATAGAGTAGCATGGAGAGCTGCATCGAACCAGTCTGTGGACTGAAGACCACAACAGCAACAACAACAACAACAACATGTTCGTTTTATCATGGACCAATAAATCCATGGAGGAGTGTTTTCGTGAGCACTGTGACCACAGGTACTAAAAGAAAACAAGCAGCTAATGTTTTGAAATACTGTTTCATGAAAAAATCGATTCCTTTATCAGATATTCGTAGATCAGTGGCAGCAGATGGACCACCTGCCATGTTTGGCTGCTATCGTGGCTTCATAAGTCATTTAAAATAAAATGTATCCGGGTGATACCAACGCACTGCGTCATCATCGTCAACATTTAGCTTATACAAATCTGAGTGGTAGAATAGATCAACGACCTCAATTTTTCATTAGCACATGAAATAAAAATCGAAGCAACCTGTGGAATAAAAGGTAATTTACGCCGTTATGAGAAGAAAATGACGAGGACCTTCTTCGACTGCTACGTCATGCTGAAGCAAGCTGGCTGCGAAAAGGTGTTTATTTGACAACACTTTTCTCTATTTTTGAGAATGTTTTAGATCTTCTGGGTACTAAAGATACAATTAAAACCAATTAATCAAGCGGAAACCAGAAAATGCTTATTTAGTGGATTTGTTTACTAAATTTGGTAAGGTTAACCTGAAATTAAAGGTGACAGTCTAACTGTGATAACAATAAGCTCCGTAATTTCACCTTTCCTTGTCAGTCTGAATCTAATGAAGCAAAGCATTGGAGAGACCGATTCTTCTAGTTTCCCAGTTTTGTCACGGACAAACTGGAAGGATGATGACTTTTCAGCTTACGTTCAACATTTAAATGTCCTTAATACAGATTTCGAAAATAAATTTGAGATTGCTTTGACTATGGAAATACAAGAGGATGGATTATCAATCCATTCAGTGATTCTGAAGGGAAGGGTGTCAGCTTACAAATAAGAATTAATGGGAATAAACATTAACGATGAAATTTAAGTGCAGTTCAGAATGGTCTATTAGCAACCAGAGGCTTGCGCAAGACTGGAGGGAGGGGTAGACAGGGAGGGGTAATTGGGTTACTTGGTCCCTCTAGGAAACTGAGTACAGTCTTTTCATTCGTTACAGAGTTCACACAAAACTCTGATAATGATTGTGAGTGACTCTATTAAACTACAGGCTAACACTGGTGTTGGGGGACTGTGACCTTCAATGCAGCAGGTGTGAGTAACTGACTCTCCTTGAAATTGTGAGTCACAAGAGGGTGTGTCAAATTACTAATACGTCCCATAATCTCACCTTCTTCTCTATAACATGAAACAGATATTGCATTTGTATATACACAATCACAAAATATAAAATGAATAGGCATACAGAACTTTGGAATTCACAACCGATTTACTGGTAATTTAATAATCAAACGATAAACATCAGAGATAGCCTGAAGCTAAGAAACCACAGCCAGTTGAGGAACTCTGTTTTAAGACTCAGCATACCAAATATACCCACTATACGTTCAAATATCCTTCGCAATAAGGAACAATTTTTTTGTGTAGAGCTGTTTTATCAATCGTTTAAAATACAACTAGTTTTGTATACTCCATGGCATAATTAGTGCTGGAGCACGAAATGTTTTCAGACTAATAGAATCAGTTACATAAAAAATGGGAATTTTAGAATTTGTCCCCTCTTGGACAAATTTCCACAGGCGCTCGGATAGGATTTGGTAGCCTTTCTATCGTCTTTCATCATGGAAAGTGGTCTCGACACACTTACCAGCCTGCTTACAGAAAGATATGAAGACACTGATCGAGGAGATTTAAAGTTAAATCTAACTAAATTGAAGCCAAATATCGAATATTCGCTAACAATTCATCAAGCTCAACAGTTCTAATAAATACATTTACTTCTTAATTTTACTAGATATTCATTTTGTATCGTTTAAATTAATTAACGTGTAAAATCTAACGTGGATTTTACGTTTTGCACTGTACCCTTCTACAGCGAAGCCATTCAAAGTGAGAAGACTTTGAAATTTGTAAAAATTCATATGTAAAAAAAAATTGTGGACCTCTGCTCTACGGGGATCAAAGGTGACCGACAGAAACTCTACTGCGCAATGAATGACATTTTACTTTAAATGTAGCTTAACGTAAGTTAATGCCCTTTGGGAGATAGAACATTCCTCTAACGCTCAAATGCTGTGTTAATAGTCCGCAGTTTGACTCAGTCACGTTGATTAAATATGTAGTCGTAACGTGGCAAAAAAAGACAAGAGAAGGAACCAGTGTGTAAGGTCTGTGGTTAAGGTTTAAAGAAAAGGCTTCAGAGTGCACAAGGCGCTTTCAATGTGGACCGCACATAAGGTCGTTATGCAACCTTTTCTTGGTTACTACAGTTTAGACTCCCTACAAGTTTGAATTAAACCTCCGGTCGTCAAACTTTTTCGCTCAATATTGACATCGGGACGAGGCACCTAGGACCGCTTATGTACCAATATTGTTATTACTTATTGATAACCTATATAAATTAGTATGTT
The DNA here is from genome assembly GCF_023864345.2 of Schistocerca serialis cubense. Classification (NCBI taxonomy): domain Eukaryota; kingdom Metazoa; phylum Arthropoda; class Insecta; order Orthoptera; family Acrididae; genus Schistocerca; species Schistocerca serialis. Next base: position 816,103,607 of record NC_064641.1, on the reverse strand, counting down.
ACGAGCCTCCAATAGACTAGCTATTTTATGATTGCAATATTTTTTTGCCGTCTTTGTATCCAAGTACTGATCGTCAAAAGTACTCACCATTCCAAAGACTTCGGTCACCTGTTCTCTTCTTAGATTGTTGCCTCATTCAGTGGTGACACTGTAATTGCCTGACGAAGTGTTGTTGTGTTGTCTATGTGAGTAGATTATTAATAACAGTACTTGTATTTATATTTAACAAGTTCACACCGGTGCTGACCAATGTTTTTTCTTGCCGTGGTGCTGCGCGCGTATTCGTACTTTGCGGTCGTATTCAAATGCAGGAGGCTATTATTTTAATACATTGTCCTTTACTAAAATAACCACATATTATGTGATATCATTTCTTCAGAAAACTCTCTCGTTGCAGGTTCAAAGCAAATAACTGAATTCACAACGGTTCGTAGCACCTGGCTGATATGTAATACATTATACGTTATTGTAGTGCTGATTGCCAATATTTGGTATTTACTGTGTTTGCAGTTAGTTACCCGATGAGTTATAACCAAACCGGTTAATACTGAACTTTCATGTTACTTCCTTTTACCTCTACCACGCTTCTCTTCAATAACCTATTCGATGCAGTCTATATAAAACTCTTGCCTTTCTTTCAGTTTGACGATCAATTGCGTCAAATAATAAAATCCATAAATCCGTTAGTATTACGTATTGATAATCCCTCTGTAATGGTAACGCTGACTGATTATAATATATGAATCAGAGCACTGTTGGGAACATTTCTATTATTAACGAGGTTATTTACATTACTGTTTCAAAGCAGTGACGAATTCATGGATTTTATTATTTCATTAACCTTTCGTTTTGTGTCGCATAGAATGAAGCAAATATTTTATGAAACTGTTGACGGTCCTTGGATCGAAGCTTATTGTTCAATGGAGAATAATTATCAGTAGGTTTTGGTGGTTTAGCACCCAGTGTTTTTAACTGTGGCCAACGTTGGTTTCGTGTCTGTTTTTACTACGATAATGCGTTCACTATATTATTCGTACTAGCCTAATAGCAATCCGATTTCATTATTAATTGTTAGGTCCATTGCCGCTTATACCACTCCTGTTGCTCCCACACCTGAGGTGCTGGCCCGAATTAAATTTGTTTCAACTCATGCAATAGAATTTTCCACGCTCGACCCAGTTACACAGTGACTGATCTTGTAATGATGCTTATGGAAGGCGGTATGCCTGTTTGAAGCTTATTAGAGTAAGTTTCTCTCAAAATATATTTTGTACAGAATTGTTATTGATGCATGAACTACTGGGAATGAAGCCAAACGACTTCTTCTTCTCGAGTATGAATCGTCGATTCATCTTCAGGCTGAACCATACATATGCTTTTTAATATATTGATCGTTAGCAGAATGTGCTCTGAATTAAACTTTTTGGCAGGTTAAGACTGTGTGTCAGGACTTGACAGGAGTGATGATGTACTGGATAAGTGTAGTATTTAGTGCATCTTCAGCAACTGTAGTATTATATAATGAAACACTCAGCAACCAGTTGCATGAAAGAAATTTAATTACTTGACCAGTTTCGGGAACTGCCTTCCATTGCTGAGAAGGTTATGCCTTTCGAATTATTAGCGAGTGTCAGTGGTAAATTGCATACAGCACAATGTCACAGTCCCGTAATTTATATGCTGGACCATGTAGTACTAAAATTCGGAATTCGGGGACTTACTGCCATTGTTGAGAATGTTATGCCTTTCACATTATTAGCGAGTGTCATTGGTAAAGTGCATACAGCACAATGACACAGTCCCATAATTTACATGCTGGACCATATAGGGGACTTACTGCCATTGTTGAGAATGTTACGCCTTTCACATTATTAGCGAGTGTCAGTGGTAAAGTGAATACAGCGCAATGTCACAGTCCCATATTTATATGCTGGACCAGGTAGTACTACAACACTGAATTCATTATTACAACAGAGTCTCTTAGGAACTAGCATGTCGTTTACAACGTCTGTTCTTGAGCACACTACTTACGTTTCTCAGACTGTTACATACGAGAAATAAAACAGTGTGCTGTTCAGTGAACATGTGCAATTTTGTTTCCTTTCTTACAGTTCTCTCAAATACGACAGGAAAGCGTATAGAGCATTAGACAAATTGTTTCTACGTATATAGTCTTTCCATTTACATTTAGTTTCAAACAAAAATTGTCTGTCCAACAACGCAATGTCTTGTTTTCTTCCTCGCCATCGGTTCTACAGAAAACTGGAAAGTGCTTTCTTGGGTTTTTGGTTTATGATAGAATACTACGATAGACTCTGAACGTTCGAAACTTTGTAATTCTACAAATTCACAGGTTCAAACTAAGGAAAATATTGTCTTTGGATCTGCTGTCCTAAAATATCCAGCAGCTGCATGCGGTCTTCTACCCCATATACCATTAACCCAACTGATTTTCATGCATTTTAAGCTACTTGCATTCTAAATCAAGGTTTCGTTAACAAAAACACTAAACAAGGCTGAAGGTCAAAGAAGGGAGACGAGATGATACACAAAGAGGTGAAGAGAAAATGGACCTAGAAGGGGGAAGGAGGACATAAGTAGGGAGGAGGGATGGAGGAAATGACCAGAGGGAGGAGGGAGAAGTCAATGCATAAAGAGAAAGAGGGAAGGGAGGAGGAGGAAGTGGACAAAGAGAGGGAGTTGCATAGAGAGGGAGGAAAGAAGTGTAGGATGTCCATCAGTTCTCGTAGAAGTTGGCATCTGCAAAGCACTACCGGGTTTGCTAGTCGAATATAAAGTCAGGTGTTAGGATCTATTTTCAGAAGGTATTAACATGAAGTGAAGCTGATGTGGTTTACCAACACAAGTACAAGGATAGCGGACCAATAGGGACAAGAAAGGAGGCATGAAGGGCGCCAAAAACAGAAATAATAGTCATCCATTTATTGCACCATTACACACGCACATCATGATATATGAGATATTATAATTGCCATACCCAGATCTATTATGACAAACAATATGTATCACGAAGGACACAAACAATGGAGTTTAACAAATTAGAATGGCACGTCAACTCCGCTATGACAAACAGTGTGCATAATGAAGGCCGCACAATTTTACCAATGTAAATTACTACCATAAAATTAACTAAAATGCCTTGAAGGAAATGTTTATGACAAGAACACGACGGGGCCGCAAGGAGGAGGCAACACAGTAGTTAACTCAGTTGCACCAAAACAAACAACGGACACCTGCCGCGCCAACAACGGACACGTAAGGCACGGAACTACTCTCTTCGTCGCGATTCCTTGAGTTCCATCCAAGTAACAGCTACCTGAAAGATTTTAATATTTGGAACAGTACACCAGTCATCAGCAAATAAAAAAAAACAATAACATGACATAAAAATACAATAATGTAAGAAAATCACATCATATGACTATGAGCTTAAGGTCTTTCGGTAATTAACAGATTACTAAACAGGTAAAGGGGCATGTGCCACTATTAAATCTTCCGTAATTACACTACTAAATTTCTCAGTACCTAAGTTGCAATTAACGCAACAAGAATTAAATCATTTAAGTGATAATGTTACTTTAAAATAATAATAAAATTATTTCATACAAAAGAGGACCAAGAATGGCCCGATCAGTACTCCTCAGTGAAGCAGTTCACACAAATGGTACTCCACGGCTCCGAGCACGCAGCCCCATACAAAATGCAACACAACCACGGCGACCCGGCGTACTACCAGAACCACCAGGCAGTAAACCAAAATCGTACTAAGCCAAAACAAGGACCGACTTTTAAAATAACGAGACCTAGCCCGGGCCGGACAACAGACCAAATGCCGGGAAATCCATAAGAAACCTCAGCCAACTTAATACCAAAACAACAACTTATGAACAATATGCAAAACACAAGACCTCTCAGTCCAAAGGCTTCCGTTTAGTCGCGAAGGTGTCTCCGAGCCGCCTGCTGAGGTGCCAAGGGTCGTACGGAGTGCCGAATCAAGCTTAAACTTCGTTAACAGATAACGGAAGCACCACAAGACAAAATAAACTCCAATATAACTGCGCAAGGCAAACTCTAAGGAGTGCCACTCGAAGACTATGCTCTTGAAGATCAAACATAAAGCATCCAGACTAACGTGCCGCTGAACGACGCACTTCCATCACCAGCGTCTAGTAGAGTACGGAGAGCAGCGTACCCCATCGATATACATCCATGGGACGGTAAAAGAGGATAGCAATCCCAGCGACGGAGAGACAGGAGGACGAAATGACATCCAGCCGCACATAGAATGTATTTCAAACTCAGGTTCGACGAACTACAACAGGCGCGATTTTAAACGGCACACCACGCCGCTGTCCACTCTATTAACCGTAAAATCACGGTCCGGTCTTCCCATCGGGCCGCACTCGGCGTCCAGGCGCAAACAACCCCAGCCGAGGCGAACTGTCTTCACGCCAAGGCAGCCACCTCTTACCTCCTCACACGCCTCCAGCTAAGTCCCGGCCAGCGATCACACACGGAAACAGCCGCCTAACGCCAAATCACCGTCTGAGTGAAAATTCAGCACTAAGATCGATACTGACTTGGTAATAAGTGAGCACCGTAACAGAAGCCTTGTACAGAAGTGAAACATGGACAATAAGCAGTTTAGAGAAGAAGAGAAAACATACTTTTGAAATGCAGTGCTACTGAAAACCTCATAAGGTTATATAGGATGACAGAATGAGTAGTGAGGGGATAACCTTTGGAGAAGAGAGATTACTTTCACAACTTAAATAAAGAAGGAATCAGATGGCAGAACATACCCTAAGGCATTAAGCAATCGTCCTTTGGTTATGGGGGGAATATTACCTTACTTTACTTTACATGTGGCTAGGGCCTTATCGACCATACGCCTGATCTATGAGCCTCTTCCACTTCTGCCATGTACTGTTTGTCCCGTTGCTGTTGCTGTTCATCCTAGATGTGTCCTCCCGAATGTTATCCCGCCATTTGATTCTGGGTCTTCCTCTTCTTCTCGTTCCTTCTATTATTCAGCTGAATGCCATTCTATGTAGTCTATTCTCAGTCATTCTTGCTATATGGCCTGCCCAGTTCAACCTTCTCTTGAGCACTTCGACGATGTTCCGGTGTTTGTACAGCCCTCTTAATTCTTCATTTCTTCTTATTCTCCATTCCATGTTATTTTCGTCGTATACAGGTCCAAAAATTTTCCTTAGTACATTTCTTTCGAATATTAACAGTTTTTCTTCATCTTTCTTTCTAAATATTAATGTTTTACATCCATAACATCACAGGTATGATGGTCGATTGATATAAGCGGTTTTTGATGTTACTGCTAAGTGATCTTTTTCTTAGAATTTTGATGAAACTAAAAAGTGTCTTGTTTGCTGTTGATAAACGGGCATCTATTTCTATATCTGTTCTGTTGTTATTACTAAAAATACTTCCTAGGAACTTGAAGCGGTGAACAGTCTTGAAATTGAATCCATCTACAGTCAGAGATGCATCTTCTCTGGATTTCTTACTTATGGGCAGGTATTCTGTCTTTTCTTCATTAACATGTAATCCTGTTTTCTCAGCAATTTTGTAGTAATTTTGCATCATTCTGATTAATTCTCTTTTGGAACTACCTATTAGTGCTACATCATTGCATAGGCAAGTCTTGTAATGTTCACATCCTGTAGCTGGATCCCTTGTGGACTGGTTTTAGAAAATTCTCTATCAATCTTCTCTTGGACAAGGTTAAATAAAATAGGTGAAATGGCATCCCCTTGTCTCAGTCCAGTATACACCTTAAAATCTTCAGTTTCTCCTACCGGTGTCTTTATGCGACATAAAGTTTCATCGATACACATTTTAACTAATCTAATTAATTTTGATGGTATTTTAAATTCCTTCATTATATTGAGGAGTGTCTGTCGGTGTATGCTATCATAGGCCTTTTTAAAATCTACGAATAATATGTGGACATTTACATTGAATTCCCACACCTTCTCAGTTACCTGTCTTAGGGTGAATAAGTGATCTAATGTAGATCTGTTTCTGCGGCAACCGCATTGGTAGTCCCCAATCAGTTCTTCTGTTATTGGTATCATTCTGTTTAATAGGCAGTTTGATAAGATTTTGTAGGTAACATCCAGTAAGGCAATTCCTCTGTAGTTATCACAAACTAGTGGATCATTCTTCTTAAATATGGGGCACACAATTGCAGTTCTCCAATCTGCAGAAATGGTTTCCATCTCCCAAATTGTTTCTATTAACGCCTGTATTTCTAATTCCAGTTTTGGGCCTCCATTCTTTAGTAACTCAGCGTATAACTTGTCCTCGCCACAAGCCTTGTTATTCTTTAATTTCTTTATTGCTTGCTATATTTCATTTACTGATGGGGTAGTAACTGTATCAGCTGTATCAATTGTATCAGGTTTCTCCAATTTAAAATAAGAGTGTGGGTCATTGCAGTTGAGAAGTTGTGAAAAGTATGTCTTCCATCTGTTTTGTGTGTCACATTTGTTAGTGAATATTTTCCCATACTGATCTTTTATAAACTGTTCCCTTCTATTGAATTTACCAAAGGATTTTTTTTTATATTTTGATACATCTGCCTTGTATTGTGATGTTGGAAATTATCCTCTGCTTCTCTGATCATATTGTTATAGTATTCTCTTTTCTCTTGTCTTAGGGTTCTTTGTGTTTCTTGGCGGAATTTATAGTATCTTTCCTTCAATGTCATATTGTCCCTTTCTTTAATCCATGGGGGGAATATAGTAAAAAAATTGTTGATCAACACCAAGGTTTGAATACAGTAAATAATATCAAATGGAAGTAGGTTGCAGCACTTATTCGGAGGTAAAGAGGCTTGTACAGAGTAAACTGCCTTGGAGAGCTACTTCAAACTAGTCTTCTGACTGAGATCCACAACGACAAACTACAGTATACTCGTATCTTGTAACATATGTGTCACTCTGGCACTACAGAAATGGAAACCTATGGATAGTGTTAATGCTACATAACGCATAACATTTCATCAATATGGTGGTACATTTAGAATTTACAGAGAACTCAGGCAAGGAGCTATCAGCAAAATAATTATCGTCCATAAAGTATGTTTCAGCATACATGAATTGAAAAAAAGAAACTGAATATCAGTTAATTAAAAGTATCTGAACTACTTACGGTCGTTTATGTCTGTACTGGAGACAAAATTCAACAATTAACGAAAGAATTAAATAGAGCAATTTTTAACCGATCAGTTACAATAAAGCTGAATTATTGTATCATGAAAACATCAAAAAGAAAACGGTGCAAGTTGTTGCAAGTCATAGAACTGGTTGATGAGTTTTTGTAGCTAGGGCAATATGGAACAATGTAAACACAAGAGTAAGAATGGTTAAGAGTGTATTTTATAAAACAAATAGAGGTTGCGAATGTTAACGACGTTTCTGAAACGCAATGTTTGCAAGGAATGTGTTTGAACTATCTTTATACACGGAAATAAGGTCTGCACTTATAAGGAGAAAACCACTGAAGAACTGAAATCCGCCATTGGGCACTGAAGAAATGTACACCGTCCACTCACATTAACGTGACCACCTGACAAAACCCTGAATACCCACTTTTTCCTGCGCGGATCATTGCTGGACGTATAAGGAGAAAACCGCTGAAGGACTGAAATCCCCCAGCGGGCACTGAATAAGTGTACACCGTCCACTCCCATTAACGTGACAACCTGACAAAATCCTGAGTAACCACTTTTTCCTGCGCGGATCGCTGCGAGACTTGTAGGAAGAGAGTTAGCGAAGTTTCTGATGTATCAACACGGCAGCAGAACCTCGCCGACTCTTCTGACGTAGCCAGCGGCGCCAGGTTTCTCGGCTGACGATCCGTGTCGCAAACAGCCCTGGCGATTTGGTTTAAATCTGGGCAGTGTGGTGAACAGGGGTGTGCAGTAAAGTAGTTCTGCTGTGCCTCGAACCACGAACGTACACTGCGAGCTGTGTGACGCATTGGATTGTCCCGCTGGCAGGTGCTACCGTGCCGAGGGAAAACAAAGTGGTGCTACCGTGCCGAGGGAAAACAAAGTGCGTGTTGGAGTCGACAAGTGTGCCTTCCAAAATGATGAGATCACTCAAGGAATACCCTCCCGCCTGGATCCTCCTGACTATTGTTGAAAGGTGCTTGCTTTCAGACGTCTCACACTGGGGCATACACAAACGATCATGTGTGCGACGCTGGCCCGTGTGTCCGATCGGTTCTCGGCGCTTCAGTCTGGAACCGCGCGACCGCTACGGTCGAGTTTTGAATCCTGCCTCGGGCATGGATGTGTTTGATGTCATTAGATTAGTTAGCTTTACGTAGTTCTAAGTTCTAGGGGACTAATGACGTCAGATGTAAGTCCCATTGTGCTCAGAGCCATTTGAACCAAGTGTGCGACGGGTCAAAAAATGTGATTATCTGGAAAATCCATCGGTTTTCACTCAGTGAACGTCCAGTTGAGGTATTAGCGTGCAAATTCCAGCGTGGATGCATCGACCAGGCGCTTGGGGCATAGGCACATAAGCGGCTGTATTCGCTGAACGATCGTTGAATAGACATTGATAGAAGCTCGATGGTTCACTTGTGCAGTCAGTTCTCACCACTACACGTCTGTTCGCCCATATACATCCCTGCAGCCGTCATTCACCCTTTCATCTATGGCCCCTAGTACACTACAGTTGCCTCGGTCCCTGTTTTGGGTAACGCCATTTTGCCATACACGTATAGTTTAATCACGGCGTCATGTGAACAGTCTATAGACTTAGTCGTTTTGGAAATGCTTCCACCCTTGTCCCGGTAGCCAAGGACCGTGCCCTTTTTTACATCATATAAATCATTTCGTTTCCACATGACAACGACGACTTTACTGTTTTCCGCGTCCCACTGAGGTGGTTTATATTTCTTTCACTGCTACTGCTGCCAGCTGCGGTCTGTAAGCGGTTATTGTGTATTGACGTCGAATGTAGGCAGTAATGACATTAACGTGACTCGACTACGTATGTTGGAAGTTACTGGGAGAGATAGGAAGGCTAAGAAACGGTTAAGGAAACGGACTAGAGCAGAAGACGTTATCATCATTACAATGAACATGGAGTGGAAGTGTGCCGGATATGTATTCCGGAGAACAGGTGCTAGATGGAAGCAGCAAACTATTTCCGGGATTGATACAGAAAAGAAAAGCACTAGAGGACAGCCTAATTGACGAGAGGTGTATAACAACAGAATACATGCTATAGTGGAGAAGTTGGTAGAGGATTTCTTCCAGCAGTGGACTAGAAATACACTCCTGGAAATTGAAATAAGAACACCGTGAATTCATTGTCCCAGGAAGGGGAAACTATATTGACACATTCCTGGGGTCACATACATCACATGATCACACTGACAGAACCACAGGCACATAGACACAGGCAACAGAGCATGCACAATGTCGGCACTAGTACAGTGTATATCCACCTTTCGCAGCAATGCAGGCTGCTATTCTCCCATGGAGACGATCGTAGAGATGCTGGATGTAGTCTTGTGGAACGGCTTGCCATGCCATTTCCACCTGGCGCCTCAGTTGGACCAGCGTTCGTGCTGGACGTGCAGACCGCGTGAGACGACGCTTCATCCAGTCCCGAACATGCTCAATGGGGGACAGATCCGGAGATCTTGCTGGCCAGGGTAGTTGACTTACACCTTCTAGAGCACGTTGGGTGGCTCGGGATACATGCGGACGTGCATTGTCCTGTTGGAACAGCAAGTTCCTTTGCCGGTCTAGGAATGGTAGAACGATGGGTTCGATGACGGTTTGGATGTACCGTGCACTATTCAGTATCCCCTCGACGATCACCAGTGGTGTACGGCCAGTGTAGGAGATCGCTCCCCACACCATGATGCCGGGTGTTGGCCCTGTGTGCCTCGGTCGTATGCAGTCCTGATTGTGGCGCTCACCTGCACGGCGCCAAACACGCATACGACCAACATTGGCACCAAGGCAGAAGCGACTCTCATCGCTGAAGACGTCTCCATTCGTCCCTCCATTCACGCCTTTCGCGACACCACTGGAGGCGGGCTGCACGATGTTGGGGCGTGAGCGGAAGACGGCCTAACGGTGTGCGGGACCGTAGCACAGCTTCATGGAGACGGTTGCGAATGGTCCTCGCCGATACCCCAGGAGCAACAGTGTCCCTAATTTGCTGGGAAGTGGCGGTGCGGTCCCCTACGGCACTGCGTAGGATCCTACGGTCTTGGCGTGCATCCGTGCGTCGCTGCGGTCCGGTCCCAGGTCGACGGGCACGTGCACCTTCCGCCGACCACTGGCGACAACATCGATGTACTGTGGAGAACTCACGCCCCACGTGTTGAGCAATTCGGCGGTACGTCCACCCGGCCTCCCGCATGCCCACTATACGCCCTCGCTCAAAGTCCGTCAACTGCATATACGGTTCACGTCCATGCTGTCGCGGCATGCTACCATTGTTAAAGACTGCGATGGAGCTCCGTATGCCACGGCAAACTGGCTGACACTGACGGCGGCGGTGCACAAATGCTGCGCAGCTAGCGCCATTCGACGGCCAACACCGCGGTTCCTGGTGTGTCCGCTGTGCCGTGCGTGTGATCATTGCTTGTACAGCCCTCTCGCAGTGTCCGGAGCAAGTATGGTGGGTCTGACACACCGGTGTCAATGTGTTCATTTTTCCATTTCCAGGAGTGTAGATGGAAATGCTTGACGTTGGCAACTACAGATTTTAATTAAGTATTTTAGAGATGAAAGTAAATTAGAAAAAACTACTTAATACAGAATGTGCATATGTAATGTAACAAATGAACCAGACGCCACCTGTCGGTAATAGTTTTGTAATTAATATAAATGACGTGCATTATGCCAACCAATTTCATGTGACGCAGCATGTGAAGGTTTCTGTACGTGCACGGGTTACTCCTGTATCCGAAATTGCAGATCTGAAGATGGTTCTAGAGGAACCGAAACCGGTCATGTGAATAAACCTTTTTGCAATGAAGAAGGATTATAAGTAACATTGTATAACCAGTAACTGCGGTATCCCATCAGACATACTCATGTTTCTGCAAAGACGAGAAATAACTCGAAATAATGATTATCATGAAATAGGAATGCGGAATAATGACAAAATAATTTTTATTTTCCATTTCTGTGGCGGCAGTTGTCTATAAAACGTCAGAACAATAGTACGTAAGTTAATGATGTTATGGTCTTCAGTGACCACTTTCTTAGCTGAGTAAAAAGCGCTAACTGCCATGAAGAAGATCCTGGTTCAGTTACTGAATCTACCAAGAATTTTCACTTCAAGTGAGATTTGGAATGGAGTACACCAGTCCTTGCAGTAGCAAATGAGGAGCTACATGAGTGAGACGTAGTGCCTTTGTAAGGTCTGTAAAGTGGACAAAAGCCACGAGTGCAGCGTGTTCACACCATGCTCCCCCATACCCCATCTCAATGATGCCATATGGCAGGGGATGGCACGAGGACCGGGCGGCGTCGGGAAGTCCCCTGGGCCAGATCTCAGACTTTTGGTTTTGCTTCGTGGTCTTCAGTCTCCAGATGCAGCTATCCACTCTATAGAGGCCGACATGAAAGTAGGCACCTCAACGTCATACCACCTACTGCATTACTGTTCAGTGATAATTTTAGATGCAAATAAAAATCCCGAAAAACATATTACACATCTTTACTTTTGTTTAGAATTTGATGGAATACTTAAAAAAAGTAATCTTGTCAGCTGCAACGAAAAATCTAAGGTTTTACTTCAGCATGTGGAAAAAACGGAATCGCTGATATATTTTTACTAGAAATAACATAAGATTGTTCTCAAAGCTTATAGATGCCTATGATACATATTTTATAGCGAAAACGTTAAATTATTCCGGGGTAAAAAATGTTAAAATACTGTAACAGACGTAGAATTGTTCCGCCTGTGTAACGAAAAATGTCGTCGCTGGTGAATTTGCGTTCTGTAGGACCCTGTAGAAACTTCCGGCGAGAAAGCTGTTAAGGAAAGGTTAAAATTAATTTTGGTAAAATCAAAGATATCATTATTGCATGATTTCACATATGAACACATTTTATGTACGAGAAACTCAGTTACGTGTATGCGGCCGCTAAGACTTTAGTTCCGACAGCTCGCCTTAATACGACTGAGAATATTCCCTACTTTTATTTTTTTTTTAATATATAACTCTTTCTGATTCCTCGGCAGTGCACCCATCACCTAAATAGCCTATATACGTAATACGCAAATGTGTGCACTTTCAGGCCGACATTCCATTGAAGTGCAGGAAAATATTTTTTTGCTAGTGATTTTGTGAAACCCAAGTTTTATCAAATTACACTACAAGACTATTGTCCTCAGCACTCAGTCAGTGCATTTTACACAAAACTTTGTTGTTGTTGTTGCAGTTTCTCTGTATTACGTTAAAAATATTTGTCCATCATTATAATTTCTGAATCAAAAACCAGGTGAGTGGAGAAGACAAAGAACGAAGGTCTCTGAGTCAGAAAAATTAATATTTTCGTGGAGATCATTCTGTATTTTTCTAGCCGTCAGACGTTCTCCTGTGTCGTAGTATCGAAATAGAGTTCTAAGCACAAACTTTTGGTTAAAATTCTAAAATTTTGTAATTTCCGTTTTCGCTTATATCCCTTTATTGAAGGATCAAAGTAGGTGTTCACATCTAGAGAGTCTTCGAATGTTACTGCACTGATATTACGAAATAAGTTGATTCTGAAGTACCATAAGGTTTTGTTGTCGTTTTATAAACTTGTACAAAATTTATGTTACTCTCTGCTCTTTCATTGCTCGCCAGATCAGCAAAAAAGTCTTCAGTACGTTCGATACGACAATGTTAGATTGTTTTCGAATGACTTATCATCCTTTACATACACAGACCGAAGTAGCACAGCACGTAGGTACTCGCTCGTGCATTTCGCTCACTACCAAAGTTACGTCAATACACTATTCCAAAGAAGAATGAAATCACACGTGAACAAACGATATCACACGGTGATCTACGGCACACTTACAGCGCACGTGCAGCAAAATACCTGTTACACGGGCGAATCACAGCATTTGGCGCCGGCGGACTGCTGGGAGCGGGTGTGACCTTGAAGAGTCTAACACCATGATGGCGACTCTAATCTGTCCTGTTATGTCTCTTCACCTCTGTGTGACTACTGCAGTCTACATCCATTAACAACCTCCTTCCTGTATTCAGTCATTCGTCTATCACTACAATCTCGAAAGTCGCATACTTTCTTACCAAATAAACTATTTATTAACCCAACCGCTCTTTTACTTAACCCACTCGTTATTTTTGTCAAGTTGTGCTGTATCGAGGGACCCATATCACTCCAATTGCACACGCTCCACACCATTACAGTGCCTCCACCAGCCTGAAGAATCCTCTGCTGACATGCACGTTCCCTGGTTAGATTCATGAGGTTGTCTACACATCCGTACACGCCCACCCGCTCGATACAATTTGAAACGAAACTCGTCCGACCACGCAACATGTTTCCAGTCATTTACAATCCAGTGTTGGTGTTGACGGGCCAATGCGAGGCGCAAAGCTTCGAAAGCCCGTATCGATGATGCTTCGTTGAATGGTTCACGCGCTAACACTTCACGACGACGCAGCGCTGGAAGCTGCAGCAATCTGCGATAACGTTGCACTTCTATCACGTTGAATGATTCTCTTCAGTTGTCGTTGATGCCGTTCTTGCAGGGCCTTTTCCTAGCCGCTAGCGGTTCGGAGATCTGATGTTTCACAGGATTCCTAATATTCACGGTACACTCGTGAAATTGTCGGTCGGGGAAATCCCCACTTCATCACTACCTCGGAGATTCTGTGCTCCATCGCTCGTGCGCCTGCTATAACACCACGTTCAAATTCACTTAAATCTTCATAACTGCCATTGTAGCAGCAGTAACCGATCCAGCTTCTTGTCCTATATAGGAGTTGCCAACCGCAGCGCCGTATTCTGCCTGTTTAAAAATCTCTGTATTTTAATATGCATGCCTATATCAGTTTCTTTGGCGCTTCAGTGCATTTGCTAGACGCATTTCAATATCTGTCTTCCTCCACAATTTTTACCCTCTACAGCTCCCTTTAATACCATGGACGTTATTCCCTGAAGTCCTCATTGTCAGTGTCTTCCATATACAGGGTATTACAAAAAGGTACGGCGAATCTTTCAGGAAACATTCCTCACACACACAAATAAAGAAAAGATGTTATGTGGACATGTGTCCGGAAACGCTTCATTTCCATGCTAGAGCTCATTTTAGTTTCGTCCACCTACGTTCATTGCAGATCGTCATCATGATTTCATACGGGATACTCTACCTGTAAATACAGGGAGCGAAAGGCTATTTACAATTTGTACAGAAACCAGATGGCAGTTATAAGAGTCGAGGGGCATGAAAGGGAAGCAGTGGTTGGGAAAGGAGTGAGACAGGGTTGTAGCCTCTCCCCGATGTTATTCAATCTGTATATTGAGCAAGCAGTAAAGGAAACAAAAGAAAAATTCGGAGCAGGTATTAAAATTCATGGAGAAGAAGTAAAAAGTTTGAGGTTCGCCGATAACATTGTAATTCTGTCAGAGACAGCAAAGGACTTGGAAGAGCAGTTGAACGGAATGGACAGTGTCTTGAAAGGAGGATATAAGATGAACATCAACAAAAGCAAAACGAGGATAATGGAATGTAGTCAAATTAAATCGGGTGATGCTGAGGGGATTAGATTAGGAAATGAGACACTTAAAGTAGTAAAGGAGTTTTGCTATTTAGGGAGTAAAATAACTGATGATGGTCGAAGTATAGAGGATATAAAATGTAGACTGGCAATGGCAAGGAATTCGTTTCTGAAGAAGAGAAATTTGTTAACATCGAGTATAGATTTAAGTGTAAGGAAGTCGTTTCTGAAAGTATTTGTATGGAGTGTAGCCATGTATGGAAGTGAAACATGGACGATAACCAGTTTGGACAAGAAGAGAATAGAAGCTTTCGAAATGTGGTGCTACAGAAGAATGCTGCAGATAAGGTGGGTAGATCACATGACTAATGAGGAGGTATTGAATAGGATTGGGGAGAAGAGAAGTTCGTGGCACAACTTGACTAGAAGAAGGGATCGGTTGGTAGGACATGTTCTGAGGCATCAAGGGATCACCAATTTAGCATTGGAGGGCAGCGTGGAGGGTAAAAATCGTAGAGGGAGACCAAGAGATAAATACACTAAGCAGATTCAGAAGGATGTAGGTTGCAGTAGGTACTGGGAGATGAAGAAGCTTGCACAGGATAGAGTAGCATGGAGAGCTGCATCAAACCAGTCTCAGGACTGAAGACCACAACAACGACAACAATTCTACCTGTGCTGCTAGAACATGTGCCATTACAAGTAGAACACAACATGTGGTTCATGCACGATGGAGCTCCTGCACATTTCAATCGAAGTGTTCGTAAGCTTCTCAACAACAGATTCGGTGACCGATGGATTGGTAGAAGCGGACCAATTCCATGGCCTCCACGCTCTCATGACCTCAACCCTCTTGACTTTCATTTATGGGGGCATTTGAAAGCTCTTGTTTACGCAACCCCGGTACCAAATGTAGAGACTCTTAGTGCCCGTATTGTGGACGGCTGTGATACAATACACCATTCTCTAGGGCTGCATCAGCGCACCAGGGATTCCATGCGACGGAGGGTGGATGCATGTATCCTCGCTAACGGAGGACATTTTGAACATTTCCTGTAACAAAGTGTTTGAAGTCACGCTGGTACGTTCTGTTGCTGTGTGTTTCCATTCCATGATTAATGTGATTTGAAGAGAAGAAATAAAATGAGCTCTAACGTGGGAAGTAAGCGTTTCCGGACACATGTCCACATAACATATTTTCTTTCTTTGTGTGTGAGGAATGTTTCCTGAAAGTTTGGCCGTACCTTTTTGTAACACCCTGTATTCGTATTCCTTTCCTCGCCGATCCTGCGGATCTCATCATGCCTGGCCTTGACATTTCACCTAATCTCTTACATTTTTCTGTGGACCCACATGTCAAACGATTAACTTTTCATAACTAGGATTCACAGTCATGTGAAATTTCTTGAAAGACATCGAGTTTACGCCAGTAACTGCTAAACTATTTATTTCAACTGCTGCAATTTCGGCCTTAGGCCATTATCAACTGCAGATGTTTTGGCTTTAAGTCATGTCTACTTTATACAAGCTGACACATTTGTATGTCGTTGTCATACGAATGTATGTAACAGCAAATGACAACGACATATAAATGTGTCAGCTTGCGTAAAGTAGACATTGCTTAATGCCAAAACATCTGCATTTGACAATGTCCTAAGGCCGAAATAACAATAGTGGAAATAAAAAGTTTAACAGTCACTGGGGTAAACATGATGTCTTTCAAGACATCTCAAGTGATTCGATTCATTTCTGTTCCAGTTCTCTCACGTCCACGTTTGATTATCCCCTACAGTGCTTGTAAGTAGGCTGTTTAGGTTTTCTTATTGGTAACGACACGTAGCGCTCCGTATGAAAATCACTGGCTGTGCTGTGTGCAGTCTGAGGCTAGTTTGCATTGTTGTGTGCCATTGTAGCGTTGGGCAGTTGGCTGTTAACAGTGCGTAGCGTTGCGTAGTTGGAGGTGAGCCGCCAGCAGTGGTGGATGTGGGGAGAGAAATGGCGGAGTTTTGAAATTTGTAAGACTGGATGTCATGAACTGCTATATATATAATGAATGTTAAGGTAAATATATTGTTTGTTATCTATTAAAATCTTTCATTTGCTAACTATGCCTATCAGTAGTTAGTGCCTTCCGAATCTTTTATTTAGCTGGCAGTAGTGGCGCTCGCTGTATTGCAGTAGTTCGAGTAACGAAGATTTTTGTGAGGTAAGTGATTTGTGAAAGGTATAGGTTAATGTTAGTCAGGGCCATTCATTTGTAGGGATTTTTGAAAGTCAGATTGCGTTGCGCTAAAACATTGTGTGTCAGTTTAAGCACAGTCATGTATAATTGTTCAAAGGGGACGTTTCATGCTGTGCGCCAAACCTACTATATTGCTGAAAAGTATCCGAATGACCTGAACTGCGTTTCACCTGATTTTCTTGCAGCCCATATAACGTAACTGTCTTGCAGGTCCTCTAATCTCGTTCTGGTACAGTCATTTGACGACACAAAATTCTTCCCACAAATGAGCACTAGAAATCACTGCTTTGTACTCCACACATATACATTAATACCATGATTCTAAAAATATCAGGGAATATCTGAGACAGTTCTTAGTTCTTGTAGACTCAAATTTATTATGAGAAGTGACAGTTTCAAAGAGTTATGATTCGTTAGCACCTGGAACAAATAACCAAAGAAACTCAAGAACTTCAGTCATTCTTGAATTCTTGTTCTTAAAAAGACTTTCCGAACATCTATTACCCGACATTCACTTGGCAATCGCTTTTGAATAAACTGAATAATGAACTAATCACTTAGAGAAACCATGAACAGGGCGTCAGTTGCTCTATCGAAACCTTACACTCAACAACGTACCGCTAGTAATTTCACTATCTTCATGATGGCACATTGATTTTATATTTCGAAAAAAAAAGAAAAAACTAGCTATGTCCGTAGGTTAAAGGCCTGTAAGAGCCGACGCAGGGTTCTAGTCGCCAAATGGACTGTAGTCTGCACCATCTGTACAGGCAACGAATCCGTAAACAAAGAGTAGGAGGCAGAATCATCCAAATTACAAGCGCAGTTCCAATACCACAGCTGCAAACCCCCTGGAAACATGTGCAAGAAACATGGATCTACCGAATGATCCTGCAATATTGCCTCACTCCTGGATCTTCCGTCTGCCATACAGTCTGAATTTTTTTTTTTTTTTTTTTTTGCTTTATGTATTGGCTGAGTGGGTGGAGTTGGTTCGGCCGCCGTGGTATATGTATCAGTTAAGCAGTGTGCGGTGGTGCGTCCACGGAGCAACTCCACCGGTAAAGAGCTGTTGCAGGGCTAGGAGCAGTAAGGCAAGATCAAGAGCAACGAAACTTGTAACCATATGTGGTTGGTGCATAGCTTGTTCATCCGCTATTTGCAAGTGTACACAAAGCGCTCCCCTTCTCCGTTTAATTGAGGGTGAAAAGGTGCGCTGGTGATGTGAAAAACGCACGAAAGTCCTCAAACTCTGGTGACACAAACTGAGGACCATTGTCAGTCACTAGCAACTTTGGAAGACCCTCACTGCAAAATATGTACTGAAAAGACTGGAGTGTGCAACGTGTCAATGTTGATTTATCGAGAAGGAAAAGGGAATTGCTATATGCGTCGGCACGAATGAGCCAACGAATGTTCCACACAAGCATGACACTGTACTGTTATCTGTCCAATCTGAGGGTCCCTCCCAAACCAAATGCGAGATAATTGTTTCGTGTTGACCACGCCCCTGTGACCCTGATGGAGCAAGCTGACTACATGTTTCCAGAATGAGATTTTCACTCTGCTGCGGAGTGTGCGCTGATATGAAACTTCCTGGCAGATTAAAACCGTGTGCCGGGCCGAGACTCGAACTCGGGACCTTTACCTTTCACAGGTAAGTGCTTTAACAGCTGAGCTACCCAAGCACGACTCACGCCCCGTCCTCACAGCTTTACTTCTGCCAGCACTTCGTCTCATGTCTTCCAAAGAAGTAAAGCTGTGAGGACAGGGAGCGAGTCGTGATTGGGTAGCTGAGTTGTTAGAGCACTTGCTCGCGGAAGGCAAAGGTCCCGAGTTCGAGTCTCGGTCCGGCACACAATTTTAATCTACCAGGAAGTTTCTGACTACATGTCTCTGCAAAGCCTTTGGGATCATCAAACGCGATTGTTATGATTATGTACACAGCAAAATAACACCATTAAGCACTGATAAATCATGCCGACTTATAGTATAGTACAGATCACCAAGCTAATAATTCGTTTCACTGAGCATGGTCAATCCATGCTCATGTAGCTCAACAAAATCTGCTAGTCCGGGTCATCTGCCTGGGCGACCGTCTGTTGATCTAACGGGGAACTGGTTGAGAGCATCTATCTCCTGTAAATCGCTGTAACAATATGATGCTTCCGGTTTGTCTAACTCTGCATCCAGCCCCAAGGGAAGATGCAAGAGCGCGTCTGTATTGACATGCCTAGATGAGGGTGTGTAAATTATCTCATATTGATAATGTGAGAGAATAAGAGCCCATCGTTCCAATTTTTGTGTAGTGCAGTCCGGAATAGGCTTGGCCGGATTGAAAATCGACTGCAACGGTTTTTGGTCAGTTCCTTTCATACAGCTAATGGTGGAATTACTCACGTTAAGATTAAATGAGTTAAAGAGGCCCATTCTCTATCTGCGAAAAATTGGTCTGAGCTTTTTTAAATTGGAGACAAAAGCTATTGGTCTGTCCGAAAAAACAATTCTGTGTGAAAGTACCTTGCCAGTGTCGTATGAGGATGCATCTGTGGCCAAGACAACTGGTTGGCCATGATCGAAATGCACCAGACAACGATTGCTAAGCAAGGCGTGTTTCATTTTCTGAAATGCAATATTACATTCGTGGGATCACACGAAAGGTACATTGTTGCATCGAAGACAATGAAATGGTACCACAGTTTGAGCTGTATTAGGAATGAAGCGGATGTAGTAGGTCAGCTTCTCCAGTGCTGATTGGAATTCAGAGACATTTCTTGGTGCTGTGAGGTCCCGAATAGCCTTCAAGTGCGACTGGGTCGAATGAACACCTTGGGAATTGATCACATGACCTAAGCAGTCAGTTTCTGTCTGGGAGAACGCACATTTGTCTTTGTTATATTTGAGGCCTGCCTCTGGCTACACTTTGAACAGGGTATTGAAATTACTGACGTGCTGTTCTGCTGTGCGGCCTTATATCACAATGTCATCCAATTAATTTGTACATAAAGGCGCAGATGCAGTTAATTGTTGCAGACAGCATTGAACGATAGCTGGCGGAGATGCGTTGCTGAAAATCAAGCGAAAAAATTTATAGAGTCCCTTGTGCGCACTAATCACAAGCGCTTTTCCCTTGACTGTTCATCTAATGGAATCTGTAGGTAGGCGTCCGGAACAGTCGTGGGGTTGAAGTGACAGAAATGCGGCAGGACCTGCAGAGCTGCCTGGGAACAACAACACAATGGGATAGGATGGACTAGACCAATGAAGGACCTTACGACAACAACAAGAACGAAACAACAGAGTCAAGAAACCCTAACTGTACAACCACGTCCACTTATAAACAAAACACGAAAGTAAATACGCTTTCTAATGCGAGGCGATATGTCCGGAGACGTATGCAAGATTAGACTGGCAGGCTCAGCTTTTTTTTCTTTCTTTTTTCTTTTTTTTTTTTCTTTACTGTCATTTTACACCTTACACAAGGTGGGCTGGCAGCGGCACAGTACGCCGCTCTTCAGCCACAGGCAGTACAAGAGAAAACAATGCAGACACAGAATGAACATAACATAACGGTGGACAAAAAACAGTAGACAGAGTAACGAAAAAACACGAAGCCGTTCACACGCAAATGAAACCAAAGGAACTGTTAGCACTGTACGTGAACACTGATGATGACACGCGTGAACGATGGAGCGTCGGCGGCGAACACACTGAAGCACAAACATGATGGCACACACACAAAACTGATGGCGATGATATCTGACGCGCTAATGTCCACTTAACTTATGCGAGTCCGGGGACCTGCCAAAAGGGGAAAAAGTTGGGGGACGAGGGAGAGGGGAGAGCGGAGATGCCAGTGGCAGAGGAGATGGGGGGAGGAAAGAAGGTATGGGGGTTAGGGGAAGCCCAGGGGTGGAGGGCAGGTTAGGAAGGGAGGAGGAAGAGAAGGGAGAGACGGTGCCCTGAGGAAAAAAACACAGGCAGTGGAAGAGGAGGATCAAAGTTGATAGGAGGGGTAGATGGAGGGGCGCAGGCTGAGCGACAGGCTGGCGCTTAAGTATCGGGGACGCCGCTATTGACCGCTGCAACTACGTGTTCCACTGTGGCACCTTCACTCTAAATGCGGGCCAGGAGGTGCGCGCCGCCACAGCTTACGGCGCGATGGTGCAGAGACCTCTAGGGGTCTCCGACGTCCATGACGTCTGGCGGGGATTAAAATTCCACGGCGCGCGGTACCAGAGTAGGCATCGAGCAAATCAGTCTTGGAGGAGTAGCGACCGGCTCCTAAGTAGAAGCTCATCAGGTAGCGGCAGTGGGAATGAATCACTTTCTGAGGATTCACTTTCGACTTCAGGTCTGCTCAGATTATGAAAATATCCTGATGGTTTCTTCACGAAAACAAACGGAGATTTCCTAAAACTGGCTGTGATAGGTGCAAGGACGCCTTTTTGCTGCCACTGTGCAAGTTCCTTCTCAGTATGTTAATGGAATGCGTACGGTACTGCGCGAGCTCTGCGAAAGTGGGACTGTGCATAGTCTTTCTTCGTCACAAAGTAAAAAATTTGGCAGGAAGGCTACAAGATCCAAATACTGGAATATCCTGTCCCTTATACCCTCTCAATGTAGTTGCTGACTTCTGTAACTTGGGTTTTCCAAGCAGACCATAAGTATTACGATCTAGTAATGACACTGAAGCACCCAAGCTTAGCTGAAACTGAACGCTTTGGTCAGGATTAACAAGGTTCACAAAGTTTGTTGGAGTGGTGTTACGTTGAAGAAACTGCTGATTATTTGTGTTGCACAATTTCACTGTTACGTTCCACACTAGCAGCATAGCTCGGTTTAGACTGAACAACATGCACTTCGAGTTATGTGGGCGTTTGTTCTGAGCAGAAGACTTTTACACCTGCAGACAAACAACTTTAATGCACCACATGCCAAACAAGTCGTGTAATACGAAGGGCACCGCTCGCATTTGTGCGAGTTGAAACAGCGTGGGCAAGATTTCAAGCCGGCACAAATGATTGCTTGCAAACTATCAACTGCACAGTCACATGGTCACACGAATCTTGACAGCCAATAATCTACAAAAATTGTGGCAATGTGCTGTCAGGGTATTTCAAGATTTGTTGACGTATTTTACAGTCTGACACGTTTTGAGCAATAGTGTCTTGAATCATCAAGTCACTATAGTAATTTCTACATTCACACATAAATTTGAACTGACTTGCGAGCCCCTACAAATCTGTCACCCATAGCCTGTACATTTGACCTGAAGTAGTTGTTTCTTAAGTCTAACGTTTTTAAATCTGGCAGCCGCCACACTGAACTTTTCGTCGTAATATTTGTTCAACGCTTGAATAAGTTCCTCATAAACTAGTTCTGGTCTCGTAGGAGGAAATAACTGTGGACGAATGCGGTAAACGGTGACATCAACGGTGGAGAGAAAAAAGGACTACTTCACAGTACCTTGAATTTGGGAACTTGTGGTCACGTCTTATGGGACCAAACTGCTGAGGTCATCGGTCCCTAAGCCTACACACTACTTAATTTTAACTTAATCTACGCTAAAGACAACACACACACCCATGCCCGAGGGAGGACTCGAACCTCCGATGGGGGGAGCCGCGCGAACAGTTACAAGACCCCCTTGACCACGCAGCTACCCCGCGCGGCTCCTTGAATTTGTTGAGCGGCGAGGCGTGCTTCAAACTGTGGCAAATATTCCGACCAGTCTTCCTTTTCTTCTTCAAATTGTCGAAACAGAGGCAGCGGCGAAGGTTGTGCTGCTTATACGGCAGTGAAGTTGGTGACGGAGTGTGATTCCGCATCTCAGTTACTGCCATCTGCGTTTGGATGAACCGCTTCATTAGTTCCATAAGGCAATTCATTGACTTCATCTGTACCTTAAGAAACTGGTTTAGATCGAGAGGTGGTGGTGCAGGCATTTGAGTTTGTGGCACCGCTAATTGTGAAGCAGGCAAATGAAGGGTTTGGAACGGTGGGTTTGAAATCGTAAACAAATGCCTGCCAAGGCGTGAATTGCTGAAAACAATGTCAACAGAACTGTACGTGCCAGAAAGAGATTTTCACTCTGCAGCGGAGTGTGCGCTGATATGAAACATCCTGGCAGAGTCTCGGTCCGGCACACAGTTTTAATCTGCCAGGAAGTTTCATATCAGCGCACACTCCGCTGCAGAGTGAAAATCTCTTCCTGGAAACATCCCCTAGGCTGTGGCTAAGCCATGTCTCCACAATATCCTTTCTTTCAGGAGTGCTAGTCCTACAAGGTTCACAGGAGAGCTTCTGTAAAGTTTGGAAGGTAGGAGACGAGGTACTGCCGGAAGTAAAGCTGTGAGGACGGGGCGTGAGTCGTGCTTGGGTAGCCCAGTTGGTAGAGCACTTGCCCGTGAAAGGCAAAGGTCCCGAGTTGGAGTCTCGGTCCGGCACAGAGTTTTAATCTTCCAGGAAGTTTCAGGGCTGTACGTGTTTGGCGTCACACTTGCAATCACTGTAATAAACAGTAGCCACGTGAAGGTTGTAGGCGACCCCACGTGTTACAGTCTACTCAAGAATTCAGGTTGTTATTTAAAATGAGAAATAATCGTATTTTGACGATCGCTGTATGTTTCATATCTGAAACATACTGAAGACGCCAGTATATATAAATATATATATATATAACTCATCAAATACGTTCCTTGCATACACAAAATTAAGCCCTGTCGCTTTTGAAACAGGCACAGAGCGAGTAAATTAATGAGGATGGACGACTGTGTGATGCCATGGAGTATTAAAATACATCAGTCAGTTTCTCTAATTATTTTGTCGCTTTGCGTTCGACAATAAACACGGATACCAACATAGGAGTATGCAATACCCTGTACACTGGATTTCATGGAAACGGACCGACTGAGTTGCCAAAGACGAGCATAGTTACTGACGGATCAGCTAGCAACTTTATACTGCTCTCTGAAAGGCCGCCGGTGTGCCCTTTGTTACGGCTGTGGCATCGGCGTTCACGCCGATACGCCTGTAACGGAAAAGCGAGGCATCTGGCGGTAACGCAGCGTACTACCGTGGCAGCGGCGACCAGTTGTTTTCGCTCTGGCGAGTTAATTGGGGCCACATTTAGGGCTCCGGTTAAATCCCTCTCATTCGCTGTTCCATTTCCGGGCCGCGCTAGCCAGCACTGGACGTTCACTATTTATTTAAGGCGCCAGCGGGGGTCACGCAGGATGCAGTGTACCAAATCCGGATTAAATAATTGCGAAATAAAACCCTCTACGAGCTTCATTCTAGTCAAGGAAAAAGCGCAGGATTTAACACGTTGACTGTCTTGGTTGGAAATCTAAAAGAACTAGAGCAATTTTATTGCCATTCACGCACACACATTTAATAGCAAATAAACAGTTGTAAATTAATATTGCCCAACTTTCTTTCTGACATGGAAACTTACCTCCTAAGTATGCGTGATACAGTGACATGATGACGTAACGCACAGTCTTTGCAAGAGTGATTCTTCACTGTAATCGAGATACACGTAGCGTTCCCCTTTGTACTCTAATTTTTAGTTTCTTTCTTCGGTTATAAAATATTTGGAATGATTAATGA
This sequence comes from Schistocerca serialis cubense, assembly GCF_023864345.2. Lineage (NCBI taxonomy): Eukaryota > Metazoa > Arthropoda > Insecta > Orthoptera > Acrididae > Schistocerca > Schistocerca serialis. The sequence goes on along the minus strand of NC_064641.1, from coordinate 816,078,982 downwards.
CTCACTGATGTATGAATGAATACTTTTTTTTTTTTACAGCCAATGACAATCACGGGCCATCATCTCGATGAATGTCATACGGATACATGTATCAAAATTGTTTTGAAGCCGTAAAACCGCACGGTTCCTTTCAAAGGGCACGGCTGACTTCCTTCCCCAATCCGATGGGACAGATGACCTCGTTGTTTGATCCCTCCCGCAAATCAGCCAACCACGAAAACGTAGTAGTAATCTACCGTTATATGTACAGAAGAGGATTCAAATGGCAGAGAAAAGGCGCACTTATGACACACAATACAAAATCAGATCACTATAGAAAGAAACGTGTAACTAAAATGGCTGTTCTATAAAATTACACGTGGTCTTGTCTTTGTTAGACAAAACATTATATTTATTAAAGATACTTAAAATCCCTCTGTGGAAGAATAATAAATTACGAATTTATCCTACCATACGCATTTCGTTTTATTGATGTAAAAGACGTCAGTGGTCTGTAATAAAACGTCTCTACAATTCGGATTGACTTCTAGAACTAAAACAGTTCCTTATGAAAGATATTGAGGTGTGAATTTACTTTATTTGGTGTTTGATTTTCTATTACATTCGCAAATGTTTCCTTGCATTTTTTGAGGTATGCCTACATCTGGCACTTTTGTTTCTCTGTCTGATATCACATTGTTTTGCAACACACTTATTAATTTGAAATAGGAAACAATATAGCTCCGCTACTGTTTGTTTAAATACTTCTGCCTAAAGTCTGTGTGAATAGTACTGCCATTGTAATAGCTACTTTTGATTTTCGTTTGGTATATACAGGGTGGCCCATTGATAGTGACCGGGCCAAATATCTCACGAAATAAGCATCAAACGAAAAAACTACAACGAACGAAACTTGTCTAGCTTGAAGGGGGAAACCAGTTGGCGCTATGGTTGGCCCGCTAGATGGCGCTGCCATAGGTCAAACCGATATCAACTGCGTTTTGTTATAGGAAATTCCATTTTCTATTACATATTCGTGTAGTACGTAAAGAAATATGAATGTTTTTGTTGGACCACTATTTTCGATTTGTGATAGATGGCGCTGTAATAGTCACAAACGTAAAAGTACGTGGTATCACGTAACATTCCACCAGTGCGGACGGTATTTGCTTCGTGATGCATTACCCGTGTTAAAATGGACCGTTTACCAATTGCGAAAACGGTCGATATCGTGTTGATGCATGGCTATTGTGATCAAAATGCCCAACGGGCGTGTGCTATGTACGTTGATCGGTATCCTGGACGACATCATCCAAGTGTCCCAACCGTTCACCGAATAGTTACGTTATTTAAGGAAACAGGAAGTGTTCAGCCACATGTGAAACGTCAACCACGGCCTGCAACAAATGATGATGCCCAAGCAGGTGTTTTAGCTGCTGTTGCGGCTAATCCGCACATTAGTAGTAGACAAATTGGTCGAGAAACAGGAATCTCAAAAACGTCGGTGTTGAGGATGCTACATCAACATCGATTGCACCCGTACCATATTTCTATGCACAAGGAATTGCATGGCGACGACTCTGAATTTCGTGTACACTTCTGCCACTGGGCACAAGAGAAATTACGGGACGATGACAGATTTTTTTTACGCGTCTATTTAGCAACTAAGCGTGATTCACCAACAGCGGTAACGTAAACCGGCATAAATATGCACTATTGGGCAATGGAAACTCCACGATGGCTGCGACAAGTGAAACATCAGCGACCTTGGCGGGTTAATGTATGGTGCAGCATTATGGGGGGAAGAATAATTGGCCCCAATTTTATCGATGGCAATGTAAATGGTACAGTGTAAGCTGATTTCCTACGTAATGTTCTACCGATGTTACTACAGGATGTTTCACTGCATGACAGAATGGCGATGTACTTCCAACATGATGGATGTCCGGCACATAGTTCGCGTGCGGTTGAAGCGGTATTGAATAGCATATTTCATGAGAGGTGGATTGGTCATCGAAGCACCATACCATGGCCCGCACGTTCATCGGACCTGACGTCCCCGGAATTCTTTCTGTGGGGAAAGTTGAAGGATATTTGCTATCGTGATCCACCGACTACGTCTGACAACATGCGTCAGCGCATTGTCAATGCATGTGCGAACATTACGGAAGGCGAAATACTCGCTGTTGAAAGGAACGTCGTTGCAAGTATTGCCAAATTCATTGAGGTTGACGGACATAACTTCGAGCATTTATTGCATTAATGTGGTAATCACAGGTAATCTCGCTGTAGCAGCATGCTTTCGCAGACATGATAAGTTCACAGAGGTACACGTATGACATTGGAACAACCGAAATAAAATGTTGAAATGTACCTACGTTCTGTATTTTAATTTAAAAGCGCACCTGTTACCAACTGTTCGTCTAAAATTGTGAGCCATATGTTTGTGACTATTACAGCGCCATCTATCACAAAGCGAAAAAAGAGGTCAAACTAAAACATTCACATTTCTTTACGTACTACACAAATATGTAATAAAAAATGGGAGGTTCCTATTAAAAAAAATACAGTTGACATCCGTTTGACCTATGACAGCGCCATCTAGCGGGCCAACTATAGCGCTATCTGGTTTCCCCCTTCAAGCTAGACGAGTTTCGTTCTTTGTAGTTTTTTCGTTTGGCGCTTATTTCGTGATATATTTTTCCCGGTCACGATCAATGGACCACCCTGCATATATTTTTTTCTGTACAGGCTCCGCGCCTCTCGGAACTGGGAACTGAGGTGATGCAGAAGTTTTTCTGAATTGCCTCAGGCCAGAACACATACAGTATATATAGAGTTACAGACATTCCAGTACAATGATTCTTGACATTTCTGGATACTTCTAGAATGTACGCGAACTGAATATAGAACTTAAAATTTCACAGTTCAGGTGAGTGTTGAATTCACGATCCTCCATGCAACAATCCACTGTCATAACCGCTACACCACAGCGTGCGACATTGCTCTCTCCTTCAGTGAACAGCGTCTGGGTGTTACGTCCTCCTAGTCTAGCAACGAGTCATCGGTCCTGCATGCTCCGACTCCCGATGACTGATGTTCGCCCTGGCGGTGATCTTCTTAGAACTTCCTTTGCCGCTACGCTCTTCGTCACCTTTCCGCTTGTTGCCTGTCGCTGGAGCTTCGAATTTACCCTAGGATGCCGGATCCTTATAGGGCTTCATTCGAAGGACGTGAACTATATCTCTGATCTTTCGTCGTCTTGTGTCGGGGTCGAAATCTTCAACATCATAAATAGCATTAGATAACTGGTTCTCAGCCTTATAAGGTCCAAACTAGCGCCTGAGGAGCTTCTCAGAGACACCAACCTTCCGAACAAGAGTGAAGATCCAGATGAGGTCACCAGGCTGGTAGACAACAGGGCGGTGGCTCGCATCATACCTTCGGTAGTCGTTTTCTTGAGTCTGCAGCGTGCGGAATCGAGCTAACTGCCGAGCTTCCTCAGCTCTGGTTAACACCTGGCCGATGTAGTCGTCGTCCTCGTCATCAGGATGTAACGGAAACACAGTGTCCACCGTTGTAGTCGCCTCACGCCCAGGCACCAGGAAAAATGGCATAAATCCTGTAGTGTCTTGTTTGGCGGTGTTGTAGGCAAACGTCACGAAAGGTAGCACCTCATCCCAGTTGCTCTGCTCAACACTGACGAAAATTGATAGCATGTCGGCCAAAGTCTTATTAAGGCGTTCAGTAAGACCGTTAGTTTAGGGATGGTAGGCAGTCGTCATGTGTTGGGTAGTGTTGCACCGACGGCTTATCTCTGTCGCAAGATTCGATTGAAAAACTTCCCCTGGATCCGTAATTAACGACCTTGTTTTAATACAATGTCTTCCACGATGAATTTGGATACCTCGAATGCTTCGGTGTTTTCACGGCTTTTGTAATGTCATAGCGTACCAGATAATCAGCGCAAACAATAATCCATCTGTTGCGAATAGCAGAAGTTGGAAATCGTCTGGGGAGGTCAATCCCAACACGCTGGAAAGGCGTTTCGGCTGGTGGAACTGGTATTAGTCGGCCAGGTGGTTTCTGAGGAACTGCCTTTCTCGTCTGGCACTCTCGACAGTGCGACACATAGTGACGGACACTCCTAAATAAACCTGGACAGAAAAATCTCTTACGGATTCTATCGTATGTCTTAATAAATACTAAATGTCCGACCTCAGGTGTACCATGGAATTTCTATAGAACATTTAAGCGCATGTGTTTAGGAATCACTTGTGGCCACCTCATTCCAAACAGATGAAAGTTTTTCTTGCAACATAATCGGTTAACAACCTTAAATTGTCCTTTCACATCCTCTGACCGATTTAAGGCAAGAATAATTTGGGATACCTTGGCGTCTTTCTTCTGCTCATCAGAGAGATCCTGGAGTGAAGCGACACTGTCACTATCTTCATCAAAGTCTTGATGGTCTTGCACAGCGTCTCTTGAGAGACACTCGGCATCTTGGTATTTTCTTCCACTTTTGTACACTAAGTTAATGCCATACTCTTGAAGACGTAGTGTCCACCTGGCGAGTCGTCCTGTTGGATCCTTAAGATCTGTCAACAAACAAAGTGAATGATCGTTTATAACAACTGTGAATGGCCTTTCGTAGAGATACTATCGAAATCTGCACATGGCCCAGATCACAGCAACACATTCGCTTTCTGTAGTTGAGTAGATTCTCTCGGCTTTTGTAAGTGTCCTAGAAGCATAGGCTATAACCTTCTATTTTCCATCCGAAATTTGCACCAAAAAAACACCAATCCCATGTCCACTGGCATTTGTGTGTTATTCTGTATGTGCTCTCTCATCATACAGACCAAGTACAGGGTCAGTCATCAGAGTTTTTCGCAGCACATCAAAAGAATGTTGTTGAGCACCACCCCACATAAATTTAACATTGCCTTTTAACAACTCTTGTAGTGGTCTGGCTTTGATACAAAAGTCTTTGATAAAACGACGGTAGTAATAACATAATCCGAGGAAGCTTCTCACATCTCTAATACTTTAAGGAATAGGAAATTCCGTTATAGACCTCACCTTTTCTGTGTCTGGCCGCGCACCTTCGTTTGACACAAGCTGTCCGAGTATTTTTATATCTTCAGCTGAAAAAAGACACTTTCTTGGATTAAGTTTCAGTACGCTTTGTTGGAGACACTTAAGAACGGCCCTCAGTCTTTTTAAGTGTTCATCAAATGTCTCTGAGAACACTGTAATGTCATCTAAATAACAAACACCCATCGTCCACTTCAGGTGACTTAGAAGATTATCCATCATCCGTTCAGAAGTTGCTGGTGTATTACACAAACCAAATGTCATTACCTTAAACTCATACAGGCCCTCAGGGGTGGTGAATGCAGTTTTCTCACGATCAGCCTCATGTAGTTCGATTTGCCAGTATCCCGTGTACATGTCCATGGTTGAGAACAACTTTGCCCCCTTCATACAATACACTGTATCGTCGATTCGTGGAAGGGGGTAAACGTCCTATTTCCTTATCTTATTAAACTTCCTGTAATCAACACAAAAGCGCCAACCGCCATCCTTCTTCCTCACGAGAACCACTGGTGACGACCATGGGCTCTGCGAAGGGTGAATGATGTCATGCTTCATCATCTTCTCATCCTTTGCTGACACACGGTATGCTCTCCGGATTATTGGTTGATGGTCCCCAGTGTTACCCGGTGCTTCACCGTCGATTTGTCTTCTTTGCTCTTCACCTGTGGACTGAAGCATTCAGAGAACTATTAAAGAATGGCAAGCAGCTTCTTCTGTTGTTCCATAGTGAGATCTTGTGATAGCCGAGATAGAAGATCTTGTCTCGTAATGGTAGCACCAATTTAGCCCACAGACTTTGCATGGGAGGTATCTATTACGCTCAGCCGTTCGGCAATTAAAGGCTCAGCAGTTGCTACGCTCATGCGTCTTGGAAGGATCTGCGGTTCTCGGAGACAGTTAACTATCCACCATTTACCGAATCCGTTCTTACGAGACGACAGAGGCTGGGATGAACTTATCCAGTGGTATGCTTCTCTTACATTTCACTACAAGATCCATAGGTTGATGCATGGCATGACACATGACAGTTATCTTTCTGGTGCTGACTGCAGGATTGATCACTTAATCCAGCTCACATACTCTCCACACACTCGGATGCGCGTCTTCCACAGTATCTCGTCTAGCATATTCTTCCAGCGACCACAATCTGTAATTGCCTGAGGAGCTTTGAAAATGTCCCATCTGAGAATGACGTCATGACTACACTCTTCTAAGACGATGAATTCTAATGGCTGTGTATGGCAACTTATACCCTCTCGATCCGGCCGTTTGTGGCCGAGCAGTTCTAGGCGTTTCAGTCTGGAACGCGCGACCGCTATGGTCGCGGGTTCGAATTCTGCCTCGGGCATGGATGTGTGTGATGTCCTTTGGTTAGTTAGGTTTAAGTAGTTCTAAGTTCTAGGGGACTGATAACCTGAGATGTTAAGTCCCATAGTGCTCAGAGCCATTTGAACCATACTCCTCCTGTGGGTTTTACATATTTCCCATTAACCACCTTCAGCAGAGATGTTTTGCTGTCGACGAATACGGTTTTTTGCAACTGGCGACGGTATTTCTCCGAAATGACTGAATATAATGCACCAGAGTCCACAAGAGCTTGGTGTGGTCGCCCATCCATGAAGTACCGACGTAATTTTCTGTAATTTTTATAGTGATCGACGGCGGAGGATTTTTCTCGTCGGCGGCCTCACCCTTTAGTTTTCCAGGTTGCGGCGGCTAGGTGATCGGCTGGAGCTTCTAAACGGCGATTCAGATCTTGATCGGCGATGGTGACCTACGTCGTCCAGGACCCACATCTTCTTGTTCATCTTCGTCGTCCTGGAGTTGGCGCCTGCTAAGATCGGTCTGCTTTCTTCTGTCACGGGCGTCATCAAATATCCACCACCTTTCTCGACAATAGCGCACCACTTGTCCCGGTCGTCCGCAGTGGAAGCATACTGGTTGTTTATCCTGGGTCCTCTAGACGACATTCTTCTTTGGTGCTCAAACAGGTTCCTCATGCGACACTGTAGGAACATAACTGCTCCTGGGTCTCGACTTTTTCACCGTTTTCAAGGGAAATGAAGTACAAGAGATAGGGTTCAACGTAAGTTCCACTTCCTCCCGTATGACCTATTGAAGCATCTCGGTTTTTTGTTCGCCGTGCAATCCAGTGCCATCTGAACCTCCCCTCTCACTATCTGCGGAAGAACACCTGTGAGATTAGTTCCTTCCTCCATCAAAGACATCGACACGACTTTTGGAAGCCGTTCAAACTTCTTGCGTGAAATTCCTTTTTGATGCATTGTCTCGATATACCGACACCATTTTATGAAGTCGTCTGCTATCGAATACTCCTTCAGGAGTAGGACTTGATACATGTCCTCAGCAACACCCTTCATGCGATGTGCAATCTTCCTCCTTCATTCTAGGATCCACTATTGTACACAGCTCCAAGATGTCTTGAATGTAGGATGCTGTAGTTTCTCATGGACGCTGTGCCCTGCACTTTAATTTACCTTCAGCCTTGCACTTCTGTCGTTGTGTGTCGCCGAAATACTTGTACAGCTCCGCCTGGAATGCTTCCCAGTTTGTGAAATTCTCCTCGTTTTTCTCGTACCATTCATTGGCAGTGCCCTCCAAGTGGAAAAATACGTTAGCCAAACTCACGGTGTCAGCCCATTCGCTAAATTTGGCTATACACTCGTAAACTTCTAGGCACTTGTTTGGATCTTGGCTATCGTCACCAGAGAACCCGGAAGGATATGTGGTCGCTTACAGTTGCTGTCATCGTATCGTCCTTCTTCTGTCTCCGATGGACTGCGATCTGTTGTATATGGCTCGAACTCTTTCTCGCCACGTAAATGGCGGCTCTGTCGTGGCCTGATGGGAGCCACTGTGTCGTCGATAATGTGTGCTATCACAAGTTCCAATACCCAACGTCTCCACAAGAATAATGTCACGCAGAAGAAGGTATAATTACATGAATGACGAACACTAACTTCACTCAACGAAGGTTTATTCAGCACTAGCACATACAAGAGCGCGGAGCGAACTGCCTCTGGCCAGAACAGGTATGGTATACATACAGTTACAGAACATTCCAGAACAATGATTCTTGACATTTGTTGATACTTCTGGAATGTACTCGAACGGAATATAGAAATTTATATTTTATAGTTCAGGCGAGTTTCGAACTCCGCACCCTGAACGCAACAGTCTGGTATCACTACCACCATACCACGGTGAGTATGCTACTCAGACTCTTCTGCGACAATATACATATTTTGATATATATATACATATATATATATATATATATATATATATATATATATATATATAAAAAATTGCATCACCTCAGTTAAGACAGTTCCGGAACATGTACAGAAAATTGGAGGATAGTTCAAATAAACATCAAACTTCCTGGCAGTTTCATATCAGCGCACACTCCGCTGCAGAGTGAAAATCTCATTTTGGCAAAAAAACATCATCTCTGCCCTTTTTGTTGCTCCTGGAGACCACACGTTGCATGTTGTACCACCATATAGCTAGACCTTCAGAGGTGGTTGTCCAGATAGCTGTACACACTGATACCTATAATACCCAGTAGCATATTCTCTTGCATTGATGCATGCCTGCATTCGTCGTGGCATACTATCCACAAGTTCATCAAGGCACTGTTGGTCACATTCTCCCACCCCTCAACGGCGATTCGGCGTAGACCCGTCAGAGTGTTTGGTGGGTCACGTCGTTCATGAATAGCCCTTTGCAATCTATCCCAGGCATGTTAGATAGGGTTCATGTCTGGAGAACATGCTGGCGACTCTAGTCGAGCGAGGTCGTTACCCTGAAGGAAGTCATTCACAAGATGTGCACGATGGGAGCGCGAATTTTCGTCCACGAGGACGAATTCTTCGCCAATATGAAGCCAATACGGTTGCACTATCGGTCGGAGGATAGCATTCACATATCGTACAGCCGTTACTTCCATGACCACCAACGGCGTACATTCGCCCCGCATAGTGAAACTCCAAAATACTGGGGCACCTGCACCTTGCTGCACTCGCTGGACGGTGTGTCTAAGGCATTCAGCCTGACTGAATTGTCTCCAAACACGTCACCGACGATTGTCCCATTGAAGGCATATGCGGCACTCATCGGTGAAGAGAACGTCATGCCAATCCTGAGCGTTGCATGTTTTTGGGCCCATCTGTACCGCGCTGCAAGGTGTCGTGGTTGCAAAGATGGACCTCGCCATGAACGTCGGGAGTGAAGTTGCGCAACATGCCGCGTACTGCGCACAGTTTGAGTCGTAACACGACGTCTTGTGGCTGCATGAAAAGCATTATTCAACATGGTGACGTTGCTGTCTGGGTTCCTCCGAGCCATAATCCAGAAGTCACTGGTGTAGTAGCCCTTGGGCGGCCTGAGCGAGGCATGTCATCGGCAGTTCTTGTCCCTATGTATCTCCTCCATGTCCGAAAAACATCGCTTGGGTTCAGTCCGAGACGCCTGGAAATTTCCCTTGTTGAGAGCTCTTCCTGGCACAAAGTAACAATCCAGACGTGATTGAATCGTGGTATTGACCGTCTAGGCATGATTGAACTACAGACAACACGAGCCGCCTCCTTCTTGGGGGAATGACTAGAACTGGTCTGCTGTCTATGTCTATCCGTTTTTGGTTTCAATTTTGAGATGTGTATCTGCTTTGAACTATCCATTTCGAAGCAACGCTTATGAACTGCTTTTTGATTGCGTTACCTATTTTATATGTTTGTTTACTGTGGTAGGCCAATACACCGTGCTCTGGCTCGCGTTTGTGCCGTTGACAGGTTGGCGTCGTGTATCCGGATTGTGACTTCTCGTTTTCTTAGTGCTTTCACTCGCGCCACTACGTTTGCTCGCTTTGTCTGTCCGTGAGTGGCAGCAGCGGCGTTAATCTTTGGAGCGAACTTTATTATTTCCGGGTCGCCGTTTGTCGGAGTTCAGTTGAGTTGGGTCGGAGCAGCAGCGAGGTCCGATAGCGCCAGTACTCGCCGAGGGAGCTGGCGATATACGGAGTATGCACTGCCAGATGGAAGGACGTAGTCGCGAGAGTGCACGACCACATCGATGTCCGGATTCATCAAGTTTAAGTTGAATGGATCGATATATTCGAGGAGTGCTACTTTCATTTGTATGTGTGTCCGTCCGTTGAAGTGACATCATTGCAATAAGTTGTCAGTCGACGATTCATACTGGGACTTTTCCGTGCCTGCCTTGAGCGGGAACGACCGTTGGTTGGTCGTTCGGTCGATCGCCTCGGCGGACGACGTGTATTTGGTTTTCCGACCGCTTGTGGCTCCTTTGTGTTTGTGTCGACTTGTAATTTGTCCTGTTGCTTAACAGTGACTGGTTTTAATATTGTTTGAGTTGTTTGTGGAACTGTCTTTTGCGGTTCCATGTGCATCTAGTCAGATTTTGAATAGGCAGTTCGGTCTTAACACCGTCTGCGTACTAGGATTTCATGGAGTCAACTTGTGTAATTAAATTCTTGTCATTTGACGCTGGTAACTGTTATTCTATCGTGGAACTGGTTATCGCATCTTAGGTGGATTTGCCAGAGTGTTGGTCTTGCGTTTAAACTGTGACTGGTTGAGTTGCCAACCTGTTAAGTGAGTATAACACGGAGCTGCCTGTCACACCTTACTTACGTTTAAGGGACTTTCCCAGGTCGACCCCTGGAGCACTGCCTGTGGATCACTCCCTTCTTATTCGGTCACATTGTGTTAATTGTTTAAAAAATAATATTTTGTTTAAATTATTTCTATTGCGGCCTTCAGCCGACAAGTGATTTGAATCTTTTCATAATAAGGTCTTCAGCCGTCAGTGTAGCTTGTGTTATACTCAACTTTTTAAATGACTGTTTTAAAAATTATTTTGGTATTTTCAACGTGTTGTTGCCTTCCTCACTTGCAATTCAGGCCTTCAGCCGCTAATCGTTCTGTGGTATTACTTGTGGCCTTCAGCCGAAAAATAATTTAAATTCTTTCTTAATAAGGTCTTCAGCCGTCAGTGTATTTTGTGTTACAGTCAATTCCTTTTTAAATGACTGTTGAAAAGTATTGCCTTAAATGAAGTGTATGTGTTTACTGCGTAACCAACGGTAACTGAATAACGCCCCGTCCACACCTTTTCCTCCTTTTCCGTAAGTCCCACGTTTCAGCGATTGTACGCCGTTTTCTGGTGACCGTGCAGCTTGTATTATTTTATATCTGTGTTGTCAGTGTATCTGTATGTAGTTGTGTAGTTTGTTTGGCTGTTTCATCTTTTATATCTTCATTCTTCTGTTAAGTTTATCTGCCTGTATTTCTCGCTGCTCGTTTTAATGCTTCCGCTTCTATTCTGGCTAGATCTTTTTGGTAACCAAACGGTTTAGAGAAGTGTTATTAAGTTTATTGGAAATGTCCCCGATAGCAGGATGTTTGCGATGCTTTTCGTGGTTTGAAGCTCCATTTATTTTTGAAATGTTGAGGAGGTTACGTATACGTCAAAGGCGTAATTATGATAGTATTTTCTTATGGTTGTGTCTATAAGCCTGAGAAAGTTTTCTTGTTCTTACCCTGTCGAAAGTCTTATGTTCTTGTGTATAGTGCTTGTATCTTTCTGTTATGTTCAGTTTATCTGCCAGGCATATTATGTCATCCGTTACTTGTACCTATCAGAATGTAGTATCCTTTCAAACATTAGTTTTTCTGTGTGATTCATGAGGACCCAAGACTGAAACCTGTGGGACACCATTCTTGATACTTCATCAGTTAGAGGACTGTGCTGGGTTTTGCAGATTATCTGTATTGTTAATTTTCAACCTTCTGCATTCTTCTAGTTAAGTATGAATTAAACTATTTGTGCACTGTCCCACTCATATAACAATACTTAAACATATCTCGAAAAATTTCATGACTTCTACAATCAAAATCATTTGAGAGGTCACAAAATATCCTAATGGCTGATGTTCGGTTATACAGCGCATTTAATATTTGATCAGTGAAACTTTATACACTAATTTCTGTTGAAAAGCCTTTCTGAAAACCAAATTGACATTTTGTTAGTACTTCATTTTTTACAAATATGTGATGCTACTCTTGAATACATTACTTTTTCTACAATTTTGGATGAAGATGTGTGAAGTAAGCTTAGGTAGTAGTTGCTAGCGTCAGATCCATCCCCTTCCCTTATGCCATGGTTTGACAATGGTGTATTTAAGTCTATCTGGAAAAATGTCCTGTTTTAGTGAGCTACTACGTATGTGCCTGAGAGTCCTGCTGATTTTTTGGGAACAAGCTTCTAGTACTGTGTTGGAAATGGCATCAATTCCATGTGAACTTTTACTTCTGGTGAATTTATTATTTTCCTAATTTTAGTACGAGAAGGGGTTTGAATTTCAGTTTTATCAAATTTTGTAGGTACTGCCTGTTCCATATACTGCCTTGCATTTTCTAATGAATACCTGGACCATATTTCCTGTACAACACTTAAAAATGCTTATTAAAAATGTTATTTTACTTCTGATTTTTTGTTAAGAAACTTTTCACTGTGTTTGATGGAAATACAGTCTTCTTGTACTCTCAGTTGCCCTGATTCCCTTTTCACAATACTCGAGATTGTTTCAAATTTTTATCAGATGTGCTAATCTCACACATAACGTACATATTTCTGGACTTTTAATAACTTTTCTTAATACAGTGCAGTAATTTTGTAATATTTCACTGTTTAGAGATCATTAAACCTCCTAGCTATAAGATATATATCCCTTTTCTGTTTACAAAATATTTTTATCCTTTTAGTAAGCCATGGCGTTTTACATGGTTTCTTAAACTATATTTCACTGTTTTCTTAGGGAAACTTTTAAAATATACTTACAAAGGTATCATGAAGTAGGTAAAATTTTAAATTAGCATCAGGGTCCCTGTGTACCTCGTCCCAGTCTAACTATTGAAAGCTTTCCCTAAAATTTTGAATTGTTAAATCGTTAATGGAATGCACTATTTTGCGGGACTGTTTTGCATTACTGTTTGGAGCTATATTATATACTGTAACTAGCTGTGCATCATGATCAGACAGACCATTCTTAACGGGAAAAGTTTTTTATTTACTTAAGTTTATCTTGGTCTGTTAAAACATTATGTATCAGTGTGCTGCTTTCCTGTACCAGCCGAGTAGGAAAATCAATTACTAATGTCAAATTGAAAGCACCAAGAAGTATTGCAATGTCAAGATTTCTGTCAGAGTCTTTCAGAAAATCGACAGTGAAATCTCCATCTTGTCTGACAGGTAGCACAACAAAGGATCCAAGTTTTTCAAAAATAGTTGGAAATTTCCCATTGGGAACCTATACATGGTTACAATTATGAAAGTGCTATTATTTAGTTTAAGCTCACATGCACAGGCTTCAGTATGTTGCTCTACACAAAATCTTTTGGTTTCCAAATATTTCACACTTTGACTGATTTTAACATATATGGCAACTCCTCCTCTCTCCCAATAGTGCCTCTAATTACATGTGTTAAAGCTTATATGCACCTACATTTACCATTTCCATACCTGTGACTAAATGATGTACAGACAGGCATAATACTTCTATTCCACGATGAGTTTAGAAATGCTCTAAACAAACAAGAATCTCATCTACTTTGTTTCTTAATCCCCTGATGTTCTGATGCAATACATTAGCATTATTTTTCATCACGGTGAATGATAACACCCAAACAGTTGCAGGCTAGGATTTCATAAAATCCTTGACCATGGTTTCGGTATATCTAATTATACCCTTCACCAGAAGAAGTTACAACAGGCGAAGTACTGATGCTATGCTGTGTTTGCATCGACCCTCTGCTCATAATTATGTTGTATAAATGGAGATGATGTTTTAACTACTGACGACGCCTTCAGCACGATTGTTTTATGTATCTCCACTGCAGGATGTGATTTTTGTGTATTTTACTTCTGATGAAGTTATATTTAGATATAACGAATCTGTGGTCAATGATTTTAATAAACCTTTATCCTGCAACTGTTTGGCTGCTATCATTTACCATGAAGAATTTCAACAGTTGCTGTATCAGCCATGCTTAAAATCTTGCATTATTTCTCACTGTGCTTTTATGTGAATCTTGTGACATACTAACGTTGTTTTTCACTATACTGTTACGAGAATATTGTGATATTTTCACATCTCTAGTACCTGCCTGCCTGAACTCCTCATTAAGCTTAATTTCAATCACTGTAGGATGATTGGACACTGATCTTAGCCAGAAAAATTACTCTCATGAGGCTCAGTGTCCCCCCCCCCCCCCCCCCCCGACCCTCTTACAGTTTTCGCTCTCATCCCAGCCGGTTTACCCTTCCCTTTCCTATTGAGATGCAGGCCATGTCTTGTGAAGTCCCAACTCTCAACACCACTAACAGGAACCAAACCTATGCCTGGCATAGTAGCTGCCTGAAGCAACTCCATATTGGTCCTCCTGTCAGAGCTGTCTGATCATACCGCATTAAAGGAGGAACCAAGCCATTATTTGTATGGTTCATTGTGTTGTGGGTTGGCAGGAGAGCCAACACCTTAATAATAGAGGAAGCCGAAAGGCACGCGTTTTAGCTCACGGAGGCTGGCGTGAGGCCTGGAACAGGACAAGGAAATTAGAACTTAGGATAACGGACCTAGCTGGTGGAATACTTAACTTTAATCCATTAATGATGAACGTCGGTCTGACGGTACATGCATCACAAGATCAATAGCAACTGATAATGGTGCCTTGCTAGGTCGTAGCAAATGACGTAGCTGAAGGCTATGCTAACTATCGTCTCGGCAAATGAGAGCGTATTTTGTCAGTGAACCATCGGTAGCAAAGTCGGTTGTACAACTGGGGCGAGTGCTAGGAAGTCTCTCTAGACCTGCCGTGTGGCGGCGCTCGGTCTGCAATCACTGATAGTGGCGACACGCGGGTCCGACGTATACTAACTGACCGCGGCCGATTTAAAGGCTACCACCTAGCAAGTGTGGTGTCTTGTGGTGACACCACACATTGCAGATGCTATTTTTAGGATGTCAACTCAATATTGTAGCCCTCATCCCTATCAATACTGTTTCCTGCTCTGTCCACTACCACAACATGATCCTGCTTTGGGTAAAACCCTTGCACAGTGATCCTACATCCTCGACCACTTGGCTAAGACATGCACTGGGCTTGAAAATACTTTTGACCTGGTACCTGTCACCTAATTTTTCCTGCAAGATCTGGCCCACACCTCTTCCATGTCTACTACCTAACAACAGAACTTTCCTCCTACTTTCTACTTTTTTTGCAACAGGTGGTTTCCTAGTGAAAGTCTGTTCAGTGCTGACGACACTTACATCTACAGTTACATCTACTCTTCCTTAATTGACTGAGGTAGCAATGCAAATTTGTTGTTTGTGCCAATGATGAAACTGTCTGATCCTGTTCTCTTTCTGTGGCCCCTGTTCCTTGCTACCACTTCCCACTTGTCTTCACCCTCCTCCCATCTTAACCTCATCAGTTCCTCCCTAGTATTACCCAGTTCTCCCTTTCTGTTCCGCTGTTTTCCTGTCCGTTGAACATAATTCGCAATACCATGGAAGAGACCAATTTACTTCGCCAATTACCATGCCACTACATTCAGCCCAATGTAACTGTCTGCCTCAACAGCTGCACAGAACCCCAGAACTGACTTTCCTACAGCAGCTCAAACACTTCTCGCTCATGGTTGTTTACAATGTTTTCTACAAAATTCATCTAGGCAATAACAGTAAATTCTGTTAACTACAGATCACAAAAGTCACCAGGAGCACTAATATACGTGAATACTATTATTAGTATAACGTAATGCATTTAAACTAACGTTAAAATTCAAAACTTGTATATCCGAAAAATTAGGCCGAAGTTCGTGTGTGCGCGGTACGCACTTTACCCGTTTTGAGAGGAAATGAAAGATAGATCTTAAAAATCTTAAAACCTTTAATTCCCAGAGTAGATAAGACACTATTGAATATATGTGTGATGAGAACAACCTAAGTTCTTCAGCTAATGCTCAAAGAAATGTCTTAAATTTGTATGTAAACCTACGTCTGACGTACGTGGAAATCGACCCTTATGTTTCCAGAATGAGATTTTCACTCTGCAGCGAAGTGGTTTTTTTTTCGAGAAAGGCTTTGAAACGAGCGAAACCTGCAAAAGATAATATAAAACCGACTCTAATTAGCTTCGTTGCAGTGAAATATTAACTTAAGTGACAGTTATTACAGAATTAATTACTTATCTTCACGAGCTTAGTATTCAAGAGTGTGCGATCTGCGCCAGAGCTGCCAATAACTATATACCCCCCCCCCTCCTCTCAGCCCCCACCCCCACCCGCAAAACTAGGCCAATATGAACCTAGAATCACCTTTCCTGTAGCCATATCAAGCTTAACACAAACCTTCTGCCCCAACATCTACATTACTTGCGTCCATGTCACGTTCAATGTATGCTGTACCTGCACCTGAGGATTTCAGGCGGACGTCAGACATAATGCATGACAAATATCCTATCAGGCCCACTGAATTTTGGTAGATACTCAATGCAGGGGACTGTGGCATTTGATGCAACACAACAGTTGACCTAGCCATGTTGAATACATGTGGGCTGGCTGCAGCTGGGAATCTTAGACTCTCAATAACCCTGTCTCCTAGGGTCAAAATGTCAGCAAGACGGAGAATAATGATGTCACACTCAACATTTCGATTCACGATGGTGTCAAGCGCACCTGTACACCCGTCCTTCCATGGTTGGACAATCTGACCTTTGCTAAGATGAGTGCAGAAAATGATTTGTGCCTTTCATGTATGGAACAATATTCCAAAAATGAGCTGTGATTGTAGCACAGTCAGTAAGATGATTGTGAGATGTGTACAAAAATACATTACTTACTTTATTACCACAATCTCAACTTGATAACCTATAATAAAGGCGCATTTGTAAGAATTTTTTAAAGAAAGGAAGTGCTCAATACATCGGAAAAATTTATTTTAGTTTGTTTCCTTTTACAACACACAAAATCCTGTTTAATAGGAGAAGGTCCGTCAATGTGACATTCATCATTCACGTAGCACATCACTCAGAAAACTTCATCAAATATTGCATAAAATGGGCGTAAGTTGTACAAGAAACAAACAACAGTCAATTTGGTTCAAATCATGGCACTCTCCTGTTAATTTTTTATAAATTTCGAAAAGCTTAACCAGATTTTTAGGTTTAAGTCACTCGAGAAAGTAATAAGCATTAACACGCCCTTCTTCACTGTATCCATAGACCTCCAGCTGGTACATTGTGAAATTTTCTGGTATAGTTTCCTCCAGAATATTTAGGATGATGGGCTTAGCAGATTTTGTGTAAACACCAATGCTGCAGTCATCGGTCTTCTGTAGCAGTGAGTTAATGCATGCGTTACTGAAAGATGCTCCAGTGTTCAGAACTTTCAGTATACAGTCACTGCCATCACTGAAATTAACAACTATCACTATTGCTGTGTGTTTATCAGATTTTATGTCAAGTATCACAACACTATAAGTTTCAATAGTTATATACTGTCAGTACAGCTTGCTCATTGTATGTTTCTTTTACACCCAAACCAGATGTTATCTAGCTGCACATTTTTAAAGTTGCATACACTGCAGTGCACAAAATGCCTTAAGAAAAGCTGAAAAATGTTTCCCAGACGTAAAAGAACACTCAAAGAGTGAATTTGTCGAAATGTGCATTATCATTACCACTGCCACATCAAAGCAGCCATCGTGTAAGTATTAGTGACAGTGATCATAATAGGATGTAATCGTATATATATGTAACTCATTATCGGCATTTTCGTTTGTGCAGGTGAAATAGAACTATTACAACTGTCTGATGGATAAATAATGTTGTTTATATCAACATGAAGCTTGAAGAATAGTGAGAGACATTAGTGAGACCTGGTAGTCAAGGGAATGCATTATTCGGCTACGATTGTTGACGGGGCAGTAATCAGTTACTATTGGTTGCCTTTTATAGTTACACAAAATTTATTTTAAACCAGTAATTCCAGACTCAACAATAAATAAAAATACCACACGTTATTAATGAAGCAATAAACAACTGTGTGAATAATGGTGGTTTCAGTGAGTTACAATTTAGCAGATCATCATTAAATACAGATACAGCAGATAATGTTTTAAAAGCAAGCCACTGTGATCTGGGCAGAAGGCCTTACACGCCAGGAATGGCAATATATTAAGAATTGTTTAAGACCTCGCTGCAATTTACAACTTACACTTATTGAAGTACACTCCTGGAAATGGAAAAAAGAACACATTGACACCGGTGTGTCAGACCCACCATACTTGCTCCGGACACTGCGAGAGGGCTGTACAAGCAATGATCACATGCACGGCACAGCGGACACACCAGGAACCGCGGTGTTGGCCGTCGAATGGCGCTAGCTGCGCACCATTTGTGCACCGCCGCCGTCAGTGTCAGCCAGTTTGCCGTGGCATACGGAGCTCCATCGCAGTCTTTAACACTGGTAGCATGCCGCGACAGCGTGGACGTGAACCGTATGTGCAGTTGACGGACTTTGAGCGAGGGCGTATAGTGGGCATGCGGGAGGCCGGGTGGACGTACCGCCGAATTGCTCAACACGTGGAGCGTGAGGTCTCCACAGTACATCGATGTTGTCGCCAGTGGTCGGCGGAAGGTGCACGTGCCCGTCGACCTGGGACCGGACCGCAGCGACGCACGGATGCATGCCGAGACCGTAGGATCCTACGCAGTGCCGTAGGGTACCGCACCGCCACTTCCCAGCAAATTAGGGACACTGTTGCTCCTGGGGTATCGGCGAGGACCATTCGCAACCGTCTCCATGAAGCTGGGCTACGGTCCCGCACACTGTTAGGCCGTCTTCCGCTCACGCCCCAACATCGTGCAGCCCGCCTCCAGTGGTGTCGCGAAAGGCGTGAATGGAGGGACGAATGGAGACGTGTCGTCTTCAGCGATGAGAGTCGCTTCTGCCTTGGTGCCAATGATGGTCGTATGCGTGTTTGGCGCCGTGCAGGTGAGCGCCACAATCAGGACTGCATACGACCGAGGCACACAGGGCCAACACCCGGCATCATGGTGTGGGGAGCGATCTCCTACACTGGCCGTACACCACTGGTGATCGTCGAGGGGACACTGAATAGTGCACGGTTCATCCAAACCGTCATCGAACCCATCGTTCTACCATTCCTAGACCGGCAAGGGAACTTGCTGTTCCAACAGGACAATGCACGTACGCATGTATCCCGTGCCACCCAACGTGCTCTAGAAGGTGTAAGTCAACTACCCTGGCCAGCAAGATCTCCGGATCTGTCCCCCATTGAGCATGTTTGGGACTGGATGAAGCGTCGTCTCACGCGGTCTGCACGTCCAGCACGAACGCTGGTCCAACTGAGGCGCCAGGTGGAAATGGCATGGCAAGCCGTTCCACAGGACTACATGCAGCATCTCTACGATCGTCTCCATGGGAGAATAGCAGCCTGCATTGCTGCGAAAGGTGGATATACACTGTACTAGTGCCGACATTGTGCATGCTCTGTTGCCTGTGTCTATGTGCCTGTGGTTCTGTCAGTGTGATCATGTGATGTATCTGACCCCAGGAATGTGTCAATAAAGTTTCCCCTTCCTGGGACAATGAATTCACGGTGTTCTTATTTCAATTTCCAGGAGTGTATTAAAGATAAGTCGCCACAAACACAGCAGGAGGCATCAGACGCCAGGAATGCCAGTAAATAAGATCTTAAGGCTTACTGCTAAAATACAAATACCATATTAGAATTTTAAGGCAAATAACCACAATCACGGCTGAAGGCCTTACACGCCAGCGACGGCAATAATATAAAAATCAAGAAACCTGCTGTAAAACAGGGAGTACAGTAGCAAGGTTTAATTGAAAAACAAGCAACTGATCACCAAACGGTTGAAATAAGATGATGGTAAACTCTGTAACACAATCCTTAACATCCACTGAACACTAAACTGCTAGATTTATTCCAGAAGTGGAGCAGAACTATTAACTAGACATACATAACCTTGTAGACACTACAAGGTATTGTAATAAGTAATACAATAATAAAACACAAGTACCAGTACATAAGTTCCTTAAAGGTTACTCAGTCAGATTTTACCCGCAGAAGGCGTTGGCTGCAGGAGCGTTACACTGTACTACTGTCCATCAGACCTCGTTTTAGAACACACATGTCTTACAAGAACCAAGGGGCCACACACGGTGCTCCAGGTGTCGACCTCTGAGAGGGTCTGGCAACAAACACTTTCGCGAGCGATGATATAGGCAGCCAAGAGTTGCATTCACTTCGCAAGATATTAAACTAGTGGCAGTCTAACCAATGACTAACAAGAATCTTGCTAAAGCTACCTGACGTCCGATAAACCAAACGCAACGATGGAACAATACGCCAAAGCCGGAACCGGCGGTCTGCACTAAGTCCTCGGAATATTATGTTTAGAGCGCCCGGAACGAGAAAGAAATCACTACCACCAGAAGAGAAGAAACACCAATCTGGCTCCTCCTGAGTCCCCAACCGAACTGGCCCACTCACACGAAGCGGAAAACCCACCACGTAACCCCAAAGATAGGGCAACAGTTACTACATACCGATAACCGCCGCTGCCGCCATTGGCAGACAGACAACGCTTGCGAAACCGAGTGGCGCTAGTCAACATGAGAAGAAGGCAAACAATCGTAACCATGCCAACCAAACGATACCGTCTGGCCTCCAACAGAGGGCGGAAACCTGCAAACAGCACCAACGCAAGCCGTAGCACACCTCAATTAGTATGGGAATAATATTGGAGCTATCAATTGGTGGTCTTAGAAGATCCTCAATATAACGATATGAAAGTGACATTGTCTTTAGTTAATTGGATTCATCTACGTGATACTTCAGTGCAAATCGCCACCATGTTCTGTGGGAACACTCAAATTCCCTCAAAGATATTACATGATCATACATGTTTAAGCTTCTCAACAAGAGAGAGTCTGCAAGAGCAGACAATTAAAAACTTAATGTATGCCAGTTATGCAATTCAACACACTCTCGGCAAACGACTACGCTCGCAAGCATATGCAGTGTGGATTCAGTGTGTCAAACCCTTTACTCTCTCCCACTCGTTCCAGAGTAAACTCTTATGTCATTTGTCATCCACAGAGTATGTTAATGAAGTTCATTGTTTTAAAACATGAAGCATTCCTTCTTCCACATTATAATGCTTAAATAAATATACCATGCAATAATTACATACAACCCTTCATAACATGTTACATTGATACACCAAAATGTTCTTCCTCTACGTTTAATAACTGCAGTGCAATGAACATGTCAGCCATTGTTTCAACGAGCAAGGAGTCTCGGGACAAGCGTGCAATTAGATTTTTACTAAGCACAGTTTTGAGGCATTTTGAATTACCAGCCATTTTTACTTAGTACAGGTCTATTATCATGTCAAAAGCAAGTGATGTCATAATGGTTTTGGACCACCACCATCATTTCTTCAGCCCCATTGGATGTCTGTGACATCATCATTCCACCATCTTGGAAAATCTGGCTAAAAAATTGGAAATTTGTGGTAAGACCCTATGGGACCTAAGCTTACACACTACATGATCTAACTAACTTACGCTAAGAACAAAACACACACACACACACACACACACACACATGGCCAAGGAAGGACTCGAAGGAAACCGTGATAAGGCGCCTCAGACCACGCAGCTACTCCTCCAACAATCTGGCTGCCATCAGAAAGCTCTCATATCCCGAACCAATATGACAATACCACATCACAAATTTTTGAATTCCTCACAATTTATTCACAAGGCTATTGGCCCAGAGGGGAGTGGGAGGGTGAGGGTGGTAGGGTAAACGGAGATCCTAAATCATTCTGAAAGGGAGAGCTCTGGTAAAAATGAAGGCTGTCGTCATTCTTCCTTTGTGCCTTTACAGTTTTTATTACAGACCTGTTTCAGTTCCTCATCTAGGAACCTCAAAACAAAAAACATAGTAACTGAAGATCTTTGGGTGGCCGTCATTAATTGTTTGTGATTTCTTGTTCCCCGTGGAATGTTTTTCCATTGGTGATTAGTGTCTTGACGTGTTTGAAGAGCCCACTGTGATTCACTTTCTTATGCAAAGCTCTACAACTCGGAGCAGCACATACAACTCACTAGCACAATTATTTGTCATATATAGTCCAATCTGTGACTTCACCTATAGATTTTGTCCTCTACAACTCCATATAGTACACAAAAGTTGTTCTGTGATATTTCGACATATGTCCTGTCATAGTTTATTCTAAGAAGCACCTCTCCATGTATTTGCAGTTCACTTAATTTTTATCATCCTTCTGTTCTTCCAGGTCTTAAAGGATGCTGTTATCTTCCCTTGTTCTTTATACAATAACCTCAGACACACAATATTTAAATTTATTTTCCGAGTGGTTTAAGCAGAGTTATTTTGGTGATAAACTTCTTTTTGCCTGTGACAATCTCATTTTTACAACTTCCTTGTTTCGTCCGTCTTTCGTTATTTTGTTCCTAAGCCTGCTGAATTTCTTCGCTTTGCGTTCCACATGATAACCAGTATTGACTTTAAAGTTGTTGTTAAGCTAATGTTGCACAAATAACATTCTCCTTTCCTTGGTTTACTCCCAGTACATTTTCTGCGCTCAGTAGCCTGTTCATTCCAGGTAGCAGGTTCGTCGTCGCCTAAACAATTATGTTTTCATCCAGTCTTGTGATTAATAATCTTCCATCCCGAATTTTAATCCCATTTCTGGAAAATAGTCTTATTTCCTTCATTGCTTGCTCGATGCACAATTTGAACAACACAAGGGGAAGGAATCTTCTCTGCCTTACAGCTTGGTTTACCAGAGTGTATTCCTACTTTTCTAAAGATTTCATATATTTTGCAACACGATAGTTCGTTAAACACTTTTTCTGGACAATAAGTCTTATGTATGTGTACATTTTTCTTCATTCTTGGTTCCATTAGCAGGTTTACTGATTGAACTACTTTTGTCCTTTTATTTTTCTTTAATTCTTCTTTTACTTTTTCACTAAGCCAAACTACCGTCATCTGACAAATCCTCCATTTCCTCCTGCGTCTTTCAGTATATTATTCTGCTGAGCATCTTGTTCACCTTGGATGCCGGAACTGTCAAACTCATAATAATTAACCCATTTATCTGTCCTTACTGTCTTCATGATTTTATTGATGATATTCATCGGGGGTCCATTTTAATGTGCCCAGTCTTATACAAACCGCACACTAACACGAATAACCTTTTGTAGTCACTTCCTACAGCGATTTTAGAAAACATGGACTAGTGTTATGTACTTCTGATTACTTCTTTTCGCACGTCTTCCTTAAAGATCTGTGAAACTACGATTTTATTTCTGTATCTTCTCTGCCCCTCAGATTGACACCTATTTTATACTCTATATCGTTACCAGACAGTTTCATCCTTCATAGATGTGTAGGCGCTCCAGTCGTCCCGGTCGCCTATGGTGGACTGGAAGCCGAGCGGTGACCTCTCCAGTTGACAGGATGCTAGGAAATGACTGTGGACACGTCAGAAACGCCAAAGAAACGTTATTAATTCATGATACCTTTACTCCTGCCGAGTACAATGTGGCCCGCATAACACAGGCTGCCTGAGCTTGGTTATATCAACAACCTCCCCCGCGTCCTCGCTGACTCGGAGCGATGACACCAGATCCGGACCACACCAGTCTTGCTAGCGCAGCGCCGCGCGCTGTGACGTAGCGATTGAATGCCCTTACTTCGGCCACGCGTGGCTGGCGGCGCCCGGCTGGCCGGCCGGTCCGCCGCTGCAAGCAGGAGGCTCCGGGTTGGAGTCCCGCCGCTGTCGGCACGAGAGGCGTTCTCGTAATGCGGACTGTATCCCACCCTGTCTTCTTCCCTGCTCCTCCTGGTGGCTCGTCCGCGGTGGATGGGCGGACGGGCTGCTGTCCCCCAGCGTCTATGGCTCACCCGGTTGTGGCGGCGGATGCACAGGGCCTAGGCCCCGCACGATCTCGACGACGGCTAACTGATGTGGTCAGCATTGGCAGCGAGCGAGTCTGGCGCGATGTCTGCTAATCCTGGGTTGATGATTGACAGCGGCAGCAGAGAGGACCAGAGCTGGTACAGTCACCTCACGCCTGCTGCTGGATGGGCTGCCCTCACTGTAACATCTCCTTAATAAAGATTAACATGTCGATCACCGAGCTGAGCGCTACGCAGCGACCCAGTACACATCTAACTGCAAGTCTAACTGCGAGTGCCTTGTTGCTATCAAAGCTGGCGTATTTAAAGGAAGCACGAGCGACGTCCTGACTTCATGCTCGTTTGTAATGAACGCATTCGTTCCACTTATATTGCTGATTCATCTGTCGTACTCGCCCCTTAGGTGTTCTTGCGACAGAGTTACGTGTTGTTACGGAAGACTTACGCGAAGTTATGAAATGCAGTACAGCTGACGCTATACCTCTGTCATACACTCTACATAAGTCTCCATCTAACACAAACCCGCGTGCTAAGCAATTCTCTCTCACCTGTTGTGTGTAACCAGGCCACTGCCCCCTGCGTGACGACACATTCCGATACATGTGCAATCCTCTTACCTCTTGGCTAACCTACTGCCTCTGGCTCTCGGCATAGGCAGCGAAACTTTGATAATATTCCACGTTTCCAACTCTTTACTATTCTGCGACACTACAGATGCATCCATGTACACTTACCATCTGCCCGCTATCTCACACGTGTTTAACAGTGGAATCAGATTTTTCCTTTGATGTAGACGTCACTGAAAGCTATTTTATTTTCCTATGTCGTGAACTCTCGTCTCGTTGTGGCGACCTTATCCTTTTCGATTCCTTTTCCATTTTCACAATTTATTTTTATTCTGTTTGGGACATCGTCATGTAAACCTGAATTATGGTTATTTGGTTTCCATTCTGTTGTAAGTAATCCTATAGTTGAACTGTTCACCACAATTCATCTTTTGTTCTCCATTATTATTCATTATTCTACTAATGCTTACCACTCCATGCTGCTGCTAATATTACTCCGCATTTATGTGACCATAAATCGTTAACACATTTTCACCTTACTTGAGGTTTTCTATCATTTCAACGACATTCGGCCTTTTGACACTCCACGCATTCGATTAGCAGGTTAATGTTACCCTTACATTAGTTAAGAAACTTTCCTGATGATCAGCTCTTGCTTGGCTAACCGTACCTGGAAATCCGAGTGGGAACATACAAAGTAAATTAAGTGTAATGGCAGTCGAAGTTTTACTGCATTTACGGCGAGTTCAAGAAATGAAAGGTAAGAGATTAATATTCTGTAGATGCCATTACCTGAGTATTCATGAAATTGCACCTTCAGAATATTAATTATTCGCCATGTTATTTTATTTGTGTCTACCGTATCTTCTATACAGTTTTTACGGCCGTTATACCTAATTTACATTGCAGGTTCGTACTCTGATTTCCTGGAGGGGTTACCAAAGTGAGGGGGTCCAAATCAAAAAATTAAGTTAGAGGGGTTAGCAAAGCGAGAGGGACCAAATCAACAAAAACAAGTCATGAGTGTAGATTGCCCCAACGGTAACAAACCTGATATAATGAGAATTGCTGACTACGAGGATCTACTGCCAGCGACACTCGCGATTTCGAGACAGATCCGTAGTCGTATTTAGATTGCGAGAAATTCTACAGAAAAACTTGCTCGCATGTGGGACACTCACATCACTGCTAAGACGAAGCTCTCTTATTTGAACTCTAATTTTCCCTAGTCGCGACTGATGGAGTAGAAACTTGGACGATGAAGACGGTGGATCATCGTGCGATTGGTTCTCTGGAAATTTGGTGCTATTGACGGCTACTTCGATTACCATGGACAGCACATCGAAATAGTGAATCGATGCTGGAGCAGCTCTACATCAGAACAAGACTGTCGACTCTGGTCAACCAGCATCAGTTGAGATATTTTGGTCACATTGCCAGAAGGAAACAGGTGATGGAAAGAACAATCAAAGGGGGAAAAATCGATTGCTGAAAACCTAAAGGTCGCCCATCATTGCGTTGGATAGACCAGATTGAGAACTTGACCGGGATGGACTTTCAGCAAGCAAGTCACCAAACTCAAGACATAACTTCGTGGAGATAGGTGGTCAAGGAGCTTACCATGTGATACTTGATGTCATTACTCCTTAGAACAAAGAGAAAGATATCGACAGATGCAATTTGAAACAAGGTTCTTACTGGACTAGAATCGGTTGGAAACTTGTCCGTGATTTTATGAATGGAACCAACCAGGCATTGTACCGATCTGTATCAATGAAAGCTCTGAAAATGTAGATCTTAATGGTCACACAGGGATTCAAACGGTGCTTCTGGACGTCAATTCAGTGCCTTAACCGCTGCGCTCCCACTCTCGGCAAAACAAATGAACGTCACAATTCGCGTCAGAACGTTCTCAGAATTCAGTTACAGAATAAATACTTCTAAGTGAAACGAGAATTTCTGTAGCTCCGCAGAATTTTGAAGAAATTTCTGGAGCGCGCATTCTTCTCTCTCATTACATATTTTCTGCATACTTTGGTGACTTTCCTGCTACTGCTTTATGTAGTTCTCTGCGAACTCGTGTAGCGATTTTTTGTATTGCCTTCCCCAGTTACACGGAACGTTTCATGAATCTCACTAGAATTTCCTGTTAAAATGGTGTGTTGTTTATTACACTACATCCTTCAAGAATGTTCTAAATACGAAACGAAAATTTGATCTTGAAGAGGAACGTTTACTGATAACACGAAATGGAGATCGGGAATTGTGTGACAACCTGATTCTTTTTTTCTCAGAGAGGCCGCAATTATCCATTACGCCGCAATATCCAGAGCTCATCTCCCATTCTCTTTCTGCCACAAATACAACCGTAAACAACGTCAGCGCCCCAGACAAAGGCGTTTCGTCGGAAGAGAAACTCTGCAACCAGAAACAAAAATTAAGAATAATTAGTACCAAAGAGGAAGAAAATTAAACCTCTCGCTTTATTAAAAGCATCGCGACGTTTTTCGCAGTCTCTTAAGGTAGGGTTCCGGATCTGAGATCTTGGAAATTTATCACATTTTTAACACTGCATTCAGCGGGCGCTTTTAAGTGTGTCACAGATAAATTCTCAGAAGTAAAATGATTATTACGCAAACTGTGATAATATCTATTAAAAACTATAAAACAAGGAACTGTCTGACGTGGATTTCCGACCATTAAATCTCATGAAATGATTAGACAGTCGACCAGAGGTTCATTTTTGTTTTCTATGAAACCATTCGTTTAAGTCTGTCCAACATGCAAACGCGGCCCAAGTTATTCTCACATCGGAGCAAGGCAAACAATCCGGGAAAATTGATTGGAATATAACCACCTGATACTGTTACCAAAGGGAACTAACGAGAGCAGGTTAAGAAACAACATATTAGACCTACATGTACAGCAATACAACCAATAAGTTATTATAGAATTCGTTTTCTCGAATTGGTAATTAAGACTTAATTACTACCTTTAATATTATTCAGTCTGCTGCATAGCGATTTGTGTGATTCCTCTTAAGAGATGAGTGGGATAAGTGATTCAGTACATGATCAACTACAAAATATTTCTCTCATTTGCACCAACAGCGAATAATTTGCCACAGGTCTTCGTAATGTGTGCCAAAGGGCGATGCGTTCCTAGCATTAGATTCTTAATACAATAAGTGAAATAACTACAGAATCAATAACAGATTTCTCATGTCTCAGGAAGGAAGCAGTCTTGTAGCTTCTGCGAATATAATTCAAACTCTCACTCGATTTCGTCAAACTGTCATTTTTCAAGGGACCGTGACTTAATGCTAAAATGTTATTAGGCATTAATAAATTTGAATATTAGTGCTATCTAGGAGTCTAGGGGAAGAGTCTTGACAACTAACCAAACGTCTTCGGTCGTGGGTCCCAACCTCGCCACTGCTTAGGATTTGATTAGAAATCATCGGCAATGCCGACCAGAGACTTCCGGGAGAAGTCCTTCCGTCAACGACGTTTTCAAATTTGTAGGAGCAGAGGACAGAGGCTCAGGGCACTTACTTGCACCTGGGGTGGGAAACTGCCCTTAAAATGCGGAAGCGTCAGCAGTGATCAATGGTATGAAGGTGACGAACGCAATGGAAGCCACTGCATTAAAGACACATAATGCGTATCCACAGGACATAAGGCCTGTAATTGAAAGAGTGACATGATGATCTCTGAATTGGCAAAAGATTCCGTAACAGTCCACCTTCGGAACTCTGGTAAGAGACTTACAAGGGGAGGTGACCATGAGAAAAAGATTCAGTAGCTAACAAAAAATTATCGCCCATCGAGATAGGGTGGGGAATGGAATAAATTTGAACTTGGTACGGTAGCCAGGCAGCCTGAAAATGAAACTGCAGAGGCTCAGTGTAGATATAGTGGGGGACAGAATTGAAACGGAAAGAAGACAAGGATTTAAGGTCAGACGAGTATAGAATAACATCAAGAGTTGCAGAAAATCGTATAACTGGAGTAGGACTCGTAACGAATAGTAAGGTAGAGCAGAGAGTGAGTTACTGTGAACAGTTCAATGATAGGGCTGTTCTCATCACATTCGACGGCAAACCAACACCAATAGCAGTAGTTCAGGTATTCGTGCCGACGTTGCAAGACACGAGACGAAGACACAGTATATGAGGATACTGAACAGATAATTCAGTATGAGAAGGGAGATGATAATCTAATAGTCATGGGAGACTGGAATGCGGTTGTAGGGGAGGGAGCAGAAGAAAGGGGAGAGAGGAGAATAACTGAGTTCTGCAATAAATATCATCTAGTAATAGTAAATACTGTCTTCAAGAATCACATGAGGAGGAGGTGTACTTGGAAAAGGCCGGGAGATACGGCAAGACTTCAGCTAAATCGTGGACGGACAGAGATTCAGGAATCAGATATTGGATTGTAAGGGGTACCCAGGACCAGACATAGACTCGTAACATAATTTAATAATGATGAAACGGAAGTTTAAAGGACTAGCCAAGAAGAATCTATGCACAAAGAAGAGGAAGTACTAAGAAATGAAGAGGTAGGCTTAAATTTCTCTGAGGCTATAGCTACTGTGACAGCGAATAGAACAGTAGGCAGTTCAACTGAAGAGGAATGGACTTCTCCAAAAAGAGGAAAGACGAAAGTTGGAACAATGGAATATTTAACTACAAAAATGTTCAGGGAAATTAAAGAGTACAGAAATACAAGACACTTAGGAACGATATACGTAGGAAAGGCACGAAACCTAAGGCAAAATGGTTGCATGAAAAAGGTGAAGAAATAGAAATAGAAATGATTGTCGGATGGACTAACTCCGCGTATAGAAAGTCAAAACAACCTTCGGTGAAATTAAAAGCAAGGGCTGTACATTAAGAGTGAAATGGGAGTTCCACTGTTAGAGGCAGAGAGGAGAGTGGATAGGAGGAAAGAGTACACTAAACGCATCTGTGAGGAGGAGGCCTTGTCTGTTGAAAGAAAAAGAAACAGCTTTCGACGACAGAAGAACAGTTAAGGCAGAAGGAATACAAAACAACCCATCTGAATTTCTAAAATCATTCAGGGAACTGGTAACAAAACGACTACCCACATTTGTGTGTAGAATGAATGACAATGGCGCCCGGGTTCGATTCCCGGCGGGGTCAGGGATTTTCTCTGCCTCGTGATGGCTGGGTGTTGTGTGATGTCCTTAGGTTAGTTAGGTTTAAGTAGTTGTAAGTTCTAGGGGACTGATGACCATAGATGTTAAGTCCCATAGTGCTCAGAGCCATTTGAACCATTTTTGACAATGGCGATATACCATCAAACTTTCGGAAAAACATCACCGTTCCGAAGATAGGAAGAGACGACAAGTGCGAGAATTATCGCACAAACAGCTCAACAACTCATGAATCCAAGTTGCTGATAATCGAAATATACAAATGACCTGAAAAGAAAACCGACGGTCTGTGAGATGACGATCACTTTGGCTTTAGGACAGATAAAGGCACCAGAGAAGCAGTTCTCACATGGCAGATCATAGTGGAACCAAGACGTAAGAAAAATCAGGACATATCGGTAGGATATGTCGACGTAGAAATAGCGTTCGTCAATGTAAAATGGTGAAACATTCAAAATTCTGGGAAGAATAGGGGTAAGCAATAAGGAAAAACGTTTAATGCACAATATTTACAGGGACCAATACGGATTTAATGAGATTGGGAGACCAAGAAGTGCTCGGCTTAAAAAGGAAGTAAGGCATACACGTAGTTTTTCGTCTCTGTTGTTCAATCTGTACATTGAAAAAGCAATGACGGAAATAAAAGAAAGGTTCGAGAATGCGATTAAAATTCAGGGAGAAAGGATATCTGTGATAAAATTCATTGATGACAACGATATCAAGAGTGAAAGTGAAGCATCGGTTGAATGGAGTAAGTACTGAAGTGAGAACGGACTTGGACCGAGAGTAAGTCGAAGAAAGACAAAAGTAATGAGAAGTAAGAGAAATGACAATAGCAGAAATTTAACATCAGAATTTGAGATCATGAGTTGACGAAATTAAGGAATTCTGCTATCTAGGTAGCAAAGTATTCCATGACGGATGGAACAAGGCGGACATGAGAACGATTCTAGTACTGGCAAAATGGGCATTTCCGGCCAAGGGAAATCTACTAGTATCAAACATAAGCCGTAATTTTGGGAGGTAGTTTCTGAGAAAGTACGTCTGGAGCAAAGCATTGTATGGTAGTTAAACATGGACTGTGGGAAAATAGAAACAGAAGAGATTAGAAATATTTTAGTCATGGTGCTGTAGAGGACTGTTCAAATAGGTAAACAGATAAGGTGAGAAATGAGGAAGAACTGTAGAGATTAAAAAGTAGGAAGACAGAGGTTGAAATACATCTAGCAATTACTTGAGCACATAGCTTGCAGTTGCTACTCTGAGATGAAAATTTTGACATTGGAGAGGACTTCGTGGAGGGTTACATTAAACCAATCGGAAAACTGATGAAAAAAAAAGAGTTCCTGATGCGACTGAGAAGTGACAATAATGTAGTGATGTTGCTCCTTTGTTGACTGTTATTACAAATATTGGTTTGTTTGCAGGTTTGGCTGGTTAGAACGTGAAAAGGAAAAGATAACAGGATACATAGAGTAGGAATGATGACAGCGATAAACTTCGGGTCTTTCTATAGTATGTAGCTATTATTAAATCCCTGCTGAGAGACACAGGTTTTCGATATACTGTTAAAAAATAACACATCCAACTCTTCTCCCTTAAATGTCTCCGAAATGTCCGAATAATTCACCAGTCTTTTGTCGTAATGCTCTTTAACCACCTCCCCAGACTCCAGCGTCTAATACAAATTTATAATTTAATTTTTCAAAGCAACCTTGTCGTACAGCTCGCAGTGTACTTGAGAGATTCGAAGAGCATTAGGATAATGTACCGTACTCTCCTGGCCACCAAACTCCCCGCATTTAAACCCAATCGAGTGCCTGTGGGACCACCTGGATGGGACCGTTCGCGTCACGGATCCTCAGCCGTGAAAATAAGTTTAGCTGGAGACAGCGCTAGAGTCGACATGGGCCCATATCCGTGTCGGTGCCTTCCAGACCCTCGCTCACACTCTTCCTCCACGTTTCGCAGCAATATTTTTAAAGCTACATTTTTGAAAAAGTTAGAGATGAAAAAATAAGTGTTTCACTGTTCTTGAAAATTTAATCACTAGGTAGTTTCATTGTCAGTTGAAGACATAAAGTCTGAAAATGATTACGTTATCGCCGGTCGAAGTGGCCGAGCGGTTAAAGGCGCTACAGTCTGGAACCGCACGACCGCTACGGTCGCAGGTTCGAATCTTGCCTCGGGCATGGATGCGTGTGATGTCCGTAGGTTAGTTAGGTTTAAGTAGTTCTAAGTTATAGGGGACTTATGACCACAGCAGTTGAGTCCCATAGTGCTCATAGCCATTTGAACAATTTGATTACGTTATCATAGTGTGGCACTTTTTTTTACAGGTCCGTCTTGATTACACAACCATTCACACTTCACTACTACCGATTTCGGCTACTGCCATCTTCAGATCATAAAACATTCTGGTGTAGATATAAACGTCAAATTATACATTTACGTACATAGTAAGTTTCGTTGTTCTTCTACCTCTTCCCGTTGACGCTCATGACATTAGTACGTGAACATTCGACCGGTTTCGCCGTTTTCTAGATACTCGTTCACAGGCTCTGCGTAATAGTAATCTGTCAAAGTCGGTTATCTCGATGGATTTAGTCATTTGCAGTGCAAATCCTCGGTAGGGTGAGCCCCTTCTGTGTCTGCTCCGCTTACAGATTTTTTTAGAGTGTCAGTGTTCGCAACTCCACCAGGCGGAATCCAACGTCACAGTGGACCGTGGCCATATAGTTTCGGCTTATCAATGTGTGTGTGTGTGTGTGTGTGTGTGTGTGTGTGTGATTATGTGTGTGTGTGTGTGTGTGTGTGTGTGTGTAAGAGCAGATACCATTTCTGATCCACCAACCATTATCAATTAAGTGGGAAAGGAATTATAGCCACTGGGTACGAGACGGTATTGGTTGAAATCAATGGGAAAAGTAGAAAATTTGTGCCCTACCGGGATTCGAACCCGGGTCACCTTCTCACTAGGGAAATGCTGTGACCACTGAGCCGGCACAAATTTTCAACTTTCTCCACTGATTCCAATCAATGCCCGCTCGCAATGTCTGTGATTCCCCTGTGTCTTAAAATACATTACACCTATATTACAGGGCACGCTAGAGGCAGAAGTCTAGTAAGTCTTCCAAGGCGCAACGCTCTCTCCTACTATTGGAAGGTGTATTTACCTGATTTGATATTCAATTGGTGTGAAGCTTCAACCAGTATGAAAGATAGTTAATATATCCATTTTATACAGAGCCGAGATGTGTCCTCAGACAAGCTGATCGTACAGACATGAAAATGTTCATGGGAACTTGAGCACAAAGCCTGGTTCAGAGAATGAAGATCTCGAACAAATGGCTCTAAGCACTATGGCACTCAACATCTGTGGTCATCAGTCCCCTAGAACTTAGAACTACTTAAACCTAACTAACCTAAGGACATCACACACATCCATGCCCGAGGCAGGATTCGAACCTGCGACCGTAGCGGTCACGCGGTTCCAGACTGAAGCGCCTAGAACCGCACGGCCACACCGGTCTGCTAGAGCTTGAACAAATCATGGCTGTACACTGCATTTGAAACATAAATTCAAATGATGTACTATCGATTTAAATATGCGCTGAGCATAACCAAATTATTGGAGTTACAGTGGGTTACGCTGGTTCCATACCGTAACAACCATAAGATAATGTGCGTCTCGCCAGATCCTGTTCCTGTAAATCAAGTAGATCACATAGCCTTAACCTATGAGTTTCAGGACTCTCTGTTAAATGAGAGAAATCCGAAAGAAGCGGACGTTGGGAGTCGCCATCACATAGTTTCGGCAAAGTTCAGATTAAATAGAGTGGCAAATAGAGCTACAATCTCAGGAGCAAAAAAATTGATGTGGGAAGGTTAAAAGACTAACAGATTAAAGAACGATTAGCCCTCAAACAGCGAAAGTGATTTCACGTCTAATTTTAAGAAAACTTTATGCAGGATGGAAATGAATCAGGTTGCCAAAAACTTGAAGATAGTGATGTTGATATTTCAAAATTAATTCGCTTTCTGCGAAATCCCTTACTTTGTCTGTGTTACTTACAGATCTATTAGCCAATAGTGACATATGAGAATTTGTGCTGGACGAGGACTCGAACCCAGATATCCCGCTTATCGCTGGTTGTAAAGTAGAGACTATTTCTTTGAAGAAGTACGTGGTTTATTCCTAATATGCAGATTGCTTCGGAAATGTTGTTCAGTTTGATATTTCATAGTACATCCTCCACGTTTATCACAAGTTTGGCAGAGGGCTATTATACAATAAGTGGTTAAAGTACTGTCAATAGAAGTCCTTTCAATTTGATTCGTCGAAATTTTAGTTTTTCTTAGAACTGCATATTAAGTAACATAATATGCAATTACATAAATTCCGGGCTGTAGTCACAATTCTTAAACATAAAATATGTTCCATAACTCTGTAACACATCGAATCAGTCGTACGATCTTCCTGAAAACGTGAATGTCCTCGGCTTTTTCCAGTCGCTACGTTGTATATGTAAATTACTAAACACAAATTTCAGTCTCTCGTAAAAAAATAACTGGAAAAGAGCTAATAAAATTACATCAGCAATAAGTTTTCTCATCATGCTAACTAAGTAAACCCTAGGGATGACCTGCAAAAGAAAACAAAATTGGATTTTATGTGGTCATTCATCACAACGACCAAAAGAATATCACACTGCATTTTGGTTTAAAATCTACAGGCTATCACGGTAAAATATTGCCTGCAAACGATATTTCATCTTCGTTTCCACCTGAAAGACGCTAATTAAAACCGATGTAGATACGAATGGGCAAATATCGATCGGATACATCATCCCAAGCGGCCTTCTCGTGCAATCACATTCACAGCATCTACGAGCCACTATTAAATATAATAGTGCAGTCAGTGCAAAATAATACATAAATAGAATCATGCAAGACACCTCAGATATAATGTAGCCAGTTACTAACGACAGCAAAAATTAATATTTCACACACAATAGAAGGTAAGTTCACAAAGGAAAGCACCATACGAGTCCGTCGAGATCTATGTCTTCTCACTTCAGTCATCACTAGGGAAGTCTCCCAGCTGAACGTATTCTTTTCCTTTTTGATTACAGCGCCTTCTCACTAGTCACGGATAGCATTGCTGACGATGTTACTGTGGTCCTCATACGGGTAGAGTCAAAGAGCTAAGAAAATCGCGCGTTTCTTTGGAGATGGTGTTGTTTATTTCCTTACTGCTGTACACCTATTAACGTCGCACAATCATAATCTTACGAAGCAGCAGGACTTCAGTGATATCAGTAACTGCTGCTATCAGTGCCAGCTATTTCATACTGGCAATGATGGTTATGTAGGATCCATGTTATCGTAAACCGAATCTGTGATTTTGGTTGTCAAGCATTAATGTTAAACTAATTACATTTCACGTAACATATCAGTCAAGGAAAGTATTCGTATTATGGCACAAAGAATTCTCTTTTACAAGTTGTTAAAAATTATTATTAATATTAATTTTTGTTTGTTTTAAATCGATATGGCTGACATAAACTGGTCTCCAATGTTTAAGTAGCAATCTGTACTTGCAATAGTTCAGGTGCTTCGGCTTTTCATATGAAGAGTCATAAAATTAATCTGGATTGAAAGTCATCCAATGAGTAAACAGTGCAACAGATTAAGAAGAAAAGGATACTGATTAACACGATATACAGATCCTAACCAAGGGCTTCGTGAAAGACACATTAGAAGAAAAAATCCTAGGCAAAAAGTTAGGAAACTTACGCATAATACCCGTAAAACAGTTTTATCAGAGGGAAGTCATTTTCGTGCATGTATCGTTGCTGTATTTTGAAATAGCCATTTGTTTCATAGTGCAGCCGTCAGCTAGTTTCGCCCCAATAGGCATTATCACGCTATCTGGTAGTAAAAGTAAAGCCAAAAACTGTAGCAGCTTCAAGAAATAAAATAAAAATTATATGTTTCTAGAACAATCTACGAGTCTCTCTTACAGAAAAATATAATTTTTCATTCAAAACCTATTTACATTGAGAGCAGATTTTTCGAGAGAGCAGAGCACACGTCACTTGAAAATAAATTGTTGTGATTTATGAAACTAATGCTTACCAAATTTAAACTGTGATGATGAATGTGTGTTTTACGGGGAATGTAATCACGGCCTCTACTACTTGTCTGAATCGAGCAGAATCAGCCCCGAATAGTTTCCTAGAAGAAGCAGAATTCACCCGCGTCGGGTTCCAGCTCACAGTTTCGTTAACAGAGTTAGCGAGTGAATACCCGCCAGAGGAAAACACTACGTTCTACCATGCAACGCTAGAACTCCGTCGTTCCACCCTGTCTGTGCGCCGTCGTGCCGTTCACACACACACACACACACACACACACACACGCACACACACACACACACACACACACACAGACTGCACAGCCCTCGTCTGCTCGCCTTGCCGCACACGCTTCCTCCATATTTCTGTATCTCGTCGCGCGCCTCCATATTTCAGCGCTAACGTTTTAGCACGGGACTCGGATCTCAGCACGCTGTTAGGACAGCAACATTAAAAATGCACGACGTGTGGCATTCGACAAAATCTCCGTGAATATCGTCCATTCGTCTCCTGCAGTATTGTCTCCTACGGCTGCTTTTTCTGCTGCTTGGTGCGGCTTTGCGCGGAAAGTGTATTATCCTGGAATCAGCAAAATGTATCCGAAACGTACTGCTGCGGTAGGTTGCTAATTATTTCATGAATTTATTACAGGCTACCACGTAAAGGTTGTCTTATTCATAACACGACACAAATATTCTAATTTCTGGTTTGAGTTGCGTTCTCTCAAATAGAATTTCTAAAGTCGCCAGAGAAAGAAGCATCAGACTTCGATAGGTTTCTGGTCTGAAAGGACACACATTGTGATGCGAGACCACTAGTAAAATGATAGTTAACGGCCATTATGCTTCATCAATTATCTTCAAGCTGATTGCTACGAAATATTACTAAACAAATACAAATCGCGTATGATTCAAATGGCTCTGAGCAATATGGGACTTAACGTCTGAGGTCATCAGTCCCCTAGAACTTAGAACTACTTAAACCCAACAAACCTAAGGACATCACACATATCCATGCCCGAGGCAGGATTCGAACCTGCGACCGTAGCGGTCGTGCGGTTCCAGACTGTAGCGCCTAGGACCTCTCGGCCACCCCGGCTGGTAAATCGCATATGACAGAAGCAATTTGGTTGGGTATACTGGCATTGTAAATAAAACAATGATGGAAATAAGAGCACAGGTAGTTCCAGTTTTCAAGAAGGGTCGTCGAGCAGATGCGCAAACCTTTAGGCCTATATCTCTGACATCGATCTGTTGTAGAATTATAGAACATGTTTTTTGCTCGCGTATCATGTAATTTCTGGAAACCCAGTCTACTCTGTAGCAATCAATATGGATTCCTTAAACAGCGATATAGTGAGACACAACTCGCTTTATTTGTTCATGATACCAGAAAATATTAGCTACAGGCTCTCAGGTAGATGCCATTTTCCTTGACTTCCGGAAGGCGCTCGATACAGTTCCGCGCTGTCGCCTGATAAACAAAGTAAGAGCCTATGGAATATCAGACCAGCTGTGTAGCTGGATCGAAGAGTTTTTAGCAAACAGAACACAGCATGTTGTTCTCAGTGAAGAGACGTCTACGGAGGTTAAAGTAACCTCTGGTGTGCCACAGGGGAGTGTTATGGGACCATTGATTTTCACAATATATATAAATGACCTAGTAGATAGTGACGGAAGTTCCATGCGGCTTTTCGCGGACGATGCTGTAGTATACAGAGGAGTTGCAGCATGAGAAAATTGCAGCGAAATGTTGGAAGATCTGCAACGGATAGGCACTTGGTGCAGGGACTGGCAACTGACCCTTAACATAGAAAAATTTAATGTATTGCGAATGTATAGAAAGAAGGATCCTTATTGTATCATTATAAGATAGCAGAACAAACACTAGTAGCAGTTAGTTCTGTAAAATATCTGGGAGTGTGCGTACGGAACGATTTGATGTGGAATGATCATATAAACAACAAAGGAGGTGGCTTACAAAACACTCGTTCGACCAATACTTGAGTATTTCTCATCAGTGTTGGATCTGTACCAGGTCGGGTTGTTTGAGGAGATAGAGACGATAGAAAGAAGTGCGGCGCGTTTCGTCACAGGGTTATATGGTAAGCGTGATAGCGTTACAGAGGTGTTTAGCAAACTGAAGTGGCAGGCTCTGCAAAAGAGGCACCCTACATCGTGGTGTAGCTTGCTGTCCAGGTTTCGAGAGGGTGTGTTTCTCGATGAGGTATCGAATATATTGCTTCCCCCTACTTATACATCCAGAGGAGATCACGAATGTAAAATTAGAGAGATTAGAGCGCGCACGGAGGCTTTCCGGCAGTCGTTCTTCCCGCGAACCACACGCGACTGGAACAGGAGAGGGAGGTAATGACAGTGGCACGTAAAGTGCCCTCCGCCACACACCATCGGGTGGCTTGCGGAGAAAAAATTTAGATGTAGATGCAGAACATCAATACTTTTGATGATTTATTTTATCAACTAAATAATTGTACATCGTCTGGTAGGTTACGCTCAGACGTTCCTCTCCAAACCTTTATCACACAGAACAGAAGAATAATAATTATAAGGTTTTACTTTAGCTTTAGAAATAAAATTATCTGAGATATTATCTCTTACACCTCTCACATGTATATAAACTAATTATTTGCCGCTACTCGGCATACTTATTCCATACAGAAAATGTCTTTTCTCTTAAAAGATCAATTACACTTGAACTAGAATTTAATGAACAGAGACGCGAAAATGTCTAATGTTCAGTCTATAAATGCACACAGTATATTCTGTTAAGTTTCCAACAATTGGATATATTTTCTGAAACTTCACATATCTTTCACTGAGACGTTGGTTTCGGGCGGGGAGTGGTATTATTCGTACAGATGTTACGTCATTAAAATTCGGATGTTATGAACCAGACGTCCGGTTGACTGGTCCTGAGAAGAACCGTTGTGATGCAGTTGGGCATTCGTGTTTAAACCAAGAGATGTTTAATATACAGGATTGGAAATTAACACCAAATCTAGCAAAGACCGAATTTAGCGGCTTTCATCTTAGCAACAGAATTACCAGTGCAAAGCTACGTGTCAGATTCAATAGTCAAATCCTCCACCACCAAAATTTGCCAAAATATCTTGTCGTGCAAGAAACACACTTAAAAAACATCGCAGCAAAGCAGAGATCGCTCAGTAACATGGTGCTGAAGCTGAGTGGTTCCTCATGGGGTTTAACAGCTGCAACACGACGAAGTTGTTCCTTAAGACTCACCTACTCTGCTGCCGAATACTTTTCTCCAGTGTGGCTTAACAGTGCACATGTGAGAAACGTCGATGTTCAACTGAACACATCAATGTGGACAAAGCATCATATGTTCGCCCCTTCACTAGTTACCAAACCTACGCCACATTCCGCCAGGAGATGTTCAAAGAAAATGAAAAAGGAATTCCAGTCCACTCTGGCATGCCTGTGATACCATCGTGTCCTATAGAAGCGGATCTGATATTCATGATGGCTCCACTCCAGAATGAGATTTTCACTCTGCAGCGGAGTGTGCGCTGTTACGAAACTTCCTGGCAGATGGGAAGTAGGTCACGAGGTACTGGCGGAAGTGAAGCCGTGAGGACGGGGCGTGAGTCGTGCTTGGGTAGCTCAGATAGTAGAGCACATGCCCGCGAAATGCAAATGTCCCGAGTTCGAGTCTCGATCCAGCACACAGTTTTAATCTGCCAGGAAGTTACATGATGGCTGGTATTGCAAAGAGCATGCCTTAGATAGAGTTTTTCGTGGCTACACACGCGTAACCCTATTAGGTAATCAGTAAATCACAGTTTAGTTTGAAGTTCAGTTGTGGTTGTATGTTATGTGGAGCAATGGTCCAGTTCTTCAGCGGCGACAATGGGATCGGCATCAGGTTTTCTTTGGCTATAACAAGACCCAGTAGGTCCT
Source organism: Schistocerca serialis cubense (assembly GCF_023864345.2). Taxonomy (NCBI): domain Eukaryota; kingdom Metazoa; phylum Arthropoda; class Insecta; order Orthoptera; family Acrididae; genus Schistocerca; species Schistocerca serialis. The sequence continues at coordinate 816,038,961 of NC_064641.1, read as the reverse complement.
TTCATAGGACAGCTGGCCCATTTCTGTTGTCGGTTATTGTATGACCATGCCTGAGTTTTGCAACTCTATTACGCATCTCTGAGATTCAAGAACTGTTTTAGTTCTTTAGTTAGCCAAGGTACAGGTTTCCTTCTTACTTAGGGGCGTGTATTTGTCACATAGTTGAGTAAATGTTTTGGTAAATCCATGTAGATTTTCATTTACGTCCAAGAAGGGAATAGAAAATGTCCCCCAAAACTATTTCTTGTGCCTCATCTTCAAGGTTAGAGTAATTCTTGGCATGTCGGCCCAGACATACTTTTCATGGTGTACTCGTAAGAATGTTACAGAAAGAAACTATAACTGAATACATACCGAGACATCAAACGCATTAATTTCTTTGAACTTGCAACTAAGGCAAGCCTGATCGGAAAGCACGAAGAGCGAATATCAAATTACCATTTCTAAGAGCTCTGCGGGAAACATATATGGAAATACCTTCTACGATATAAAGAGCGATTAGAAAAAGTTAAAAAATTGGCGTGGCACATTGGGCATACAACAAGGGCCTGTACTCATGTAGGATCAGGGGGTTCAAAATGGTTCAAATGACTCTGAGCAGTATGGGACTTAACTTCTGAGGTCATCAGTCTCCTAGAGCTTAGAACTACTTTAACCTAACTAACCTAAGGACATCACACACATCCATGACCGAGGCAGGATTCGAACCTACGACCGTTACGGTAGCGCGGTTCCAGACTGTAGCGCCTAGAACCCCTCGGCCACTCCAGCCGGCAAACCGGGGATCTCAAAGACCATCCGGAGCCACTAAATGGAGCTGCAGTTATTTAGTCACATGCTATAAATGGACATCCACTACAGGAGATGCTCAAAAGTTTTGTCCACATACATCGAGACAATCTTGACGTCGACGCTGTATTGAATGGCGCACCCTCTCAATGATACCTGGTCTACCTTGAAGACGTCCGGCTGCCACAACAATCCTGCCCACTAGGTCATCCAGCGATGTAACAGCTCTTTCGTACGCAGTGCCCTTCGGATACCCCCACAGGAACAAATAAATCGACTGCGGAAATATGGTGACCAATCCAGCAACTGGAAACGTTGCCTGCAAATGTGCCCTGACTTGTTTACTGAAATGCATGGGAGCTCCGTCGTGTTTAAATCGAATGCGGCGAATAACAGGCACGGGAACTTCACTCAGTATGTCCGGCAGCACCTATCGCAGGAATACGAGATATGTGCGACCATCAAGTCGATCTCGGCCAATTAAACACTCTCAGACTATGTCAGTCCTCTCGTTAAGGGTAGATTTGCGTCGTGAGGCAGCGTAAATGTAGAATGTGGATTCATATCTAGACACGTATGCAGGTTGTGAACGTTCATCACACCCTCGAGTGAGTACGCATCCTGATAGGTGAAGAGTACCCTCGCTATGGAGCTTCCTTCTGCAGCGGATCCCTGCAGAAAGCGCCGCGCAAATCCCATGCACTTTTAGTAGTCTGGCGACTGCAATGCATGGACACGTTGGAAACGAAACGGATGCAGTCCGTTGTTGTGTACAATGTGGGGTATATCAATGACGCAGTATGCACCTCGTATGCTTGCTGACGGCGTACGCTGCACCCTTTCCAGAGCACTTTCTTTCGTGCAACTTTCCATGTTGTTCGTAGGCGGCCAGCATCCTGCCTGTACACATGGACGGACCGGTGATGCAGGGTGGCGAATAATGTGTGGAACTGCCCATTTGTGTTTGGATATTTCACACTACACAATCGCAAGGCCTCTCGTCCATTGCAGTTGCCGCGCGATAAATCTAATGTATCTCAGCCATTTTGCGGTTCATGAAGGTAGCCATGCTACTCCCAACGCTTACACGGCGTGAATGGCGACGGCCTCCAACCGCTCCGCCAGTATTTGTATAGCAACGCCCTCTCGTGACCGTAGCGACCTCCCATAGCTTTAGCGAATCGCTGTTCCTTTGTGTCGCATGACCGACGTACCATGCCAGTTTGTAAAAGTCCTTTTGAATTACCCTGTGTAATCCTAGCAATTAAATAACCATATGAGCAAAGAGAACCTATCTTTACAATTATAATAGCTTTTACGAAAGTGGCATTTGTGTGAGGCTTTTTTATTTAAGGAAGAGAGCAGAGTTCATGTGCAAAATATCTATTGTCCTGGTAAATATTACACTTGATTATCAAGTTGTCATGTTCAGGAGAGAACGACGAGGTTACAAATACACACTGAAGTTAACGTGGCCGCTTCTGATGGTGGCAGGCTGATTTTCGAGCAGTGTCTAGATTGGCGGGAAACCAGGAATTTACTTGCGATGGCGATACTCTTGTTTCAAATACTTAGCATGGACCGTTCACTCCAGCATTACACTACACTGACTCTAAGAATGTCGGATCTAGTGTGTCGGACATAGAGGACAGAAAAATTTCTGAAAAAGAGGGTAGCGAGTCTTGTTCTTTCAGAGGAGTGGAGCGAACTGTGATTTCTCTACAAATCGGTTGTAATGGACCTCCACCTAGTGCTCCCTGCCCTTATTAAAACGGGAACCAATTTATAGCTTTCTGTTCTGATAGTGATTCAGTCATCAGCTCACTCACATACTTGCTGCCGTAATTAACCATGACGTTCTACTTAATCACGGTGATTATGATGTAGTAATCAATCTTAATGGCAGGTGGAAAATTGAAACACTACCTAAGTAAGAGTCGTAGCTAAACTCAGAAAAACATATATATTGCATAAAGCCTTCAATTGCAGGAGCAAAATATTGATTACACCAGTTAATCTGATAGAACTGAAATTACTATCGAAAGATGTTTAAACTGATCAAAATACGCAAGTTTATGGCCAGGAAGCCTGTGCTTGGTCAACAGGAGAAACATCACAAACATTATTAAAATACATGGGAAAATGAAGGCGAGCGAGTGAAAGATCCTGTAAGACGAGCAGCAGAGTTTTAACGTTACCTGAATGGTAGCGTGGATCACTTTATGGTTAGTCTGCTTTGTGTATTTTTTTTAGCTATTATTGAATGATCGCTGTAAATCGAGTTGTTACGAATAATGACCACCAAAATGACTGAATTGTTTTCTTGTCGAAAATTGTCAGTTCGAAACTTCCGTGTACTTAGCATCTAGGAATACTGTTACAACACGTCATTGCAGGCTTTCCCGACGTATTTCACTCCTGAAATCTTCTCCTGTGATCATACGAGTTGTGGCGTCGTCTTGTCGCAATCACAAAGTTCCAGTGAGTTTCATAAGGATCATCTTCAGGCGAAAATGATAGCTACGTAACTTATTGAAACGGTCCAACAAGACGTCACCAGAACTCGGCTGAACACCCAAAGAGATTTTATTTCTATTACAACATGGCGCGTAAACTGCATTATGAAGGATGCCTGTAAGTATAACGGAAGCGATGGATACAGTCATTCTATCCAAGGCGATCGCTGGGTTTTAATGCGTTTTAAAACCTCAGTTGTGAGACGAAAGCGACATTACTTTTTACGAGCAACCTAACAGTGTCAGTAGTAATAGTTCTGGGAAGACGATTCTAGAACAAACCGGTGGCAGTCACTGCGATCTTATAACTGCCAAATTAAACTTGAAAGTGAAGAGGTGTTAAGGATGATTTGGCAAACGGAGACACCAGTAACAGGAAAGTGGGTTTGGTGTGGGAGAGTGGCCCTACCGTGGAGATGGAGAGTAAGTGCAGTCAATGACACTTCTAAATTCGACTGGCATGGATACAGCGTCCGCAGGAGGACAGTGGAGGTGGCGAGTCGATGCACCAACGTCAGGACGTCAGGCGATGATGCATCACTTCATTCCTTCCATTACGCCCAAAGGCGACCATACCAGCTGTGTTTCGTCTGGCCCCGCACTGTGTCAGGAAGGAGTGCCCCTGTCCTCTTAACTGTGATCGGATGAGTGAATGCTCACTCCAGCGCTAGGTGCCTGTGTTGCCTCGAGTCGAGTCCGGGACCAGTGAGTGAAAGACAATGATTGTTGTTGATGGGCCCTGGAAGCGTAGAGGAAGACGTTAGTTCGACTCCAGCCCATCTGGACTGCGGCTGGACCTCCACTTGGTGGTCCCAACGAGATGCCTGAAGAACGTTGGCAGATTCGTTGCAATAGCCAACACACAGCGGACATCCATTCGAAGATCATCTGTGGTGACGCGCTCGACCTGGGCGGACGGCCTACTGTTATACAATGGTAAAGGAGGTCTCCTTGCGGCTGGGATCACCTACACAGCCCACCAAGCAATGACGAAACGTCTCGAAATACCATTCATTGCCCCAGTGCTCGCGTCGCAGTTCCAAAGCCTCTAGTATAGTTCAAGAGCTGAGTTTTCGGAGATCCCCAACCGCCCTACTTTCGGCATCCTGATCTAGCTACAGGTGTATCCGTTTAGATGAAATCGTTCAATTTCATACTAGGACATGGCATTATCGAAAATCGCCGTCTTGGCCATGGAAACTTTTTAATGCAGCTAGGCGCCAAATCACAAAACTCAAGAAAAATACCTCTACGCGTACATATCATCACTGTCTATTCTTGACCCCTTGGCCAGCTTTGCATCACTCAGAAAGTGATACATAAATTGGTACTGTAGTTAATTACAAACGATTCGGAAATGTTTAGTCCAAGCTAATTATTTTCCTTCACTGTAAGTAATTATAAATAAATCTCGTTTCTCTCTTGTGTGTGTGACGTCAGAGAGCGAACGAACACTTCCAAGAAGCTACAGTGAGAGATTTTCAGAGGAGGAATGTGTCGAGGCAATTAAACTGACAACTCACAAATAGGGGAGCTTCAGAACGAACATAACAAGACTCCACCCCTTTTCAGGAAGACGCAATTCGTGTTCAATTTATGCACATGACTCACGTGACTGACATCCGGGGACAAATTATCTATACGTCGCTCTCACAACAGCGGGACTGTTTCATGAAAGTAACTCGACTCCTGCCGAAGTCAATATAAACATGATTCTGCCCCTTATTACAATTAGAGAAACATTTCTGATGTACTTAGAGAAATTAGAACGATCTGTAACCTAATTGAGATAAAAAATTTGTGCGTAACTGTTGCAATACATAGACGCTTGAAAATCCCTGAAGCGACTGACGTGAGAGGGCGGCAAATAATTTGATATACCTCACATGGGGCCAAAATTATCGGGAAGTGTCCCAAATGGCTCTGAGCACTACGCGACTTAACTTCTGACGTCATCGGTAGCCTAGAACTTAGAACTAATTGAACCTAACTAACCTAAGGACATCACACACATCGAAGCTAGAGGCAGGATTCGAACCTGCGACCGGAGCGGTCGCTCGACTCCAGACTGTAGCGCCTAGAACCGCACGGCCACTCTGGCCGGCGAAGTGTCCCGGAAGTGGATGACATATGTTGAACTTCTGACGTGACCATATGACGTGCATTGCCACACGTGGAGCGATGGATACTATCGGTCTGTCGCATGTGGTTATGCCACCTCAAGTCAAATATTTACATTGGTGTAGCTACGGGCGTACGAGCGTGACTTAAGCACTTGGGGCTCAGTGTTCGATTCTTGCTTCTTTCAGGCGGTATTCCTTTGCAGTGCGTTAGATAATTGTGTGTTTACACTGAGGTAGGATTCATTATTTTACTTAGCAGTCGCGTGGTCACCGTTGGTTAATTGTTAACTACAATACAATTAAACAAACCGAGTTGCATCACAGGTAAAATAAAAATAAGTTTACGGTTTGTACCACAAGCCGTAAATGATCTATTTGTTCATTACTAAATAGAGTCTGTAAACAAAATCAGTTCCTTTGTTACAGCGAGGACAGTAATTTTATAACTTCTACGTTTACCACAGATGACATATACTAAATGTGTTCCACAGCAGAGTACCTTAACGGGAAATGTGTAGCACTACTTTATACTTCAACATTTGTCATCCGTTTTTGAGGTATTTCCCGACATTTGAGGCTGAATGTGTCTTGTATTAAATTATTCGTCTCAGCGTCATCTATATCGCTTCAGGGTTTTTTAGACGCTAGTAAAAATCCCCCTGTATACACTGTAAACTTCATACCTGTTACTTGTCAAACTTTGATAAAATATGCTCATTTTTGCGAAGTTTTATCAAACTACAATGGGAAATGAAATTTTCGAAAGACCCGTTGCCGAGAGACCTGACAGAAATAAACAGTTCATATAATAAGATTAAAACTATATGGGAGGCAGGACAGTAAGTTAATGTACAAGATTCCATATAAATGACAAAGCTGTGGGTGGTAATTCACAACTTGCAAGTTCTTTCAGAAATCTTTTCTAAACGTAGCAACAAATGTAGGAATAAAGGGATGAGTTGAAGAAGCAAGACAATACATTACAAACGTCGTTTCACAAAACTGCAAGTAATTAGAAGTATCACCAACATCCTTTATTGAAATTAATAGAGTTAAAGAAATTTTAAAAAACAAAAGCTGTTGTGTGGATTTCACACAGAAATCTGAAAAGTTGTTCCAACTTAATAATTAATTCTCTTAGTCATGTATTCGTATGTAATTCATAACAGGCCCAGAAAACTTTTCCAGACAGGTTGAAATATAAAATTATTAAACCACTTTACAAGAAAGGTGGCAAGACAGGCTTAAACAGCTATCACCCTGTTTCCTTACTGACATCTTTTTCTAAAATATTCCAAAAAGAAATGTGCTAAAGAGTAGTCGATCACTTGAGTGGAAACAATTTACTTAACGTATAACAATTTGAATTCCAGAAAGGTTGCTAGCCTCAGAATACTATTTATACGTCCGTTCATCAAACAGTACAAACCTCAAGTCATAATATATCGCCTGTTGCTATTCTTTTGGGATATTTTCAGGCCTTCGAGTGTATATATAATGATAATTTCCGTAAAAAAACTCCTTTTATGGAATTGATGGCCTTGCAGACAGCTAGTTTGAATCATATTTGATAAACAGAATGCAAAATGTTGTGCTGAATAATTCAAACGTTGTCAGAAGTGTAAAAAATTTTAGTGACTGGGGAAAGAAAAAAACACAAATGGTGTCCCACTGGGTTCAATTTTGGGTCCATCCTATTCCTTACACACACACACACACACACACACACACACACACACACAAACACACACACACACGCACGCACACACACACACACACACACACACACACACACACACACACACACACACACACACACACACATATATATATATATATATATATATATATATATATATATATATATGATGGCCGTGGCAGGAATACAAAATCATATATACAGAACACTTCCTAATGTAAAGCTTTATTTCTGTTTAGGGAAGAAGCAAGACTTAACTTCCTATGTTTCCTCTGCCTCCTGTCGGCTATTAAACTAACAATCTATTACCACTCGCGGAACACAGGCAAAGTAACGTCTTCCTATTACTCAGTACAGATGCTCTCGAAATCTGCAACAGAACTAGGCCAATCAGCGGTGGGTGGCTGGTTAAATCAGCGTTGACAAGGAGCACTGAATCTTGTCTTCCTGAAAGTGTGGTGTTGCTCGTTCATTCCATTGGCGCGGATCAGCGCCTTGTTGATGCTATTTCGCGGCGTTGCGCTGGTCGGTGTGCAATCGATACTTTACGGCTGCACACTTTTTGCAGACGATACTAGTGTTATAAGAAAGTATATTAGTGGGAAGCAACAGAAGAGTTCGTAAATGATATTTTCGACACAAAATGGTCTCTACCTACAGTTTGAAAGAAAAAGCATGCTACATTTAACTTTGTATAAGAAATACAGTCATACCAACAACTGATGAACCACAAAAGCAAGAATCAGTAAGTACGGTAGAACGCTCAAAATTTTTGGAGGCACATATCAATGAAAACTTGAGCTAGAAGAAGCATATTGCTGACCTACTCAAATAATCAATTTCAGCTACTTTTGCTCTCCATATATTGATGCTCTTGGAAACAGACGTATCAACCTCCTGACATGTTTTCCATATTTCCACTCAATAATGCCGTATGGAATAATTTTCGGTGGTAGCTCGTACCTTGGAAAGAAAGTACGGATTGCACAAAAGCGAGCAGTAAGCGTTGTTCACCCACGGATGACATGTAGGCAGCTCTTCCATGAGCTAGGCATTGTAACTGCGTCGTCACAACAGATATATTCGCTAATGAAATTCGTCATAAATAATCCATCACATTATGAGAAGAACAGTGATCTACCTACCTACAACACTAGAGGGAGAAAATGACCTTCGTCTGTGCGAATGCGCACAGGTTGCCCGAACTCTTACGGGAATCTTCACCTTACTCTGCGCGAGTAATGAGTGGATGTGCAAATATCTGTTAGTTACATTACGCCTGTAGATTGTGGACAGGTGGGAATGTGGGTCTCACGGGAAGCGTGTACGGGATAAGTCCCTGCAGTCGCGCTATTCATCTGTGTCCTCGGTGGCTCAGATGGATGCCGGCACGGTGGCTCAGCGTGTTCGGTCGGAGAGCTGGTTGGCCTCTATAATAAAAAAACTAACTGGAAGGATCAACAAAAAGAACTTGACCGAATGTCATGTGAGATCCGCAACGACCCAACACATGGTGCAAAAAAAAAAAAAAAAAAAATGGATAGAGCGTCAGCCATGTAAGAAAACGATCCCGGGTTCGAGTGCCGGTCGGGACAGATTTTCAGCTCTCCTCAGCGAGGTATATCAACAACACTTGTCGGCAGCAGAAGGTTTCAATTAACTATCATTTACCTTTATTACTGTTTGTCAAATCTGTCAGTGGCTCGGAGAGGACTTCAATATGCCGCAATAAAAATTTTTCATCATTTTGTCAACAACATAAAATGTTTTACAGGCAGCGAACCAATTTTTACCTTTGGTTTAAAATCATTTCTCCTGGACAGCCCCTTATATTCCACAGACGAATTTCTATGTGAAAACTGGTAGCCAGTAAAATAAATTAACAAATAAGAACATGTTTTAAGTGTAATTACATGGGTAGGAATGAAGTGATGTGTCCATTATTGTTAACGCTAACCATGTACACACAACCTGTAACATGACATGTTCCATATTATTTCGATAAATGAATCACTCAGAATGATCTGCTTAACATGTAACTAACTTACCCGAATTTCCGATTTCTGGTTGGGTTTTGCTGGAGAAGGAGACTTTAAAGTGATTTTCTAACACCGCAGTGAGGTAGTCAATGTTGTCATTCCCTGTAGATCAAGGCCTCTCAACAAACATGCTCGCAGAGCAAGCTCTAAGCAGCAGGCGCGAGCCTGTAGACCAGGGCTTCGTAACAAACATGCTGCCGGAGCAAGCTGTGAGAAGCAGAGGACACGAGCACGGAGCATGACGAGTATAGTACCCACACTACGGGCACGGGGCGGGGAGGTGGGAGATGAATGGAGGGTCCAGTGGGAGAGGCAACAGCCGCCGTCGCATATTCGTTACTCAGTTTAAATCCGTGACCAGCTGCATGGAAATCACTTTACGAAAATGAGATTTTCACTCTGCAGCGGGGTGTGCGCTGATATGAAACTTCCTGTCAGATTAAAACTGTGTGCCCGACCGAGACTCGAACTCGGGACCTTTGCCTTTTGCGGGCAAGTGCTCTACCATCTGAGCTACCGAGGCACAACTCACGCCCGCTACTCACAGCTTTACTTCCACCGGTGTCTCGTCTCTTACCTTCCAAACTTTACAGAAGCTCTTCTGCGAACCTAGCAGAACTAGCACTCCTGAAAGAAAGGATACTGCGGAGACATGGCTTAGCCACAGCCTGGGGGATGTTTCCAGAATGAGATTTTCACTCTGCAGCGGAGTGTGCGCTGATATGAAACTTCCTGGCAGATTAAAACTGCGTGCCCGACCGAGACTCGAACTCGGGACCTTTGCCTTTCGCAGGTAAGTGCTCTACCATCTGAGCTACGGAAGCGCGACTCACGCCCGGTACTCACAGCTTTACTTCTGCCAGTATCTCGTCTCCTGCCTTCCAAACTTTACAGAAGAGCTTCTGTAAAGTTTGGAAGGTAGCTCAAATGGTAGAGCACTTGCCGGCGAAAGGCAACGTTCCCGAGTTCGAGTCTCGGTCGGGCACACAGTTTTAATCTGCCAGGAAGTTTCACTTTACGAAATATTATTGCTACAGGTGAAACAAATAACCAAAGATGCACATGTGACACATTTGCTTATAAATACATACTTCCACAATTTTCTTAATTTAGTTTGTGTGGTGTTATACAAAAATGAAGTCATTAAAGTGTGAGATTCTCGTTCCTCTTGCGGAGATTGCGATCAGACAGTGAGTTTCTCAGGCGCGTCTTATTTCTTATCATTGCAGTGAATAATTGTTCAAATGGTTAAAATGGCTCTGAGCACTATGGGACTTAAATTTCTAAGGTCATCAGTCCCCTAGAACTTAGAACTACTTAAACATAACTAACCTAAGGACGTCACACACATCCATGCCCGAGGCAGGATTCGAACCTGCGGCCGTAGCGATCGCGCGGTTCCAGACTGTAGCGCCTAGAACCGCACGGCCTCCCCGGCCGGCGAGTAATTGTTCTCAAGCATACGGGGAACCGAACATTGATTATTATTACAGCTGCCTGTTTGCGAAAACGAGTTAATCTATCCTCAGGGAAATGCCTACAGAATTCCTAGATGTTTTTCTTGTAATGACATTTGTTTTTGTGTTCTCTGTCACAATGGAGATCAATAGTTTATTTTTATAGTTCAGGACGAATCTCTTCAGTATCTGAAAGCAAGAATAAAAAAGCGTTCACTAAAAAATTTTCATGTTTTATTAAATACACGATCTATTTCGGTCCTTGTGGGTCCATCATCAGGAGTAAATCGTCTTAACACATGATTTATTTTTGGTCTTGAATGGGCTGAATTACATGTCCCCCACAATCGAAGAAAAGCGTTTTTCGCTTTTTAGCACCATCGTACACTGGTGTCTCCATCCTGTTCGTTCATATCACTTCACTCATGAAACACTCTGTATACACATCTGTGAAGTGCTTACAAAAAAGTGTACAGAAATGTGCCTCTTGAGTGAACAGAGTAGAGAAACCCCAATGTATGATAGTGTCGAGCCGGACGCTGTGGCCAAGCGGCTCTAGGCGCTTCAGTCCGGAACCGAGCTGCTGCGGTCGCAGGTTCGAATCCTGCCTCGGGCATGGATATCTGTGATGTCCTTAGGTTAGTTAGGTTTAAGTAGTTCTAAGTATAGGGGACTGATGACCTCAGATGTTAAGTCCCGTAGTGCTTGGAGCCATTTGAACCATTTTTTTTTTTACGCTGTCGAGGAGTGAAAAACGTTTTCTTGGATTGTGGGGAACTTGCATTTCACCTCATTTAAGAGGAAAAATAAATGATATATTAAGACGATTTAACCTGACGATGGATCCACAGGATCCGAAACGGATCGTGTATTTAATGGAACACGAAAATTTGCGACTGAAGGCGTTTTTAATTCACACTCCCAGTACACTGAATACAGTCACGTCTGTAACTGCAAAATACGAGTGAAATTAAATCTTCAGTATTCTTGAATACGGGGAAGAGAACAGATCGAAATCATTTTGTAATATCGTCAACTGTTGAAAACACTGCTTAAATTCTTCCTTAAGGGATACTAAAATACGTGAATAACACTGAAAGCCTTAGTTAACAACAGCATCTTGCACGAACGATAATTTAGGAAAATGAGCTGATATCCTTTTACCAGCGGAACTGCCTGCCGTTTTGTGTAAAAACTTAGGCTTCCTCTCACAAGGGTTTGGGGAGCCAAGACATTGTCCGTGTTATATAAGTCGACTGGCCCCTGCTGCTACTGGATGCCACCCGTGTCAAAACTGGCCCTGCCATATTTCACATAATGTCTTGTCGCGACGCACGCTACCTGCGCATTTCCTCACTTCCCACCACTTCACAGTTGCTCTCCTGGGAAATAGAGTTTGCAAGCGCCACAGCTCACTGTCAAAATCAGTGAGTTGTTAACCACGGCGTACACCATACTTGTAGCACAAGTGTCGTGACGTCAGACCAGCAACGACAGATGCCCACAAATTTAAACCATTCTTCAAGCTTTTCCGGCGATTTGTTGACATTCTTGAGTTTTCAGGTGAACTGCCCGATATCGCAGTCTCCCTTAAGATAATTCACTGACGTGACGCGTCGCTGACCTGAGACTGCAAGTCGTTATTTTTCCTTGTCTTTCCTTTTTTTGTTTAATCCTTTCGTTCCAGTCCAAAAGGGTATGGGCTAGTCTCTCGAAAGTGGTCAGCTCTATTCTGCCCTAGCTTAACAATTTAACCTTTATTTATCTCCCACCTACAGTGGTGGGAGATTTATTATTTCACCCAATCTTTTTTTTTTTTTTGGGGGGGGGGGGGGACTTCATAGAATTACCTTACCGACAGGGGAAACCGCCGAAAACCGTGATCATAACTACTGACGTTGACGCCTTTCTCGTCACAGGGTGTCACCTCCTTGGTGTGCTACTGTTGTCACTTTGTCGAAAGCCATAACGTCTTTGTTGTCTCTGCATGATTTCTTCACAGAGGCGAAGCATGTTCAGGGGTCGTCATCATTCTGTGTAGTCCGACTATTTCGTCAGTGTGCGACCCTCAGACGTTAGTACAGCTCTCTTCCGTCTGCGTCGCCCATTACTCCGATACGAGCTCTGTTGTGCGGCACTCCGTCTGGGGAGGTCACGTGCTCAAGACCGCAAATCCTTTATATTTCAACAAAATATATTTTCCTACCTTTGAGGTCATATTATACCTTAGTACATTTTTTTCGTACTTGGAAAACCCTACTTCCCTGGATTAATTTTTATGGCTTATTAAAAAGACTGCAGAACACAAAAAGTGAATGCTGTAATTTAAAAATTAATAAAGAAACATATTAAACTTCTGTCTGCCTGAAGAGTGATCCAACATACAACACTCTCCCCCATATAGCGTTCAGCTTACAGTATTTTCCTTTGATTTTCTCTTGTTCCTTCTTAGTATTTTACGGTCAGCCAGTCTATCGTATGCTTAACCTTCATCAAGCTGTATTTCCAGACATGAGGTCGAATGTCTTAGACTCTTAGATGATTAAATATTTTATTACTATGAGTTCCTAAATCAGTTTCGTGAAGATATACTAGGGATACAGCGTTACGACAATGAGAGGGCAGTAACGTAACATTGTTTAGACTGAGACACGTAGCGGATCAATACTGGGGAGGAGATCTGTGACCCAAGGAGGCGCTGGACGTCCACCTAGAGGAGCTGTGAGGAGAAGTGGAGATGATCCTCGGCGGATCCGGCTCCTTAATGGTGAGGAACGGCGGCTGTCGGCCGCGGATCTGGCTGAGCCCCAGTGATCGAATGCCGCGCCCTCCCCCCCCCCCCCTCCAACCCCTCCCCCACCCCCTGCAGCAGCCAGCAGGTAATCGGGATAAGCGCGGGGATCCGCTCCACCGCCGCCCACCGCCGCCCACCACCGCCCTCCGCTAATGGGCGACGTGGCGCGCCCGGCGTTCCTCGCTCCGGCAGTCACGTCCGTCGCCCAGGGGCGGCGCGGCCCACACCTGCCACCTCCAAAGCTCCCTGTCTGAGGGCACGATCAGCGCTGGACCGCCGCCAAAGCCCGAGAGTGTCGCTGCCTCAGTTCCCAGCTCCCTTGCCACCAGCCTACTGCAAATTTGTAATAACTTTAACATACGTTAATGTATTTGTTTAACAACAATTGCGTTTCCTTCTTTGCGGTGAAAGGATTTCATCCTTATGGACAGACGTCTGTCAGTGCACGAAAAGGTTCAGGTAATCTCTCGATATATCTAAACAATTTCTTAACTGTTTTCATCTACTTAGTGCCCTTCTTCAGAAGGTTGTACAGGAAAATAATCACAAATAAGTAGATGCTACATAAGAATTTTAAAATTAAGGAAGGAAAGTTTAAAAAAAAATTTTAAAATTTGAAGACAGAAAAGGATTCATACATTTTACCATCGCATTATCTGCGAGTGTCAACAGTAAGATGCATGCAACATATTATTGCGGTGTTAAAAAGATAAAAAAGCAATAAGCAGTGCAATGACGAACTCATGAATACAACAAGAGTTCGTAAATGATTAAGTGTGGTTCATAGTGCCTGCACAAAAATGGTATACGGAATCCAGCCAATTGCAGACGCCACACCAGAACTGAAGCAAATCAGCTAATGACGTGCATTTTTTGATCTCAGGATGGGGATGAAAGTACGACAAAATAATAAAAACAAAATCGAACAGTTGTCATTAGGAATAAATAAAAGTAATAAATTTTTATGTAAAATATTAAAAATAATATAACGTGTTAAGTTATTTCACTTATCATTAGGTCTTTACTTATAATGTAAAAACCTTATGATCAAAGAAATAAATTAATATCAAAGAGATGTGACGCTATGGATAGAAAATTTGGGTACTGATCTCCAAACAGCTATAGTGAGGTCAGTAGCATGCTAGCAGCGAACATGTCAGTGCGAAGTGAACATGGCTCAAAAGGCTCTGAGCACCACGGGACTTAACATCTGAGGTCATCAGTCCCCTGGAACTTAGAAATACTTAAACCTAACTAACCTAAGGACATCACAAACATCCATGCCCGAGGCAGGATTCGAACCTGCGACCGTAGCAGTAGCGCGGTTCCGGACTGCAGCGCCTAGAACCGCGTGGCCACCGCTGTCGGCCAGTGCGAAGTACTAGTTGCTAAACTGTAATGTAGCTGTGTCCACGTTTCTTTTCCCGATAGTCTCTCTCCTATCCACACCTCGTGGTCTTGCGGTAGCGTTCTCGCTTCCTGCGCAGTAGGTCCCCGGTTCGATTCCACGCGGGGTCAGGGATTTTCCCTGCTTCGAAATGACTCGGTGTTGTTGTGTCTTATTCATCGTCATCATTAATCCCCATTAAGGTCGGAGGAAGGCAATGGCAAACCACTTCCGCTACGACCTTAGCTAGTAGGCGGTGCGGGTATCCGGCATCGTCCCCTAAGCTCCTCGGAGTATGGGGCCTCATCATCATCACTCTCCTACATTTCATATTAGCTACCGTTTGCGAATTGTCTCTTCAGTTACTTCAGTCACTGGTTCCAGCCCCATTATTATTGTTGACAGGTCCCCTACTATAATGCGACTGACCTCACTACAGGTATTTCGAGATCAGTTCCGAATTTTCCATTCACAGCGCCACTTGTGTTTGATATTAACTCATTTCATTTATCATAAGATTTTTATGTTACTTATTATGCTGCTTACGTGCGCTTACAGTGCTTATGTGGACTTACACTTTTGTGTATGCCTTATGACAACTATAGGTGTGTACAGTTTTGTTTTATTATTTCATCGTACTTTCACTCCCTACTGATGAGCTCCATTTCTGGCATCATGTCTGCACATGTTATTTGGCTTCTTTATATCTTTTTTGTACTGGAACTTCGAACCACACGTAAGCATTTACGATCTCTTGTTGTATTAATGGATTTAGTATTGCATTATTTATTGAGTTTGTATTTCCTTAATATCACAGCATTTTGCTGCATGCATTATAATTGAACACTCGCAAATAATGCGATAGTTGTAATTATGTACCGTTTTCCAACTTTAAATTTCATGTTTATAAAACTTTTCCTCCTTAATTTTAATATTCTTATATAGTTTTTACTGATTTGTGGTGTATTTTCCTGCACAGCTTTCCGAAGGAGGGAAATAAATGCATGAAACGGGTTAAGAAAGTAAATATTTTAGGTATCTGGTTGTTGATTATTTCAATATAAACAACTACAGTTGCTGAAATGGCTAAAATACTAATCTCTCGATATTAAACTGGAGTATAAAGATGATAGCGGGCACCGTTGATAGGCCTACTTTGCATCCAAGTACCACCAGCAGTTGTCACACAAATCTGACGACCACGGTATCTGAAGGTTTTAACACGTAATAATTCCAGAGGAAAATGTGTTTCTGGATGTGTACCAGAAACCGAAATATTTTACACTACGTGCAGCGCGTGAAAGCTGTCTAACGCGGTACGCGATCCGACGTGTCCTTGAAAGTGAGTTGGGATTTTGTTCGCGCAAGCTGTGTTATTGCCAGGAACTGCCTGCGAAAAATTTTTTCCATCTGAAAAATGGTGCTAAGCTGGTTCAGAGACATATCCCATTTGTTTACAAAGATTAACTGGCGTGATGTCATAACGTCTCCAATGGATAGTCATACTGAAGACTAATATGTTAAACGCATCACCGTGAAGAACATTACGTGAGATATATGATTAATATTTTTAAAACGGGTTGCGATGAAAATGCCGTGAACGCTGTTTAAGTGAGAATAATTAAAAAAGGAATTTTAGTTAACAAGGAAAAGAACGAATAATGTGCCGTACTGTGTGCGATTAGTACACTGTGTAACACTGAGGCCTTCTTGGTACAATCATGAACATGATCGGACACTAATGTACGTCTTCTCTGCATGCAGCCCAAAAGTAAACGGTTATTATTCATGCTATTCTATACAAGCCTGCAACGTACAAACGAAGTATATTTTACGTATTAAGCATTAATCTTGTGGTTGTCTATGTAATAATAGAACAATCCATATCAAATACTTAAGCATTTTCAGATATTTCTTAAGATTGCAGCTTCGAGAAATAACATCGCTGGCGCCCAACAATGCGCCACCATTACACCGCAGATTCAAATTTATGCGAGGCAGGTGTGCAGTTCCACGTAAAGCAAATTATATATCCTGATTTTAAGCATATTAATGAACGAGAGTAGGCTATCATAATTTAAGGTCAGCTATCAGTTTCTTAACGAGAAGTTTTGCAGTAGGCTGTGGTCTGTACTTACGTAAGAATTTTATTCATTAACCTTATTCGAGGCCCTAAAACATTATAATAAGATATCAAAAATTTTAATTCGGAGATTATAAGCTAAAATAACAGAAAGAACAGTTAAATATTTTTATATTATTTTTCGCCATTGCTTATACTTCTCTCTCTTACGTAACAAAATTTTTTATTTGGAAAAATGAAACCACGTAAATGATTAATAGTTTTGTGTCTCACGTGGGAACATTTGTAAACTTCCATAATTCCCATTACTTGCCAAAAGATTCTCCAAAGCCACTCCGGAGAAAAAGCATCATACAGAGATAACTGTGTGGTATAGCATTACATGAAAACAACTGATACGCCCGTTTCTTCTCGGAAGACTGTGAACTAATCAAGCTGGAAAATGTGGTGTGGCCAATGGTGCATGAGTAAGAAAATGTTAACGACTTCATAGTCATGCAAGATGCTGTTCTGACATTTTGCAAACAGCAAATGGCTGGCATATTGTTTTCTTACGAGCGGCCATTTGGGAACCTTGACCTCACATCATGCGTGAGGATGGACGAAGGAGGACGTTTATTGGACCGAACCACGTACGGTGGATAACAATGTACCTCGCATGCATTATGTCCTCACTCATGTACCACATCAAGTCAGTTTTAGAGCACTCCCAAACAATAGCCGAAATCTGTGGAAAATGCTGACGTTTCCTTGGAATTAGCGTTGTAAAAGCAATCTGCATCATTCTGCTGGCCATAATAAATGTTTCCCATTTTTCGAAATATCAGCAGTTTACAATAGACACTATTTTATGTCCTCCGCGTGTAATGGGATAAAGCAGTGTGCAAACTGTAACGATTTCAGCTCACCACTTCATGAACATCCATTAAGGATCACGCAATCCTATTGCTTCCCATGCTACAGGCTGTTTCAAACCAAAATTTGTCCCGCTTAGGTCAGAACCTATTTTATATAAATTCGAAGTATATACACTGGAGGTGAACAAAATTACATGAAGGAGGAAAGCGAATAACAAAATTATCCTAATAGCACATATATATTGAAATAGGAAAATGACATATGTTTGTAGGTCATTCGCACATATACAAAGAACAAGGTTCACAAAGCAATGGCCCCTGGGAGCCATAAGGACTATCGTGGTTCAATGTCAGGTCGCGCTGATTTTGGATCAAATATGATACGGGTATTTCATTCCTTGCTGACTCAGCTGCATGCAAAAGTTCATGAATCATCATAGTTGGAGAACAATGGCGCGTCAGTATCCCGGTGTTACGTGACGAGATGTAGGTGGTTGGGTGATCTGGAGATCACTAGACTGGAAGGTATCAGCCGACCGCTCTGTGTACTGAGATAGGTGACGACAGCATGGATAGCAAGCCAAGAACTTCAACACAAAGTTCGTCTGCGACAAGCAAAATAATTAGTCATTGGAGAAACTTTCTGGATCTGGATCGTTCCACGAGCTATAAAAAGACAAAAATCCTGGCCTTGATACTAGAACAACACAGAAAGGACTAACGTAAATTTGACTAACAGAAAACCAAAATGGTCGGGACCCTGGCTATCAGGTGAATAAAACTTGAGAGCCTTCACTAGACCTATTAAAGACGCAATGTATTCAGAATCCTTCAACGGAGAAGCCTGCCAGAAGGGGCTTAGATCAAAAACATCTGTGGCGACGACTCATCGAGTCTGCGCTTCATGTTTTAGTGGTTGTGGGCTAGTCAGACCTAGGACTGTCAAGGGAACTTGCACTCCAGGGTCTTGTTCACGTAGTAGTTGGAGGCTGAGGCTCAGGCAATGGCTGGGTAAGGCTGCTTACTGGTGCAAGTAATGGTATGAATGAGTCACGGATTCAAAATTCACGACACATTCCAATTTCACTGACAAGGATTTTAAATCCACTAGCTGTAAGAGCTTTAGAACAACCGAAACATGTCTGGTCATTAAATCTAGCGTGTCTACAGATGCAGAATCTATGGCTGCTCAGGATTGGAATGTTGGAGCAAATGATTCAGATTTTAAAACCGTTAAACAACCCGAAAAAATTTCGAAACAGACGACGGATTCCAAACAAAACCTATAAAAAGGGCTAATACCAACCAAAAACAGAAATAGTGTTCATAACACAATCAGAAGCAAAGGACCGAAAGAAACTGCAGTATCTAATCCAGATGTCGACGACCAAATACTGAAAATGAAATCACTCTGGCTCCTGCTAAAAAGCTTAATGTTGTCTCTCTCAGTAATTTAGATCCAAAAAGAAGGATCAAAAATTTCTACACACAGCCTTCAAGCAACTTGGAACAGCGGATGACTTACACAACCTTTGCTTTCAAAGAGGTCGATCTGTGAAGGTCGAAAGTTACCATCCGGATATTGCGGTGAGACAGAAAAAAAATCATCGGGAACCGTCGACCTGAAGCAAAAGTCACACTACCAAGAGGAAAGATAGTATCCATCACTGAGCACACAAACAAAAATTATTCTCCAGCCTTCAACATGGCAATCAGAAATTTGAATTTCAATGTGGTTCCAAAAAAAGGAAAGGAAGAAATAAAAAGCAATCCTAATTTGAACGTAACAAACGCAGTAATGATAAGATCCAAAAGAAACAAAGAATTATACGAATCTTTACCCACTAACAATCAACAGTGGACTATTTGCTTCAAAACCACTTTAAATTCCTAGGGAAGATCCATAAAGTGGAGCCATCAAAATTACCTCCACCTCAGCACAGACGGTGCACAAGATGTAAATTTGACCATACTATTGAAAACTGCAAGAATTAAATAAAATGTAGCAAATGAACAGGTGAGCACTTCTCCAGCAAATGTAATTCCGTAGTCAAAAAGCTAATACGTGCAAATTGTCAGGGAAACCATCATTCTACAAATATCAAATGTCCCAAATATCCAAAGGAGCCCGAAGTGCCGAAATAGCGGCCACCATCAAATATGTATATCTTCCAACATTGCCTGATCCTGAATTGAAACCAGAAGAAATCTTTCCAAACACGAATGATCTGCTGTGGGCAATTACAATAGCCTTATTCTCAGGTAAAGAAGGAGAAAGTGGTTAATACAATGGATCTAGTGGCCATAACATTCTTTAACCGCGAAATGATCGATGTCAAAGCAGGAATTCGAATGGACTTCCGTATCAATACTACAAAATAAAAAAAATAATAATTTCCAGCTTTTCCAAAACCCACATTCAGTTCTATATTATGCCTATGCAACGATAAAGATGAATCTGATCACTGGTTTTGCTAACGCAAGTGGGCTCTGTACAAAGCAACCTATACTCGAGTACGTAATTGAGAAAGAAAATGCCAAAATCTTAGGAGTTATAGAAACAAGACCTGGTGAACCTCCACATTAACTGAAGGATTACATATGTCACCGTTATACTGCACAAAATTACACGGGGGAAATGACCACATTTCATGACAGAACTATATACCTGCTATATGAATTATGTCTCCGTCAACAATATGAAGATGTTCAAGCGATAAAATTAAAAATAACTACTGAAGACCAGTCTGGCCGTATATACAACCCTCCAAGCGATACAGTAAATGTAGAATGCTTGGTATTCCTAAGACCTTTTACTGTAACGGGCCACTTCAATTCCCGTTCTGTTTTATTAGTGTCACAATTGCAAACCGTAATGTTCGTGTACTTGGACAACTGGTTCACTATAATACCTTAGCAGTATTTGGTAACAACAGACCAACCTAAATAGAACCTACTGGCACATCAATACCGGACTGTGATAAGTTCTCATAACATTAAAAACAAATACACTGAAGTGTGGATCGGCGATAGCATCGAGAGCGATAATCTAACAATTTTCTTCAATACACCTCTAATGAAAGTCAATGCCAAAATCTACAACAACAGTAACAACGACGGAAAGTTATGCAAGAATAAATGGTTGTACTCAAAATCATCGAAATGATTAAGGCATTCATCCAAGAACCTAAAGGTGAAATCAACACAGAAGATACAAATAATAAGAAATTGTTGAGTCATAAGTAAAACCGTAATTGAGTGCATTCCCAAAATCCAAATCATACCTGGACACCAAAGGATTCCATCCGTATTCTGAATAATATAAAAACCAAGAGAAAAGTGTGTAATGTTTTTAAGCAAACTACGAACCCTGTATACAAAACAGAGTGGAACAGATTGATCGATTTAGCAAAAATCCAACTAAAACATCTTAGGGCCCAAAAATGGGACCACATAACTAGAAATTTGTACCATAAAGAGTCAGTACTATCTTGGAAGACCTTCGACAACGTAATAAGAAATTCCAATAAGAAAAGTCTATCTCAGATACATCAAGGGAAAATTGTAGCAGTACGAGGTGCATTCAAGTTCTAAGGCCTCCGATTTTTTTTCTAATTAACTACTCACCCGAAATCGATGAACTGGCGTTGCTTCTCGACGTAATCGCCCTGCAGACGTACACATTTTTCACAACGCTGACGCCATGATTCCATGGCAGCGGCGAAGGCTTCTTTAGGAGTCTGTTTTGACCACTGGAAAATCGCTGAGGCAATAGCAGCACGGATGGTGAATGTGCGGCCACGGAGAGTGTCTTTCATTGTTGGAAAAAGCCAAAAGTCACTAGGAGCCAGGTCAGGTGAGTAGGGAGCATGAGGAATCACTTCAAAGTTGTTATCACGAAGAAACTGTTGCGTAACGTTAGCTCGATGTGCGGGTGCGTTGTCTTGGTGAAACGGCACACGTGCAGCTCTTCCAGGACGTTTTTGTTGCAGTGCCTTCAAAACATTTTCGTAGGATGCACCTGTTACCGTAGTGCCCTTTGGAACGCAATGGGTAAGGATTACGCCCTCGCTGTCCCAGAACATGGAAACCATCATTTTTTCAGCACTGGCGGTTAACCGAAATTTTTTTGGTGGCGGTGAATCTGTGTGCTTCCATTGAGCTGACTGGCGCTTTGTTTCTGGACTGAAAAATGGCATCCACGTCTCATCCATTCTCACAACCGACGAAAAGAAAGTCCCATTCATGCTGTCGTTGCGCGTCAACATTGCTTGGCAACATGCCACACAGGAAGCCATGTGGTGGTTCATCAGCATTCGTGGCATCCACCTGGATGACACTTTTCGCATTTTCAGGTCGTCATGCAGGATTGTGTGCACAGAACCCACAGAAATGCCAACTCTGGAGGCGATCTGTTCAACAGTCATTCGGCGATCCCCCAAAACAATTCTCTCCACTTTCTCGATCATGTCGTCAGACCGGCTTGTGTGAGCCCGAGGCTGTTTTGGTTTGTTGTCACACGATGTTCTGCTTTCATTAAACTGTTGCACCCACGAACACACTTTCGACACATCCATAACTCCATCACCACATGTCTCCTTCAACTGTCGATGAATTTCAATTGGTTTCACACCACGCAAATTCAGAAAACGAATGATTGCACGCTGTTAAAGTCAAGAAAACAGCGCCATTTTAAGTATTTAAAACAGTTCTCATTCTCGCCGCTGCTGGTAAAATTCCATCTGCCGTACATTGCTGCCATCTCTGGGAGGTATTCACAATGAACGCGGCCTCATTTTAAAACAATGCACATGTTTCTATCTCTTTCCAGTCTGGAGAAAAAAAATCGGAGGCCTTAGAACTTGAATGCACCTCGTATATGAACCAAAAGCTAAAATCTTCAGAGGTTATCTGAATAATGTTCACAAATTTCGACTTAGATCATGAAAAATGAGTAAATGAAGAATTTCTAGATCTCTTCAATGCCGACCAGCAGTTGGATGAAGATCAAGGTCAGCTACCGAATGATTATGCAGAAGAATTAAAAGATACTGTTAACAAAGAGAAAAATAATTCACCGTGTGTTGATAGAATAACAAGAAAGGTACCATGACTGGTGCCAGAGGAACTATTTAAGACATTACAAAATTTGTTTAATGTGGTTCGTAAAAGATATAACACCGATAGACGATGGCCAAAATGACAATGATTTTGAAAGCCCAAAAACTCCCAAATGATTCCTTGGCATAAAGGTCGTTAACGTTACTACCTGTGATTGGCAGGACTTTTGATAGGTATTACATAACAGAATAAAAAAGTTCATCGGTCACAAGCAATTAATTCTACCTATACAAACAGGATTTATAAAAGCACATTCATCAATAGGTCTAATTTTTTAATTAGCTAATAACGTGACACAAACACTAAATATTGGAGATAGTGCCTTAGCGCTAATGTCGGATATTGAACGTTCGTTTGATGGAGGCTGCCGTTATGGATTTTTTATAAATTAACAAAACATGGCCTTCCGTTTAAACTATTCGCAGGTTCAGTTGATAACAAACCTACATCGATATTCATATTACTCCAAATAAACACCATTTTTATCCAATCTCTGGAGTACCTTAAGGTACAATATTATCATCTATTCTTTGTACATTATATACATGAGATATTCCACTCCCAATCAAGTGGAATGAATGCTTACACAGATTAGCAACACAATTGCAACCTGAAGATACGTTTTGGGATACGAAAATAAGCACGTGGAAGGGGGGGGGGGGCACAGTTCTTGCATGATTTGTCCTTTAAGTGATGACATTTACTTTCAGTGCACATGATAGCCCCAAATGAAATGTCTTTGAACATAAGAGGTTCTTAAAAGAAAATAAGCCTTTTTAAACTTTGTCCACAGACTTAACAAACTTTCAGTTCTTCCACCCCCAAGGGAACAGTGCCAGAAACAAAAAAAAAAAAAAAAAAAAAGAACATAAAATCTCTCTTAAGCGAGGAATAAGTAAAAGATAACTTTTACACAACCTTCTTAAACAGTGGCTGTTTATATACTTTCCGGGATGTGAGGTCGTGGTCCAAGAACTTTTCTGCTCCTTACGTTTCGTCCAGGACTGCGCTGGACTTCCTCATTCGGCTAGACTCAGCCGAGCAGCGCCTCTGAGGAAGTCCAGCGTAGTCCTGGACGAAACGTAAGGAGCAGAAAAGTTCTTGGACCACGACCTCACATCCCGGAAGGTATATCTACAGCCATGTCACCCGGTCGTGAAAGCCTTCCTTCTTAAACAGTCACAGTTAAGAACTGCTAATTTAGAATAACGACCCTTGCATGGTAGATCTGACAAATTTTCTTATATCCATAGAACGGATGAAATGAAAAATTGAGCTCACGCAAAGAACAGTGAGTTATAATTAAAAACAAATCTGAGAAGATTGAAATCGGAACGAAAATCGCATTAAAACTTTCCTTGGCACACGAAGTATATAAGAAAGTATTTGAACAGGCAACATCGTTCACACATAGGCCTTTAGCTAGAATATTAAAGCAAGTACATCAGAGTCTTAAGAAGGGAAAGGAGTCACTGAACTTAAAGAGCAATACTGTTGGGAGAACAACCGCAAACTCAGCATTGTAGGTGAGGTTGAAAATACTGCTTCAGTTGTAAATTTCTTTTTTTTTTTTTTTTACACGACCGGTTTCGGACTGTTATAAGCCCAACTTCATGTATCATAGCTGTGCTTTGGTTCCCGAGCGCGCGTGTACCAGGGGCGGTGTGCTGTCTATGAACGCAGAACCTGATGAAGGCAAGGTGAACAGTTTCAGTGTAGCAGTAGCGGACACGCCTCAAAGACAGCAGGGAGGCACGTGCAGGGGCACAACGGCAACAGGCCCTCGTGGTCGGCAGCCACCGAAATGTCGAGCTCGCGCTTCACGAGGCTAACACTAAGAGGCGATGCTAACAGAAACCACATAGGTGAGATAAGGGCTGCAGAAATACAAATTACATGAACAACAATCGCCAACTTCTTAAGAGATCACGGCTATAATCCCAAGAAAACCATCATAAAATAAGGTAGGAAGTATTACTCCCAGAAAAACTCCCTAAAGCGAACAGATCCTAAATCACTGGTAAGGGAGTGTAAAAATACAATAATTAACGTCTCCCCAAACAATTTAGGTAAATTTTACACCAAAATGGCATGTCCAGGTGCCTACTCGAATCAAAGAGACAGAACAAATAAATCATTATACTAACATCTCCAAGGGAATACTTAGTGACTAGGCATTACAAGCAAGTGTTTCCTTAAATCAGACCTTAGGCTCGACAACCAGCTAGAACCTAGTTTCAAAACACGCATATTAATACAGGGACTTCCCTCTCAAAATAATTAAAACGTACAATTACAATTTTTGGTGACAATACTCATTAAATGGCTGGAGATGGATTTGTAAGCCGAAAACAGGTTAACACAATAAAAGTAATACTGTAGAACAACAGTAAACTAGTACCTTTCATTTATTACAATTACAAACCTTACAAAGCTTTAAAAATAATCTCTAACTCAGTGACCGGAATTACGCCGCACGCCCAAGTTAACAAAACTGATTAAAGAACTTAATTAGACTCCCAACAGCAAAGCTATACACACGAGGCGAAAGTTACGTTTCACTAGTAAACCACTGCATTTGAAAGTGCTGCACGGCTTATGGCCTTGGTAATCCACAGCAGGTAAAGGTCTCAGTGGTTCTCGTTATCGCCAATGCAGTCTTTGATTTACACCCAAAACAATAAACATTGAAGTGTTTGGTTTGTGTGGTGCTCGACTCATCGGTCATTAGCGCCAGTACAAATTTTTATTCAGTCCAGTTTTTCACGCAATCCAATCGAGTCACTGTCACGAATTATGATGATGATGAAATGATGAGGACAACACAAACACCCAGTCCCCGGTCAGAGAAAATCCCCAATCCCTCCAGGAATGGAACCCGGGACCCCGTGATTCAGAAGCAGCAACGCCAGCCACCAGACCGTGAGTTGCGGACATGAAATACTGCAAACGCAAAGGTGCGACATGGCTGCGGAGAAGGTTAATCACAATAAATTAAAATGTTCCAGTGTTCCGTAAGGCACCAACAGCAGAGGCACAGATATCAGAGCGCGAACAATACTGACCGTAAAATTTTCCAGTAATGGTCCTTGCGTACGCGGGAACGCTGAGAGCAAAATTGGAAGAGTTCAGATACGCTCAGCACGGATAAACTGGGAAGTGTAAATCCACTGAAAGCTATAGGAGGAGAACGTCGATACAGTAGTGTGATTGCCACTACCCAAAGGAGTGAGAAGTCTATATCGGCACAAACAGAACTAACGGCCGAAGGAACCGTTGCGCCCGAAAACCCGCGCGTTATACCCTCCCGCCCGTTCTTCCCTCACAATCGACTGCTGGCCTGTTTAAAACTCTCTGAGCCAGCGACCATCTACGAAAACTACAAGTTACATTCGCGCCGCCTATCGGGGTGCCAGTGAAAGAAGGCACAGGGAACACATAGATAAAAGGACTGGAACCACCGCGACTCAACAATATATCACTGTATTAGAGCAGTGGCCGGCTAAATCTAAAATACGCCAGAATGCTCAGGAAAGCCACCGCGTAATATTTCATCACATAAATATGACAAATTGTAAATGGGAAAAGGTAGATTTTACATTAACATCATGGGGAAAACAAACTATACCCAAGAAATCTGGCAAATATCTCGGAATCACCTATAACGCGATGATGACACATAGGCAATCAGTTCTTAATCACGGAAGAAAGGAATTGACTTCTTCTTCTTCTCTTCTTCTTCTTCTTCAGTAGCTCTACAGCCCTTGGTGAGCCTTGGCTTCTTCAACAATCTTCCTCCACACTTCTCGGTTATTTGCTGCTCTTTTCCACCCCCGGACTCCCATATTGCTGATATCCATTATTACCTCATCGATCCATCTTCTTCTAGGTCTCCCTTTTCGCCTAACTGAATGGATCATACCTTTCATCATTTTCTTTGGCATTCTATCCTCTGCCATTCTCTCCAAGTGTCCTAGCCATCGTATTCGCTGTGATTTAACAAATTTTACTATGTCCCTGCCTTGTATTAACTCCTGTAATTCAGCATTGTAGCGTATTCTCCAGCCTTCTTCCTCCCTTATTGGCCCATAGATTTTGCGTAGTATTTTCCGCTCAACGCTTCTTAGTGCATTTTTATCGTGTTCTGTCAATGTCCATACCTCTGAGCCGTATGTGATAACTGGGCGGACTAAGGAATTATATATTAGCAATTTAGTTTTTCTTGTAACAAGGCTACTTTTGAAAAGCTGCATATTTGCAAAGTAAGCTCTGTTTCCTGCTTGTATTCTTTCCCTTATAGCCTTTCCAATACTGTTATCATTTGTTATTAGGGCTCCCAAATAGTTAAAAGAGGACACTCCATTGAAGCATTTCCCATTGATGTTTAGGTTTTTAGGGGTTCTTCTGGCCTCAGATTGTGACATTACCATATATTTTGTTTTGTTTACATTTACTATGAGGCCAATTTTTAAGGCTTCTGTTTCCATTGCCCGGTATGTTTCTAGGAGTGTATTGGTATTTCTTCCTACTATAGCAATGTCATCAGCGTATGCACATATCTGGCTAGTTTTCATAAATATGGTGCCTCTTTTGTTGATTTTATTTACTGCACTATGCAGGGCAATGTTGAATAGGACAGTGGAGAGGCTATCCCCTTGCTTCACACCTTTATTAAAGTCAAAGCTCTCACTTGTTCTGCTAAGGACCTTTACTTTTGCTCTTGTCTCTGTCATTGTCATTCTGATTAGTCTTATTAATTTAGCACATATACCAACTTCTTTCAGTACTCTGTATAGTTCTTGCCGAATTATGCTGTCAAAGGCTTGTTTGAAATCGATGAATAAGAAATGCAGATCTATATCATATTCATAGAACTTTTCCATCATTTGCCTTATCACAAATATTTGATCAGTTGTTCCTCTGCCCGGTCGAAAGCCACACTGATATTCCCCTAGTATGCCTTCTGCACACTTCCGTATCCTTTCGTTTAATATACTTGTGAAGATCTTATAAGCTGTACTTAGGAGTGTTACACCTCTATAGTTTTCACATGCTGTTCTGTCCCCTTTCTTATAAATGGGGACTATTATTCCAATTTTCCAATTATCTGGCATAGTTTCTGTTTCCCATATATCTGATATTAATGTGTGCAGTTCCTTTATTACAGCCTCACCACCAGTTTTTATTAATTCAGCAATTATGCTGTCTTCCCCAGGGGCTCGATTGTTTTTTGACTTGTGCACAGCCTGGGAGACCTCTTGTAGTGTTGGTTTTCTTGCCTCATTGGTTTCATTGCCTACTTCCAGCTCCACTCTTCCCTCCTGTGCAGCTGTCTCTTCATCTTCTAGGCTGGTGCTTAGTGTATCTTTGAAATATTCTGCCCATCTTCCCACTATTTGTTCTTCCTCCCTTATCATTTTCCCATCTTTACTGGAACAGGCCATTGTTTTTGGTTGGAATCTATTCTTCATTTTGCCTATGGCATGATAGAACTTTCTTATTTCACTCTGTTCCTTTAGTTCTTCTAGTTCTTGAAATTTCTTCTTATTCCACTCTCTTTTCTTTCTCTTGCACAGTCTGTTAGCTCTTCTCCTTAATTCTCTATATTGTTCCACATTATTTCTGGTTTCTCTCTGTAGCATTTTTGTTCTTGCCCTGTTCTTTTCCTCTATTGCTGACCTGCAATCTTCATCAAACCACTCCTGGGTTCTTCTGTTCCTTCTTATGCCTATTATTTCCTCTGCAGCATCCTTAATGGCTTTTTCAAACCTGTTCCACCTTCCATCTACTCCTTCTGTGGTCTCTTCATTGCTCAACTTTCTGCTTAGTGTTGCTTGGTATTTTTTTACTTCATCGGGGATGTTCAGTTTGTCTGTATTCCATTTCATCATCTTTCCCATTCTGTTGCCATTTGTTAGTGACAGTTTCTCTCTCAAGACTGATTTTATCAGAAAGTGGTCTGAATCACAGTTTGGTCCTCTGCAGCTCCGTACATCCGTAACTGACGTGAAGTGGCGTGCAATCACTAAAATATGATCAATCTGATTGACTACTCCATTGGCTGCAGACTTCCAGGTTCCCAGATGGATCCTTTTATGTGGAAAGCAGGTACTTTTAATAATCATATTATTCCTTGCTGCGAATTGGCATAATAAGTCTCCATTCTCATTGTTTTCTTCATGTAGTGAATATTTTCCAGAAACTCCATACAGATGTTCATTCCTCCCTATTTTTGCATTAAAATCTCCTATTACTAGCATCAGGTCATATTTAGGTACTGCACCGTATACTTTTTCCAAGTCTTCGTAGAAATGTTCTTTAATTATATCCTCTTTTTCCTCTGTTGGTGCATGTGCATTAACTATTGATATATTCCTAAATTTACCTTTTAGTCTGAGTCTGCACATCCTTTCATTTATGGGTTCAAATTCTAGAAGGCTTTTCCTAACTTCCCTAGTTATTATAAACCCTGTTCCAAGTTGGCCCGTTCTTTCTTCTGGTCCACTATATACCAACGAGTACTCAGGTTTATCTATCTGCCCATTCCCCTGCCATCTTATTTCCTGTAGCCCTACAATATCATATTTGAATTTTAAAATTTCATTAGCTATTTCTTTCATCTTTCCAGGCTGAAGCATTGTCCTCACATTCCATGATGCTACTGTTAGATCCTTTATCCGTTTCCTTTGCCGGGGTCGTGATACATGCTTTCCATCCAGTTTCCGAGGCTTCTGTTGAATTTCCGTAATATTCTTTTTTTTACAGTATGGGGTTATTAGCCCCATGCCCAACCCCCAAACTGGAGGACCAGGATTTGTATGAGGTTTACTCCTCTAGGGAAGCTGGCTTCACTACGCCTCTAGAGCCCTCCCTGCCCTATGTTGTGGGACACACTTTGTCTGGCTCCTCTGTCGCGACCAGTCCGGCTTGGGAGACCCTGCCAGTAGCTATGCTACCGCCGGCATAGCTCTCGACTTCACCGAAGCACGCAAACCCTCCCGCCCGGCACTGAAGGTGCCTACTACAAGATGGTGTCCCCTGAGAGGGAAAAGGAATTGACTAAATTTAATAAAATTAATAAAAGGAAAAATCCATGGAGTACCTTCACCTATGCTCATATATACCTGTTGTACCTAGTGTGTAGCGAGAATATGGATGGATGTTTCAGCCGACAGCATAGGAATTATCAGGACTAAAGGAAGTATTTTCAGAATAGCATCAAGATTGAATCCAAGCACCAGCAGGAAGGAACTTTACGAATATACCAACGTACAGCCACTCGAACGACATTTAATTGAATTAATTGCATACTTTGGATTATCAAGAGTGACAATAAAACCCAAAACACCTGAACTGCTAAAACAAATACCATTTAAACTTAACTTTCCACATAGTTGCTGAAGCCTTACAAACAATTTGTCTTCAAGAAAATAGTATACGGGTAAACATACAATAAAACTGTATTTTACGACATTCTGAAGAACAGAGACAAGAAGACGAGCGATGTAATTATTATCAACCCTTACCGAGATATTTTAAACATTTTTTGGCTGTGCGCTCAACAACCGCGTATGCAAATATTTAAAGCGTAAGAGGCAGCCAACCGGTAGCACACAATTGTGTGGCTGACTTTTACACTATATAAAAACCCTTACCGAGGTTTTTTAGGGATTTTTTTGGGGGGGGGGGCATTAGGACAAATGTAGGATTTATAATTTCCTCCGTAGAACAGCGAGCGAGATTATTAATAAATAAAATAAGAGCCCAACTACCAGTTTTAGAAAACAGTGAAGCCACAGTATAAAGACATGACTTTGTCCTAAAGAAACCCATGTCTGTTCGAAAATAGGCCCGCTATCTCCAAGAGGAACGGAATGAGAGAAGTTTCAGCTTGAACAGCTATGATGCGTGCAGCACTGCTGTTGAACAAATGGCTCTGAGCACTATGGGACTTAACATCCGAGGTCATCAGTCCCCTAGAACTTAGAACTAATTAAACCTAACTAACCTAAGGAGTCACACACATCCATGCCCGTGGCAGGACTCGAACCTGCGACTGTAGCGTTCCCACGGTTCCAGACTGAATCGCCTAGAACCGCTCGGCCACACCGGCCGGCGCTGTTGAACACTTCACTCCTAGAAGTGCGGGACAGAAGAGACAGTGCGCCTATGCTGCTAGCGACTGCAGAATTAAATGAATATTGCTTCTTCGTTAAAAATTTACAAGGCAAGATAGCACACAGGTAATGTCATAACTAGTTTCGACCGTTACTGGTCATCTTCATATCAAAATGTACATAGCAGTGTCTAAGTGCCTAAATGTATATATTGACCTGAAAGCAACCGATCATTATCGAAACTAGTCATCAAATTTCCTATTTGCGACCTTGGCAAATAAAGATATTACGAAAAATAAATATCCATTCACATAACAGATCGCAACTCTACACTACCAATTTGAGGTAACTCCGACTGCAGAATTATTGCGTCTGTCGTAATTAAGACACAAAAAAATTTTCCTGGGTGTGCAGCACCATGGGCAAAGGACGAAGGAAAGGCGACACAATGAGATGACCCTCTGTAGCAGAGCCTACTTCTCAGTTAAATCGCCAATCAATGAGTCTTCCACGCCATGGCGAATATTCGACACTATCATGAAGAAGGAGAATTCGGTATGCCAATTCCTCCTTCGTACATCCGGTGGAAAAAGAAGGGGTGGACAAAGATGTACGGCGATATGATCGACATTTGCCATTTCGCACTCAGCGTTAAGTTTGATGACTCTGATGCCACAATCGAAAGCCATGCACCAAGCGTGGCCGCCCTTGGGGCACTCGAAGGCGTTGGTGCTGAAGCCAATCAAACTGCTCCTCTGGGGACTACCCTGGATACGTGACGTGACAGCAGTTCAAGAGCGACTGCTGCATACTTGGATGTGGCTGTCAAGCTGCACAAACAAACCAGGAAATAAGGCCGTCGCTGTATTTCGTTGGCCTCCAGACGACGGATAGGCGACAGAAAATGTACAGAGAGATTTTTGGATTGTAGAAGCTTCTGGGCTTGGCTCTCTAAGTGGAGGCTCTCCCGCCAAACCTCGACCCAAAGGCAGAGTGGTACAGGTGCTGGTGAGATGGTCATGTGGCTTGGTTCTGCATTAACATGGGAAGGCGCGTCAGGCTCCTTGAGCATCATAACACTCGCACTAACGACACGGGTATGGAAGCACTGCCGCCATACGGTCACTGTATTGGGCCACATGTTGCCAATTGGCGAGGCTGCCAGGCATTCTTAGGCTGCAGAGGACCGCTCCGATCGAAATGTCACAGCGAGCAGAAAGGGACGCCGGCAGCCAGCGGCTCCTACCCGGTGCATCTGATAGGCGAGCCGTCTGCGTATTACACTGCTCTCGAACAGCCCAGCAAATCCCACCAATAGCAGACACTACAACTTACAACTGCAAATGACAGCGAAGCTGCCCTAGAAGAAGCTCCTGAAGAAGCCCTGAGCAGGTTTAGCCTGTGCTCATCGTAACTTACTGCGGGAGGCACGCGAACTCAGACGACAGAGAGACGTGCGACTGCAAGGACCACTGCCGGTATGCAGAAGAATAGTGCTAATGCTTACAGAGCGAAGACATTACGACTGACAGTGTGACAGTGTTCTTTAACTTGAATCTAGACGAACTAGAGTAGAAGACTTGACAGAAGAGGATTGGAAGTGACAAATACAAGATGTACGGGTGATAAAACTCACGCGATACCTTCTACCGTCGTGTCGTACCTCCCTTTGCTCAGTGTAGTGCAGCAGCTCGACGTGGTATGGGGTCAACAAGTAGTTGGAAGTTCCCTGCGGAAAAATTGAGCCACAGTGCTTCTATAGCCGTCCGTAACTGTGCAGAATGTTGTGCACGAACTGATCTACCGCCTAATGTTCCATTAATGCTCGATTTGATGAGAAGTAGTAGAAATGAGAACAGCGAGAAACTTAACATCAGGATAGATGGTCAAGAAGTCAATCAAGTTACGGAATTCTGCTACCTAGGAAGTAAAATAACCAATGACGGACGGAGCAAGGAGGACATCAAAAGCAGACTCGCTATGGCAAAAGAGGTATTTCTGGCCATGAGAAGTCTACTAATATCAAATACCGGCCTTAATTTGAGGAAGAAATTTCTTAGGATGTACGTCTGGAGTACAGCATTGTATGGTAGTGAAACATGGACTGTGGGAAAACCGGAACGGAAGAGAATCGAAGCATTTGAGATGTGGTGCTATAGACGAATGTTGAAAATTAGTTGGACTGATAAGGTGAGAAATGAGGAGGTTCTACGCAGAATCGGAGAGGAAAGGAATATGTGGAAAACACTGATAAGGAGAAGGGACAGGATGATAGGACATCTGCTAAGACATGAGGGAATGATTTCGATGGAACTAGAGGGAGCTGTAGAGGGCAAAAACTGTAGAGGAAGAGAGAGATTGGAATACGTCAAGCAAATAATTGAGGACATAGGTTGCAAGTGCTACTCTGAGATGAAGAGGTTAGCACAGGAAAGGAATTTTTGACGGGCCGCATCAAACCAGTCAGTAGACTGATGACCCAAAAAAAAAAAAAAAAAAAAAAATTGATTAATCTGGATGGCCAAATCATTATGCACCATGTTTATCAAACCGATTACGAACAAATGATATCTGGTGAAACTTCATTGTTGTTTTAGTAACAGGAAGTCTACGAATGGCTACAAATGGTTTTCTAAGTTGCGGAACACAACTATTTACAGTCAATTATCAGTTTAATTGGAACAGAGGGCCCAGTCCATTGCATGTGAATACAGCCCACACTATTATGGAGCCACTATCAGTTTGCAGAGTGCCTTGTTGACAACTTAGATCCATCACTTCGTGGGGTCTGTGCTACACTTGAAAGGCCACGGTTTTCCAGTCGTCTACAATCCAACCGATATGGTCACGAGCCCAGGGGTGACGCTACAGGCGAAATCGTGCTGCTAGCGCAGGCACTCGCGTCGCTCGTCTGCTGCCAGAGCCCATTACCGCCAAATTTTGCCGCACTGTGCTAACGGATACGTTCGTCGTACGACTCAAATCGCTTTTTGCAGTGTTGCTTGCCACTTAGCACTGACAACTCTACTCAATCGCCGCTTCTCTCAGTCGTTAAGTGAATGTCGTCGGTCACTCGTTGCCCTTGGTGACAGGTAATGCCTGAAGTTTGGTATTCTCGGCACATTCTTGACACTGTAGATCTCGGAATATTGAATTCGATCATAATTTCTGAAATTGAATATCCCTAGCGTCTAGCTACAGCTACCATTTCGCCTCCAAAGAATGTTGATTCTAGTTGTACGGCCACAATCTCATCGGAAACCAGTTCACGTAAATCACCTGAGTACAAATGACAGCTCCGCCAGTGCACTGGTCTTTTATACCTACCGCCATCTGAATATGTGCATATCGCTATCCCACGACATTTGTCACCTCAGTGTGAATAGTATATTTGGAAGCTGTAGAGTTGTTGTTGTGGTCTTCAGTCCTGAGACTGGTTTGGTGCAGCTCTCCATGCTACTCTATCCTGTGCAAGCTTCTTCATCTCCCAGTACCTACTGTAACCTACATCCTTCTGAATCTGTTTAGTGTATTCATCTCTTGGTCTCCCTCTACAATTTTTACCCTCCACGCTGCCCTCCAGTACTAAATTGGTGATCCCTTGATGCCTCAGAACATGTCCTACCAACCGATCCCTTCTTCTGGTCAAGTTGTGCCACAAACTTCTCTTCTCCCCAATCCTGTTCAATACTTCCTTATTAGTTATGTGATCTACCCATCTAATCTTCAACATTCTTCTGTAGCACCACATTTCTAAAGCTTCTATTCTCTTCTTGTCCAAGCTATTTATCGTCCATGTTTCACTTCCATACATGGCTACACTCCATACAAATACTTTCAGAAATGACTTCCTGACACTTAAGTCTATACTGGATGTTAACAAATTTCTCTTCTTCAGAAACGCTTTCCTTGCCATTGCCAGTCTATATTTTATATCCTCTCTACTTCGACCATCATCAGTTATTTTGCTCCCCAAATAGCAAAACTCCTTTACTACTTTAAGTGTCTCATTTCCTAATCTAATTCCCTCAGCATCACCCGACTTAATTCGACTACATTCCATTATCCTCGTTTTGCTTTTGTTGATGTTTATCTTATATCCTCCTTTCAAGACACTGTCCATTCCATTCAACTGTTCTTCCAAGTCCTTTGCTGTCTCTGACAGAATTACAATGTCATCGGCGATCCTGAAAGTTTTTATTTCTTCTCCATGGATTTTAATACCTACTCCGAATTTTTCTTTTGTTTCCTTTACTGCTTGCTCAATATACAGATTGAACAACATCGGGGAGAGGCTACAACCCTGTCTTACTCCCTTCCCAACCACTGCTTCCCTTTCATGTCCCTCGACTCTTATAACTGCCATCTGGTTTCTGTACAAATTGTAAATAGCCTTTCGCTTCCTGTATTTTACCCCTGCCACCTTTAGAATTTGAAAGAGAGTATTCCAGTCAACATTGTCAAAAGCTTTCTCTAAGTCTACAAATGCTAGAAACGTAGGTTTGCCTTTCCTTAATCTTTCTTCTAAGATAAGTCGTAAGGTCAGTATTGCCTCATGTGTTCCAGTGTTTTTACGGAATCCAAACTGATCTTCCCCGAGGTTGGCTTCTACTAGTTTTTACTAGCTGTAGAGTAGGTATCTGTACAATAAGTGGAAGAATCACTGAATTGTATGGAGAATTTCCAAAGTGCAGAATCTAACTTAAAAAGCTTGTAACGTAAGTCACCCAAAGACCAAAGTAATGAAGTGCAACGTGAAGGGGAAGAAAATCATATCTGGAGCATACGCCATTGTAGGAAAAAAATCTTTCGACGTAGGAAGGACAAACAGAAGACTGAAAAACGCAAAAGGTTTGTCCTCAAATTAACTACACTGTCTAGATATACTGCCTTAGTATGACACAGTTTCCATGTGATAATCCAAATTTAATTATTATCTTTTTTTTCTGGTCGTATCAACAAGTATTATCATCACTAGTATACAGTTTACAGAAAGTCATGAACAATAATGAAAACCTAGGGAACTAAATTCCAAGATGAGATTCAGTTCTATACTCAGATACGTGCAGCTCAGTAACTCACATAGTAACTCGTAGAAGTACAACTCAACGGTTAGGGTAAGGTGGCCACAATGCAAATACATCCGCTTTTTGTTTGTTGGAACTGGTTGCTACAGTTTGCCCTAATCCCCCACGTCAGCTGTCAACAGCGCTCCAATTGTAGGCAGCTAGTATGAAAGAAACAGCCCGTCGTTTGCAGACAAATTAAAGATCAATAGGCCACCGGGATTCTAATAATAAACACCTGAGTAGTTTCTGAGAGTGTAGCGTGTCGGAAGCGTCCCTATTTACAGAGGGTCCTTGATTATTACGGGGAAAGCAGAAGAAGGTTCACGTGGGGGAGTGGATATAACAACTCAAAAGACAAACCACTAGTAAGTCTACAGGAAAAGTTGATTTATCCAGAGATGATAGGTTCACAATATTCGCCCAAGAGCAGCCTTAACTGACGTTAAGCGTCATTAAAAAACAGTACTTAAACTGAAAACTTAATTAATGTTCACAGAAACTGCTCAACTCGACGTGTAACGTTTCAGGCAATTCGCGTCCACCAGAGATAGAATACTGAACCATATGATACTTATGCAGGTGACAAAGGAGACGTTATGTGAAATTTTAATGCACGTGTAGCGCCGTCATTATTTGACCGTAGTGGGAGGTGGTCAAGGTCGTAGTTCGAGCGAGGAGGCGTGCGTACGAGAACGAAATCGTCGAACGCTGTTCAGATTAAACTGTTACGAAATGCAAAGCGGAAATTGCCTGAGAGAAAAAAGAAAAAAGCGCGTCGGGGACGGAGTCGAAGCTGCATCTGTCTGTCGACATCTAAGGCTGAAGCGAAATGGCACTGGGAGGGGTGGGAGAGGCGGGTGTGACCGCGAGTGGGGAGGGCCGGTCCAATACATTTTGTCTCCCGAGGCACAGCCCTATAGTGAATTACGGCCCGAATAATACTGCAGCTGGATTGGGGGCATTCGTTAAATTTCGTATAACAAAAGAACGGTGGGCACACTAAAAGGACGGAACAAACACTGGCGTATTCCTGTTTAGCCTAAACGACTCGGGGAGAGTACGCTAGTGGAGAAACGAGCTTTCCCGCCAAATTTTAGCCGAGGCGTTTCATCGGCTCTTCATATCTTTCGAAGGAAGCTTCTACAAAGACCTGTTAGCTTTCTCTCTTCAGAAGGGCGCCAAAACAAATGTATTCATACGCACTCTTCTCAAACTCAGAGTGACGGGGGAGACTGGTCTGAAAGGACTGCGAAAAACGAGGGAAAGAAGACATTGTTTTCATTAGCAGAAAGGGAAGTAGCCGTGGTATTTCGGAGAGTTCAGTAAGTTAGCCTTGGGAAGATGTAGAGCACAGTCAGATAGTAGTGGGAATTTATTTAGAGAAATATCGATGCTGAACGCATCAGATAGATACCGGGTTATATATATGTTTGTGTATCGCTAGATTATACTTTTCGCTAACTTATTTTGTAGTTTAAGAAGTACGCAGATCATTTTGTGTTGTAAATTAAGGGTGCAGCCTATCTTATTAAAGAAACCTTCCGCACTATGTGAATATGATTTCATCTTTATAATTTTTATTATATGATGATAATTTCGTTTATTGTGAAGATATTACGATAATACGTTGTCATTCTTTGCATCTTTCACAGTCTGTAACTTGTAACTGATGAGATGTTCGGAGACACTGTTGAGAATGGAAAGAAATAGAGCAACGGATACTATTTTTTGCTTTAACCAGGTATCAGAATATTTTGACGCTGCACAGAAGATGTATGCAGTCTTGAGGGCTGAGTCCCAGTCCCATTAGCCGACGAGGTAGCAATGGCGATGTGCCGAACTTGAAGTCCGTCCAGTCTTGGCTGGTATGGTGATAGCCTTGAGAAGGGTGTCTACTGTCCACCCCCTTCACCGACTCTAGCAGCATGTGCCGAGGTGACTAATAGTAAGCCAACAAAAACACCAGAGCAGCCCAGGCAAGTTGCTTCAAAGCTACCACCACGTAACTGGCCATCTCAGCGAGTCACCTTCAGAGAAACCAGCTGAGTACATTCTTCTGTGAAGACATAAGCAAGAGTGTTGCCACTCAATGGACGTTGGTTGTCAGCAGATCTGGAACAGCCTCCTAGAATCATCCTACTTGACCAACATCACAGGGGTGATTGCCATAGCTAACGACAGTGCTTGTAATCCACCTGGACTGAATTAAAAGCGAAGAGGCTTATGTAACTTGTCTCTGAATGAACGGCTGGCTCATTACAGGACGCTTTGATACAATGTGACGACACAAATATTTAATGGTGACGGATATCATTCCATTTCTTTCGTCAATGGGAAGCGTAATATCCGACCTTCAACAGTCTTGAACTACGTGCTGGCACACATTGCACAATTTCTCACTTCGAGCATTGCTAGTTTAAGCGTGATGAGCGATTTGCCACATGAACATTTGATTCAGATGCCAATGTCAAGTGTTGGTGCGCAAAGCAGAATCTGTGCAGCTGGGTTAATGTGAATAGATAGCATCTTCCACCAATTTAATTTGCTCTGTAATGTATGGACAAGGTTTTCCATCATGCAATACTCACTTAAAACAAGGTCACACTCCTATTATTCTTGAGTGAACCTGGTTGAACATATAATATTTCGCTGGCGCTATGGACATTTTTTGAACTTCTGTGCTAGCACATTTTCAAGAATGGCGCAGAATCTATAACAAGGTTTTTAAATCCGTGAGTGCTGATGAGCAGCAAGGTTTTGAACACTATGTTGTCAAAGTCGGGGCGTATGAATGACTACTTGTCTGACTGTTTGTCACGTGGAATCGATTGTTGATGAGAATGCATTTCTCGTGCTTTGGGTATATGTTCTTGATTTGCCTATGAGGCCCTTGTGATTTTGTCGCGCATATGGTAAGTACATGTATAGTTTTTTGTTATTGCTTATGTTTTACCCCATTTTTAGCCTTATTGTCTTTAATAGCTTGTTAGTTGTGTCTGTCTGTCAACTGTGTTCTTCATCTCTTTATCTGCCGTTCCCCCTCACGTCTTAGGTGTTAGTTTAACGTATGTAAGCGTGTTCTGTTTACATCACTTGTACTCTTCTGATTAAGCCTTGTCCTTAGTGATAGGTGTTTTAATGCACGATCTGGCATGTAGTTGAATAGCATCTTTTTATGTAATGTGCGCATATTCATTTTAATCTTATTTTTGTACACAGTCTACACTATCTATTACTCTTACATTTTTCTACACCATCTGACTAGTAGAAAGTGTTACACATTCTTGTATTGTAAGCTCCTGTTTTCTTTGTGATAACGTTTATGTGGTATTTTTATCTTTGTTTTACAGTATGACTTATACACATTTGTTTCAACACAATTTAATTACACATAGCTTGGTATGAGTCCT
Source organism: Schistocerca serialis cubense (assembly GCF_023864345.2). Lineage (NCBI taxonomy): Eukaryota > Metazoa > Arthropoda > Insecta > Orthoptera > Acrididae > Schistocerca > Schistocerca serialis. The sequence goes on along the minus strand of NC_064641.1, from coordinate 815,999,500 downwards.
TGCACTATGCATTGCATAGATGTTGTAACAACCCATGCTTGTTTAGTTAACTCAGCATCACTATAATTGCACACTTCGTTAGTAATATTTGTTTCAAATTAACATTCATTAATGACATGTCGTGATTGTGTTAATCGAGAATGAGCTCTACATTTGATGTATTATTAACCTAGTACAATAGTACTGGCAGTATTAGTGGGAAACTTCCCTGAAATTGTTTATTGTTTTCCCAATCGATGCTTGCTTGAGTGTCATGTCTTTACCTTCAGCAACAGTCTGATATTGTGCGTCTTGTTATCCTCATTAGACATCCCATTGGGTGATATTCCAAACATTTTACTAGTCAGTAAATTTTTTTCATTGTAGACATTCAGCTTATTTTACCTGCATTTCTGAGCAATTCTGCGTCAATTATAACAAACGTATGCTCACAAACATTTTTGCAAACACTTAGTAGAGTATATTCAAGTTAAGATTTTAATTTTGGGTAGCTAAGATATGGTATTCTTTCCACTGCCATTACCTAAGTAATCATGTTTGTATGTAGATGAGCCTAAATTCCCTTGTCCTTTATTCCTTCGCGAAAAAATGATTTCCTACAGAAATTTTCCCTGGGAAAGAGTTTTATGAAAAACGTACATTGATTTTGACAACTCTTTCATTAATTATAGAACTCATTATCTTAAATAGGTAACACATTAATTCTTCGCGTGCTTCTAATTCATATGAGTAATAATTATTACCAGAAGAGGTGCCTGTGTAGCCCGTGTTTGATTTTATTTTTCGGTGCTCTTTATAATTAGAAATCTCTACTCTATGTTTCTCTGTTTGGCTGATGTTGGGGCGAATTTCTGCTCTGCCCTGCTAAAGGATGACCAGTAGTGTCCTTTAAACGTCATAGGACTGTAGAACAATTGCAAGATGAAAGCGTAAAAAAGAAAATTCCTGTATGACCTACATTACCCGTGGACCATAAACAGGTGGGAACACCAGTTTTACTGTCAAATTTTAGAAAAGCCCTTCACTGGATCTTAGGACGTCTCTAAAGAAGCTTCTTGAAGAATTTGGAATCGTCCTCTACTCGCAACAGTGACAAAAATGGTGTATCCTTCTGTGTTTTTCTTAGATTCTGAATGAGTTAGAACGCCACGCTGAGAAGTGTAGCAGGGTATTGGACATATAGGAAAACGAAAAACGCGGCCGAAAAACCATGCTCTTCGGTGGCAAAAAGGCAGATAACCATGGGGTTTTGGAGACAACAGACATAGCCATGGGGCCTCATTAAGTACAGTCACATACTCTTTAGGAGGTGTACGGCACAGTTAGGTAGCAGTGAGCGTTTTTAAGGAGTACTTTGGCTGCTAAAAGCTTCAGATAGATATTGGGTGTTGTATAAATTAGATCTGTGGGGCGGCAGAATGCTCTCTGAAGAGAGGTTGCTGCTGTGTGGAGCTGTTTCAAATGGTAACAATATATGTAATTGTAAATGAACTTAATGAAGACTTTAGCCCATGGTGTAACTCGTGTCATTCTGGGCAGCTCAGTTCTGTTTTGGGGATGCATGTGTACAAAGTAAGTCACTTTAGCACCTTTCTCTCATGAAGCGAAAGAGACTGGTTTCCTATTTTAGAAAAGCGCGGTCTCACAAGTGTCCATTCTGTTTCCGTCTACCGAAGCTTTAGTTAATGTTGGTGAAACTTAATTGCTCCATTCTTCAGCTGTACTTGCTCTGTAGCACCTTCTGCTAATGTGTCAGTAATTTCAGTCTGGTTCCATTTACTTAACTTATTTACATCAGCATGCTTAGTGCCCACATGTCTAACATTCCATACTGTCTTAGCATCCATTTCCTTAGCACACAGACTCTGCATTATACCGATCATTACTCTCATCCGTTTTCCCTCTGATTCGAATTCGTATCAGTCAATAGCGCTTAGCAGTTCGCCAAAAATTGTATTCCAAATTTATGTCAAGTTTTCACGATAGCGTTAATAAAAAAGTTAGTTTGCTACATTCCTTTTTAATTTACCTTGTTCCCTCTTTAAATGTAATCATATTCGGTAGTACAAACTGGAAAGGTGCAAATTTCATCTGATAATCAAGTAGTTGTATTGGTAAGGCTGTACTGCTTTGGCATTATCGGCACATATTTCGGCTAAAAATACTATCTTTTAACTGTAAGGGCTTGGATGATTCATATTTTGGGTAGAGCCCTGTACAGCTACTGACTTACGGCTGATGACCAATTAAAAAAAGATGTGCTATCTAGTGGGATAAGCTTCTAACGTTTCTATAATTCCATACTTTGCAAATGGAATGGGACTTCAGCTGATCGAAACTTGAAGAGAATAGATAACAAGAGCTGTAATTTTATTTAGTTTTGCTACGAAATTCGGTGCCTCATTCGACTGAAGATGGCGCCCGTGAGGCACCAAACTGGTGTTGTTATTATTGTTGTTTTGGTCTTCAGTCCGAGACTGGTTCGATGCAGCTCTCCATGCTACTCTATCCAGTGCAGGCTGCCTCAACTCCGAATAACTATTACAACCTACATCCTTCTATATCTGCCTAACGAATTCCTCGCTTGGTCTCCGTCCATGATTCTTACCCTCCACGCTTTTCTCCAGTGCTAAATTGGTAATCCCTTGATGCCTCAGACCGTATCCTTCCAACAGATTCCTTCTTCTAGTCAAGAAGTGCTACAAATTTCTCTTCTCCCCAATTCTGTTCAGTACCTCTTCATTAGTTACATATTCTACCCATCTAATCTTCAGCATTTTCTGTAGCACAACGTTTAGTTTCTATTCTCTTCCTGTCCAAACTGTTTATCGTCCATGTTTCACTTCCATACATGGCTGCACTCCATACAAGTAGTTTCAGAAAAGACTTCCTCACACATAAATCCATGCTCAAGTTTAAGAAAATTTTTGTTCTTCAGAAACGCTTTCTCTCATATACTCTTCGATCATTATCAGTTATTTAGCCTTCCAAATAGCAAAAATCATTTACTACTTTCAGTGTCTCATTTCCTAAACTAATATCCTCAGCATCACCTGATTTAATTCGACTACATTCCATTACAGTCATTTTGCTTTTGTTGATGTTCATCTTATATCCTCCTTTCAAGACATTATCGATTCCGTTCAGCTGTTCTTCTAGGTCCTTTGCTCTCTCTGACGAAATTACAATGTCGTCGGCAAATATCAAGGTTTTTATTTCTTCTCCATCGATTTTAATTCTTACTCCAAATTTTTCTTTTGATTTCTTTACTGCTTGCTCAATATACAGAGTGAATAACATCGGGGATAGGCTTCAACCCTGTCTGTCTCTCTTCTCAACCACTGTTTCCCTTTCATGCCACTCGGCTCTTATAACTGCCATCTTGTTCATGCACAAATTGTAAATAGCCCTCCATTCCCTTTATTTTACCCCTGCCACCTTCCGTATTTGAAAGAGAGTATTCCAGTCAAGATTCTAAGGTAGATCGTAGTGTCAGTATCACCTCGCGTGTTCCTATATTTATCCGGAATCGAAACTGATCTTCCCCGAGGTCGGCATCTTCCGGTTTTTCCATTCATATGTAAAGAATTCGTGTTAGTATTTTGCAACCAGTAATTTCCACACCGGTAATTTCCACACCTGTTATGACCTCCCTTCTTTGTAATTGGAATTATTCTATTCTTCTTGAAGTTTGAGGTTATTCCGCCTGCCTCATACATCTTGCTCTCCAGATGGAAAATTGTTGATATAGCTGGCTATCGGTAGTTGTTCACTCCCGGGGCCTTTTTTTGGCTTAGGTCTTACAGTACTTTCTCAAATTATTCACGCAGTATCATATCTCTCATTTCATCTTCATCTAATTCCTCTTCCATTTCCATAATGTTGCCCTCAAGTACATCGCCCTTGTATAGACACTCTATATACTCCGTCCACCTTTCTGCTTTCCCTTCTTTGCTTCGAACTGGTTTTCCATCTCAGCTCTTGATAATTTTCCATCTGAGCTCTTGATAGTCATACAGGTCGTTCTCTTTTCTCTAACGGTCTCTTTAATTTTCCTGTAAGCGGTGTCTATCTTACCCCCATTGATATATGCATTTACATCCTTACATTTGTCCTCTAGCCATCCCTGCTTAGCCATTTTGCACTTCCTATCGATTTCAGTTTTGAGACGTTTATATTCCTTTTCACCTGGTTCACTTACTGAATTTTTATATTTTCTGCTTTCGTCTATTAAATTCAGTATCTCTTCTGTTACCCAAGGATATTTGGTAGCCCTCGTGTTTTTACCTACTTTATCCTCTGCTGCCTTCTTTATTTCACCTCTCAAAGCTACGCATTCTTCTTCTATTGTATTTCTTTCCCCTGTTCTTGTCAGTCCCTAATACTCTCCCAGAAGCTCTCTACAACCTTTGGTTCTTTCAGTTTATCCAGGTCCCATGGTCTTGATCTCCTACCGTTTTGCAGTTTCTTCAGTTTTCATCCACAGTTCATAATGAATAAATAGTGGTCAGAGTCCACACCTGCCCTTGGAAACGACCTACAATTGAAAACCTGGTTATTACATCTGTGTCTTACCATTAAATACTCTCTTTGAAACATTCCAGTGCCTGCAGGCCTCTTGCATGTATACAGTCTTCTTTCATGATTCTTAAACCAAGTGTTAGCTATGATTAACTTACACTCGGTGTAGGATTCCACTAGGTGGCCTCCCCTTTCATTTCTTACCCCAGTCCATATTCATCTACTAGTTTTCCTTCTCTTTCTTTTCCTATAATCGTATTCCAGACCCCCACGACTACTAAATTTCCGTCTCTGTTAATTACCTGAATAATTTCTTTAATCTTATCACACATTTCTTCAATCTCTTCATCACTTGCGAAGCTAGTTGACACATAAACTTGTACTAGTGGGGTAGGCGTGGGCTATGTGTCTGTCTTGGCTACAGAAATGCATTCACTATGCTGTCCGTAGTAGCTTACCCGTGCTCCTATTCTTTTATTCATTATTGAAGCTACTGCATTACCCCTATTTGATTTTGTATTTTTTTTTGTGGTCATCAGTGTACTGACTGGTTTCATGCGGCCCGCCACGAATTCCTTTCCTGTGCTAACCTCTTCATCTCAGAGTAGCACTTGCAACCTACGTCCTCAATTATTTGCTTGACGTATTCCAATCTCTGTCTTTCTCTACAGTTTTTGCCCTCTACAGCTCCCTCTAGTACCATGGAAGTCATTCCCTCATGTCTTAGCAGATGTCCTATCATCCTGTCCCTTCTCCTTATCAGTGTTTTCCACATATTCCATTCCTCTCCGATTCTGCGTAGAACCTCCTCATTCTTTACCTTATCAGTCCACCTAATTTTCAACATTCGTCTATAGCACCACATCTCAAATGCTTCGATTCTCTTCTCTTCCGGTTTTCCCACAGTCCATGTTTCACTACCAGACGTACATCCTCAGAAATTTCTTCCTCAAATTAAGGCCGGTATTTGATATTAGTGGACTTTTCTTGGCCAGAAATGCCTTTTTTGCCATAGCGAGTCTGCCTTTGATGTCCTCCTTGCTCCGTCCGTCATTGGTTATTTTACTGCCTAGGTAGCAGATTTCCTTAACTTCATTGACTTCGTGACCATCAATCCTGATGTTAAGTTTCTCGCTGTTCTCTTTTCTACTACTTTTCATTACCTCCGTCTTTCTCCGATTTACTCTCAAACCATACTGTGTACTCATTAGACTGTTCATTCCGTTTAGCAGATCATTTAATTCTTCTTCACTTTCATTCAGGATAGCAATGTCATCAGCGAAAGGTATCGTTGATATCCTTTCACCTTGTATTTTAATTCCACTCCTGAACCATTCTTTTATTTCCATCATTGCTTCCTCAATGTACAGATGGAAGAGTAGAGGCGAAAGGCTACAGCCTTGTCTTATACCCTTCTTAATACGAGCACTTCGTTCTTGATCGTCCACTCTTATTATTCTCTCTTGGTTTTGTACATATTGTATATGACCCGTCTCTCCCTATCGCTTACCCCTACTTTTTTCAGAATCTCGAACAGCTTGCACCTTTTTATATTGTCGAACGCTTTTTCCAAGTCGACAAATCCTACGAAAGTGTCTTGACTGTTCTTTAGCCTTGCTTCCATTATTAGCCGTAACGTCAGAATTGCCTCTCTCGTCCCTTTACTTTTCCTAAAGCCAAACTGATCTTCAACTAGCGCATTCTCAATTTTCTTTTCCATTCTTCTGTATATTATTCTTGTAAGCAGCTTCGATGCATGAGCTGTCAAGCTGATTGTGCGATAATTCTCGCACTTGTCAGCTCTTCCCGTCTTCGGAATTGTGTGGATGATGCTTTTCCGAAAGTCAGATGGTATATCGCCAGACTCATATATTCTACACACCAACGTGAATAGTCGTTTTGTTGCCACTTCCCCCAATGATTTTAGAAATTCTGATGGAATGTTATCTAGCCCTTCTGCCTTCTTTGACCGTAAGTCCTCCAAAGCTCTTTTAAATTCCGATTCTAATACTGGATCCACTATCTCTTCTAAATCGATTCCTGTTTCTTCTTCTAACACATCAGACAAATCTCCACCCTCATAGAGGTTTTCAATGTATTCTTTCCACCTATCTGCTCTCTCCTCTGCATTTAACAGTGGAATTCCCGTTGCACTCTTAATGTTACCACCGTTGCTTTTAAGGTCACCAAAGGTTGTTTTGACTTTTCTGTATGCTGAGTCTGTCCTTCCGACAATTATATCTTTTTCGATGTCTTCACATTTTTCCTGCAGCCATTTCGTCTTAGATTCCCTGCACTTCCTATTTATTTCATTCCTCATTTTGTATTTATAACCCTGTATGGGCTTGACCATAAGTCTTGTCTCTCCTGCCACCGGACTTCACTAATTCCAGTATTTCTAATTTGAATCTATCCACTTCCCTCTTTAATTTTCTAACCTACCAGTCTGATTAAGGGATCTGACATTCCACGCTCCGATCCGTGGAACACCCGTTTTCTTTATTTTGATAATGACGTTCTCCTGAGTAGTCCCCGTCCGGAGATCCGATTGAAGGACTACTTTATCTCTGGACTATTTTACCCAAGAGGACGCCATCATCATTTTACCATACAGTGAAGCTGGATACCCTCGGAAAAAATTATGGCTGTAGTTTCCGTTGCCTTCAGCTGTTCGCAGTACCTGCACAGCAAGGCCGTTTTGGTTAGTGTTACAAAGCCAGACCAGTCAATCATCCAGACTGTTACCCCTCCAACTACTGAAAAGGCTGCTGCCCCTCTTCAGGAACCAAACGTTTGTCTGGCCTCTCAACAGATACCCCTACATTTTTGTTGCACCTGCAGTACGACTATCTGCATCGCTGAGCCACGCAAGCCTCCCCACCAACGGCAAAATCTGTAGGTCATGGGTGGGTTGGAAGCGGCAAAACTGGTAGTTAAAGAAAATTATTAAATAAAGTTCCTTATGTTGGTGTCCACTCCAAACTGTAATACCAAGAAGGAGTTTTGAGATTTGACGTGATGGGATGATCTCATTCAAGAGTGCCTTTAATGCGATATAGACGCCATTATCAGCACCTTACAAATTTTTAACAAGGTTGTTTAATAGGGCTACGAGAAGTTGGATGTTTATTCTGTGGTATTACAGAACGACTTGGCAGGAATATAGCCATTGTACATGATGATGGTAGCAGTGGTCACGAGAATGTACGGCCGCAGGAGGATCGGGCTGCAGGTAGCTACGTGGCACTACCAAATGGAAGAGCACCGTGTTTGGCTTAGGACTGTGGCGCATCGCACTTCATCTGCAGCAGCAGCAGCAGCAATTTGAGCAGAAGTTGGCACCACAGTGACACAACGGTTACTTCAAGGATGCATTCCACTAACTCCAATCCACCGCCATTTGCCATTTCAGTGGCCTCAAGCGAGAGCTCATTTGAGGGCAGGATGTGTTTTCTGATGAAAGCTGATTCTGAAGGCCATGTTTTTGTTAGAAGGAAGCCAGCTGTGGAACTGCAACCAGCGTACCCACACCTAGAGTTATGGTCTCGGGTGCTATTTTGTGTGACAGCAGGCGGACTGTGACTTTAAATTTGTACGTCGACCTGGTGACTCGACATGTTGTGCTGCCGTTCATGACCAGCATGTCAGGGAACATTTTCCAACAGGATAACGCTCGCCCACTTACCGCTGTTGTAACCCAGCATGCTTTACAGAGTGTCGACATGTTGCGCTGGCCTTCTCGGTCAGAAGACCTGTCCCCAATGGAGAACATATGGGATATCGTTGGAGGACAGCTCCAAAGTTTTCTACAAACAGCATTAACCGTCACTGTATTGACTGATAAAGTGCTACAGGCTTAGAACTCCACCCCACGAACTGACATCCGGCACCTGTATAACACAGTGCATGCATGTTTGTATGCGTGCTTTTAACAATCTGGTGGTTGCACCGGTTATTAATGTAGCAGCATCTCACATCTGCAATGACTTACCTCGCGCCTACATTAACATCTGATTTTTTAATGATAATAATTTACATATGTGACCTTCACAAAAGTATTCCCGAAATTTCATTACTCTACACTTACTATATTTTGGTATTGGAATTGTTTTTGCATCAGTGTATTTTCCACAAGTTTCTAATACGTTGTAGTAGTACGGGTGCTATTAGGTACTTCGAGTTTACCAGCCCTCACCAGTAATCAGGTCCAGGTACTACCGAAGATTTAGAGTATCAGTGGTGAGTTTAAATTAACAATCAGCTTTCATTCTGGAAATCGTTGGAAGAAGTGGATTGATGAACCCTTGATTTCTATGCTAGGTTTCTGAGCACTGTAACTGAAGACTTAGTTGAGCAGCAATGTTAGGAGTGTTACCATTACACACGACAGTCATGTTCTGGTTATTGGTCACTCCTATAACGCGTCAATAAGGCACTTATTGAAAAGAGAGCATTGCTGTTCGACAGGAAGTAGTGTTAAAGTCGTGCTGAGTGAACCGAATGAAACTGTCACAAAAATATAAACTTTTATACGATTTTCAACAGAGCAAGGATGAATTGGTATGTGGCATTCTCAGTCCCTCTCTCTCTCCACAACCATTTACCTTACATCAAAGACATTAAAACGCAGTGTTATTGTGCTCAGTGGTTTGTTTTGCTTTAGACACCGCGAATGCGTAGCTGGATCACAGTACAAAACATTTAATATTAATCTCGCTGAAACAAATTGCATTCCTAAGTCGCTGGGGTAGCTAGTTATGAATATAAATTAAAAAACCGAGGCGTTAATTATTACCAGATGAGAAGCCCTGTTCACTAACAGAAATCGTGCACTTTCTGTTCTTGGCTAGTGGCAACGAATATACGTAATTAGTACAGTTAATGATTTCCACAAACAGTAGGGGAAGAAGTACTTGTGTAGGTTTTGAAGGACTTATTGCAACATACGCTGTTGAACCAAAGGATTATGACTATCTCTTTAATAATGTCTTGTCATACATTTGTAACGCAATAGAGTAGCAATTCTGCGTGGCACTTATTCAAAAAGGCCCTCGAAAAGTTTCGTGGAACTATGTGGCACCATATGTCTGCATACTAGTCATGCAGTTCCCGTAACGTACGGGCCGGTGTTTTGTGGACACGGAGTTAGTTCCGGATATATATACATCAGGCAGATTTGATGGACAAGACATCAACGTGAGTTCATGATCACGGCCGTCAAATGACTGTAGCACAATTATCGACTAGTGAAACGGACATTTTTTGTGATAATATGTTACCAACGTCAGGGAGGACCTCAAGCATGACGGATTGCAGGTGGTCGGTCGGCAGTAACGTTCGCTTAGTCCACAACAGTCAATGATGCCTTCAAAAATGGCTCTGAGCACTATGGGACTTAACTTCTGAGGTCATCAGTTCCCTAGAACTTAGAACTACTTAAACCAAACTAACCTAAGGACATCACACACATCCATGCCCGAGGTAGGATTCTTACCTGCCCCCGCAGCGGTCACGCGGTTCCTGACTGTAGCGCCTAGAACCGCTCGGCCACCCCGGCCGGAATGATGCCTTCCGTTACTACCACAAGCACCACCTAATTCGAGATGAATAGTTCCCATAGCACACCCTACCACACCACCAGCTCGCGTCCATGACAAGTTGCTTAACAACTGTTTGCCTGGATGACGGCGAATGCGGACACGACCACCGACACTGTGAAAGGAAAAACGTGGTTCAACCCACCAGACAGCCCATCTTCTTTGATCCCTGGTCCAATCTCGATGATCTCGTGCCCACTGCAATCGTAACGAGCAACGTCGTGGGGTCAACTGCAGAGCCCAAGGTCCCAAACTGTCCTCTCAACAGCTGGCTGAGGAACACTTGTTACTGCACCAGAATTCTGCTATGTCGTCAGATCTTTCCCAGATCGCCGCCGATGCTGCTTCGCAGAACGGTAAGCCGCCGACCTCCACTTTCTGTGATTGGGCATGGACGTTCAAAACGTTGTCGCCGACTTGTGGTATTATTGTCCATCAACCACTTTCGGTAGATACTAATGACAGCAGCACATAAACAGCCAACTAGCCTCGTCGATTCCGAGATGGCCTTTCTCAGGAGCCGGGATATTACAATCTGCGCTTTGTCAAAGTTGCTTGTGTCATTTGATTTCTCAACTGAGGTCCGAACTCCTCACCGCATAACAGGCCTCCAGCGCCACAAGGCGGTACTCAGTTCCACGGAGGGCATAATACTTGAGGTCATTACCGCATTTATGTATGTATTAGCAAAATTACTTCAAAATTATTTTACAATACCCAAATTGGCAGTGAGACACCTTCCCCAAGCTCTGACAATCGATGTGTAATTTACATGTCTACGGGAAACGAAACATGCAACAACGAGATCGTCACAATGGAAAAACTGAGTGTGTCTTTATATCTAAGAAGTTGAGATTTTTGTCGTGCACGCATGACCACGCAATACTATCGTACCAGCACATGCGACGAGCACTGGGATTTCACAGGGCCCACGTTCGACGCAAAACTTGCATAATTTCTTTGTAAACATTACAACAGCACCACATATCACAACATTAAGGGAATAAATGATTCTAAATTAAGTCAGTTCTCAATAATAACGTTCAACCAAGTCCCAGCTAAATTGTCAGTTCAATTTCTATCTCCTACACGTTCAAAATAACTTGAGAAACATGCTTCATCAAGCACTGCTCACCATTCCAGGTCAACCAACAGATGCCCATTCTTTATTCACAGTAGTTTTGAATACAACTGCAGTACTGTGACCTGGATGTAATTCAGCACTAAATAATTGAAGTTAAGATATTCTCACTCTCTCCGTAACTACATATTTTTATACATTAAATTTATTTCCTTCTGCGAATATGGACTACCATCAGCTGTATAATGGAATGATGCAAACCAATTTGTTTCTTTTTTTAAAAAAAAAAAACTTCCCTGTAGAAATAAAAGTCGCATAATATTTGTTATCATAATAAAAATTAGCAAACAGCCAAATAACATTACAAATTTAATATAACTTCATTCAGATACACCTGTCTTTTCATCACATTACCCACCTAATGTAATATATACGAAATAATACTATTCAAAAAATACCAATTTTTAAAAAATATACAGAACTCGATCATCGATCCATCGTTTACGGTACTTTTTTGCTACATCGTCTTACCATTTTATCCCTAACGGTCGCCTTAACCGCCTTTCTTAAGAGAAAGTACAGCAGTTAGGTTTAGGCCAGTGGAGGCTGAATATGAGTCGAAACACTAGGCCTGGCCACGATGCCTCGCCCTTCCCATCCCTGAATTGCACCCCTCCAGTTTTCTTTTTCTTTTTTTTCTGTAGAATGGAAATGCAGGTTAAACAAAACATCAACGTTACGCTGTCCAAGCACGCTCCCCGACTGGACCCAAACTCCCATATGGCGTCAAACACGTGTCTACAGCCTGCACTCGTACATCCGCTATCTATTCTCCCCTACAGGGGAAACCTTTTAATTGAAAACCGCTTGCCCGGTGTCGACAAATAAGTACGATATTGAAGTGCCTGTATTGGTCACAATTACAGTACAATGTCCCTTCGGACGTGCATGCATACATTTTTACTACTTCTCTACGCATAAATGTTGTCCGTCCCGATAGCTTAGCGGTCAGCGCGACGGAATGCCGTGCAAAGGGGCCTGGGTTCGATTCCCGGCTGGGTGGGAGATTTTCTCCATTAAGGGACTGGTTGTTGTGTTGTCCTCATCATCATATCATCCCCATCGACGCGTAAGTCACCGAAGGGATGTCTAATCAAAAGACTTGCTCCAGGCGACTGGTCTACCCGACGGGCGGCCCTACCCACACGACATTTAACTTAAATGATTCGTTAAGCCGACTACTAAAAGAAACAGGAACAGAAACACAGGGATCAGTGAAGAAATCACAATGGAAGACATGATTATGGCAATAATGAAAATTAAAGTGGAAGAGATCAGGACATGTAACTAGGCATGTGGATGGAAGACAGACTAAGAAAGAGCAGGATTTCAAGATTTCAGTATCAGGCTGGTGACATAGGAATATCAATGTGGATGACGTTAGGAAACATGAAGGTGTTACGATTCAGATGAGCGTAGTTAGGTAAAAGCCCTCATCCATCCATTAGACTCAAAATAATAACTGTGTGATATTGATGATTATGGTACTTACGTCCACATCGTCCACGTGAGTTCGATGCAACGTACATCTAAGTGCCTGGCAGGTAGTTCTTAGAACCACATTGAGACTACACTTCCACCGTTCGACACTCTAATAGCGCTCAGACAACTGAGCACTTAAATCTTGCACCACGAGCTCTCGATTCTCTTATTTTATTACGATGATCTTCTCTTCCTACGCAGGTTTTGCGGGAATGTAATATTATCACATTCAGAGGAGTAAGCTGATGGTTGAAATTTCACGAAAGGATCTTGCCACAACGAAAAACGCCTTGTTTTATAGGTACCATTCCGACTCGCTTATTATATCCGTGACACTCTTTCCGCTAATTCGCGATAATACAAAACCAGCTGCCCTTCTTCGTACCTTTCCGGTGTCCTCTCTCAGTCGTATCTGCTAAGGATCACATACTCTAGCAGAGGACAAGCAAGCGTAGTATGCGCAGTCTCTTTAGTACACCTGTTGCATCTTCTAAGTGTTCTGCCAATAAAAAGCTGTCTTTGGTCGCCTTCCACACAACGTTACCTACGTAATCGTTTGAAATTAAGTTATTCAAAGCTATTAGTCGAACTGAGAGCTTTACATTTTCGTGATTATCGAGTAACTGAAATTTAAGGTATTTCTTTTTGTACTCGTGAGGATGTCCTCAGACTATTCTTTATTGAGAGACCATAGTCACTTTTCGGAACTTACAGATATAATGTCAAAGTCGTTTTGCAGTTGGTTTGATCTTCTGATGACTTTAATAGATGGTAAATGACAGCATTGTCACCAAACAATCTAGGAGGGCTGCTCAGATTGTCTACTAAATTGTTTATGCGGATTAGAAATAGCAGAAGACCTATAACACTTCCTTGGGGAACGTCGCGTATCACCTGTTATATTTGAAGATTTCCCGTTGATTACTCCTACTGCGACATTTTTGGCTGGAAATATCGAATGCAGTCGCACAACTGAGGCGATTCCCCATACCCAAGCACTTTGATTACAGATTTCTTGTGAGGATCGATGTCAAAATCTTACAGGAAATCTGTAAATATGGAGTCAATTTAAGAACCCCTGTCGATAACTGTCATTACTTCGTGTGAAAAAGAAGCTAATTGTGTTTCACAATAAGGATATTTTGTGAATCGGTGCTGATAGTTTGTCAATGGGCTGTTACCTTCAAGGTAATTAACAATTTTCGGGCACTGTGTTTGTTCCAAAGTCCTACCGCAACTGATGTCAGTAATTTGGGTCTGTAATTCAGCGGATTACACCTATTTCTTTTCGTGAGTATGGGTATGACCTGTGCAACTTGCCAATCTTTTGGTACGGATGTTTCTTCGAGCGAGCGGTTGTGTGCGATTCTTAAATATGGGGCTACTGCATCAGCGTACTCTGAGAGGAACCTAACTGGTACGCTTTGTGGAGCGAAAGACTTCTCTTAATTAGGAGCCTTAAGCGGTTTCGCTACACTGAAGATATCTACTACTAAGTTAACATTGTTGGCAGTTGTTCTTGGTTCCCAAAGTCTGTACTCTTTGCTTTAGGAACTAAACGCTCCCTCCAACGAACACAGATTAAGTAACTAGCCATTGTTGAACTCCGTTTTCTGTCTTTAATGTAAACAGGGGCGTATATAACTTTTAGAAAATTCTTTAGGGCAAAACTAGAAACATCGATACTCAGTAGACAGAAATGAGGACTGCAGAAACACGGTTGCTTTTCACCATCCGTCAGTCCGCTCATATCGAAGGACGTTTCCTCGTTCGCAAAAGATATATTTTATACTTATTTAGCCACGCGCCATTATCCGAGGGGTCTGAGGCGCTGCAGTCATGGACTGTGTGGCTGGTCCCGGCGGAGGTTCGAGTCATCCCTCGGGCATGGGTGTGTGTGTTTGTCCTTAGGATAATTTAGGTTAAGTAGTGTGTAAGCTTAGGGACTGATAACCTTAGCAGTTAAGTCCCATAAAATTTCACACACATTTGAGCATATGTTTATTTTTGAACTGTGTGTACAGGCTTATTCTGTACTTCCAAGTGTGAGGAACATTGATACCATTGCTATGTCGTCGGCCCAATCTCTGTTATCTTGTAACATTTCTGTCGCACAGTGTAAAGTATTTTGTGACGTAACAGTCAATAGGAAGGCTTTCAGCATTGTCATATGCTGGTTGCAAGTAACGTGCGGTACTCTTTAATGTTCTCGGGATGCAGCCCTCACGTGATAGCAGCAACTGTTTCAACACTGTTCCACAGAGCGCGGGCACTGCCTGGTACCGCAGCCCAATCGTTGACAGATATAGCCATAAACTGTCTAAGCTGCTCGCCGGGAGGCCTTATTGCACGCACTCTTCGGATGCGCTAGCCACGTGGCCATCCTATCCCACGTGCTCGCAGACGGTGCAGAACTGTATCACTGGCTCCGCCCAGGCTACCTGATCACACACGTATCACACTTCCGCCCATCCCTGCCCTCCTGTGTCCATGGACGCCCAGCTGCACAACGTCAGGCACACGAGCTGGTACAACCTATGGTGGAGTGTAAATGGTTGGTTGTTCCTTTGTATGATTACCTGATTAGACTTGACCTCTGGCTATCACTTTTGTCAGTACAATCTTTAGTGTTCAGATAAACCACGAGATTAGAGCATTAATTGAATTATTCATCCGTTTTGCTTGCCAGATGCAATAACACTCAAATATTGGTTGCCCGAGTGACAATGCATCATAGATTTGAACTAACACTTGGCACGATCATCATCGTGTTAACGATGGTGCGTTGCACCACGAAAAACAATACTAATGTCTTAAAACAGATGTCCAATCATCCTGCCGCTTCTTCTTGTCAGCGTTTCCTTTCCTCTTCATTTCTTACCTTACCAGTCCAAGTAATTTTCAAAATTCTTCGGTAGCATCACATCTCGAAAGCTTCAATTCTCTTCTGTTCCGGCTTTCTCATTGTCAATGAATCACTATCATACAACGCTGTTCTTCAAACGTACATTCTCAGAAATTTCTACTTCAAATTAATGACAATGTTTAATACCAGTAGACTCCTTTTGGCCTGGAAACCCCACTTTGCCGCACTAGTCCATTTTTATGTCCTCCTTGCTTCGTCCTCCGTGGGTTATTTTGATTCCTAGGCAGCATAATTCCTTAATTTCCTCTACTTTCTGATCACCAATTTTTATGTTAAGTTTCTCGCTTTTCTCATTTCTGCTACTTGTCATAACTTTTGTACTCTTCCGATTTTCTCCCAGTCCATATCCTGTACTCAATGAGAAAAGCAATGTCACTAATGATCGCAAAGTCAATAGTGAATCTTATCAATGATATCATCTTGAACCTTTCTTTTATACTCATTATTGTTTCTCCGATATATAGTTTGAACAATAGGAGCGAAGGACTGCATCCCTGGCTTACACCCTATCTAATCCGAGCAATTCGCTAGTGGTCTTCCAGTTTTACAGTTCTCTCTTGGCTCTTGTACGTAATGTATAATAACCGTTTTTCCCCGTAGCTCGTAACTATTTTGCTCTAAATTTCGAACATCTTACACCGCTTTACATTATCGAACGCTGTGTCTAGGTCGACAAATTCTACGAACATATCTTGATTTTTCTTCAGTCTTGCTTCCAGGAAAAGCTCAAAGTGTGCCTCTCTGGAGCATTCATCTTTCCTAAAGCCCATCTAATCGTCCTCTAACAGATACTCAATTTTCCTTTCCATTCTTCTGTATATTCTTCTTCTCAAATGTTTGGAAGCATAGCCTGTTAAGCTGATTGTACGATGGTTGTCACATATGTCGCTCTCGCCATCTTTGGACTTGTGCGGATGATATTTTCCGAAAGTCTGATGATACCTTACCAGTCTCATAGGTTCTCCATATCTACATGAATATTAGTTTGGTTGTCCAGTAATTCTAGGTGTACCGATGGAACGTTACCTATCCCTTCTGCCTTGCTTCCAGAAGTCCTTTGGAGCTTTTCTAAATTCTGATACAGTATTCCCTAAGCATTTTTTATCGTCTGCAGCTGTTTTTCTATTAAGTCGTCACAAAAGTCCTCCGTATCATAGAAGCATTCAGTGTCATGTTTCCACCTATCCGCTCTCTTCTCTGCGTTTGACAGTCGAGTTCTTATTACACGCTTAATGTTGTCGCTCTCGCTTTTGACTTCACCGAAGGTTGTTTCGATTCTTCTATATGCTGAATCAGTCCTACGGATGATCACTTATTTTTCGATTTCTTCGACCTTTCCTACAGTCATTTCGCCTTGTTTGCCCTGCAGTTCCTACTTATCTCATTCACAAGGCATCTGTGAATCTGCATTCCTGTCTTCGCTGAGTATTTTTGTGCGTCCTTCTTTCCTGTGTTACCCAAGAGTTCTTCCTTGCTAGCTTCCTTGTACCTTTGTCTACCTGCCCAAAGTTTTTTGTAGCCCTCTTTAGATGTGAAGTACTCTCCAAATGAACTGACTAGTGTGGTATTCCTAATCACAGTACCCACACCGTTAGCGAAATTAACACGCGTCTCATCTTTTCCCAGTAATGTACTTCAGTATCCCATTTCCTTCACCACTGATTCTTCCGGACTATTGTCTTAAACTTCAATCCGCTCTTAATCGTAACTAAATTGTGAACTCAATCTGTATCTGCGCGTGGGTACGCCGCAAAGTCCAACACCTGATTTCGGAATCTCTGTCTGGCCATGATGTAACTGAGCTGAGATCTTCCCGTATCTACGGATCTTCTGAATCTACGCCTCCTCCTCTCGTGATTCCGACCGGAATATTCGCTATTACTTCTGAAGTTTATGTGTAGAACTCAGTCTTTCTCTTATGTCATTCATACTACCCTCCTGCAATCCCAAAATTGAAACTACTGTTGTCAAGAGCCAAAACGTTGAGCGAATGGAAACAAGACACACAGCACATATCGTCTGTATACGCACCGCTATACGATATTTTCAGTGCAATACAGATATAAGCTGCTGACAAGAATGATATGCAGAAGAACGGAAACAAAAATTGAGGATGAGCTAGATGACGATTAGTTTCGTTTTAGGAAAGGTAAAGGCACGACAGAGGCAGTTCTAACGTTGCGGTTAATAATGGATGCCAGACTAAAGAAAAACCAAGAAACACTCATAGGATTTGTCGACCTGGAAAAAGCGTTTGACAATGTAAAATGGTGCAAGATGCACGAAATTCTGAGGAAAATAGGGGTAAGCTGTAGGGAGACACGAGTCATATACAATACGACCAACAGCCAAGAGGGAATGATAAGAGTGGATGACCAAGAATGAAGTGCTCGTATTAAAAAGAGTGTAAGACAAAGATGTAGTCTTTCGCCTCTACTGTTCAATCTGTACAACGAGGATGCAATGATGGCAATAAAAGAAAGATTCACGAGCGGAATTAAAATTCAAGGTGAGAGGATATCAATGATACGATTCGCTGATGACATTGCTATCCCGAATGAAAGTGAAGAAGAATTACATGATCTTCTGGAATGAATGAACAGTCTAATGAGTACAGAGTATGGATTGAGAGTAAATCGTAGAAAGACGAAGGTAATGAGAAGTAGTAGAAATGAGAACAGCGAGAAACTTAATACCAGGCAGCAAAATAACTAGGACGGAGCAAAGTGGACATCAAAAGTAGACTAAGCACTGGGAAAAAGAGCATTCCTGCCCAAGCGAAATCAACTAATATCAAATATTGGCATTAATTTGAGGAATACCAAAAAATACCACACGTTATTAATAAAGGAATAAACAACTGTGCAAAAAATAGTGTTTTCAGTGAGTTACAAATTAGCAAATCACCATTAAATACAGGTACAACAGATAACGTTTTAAAAGTAAGACATTGTGATCGGGGCAGGAGGCCTTACACGGCAGGAATGGCAGCGAGTGGAGTGCTTGGGGAAGGCGGATCTGATTAGCTTTCCTCTACTTCTTTTACTATTTACTGCGTTCAACTTGTTACAATTTGTTAAGTTCAACAAGCGGCAATTTTTCTTGCCTGGTGGGCGCTAAGGCCACAGTTACCTGCCCTGGGGGTGTGTGTAAGTAACGACAATATACATTTCCTCTCCTTGCCGCTGCTGTCCGTTAAGGCGTGTAGTTTGGACAGATTTCTTGATTGTAGGCCGTTTGGTCATTCCTCTGCTCTAGTGGTAAAGATTCCTTTCTCGTTCCGGGGGTTCTAACCACAGTATTCTGGACGTAGTGCAGACCGCCGGTTCCGTCTTTGGCGTGTTGTTTCATCGCTGCATTTGGTTTATTGGACGTCAGGTATATTCAGCAAGATTATCATCAGTCATTCGTTCGACAGCCACTAGTCTGAGTTACCATCCTGTAAAGTGAATGCATCTCTTGACTGCCTATCTCATCGCTCGCGAAAGTGTTTGTTGCCGTACGACCTCAGAGGTCCATTCCTGGAGCACCGTCTAGATAAGTTGCTTGTTTTTTTAATTAACTTTTGCTATTGTATTTGCTGTTTAACATCAGGTTTCTACATTTTTTATATTATTGCCGTTCCTGGCGTGTAAGTCCTGAAGCCGTGATTGTGCTCATTTGCTTTAAAATTTTAATTTGGTATTTGTATTTTAGCATTAAGCCTTAAGACCTTATTTAATGTCATTCCTGGCGTTTGATGCCCTCTGCTGTGTTTGTGGCGACTTGCCTTAATATTTCAATACCTGTAAGTTGTAAATTGCATCGAGTTCTTAGACAGTTCTTAATTTCTTACCATTCTTGGAGGGTAAGGCCTTCTTCCCAGATTACACGTGCTTGATTTTAAAACATTATCTGTTGTATTTAATGGTGATTTGCTAAATTGTAACTCACTGAAAACATTATTATTTAGACAGTAGTTTCTTTCTTGATTAATAACGTGTCGTATTTTTTATTTTTTGTTGAGTCATGAATTACTGGTTTAAAATAAATGGGGTGTAATTGTAAAAGGCAACCAATAGTAACTGATTACGGCCCCGTCCACAACCGTAACCGAATCCTGCCTTCCCTCGACTATCACCATGTTTCAGACAGGATGATAGTACGTCTGTTAAGACATGAGGGAATTACTTCCATGGCACTAGAGGGAGCTGTAGAAAGCAAAAACTGTAGAGGAAGATAGAGATTGCAACACATCCAGCAAATACTATAGGACGTAGGCTGCAAGTGTTAATCCGGGATGAAGAGATTACCACAGGAGAGGAATTCGTGGCGGGCTGCATCAAACCAGTGAGAAGAATTATAACAACAAAAAAAAAAGATATAATGATTGCTAGGGCAAAAAAACAAATGGAATGAAATAATCCTGTAACGAGCCGCCACAGGTTGTGGGGACTTATGCGAAATTGTCAGAAGGCGTCCCTGTCCCTGGTTCATCCTGTCTCACAATACCAAATACAGAAAAAAACTTTAAAAAAAGAATTTACTTCGTTTAATTCTGTCTCGGATACTGGATGTTCATAACAATCTTAAAAGACGAAAGTAAATCGCTTCTTGTGCTAGACTCACTCTCCTAGAAAACAGCTGCCAGATAATAAATTTTAGTGTACAAGGGTATGTCAATTATTATCTGCAAAGTAGTTATAAAATTTTATTGTAATGAAAAAGGTATCTTACAAGAGTATCATTTTTCTACATAGTCTCCTTGCGTTTCAACGCACTTGGTCCATTGTTGTAAAAGCTTCCTGATGCCCAAAAGAAGATTCTCGGTTGAGCTGCAAGTCAGGAATGCACTGCTTCTATCACTGCTTCGTCCGAGGCAAATCGACGGTCCCTTAATGACTGTTTGAATGGACCAAACTAGTGATAGTCAGAAGGGGCACGATCGGGACTATATGGAGAATGATCCAGTATTTCAAATTTGAGTTTCTGGAGCGTTTCAGCAGTGTGGGCAGCAGTATGCGGACGGGCATTGTCGTGCAACAACACGCCACCTTTTGACAGCAATCCTTGGCGTTTGCTTCGAATTGCTGGCTTTAGCCTGGCAGTAAGCATCTCACTGTAACGTACACTGTTTATTGTTGTGCCCCTTTCCACATAATGTTCCAGTACTGGACCTCATGCGTCCCAAAAAACCGTAAGCATCAGTTTTCCTGCGGACTGTTGGTTCTTGAACTTTTTCTCGCACGGCGAATTTGGATGTTTTCACTCTATACTCAGTCGTTTACTCTCCGGCCCGTAATGGATCCATGCTTCTTCACCAGTAATGATCCTGTCTAAGAAGTTGTCCTCTTCTTTACTGTAGGGATGCAAATGTTTTCTGCAGATGTCCAAGGGCGTTTGATCATGTAATTGTTTTGGGACCCATCTTGCACAAACTTTATGAAAACCAAGTCTGTTGTGAATGATTTCGTAGGCAGAACCGCGACTAATTTGCAGACGATGTACCACGTCGTCAATAATTAATCGTCTGTCTAAGAAAATCATTTCACGTGAACAGTCAATGGTTTTTTCATTTGTGGCGGTAAGCGATCGTCCGGCTCCTTCATCATACGTAACACTTGTGCGACCATTTTAGAATTTTTCAATCCATTCGTAGACACTCCATTATGGCAAAACACTGTTCCCGTATGAATTTTGGCCCCTGATACGCCTTCCGTCCACAAAAAACGAATCACTGAACTTCTTTGGTGCAAATAGACGGTGGAGCAGCCATGACTAACAGAAATGCAGTGATAACGAAACTAACCTAACAGCTTGAAAATTGCAAAGATATAACAACAAATGAACAAAGCATGCGTGATCAACTTAAAACTACAGTACTACCAAAATAAACAAAAATATAACTAAATTGCGGATAATAATTGACTTGCCCTCGTACTAAGAAGGTTTATCATTTTACTTCACAAATTCTAACTGTGTAGACAAAAAAACTCCAGGTTTTTAAAAGTATCACCTGAATTTACAGGTTACTGACAATATATAGTGGGTTTCAAGTGAAGAAAAATGGTAAGGATATTCGGTCGGATAAATATTGGGTACTATCAACAGCAGTGTAAAATGATGTAATGGGAATAAGAGTGGTAAAGAATGGGAACGAAGGGCAGAGAGTAGGTAACTGTGAACAGTTCAGAACAGCAAACAAAAGCTAAGAACAATAGTGCATTTATACATGCCGATGTCACAGCCAAAAAATTAAGGGGGCTAAGAAAGTAAATAAGCCTATTTAACAGGTAACTCCGTCTGTAAAGAGGGATTTAAATCTAATGATAACGGGCGATTACAGTGTCGTAATGAGGGAGGGAAAGAAAGACAAAGTTACAGGACAATAGATATTAGGTACTAGAAATGAAACAGAAGAAAGACTCCTTGTGGACTGGATTACGTTTGAACTAGTAGCAGCAAATAGGATCTTCACGATTCACATGGAGGGAACGTATATCTCGAAAAAACCTGATGATATAGGATGATACCATGTGGATTACATCATAGTGAGACAAAAATTTCCACCTTCAGGTACTGGATGGTAAGGCGTACCCAAAAGCAGATCCAGACTGAGATCAGAATGTAGTAGTAGGCTGGAGTTTAAAGAATTGTCAGTTAGACGCAATGGGCAAAAAACTGAAGCTCTGAGGTGTGATACTGAATATTTAAGATACTGCAGTAGGTAAACCAGATGAAGAGAAATGCAAACATGTCAAAAGGTTAATGACAGAGGTTGTACAAGGAAATGCAGAACAGATAGGAATGCAGCTGTGTAAGTAATTCAGAAATAAAATCAATAGGAAATCCAAAAAAGTTAAGGCGAAATGTGTGAACGACAATGTGAACGTGTGGAAGAGGAAATGGTAGTCGAAAGTAGAGATTCAGCATGTAGAAATACCAACATCATTTATAGTGAAATTAAAAGCAAATGGTTGAAATTAAATGTGCAAAATGGGAGAAACCGTCTACTGACGCGATAGAAAAAGAAATGGGAATCAATTTGCAAGACAAAGTGATTGAGTTTTATGGTCAGAGTTTGACATGGGTTTAAAAGACTTGCATTCAAGTAAAGTGGAGGGATAGATGACATGAAAAGCAGCCAAAAGACTCGTGAGCCTAACAAAAATCGTTGCTTTAGTCTGAAGGCTAACGTACTGTCTGATCCAGAGACTATTATGAATTATGAGTCCCTTCATAAAGTCCCAGTCCTTTGCCAAGGCAAGTCATGTTAGTGAGATAGGTCTTGACAAGTGTTGGTAAGAATGTGGTAGCCCTAGAGATACAGAAAACAAAATTGTTTAATCAGTAATAAATTTGTGATATAACTGGATTTAAATTGGATTAAAAATCATAAAATATTTTCTTCTAGCTCTATGTGGATAGTTCTAAAAAATTTTATTTCTGAATTTTTCGTAGCTATGACTATACATGTAAGATTTATGGCGCAAAATGTTGAGCACATGCAATACATAATTGGTGCATGAACGTCTTTGCTATTATCTAATGCAAACGTATCACTTTTTTCTTTGCAGATCTTAGAAGTACTGCCATAGCTACTAAAAACGCTCGAGCACAGATTTTCGGAACTCTCTGTATAGGGCTAAGAGAATTTTTTTGTACTTTTAGTATTACATTAAAATTTGTTTTTATTTAATTAATTTTTTCTCATTTTTAAGCTTGGGTGCTAAAAATTTTTCTTTTCCTTCTTCTCTCCTGCGGGAGAGCTTCTGTAAAGTTTGGAAGGTAGGAGACTAGGTACTGGCAGAAGTAAGGTTGTGAGGAGTGGGCGTGAGTCGTGCTTGTGTAGCTCAGTTGGTAGAGCACTTGCCCGCGAAAGGCAAAGGTCCCGAGTTCGAGTCTCGGTCCGGCACACAGTTTTAATCTGCCAGGAAGTTTCAGGTACGAAGTAAATTGTTACTTGGATGTATTGACATACAGTTAGACAGAAAACGGGCTCTTAGATAAACCAGGTAGTATCTACAACGTGGACGAAAGTGGCTACAGTTAAACAAAGAGCATGGGACGTTCGTCGTGGCAAAAGGAAGCAGAGACGTCCATATTGTTACTTCTGATATGACTACTAGCTATCTAAAGAAAAAGAAAGTTCTGAGAAACTTATCAGGATTTTATTACAACTGCCAACCAAAAAGATTCTTCATACACAAAGTCATCGTTCTACTAGACGCGTATGAGGCCCACAATAAGAAAATTAAATCAGCAATATTGTTCCAGATCAAACTCAGTACCACTACGCAAGACGGAATTCCGACCGTGACGTAACAGTTAATCAACGACACAGTTACTCGAGTAAACCTGTGTGAGCACCGTCGGGAACTATGTCTGGTACGCCGATCACTTGAAGACTGTCAGGGGTCGATGTGTCGGTAGATGGCACACTATCAACGGTGCCTAGGCTGCTACAAAGAGAGGCTCGCTCCATATGAATACCTCCCGTGCCTCGGTGCGGGCCTTCATAGTACGATCGCGCTAGGATACATTCCTCACTAAGTTCCGTCACTTGGTGTGTGGAACAAAGTAGATCACGACCTCTGGTGGCACAAATGAGGCCGCCTAGTGGACGGCGATGAGAGTCTGCGTTCACTGTGAAACCGGCAGAGCTAAGCCCTAATCGTTCTGAGACTCGCTTTACACGTACATTCTTTTTTTTTAAACCTCATTTTGTTCTATTGTTTCGTTCTGGCTTCCCGCGCCCGGGTTCCCGGCTTCGATTCCCGGCGGGGTCAGGAATTTTCTCTGCCTCGTGATGACTGGGTGTTGTATGATGTCCTTAGGTTAGTTAGGTTTAAGTAGTTCTAAGTTATAGGGGACTGATGAGCATAGATGTTAAGTCCCATAGTGCTCAGAGCCATTTGAACCATTTTGTTCTATTGTTGTTGACTTTGTTCGTGGCGGGCGTCCGATAACAATCGTTCAGGTTGTTCGTTGATCCGTTCACTCAGTTTTTCATTACAGAGGGTAGCTAAACCCTCCGACCGATCACGCTGAGCTACCGTGCTGGAAAAATGCATCCTCACTGGTGGTAAGTTCCTGTGAGACCAAACTGCTGAGGTCGTCGGTCCCGAGAATTACGCACTACTTAAACTAACTTAAGCCGAGGACAACACACACACCCATGCCAGAGGGAGGACTCGAACGTCCGACTGGAGGAGCCGCACGAACCGTGGCAATGTTCCTTAGACCAGGCGGCTACCCCACGCGGCGGTACATTCCATCGGTGGCCGGTGTTGTTGGCGCTCGGTCTAGACACATATTCCTCCCCCACTACCACAACCCCATATGGCAGGAAAGGGCGCAGCACATCCCGATGTCTTGCGGTTCTACTAGGCCTGCGTCAGCGAGTGGGGCAGAGGGAATGCCCATGGGAGTTGGTGGCGGTGCAGTCATGGACTGTGCGGCTGATCCCGGCGGAGGTTCGAGTCCTCCCTCGGGCATGGGTGGGTGTGTTTATCCTTAGGATGATTTAGGTTAAGCAGTTGAGTCCCATAAGATTTCACACACATCTGAACATCAGTAATAATCATTTCAATCAACCCTTTAATCTCAAAGCTGCGACTGAACACCTGAATGGACTCACTGGTTGATGTTTTGGACATTTGTAAGACATACAGAAATTCAGTACCAGAACTGACCAGGATGAGCCCCAGGTGTGCTGGAAAAACGGCGCTGTGAAATCTATATACACTCCTGGAAATGGAAAAAAGAACACATTGACACCGGTGTGTCAGACCCACCATACTTGCTCCGGACACTGCGAGAGGGCTGTACCAGCAATGATCACACGCACGGCACAGCGGACACACCAGGAACCGCGGTGTTGGCCGTCGAATGGCGCTAGCTGCGCAGCATTTGTGCACCGCCGCCGTCAGTGTCAGCCAGTTTGCCGTGGCATACGGAGCTCCATCGCAGTCTTTAACACTGGTAGCATGCCGCGACAGCGTGGACGTGAACCGTATGTGCAGTTGACGGACTTTGAGCGAGGGCGTATAGTGGGCATGCGGGAGGCCGGGTGGACGTACCGCCGAATTGCTCAACACGTGGGGCGTGAGGTCTCCACAGTACATCGATGTTGTCGCCAGTGGTCGGCGGAAGGTGCACGTGCCCGTCGACCTGGGACCGGACCGCAGCGACGCACGGATGCACGCCAAGACCGTAGGAACCTACGCAGTGCCGTAGGGGACTGCACCGCCACTTCCCAGCAAATTAGGGACACTGTTGCTCCTGGGGTATCGGCGAGGACCATTCGCAACCGTCTCCATGAAGCTGGGCTACGGTCCCGCACACCGTTAGGCCGTCTTCCGCTCACGCCCCAACATCGTGCAGCCCGCCTCCAGTGGTGTCGCGACAGGCGTGAATGGAGGGACGAATGGAGACGTCTCGTCTTCAGCGATGAGAGTCGCTTCTGCCTTGGTGCCAATGATGGTCGTATGCGTGTTTGGCGCCGTGCAGGTGAGCGCCACAATCAGGACTGCATACGACCGAGGCACACAGGGCCAACACCCGGCATCATGGTGTGGGGAGCGATCTCCTACACTGGCCGTACACCACTGGTGATCGTCGAGGGGACACTGAATAGTGCACGGTACATCCAAACCGTCATCGAACCCATCGTTCTACCATTCCTAGACCGGCAAGGGAACTTGCTGTTCCAACAGGACAATGCACGTCCGCATGTATCCCGTGCCACCCAACGTGCTCTAGAAGGTGTAAGTCATCTACCCTGGCCAGCAAGATCACCAGATCTGTCCCCCATTGAGCATGTTTGTGACTGGATGAAGCGTCGTCTCACGCGGTCTGCACGTCCAGCACGAACGCTGGTCCAACTGAGGCGCCAAGTGGAAATGGCATGGCAAGCCGTTCCACAGGACTACATCCAGCATCTCTACGATCGTCTCCATGGGAGAATAGCAGCCTGCATTGCTGCGAAAGGTGGATATACACTGTACTAGTGCCGACATTGTGCATGCTCTGTTGCCTGTGTGTATGTGCCTGTGGTTCTGTCAGTGTGATCATGTGATGTATCTGACCCCAGGAATGTGTCAATAAAGTTTCCCCTTCCTAGGACAATGAATTCACGGTGTTCTTATTTCAATTTCCAGGAGTGTAGAAGGGACCAAGGAGTCAAGGTCAAGACATTGGGCCAAAAAAGAATTGGCGAAAGGGGATGCTCGCCTACTCTGATACATGTGACTAGAAGTGCCCATTGTGGTAATGTCCGTGTCTATGCTCTACCAACAGACCTGTTGGCGGCCCAGTCTCCTTGTAAGCATCACCCCCCAGTGTACCTCACGTAAGAGCAGCGAGGAACTGCTGCCGAAATTCCGTGGGCATGACTACCTGTCGCGCTATACTGGAAGGACACCCTGGAGAGCGAACAACTCGTTTCAGTGGTAGCAGTAAGCTTGCAGCTTCGGGTGGCGGAGATGTCGGTGGTCGGCAGGCCATTCGACATGTGTCCAGTGACGAACTTTGGCTTTGTCCCAGCCGACGATCATGGAGTCCAGCTCTTCTGCTGCAGCTACTAAGTGGATCTTAATCGAATGACAGGTCCTGTCCAAGTGATAAGTAAAAAAGCTAAATGAGCATTAGAGTGGTGAGATGTGGGGTTGTACTAAATGACATAGCTGACTAGACAAGAACAAGTCCCACTGCTGATGGCGGTGAGCGGTTGTTGTAGGAAGAAAAGCGGACATTTCAAAGCGTAGAAGTAGGGATTTATGGTCAGTTAGGGCTGCAAAATTCCTGCCATAGACTTAATCATGGAATTTCCTGATCCCAAATATATTTGCTAACGCTTCTTTTTCAGTTTGACTACAGTTCCTTTGAGCGTTTGACAAAGATTTAGACACATAAGCGACGGTCTCTCCACACCATCCCTGGGACAGGACAGCACCGAGGCCATAATCAGAAGTGACAGCAGCTAAGATCAGAGGTCTGGATGGATCATGTGATGCCAGGCATGTGGAGTAGAGGAAAGCTTTCTTTAGTGGCCACAGTTGTATGGCCAGTGCCTCTTTACATTCTTGTGATTTAGCTTCTGTAGGGTTCGACTATGGCTACTGCGTGAGGAATGAATCTGCAGTAATACTTCACCTGGACCAGTATTGACTTTAATTGCTTGAGGGAGAAGGGAGATGTTAAATGGCATCCGCATATTGGGGCATTAGCCTCTGCCCTGCTGTAGTCAACACATGGCCAAAGTGTTTCATTTGACTGACAAAAAAAAAAAGGCATTTGTCCCTGTTGCCCTTAAGGTTGGCCTTCTGGAACACTGTAAACAGAGAACAAAGATTGTTAGCCCTGTCCTGGGCATCTTTGCCTGCCACCTGAATGTTATCTAAATAATCAGCTGTGCCTGGTACATCAAGTGTTAAATGTTCCAGTAATCGCTGTAAGATTGTGGGTGCGTTGCGACAGCAAACGGTATCCGATTATATTGAAACGTGCCAAATTGTGTATAAATGACGAGAACTTACCAGGAGTCGGCATCCAACGTTACTGCAGATAGATATGCTTCGGGTCAATTTTGGCAAGAAGCCAACTGAGAGAGAATGTCGTCGACTTTGGGAATGAGGTGTAGCCCGTATGCTTGAAATCGACACAAACGCACACACAATTAGGTTTTTCAATGACAACAATCGGACAGGCTGATTGACTGTGAGACACTGAAAAGAAAACATAAGCATCCTGAAACCATTGTAGTTCCCGACTGACAGTGAGCCACTGACGAGTTGACGTAAGCATCCCAAACGCATTATAGCTCCTGGCAGAGTGCATACCTTAGGGCGCAGGGTACGTTGTGATCCTTAATGAAGTTAGGTGCACCCATGGGAAGGAGGGACACATGGGCTTCAAATACAACGACACCCACATTGGATGCCTCGAAGTCAGGGCCAAACTGTCTCATCAATTCTTGTAAGCAGGAATTATCCATGCTTACCATACGGGAAGTATAGACCTCTAGGCCCAAACCACTAAAAACATCCATGCCTAAGAGACTGCTGACACCAGGAGAATTGATGAGCAGAATATGAACCGACACTGAATTAGGGTTGTACTGGACCGAAGCAGAAAACTGGTCTATTATCGGAATAATGGAATAAGGTCGCTGCTATGAAAGCTTAGAGGATTCAAATGCGTGTAAGGACAGGGCCCTACCCAAACATATGGCTCCCAATAAATGATAGTTACAGACGAGCCGGTATCGACCTTCAAATCGAGGGGAACACTTCCTTGTGCGGAAAGCTCTCTGAGGAGGGAAAAATTGGCCGAATTGGAGGAATGGCTTATCAAGCTGATGAAAGAAGTTTGTTCTCGCGGTACGTAATCTATTGTAATAGTATTAATCTTACACGTTAGCGTTTAATTTATACTGAGTCTCTTAAAACATGAGGGTCTTCACAGCATTTTAAAGAAGCGTTCATCGGTTGTAATTAGAGAAATCACCCACATTGCACCTTCCATTCCAGTGGAAGATATTACAGTCAGACTAGAAACCGTGGAATATGGATTTTACGTAAACGCCTCAAATTAGATAATATGCCCACCATCTTGTCGCCTAAAACCGATATCTCAATGAAAAGGGTTTGAAGGCATGACAGAGGTATGACGTACTGCAATATTACGAGAGCCTCCATTACCCATCTGCAAAGCGAACTGCCGACGGTCAGCAAAGCAAGGTTGGCTACAGAAGTGACGATAGGCATCTTCAGCTGAGATTCCGTGTTCCCTGGACCAAATTATTTTGTTTTTGTGTCATCAGTTTCTGACTGGTTTGATGCGTCGCGCCACTAATTCCACTCCTGTGACTACCTCCTCATCTCAGAGTAGCACTGTCAACCTTCGTCCGCAATTATTTGCTGGACATGTACCAATTTCTGTCTGCCTCTACAGTTTTTGCCCTCTACAGCTCCCTCTAGTACCATGGAAGACGTTTCCGATTGTTTTAACAAATGTCCTATCATCCTGTCGCTTCTCCTTAGCACTGTTCCCCATGTATTCCTTTTCTCTCCGCTTCTGCGCGGAACCTCCTCATTCTATATCAGTCCACCCAATTTTCAACATTTGTTTGTAGCAGCACATATTAAATGCTTCGATTCTCTTCTGTTCCGGTTTTCCCACAGCCCATGATGGTCTACCATGCAATGCTGTACTCCAGACGTCCATTGTCAGAAATTTGTTCCTCAAATTAAGGCCGATATTTGTTACTAGTACAATTCTCTTGGCCAGGAATGCCATTTTGCCATTGCTAGTCTCCTTTAATGTCCTGTTTGCTCCGTTCGTAATTGATTATCTTACTGCCTAGGTAGCAGGTTTCATTAACTTCATCTTCTTCGTCATCATCAAGCCTTATGTTAAGTTTCTCGTTGTTCACATTTCTGCTGCTTTTCATTACTTTCGTATTTCTTCAAATTTACTCCTAATTCGTATTCTGTGCTTATTAGACTGTTCATTACATTCAGCAGTACATTTAATTCTTGACTTTCACTTGGGATGGAAATGTCATCAGGAATCGTATCACTGATAACCTTTCACCTTCAATTTAAATTCCACTCCTGAACCTTTCCTTTATTTACATCGTTGCTTCTTCGATGTACAGATGGAGCATGAGGGGCGCAAGACTACATCCATGTCTTACACCCTTTTCAATCCGAGGACTTCGTTCTTGGTCATTAACTTGTATTATTACCTCTTGGCTCTTGTAAATGTTTTATATTACCCGTCTATCCCTATAGCTTACACCTATTTTTCTCAGAATATCGAGTATCTTGCACCATTTTACATTGTCGAACGCTTTTTCCATGTCGACAAATCCGAAGAACGTATTTTGGTTTTTCTTTTGACTTGGTTCCATTATTAACTGCAACGTCAGGATTTCCTTTCTGGTGCCTTTATCTTTCCTTAATCCAAACTGATCCGCATCCAGTACATCCGCAACTTTCTTTTCCATTATTCTGTATGTTATTCTTGTGAGCAACTTGGATGCGTGAGCTACTAAGCTTTTGTGCAATAATTCTCACACTTTTCAGCTCTTGCAGTCTTCGAAATTGTGTGGATGACATTTCCCCGAAAATCAGATGTCAGACCCATACATTGTACAAACCAACGTAAATAGTCTTTTGGTTGCCTCTTCCTCCCAATGATTTTTGTAAATCCTGATGGATTGTTATCTATCTCTTCTGCCTTATTTGATATTAAGCCTTCCAAAGCTCTTTTAAATTCTGATTCTTATACTAAATCCCCTACCTCTTTTAATTCGACTCCTGTTTCTTCTTCTATAACATCAAACGAACCTTCCCCCTCATAAGGGATTTAAATGTATTGTTTTCACCTATGCGCTCTCTCCTCTCCATTTAACAGTGGTATTCCCGTTGCACTCTTAATGTTACCACCCTTGCTGTTAATGTCACCGAAGGTTGTTTTGAATTTCTTGTATGCTGCGTGTGTTCTTCCGACAATAATTTATTTTTTGATTTTTTCACGTTTTTCATGCAGCCGTTTCGACTTATCTGCCCTGCAATTCCTATGTATTTCATTCCTCAGCAAGTTTTATTTCTCTATTCCTGAGTTTCTCGGAACATTTTTGTACTTTCTTCTTTCATCGATCGGCTAAAGTATTTCTTCTGTTACCCGTGGTTTCAGCGCAATTACCTCTTTTGTATCTATGTTTTTCTTTCTAACTTCTGTGATTGCCCTTTTTAGAAAAGGCCATTCGTCTTCAAATGTACTGCCTACTGAGTTATTCCTTATTGCTGTATCTATATCTTTAGAGAACGTCAAGCGTATCTCGTCATTCCTTAGAACTTACGTATCCCGCTTCTTTGCGTATTGTTTCTACCTGACTAATGCCTTCAACTTCAGCCTACCCTTCATCACTACTATATTGTGATCTGAGTCTATAACTGCTACTGGTTACGCCTTATAGTCCAGTAGCTGATTTCGGATTCCCTGTCTGACCATGACGTAAATTATAGCCGAATATGTAGGAATGCTTTATCAGATCGCCCAGTTTGGTATGTGAGCGAACTTCGTGGAGCTCTGAAATTCAATGAAAAAGTCAAAATAATTTAAACAGCAGCACATTTTAATAGGCTTTCTAATTCACAGTAGGTTTCACATTAATACTGATTTGTAAAACAGAATATTATATAGTTTTTTATATTTCCAGTCACGCAAAAAGCATTATGGTGAATTAGGCACGAACGAACCTCGAAGAGGCATATTTTCATCAAAATGCACAAAACGTCCACTACCATCGATAGCAAAGAAATTTTCTTTATAGGCAAATGTTACTGAGAGTCCTATTCCAGCAGATGAGATGGAGACGTACTTGAATCAAAACTGAAGAATGGAAGCAGATGTGGCTACTTACTGGAGAAACGAACAGGTAAAATTTTCCGACTCTTAAGAAGCTCACAAGGAAACTATTGTATAACCAAACAATTAGCTTAGCTTCTAAAGGAGATTTTAGTACCGCCGGTTCATTTTGAATGCAAGACATTCACTTTTATACCCGCATTATGTTTATTTCCTTCTGTACCAGAGACAAATGAGTAAAAACGTATGATGAAACTCTTTTCACACATTAAGATTCGTTTCCGTTGTTTGTACCCTTGAAAAAGTTTTCGTTTATCAGACATTTTGCGTACGTATGATTTAATAAATTTATTTAAGGATTTTTTTATTTGTTGAAGGAAAACAAAGTACAGTTTGTTAACAAATTGTTATTGAGCATTCGTAAAGATACTGGTAGTTTTGTGTCAGCTACAGTTCATCCTGTTCTGAGCTAATAGTTAGGAAAATATTATTTTATTCACAGCCGTCTTGAACGCATTTGTTACATATGTTATTGTGAAAGACGGCCACTTCAGTTTAATAAAACAGTTGACAACGCTGTTTATACAACTAGCTTATGTTTTCTAGTGGGCACTTTAGACCGACAACTTTCAGCACTACGGCGAGACTGCACCAGGTGACGTTCATTCACGTTTTCTTTGCTGTTATGTAGAACTGTGTCGCTTTCGCGTTGTATTTTACATTCTAACTTTGCGTGGAAGACATTAGGCATTTGTTCTCGCTTTTTATCTCATCAGACCATGTGGTGGTGGGGATCCATTTCTATCAGTCTGTAAATAACGTAGTGTTTTCTTTCCTTTTTTTAAATATTGTTGGGCAATGATTTTCAGCGGGATTGTTAAACGATTATGCTCGATACTTATATTTCTCCGTAGTAAGTAATCTTAACGATATTGTCTTGCGAAATATTTTGCTGAATTTGGCATACGTTTGCTCTTCGCAGATTTATTGTCCTCCACCTCTTCCACTGTTCACGAATCCCACTACCTGCCTCTTACCTCGATATGTGAACATTTAAGACTGGTTTCATAAACCGTGCTCCATTCATTTGCATTACAATCAGTGCAGATTACGATCTATACACCAGCAGCCGTTTGAACTTATCGTATCTTCGGCAACATCTTTACAGCAATTCTGGTAATGGTATGTATAGGTCCAAGACATACTGTCTGAACAACTTAACAACGCTCCAGCAACCACAGATGACGTCGAACAAGAATGGACCACATTAAAGAACATCATCAAAGAAACTGCTGAGAATGTTGTTGGTTTTAGTGCACGGAAAAGAAGTGACTGGTTTGATGACAAGCATGGAGAAATCCAAGCCATCATCAATGCAAAGCGGGATGCTTACCTATCCCTTGCTCAAGATCCGTCCTGCGCAGAAAAGAAAGCACACTTTCAAGAACTCAAGCAGAAATGTCAAAGTGAAATACGAGTAATCAAGAACAAATGGTGGTAACAGAAAGCCACAGAACTCCAAAATCTTTCCGATGTAAGGAACCTGCGTGGCTTCTACGCTGGTATTAAAGAGCTGTATGGACCTATCCGCTCCTCATCAGGAACACTGAAAGCTGCTGACAACTCCACCATTCTTACTGAAAGTCAGGACATCTTAAATCGTTGGAAAGAGCACTTCAGCTCACTGTTAAACCGCCCTTCTACTGCCGCTGGAGATTTTCTCAAAAATGTCCCACATCACCCTCCAAAACCCTGGATCGATGATCCTCCAACTTTTCAACAATTTTGCAAGGCACTCAAGAGTGTGAAACCTGGGAAAGCTCCTGGACCTGACAGCATCCCGATGGAGTTTATTGAGGGTGGTGGTTTGCCTCTAAAAACTGGACTCTTCTCACTCATTCTACTAATGTGGGAAACCCGCAAGGTACCAGCTGACTTGAAGAACTCCACAATTGTCACCATCTTCAAGAAGGGCGACAGAAGCGTCTGTGGTAACTACCGAGGAATATCTCTACTCTCTGTCACTGGCAAAATTTTTGCAAGAATCCTTTTGAATCGCCTCCAGACACTTTCAGAGACTATACTACCCGAGTCTCAATACGGGTTTCGACCTTCAAGAGGGACAATTTTTTTTTATTTTTTTTTATGGGACTTAACATCCGTGGTCATCGGTCCCCTAGAACTTGGAGCTACTTAAACCTAACTAAGCTAAGGACATCACACACATCCATGCCCGAGGCAGGATTCGAACCCGCAACCGTAGCGGTCACGCGGTTCCAGACTGAAGCGCCTAGATCCGCACGGCCACACCGGCCGGCGAGGGACAGTTGACATGATTTTCTGTGCACGACAACTACAGGAGAAGTGTAAAGAACAGCAAAAGCCTTTACTACTTGTTTTCTATGATGAAGAAAAGGCCTTTGATACAGTTCCCAGAGAAGCCATGTGGATGGTCTTAAAACGCTTCGGCTGCCCTGAACATTTTGTTGACCTGATTGAAGCTCTCCACGATGATATGACTGGACAAATCCTCTGCCAAAGTGAGACGACTGGTGAATCCCCAATAACAAGTGGGCTGAAACAAGGATGCGTTCTTGCACCAACATTATTTGCATTGTATCTTGCAGCTATGCTTTACGAGACAACCGTAAACAATGCAGGAATAGAACTAAAGTACAGGTTTGATGGAGGATTATTCAACCAGTCCAGATTCCATTCAAAAAGGTTCACCAGTACCACTCGTGTGACAGAGCTGCAGTATGCTGATGACAATGTTTCTCCAGCTCATTCACCTGCAGAGTTGCAGCTGTCAGTTGATTCCTTCAGCAGGGCGTACGAACTATTTGGTCTCTCCATCAATATTCCAAAGACAAAGGTGATGGCGCAGCCAACTCTTGGCTCCTCCGTTCCTGACTTCAGCATATCCATTTATGATACACCCTTGGAACAAGTGGACCATTTCCTCTACCTGGGAAGCATACTGTCATATAACTGCTCATCTGGAAAAGATGTGGGGAATAGATTACGTGCGCCCATGTAGCATTTGGACGTCTTACAAAGCGTATCTTCCTGAATAAAGACCTAACACTGTACACCAAATTGATGGTGTACAAAGCTGTAGTCATTTCCACCCTGCTATATGGTTGCGAAACCTGGACGTTATATCGCTGTGATCTGAAGAAACTAGAATGCTTCAACTAACAGAAGCTAAGATATATCATGAACCTGAAATGGGATGACTTCATATCCAACATGGCTATTCTTGAGAAAGCAAAAATGTATAGCATGGAAGCTCTTATCGTTGGGCATCAACTCAGATGGGTCGGACATGTCCAGCGGATGAAAAATGGCAGACTTCCACGCCAAATGCTGTACAGAGAAGTGAGCACAGGTAAAAGGCCACGAGGTGCCCCTCTTAAACGTTATAAGGATCAGTACAAGAAAAATCTGAAAAACTTGAACATCGATCCGAGTAGTTCGTCCACAATAGCAGAAGACCGAAGTCGCTGGCGCTCAGTTACCTCAAATGCTCTTCAAAATTTTGAACTGGAACGTCGAAGAATGGAGAATGACAAACGCCAGAGACGTAAACTCCTCCAGGCTCAGCCACGTCCTCCACCTCCCATCAGCTGTAATGTCTGTGGCCGCCTGTTCCACGCTAGGATTGGATTGCTAAGCCATCAACGACACTTCCACGCCTGAACCGTGACAAAGGAAATCTCAGGAGAGAAATGAAAACTCGGATACGAGTATCAGCCGACGATGTATAGGTCGCACAGGATACGATGGGCGATGGACAGTTACCAATTTTCGTCCCAAGAGCTGGGAGAGTTCATTCGTTTGTTCAGAGTGGGAGGCCGATAGCCCTCCAGCATTAGACAAATCCCCTACAGCACTCTCAGTGACCGCCCGCCCGGCAAATCCCCCCTCCCCCCAGTGCCACTCTTCCCACGCATCGCCAGCCAACTGCTCTTCTAGTGGCCACGACATTTTGCGCGCACTATAAGTGCAGTATTTCGAGACACCCGGCGGCAAAGATGGCGTCGTCGAAACCTACTTCTTCCACTACACGAGGTACCAGTTTTTCTGGTTATTAGTTAGGCAACAAATGACAATCACATTTCTCCCGCACAAACTGAGCCTTTAAGTGCCAATTCATTAGACATTGAGGCAGTATAGCAGGGTGTTTGTAATCAATGTTCTAATTAAAACCACGGTTTCGTTACTTCGGAGTGACTCCTCCTTGCTTTGGTTGCACTTTGCGATAGCTTTGTCACCACAGGAGCTATATATTAGTGTTCAGATTGCGTTCTTTTTGGATCATGTTCAGTGTCTGAGGGTGTATTTGAAGTCAAGGTTAATAATCATGTATGAACACTTGTAATATCACTTGAATTCGCGCAACAGGGACAATAAGACAACGAAGAAACGAGAACAATATTTTTGTCGACGTGTGTCCGTTTACGCTTGTAGTACTGACAGGCATGTCTGAAGGAACAGATACTGTTGTCCGGTTAGTTTGGGGAGCGTGCAAGAATAGCCGAAGCAATCAGTTCGTGTCGGCGGATGAATGGTGTGAACGCAGCTGTTTACTTCCTCACCGCGGCGTTTGCCTCGCGGTTGTTTACTTCACAGTGGTATTCGCGCGCGCTACGATCAGCGAAAGAATGGCCAATTCTCACCATAAAACCGCATTCAAGTTGACCTTTTCGAACGAATATGCACGATGCACTTGCCATCAAACAGTTCCTACATTACGAAGTGAAGATCCCTCGTGATCAGAATACACCTGTACAATATTAGTAGTGTGGCTAACGTCAAACTGACAAACGGGGCAGCTTGCGACAAGCTGTTAGAACCAACGAAAGAAGACCTCAAATTCCGACATTCGAAGGGCCACGTCAGCCCAGTAATTGCTGAACATATGGGTTTTGGATTATGCACGATCTGTATCTTCGAACTTCCGTTAGAAATGCCAACAGAAGTCATGATGGGACAGTGCGCCCTTATGGAACAGTACTCGACCATTTAGCAGAGAAATCGCCAGACTTCATAACACACCCAATTTTGAACGGAGTGCGGCAGGTTCGCATTTAGCTAAGGAAACATGTCCCATCCTATGTCTCCATTGTCGGTTGCGGGGCCATAGTTACACGCGATGGGCAGCCAACGACCTGTTCTGCATACGGTAAAGGACATATGCATAATGCATGCTTCCAATGCAGAATTACACAACCGTGGACTCCCCTTCCATACATCTATAAGGCAGTACTCAGACATGATGCCTTTCAGACGCCTGCACAGCAACTTCCACACGATCTTTCACAACCTGCAGGGACCGAAGGATACGAGGCCGACCGTCTAAAACAAAAACCGGTCCCTCCCCCGGAGATCCCGGTGCCGTATGGAGATCTTGACAGATGTTGTGGCTCTCCAGGTCATGGTTGTGCCTGCTGCTACCTCCGTTCCTGAATGTCGCGACTCCAAGTCGTCCACCGACTCTGAACCACATCCGCTCAAACAAAAGGTCACCAAAACAACCCAAGAAGAGGAAGACATTGACGGCAAAGTCGATGCCGTTCTTCCAGGATGAAACCGTCTCAACACACCAAATGATTCCCAGGACGAGATCACAAGCGCAGTTGCCAGTACTCATCCCCGTCATGAGCAGGACATTTTGCTGAGTGACTCCAGGACACAGCAACGCCCTGAAGACCCCAACGGCGACGTTCCACACGTCCCCAGCGCTGACACTGATGCGAACGGCTCTTCCTACATCAGCTCTGACACGACTTTACTGCCCCTGTCCGTGGGCGGAACACGTTGTTCCTGAACCTCCACCAGACGAAAGAACTTCACAGGCCGCCCCGGTGAACCGGGCTTGATAAGGAGAAGGACGATGCTTAAGACCCTACTACATTCGTTCTTCGCGATGTGATCGCGCCCGGCAGTATTCTGCCGCTGCAGGCATTGAGAATTTCCATCACCAATTTAAACATGATCGGTTCTTATGTTAAATTCAATTGTTACGTGATGCGATACGAAGCGGACGTTGACATAGCCCTGTTACAAGAGCTTCGGCTAGAGACTTGTTCCGATTTTTATGTTTATCCTGTACACCTCACCCTCGCGACCAAC
Source organism: Schistocerca serialis cubense (assembly GCF_023864345.2). Taxonomy (NCBI): domain Eukaryota; kingdom Metazoa; phylum Arthropoda; class Insecta; order Orthoptera; family Acrididae; genus Schistocerca; species Schistocerca serialis. The sequence continues at coordinate 815,961,336 of NC_064641.1, read as the reverse complement.
AGAGGTAGTGGGTCAGCGATTATCGTGCTCTGCAGCATTGCAGTGGAAGACGTCACTTACTTGCAGGCAGTTAGGGACGTAGCACTAACAGTACACAGGAGCGGACTAGGGACTGTCTATGCGCCATCCGGCACAGATCAACGACGAGAGCACTTTATTCTGAAACTGTAATGCCGCTTTTTTTGGGACGGTTTGAGCACCTAATTATCGGCTGACGTTTTATCTGTGTTCTCCCGAGGAAGGACCAGCATCAAAATTTTACCACCGGTTCCGAACTCCGTTACTTATATCGTCCAGTCTGTCTCGCAGACACGTATGAGGTGGTACATGGCGATCTCCTGTGATGTACAAAAGTCACGAGCCACTCAGATAGTCCATTACATCTCGTCTACATGACTTTCTCTTTCGCTTCTGACGTCCTATGTGGCTTTCGACCTTCTCACACCATAGTGTTTATGTTTGTACGAACCGACTCCGACGACAAACATATTGGTGCAGTCAGGGTCTATGGAAAACTAACGTTGCCTACTTACAGGAACTGAAATGTCGACGAATGGTCACGACAACAAGGGAAACCTGCAAAAGACTCATCACACAATACTCTTCCACGCTTCTGTGGTGGTTACAATGTTAAAACCATCCCTACGCCGCGCGTTTGTCCAGGAACGAATGCGTTATCACCGAGATGCGACCGAATTTTATTATATGAAACGCCGGGACCATATGGAATACCCGCCATCCCCGGAACGTCAGGTCGAAGTCCACCGCGTCAAGACCACGATATTGGCCCTTACTCGGCGCTGCTTGGAAAGCTTAGTTGTCCGAGCTCGATACCAACACAGCATCACAGGAGAAATGCCCTCAATGCATCATGTAGTCGCTGATCTCGGACGCTGTCGACAAGCGTTGATCCGTTCTTTAAGCTTTCGTGACGGCCGACGGGTGGTATCTCAGGTGGACAACGCAGCAGCCTTCGAAGCTTACTATCGTCACTTTTATCGTGAAGAAGATCCCAACGTTCAAGCACTTATAGATATACTACAGACGGTCCATCGTACCCTTGGTGGCCAGGTGACAGACTCCCTTTTAGTAAACATCTCCACTGAAGACATCACTAATGCGCTGATCAAGGGGACTCTCACCCGATCGCCAGGAGCAGACGGCTTGTCGTTAAAATTTTATAGTACCTTCAAGGACTTAATGTTGCCGCGATGGATTGAAATGTATCAGGAACTGCTGTCTCCTGTGACGTTTCCACCATCGGGTTTTCTGGAAGGTCTAATTATACTGGTGCTCAAGCTCCCTAGAGGCACGTAACCTGACAGCTATTAGCCAATCAGATTTTTTTCACGAACCTCCTCGCGATGCTTCTCAGACGAGTCCTGCATAAGGCCCTATCCCCTGCAGAGACATGCCTATTTACAATCAACGCCATGCCATTACGGAGAGGTCATCGCTATCGAAATAGTCTGTCGACTGCAGGGAGCCAGTACTTCCGTCGACTTCGATAAGGCATTCGATCGCGTGAACCACACCCTCTTTGTGACGGTGATGAAGTGGGCGGTTTTCCCAGCTGCCTTCGTTGTCTTCACCATGTTCCTACTTCGTGACGCTTCGTCGAGGGTGATGATCAATGGACGGATGATGACACCAATATCGATCGCACGGTCGGTACTACAGGATTACCCCTATCAACGATCATGTACGTCATCGCACTATAACTGCTTCTCTGCAGCCTGCAACGGCTTTTATCACGGATCTCCCTGAGAGAACACACATTCAAATGCTGCCCCTACGCAGACGACCTCGGTGTCCAATGAGAAGGTTCAAGAGGCAACACTGTGGATCGAACAATACGGGGACAGTACAGGCAGCTAAACGAATGTCGCCAAATCCTGCGCGATTGAAGGAAGAGGACTCCCTGATGAAAGTGTGGCTCCGTCCAGGACCATTGCGCTGCCTAGGAACCGTTTTCATTTGAGACAACTGCCGCAACAGTCAGGATCTTCTTCAGAAAATGATGACTGACGTTCGAAGTCAGTTATTGCGAGCAATGGGCATGTTAAAAAAGGTGCAGCTTAATACCATTTATATAGCTCCCCGCATAACACACGTCGCACAAATTTTACCCACATTTAGGCATGGCGCATCGGATCCAAGCGATCTTTGGTTATTTTGTCAATACTGATACTTACTCAAGGTCACGTGTGACCCCCTCACACTGCCCAAGCGAAGGAGGGTCTCGGCCTAGTCAGTGTCCATGCGCATGCTACAGCTCTGTACGTATGCACAGTGTTGAAGTTATGGAACCACAGTCTCTATCACTGGATTTTTGGTCGACGAACTCTCACTAGGGCTCCCACTACGAGGGGTATTTATCACCTCTTATTGCGGACTCACACGGGAATGCTGTCGGAGAACATCACCCAAAGGTAGGTGACCGGCGCGCAGAACATCAACCACACCTCATCACGGAAAAGAGCGCTATCTGGTACATCGTCTTTACAGGTAAATACCCGACTCCACACAAACTCGACGCCATCGCTCTGGCGGACAGCCCCATCTGCCTTGTGTGTATTGTAGAGGACACAGACCGTCTCGTCTGCGGCCTGGCGGCGGACGTATAGTTCCTTATCCAGCAGATACTGGCCCTTCATCTTCGAGTGCCGACGCACATGCTCGTCCCCAATATGCTCCCGTGTCCCATGACCATCAAAGGATCAGCGTTCGCTTTCCAAAGGCATGTCTCCAATCGGCCTCTTCAAAACGAGTTCAATCAGCTGTTGTTACCTGGGGGCGTGGATTACGCCACATTTTGCGGTCGGAAACAACATCTCGCAGAACGATGAGCAGCAAGAAAATGTGCGACACTGTGACACCTCCCGGACGATGTAACCATACTCTAAGGACATAGTGGAACTATAGCCCCATTGAACGAGATCTGACCCGTTTGGAATGTGATGTGGCTGGAACTTGCTCTCCGGTGTACAGGGAGGAACCATTGCGGATGGTTCTAAACTATTGGACGAAATCTGAACGTGATCCGAAGCAACAAAGCGTGTTTATTCTTTTGCAGCCCTTCTGTTTCGCGACTTCCTGTGGCGTGGTCAAGGATGGGTATAACATTGACATGGTCGTGGGTAAACCGCAAAGACCCCGCCCTAAATCGGCAACACTCACCTGGCAATCGTCTTTGAGCACGTTGCATAATTACAACTTTCTTAAATACACACACAACCGGTTTCAGCCTTTATATCAGGGCATTATCAAGTGTATCGGAAAGTTATGTCGTATAGGCAATATGCTCAACAAAGGTGCTTGGGTGGCACCAAGAATTGACGAACTTGGGGATTTTAGAGGGACACTTTGCCGTTTTATTCACGCACACGTCAATGTTGCACCACTGTGTAATCACGCCACAGGGGGGAGGGCGAAACAGTAGGGCTAAAAAAACAAAAACACACTTTCTTGCTTCGGATCACTACTGGTTCCACCCTGTGTAAAAGAAACAAAAATCGTCCGAGTAGGCCTTCAAGGTTCAGCTGTACCGACCGGCCGCAGTGTCATCGTCAGCCCTTAGGCGTCACCAGATGCGGATAAGGAGGGGTATGTGGCCAGCACATCGTTATCAAGACTTAGAATGAAGTACTAATGTAACGACTGAATTCACGACACCCACAGTTTATGGCTGTATATGACATTTTCGTTTCTTTGGAGAGATGGATTTGATGACTTTTTTTGTACACACTTAACACATCTTAATGTTTCATTAATTTATTACACTTGTGTCACTTGGATCAATATTCCTGGATGTTTACAAATTCACAACATTATATAATCATGGCACAAATATGGCCGTAGATGAGCTGTGCTTCCCATGGATGTTAAACAATCTATCCGAGAGAACTTTCAAAATTGGATAAAATTATAGATTAATGCGGTAGTGCTAGTTCTTTCCTATTTAAAGCACAAAATGACTACAACAAAGTTACCTCGTCAAAAAAATGCAAATAATAAGCAATGCCGTTTGTCACGGATCTGATACATGCGCGGAAAGAACAAAAAGTTACATGTAACAATTTATTTACGTCCTACCAGTTGGGTCAAGAATCTGTTGATGCACTGAGAATACTTCCAGTCTCTCCTTACACTGAAGTTAGAAAAGATGCTGCCACGAAATGAACAATTCCGCGGCCTCTCATAGAAAAATAAAAACAGCAAATTCTTCGACACCAAGCTCCAGTGGTGGCAATGGAAAGCTTCTAACTTTCCAGATACAAATTCTGTCCACCGTCTTGTAGGAAGAAAACCTCTATGAGGTTCTCAAATTGCAATAAACATGTTTGTAAAGCCCAAGTTAAATACCATTGCCAAAATTGGGGGATGTAGTAAGTTTTCTGTACAGATGTTTCATTGAGGCAGCTACGAATTAAGAAATTATAGCTATTGCAGTTTCCCTTTATGTTAAGAATTCTATTTTGTTCAGTTTCAAAATAAGTACATCGAATTTCTTTTATTTCGCGTCAGTGATATGATTAACTTCTCATTCTGTAACATTTATTTTATGGCAAATACTGCCCTAATCTGTATAGTACATGGACCTGAGAATTAACGTTCTAGCCTACTGTAATCGCAGCTTTGTATATAAGTTACCTACCAATTTTCTGTTTCGATCGTCTCCAAAAGAAGTGACACATCAATTGCTCTACACTCATTTGAGAGCCAGTTTCTCCAGATTAGGTGCTTGAGATAAATTTCTGTGGTTTTCGTACATGATTATCTGCTTTTAATGCTGAAACTTCGTTTATTTTGTTGCAAATAAAACTAAAATTCAAATTATAACAGTTTTCAATGGCCTTAATACTACTAGCGTTATTATGACCCGAAAGGGAGTGTCTTTACAGCATTTTAAGGAAAAAAGCAGCGTTAACTATGACGAAGCTAAAACCATCCATGAAAGACAGTGTATTATAAGGAGTTCCATATTATTGTTTAATGTATCTGCACAAGAAGGATGTATGGAAAATTAGAGTTCAACGTTTCGTGGACAACGACATTAGTGGCTAGCACAGGAGCGAGCTGGCGAATGATGTGGAAGGAAATCAGTTGTGCCCTTTTCGAAGGAAGTATCTCGGCATTTGCCTTAAGTGAATTAGGGAAGTTACAGAAAACGTAAATCAGGATGACAGGACGGGAATCCCAACTATCGTCTCCCAGACGGCAAGTCAATGTGCTGTCCACTTCGCTATACCGTTCGGTCAACACCATGAAGGCAATACAACATTTGCCTTTTAGTCTCAACCAACTTTTCACATACCTGTCGCGTAACTACTATCCATCTTGGAGTAAAGACAGCACCGCAATGACGAAATATATAACAGCCTTTTAGCTGCTGCATTATGTATTGCTGCTATTTCCAGCGATATCCACCAGTGATCCGTAGGCCTGTGTGTAAACTCTAGCGTGGCCTGTCTCTCAGAGGGGGCCAAGTAATTGAGTTCGTTACAAAGATAGACCGGGGGTCGATGCGATCCGTGATCCGCTTCCTAAAAGGCCGCACCTCCGGGATTTCCGCCGTTTCCCAATAAGCAACGGCCTCGGCCGCCGTGCCACAATTTTAATTAACTTCGCTCGACCGGCGCCCAGTTTGTTAGCGGGGTCGAAGGCAGTGGCTGCGATTGGATCACAAATTGTCCTGTCGGAACCAACCTGGGAACGGCAGGTAAACCACTCGCTTAATGGCCTATGCCTTCTTGAACTTCGGTTTCGTTTATAGCAACATTTAACGAAATACGAAGCCAGTGGGACAAAAGGTTTACATTGAAACTTCCCCTTTCAACAATTTTACATAACTGTGCTTAACCTGACACACAATATTTTTAGCGCAACGCAATCTGACTTTCAAAATTCCCTACAAATGAATGGCCCTGACTAACATTAAACTATACCTTTCACAAATCACTTACCTCACAAAAATCTTCGCTGCTCAAGCTATTGCAATACAGCGAGCGCCACTACTGCCAGCTAAATAAAAGATTCAAGCTATGGATGGCACTAACTACTGATAGGGATAGTTAGCAAATGAAAGATATTAATAGAGAACAAACAATGTATTTACCTTGATATCATCATGTATAAATATAGCAGTTCATGACAAATTTCAAAACTCAGCCAGCTCTCTCCCCACATCCACCACTGCTGGCGGCTCACCTCCAACTGCGCAACGCTACGCGCTGTTCACATCCAGCTGCTGCTGCCCAACACTACAATGGCAGACAACAATGCAAACTAGCCACAGACTGCACACAGCACAGCCAGTGATTTTCATATTGAGCGCTACGTAACGTTGCCAATAAGAAAACATAAACAGCCTACTTACATAGAGAAAACATAGACAGCCTACTTACATAGCCCCCATGCTCCCCACAAAAAATTTTACAAATTGGGTTGGGCAGTGGCCAATACAGATTTGAAAAAATTTTTCATAATTACAACAACAAAGAAATCAAATGCACACACTTATTGATATTATGTTGGTCAAAAGCTAAAATTTTCTCACAGTCTATAAAGATAGTCCTGATTCATCACAGTAAAATAGCAGTGTTTTTCTCAAAGTCTGAGCAGTAAAAGAAAATGCACACAGAAGTAGTGGATTTCCATGCTGTCTTGAAGAAGTAGTGTTGTCCTTCCAACGGAAAGACAGTGCTGACTCTCGACATGCTGACAGGTAATGGGCCACAACAGAGCAAACCCACTGCAGAGTCAGTCGAAGTTTTGATGAATATTGGTAGGTAGGTCATCACAGAGCAGACCCACTGTTGTCCTGGTAGAGATTACGGTATTGGTGGGCCATCAAAGGTGCAGACCCACTGTAGTCCTTGTAGAGATAATGGTACTGGTGAGTCAGCAAAGGTGTAGACCCACTGTAGTCCTTGTAGAAATGGCCAGCAGCCATCTGTTGCGACTGTGCAGGTGCACATTCACCATCGAAGAGTCTTGCGGAGAATATAGCAAGTCCATAAACCACCACTTGTGCACTCACAAAGTTAGTTTCTAATTGTCCTTAGAACCAGCAATGCTGTTATCCAGTCCCTTGCTGAATCATTAACACACGTGCAAACACTATCAGTCCCTACTTCTCACATATTGTCCATGTACTACGACCAACAGAAACGTGTGCAGTGAAATGTAACTAACAAGTTAATAATATCATGAACTGGTGACAATTACAATTTTATAACATAAGAATACAATAAAGGTACAAAATACATCATTAAAAACATAACAATATAGATAACATTTGTAGTACAGGCTTTACAAAAGAATAGAAATAAACATATACATCAGTGTTACAGGAATTATGACATTAGTAAATACATAAAAGATCAGAATAACTTTTGAAACATCAATTTCACACATGAGCATTAAACAGAACAGAATTAATAATGTCTAACATCTTTACAAAGTAAATAACATATTATTAATGCCAATTATATTCGAGGATAACAGTATTCCTCATCATAGTGAATGTAGCTTAGTATTAGAAGAGAAAAAAGTTCTATGAAACTACACAGAGACAGGAAGAAAACAAATACACAAGGGTACACAAACACATAGTGGGATAACACCAATAGGAAAGGACAGGGTTCGTTTTCAGTGTAACATTTGGTACTGCAGTCCAACCCAAAACTTCATATATCTTTCCTCTTATTTCATCCTTTGTTTCCACCAAAAAAATTCTATCTAAGCATGCTTTCTGTATTTATATGTTCACACATTTCTTACCTCAACATTTATTTCCAAGAAAATCCTACCTAAACCTGTTTTCTGTACTTTTTTCGTATAGCCTCTCAGTGCATTTCTTCAAATTCATCGCAACTCATTCTCTTATAGGCTACCCCCTCTTAAGCTAACTTAAATCTACTGAGCTCAGATGCTAAACTAAGGGACGAGGCAATGCAGCAGCGCAAAACAATTAACACAAGCAGCAATGACAAAAAATACAGATTGGCAAAGCTAGCAGCAGCAAATGTAATAACTTATATCAAAACATGACATAGCTCAAGCAGAAAAAAATATTACACTAAAAATAACAATGCAGATAAGGGAAATGTATATTCACATCTTAATATCTATGTAATTAAAGTGGTGCACCACAACAACTTATTGTAAAAGAAATATTACCATGTACTTGAAAAGAAAATTATGTATTACTGTTACTAGTTCCTTCTTATTGTTCTTTCCTTTCCAAGTGCTCCTTTTTTAAAGAATGTGGATCATAAAATAATTATTTAATACATCTGTTGACAGAAAGTGTTCACATTAGCAAATGCATTTCATTTTATAAAAGCAATGCTGCAACACAGCTGGAAACCAGATATCAAATGAAATAAGTAACTATGAAAAGCAAAGCATAAAAATATCGTTCAGTAGTCATGTGACATTTCATAAGTTAGTAGAAATTCTCTCAACTATCATAGAAAGACGCTTGTCGTAATCAGGTGTGCAGATGTAAAAATATTTCTCGTCATTTCATTAGGCACTTCAGTAAGTATCATAAATTACGAGCTCCACAGTATGCTTTCAACAAGGAAATGTCAGTAGCGAGTTTAATGGCCCCCCCCTTTTTTTTTTTACCTGTGCGGCTGAAAGGCTAATGGCTTTTTTTTCGGGCGGCTGTCGCCCAGGTGGGTGCCCGCGACGCATTACGTGCAGGTGGTCACTTAACTTTCTTACGGAAATATTTACGACAGCAGTTTCCGCTACAGTGACAGTCCCACATAAAAATATTTCACAGGTCAAGAATTAGCGTTGCAAATCTGTAGAAAGAAAATTCTATAAATATAAGTGTCCAAATAAAATATTCGTCAGCATTGTGATACAGTCACGCATATACACACATTTCATAACTCTTAAAGTACGATTCTTGGTTTCCAACAACCTTTTTCACAAATCAGAGTCCCTAATCACTACTCATTATTCCTTACCTTATTCGTCGACACTTCTTCAGTATTTCATCATAAGAAATACGTAGCATAATCAAACTCCTCATATACGGTATCATCATCTTATTAATCATAAACATACCTCAACAGTATAATACACATCGTCGTCGTAATAATATCATAACATCTTAGTCAACTCTCAAAATCGTCGTAGCTTCCTCCAATTATCTCAAAACCTAAAAAAAATTCTCTGCTCATTTCAATAGTGTCATCTTCCTCAAACGTACTTTAAAATCATGCTCCCTTACCAAATACATCATTCAAAGCTCTCATAGTATCACAATGATTCCGAGAAAATATGAACAGTTTACAAAGTACAGACAAAATACAGTTTCATAAGTATGAAGTTACCCAACTGTGTATTGCGTAACCATGTGTCACTGATGTAGTAAAAGAATGTTTATCTCTCAGTTAAATGATCAGATAGCTGTGTAATTTGTGTGTTAGAGAAATATGGTACCGATGTGTAAAGTTGTATAAGCAAATACCATATTAGCTAGGGTTCCATGTGGTTGCCACACACATGGTACACAAAGTAAGCGTGTACCCCCCTGAGGATTAATGTAATTATACCCTCAGGTGTTACAGATTACAGCAATGGAATGAAATGTATCACGGAAAACTTTCTTTGTAATTAAAAAAATATTTAAAAATAAGTGTTTTAAGTATAAGATTAATCACTCAAATGCGTGTACTGTAGCGCTACACTGTGCATCTTGTCGCAACATAATCTCTGTGGAAGTGTCGTAGTTATCGTCCTCCGAAAGCTAAGTTCTGCAGAAGTCAATGTACTTAGCACATGATAAACCAAAGTGAAATGCTTTGCGTATAGATATCGTAGTTATTATGCTTATTGGCGTGATAAAGAAAGTACTGTACAGTAACGTATTGTTATGCCACGAAAAAGGCTGTCTCATTGTTGCTATACCACAAAAGTTACTACTAAAACATATTTTACTTTGCAGAAGAATTCAAAAAAACTGTGCAGATATAAAGCAGATACAGCACAAAAGCAACAATGTAAATTGTGTTACACATTAGTAGCGTCGTGATATAATTGTGTAGCTGTCAAAGAAACCAAGTGCTAACTCATATTTAATCCCACAAAAAGTACTTGAAATAAAGAATGTCTTTTCAAGTAAACCAAAATGTTACATGAAAATCTCATTAGCAGTGCCGGTATATGTTCTAAGTATGTGACCCTGATAGTTGTTATGTAATCAAGCAACTAACAAGCAAGAATGTACAAATACAACACTGTGTCGTCTGTTCACTATAACAATGCAATCGTAATTTCTGTTTAAAAATGTTCCCTAGGTTCTAGACTGGATATTTCACTTCAAACATTGTTGTATGTTAACAGATTCTAAGTCTGACAATGCATATTAGTAATGTGAAGCGAAAAATTTTATGGCAAAGACTAAGTTAAAAAGCAGATTGTCTTTCAATAAATGGTTTTACATGTGAAATGTGGTGTAAACCTTTACTCTTCCTAGTGCACAGAGTTTCAACTTGAATGCAATTATCATGCGGTATTCGTCCGTAAAGAATACTGGAATTTTGCTCAAGGTTAGCGTCAATGTTATTTTTCCCTGAGCCAGCGGGCGCACGCGTATGCCTGCGGTGCGAGTCATTGTCTGTCTCTTTGTTGCCGCGCGTCGTTACTGGGATTAGGAGGCCTAACTTCCACAAATTCGCCTTGCCGAGAGGGCCCAGCTCTGTTTAAAGCTCGCCAGTTCTGATGGAATTCAGGTCTGTCGTTTTGTCGGTAGTTTACACAGTTTCTTTCGTGTCGGTCACGTGGTGGAGAATTTCTCCCTGAATCGTAACTGCGCGCTGAACTGTTGCGTCTGAAATTATTCTGTCTCCCTTGATAATAATAGTTCTGATTACCATATTGTCTGTTTCTATGGTTATCTCTGTCATATTCATTACTACGGAAATGCGATCTTTCTCTGTAACTATTACTCTGCCAATGGTTGTCATATGGGTGGTGTCTGTTTTGATCACGATTTGCGTTGTAAGAATAGGCTTGTCGTGTCCAGTTATTGTTTCTGTCGTCACGGAATTGTGTCAGATGTGACCTGTAATTGTTATGTTCCTGTTTTCGCGTTCCGCGATTGTCAGTGTCAATTTCCAGTTCTTGTAACAGTCCCTGAAAGGCTTCAATGTCGTCTTTGCAACGTCCTGCTAAAATAATATGCCGTAAATGTTCAGGCAATTTGAGTAAGCAAATGCGGATGAGTTCTGAGGGGCTGTATGGGTTTGAAAGATACTGATTCTTATGCAACATGTCTTCAAAATATTTGGCAAGACTGGAAAATTCAGATTGTTCAAAGTGTTTCATCATCATGATGCTATGTTTTACACGGTCTTGTGTGGCCTGAGACCAATATGCTGAGAGGAAGGCATGGTAAAATTCTCCCTCACTGTGGCAATCGTGAATGACCGATCGCACTCTTACAGCTGGTTCATTCTCTATGTAGCCACACATAAATTCTAATCTGTGTTCTAACGACCAGTTGGGAGGAAAACAATGAGAGAATTGATGGAGCCAAGCTTGTGGATGAATGTCGTTGCCAGAATTCTTAAATGTTTTGAATTTACGTGTAGTAATGAACAGCTTATAGTCAAAATCATCATGTCGGCGAGTCGCATATCGGTCATTGTTAGGTCGTGTCGGCCGTTCCATCTCAAAATTCGGTGCACATTGCCAATTTCTTTCATAACTTCCGAAATGCCCTGTGTTATTATTTTGCGGCTTTTCCGTATTTCTAAGTCCCTCTTCCCGTGTTGGAGCGCGAGTGTCCTCTGAACTACGTAATTCTTGTATTACCTGTGTCAGCTGATCTTGTACTTCCCGGATTTCTCTTTGGTGTTGTGTATTAATTTGATTCTGATTTTGTTTGAATTTCCTAATTTGTTCGTACTCTTCTGTGTCATTAAAGACTACCGGTCTGGCGTCAATCAGATTATCATCTACCTTCGTAGATAAATTAGTGAACTGATCCAAAAGTTCGGCTACTTTCTCCGATAGTGTACTTATTTCCTCAGTGTGTTTTTCTGAACCAAGTTTCAGAGTATCTACTGTGTCCTTAAAGTTTCCCTGAGTTTTTGCAAGTTGTGTAACCGAATCGGTAGATGCAACTGAGTCAAATTTAGCTTGCAAGGTCTCATGATTTTCATGAACAATAATTTGCAGTTCTTTTATGGCTGCTTCGTGATTCTGTAATGCATTTTCATGCCGCGAAAAAATAGGTTGAAAATGCTCACAAATTTGAGTTTTTACGTCATTACAGACTTTTTGACATTTCGATTCAATGTGATGTAACTCAGTAGTTAAATCTTCACGCGTTTGTTCAAGAGTTTGTTCCAATGAGTCTAACTTTTGAAGATTTTGTTCCATTGCGTCTAACTTTTTAAGATTTTGTTCCATTGAGTCTAACTTTTGAAGCTTTTGCTGTGTTTGTCCCATTTGTTGTATTAATTGTAATAACAATGCATTGGTGTCTGAAACATGTTCCTCAGTGCTTTTCGGCAGTGAAGTTGCACCGGCAACATTCACATTTTGACAAGCGGAAAATGTGTCTTGACTCATTTGAGAAAACGGTGAGAACTCAAAACCTGAGTCTGCAGTATTTGCAATATTGTGTTCTGTCATTCCCGATTCCTGAGGCGAGCTGTTGCCGAGCAATCGATCGATAACGCTTCCCTGTTCACTACCTGTTTCACTGTCTACACCATTGTTTGCCGCCCGCTCCATTTCCCTATGCGCAATTACCAAATTACTACTTTGAACATTAGTTAATTCATTACTCTGCGGCGCTAATAAGCTACGCTCGTCGTCACTATTATTTCTCAGTTTAGTTTGGAGCCTAGTGTTACGTTTTTCACACGCCATAATTGTCACAATATTTCACACGATAACACAGAAAAGAAAATTTGAAGTGCAAAAATAGGAGAACACATTAACATAGCACTGAAAATAATATGTAGTTAATTGCAAGCGTAGCTGCGAAATACTTGGTGCAAATCTACATGCATGCAACAACTGTTTTACTGTACAACAATGAAAGGCTACAACTGCAAAGGAGGTTCTCTCTACAATTACGCGCTAGCAATAAACAAAAGCTACACTAAATACACAAACTACAAGAAAAAATCAGAAGATTCCAGGTTCGAATCCTGGCAGGGTCGCCATATGAAACTTCCCCTTTCAACAATTTTACATAACTGTGCTTAACCTGACACACAATATTTTTAGCACAACGCAATCTGACTTTCAAAATTCCCTACAAAAGATTGGCCCTGACTAACATTAAACTATACCTTTCACAAATGACTTACCTCACAAAAATCTTCGCTGCTCAAGCTATTGCAATACAGCGAGCGCCACTACTGCCAGCTAAATAAAAGATTCAAGCTATGGAAGGCACTAACTACTGATAGGGATAGTTAGCAAATGAAAGATATTAATAGAGAACAAACAATGTATTTACCTTGATATCATCATGTATAAATATAGCAGTTCATGACAAATTTCAAAACTCCGCCATCTCTCTCCCCACATCCACCACTGCTGGCGACTCACCTCGAACTGCGCAACGCTACATGCTGTTCACATCCAGCTGCTGCTGCCCAACACTACAATGGCAGACAACAATGCAAACTAGCCACAGACTGCACACAGCACAGCCAGTGATTTTCATATTGAGCGCTACGTAACGTTGCCAATAAGAAAACATAAACAGCCTACTTACATTGAGAAAACATAAACAGCCTACTTACAACATTTAATCTAAGTACTGCTAGTCACCTTATGGCTTCTGTCACCGCGAATGATGCTGGGTTAGTTCAGTTGCTTGGTAGGCTCCCATATGAGCAAAAATGTCTCTGAAAATAATTATTGGGTCTTTTTTAGAGATTTGATTAACACATTGCCCGACGCTTCCTGGAAAGTAGTCCCTCGCACTTTCAGTAGTAAAATTCTTCTCGGTGCACGACTCCGTAGCGGTCTTACGCTGACGAAATGATCTCGTGACGAAACGAAAATCTCTTCGTTGAACTTTTCTGCATCTACTATGATTTCAATGTATGGGAGGGGGGGGGAGGGGGGAGCAGACTGATGAGCAATACTGAAGAATCAGTCGGTGTTCTAGAGCACTTCTTTCGTGGATGAATTACATTTCCTCAAGATTTTTCCAGTGAATATCTGTGTGTCATCTGTTTGCCTTCAATATCAGCGGTGTGGTCATTACATTTTTGATTGTTCTGGATGATCAGCCCTACACGTTTTACGTTACTTATTGTTTTTAGTAACGGTTGACAATAGTGTACTTGAACATTTCGCTACAGACTCTGAAATTACTGCTATAGGCAACTGGCTCGGCAAGACTGCGACGTTAACCAAAAGATCATTTTCATGTAGTGGAAACAGCAACGGCCCCATATTCCAAGGAATTTCGGACTTGCTGCCGGTCGTCATTCTCTTCACTGCGCGATATTTGGAGTGGCCATCTGCTAGTCTGTCTTAGGTGCCATAGAAAACTGACGAAGGCTTCCCACGTCCTGTAGTTTATTAGCGCACTGTGTGTATTCCGCGTCGGACTGAGCAGAATACTCGGCGGGCGGTGACGTTACTGGTGGAACTGCAGAACTCCTCTCGCAGTTCACTTTGGCGCACTCGGTCTCAACTGGAAACCCACGGAGTTCCACGCGTTATCCAACTGGCACCCGTTATCGTGTACACGAGATTTTCGACCTTCAGTATTTCCACGAATTCGTTAGGCAAGAAGTTTCCAACGCACCACCCAACCCCAAAAAAGTTGTGGGACCAAAATTAGTTTTTATGACACACGTCGTTAATCGTCCGGTGGACATTCGGAGACTTGAATGGATGAAGAGGGATTTTATTGTGTTGATGTTATATGCAGCTTTCTTCAATGGTGAACGTGGGCTACCCCATTTAAACATATCACATGGGCAAGGTATGATGTAAATTACGGGCTTCCGCAAAAGAAAATCGTCCTTCACTCATCCCAGAACCTCTGGAATCTCGGATGGCAGCCGGAAAACTGAGATATCCGAAGTATTCTTGTTATCTTGACGGAAATATTACCAACAAACTGAAAAAAAGCTAATAATTTTGCCTGCATTTTTTTTTTTTTTTTGTCATAAGTGTACTGATGGTTTGATGCGGCCCGCCACGAATTCCTCTCCTGTGCTAACCTCTTCATCTCAGAGTAGCACTTGCAACCTACGTCCTCAATTATTTGCTTGACGTATTCCAGTCTCTGTCTTCCTCTACAGTTTTTGCCCTCTACAGCTCACTCTAGTACCATGGAAGTCATTCCCTCATGTCTTAGCAGATGTCCTATCATCCTGTCCCTTCTCCTTATCAGTGTTTTCCACATATTCCTTTCCTCTCCGATTCTGCGTAGAACCTCCTCATTCCTTACCTTATCAGTCCACCTAATTTTCAACATTCGTCTATAGCACCACATCTCAAATGCTTCGATTCTCTTCTGTTCCGGTTTTCCCACAGTCCATGTTTCACTACCATTCAATGCTGTACTCCAGACGTACATCCTCAGAAATTTCTTCCTCAAATTAAGGCCGGTATTTGATATTACACTTCTCTTAATCCGCTTCTGATTTTTGATATTGTCACGTGGAAGGAGGTGTAATTAGATGAATGACGAAAACTGACTTCACTTAACGAAGTTTTATTCAGCTCTTGCACATACAAGAACGCGTATCGAACTGCCTCCGGCCAGAACACATACGGCACATATACAGTTACAGAACATTCCAATACAATGATTCTTGACATTTGTGGATACTTTTAGACTGTACTCGAACCGAATATAGAAATTAAAATTTTACAGTTCAAGGGGGATTTGTAATCACGACTCTCCATGGGACAGTCTACTATCTTAACCACTACACCACGGTGACTGTGCTACTCAGCTTCTTCTGCTACGTTGCTCCCTCCTTAAGAGAGCAGCGTCTCAGTATTACGTCCTCCTAGTCCGGGAACGAGTCATTGGTCCTGCATACACCGACTCCCACCGACTCCCGATGTCTGATTTTCGCGTTGGCGGTGATCTTCTTAGAACTTCCTTAGCCGCTACACTCTTCGTCACCTTTCTGCTTGTTGCCTGTCGCTGGAGCTTCTAATTTACCCTGGGTTGCAGGATCCTTATAGGGCTTTATTCGAAGGGAGTGGACCGTATCTCTGAACTGTCGTAGTCTTGTGTCGGGGTCGAAAGGTTCAACTTCATAGGTAACAGCAGACAAAGTAGTGTTTAAGTCTAGGGAGCGATGACCTCTGCACTTCCGTCCCTTAAGAACTCACACACTTTACAACATTAGAGCTTCTCAGAGAGACCAACCTTCCGAACAGGAGTGAAGACCCAGACGAGGTCACCATGCTGGTAGACAGCAAGGCGGTGGCTTGCATTGTACCTACGGCGATCGTTTTCCTGAGCCTGCAGCGTGCGGAATCGAGCTAACTGGCGAGCTTCCTCAGCTCTGGTTAACACCTGGCTGATGTAGTCGTCGTCCATGTTACCAGGATGTAACGGAAACAGTGTCCATCGTCGTAGTCGCCTCGCGCCCATGCACCAGGAACAATGGCGTAAGTCCCGTGGTGTCTTGTTCGGTGGTGCTGTAGGTAAACGTCACGCAAGGTAGCACCTCATCCCAATTGCTCTGCTCAACATTGCCAAACATTGATAGCATGTCGGTCAAGGTCTTATAAAGCCGTTCAGTAAGCCCGTTAGTTTTCGGATGGTAGGCAGTTGTCATGTGATGAGTAATGTTGCACCGACGGTTTATCTCTGTCACAAGATTCGATCGATAAACTTTCCCTCGATCAGTAATTAACGACCTAGGGGCACCGTATTTTGATACAATGTCTTCTACGATGAATTTGGCTACCACGAATGCTTCGGCTGTTTTCACGTCTTTTATAATGACATAGCGTGCCAGATAATCAGTGCTAACAATAATCCATCTATTGCAACAAGCAGAGATTGGAAATAGTCCGAGGAGATCAGTCCCAACACGCTGGAAAGGCGTTTCGGCTGGTGGAATTGGTATGAGTCGGCCGGGTGGTTTCTGAGGAACTGCCTTTCTCCTCTGGCACTCTCGACAGTGCGACACTTACTGAGGGACACGGCTAAGTAAACCTGTCCAGAAAAATCTCTTGCGGATCCAATCGTATGTCTTAATAAATCCGAAATCTCCGGCCTCAGGGTGTCATGGAATTTTTGTCGAACACCTAGGGGCATGTGTTTAGGAATCACTGGTTTTTCTTAACTACCTTAAATTGTCCTTTCACACCCTCTGACCGATTTAAGGCAAGCATAATTTGGGATATCATAGAGTCCTTCTTCTTTTCAGCAGAGAGATCCTAGAGTGAAGCGAGACAGTCACTAACTCCATCAAAGTCTTGATGGTCTTGCACAGAGTTTCTTGAGAGACAGTCGGTATATTGGTGTTTTCTTCCACTTTTTATGAAAATGTTATACTCTTGGAGACGTAGTGCCCACCTGGCAAGTCATCCTATTGGATCCTTAAGACCTGTCAACCAACAAAGTGAATGTCCTTTCATAGAGGAAATTTGTACAAGGCCTAGATCACAGCAAGACATTCTCTTTAGGTAACTGAGTAGTTTATCTCGGGTTTTGTAAGTGTCCCAGAAGCATAGGCTATAACCTTCTATTTTCCATCCCAAATTTGCAACAGAACAGCATTGATCCTATCCCACTGGCATCTGTGTGTAGTTCTGTAGGTGCTCTCTCATCATACAGACCAAGTACAGGGTTAGTCGTCAGAGGTTTTCGCAGCACATCGAAAGACTATTTTTGAGCTCCACCACGGATAAGTTTAGCATCGGCTTTTAACAACTCTTGGAGTGGCCTGGCTTTGATACAAAGTCTTTGATAAAACAATGGTAATAAGAACATAATGAGAGGAAGCTACTCACATCTCAAATACTTTTTGGAATAGGAAATTCCGTTATAGATCTTACCTTATCTGGGTCTGGTCGCACACCTTCGTTTGACGTAACGTGTCTAAGTATTTTGATTTGTTTTGCTCCAAAGAGACACTTTCTACATCTACATTTATACTCCGCAAGCCACCCAACGGTGTGTGGCGGAGGGCACTTTACGTGCCACTGTCATTACCTCCCTTTCCTGTTCCAGTCGCGTATGGTCCGCGGGAAGAACGGCTACCGGAAAGCCTCCGTGCGC
The DNA here is from genome assembly GCF_023864345.2 of Schistocerca serialis cubense. Lineage (NCBI taxonomy): Eukaryota > Metazoa > Arthropoda > Insecta > Orthoptera > Acrididae > Schistocerca > Schistocerca serialis. Next base: position 815,943,071 of record NC_064641.1, on the reverse strand, counting down.
GCTCTCATCTCTCTAATTTTACATTCGTGATCTCCTCGGGAGGTATAAGTAGGGGGAAGTAATACATTCGATACCTCATCCAGAAACGCCCCCTCTCGAAACCTGGACAGCTAGCTACTCCGCGATGCAGAGCGCCTCTCTTGCAGAGTCTACCACTTGAGTTTGCTAAACATCTCCGTAACACTATCACGCGTACCAAATACCCTGTGACGAAACGCACCGCTCTTCTTTGGACCTTCTCTGTCCACCCGACTTGGTACGGATCCCACACTGATGAGCAATACTCAAGTATATCGAACGAGTGTTTTGTAAGCGACCCCCTTTGTTGATGGACTGGATTTTCTAAGGACTCTCATAATGAATTTCAACCTGGCACCCGCCTTACCAAGAATTAATTTTATATGATCATTCCACTTCAAATCGTTCGATACGCATACTCCCAGATATTTTAGGGAAGTGCTACCAGTGTTGTTCCGCTATCACATAATCATACAATAAAGGATCCTTCTTTCTATGTATGCGCAATACATTAAATTTGCCTATGTTAAGGGTCAGTTGCCACTCCCTGCACCAAGTGCCTATCCGCAGCAGGTTTTCCTACATTTCGTTGCAATTTTCTAATGCTGCAACTTCTCTGTGTACTACAGCATCATCGGCGAGAAGCCGCATGGAACATCTGACACTATCTACTAAGTCAATTACATATATTGTGAAAAGCAATGGTCCCATAACACTCCCTGTGGCACGCCAGAGGCTTTCTTGGATTACGTTTCAGTATGCCTTGTTGGAGACACTTAAGAACTGCCCTCAGTCTTTTTATGTGTTCATCAAATGTCTCTGAGGATTCTATAATATCTAAATAACAAAGACACATCGTCCACTTCAAGTGACTTAGGAGATTGTCCATCATCCGTTCAAAAGTTGCTGGTGCATTACACAAACCAAACGGCATTGCCTTTAAACTCATATAGTCCTTCAGTGGTGATAAATGCAGTTTTCTCACGATCAGCCTCATCTATTTCGATTTGCTAGTATTCCGGGTACATGTCCATGGTTGAGAACAACTAACCCCCTTCAGACAATCTAGTTTATCGTCAATTTCTGGAAGAGGGCAAACGTTCTTTTTAGTTACCTTATTAAGCTTCCTGTAATCAACACAAAAGCGCCAACTGCCATCCTTCTTCCTGACGAGAACCACTGGTGACGACCATGGGCTCTGCGAAGGCTGAATAATGTCATTCTTCGTCATTTTCTCTACCTCTTAGCGAATTATTCGACGTTCCGTTGCTGACACACGGTATGGTCTCTGGCTTATTGGTTGATGGTCTCCAGTGCTTCACAGTCGATTTGTTTATTTTGCTCCTCAACTGTGGATTGAAGCATTCAGAAAACCCTTGAAGAATGGCAAGTAGATTCTTCTGTTGTTCCTTAGTGAGATCTGGTGATAGTCGAGATAGAAGATCTTTTCTCGCAGTGGTAGCGCTAATTTCGCCCACAGACTCGGCATGGGAGGTTTCTATGACGATCAGCTGTTCTGCAATTAACGGCTGAGCGTTTGCTACGCACATGCCTCTTGGAAGGATCTGCGGTTCTCGGCGGCAGTTAACTAGCCATAGTTCGCCTACTCCGTTCTTCAACGAGACGGCAGTGGCTAGGGTGACCAAGTCATGCTTCAGTGGTATGCTGTTCTTACATTCCACTACAAGATCCATGGGTTGATCCATGGCATGACACGTGACAATTACCTATCTAGCGCTGACTGCAGAAATAATCACTTAATCCAGCACACATAGTCTCCACACACTCGCATTCGCATCTTCCTGTCCACAGTATGTCATCTCGTCTAGCATAATCATCGAGTGACCACAATCTGTAATTGCCTGACAAGCTTTCAAAACGTCCCATCCGAGAATGACGTCATGACTACTCTCTTGTAAGATGATGAATTCTAACTGCTGTGTATGGCCACTTATACCCACACGAATGACACATCTTCCTGTAGTTTTTACATATTTCCCATTAGCCACCTTCAGCAGATACGTTTTGCTGTCGCCGAATACGGTTTTCTGCAACTGGCGACTTCTCCGAAATGACTGAAAATGATGCTCCAGAGTCCACAAGAGCTTAGGCTGGTCGGCCATCCTTTAGGATATCGACGTAGTTTCCTATCATTTTTGTTGTGATCGACGGCGAAGGATTTTCTCTACGACGTCATCACCACCAAAGAAGGTCGCACCCTTTAGTTTTCCGAGTTAAGGCGGGTAGTTGATCAGGTGGTGCTTCTAAACGGCGATGGAGACCTTGATCGGCGTGTTGGGGAGCGTCCTGTCCAGCGGCTAGCTTGCGTCTATGGTGACCTGCGTCGTCCTGCACCCACATCTTCTTGATCATCTTCGTCGTCCTGTAGTTGGTGCCTGCTAAGATCGGTCTGCTATCTCCTGTGGCGGGAGTCATCAAATATCCGTCACCTTTCCCGACAATAGCGCACCACATGTCCCGGTCGTCCGCAGACCTGGGTCCTCCAACGGTCAGTCTTCCTTGGTGCCCAAACAGGTTCCTCATGCGGCATTGTAGGAACCTAACTTTGCCTGGGTCTCGACTTTTTCGCCGTTTTAAAGGGAAATGAAGTACAAGAGATTGGGTTCAATGTCTGTTACACTTCCTCCCTTATGACCTCTTTAAGCGTCTCGGTTGTTTGCTCGTCGTGCAATCCAAGTGCCATCTAAACCTCCTCTTTCGCTATCTGACGAAGAACACTTGTGAAATTAGTTCCTTCCTCCATCACAGATATCGATACGACGTTTGGAAGCCGATCAAACTTCTTGCATGAAATTCTTTTTTGATGTATTGTCTCGATGTACCGATGCCATTTTGTGAAGTCGTCTGCTATCGAATACTCCTTCAGGAGTAGGACTTGATACATGTCCTCATCAACACCTTTCATGAGATGTGCAACCTTATCTTCCCCCTTCATTCTAGGATCACTATTTTACACAACTCCAAGACTTCTTCAATGTAGGATGCTGCAGTTTCTCCTAGACGCTGTGCCCTGCACTTTAATTTATCTTCAGCCTTGTACTTTTCTCGTTGTGTGTCGACGAAATACTTGCGCAGTTCCGCTTGGAATACTTTCCAGCTTGTGAACTGCTACTCGTTGTTCTCATACAATTGCTTGGCAGTGCCCTCCAAGTGGAAAAATACGTTAGCCAAACTCACGGTGTCAGCCCATTCGTTAAATTTGGCTATACGCTCGTATACTTCCAGACATTGTTTGGATTTTGGCCATCGCACCAGAGAACCCGGAAGGATGTCTCATGTAATGGCACACAGTTGCTGTCATCGTAACGCCCTCTTCTTCTTCTGTCTCCGATGGATTGTGATCTGTTGAATATGGCTCGAACTCGGATTTCTCGCCACGTAAACGGCGGCTCTGTCGTGGCCTGATGGGATCCACTGTATCGTCGATAACGTGCGCTATCACAAGTCCAATACGCGGCGCATCCACCATAATAATGTCACGTAGAAGAAGGTATAATGAGATGAATGACGAATACTAACTTCGCTTAACGAAGATTTATTCAGCACACGCACATACAAGAGCGTGGAGCGAACTGCCTCCGGCTAGAACACATACGGTATATATATAGTTACAGAAAATTCCAGTACAATTATTCTTGACATCTGTAGATACTTCTAGATTCTAGAATGTACTCGAAACGAATATAGACATTAAAATTTTACAGCTCAGGTGAATTTTTGAACTCACGACCCTCCATGCAACAGTCTAGTATCACAACCACTACACCATGGTGACTTCTGCGACAATATTAACTTAATTTTTTTTAGTTTGATGCAGCTCGCCACGAATACCTCTCCTGTGCGACCATCTTCAACCCAGAGTAGCACTTGCAACCTATGTCTTCAATTATTTGCTGAATGTATTCCAATTTCTGTCTTCCTCTACGGTTTTTGCCCTCTACAGCCCTCTAATACCATGGAAGTCATTTCCTAACGTCCCAACAAATGTCCTGTCTTCCTGTCCCTTTTCCTTGTCAGTGTTTTTTCACATATCCCTTTCCTCTCCGATTCTGCGCTCAACCTCCTCAGCCGAGCGGTTCTAGGCGCTTCAGTCTAGAACCGCGCGACCGCTACGGTCGCAGGTTCGAATCCTGCCTCGGGCCTGGATGTGTGTGATGTCCTTAGGTTAGTTAGGTTTAAGTAGTTCTAAGTTCTAGGGGACTAATGACCTCAGATGTTAAGTCCCATAGTGCTCAGAGCCATTTGAAACAACCTCCTCTCTCCTTACCTTATCAGTCCACCTAATATTCAACATACGTCTGTAAAACCTCATCTCAAATGCTTCTATTCACTTCTGCTCCGGTTTTCTCACAGTACACGTTTCACTACCGTACAATGCTGTGCTGCAAACGTACATTCTCAGAAACTTCTGCCTCAACTTGAGGCCTATGTTGGTGCTACTAGATAGCTCTTGATCAGGAATTCCCTTTTTTGCCGGTTCTAGTCTGCTTTTGAAGTCCTCCTTGATCCGTTCGTCATTGGTTATCTTACTGCCTAGGTAGCAGAATTCCTTAGCTTCATCTTCGCTGTGACCATCATTCCTGATTTTAAGTTTCTCACTGTTCTCATTACTGTTACTTCTCATTACTTGTACCTTTCTTCAGTTTACTTAAAGTCCGTATTCAGTACTCATTACACTGTTCATTCCATTTAGCAAATCATGTAATTCTTCTGCACTTTCACTCAGGATAGCAATGTCATCAGTTAATCGTATCATTGATATCCTGTCTCCTGAACCTTTCCTTTATTTCCATCATTGCTTCTTCGATGTATAGATTGAACAGTAGAGGTGAAAGACTACTTCCCTGCCTTACACCCTTTTTAATTCGAGCAGTTCGTTCTAAGTCGTCCACTCTTGTTACTCCCTCTTGGCTCTCGAGCGTATTGCATATTAAGCGCCTATCCCTATAGATTACCACTATTTTTCTCAGAATTTCAAAAATCTTCCACCATTTGACACTATCGAACACTTTCTCCAGGTCGAAAAATCCTAGGAATGTGTAGTGATTTTAAATTAGCCTTGCTTCCATTATCAACTGCAACGCCAGAATTGCCTCTCTGGTGCCTGTACTTTTCCTAAAGCCAAACTTATCATCATCTAACAAATCCTAAATTTTTATTTCAATTCTTCTGTGTATTATTTTCGTCAGCAACTTGGACGCATTAGCTGTTAAGATGATTGCTCGATAATCTGGCACATGTCAGCTCTTGCAGTCTTCGGAACTGTGTGGATGATATTTTTTAAAAAGTCAGATAGTATGCGCCACATTCATAAATTATGCACACCAACGTTAATAGACGTTCTTTTGCCACTTACCCCAATGATTTTAGAAATTCTGATGGAAAGTTATCTATCCCTTTTGCCTTATTTGATCTCAAGTCCTTCAAAGGTCGCTTAAACTCTCATTCTATTACTGGATGACCTATCCCTTCTAAATCGAATACTGTTTCTTCTTCTATCACATCAGACAAATCTTCCCCATCACGTGGGCCTTCCGTGTACTTTTCCACCTATTCGCTCTCTCCTCTGCATTTAGCAGTGGAATACTAGTTTCACTTCTAATGTTAGCTGCTTTGCTTTCAGTTTCACCGAAAGCTGTTTTGACTTTCCTATACGCTGAGTCTGTCCTTCCAACAATCATTTCTTTTTACACTTCTTCACATTTTTCGTACAGGCATTTCATTTTAGCTTCCTTGCACTTCCCATTTGTTTCATTCCTCAGCAACTTGTATTTATGTATTCCTGAATTTCCCTGAACATGTTTGTACTTCCTTCTTTCACCGATCAACTAAAGTATTTCTTCTGTTACCCATTGTTTCTTCTCAGTTACCATCTATGTACCAATGTCTTCGTTTCAAACTTCTCTGTTTGCCCTCTTTAGAGATATCCATTCCTCTTGAACTGTACTACCTACTGAACTATTCCTTATTGCTGTGTCTATAGCCTTAGAGAACTTCAAGCGTATCTCCTCTTTACTTAGTAATTTCGTGTCCCACTTCTTTGCATATTGATTCTTCTTGGCTAATCTCTCAAACTTCAGCATACACTTCACCGCAACTACATTATTATATGAGTCTATATCTGTTTCTCGGTAAATCTTACAATACAGTATCTGATTTCGGAATCTCTGTCTGACCATGATGTAATACAACTGAAATCTTCCCGTATCATCAATTCTTTTCCACTTAAACCTCCCCTTCTATTGATTCATGAAAAGATTATTCGCTAATACTTGTTGAATTGTATTACAGAACTCATTCCTTTGTACCGGTAACCTTCCGCTCCTTCCCCTACAACTACATTCCAGGCCCCCATGACTGAGACTTTCATCTCCCTTTACGTATTTAATTACCCTTTCAATATCTTCAAACATTTTCTCTACTTCTTTATCTTCAGCTTGTGACATCGGCATCTAAGGAGAACTACTGTCGTCGATATTGGTTTGCTGTTAATTGTGATAAGAACAATCCTGTCTCTGAACTGTTCCCAATAACACACTCTCTGCCTGACCTCCCTTTTCATAAAGAATCCTACGGTCGTTATACCTTTTTATGCTGTTGTTGAATTGTCCTATACTCATCTGACGATAAATCCTTTTCTTCAAAAATTCAAATGGTTCAAATGGCTCTGAGCACTATGGGACTTAACATCTATGGTCATCAGTCCCCTAGAACTTAGAACTACTTAAACCTAACTAACCTAAGGACATCACACAACACCCAGTCATCACGAGGCAGAGAAAATACCTGACCCCGCCGGGAATCGAACCCGGGAACCCGGGCGCGAGAAGCGAGAACGCTACCGCACGACCACGAGCTGCGAACGCCTTTTCTTCTTTCAATTTCACTTCACTGACCCCTACTATATGTAGACTGAGCCTCAGCATTTCCTTTTTTCAGATTTTCTAGCTCCCCTACCACGTTCAAGCATCTGACTTTCCACGCTCCGATTCGTACAACGTTATCCTTTCGTTGGTTATTCAATATTTCTCTAAGGGTCACTTCGCCTTGTCTGTCCAGATACCAGAGTTCCGAATGGGGGACTGTTCCGGAATCTTTTACCAACGGAGAGATCGACTTGACACTTTCTCAGTTACAGGCCACATGTCCTGTGGATACACGTTATGTGTCTTTAATGCAGTGGTGTCCATTACCTTCTGCATCCTCATGCCGTAGATCATTGCTGATTCTTCCGCCTTTAGGGGCTGTTTCCCACCCCAAGGACAAGAGACTGCCCTGAACCTCTCTCCGCTCCTCTGCCCTCTTTGACAATTCCTTTGTCAAAATGAATTAAAATTCAGCAAAATCACTTTCTAGTACCTCAATGCAGCGGAGCCACAAAAGTCGATCAGTCTAGATTACATTACCCAACCACACAGTAAAACATTACAAAACTATTAGGTGTAGTGATGGTATTCATAAGCTTAATAGTGTTCTGTTCGATGACACTTCCGTTGCAAAAAGTTTCGTTCGGCAAGAACTAAAGTACCAGCAGCAGTGAAAGGATCTGTTGCTCCACGGGTTTTAAAGGAAAGGCTTGAGAACATTAAAATATCTTGTTCCACAGAAAATCACTTTTTTGATATTAATGAAGGAGTTCAGTCCGAACTTTTAAAAATGAGTTGCGTATGTAACGAAAAAAAGTGTGATATTTTGGGGAAACAATACGAACACCGACTTTGGTGGTTTAAAAAGACAAGTCAGATGTAACGTATCTACCAAATTAAAGACAACTTTGCATGAAAACATTGACTGGATAGGCTCCTCTACAGTTGTTTTACACAGTTGCATGCAGATATCTGCAGACAGTTTGAGCTATGACTTTGAAACGTTCATTGTGAAGGTGCTCTGTGACATTTCAATATACACAAAACAGAGAGGCTTAAGAAGTATTGCGATTATGTGTGGACTGAATACATGGTTGTAATGCGTCACTCGAAAACCGCTATTTATCACTATTCCCATCAGCTGAACGAGCCATTGGGCTATTTGAACCTTTAAAACTTTTTTGCCTAAATGAAGATAAAGCCATAAAACCAGATTAATGGTTCAATTTTTCAGCAGTCTTTAAGTAAAGTGGTTTGTTCACGGCCATCTTATTACTTTCCAGCACATATTAAAGGAAATTGAGAGGAACACGGAAAATTTTATGGAGGTTAAGGACGCCCCGCAAAATTAGAAACTGTTACTAAGGGAAAAACGCAGCAGTTTTCTTTTAATGTTAACTCTGTTCCTAAAAGAAATCACATGTATAGAGCATCTCGTATTACCGTTATTGTCGATGTTTTAGTGAATGTTATTGAAGAGAGTGCCGAAATGGGAAAGTGCTGAAAAAATAATTCTCATTGATCAATTCGTGATTTTGACAAATTTCATGGAAAAAAATATTTGCAACTGAAATGATAAAAGCGAAGCGCCATTTCAGTGTCTAAGTTTGTTTAAAAGTTGTGACCGTCTTCAGCACTGTCTAGTAATGATTGCAAGTTATTGGTTTCCAATACCAGCCCCTAATGCCAATGTAGAAAGAATATTTTACAGTGGACTGATGGAAGGGACAGAATGCAAATGGACTCTTTTGAAGCAATGCTACAGAGCCTGTACAACTCTGTGAATTTTGCCACTGTGTCTCAAAAAAGATAGACATTATCAAGGTGGCTGAAAGCAGTGGAAAATACCCATTAGTTTACTTATATTGAGCTCGAAGGGACGTTATGCAGTGATTACTGAACAGAAGAAGGAGTTCTTAGTCGATATCGCGACCAAAAACTTTACTGTAGATAGCAGGTTTCGGTAGAACTAAGTTATCATCTTCAGATCTTCAATTAAATCACAAGAAGTATTACAAACCGCTATGCAAATAACACAGTTTTAACCCATAGAAGACCCTATAGATAACGTACCATCTACATCTTGTCCCAGCTACACACAAAATCTCTGAATAGGATTTCCAGGTACATAAAACATGAAATGAGCGAAGCGTTGGTACGTTCCGATTAAAATTCTATGTGCATGATAATTCGCCAAAACATCGTCCTCATAACGTTACATATCACGCTTGCCAGGGCACCATAAGAATAACTGTCAATAGCTAAAGCATGAGACGAGCTGACTAAAAGCACAAGTGTCACTGCCATACATAGACTCTACCAGTAAAAGTCAAATACCTAACTTAAAAGTAAACTACGATTCCAAATATACGTATTTAAAAATTCTGAAATGTTTCAACATAGGAATACACAGCTGTACTGTTCGGCTGGTCCCAGAGGAGGTTCGAGTCCTCCCTCGGGCATGGGTGTGTGTGTTTGTCCTTAGGATAATTTAGATTAAGTAGTGTGTAAGCTTAGGGACTGATGACCTTAGCAGTTAAGTCCCATAAGATTTCACACACTTTTTTTTACACAGCCAATCGGTTGTGAATAACTATTTGGTACACTGACCTAGGTTTCGACATCTCGAAGAATGTCCTCATCAGAATAAAAATCTAAGACATCCTATAAAATAACACATAGAAAATTCAGTATGACAAAATCATTAACCAAAATGCAATTGCGATGACGTGTAAAGGTTCTTTTCACAAAATTACATAGCGAGAATGCAATGGTTAGAATTAAGAGCAGATACGCTCGAGTGAAAAAATAAAATAAAAAAGAACACGTCCTATACTTTGGCATGTGTCTCTAGCTAGGAAAAACATATTGATCGGCCTAGTAGCTTACACTGCTGCCACGGAAATATTACAAGTTGCGTCGGCTATCGAAAGTGGATTATGACATGTTTCGATTTGAAATACTATAACACAAATATTGAAGACAAAGATGGTTATTTTAGAAACAAAATACAAAGGAGGGGAGCTTAATACATATCTGAAAATACACAGTAGTTAATTAGATTAAGAATAACTGAGAACAATATATTAGGATTTACAGGAATTATTATTATATAAAATTAATATATAAAAATTATGCAAACAGTTGTACAATCCAGAAAACATCTGCATGAAAGCAACACCCACCCACGAGATTCTAAGAGAACGATGGTTCAGAACCAGAGGCAGGATAACACAGTAAAAAAGAGAGAACTCAAAATTCCGCGTGTTGTGTGTTAAAACGATTGAAAAATTTTTGTTCCGTAGCTGTAACTTCGTTGAGGATGGGGCCATCGTTCCTAGAATTATACTGAAAAATCTCCAGCTCATAAAGTACGTCGCGCCCGTGAACTTTCCTTTCTTTATGTAGAGTGGAAATTTCCTCAACGCTTTTCGTTTTGTGTCCGGAAAAGTGGTACATTAGTGCCTGTTTTTCCCAGTAAACGTTTCTACCTGTCACTACATCTTCCAGTTTTTCCTATACAGGGTGAGGCATTTGAAGCTATTTGTCGGAATATTTGGCAAAATACACATCGGATAAAAAAACTGGTAATAAACGTTCACCTCGAAGACAGACATCCATTAACATAGCGCTCGAGCCCCTTGCGCCAATTCTGGAGGCGGGAGGGGGAGGGGGTTACTTTGAAATCTGAAATAGGAACCCCTATTTTTTATTTGGATTATCCATGAAAAAATATGTAGCCTTTGTATGAAAAATTTCTTTTGTTTCATGCTAAATGGCGCTGCAATCGGCTAACATGGAAATGAGGTGACATTTGGTGCAAAACGGTACTATCTAAAACAGATACATAAACGATTAAGACATTCGAAGTATTTTTTTGATATTTTTGATAATGCTATCATGTGACACCGCCCACAATCTAATGAAGCACAGACCGTGATCATGCGCTTGGTCCACGGTCAGACTATGCATATTACTTAAATGATTCGAACTGTGTGCATTTGGCAGCAATTCTTCCACAACATTAAAGTTTGAGGAGAGGATCCATATCAACGCCGCGTACTTTGGGACTCATAGAAATGTTAGCGAAGCTCGTCGAAGATATGCCACTCTGCTTTCCGATAGGAATGTTCCATCTGAACGATGTTTCGCAGTATTATCCTCCTGTTTGGTGAAACGGGAAGGGTTAAACCTAGGGAAATTCAGACCGCGGCCTATGACAAATGAAAGTAATACATTGAATGTTTTAGCTGCGGTTGCTGCAAATCCACGGATTAGTTCCCTGCAAATTGCGCGAGGTTAAGGAATTTCGCAAAGAAGTGTTCCACACATACCTTATGCAGACGAATGGCATCCATTTCATTTATCACTGCATCAATAACTGCATGGTGACGATTTTCACAATCGCCTACATTTCTGCAACTGGATACAGGAACAATTCGCAATCAATGACAAATTGATTTAACATATATATTTTTCTCCGATGAATCAAATTTTACGAATCGTGATGAAGTGAATCGACCTTATAGGTATTAGTGGTCAGTGGAGAATTCCCATTGGGTAAGGCAAGTTGAACATCAACGCCCATAGAGAGTCACCGTTTGGTGCGGTGTTTTAAGTATGCAGGTAATTGGCCCATACTTCATAAAAGGTAATATGACTGGTCAAATGTACAACGACATTGTGGATAATATTTCACCCACAGTAATGGAAGATGTTCCACTTCAAACGGGCCTGGATATGTGGTTTCAACAGGATGGGTGCCCAGCGCATTATTAACAACTAGCTAGAGAAGTTTTGAATCAAAACTATCCGGGTCGATGGATTGGACGAGGACGTCCTCAAAAGTGGCCCGCTCGTTCACCCGATTTGTCTTCTGCTGATTTTTTCTGTGGGTATGGATAAAACATCGTAACTCGTCGTTGTTACATGGACGTACCAACAACCACCGAAGATATGCGGCAGCGAATTCGCTATGAATGTGCAAACATCATAGCAGAGACATTAATACATGTCGGATTGTCATTCAGGCACAGAGTTGCAATGTGCATTAGAAACAACGGACAACGTTTCGAATATTTGCTTCACTGTAACACTAGTCAGAGGCAAAAGGAGTCCCAGTAATCATGCTCCCCGAGATAGTGAGAGACAAAGGGACTCACCAAAATCAAACACCGCGAAGGGAACACATTACTATTACATCCACGGCGTTGTTGCTCGGTAATGCTAAATGTAGTCTAAGAATGCAATGTGGGAGGGTAGACGGTGTCACATGATATTACCGTTTTGCAACAGTTATCACCATAAATTTATGAGTGCAGATTACAGACCATATATCATGAAAAGAAAGAAATATTTCATACAAAAGTTACATATTTTTTTCGCAGATGATCCAAATCAGAAATAAGAAATAGGGGCCCCCATTCAATATTTCAGTCACCTACCCCTGAGGATGGTGCTGAGGGGTCATAGTTATGTTAATAAATGTCCCTCTTCGAGGTGAACAACGTTTATTGGCACTTGTTTTTAATCCGAAGCGAATTTCGCCAAATATTCCAAAAAACACTGCTGAATTTTGTATAGAAGAAACTATGGACTTGAGATTGTGAATGAGATCTTTTTGCAAGTTATTGTTAGTGGAAAAGATAACTTTAGGTCTATATCAGATTAATGATAAGAGGACGCATTTTAAACGAAATAGGGCCTAAAAATGTAATCGAGGAAACATTTTTGTACTAGTCACTGTCGGAAACAGCACTGCTACCTTAAGTGGTCACTTAAGCGTCAGTTTTAACTTTGAAGATCCTGTCAACTAATTTGGGATCATAGCCGTTATTAACTGCAGTAGTTTTTATTATATTCATCTCTCCATTAAGTTTGTCACTATCAAGGGTACAGAAATTGCACTTGAATGGAGGAATGAAAAACCGCTCTTTATGGGAATGAGGATGTACTAAACTGGCGGGAACAATTTGATGTGTATTTGTGGCCTTTCGGAAAATAGCGAAACCAAGTCTGTCGTTGTCCATAGCAATACATAGGTCCAAGTAATTAAGCTGATGAACGTTATTTTATAATAACAAGTGAAGCTCACTTTTTGACGAATACTACTAAAAATTTCATGCAAAAGCTGGATTCCACCCAGTACCCACTGTGTATGATGAAAATATCGTCCACGTACCGAAAATAAAACAGAATACCCAGATCAGCAGGTGAAAAATTTTTGAAGAATTTCTCTTCCAGCGAATTGGCTCTGAGCACTATGGGACTTAACATCTATGGTCATCAGTCCCCTAGAACATAGAACTACTTAAACCTAACTAACCTAAGGACATCACACACATCCATGCCCGAGGCAGGATTCGAACCTGCGACCGTAGCGGTCACACGGTTCCAGACTGAAGCGCCTAGAACCGCACGGCCACACCGGCCGGCTTCCAGCGAATTAATGAAGATAACGGCCAAGGTGCCTGTCAATGGATTCCTCATAGCCTGGCCGTCAGGCTGATGGTACAGTTTGCCACTGCAAAGAAAATAGTTGCAAACTAATTAAGTCGAAAATATCTTTTGTAAATGTTCGTATATTTTTCGAACGATGTCAGTAGTTGTTTGAGCACGTACGTTAGTGTATCGGTTGATTCCCACCTGTTGTGCAGCTCGTCTGATTGATATACTTTTGCTGGTTTGAAACACAACACGTGTCTTCTCGATGTTTTCAGGTGTTTTCACCATTTTTTGGACGACCTACGCTTGTCATCACGAACACTACCCGTTCATTCACACTTGCGAATCAGATTATATTGATTTTCGGCACACTTGGACCGGGTCTAATTCACAGTTGCACCTTATTTTTCATGAAGACTATTAACAAATGCTGAGTTTGAAAATAATAGATTTCAGCTATCAGTCGTCCTTTGGAATTTTTATTGGCAGATCTAGATTTCAGCTACAAACTAGCCATTCTCAGTGCACTATCCTTTTTTGGTCAATGCTGAATTCCTTCTGCACTGTATTGCTTCCGTGCCCGATAGGCGGCGCATCTTGTAACGCTTTCGTGGCAACAATGTAAGCCGCTGGTGCCTATCTGTCCTAGCTAGGCACACGTGCCAAAGGCTGAAACGTGTTTAATTTTTTGACTTGAGCGTATCTACCCTTAATTCTGACCATTGCTGTCTCGCCATATAATTTACGTAAGCAGCCTTTATACGTCATGGCATTTGTCATCTTGATTAACGCTTTTAGTATTACTTAATTGTCTATGTATTATTTCCTAGGGTTTCTCAAAATTTCATTCCGCTGAAGACATTCTTGGAGGTATCATGTCTCGGTTAATGTACCAAACAAATATTCGCGACCGGTTGCCTGTGTAATTATTATGCTGCGAGACAGACATGTTTAAAACTGTAACAATTCTAAATAGTTATAAAATATTTTTGATGATATCTTCGTGCAGAATTCTGCTAAGCAACCCTACACACTACATTTACGATATTTGGTTATATCGTTACAAAACTGCCTTTGCCATTTCTGACAGTATCGCAAAGTAAGGTGCAAACATAGTCACAAAAGAAAATTATTCCTTTTCAAACGTATAAGTTAGACTCTATGCTACAGAAAAAGATAGTAAATTTTGAAAATCAATACAATAATCTGAATATTATAACATTACAGTGCAGCACATCATATTTCGTAAACCAAAAAATTCGGCGATGTGGTTGTCTGTATCAGGGCTACGAATGCTAAATAGGACACCAACGGAAAACTGTAAAAAATAATTGCAGTTCGCATCTTACGTTGGGAACGTGGACATCTGCAGGTAAAGAACACTGATCATGACAAATCAGAACGTAATCCTGACTCAGAAACCTACAAAAGCTCATTCATCGCATTATATTAATGTAAGTTATGGCCTAATAAGTAACTCAATGCCTAGGAAAAACAGCAATGTAGCCAAACATTATCTTCACACATCAGCCTACGAAAAGTTTATCCAATATGGATGGAGACTTAAATAACTCATGGGGTACGCCGCAGGTCCGGCACTAAGACACAATGAGAACCCAGTATCTGTACGCAGTAGTCCTCTGTCTGAAAGGTACAAAGTATACCATCAGATACACAGTAACGTAATTCGAAATTACGTCAAACCATTGTCCAATACCTTCCGAATGATTAAAGCTGAAGAGACGAAACATTCACACTTCCTATCAGCTGAATACCTCGCTCTATCTGAAGAGTAGAAGGCCAGAGCTTTTGCTAGACATCTACATATGAAATACTCTTTTCTGCAAGGACAATTAACTCCATCTATAAGCTCTCAAAATCAAAATAAATTTCAATAGACTATTACTAGGTTAACAAAATGTATTAACAACTCACGAAGGTTAAAAAACATAAAAAAGAACTTTATTACTTTGGGTGAGGGGGGGCTTAGCATCCACTGGAAATCAGCTGGCTGTGTCTCCTTTCCCTCGGAAAGTATTTGGACACCCTAGTCTTGGACCCACATGTTGACCCACTTGTGAATGCACTTGAACAAATGTTAATACAGTTTCATATAGAGATGATAATTTTTCTGTAGCATGGAGAGCTGCATCAAACCAGTCTCAGGACTGAAGACCACAACAACAACAACAAAAAATTTTCTGTAATCTCTTAATCGAACAAAGAATTTGTGGAACATTCTATAAATGAGCTCTAGAGCTATGAAGCCGGGAAGACGGCATAGTTTTAATCTTGCTTCCGACTCATATATTTTCGAAGACGGGCAAGTCTGAAGTCAGGGTGAACAGCTGTGTCCGAACGACTGAAGCGAGAAGAAAATTGCAGCTGCAGTTAGCGGAAATGCACTGCGGATCCTAATAACTATATTTTAATTAGCCGAGGTCTATTTAGGGACATTCATCAATATCTGGCCGCACTAACTGATAAAGTTTAATGAAACTCCGGGATCTGAAGACGAATTTAGCTCTTCCGCTGGGAAATGAGTTCCGTCAGCAAAATTAGAAATTCCACCCGAAACAGCGAATTATTTCTGTCTTTATATAACGTGTTTTCTACTCTGTTACGAGACCTTAATATACCCAACAGTTAATAATGGAAGAAAACTTTTTGTATTACGTAACCAATATAGATTTCATTTAAATCTTTAAATGTCGATAATGCTGTTATTTTTTCTTTGGAGGAATAACGTCTGTCGGAGTGACAGATAATTTAAAGTTCTTCTTGAGTCCATGGCCGCAGAAGACCCACGAAATAATTCTGAGCAAGCTGAGACTAATGTTTCGAAAATAACACACAGTCTATTTCCATAATATTAATATAATATCCAGATAATATTATAGGAATAAATCTATTTACTTACAACTTCTGCACGAAAATCAGAATGATGATATTAATAATATTATGTGCAGTAATATTTCCTCTTACCATATGTGAGTAAAATAAACTTGTACGTCATTCTACCAGAAAAGATTTATGTTATTCTTGCTAAAAAGTGAAGCTTTCTTTGCTTAATGACGAAAATGTCACCTTATAACCAGAAAAGTTCAAACCTCTGTCTCAGTGAATATAATTATTTACCGCAAATTTTTGGAGATTATTTTGTTTCCACATTCACAATATATTCCGGGCCCAGCCCACCGTCTGTTTTTTTTTCCTTTATTGAATTTCGATTCCTCCACAGGATGGGGGGGGGGGGGGGCTGACAGCAGCTTAATACGCCGCTCTAGAGCCGATAGAACAGTTAAAAGAGCATAATGAGAAGATAACAAACAATATAATAAGGGTGATAAAACAGTTACTTTGTTAAAAACAGTAAAGTGGCGGAAAATTAACGGAAGTTAACATAGAAAAAACACAGGGTTGACGTTGGTCACAAAGACATACAGTAAGTACAGAGGCACTGTTTAAAAAACACGGCGACAGTATGTTTTCTGTTCGTAACACTGTAAAAATAGGGCAAACTACACTGAACACTCAAACACTTTGTAAGTAGGCTGTTTATGTTTTCTCTATGTAAGTAGGCTGTTTATGTTTTCTCTATGTAAGTAGGCTGTTTATGTTTTCTATGTAAGTAGGCTGTTTATGTTTTCTCTATGTAAGTAGGCTGTTTATGTTTTCTATGTAAGTAGGCTGTTTATGTTTTCTTATTGGCAACGTTACGTAGCGCTCAATATGAAAATCACTGGCTGTGCTGTGTGCAGTCTGTCGCTAGTTTGCATTGTTGTCTGCCATTGTAGTGTTGGGCAGCGGCAGCTGGATGTGAACAGCGCGTAGCGTTGCGCAGTTGGAGGTGAGCCGCCAGCAGTGGTGGATGTGGGGAGAGAGATGGCGGAGTTTTGAAATTTGTCATGAACTGCTATATTTATATATGATGATATCAAGGTAAATACATTGTTTGTTCTCTATTAATATCTTTCATTTGCTAACTATCCCTATCAGTAGTTAGTGCCTTCCATAGTTTGAATCTTTTATTTAGCTGGCAGTAGTGGCGCTCGCTGTATTGCAGTAGCTTGAGCAGCGAAGATTTTTGTGAGGTAAGTGATTTGTGAAAGGTATAGTTTAATGTTAGTCAGGGCCATTCTTTTGTAGGGAATTTTGAAAGTCAGATTGCGTTGCGCTAACAAAACATTGTGTGTCAGTTTAAGCACAGTCATGTATAATTGTTCAAAGGGGACGTTTCATATGTCGACCCTTAGCCGAGGATACCTCACTGGAATCTTCTGATTTTTTGTTGTAGTTTGTGTAATTAGTGTAGATTTTGTTTATTGCTAGCTCGTAATTGTAGAGAAAATCTCCTTTGTAGTTGCAGTCTTTCATTGTTGTACAGTAAAACAGTTGTGGCATGCATGTAGATTTGCACCAAGTATTTCGCAGCTGCAATTAACTAGATATTATTTTCAGTGTTATGTTAATGGGTTCTCTTATTTTTGCTCTTCAAATTGTGCTTTTCTGTGTTGTCGTGTGAAATATTGTGACAATAATGGCGTGTGAAAAACGTAATACTAGGCTCCAAAGTAAACTGAGAAATGACAGTGAAAATGAAAGCAGTGTGTTAGCGCCACCGAGTAATGAATTAACTGATGTTCAAAGTAGTAATTTGGTAATTGTGCATAGGGAAATGGAGCGGGCTGCAAACAATGGTGTAGACAGTGAAACAGGTAGTGAACAGGGAAGCATTATCGATCGATCGGTCGGCAACAGCTCGCCTCAGGAATCCGAAATGACAGGACACAATTTCGCAAATACTGTAGATTCAGGTTTTGGGTTATCACCGTTTTCTCAAATAAGTCAAGACGCATTTTCTGCTTGTCAAAATGTGAATGTTGCCGGTGCAAATGCACTGCCGAAAAGCGTAGAGAAACAGATTCCAGACACTAATACATTATTATTGCAATTAATGCAACAAATGGAACAAAATCAGAGACAAATGGGACAAAATCTTAAAAAGTTAGACACAGTGGAACAAAATCTCAAAAAGTTAGAAACAGTGGAACAAAATCTCAAAAAGTTAGACACAATGGAACAAAATCTTCAAAAGTTAGACACTACACTTGAACAAACACGTGAAGGTTTAACCACTGAGTTACATAACATCGAATCGAAATGTCAAAAAGTCTGTAATGACGTAAAAACACAAATTTGTGAGCATTTTCAACCTATTTTTTCGCGGCATGAAAATGCATTACTGAATCACGAAGCAGCCATAAAAGAACTGCAAACTATTGTTCATGAAAATCATGAGACCTTGCAAGCTAAATTTGACTCAGTTGCATCTACCGATTCGGTTACGCAACTTGCAAAAACTCAGGAAAACTTTAAGGACACAGTAGATACTCTGAAACTTGGTTCAGAAAAACACACTGAAGAAATAAGTACACTATCGGAGAAAGTAGCCGAACTTTCGGATCAGGTCACTAACTTATCTACAAAGGTAGATGATGATCTGAATGACACAAGACCCGTAGCCTTCACTGACACAGAAGAGTATGAACAAATAAGAAAATTCAAACAAAATCAGAATCAAATTAATACACAACACCAAAGAGAAATCCGGGAAGTACAAGATCAGCTGACACAGGTAATACACGAATTACGTATTTCAGAGGACACTGGCGCTCCAACACGGGAAGAGGGACTTAGAAACACGGAAAAACCACAAAATAATAACACAGGACACTTCGGAAATTATGAAAGAAATTGGCAAGGCGCATTGGATTTTGAGATGGAACCGCCGAAACGAAGTAACAATGACCGACATGCGACTCGCCGACATGACGATTTTGACTATAAGCTGTTCATTACTACACGTAAATTCAAAACATTTAAGAATTCTGGCAACGACATTCATCCACAAGCATGGCTCCATCAATTCTCTCATTGTTTTCCTCCCAACTGGTCGTTAGAACACAGATTAGAATTTATGTGTGGCTACTTGGAGAATGAACCAGCTGTAAGAATGCGATCGGTAATTCACGACTGCCACAGTGAAGGAGAGTTTTACCATGCCTTCCTCTCAGCATATTGGTCTCAAGCCACACAAGACCGAGTAAAACATGGCATCATAATGATGAAACATTTCGAACAATTATGAATTTTCCAGTCTTGTGAAATATTTTGAAGACATGTTGCATAAGAATCAGTATCTTTCCAACCCATACAGCCCCTCAGAACTCATCTGCATTTGCTTACTCAAATTGCCTGAACATTTACGACATATTATTTTAGCAGGACGTTGTAAAGAAGACATTGAGGCTTTTCAGGGACTGTTACAAGAACTGGAAATTTACACAGACAGTCGCAGGATGCGGAAACAGGAGCACAACAATTACAGGTCACATCTGTCACAATTCCACGATGAAAGAAATAATAACTGGACATGACAAGGCTATTCTCACAACACATATCGTGACCAAAACAGACACCACCCGTATGACAACCGTTGGCAGAGTAGTAATAATTACAGGGAAAGACCACCTCTCCGTGGTAATGACTATCACAGAGACAATCAGAGAAACAGACAATATGGGAACGAAAATAATTATTATTACGGGAGACAGAATAACTTTAGACGCAACGGTCCAGCGCACAGTTACGATTCAGGGAGAAATTCTCCACCACTTAACCGACAAGAAAGAAACTACAGGAACTACCGACATGACGACAGACGATGTGATCGTAACGACAGACCTGAATTGCATCAGAACTGGCGGGATTCAAACAGAGCAGGGCCTTCTCGTCACGGTGAATTTGTAGAAGTTAGGTCTCCAAATCCCAATAACGACGCGCGCCAACAAAGAGACCATAGGCAATGACTCACACCGCTGGCTGCCACAAAACGTACTTATGAAACTGACGACGCAGCTGCTGTAGCTAGTAATTACGTAAAAATGGAAGACATTAGGGACATCTTACTCCAAGAACACGACGTAAAACATAACAACATTGCATATCCTGTGATTCACATTACAGTAAATGACGTAAAATTTACGGCAGTACTTGACTCTGGCAGTCCCATTTCAGTAATCAGTGAAACAGCCTTTAGCAAATGCAACAAATCGAACGATTGCCCCACACTTCCGTTACGTAAGATTCAATTACAAGGTGCAATCTTTGGAAAAAGAGTAGATGTACGCCAACAAACCAACTTAGAATTCTTTTGTCAAAGCCACAGCTTCTCTATGAACTTTCTTATTGTTCCATTATTGTCGACGGAAATTATACTGGGAGTAGACTTTTTGAATGAATACAAAGCAATCTTAAACTTTCACGATGCTGAAATAACTTTAGAAAAAGAAGGTAAGTCAGTAGCTTTGATATTTGAAGATTGGCTCTCAAACCATGACGAAGAAATTAATCGGCTTTACCTCCTGTTAGACAACAGTTCGGAATTTTCGACGGAACTTGACGCTAACAATCATTCTGCAAGTACTGACAGGGATGATATCGATGGCGCATTTGACACTAATAAGTTAATTCAGAATAAAATTCAAACAATTGAGAATTGTAATGACACTGATAGGCAGGACCTTTTTGAGATTTTACAAGCACATTCCACAGTTTTTACTCACAAAACAGGAACAATCAAGGGATTTCAATAGTAATTTCTTGTTCGTGAGCATAGTAAATTTTGTGTTAGACCATACGTAATTCCGGCACATTATAGGGACCGTGTTAGATCAGAAATACAATCTATGCTTGACGAGGGCATTATTGAGCCTGCGGTAAGCTCATACAACAATCCGATAAATGTTGTTGAGAAGAAAAATTGATCGATCTGGCTTGTCTTAGATTCGAGACAAATCAATACTATCATTATTCCTGAAACAGACAGGCCGCAGACGATGGAAGAACTTCTTCAAAATTTTAATGGTGTAAAAGTATTGTCTTCCATTGATCTCAGATCCAGCTTTTATCAGATCGAACTTCATCCAGAATGTAGAAAATACACAGCTTTCCTTTGTTTCGGCGTTTGTTATCAGTTTCGGAAACTTCCCTTTGGTTTGAACATTTCTTCAGCAGCATTCATTCGCGGGCTAAATTCCATATTACCTGAGTTCTTAAAACGTCACACCACCTTATATGTGGACGATATTCTAATAGCAGAAGCTTCATGGGAACTACATAATCGCATCCTCAACAGTTTGTTACGTATTTTTGCAGAATCTGGAATTACAGTTAACTTGGAAAAGTCTGAATTTGGTAGGTCAAAGGTGAGGTTTTTGGGACATATTATTTCTTCTGAAGGCATTCAGCCGGATCCTGAAAAGTTAGAAGCACTCAGAGCCATTCCAGTTCCATCCACAAAAACACAAGTCTGCAGTTTTCTAGGTCTCGTAAATTTTTACCGTCGTTTTCTGAATATGCAAATTCTTGTTACACCAAAACTTTGTTCTCTCACTGGAAAAAATACTATTTGGAACTGGGACGAACAAGCACAATTGGAATTAAATTCTTTGAAAGAAGCGTTACTTCACGCGCCAATCTTAGCTCATCCAGATCTGTCACAAGATTTCTGCCTTAGCACGGATTCTTCTAAAGTCAGTCTTGGTGCCCATTTATTTCAAGAAGCCATAGAAAATGACACTACCATTCAGAAAACCATTGCTTTTGCTAGCAGAGTGCTAACAAAATCTGAAAAAAATTATTCCGTTACTGAATTAGAAGCTTTAGCTATCGTTTGGGCATTTAACAGATTCCGTTTCTTTCTTTCTGGTAAGCATGTAAAAGTGTACAGTGATCATCGTGCATTACAATTTCTTATGTCTTCAAAATTAAATCATGACAGGTTAAAACGTTGGGCATTGTTTCTGCAAGAATTCCGCTTCACAATAGTCTACATTCCCAGCAAGGAGAACATTGTTGCGGACGCACTGTCACGCGCACCGGCTGGGCTTGAGAAAAGTAACACAGAAGGCAGCCTCGAGAAAAATTTCAGTATTCTTTACATTCAGAAAGTCGCCTTTGAAAACTTCATCACCACATCTTTAAAGGACATTGCTCATGAACAAGATAAAGATTCGATTTGGTATAAGGCTCACATACTTAGAACATTTACCAGTAGTGCTAATGAGATTTTAATGCAACATTTTGGTTTACTTGAAAATACATTCTGAATTAAAGTACTTTCTGTGAGATACCAGATGACACAGTGGTTAGTTTATGTGACAGCTACACGATTTTATCACGACGCTACTAATGAGTGACAATTTACAATGTTGCTTTTGCAGTGTATCTGTTTTATATCTGCACAGTTTTCTGAATTCTTCTAGGAAGAAAAACATGTTTTAGTAGTAACTTTTGTAGTATAGCTACAATGAGACTGCCTTTTCCGTAGCACAACAATACGTTACAGTACAGTACTTTCTTCATCATGGCAATAAGCGTAATAACTAAGACATTTATACGCAAAGCATTTCACCTTTGTGTATTATGAGGTAAGTACATTGACTTCTGCAGAACTTAGCTTTCGGAGGACGATAACTACGACACTTCCACACAGATTATGTTGCAACAAGACGCACATTTAGCGCTACAGTACACGTATTTGAGTGATTAATTTTGTACTTAAAACATTTATTTTTAAGATTTTTTGAATTACAAAGAAAGTTTTCCGTGATACATTTCATTCCATTGCTGTAATCTGTAACACCTGAGGGTATAATTACATTAATCCTCAGGGGGGTACACGCTTACTTTGTGTAGCATGTGTTTGGCAAGCACAAGGAACCCTAGCTAATATGGTATTTGCTTATACAACTTTACACATCGGTACCATATTTCTCTAAAACATAAATTACACAGCTATCTGATCATTTAACTGAGAGATAAACATTTTTTTACTACATCAGTGACACATGTTTACGCAATTTCACAGTTGGGTAACTTCACACTTATGAAATTGTATTTTGGCTATACTTTGTGAAATGCTCATATTTTTCGGAACCATTGTGATACTATGAGAGCTTTATATGATGTATTTGGTATGAGATCATGATTTTTAAAGTACGTTTGAGGCAGATGACACTTTTGACATGAGCAGAGAATTTTTTTTAGGTTTTGAAATTATTGGAGGAAGCTACGACGATTTTGAGAGTTGACTAAGATGTTATGATATTATTACGATGACGATGTGTATTATACTGTTGAGGTATGTTTATGACTAATAAGATGATGATACTGTATATGAGGAGTTTGATTATGCTACGTATTTCTTATGATGAAATACTGAAGAAGTGTCGACGAATAAGGTAAGGAATAATGAGTAGCGATTAGGGACTCTGATTTGGGAAAAAGGTTGTTGGAAACCAAGAATCGTACTTTAAGAGTTATGAAATGTGTGTATATGAGTGAATGTATCACAATGCTGGCGAAAATTTTTGGACACTTATATTTATAGGGTTTTGTTTCTACAGATTTGCAACGCTAATTCTTGACCTGTGAAATATTTTTATGTGAGACTGTCACTGTAGCGGAAACTGCTGTCGTAAATATTTCCGTAAGAAAGTTAAGTGACCACCTGCACGTAATGCGTCGCGGGCACCCACCTGGGCGACAGCCGCCCGAAAAAAGCCATTAGCCTTTCAGCGGCACAGGTAGAAAAAAAAAAGGGGGGACCATTATAATGACAAGTGTCTTTCTACGAGAGTTGAGAGCTACTAATTTATGAAATGTCACATGACTATTGAATGATATTTTTATGCTTTGCTTTTCGTAGTTGCTTATTTCACTTGATATCTGGTTTTCAGCTGTGTTGCAGCATTGCTTTTATAAAATAAAATGCATTTGCTAATGTGAACACTTTCTGTCAACAGATCTATTAAATAATAATTTTGTAATCCACATTCTTTAAAAAAGGAGCACTTGGAAAGGAAAGAACAATAAGAAGGGACTAGTAACAGTAACTGGACACATAATTTTCTTTTCAAGTACATGGTAATATTTTTTTTACAATAAGTTGTTGTGGTGCACCACTTTCATTACATAGACATTAAGATGTGATTATACATTTTCCTTATCTGCATTGTTATCTTTAGTGTACTATTTTTTTCTGCTTGAACTTTGTCATACTTAGGTATAAGTTATTTCATTTTCTGTTGTTGGTTGCCAGGCATAGTGCTACTGAACTTTAATTTGTGTTACTCTGCTAAGCCAGATTTATTTTTTTTGTTTGCTGCTCATTGCCTTATATTAGTTGTAATTTATGCTGCTTGCTTTGCCTTTTGTATTTTTTTATTGCTGTTTATATTCATTGTTTTATGTGCTACTGCACTGGCTCGTCCCTTAGTTTAATATCTGAGCTCAGTAGATTTAAGTTAGCTTAAGAGGGGGTAGCCTATAAGAGAATGAGTTGCGATGAATTTGAAGAAATGCACTGAGAGGCTATACGAGAAAAGTACAGAAAGCAGGTATAGATAGGACTTTTGGAAATAATGAAGAACGAAGGGAGATCTCTGAGAAGTAAAGAAAGTTTTGTTTGCAAAATACTGCAGTAAAACAAAACCTGTCCTTTCCTTGTATTTTTCCGCTATATGTTTGTGTACCCTTGGGTATTTATGTTTTTCCTGTATTTATTTGTTTATCTGATAAGACTTGTATTGTAGAATTTTTCTAATACTTAGCTACATTCACTATGATGAGGAATACTGTTATCTTCGAATATAATTGGCATTAATAATATGTTATTTACTTTGTAAAGATGTTAGACATTATTTATTCTGTTTTGTGTTAATGCTCATGTGTGAAGTTGATGTTTCAAAAGTTATTCTGATCTTTTATGTATTTACTTATGTCATAATTCCTGTAATACTGATGTATATGTTAGTTCGATTCTTTTGTAAAGCCTGTACTACAAATGTTATCTGTATTGTTATGTTTTTAATGATGTTTTTTGTACCTTTGTTATTGTATTCTTCTGTTATAAAATTGTAATTGTCACCAGTTCATGATATTATTAACTTGTAAGTTACATTTCACTGCACACGTTTCTGTTGGTCATAGTATATGGACAATATGTGGGAAGTAGGGACTGTTAGTGTTTGCACGTGTGTTACTAATTCAGCAAGGGACTGGATAACAGCATTGCTGGTTCTAAGGACAATTCCAAAAACTTTGTGAGTGCACAAGTGGTGGTTTATGGACTTGCTATATTGTCCGCAAGACTCTTCGATGGTGAATGTGCACCTGCACAATCGCAACAGATGGCTGCTGGCCTTCTCTACAAGGACTACAGTGGGTCTGCATCTATGATGACCCACCAATACCATTATTTCTACAAGGACTGCAGTGGGTCTACACCTCTGGTGGCCCACCAATACCACAATCTCTACCAGGACTACAGTGGGTCTGCTCTGTGAAGACCTACCTACCAATACTCTTCAAAACTTCGATTGACTCTGCTGTGGGTTTGCTCTGTTGTGGCCCATTACCTGCATGCATGTCAAGAGTCAGCACTGTCTTTCCTTTGGAAGGACAACACTACTTCTTCAAGACTGCATGGAAATCCACTACTTCCATGTGCATTTTCTTCTACTGCTCAGACTTTGAGAAAAACACTACTATTTTACTGTAATGAACGATCAGGACTGTCTTTATGGACTGTGAGAAAATTTGAGCTTTTGACCAACATTGTATCAATAAGTGTGTGCATTTGATTTCTTTGTTATTGTAATTATGAAAAATTTTTTCAAATCTGTATTGGCCACTGCCCAAACCAATTTGTAAAAAATTTTTTTGTGGAGAGCATGGGGGCTATGTAAGTAGGCTGTTTATGTTTTCTCTATGTAAGTAGGCTGTTTATGTTTTCTCTATGTAAGTAGGCTGTTTATGTTTTCTATGTAAGTAGGCTGTTTATGTTTTCTCTATGTAAGTAGGCTGTTTATGTTTTCTATGTAAGTAGGCTGTTTATGTTTTATTATTGGCAACGTTACGTAGCGCTCAATATGAAAATCACTGGCTGTGCTGTGTGCAGTCTGTCGCTAGTTTGCATTGTTGTCTGCCATTGTAGTGTTGGGCAGCGGCAGCTGGATGTGAACAGCGCGTAGCGTTGCGCAGTTGGAGGTGAGCCGCCAGCAGTGGTGGATGTGGGGAGAGAGATGGCGGAGTTTTGAAATTTGTCATGAACTGCTATATTTATATATGATGATATCAAGGTAAATACATTGTTTGTTCTCTATTAATATCTTTCATTTGCTAACTATCCCTATCAGTAGTTAGTGCCTTCCATAGTTTGAATCTTTTATTTAGCTGGCAGTAGTGGCGCTCGCTGTATTGCAGTAGCTTGAGCAGCGAAGATTTTTGTGAGGTAAGTGATTTGTGAAAGGTATAGTTTAATGTTAGTCAGGGCCATTCTTTTGTAGGGAATTTTGAAAGTCAGATTGCGTTGCGCTAACAAAATATTGTGTGTCAGTTTAAGCACAGTCATGTATAATTGTTCAAAGCGGACGTTTCAACTTCACCAGAGATTAGAGACGAAAATAAGGCACCGCAGCCTAAGGCAGAGAGGGGAGGTTAAGAACGCAGACAGATGAGGGGGAAGAAGGGAGGGGGAATCAAAATGGGGGGAATGGGAGGAGGGAGACGACACAGGAAAAGGGGGGCAGAGCTGACACAAGAAGGAGTGGGGATGGCAGAGGAGGAGAAAGCAAAAGGACTCGGGGAGGAGAGAATGTAGTCAAGGAGATGGTAGGTTGGGAAAAAACAGAATGGATGGAGGGAAACAGGGAACCCAGGAAAACGACAGAAGGAGGGAGGGGGAGGTGAGGATCAGAGTTGATAGGAGGGATAAATGGGGGTAGAGAGAGCATCATCCAGGTGGGAGAGTCAGTGGAAGCCACCTCGGGAAAACGAGATGAAGAGTGTAAAGGTGGAGGGTAGGAGGGACACAACAGTGAAGGCATGCCAGTGGGCAGGGGTTGGAGAGGAGAGGAGCAACCACAGGATGAGGTGGGGATCAAGGCAGCTGGAGGTGTAGAGGACACAGATACGTTCTAGAAAAAGGAGCAGATGGAGGAAAGGAATCAGATCACAGAGGATCTGTGTGGGGATGGGAGGCATATACGGAAGGCAAGGTGGTGTTTGGCGCTCGAGGATCTAGAGACAGAATTTGGGGGGGGGGGGAGGGCAGATATCCAAGTGGGCCTGGCATAATAGAGGGTGGGATGGATTAAGGGTTTGTAGGTGTGGAGAACGGTAAATGGGTTCAACCCCCAAATCTGGCCAGATACGTGTTTAAGGAGTAGGAAGTGGTTGAGGG
The DNA here is from genome assembly GCF_023864345.2 of Schistocerca serialis cubense. Lineage (NCBI taxonomy): Eukaryota > Metazoa > Arthropoda > Insecta > Orthoptera > Acrididae > Schistocerca > Schistocerca serialis. Next base: position 815,915,411 of record NC_064641.1, on the reverse strand, counting down.
CTTTGGATTGCATAGAGTGGAGATGAGGGATCCAGGTGAGGTTACAGGCAATGGTAAGTCCAAGATAGGTGAGGGTGGGGGAGAGGCGAACACGACAGGCAAAGATAGTAAGAGAAACGTCAAGGAGCCGGAATTAGCGAGTGGTATGACCTTTGATGATTGCCTTTGTCTTGGATGAATTGATTTTCAGGAGCCACTCGTTACAACATGTGGCAAAAAGGTCAAGGTTATTCTGGAGAATGCTTTGGGACCGTTGAAAGGTAGGAGTGAAGGCAAGGAAGGCACTGTCATTGACATACTGCAGGAGGTGGACCAGGAGGGGGGGGGGTTGGGGCATATCTGCCGTGTACATAAGAGAGAGGAGAGGGGAGAGGACAGAGCCCTGGGGCACACCTGCCGTGGGGTAGAATGTAGAATGTGCGGGAATCGGCGTTATGGATGGTAACGTAGGAGGGCGGCGGTATAGGAAGGAGGAATCAGACGGACATAGTTGAAGGAGAAATCAGACGGACATAGTTGATAGGAAGGGCCTAGGTCTGGAGTTTAAACAGGAGACTAGGATGCCATACAGGGTCGTAGGCCTTTTCGAGGTCCAGGAAGACAAAAATGGCGGAGCGGGGGGAGGTAAGCTGGAAGGAGAGGACATGAGTGAGGCGTAGGAGTTGGTCAGCGACAGAAAAGGAAGGTCGAAAGCCTCATTGGGAGTCGGGGAGGAGGTGATGTCGGTGAAGGTGGGATGGATGCACCGGGTAAGGATGGATTCCAAGATCTTGGTGAACACCGAGGTGAGACACATAGGGCGAAAAGAAGAGGCATCAGATGGAAGTCCCAACGTCTGGTGACCTGTCAGTCATTAAAATTTCGGTTTACAAACTCTTTCCATAACACAAATTCATGTATACATTCAAAAACGTAGAGAAATAATAAAAAATCGAAATGTCAAAACGGGCAAAAAAATATATATACTACATGTAATTACATCAGCTTAAGAGGAAGTTGTAAATGCCATATATCAGGTTAAACAGACTTTCACTCGTACAGACAGAAACCAAACGTATCAGTGCCAGAGCGGCAAGTAAGGCGTGTCTGACAGGACACCTTGGGGTAGCACAGTGCCATGTGGTGGATGCGCCAGTACCATAGGAGACTTTAATCTATGTTGTATTGCTAACAAATGACAAAAGTAAAGCTCAAAGACATAAACTGTTATAAGATACGACAGCAACTATTACATATGAGAAAATTACAGCATATTAAAAAATAAACTCAAAACTGCGTCACCGAACATTTGGTGTTATAAACAGTGGGTGCAAACAGTGCACGATTTTTAGTTCAATTGACAATTCAAGAAATTATCAAAAATATGAAAGAAACAATATCTTTTTCCACTGACATGCTCGTATAGTAATCGGTCACGGAAGCGCCGTCTATGTACAAAAATTTCTATGTCTTACGAAATACCCAAATAAACACCTTTATTCTCATAATGAATAAAATGCAATTTGTTTTCGATGTCACGAAGCTGATGACTACACTGCCGTAAACGAGCTAATGGTCACTATCACAGCTAGGATAACTGTGTTCCCTGTATCGCGTTGTGAACTCCCTTTCAGTCTGTCAGATGTAAAACTTGTTGCAAGCTCCGCACTTACTCTAATAGACCCCCCCTCCGCCCATTGCAAAACTTGTTAACAGCTGCTCTGTACTATGTCGGAGGAGCTTTCCCGATTTGTTAATAGCATTAAAACCTACCACAACATTATGCTTTTAAACTCATTACTGATCTACAGAAAGGGTGGGCCAACATACGTCATAGCCGCATATCTAACTTAGTTTCTTACTCCGGCTCCTTCGTGAGTCTATATCCATTTGAAATTATTATCTGTACAAAGATGGCTACTTTCCTATCGGTAGCCTCCAGATCAAGTGGAATTTTTTTTAACGTGTCGAACATGGAAAGAGAAATTCCTTTCTTTTGTGATGGGAAATGACTCACACTCCCATCGATAATGATATCTGTTGTTGTCGGCTTACGAAAAACATCTTATTCCAAACACTGCCCACTGCTACTTATCGGTAAATCCAAAAAGTTTAGTGAAACCTCAACTTCAAACTCCATAGTGAAATTTAAATTATTATGTAAAGAGTTAAAAATTTCTTGCAGTCTTAGCGCCTCGCCCTTACATCTGTTAAAAACGACAAATATATCGTCAACAGGACATTTGTACGGCCCATCTTCAGTAATTAGCTCATTCTGCTCGCGAAGGATTCGCATTGCAGACTACACGATGTGATCAATAGTATCTGGACACCCCCACAAACATACGTTTTTCATATTAACTGCATTTTGAAGACACCTTGTGACAGGTACTCCATATCAGAGACCTCAGTAGTCATTACACATCGTGAGAGAGTAGAATGTGGCGCTCCGCGGAACTCACGGACTTTTAACGTGCTCAGATAATTGGGTATCACTTGCGTCATACGTCTGTACGCGAGATTTCCACTCCCCTTACATCCCTAGGCCCAGTGTTCCCCACGTCATAATGAAGTGGAAACTTGCTGGCACACGTACAGAACAAAAGCGTACAGGCCGACCTCGTCTGTTGGCTGACAGAGACCACCGACAGTTGAAGACGGTCGTAATGTGTAATATGCATAAATCTATCCAGACCATCACAGAGGAATTCCAGACTGCATCAGGATCCAGTGACAGTTAGGGGGGACGTGAGAACACTTTTATTTCATGCCCGAGCGGCTGCCCATAAAGTCATACATCAAGCCGGTAAATGCCAAACGACTCCTTGCTTGGTGTAAGGAGCGCAAACATTGGACGATTGAACAGTGAGAAATTGTTGTGTGGAGTGACGAATCACGGTACTCAACGTAGGCATGCGATGGCAGGGTGTGGGTATGGCGAATGCCCGGTGAACGTCATCTGCCAACGTGTGTAGTGACAACAGTAAAATTCGGAGGCGGTGGTGTTATGGTATGGTCGTGTTTCTCATGGAGGGCGCTTGCACTCCTTGATTTACGTGGCATTATCACAGCACAGCCCTAAATTGATGCTTCAATCACCTTCTTGCTTCCCACTGTTGAAGAGCAATTCGGGGATGGCGATTGCATCTTTCAACACGATCGAGCATGGCCTGTGACGGAGTGGTTGCATGACGATAACATCCGTGTAATTGACTGGCCTTCACAAAGTCCTGACGTGAATAATATAGAACACATTCGGGATGTTTTGCAACGCAGACTTCATGCCAAGCCTCACCGACCGACATCGATACCTCTCCTGGGTGCAGCACTCCGTGAAGAATGGACTGCCATTCCCCAAGAAACCTTCCAGCACCTGACTGAACGAATACCTGTAAGGGTGGAAGCTGTCATCAAGACTAAGGTTGGTCAACACCATACTGAATTCCAGCATTACCGACGGAGGGCGCCACGAACTTGTAAGTCATTTTCAGCCAGATATCCGGATAGCTCTGATCGTATAGTGTATTTATATAAGTTCCACATAGAATCCCAGAAAGGCTTCAACCCACTGGCTAGCCGTCATTTCGACTGCTGTCGTGTCTTACACGAGTATATGTCTTTGAGCTGTACTTTTGGAATTTGATAGTAATCTTGATACACAACTTTTATTAAATTTCTGTATGATAGTAGCGGCTCCGTTACATGGCGTTGTGCTAGCCGCAGGTGCTGTTTATTGGCCACGATGCGTGTTACTTGCCGCTCACTCACTGGTACATATTGTTTCTGTTTGTGCGAGTGAAATGTTTGTGCACCTGATATATGATACTCATTTCTTGATTTACGGCATTTACAACTGTCTATCAAGCTAATGTATTTGCATGTGGTATGTACTGTTCTTGCCTGTTTTGAAATTTTCGGTTTTATATGACGTTTGTATGTTTATGAACCTTGTAATTACGTATACTTGCATTTGTGTAAAGGGAAGAGTTTATAATCCCAAATTTTAACTACTCACAGGTCACCAGACCCTGGATGGGCCAGAAATATGTTGTGAATATGGAAAAAAAAAATCTCAAAAACAGCATCGATACCTTTTCAGCAACCAACGACCATTTTTAGTCATTTTTGTCATATTTGGTTTGAACTCCGCTGAGGACTTTTTAACGAAACGTTGGAATGTCTGGGAGCTACTTGCAGGTAAATCATTCCCAACAGCCGAAACAAGTGAAGGTAATGATCTGGACTCTAGGGTCTGGAGCAAAGTCTACTTTCTGTCTCATCGCAAAGTGTTTCATTGGGTTCAGATTGGGACTCTGAGCAGTCTAGTCCTTTTGAGGAACATTGTTTTCCACAAGTCATATCCTCACATATGCTGCTTTACACTGGTGAACCAAAAAATTACGAACACCAGATAAATAGTTTGTTTGTCCGTCTTTGGAACGAAATATGTCACCTATTCTGCGTATCAAGGTTCAAATGCTTCAAATGGCTCTGAGCACTATGTGACTTAACATTTGAAGTCATCAGTCCCCTAGAACCTAGAACTACTTAAACCTTACTAACATAAGGACATCACACACATCCATGCCCGAGGCAGGATTCGAACGTGCGACCGTAGCGGTCGCGCGGTTCCAGACTGTAGCGCCTAGAACCGCTAGGCAATTTAAGCCGGCACGTATCAAGGATGCGACTGTTTGTTGGTAGATTTGTGGAGGTATGTGGCATTAGATGTGTACGCACAGGTCATGTAATTCTCGTAAATAAGGGCTGCTGGTTAGCGACCAAGAACGAGGTTCTCGGATTAAAAAGGTGTAAGACAGGGGAGTATTCTTTCGTCCCTACTGATCAATTTGCACATCAAAGAAGCTATGATGGAAATAAAAGAAATGGTAAGGAATGGGATTAAAATTCAAGGAGAAAGGATACCAGTGATGTCATTCGCTGATGGCATTGCTATCCTGAGTAAATGTGAAGAAGAATTACATTATCTGCTGAATGATATGTACAGTCTAATGAGTACAGAACATGGATTGAGAGTAAATCGAAGAAAGACGAAAGTAATTCGAAATAGGAGAAATGGGAACAGTGAGAAACTTGACATTAGCTTTGGTGGTTACGAAGTAGATGAAGTTAAAGAATTCTGCTACGTAGACGGCAAAACAACGAGTGATGAAGGGAGCGTGGAGCACATCAAAAGCAGACTAGTACAGGCAAAACGGGCATTCCTGGGCAAGAGAAGTGTACTAGTATCAAATATAGGCCTTAATTGAGGAACAAATATCTGAGAATGTACGTCTGGAGCACAGCATTGTGTGGCAGTGAAATATGGACTGTGTGAAAACCAGAACAAGAGAGAATCGAAGCATTTGAGATGTGGTGCTACAGACAAATGTTGAAAATTAGGTGGAGTGATAAGGTAAGGAACGGGAAGGTTCTGTTCGGAATCGGATAGGAAAGTAATATGTGGAAAACAATCACAAGGAGAAAGAACAGCATGATGTTAAGACCTCAAGGAATGACTTGCATGGCACTAGAGGGAGCTGTCGAAGGCAAAAACTGTAGAGGAAGTCAGACATTGGAATACAACCACCACATAAATGAGTACGTATGTTGCAAGTGCTATTCTGAGATGAAGAGATTGGCACAGGAGAGAAATTCAGAAGACTGATGAATCAAAAAAGAAAAAAGAAAAGAAAAGAAAAGACCATTCGAGGTACAATACTATCTAAGGTTATTACTTGTGTTTTTGAGTAACATGGTTTCATAAGTGAATAGTATTGATGAAAGCGAATGGTAAATGTCATTTAACTGGTGACAAAATTGAAGTCGTCCGCTGAGGCCGAGCACTTGAGTCTGGAAACGAGCGACCGCTACGGTCGCAGGTTCGAATTCTGCCTCGGGAATGGATGTGTATGATGTCCTTAGGTTAGTTAGGTTTAAGTAGTTCTAAGTTCTAGGAGACTGATGACCTCAAATATTAAGTCACATAGTGCTCAGAGCCATTTGAACCATTTCAAATCTTCACCAATGTTAAGACTCTGGACACGCTGAATGTGAAGTGGCTATAAGGTCCCCGCATCGTGTGTTCGTGGGACACTGATATGCGCTGGAAGTCTCAAAGATGCAAAATTTCAGCAATGCGTTTCTGTTCTTGCACATGTTGCTGAACTGCACTTTTAGAAGAAAAATGGATACTTGGAAGAATGTGTTGGAAACTCTTGTAAACACTCAGTGATCAGGAATACGACATGTTGGAAAGCGCCGACATTATTCTTCGACAGCAGCAGGGGCACTACCATCGTAAAAGCCGTAAAAATAGACCATATTTTCATATTCTTCATTGATGTAGATGTGTGGCATTTTAGCCAGCGCGTGTACAAACACAGTTAACCGATGTTTCTCTCTGATACACTGCCAGTCCCACGCACTACTTCACTCACAACGCACCTTTGACAGCGGTGCCATTGACAACGGTGGGTTCAGCGGACTAGTTTAATGGCAAAAAGACATACCGTGCAAGGAGGTCGACTGCAACGAGATAGAATGACCTAGAATGAAATGTCAAAGAGGGTGGGTTGGTAAGACAGACTCGTACGCGCTACTAGCTCAAAAACAAATTATTGAGAATAGGACATATGTCGATATGAAGTTTTTTGCTTCAACTGAAATTCCCGTTGTATCCCTGAATATTTACTGTTCCTCCTCGGACTCTCTGGACTCGTTATGTGCTGTGTCGTTTCTCAGTAACCCAGTAATACACAGACACGATAGCGTTCACCTGACGGTCGTAATTCACTATACAGATGCATTACAGTCCGTCAAGGCAGACGATAAAATGAGTGTGTGTCCCTGTTTGCCTAGAGTTCAGTGCAGAATGAGCTGACCAGTTCTTAGAATTTGAAGCAAAGCGATATAATACATGGAAAGTAGACTCGAAGGAACTCTACGACACAGTGACTGCCAGTAACTGGCATCTTCCTCCACTGAGAAGGCCGTGTGCTAAAGACAATGCAAATAGACAGAAGCTAGAATATGCTAAGATGATAAGGATGCGTTTACGTTTCCAAATCCCTCATCCACCTCTGGTGGATAAGGGTGGGACATGCAGTTGTTAGTGCGACTCAATGTAGGGAAGAGATGTAAATCAAATTTTCTTTAATGTGAGTGGAACTGATATCAGCAAGTGGAAAATACCAAGAAAGTTCATCACAAACCTCCCGTTAAGATTGCTGTGATCCTGCATCAGAAAATACAATGTACCGAACTTTCCAGACGACTGTTGGACTGTTGTGTGGACTACATCTTCATGATGCCTAATTTTACCTTATGGAATCAGTCGTACAACATGTTAATGTCAAAACATAACATCATAACAGTTTAGTGCCATTTTGCTAGTGTTTACAACTTTTCCCCCAATCGTATAGTCAAATTTTATTTGTTGTCTGTTGTCACGATATGTGATAATGATACGTTATCTGCTATTATTTGCGATGAATGATTAACGGTGTGTCTTAATAGCCACATGGTATGTATACCACAAGCCAATAAATAAAATAGTAATATGGTCATTTCGCTGCAGTATAGGCATTAACTGTTTAATGTCTATTTTTATTTATTATTTTGTTTCAGCATCCTTCTGGAAAGTCATGCCTAATGCAGCCAGTTTTTCTGAATATCCCAGCAGGACTTTATTGAGACAGTGTTGGTTTGCTAATGTTGGACACCTCGCATTTCATTCCCTTGTTTTTTCGGCCGCATCAAATTTCAACCTCAAGATGGATTCACATAGGCTCACGTCAAAAGTGGCTTTCACTTGCTAAAGGCCGCCTACATTTTTCTAACGTCTGACACTTTGTCAGTAGGGTATAATGGCCGATGATGCAACAGATAAGTGATTAATAGGTGATATATCGTGGCTCGACTGTATTAGATGTCAGTCCATTGACAGTTACGCGATGATAAACTGGTGCCATTGATACGCGTGAATTGAACACAGCGAATGGAAGCGTAATAGATCCACAACTGTAAACTAATAGCCACCTCCATTCATGGATATAATGCCACCAAAGGTTACTCCCTTGTCGAAGGTGAAATGAACTAAATCGAAATTTCATGACCTTGCATTGAAAAAATCGCTTAGTGCCATATCTTGATATTGAGGAGAAACTGAAAAAGGGACATATAGCTTTTGCTGAATCGATAGCGTTGTTACTCTTTTGATACTTCAAATCTGTGGATGGCTCATGTTGAACTGAATCCAGTCATTTTAATACGCTAAATAAATCGAGACAGGCAGTGAAAACTCTATTTAATAGAGAATTATGCCCAGTTCAAAATTTCATCATTACAAAGTAAGATATAATTTCAATTGTAGCAAAGGCAACATGTATATAACAATGATACCAGAATCCCAGAAAGGAATGATTGACATTTGTGCACAATTTCTGCAATACCCTGCCTTAATAGTAACAATAATACAACGACACTACCAAACTAACAGTAAATCTGAAAAGGAAAATGGTAAGGCTCAATATACATAGATTTAGTGGGGGTCGGTGAAGTGAAATGGGAAAAAGACAAAGATTTCTGCTCAGACTAGTATAGCGTAATAGCAACAGCTGCATAAAATGGTATACCGGGGGTAGGATTCCTTATGAATAGGAAGGTAGGGAGGACCATGAGTTACTGTGAAGATTTCAGTGATAGGGTTGTTCTCATCATAATCGACAGCAAACCAACTCTAACAAAAATAGTACCGGTATACATGCGGATGTCACAAGACGAAGACGAAGAGATACAGAGAGTATATGAGGATATTGAACAGGTAATTCAGTACGTAAAGGAAGATGGAAATCTAATAGGAAGGAGTGGAATTCGGTTGTAGGGGAAGAAGAAGAAGAAACGTTTAAGGGAGTATATGGACAGTTTTTACCCTCTACATCTCTCCGGTAGCTTTGAAGCACCCTGCCTTGTTTTCTTTCCATGTGTACCTCTCTTCACCCCCTCATTACATGCCTTATCAGTCCATCTAACTTTCAGCCACCCACTATAGTACAACAACTCTATCTCTTCGATATTCTTCTTTGCCAATGTTCCCGCAGCCCACGATTCAGTACGATAGAATGGTGTTTTCCAAACGTACGTACGTAGAAACTTCTTCAAATTAAGATCGATGTCTGATACTAACAGACTTCTCTTCCCCAAAGTGAAAATTTCCTGTGCTAGTCTGCTTTTTACGCCCTTCTTGCCTTATCTGTCACGTGTTATTTTCAATGTAAAGATGTAGAAATATTTAAGTTTTTCCACTGCAAGCTCACCAGTTTTGATGGTAACTCTATTGTTAATCTCATTTCTCGTACGCCTCATAACCTTCGTCTTTCTTTGGTTTGTTCTCAGTACACATACTGTACATTACACTGCTCATACCACTCAAAAGATCCTGCTACTTTTCCTTTACTTTCACTGAGGATAGCAATGACATCAACAAATATCGTCAATGGGTATCCCTACACCCGGAATTTTAAAAGCACTCTGGAACCTTTCTTTCATTCCCGTCATTGCTTCTTCGATGTATAGACTGAATACACCATTTTTAATACGAAGACGTAGTTCTTAGTCTTCCATTCTCTTGGTTCTGGTACACATTGTATGTTATCCGTCTTTCCTTATCCCTACAGTGTACTCCTAGTTTTCTCGGAATTTCGAACCTCTTGTGCTGTTTTACATTGTCGAACGCTTTTCCTAGATCGATAAATCGTATGAACGTATCCAGAATTTACTAAAATCCTGCCCACATTATTAAGTACGCTGTCAGAACCCCTCTTGTTACTTTCACTTTCCGAAATCTAAACTAGTCGTCATCTAACATATCATAAATTTTCCTCTGTCTATCGATTGTGACAGGAACTAGCACGCATGAGGTGTTAACCTGATTGTGCGACAGTTCTTTACTTACCTGCCGGCACTGTCATCGACATTGAGTGAATTATATTTTCGGAAAGTGCAGATTCGTAGATTCTACTCATAAACTTGAATAGGCGTTTGGATGTGACTTCCATAGGAACGTTACCTGTTGCTTCTGCCTTATTTTATCGCAAATATCCCAAAGACTGTGTATAACTGTAATTAATATTGGGTGTTCTATGTCTTCCATATCGATTCCCATTTCTTTTTCTATCGTGTCATCAGACAAGATCCCACGTAGATGCCTTGAGCATATTCTTTCCAACAAATTCCCTCTCTCCTCTACATCCGTAGCCTATCCTCAGTCCCGCTGCACCTAGTCTCCGATTAATGGTGTGAGGTGACACAGAATGTTATAGGGAGTCTCTTACTTGTTCTTGGATGGCAGCTTCACATGTCAGTTACAGTGTGCCTGGTGCAATATACAACGATCCTCTGTTGTGGTGGCCAGACGTGGAAACTTGACGAAGAGTTTATATACACTTACGCTCCCACGCAGTCCAACATCGGGCCTGTATCATATGCGAATGCCCCACAAAATTAGATATTTCACAGCTCGATCAGCCGGACAAATTGAGACCCACAATGAGGCTCCTTTGGAACTCTGTCAGGTGTTGAAAACACTATCTTACCGAGTACATGACATCGTGTCCCTTTACAGTGATCAGAAAATATCTGACGCTGTACGCACAGATTATACACCCTACTATGCCTGGAAACAACTATAACGCAGTCTGGATGCCGTCAAACTTGTGACAGAGCTTGAACCTCTAATCATTTACGTATCCGCCTATGCCATGAACGCATACGAAGCTACGTTGATAATCGACAGCGGCTACTGGATGTTTCACATTTTTCGTCAGGCAGCGTATGCTGCGGACGAAGCGGTTATAAAGGTAGATATGGGGAACCGGAAAATATTTAAGGAATTCCCGAAAATAGTGTACTCAGTCAACAATGAAAATGTAGACAGTCATGAATTAACATTCAGCCGCCTACCACATTTTTCAGTAAGCCGATCCCACATTGGTCCATTCGTCGTCACAGCGGAGATCGAAACGAGAGATAACCTACGCTAGTATCTAGTGCTATCCGAGCATCATCCTTCTACGTAATTTCGGCGTTTCCCAGAGTAAAGTGCATTGTGTGTAACGTGCCTTATTTAGTTTTTCAGTCATTTCCTCTTCATTACCTCCTTCTTAGCTGCGCCCTTCCATATATCAGAACGAAAGGCAATTCAAGAATCTTTTCCCACTGTGGAGATAATTATGGCATTTTTTTTCTGCTGAAGGACACAACAGATCATTTTAACACCAGATGCGGTGTATTCTGAAATAATAATGAAGTTACATAAATGATCGCATATTCCTTAGTAAACTCATCCTACTCTGAGAAGTAATAGTCAACAGGCAATATGGTAGTTTTAGACCGAAGATCACAAGTGGTTTATGCTCACAATTGGTACACACAAATATCTTTTTCCATGTGGATTATCTCCCATGTGTATTCGGGAAAATTTTCTTATGGCATCTCTAATAAAATCTTAGTCTGATAATGGATGAAGGCAATTTTCTGAAAGATTTTGTTGTCAAGTAGCATTGCTGTTGGCCCGCCCGGCAAGCTACGCGGTTTAACGCGCTGCTTTCCGAGCGGGACCCTGGGTTGGGTGTGGGGCGCAGGTGAGATGATTGGTGGACTGCTGTGGCATGGCCTGTTGTGGGGTTGCGAACCACTGAGGGCTATGGCGGGTCGTAGCCTCTCCGTCGTTTCTAGGTCCCCGGTTCCATACACAATACACACACACACACACACACACACACACACACAACATTCCTGTTTCTATACTCTAGTTTTTGATAAATGAAGAGCTGCCCTCTATCTAACTTAAATGTTAGCCTCCGTCTGACCTCTTTTGTTTTCCTTGTTTTAAATGAGTCTTCAAGTCTAGGGCTGATATTTTATTACCATATCTTTGTCCTCAATACACTGCTTGTTTTGCTAATTGCCCTGAATTAGGGGAAGGTTTCTAAGGCGGACCACCAAAAGAAAATGTGAAATAAAATATATATTTTATTTTCAGTATATCTTGAATGTTATCTTCTGTATTTCGGTATAGTAAAACAGGAGACTTAAATATTTACCGTCAGTGAAATATTTGTACAGTAAAATCAGGTATCATCGACACAATGAAAACTGGTTTGCTTTACTGAGCCAAGCACCTTCCATGAGTATAAAAGCTCTGAAATATTACAAATATCTAAATACGTGTCGATATATTTCATAGATTTTATTTTCATTTGCCGCCGTATGAAAGCTAATAACGTATGTTCGAAACCAAGAAGTATAATAGCAGAAAAGTCGCCATCGAAGGTAAAAACCAAATACGTAACTATTAGAATAATTAACAGTACACTTAGACCATTAGGAAACGTACTTACATTTTGTTCATAGTGGCTTACTTAGGCTTAAGATTAGACAACATTCAAGATCGAACATTCAAGGCATAATGAAAACCATTCCTTAAATTTTGTTCAGCATGGCTTACTTAGGCCTAAGAATAGAGAAAATTCCTGATGGATCATTCAAGGTAACCCGCACTGAAATGACATCTCGTGTCCATCCACATCACGTAACGTTACATTGTGAATAAGACAAAATGGTATGCATTGCTGGTACTTGCCATTGATTGATGCAGAAAGTTAATCACTATACTGCATCACAATGATGTTTCAGCACTCAGTACTTGTCAATTACAAGAATACAGAGCGTATCTAGCATTTTTGCACTATTTATTGCATTTTCGTAGAACAATTCACCACAAATATGGCGAATATTTTGCAACACCTGGTACACTTAATGAACGCTAGAATGCACCTCTTGTTCATATCCACAGAGAAATCTAGCCGGCCCATCAATGGAGTCAATACATAGATAGCTACCTTTCCCCGTCACCTTGAGTATTACTGTCTGTTTGAGTACCGCCTACTCTCCAATAATATCCAATCCCCTAGCAACTCTGAAAATGTTCCAGTAGTAAGGATTATTATGATTACAATAAAAGAGGATACTTTCTACTAGAATAAAATTATGAAGTATCCTGTATTGCCACGACATCGTCTTGTGGTATTTGTTCTGAGTGTGTAAGCTCTTCCAAGATTACTACCAGCTTTGTACTCCTTACTACTACAACCGGTGGACGATTTTATAACCAGACAGGATGTTTGCAGCTGCTATAGACTGTTTGGTTCATTGTATATATATATATATATATATATATATATATATATATATATATATATATATATATATATATATATATCTCTTTGTTCTTTACCTAATACACAAAGTTTCTGTAGTCGGCAGAGAGATGTATACAGAATTCATGCATATCGAAGAAGCGTTCAGTATGGACTTGCAATGCTGGCGAAAGTTACTGCTTTACCGGGTAGCGGGTTGCTGGGCATTGCACAGGTAGTTTGACAGGTCGTGGATTGCTTTGATAAGCATGCATGTTAGAACACATGTTTGGCTGATGGGTATCGGCATAGAATGTATAAGGGACCTTTGACGCCATCATCTTATGTGTATCGCTTCGAATCCAGTACACATCTAAATCCCTCAATATTATACTTTTTGTATATTGTAAATTGTGAGAGGTATTCTTGGCGTTGGCTCATAGCACACAGGTACAGAGTCATATTCTGACCCAACTGACGCTCCGTTGATCAAAATTAGCGTATCACATGTTTTGACTGGCTGGTTGTTAAGTTCCGCCTACAGTGTTTTGCTACAATGATGTTCTATTTGATGTGCACATTGCTGACCTGATTTGCTTCCTGATATTGTAAGATCGCTTGTATTCATCTAAGTATGTAGTTGGTACAACGCAATGAACAGGGCGCTTGCTTTCGTGGAAGTGAAGCAGACCCACATCAGCTCCGTATTCGAGATTTGAGGTAGCTGGTCTGCTATGTAACCCAGTATGGCTGTTACGTTATCTAAAAATGTTTTAGGCACATGCCAAGATTAAAGGATATATCATTCAGGAAACACGGTACATAAAAATTCAATAAAAAGCCACACAAATAATTAAGTTTATAAGGACCACAGATAAAAGGAACACTTGAATTTGGTCCTCAACGGCCACGTCACACACGAGCTATGTATCACTTGACGTTCTGTTATGGAAAAAGAGCTGCTTTCATTGGCAATGATGAGAGTTGTTCTAAATAAGTCGAGCTGTAACAGGCAAACCAATGGTTTTCAAACGATTCTCTTTGAGTCTGTATGTTATACACTGATGTATTTGTGTTTTAACTTAACTACAACTTACTGCAAAAACTTATAAATCATTACACAGGCCAACGATGGAACAACATTTTTGCTGAAAATGCCTTATTCTTATGTTTTAGGGAGGGAAATCCAAATATGATACATAAAACCTGTATCACCCACTATTTCTTCACATTTTACAATTAAATTTATTAAATTAAGAATTTTTTAAAGAATTTAACAGCTTTTATGTAGTTAAAATAATTTAAAAAGGAGGCATAATGAATTTAAATGACGTTGGTAGCACGGCTGAAACACGTTTGCTGGCAAAAGAAGGTCGATTCTATTTTTGTGTTAACAGATCGTGTTTTGTTCACTGTCAACCTGACCTCGCTTTCCCATATCCTGTACATGTGCTCAGTACAATGTCTAATTGTGGTTGTTAAAGCTCTGCTGGCAGCTTTTGTTTTATTTGTTGTGAGTTTGTGATTAAAAAACACCAAAGAAACATTACAGACTTTGTGAGAAAGGTTTATCTATCATACTTTGGATCTAAACTTGGTGATCGAGGTAAATCTTGGGCACTGCATAAGGTATGTTATGTGTGTGTTGAAGTCCTGAGAAAATCATCCGAAAAGGAGAAAAAAACCTTTAGATTTGCTGTTTCTATGATATGGAAGGAGCCAAGAAATCATTCCAATGAATGGTACTTTTGCAGTGTTGATATTACCGGTCATAATTAAAATAAAAAAAAAATGGTTCAAATGGCTCTGAGCACTATGGGACTTAACATCTGTGGTCATCAGTCCCCTAGGACTTAGAACTACTTAAACCTAACCAACCTAAGGACATCACACACATCCATGCCCGAGGCAGGATTCGAACCTGCGACCGTAGCAGTCGCGCGGTTCCGGACTGAGCGCCTTAACCGCTAGACCACCGCGGCCGGCTCATAATTCAAAAAACAATAAGGTAATCAGCTACCCTAACGTTACGTCCGCTATCCGACCAATGGGGCATGGTGTAGATTTTCCGGTTCCAGAATCATCAGCTGATTTAAATTCTGTTCCAATGGAAGTATTTTCTGATGTACAATCTGATTTAGATGAACCAGATGATGATGAATTCCATTTTACTACAGAAAGTCTAGAGCCCAAATGGTTTACTCAGAACGAGCTTAACGATTCCGTTAGGGATTTGGGCATAACGAACGAAAGAACTGAATTACTTCGCTCTGGATTGAAAGAAGAGAACTTCAAAACTAGTTTAAAGACTGTTTTACTACACATTGGAAACATACATGCATTTATACTTGCTGGACATTCTGTACTTATCAAAGAAAGGTATGGAAACCTCGAAATAGTGCTATATAAAATAGGCTATTCAGCCAGTGGTTGGATGATATGTGGCGATCTAAAAGTAACTTGCATGTTCCTTGGTCAACAATGTGGCTTTACCAACTTTCCATGTTTCTTGTGTGAATGGGAATGTACGGCTAGGGATCAACATAGGTGCAGAAGGAACTGGCATGTGAGGGAGTTTTTAAAACATTCTACGCAAAAGCCTCGTAGATCCAAAAAACGTAATCCTATCACCTCTACATATACACTTAGGCCTAATGAAACAGTTTGTAAAGGCTTTGCCTAGAGATGGACCATGTTTTAAGTTTCTCTGCCAAACGTTTCCGCACCTTTCAAAAGTTAAACTAAAAGAAGGCGTCTTTGTCGGACCTGACATTACAAAATTGATATTTGATGTTAGCTTTGAATCCACAATGACCTTAAACGACAAATAAGCATGGGTATCATTCAAGCAAGTCGTTACAGAGTTCTTAGGACATGAAAAATATCCAGAATATGTTTCTATTATAGCTACAATGTTAAAGAAGTTAAAAACCTTAGGATGATTAATGAGCCTGAAAGTTCACTTTTTGAACAGCCACCTTGATTAATTGCTGGACAATGTTGCAGATGTTAGTGAGAAGCATGGAGATCTTTTTCGCCAGGACATTAGAGTGATGGAAAGACGCTACCAAGGCCGCTGGAACACCAACACGATGGGGGACTACTGCTGGTCACTTCACCGAGAAGTTCAGCAAGCGACTCTTCGTAGAAAAAGCTACACAAGAAGCTTCAATGAAAAAGAGAAAGAAAATACAGCTGACAAGTGAAATCTCTATTAACACATATCATTCTTTTAAGTAGCTTACTGTTAATACAAACAATGCTTATGTTGTACAAAGCGTTTCATTAATTTCCCCATTTACCGTATATCATAGGATTTTTATACTATATTATAAAAAGCATATTGCTCTAAAGCTATGGGTGATACAAAAAACTAAGCTAGATTTGGATTCAGCTCATAAAAATCTATAAACATCAGCTATCAAAACAAAAAAAGTATTTAAAAAAATTTCGTTGACTTGTGTTATAATTGTTTTAGGAGTACACATATACACGGTAACTGGAAAGTAACCTCATATTTTTAATAGTTTTCCCTCCTAAAATATTACAGGTATACAGTCAAACTCTTGCGGAAATGTAGTTCCACATATACCATTATCATTCCCAAAGTTACATCTGATTGAGTGATTATTTTCTGGAAACTGTCTTTATCTCACCCTTAGCGAAACTTCGTGGGATGATTTCTGGACTTCGCACTAGAAACTGCGTGGGACCACGGCGACCTACCCGGCTCCTGCCTGGGTACATCAAGCCATTGTCTTACTGACAAGGCATAAATAACAGTTCAGAAACTGTAGGCCATACGAAACTTTCTAACATTTGCAGCTACCTTTCAGCGTTCGTAATGTCTGTCAACAAATAGGGGCTATAAATACGGTAAGTATTTATTTCAGACAACAGTCACTTTCGCCTTGTCCTGCATTTATTCTACGGCCCTTTGGGATCACCTGCTGTCCAGCGATGGCTATCATTGCTAATAACGTAACTCCTTACATGAAACACGGATTCAGCACTCCACGGAGTTTTTTCAAACAGGTGTGGATAACCTTTTGCTATGCGAGCATCATTTCGCAAAATTTCAAACTTCTATCGCAGTCATATGGATACAATGTTTGGAAATAATGTTATACTTTGTGGAGACGTGTGGAGCTTGTAATGTCACGTTCTCTTGCAGCCTGTCTCATTGATTTTGAAGGGTTTCGCTCGAGTACCTCCCTTTCTGTGGTCACCTTTTCCTCTGACGTCGTTGACGAGAGCCTCCCTGATCTCTTCTTGTCATTAATGTTTTATGGCAGATTTTGTTTTTGCCTCCATAACAGCTTGCGTCACGTTTGATAACTCAACCGCCATTGTAACTGAATTACACACCGCCACACCTCAAATCTTTTGCTCTCTCCTCATTGTTTGGTCCTCCTTATATCGTTGTGGCTTCAAAGGAACATCAAACACTTGATAGAATACGGAAAAAATAACAAAATGGCATACTTCAACCTATGAAACAAGACAACTTTCATTGCTGTCCACTTATAGCACCAACAGAATTTCAAAATTTGAAAAAGGTAG
Organism: Schistocerca serialis cubense; assembly: GCF_023864345.2. Classification (NCBI taxonomy): domain Eukaryota; kingdom Metazoa; phylum Arthropoda; class Insecta; order Orthoptera; family Acrididae; genus Schistocerca; species Schistocerca serialis. The sequence goes on along the minus strand of NC_064641.1, from coordinate 815,897,670 downwards.
TTACTTTCCACCCACCACGTATATGTTCACTACTAACTTGAAAAGTTTTGTCCTTTTTTAATTGCTTTTATGACACCTTCTAGCTGTATTATCTCACCGAAATATTTCGTGTGTCAAGATGTCTAAAAAAAACAAAAAACAAAAAAAACATATACATTGGTGCCCACACTCCCTTTCTTAGAATTTTATAATATGATTCTTATTATTATTTTGCCTATATCATTTGCTCCTAAGTAAAGCCTTGTGTTAGTTTGCCTGATAATCTGATTATGTACTAGGATTCAGAGTCATTTAACGCACGTACACGGGATTACTTATTTGCCTTCAGCGTACTCTGTATCATGTTGTTTGATGATTCATCACATGAAATTCTTTGTGTTGTGATTATTAGTATTAATTTCCCATGAATTTCTGCACGGAAGCTTCAAAACGCCAATCACATTAAAATCAAAGACTATTAGCGTTTTTGTATTTTTCTATTTACTCGTTGTTGGCCACTACAGCATTCCGTTCACTTTTCAGAGTTGTTACGTGCTCTGAACACCTCTATAAATACTAATGTAAAATCCTCACTCCACCCTGATAACGAAACGAAACAAAGTTGCGTAGCCACGCTCAATAGATAAACAGACTGCACGCAATCAGGCAGAAATGTCATACACAGGCGATGATTTTCCAGCAGTTCATTGGATTGCTCGGAGGAGATTAGCAATCCATCGCCGAGCCCGCGCGATTTGCTCATAATCGTGTGATCTGTTGATTAATTGCGCAATTTGATGACTGAATGCTTCAGTCCATCGGTAGTATGTGGGTAGCTGGTGGCTGTAGCGACAGAAAGAACACATGGCATCAAAATTAAAAAAAAAAAAACAAATAATATGTTCTAAAAACCCTCATGACAGTGGTAAAGAACTGAGAGCAAAATAAAACTAGAGCTCCAGAATTAATTGGATAATATTGTTACCTATCTGATGCAAACCATCTGATATGTATTGTGTGTGTATACGTCTTGTGTGTGTGTATATTCACAGGTCAACAGAAAATTACGTCATGAAGGTCTGTGGACAAAATGTGAAAGAGTCACTGTTAGGATGAAACCTAAGTCCACCATCAAAATTTGTGAAGTTGTACAACGTTATTTTTCGACACGTTGTTTCCTGTTTTTGTGTTTTGTTCGTGTGCCTGCTTTTTCCGCAGTCGTAGTAACACAAGAAGTACTAAATACAGTCCATCTTTTGCCAGTGTAATAATAGTCTTATTCGGACCAAACGCATTTCGTTTTGTTTCAACATGAGGATCGTCGTAAAAAATTGTTTCTTTCTTATAAATCTAAGTCCCAGGATCGGAAATAATTTTGCATTTGATTACTGCTATCAAACACTGTGAACTCACAGTGACTGCTCACAGTGTATTGCTTCCTACTGCATTCATAATCTTATTCCGCACATAGCTGCTCAATTCTTAGAACACTGAGCTTTATTGACACTGTGTATATACACGCTAAAACCGCTAGCTTAAATGTAAACTGTGTATATTGCACTTACACTTAACTGACGCCGTAAACAACGGCGCCCTGATCTCTTATATACTAGGCAAAGTAGAAGAACAAACCTTTAATGCCACAGAACAGTTAAAACTAAAGGTGAAAAGTGACTTACAAACAAGTACCCTAACAGACCAAAAACAAGCAAAAAGCCACAAAAATTCTGACCATGCCTCTTAGACCTCACAGACACCGAACATAACGATGAAGAATCAAAACTGCTACATAATCTAAATACAAAAGTAAATGAACATTACATAGAAAATTTGATTACCCAATCTGAAAACATACTATCTCAACAACAAAGGAAGCACACAAGAGTTCCATGAATATAGGCCTAATAAGTAAGATGTATAGGAATTTAAAACATCATAGACACAAAAGATGAACACAATAAAATGAGAGAGATAATCCAATAATCTACGACTTTGAAAATACTTAGAAAGAGAATGTAAAGAAACCTTAATCCTTAAAAACGCCGTGATTTTCATGGACAAACAAGAGTACATAACAAAACCCAAGAATTCATTATACAGAATAATATCACAAAACGAAAGTCAGACGAAACAAACAGATTTCACACAGAAATGAAACATGTACCGAAGTCTATGTAACACACATTTTATGACAGAAAAAGGTCATATGCATGTGCAAAACCAAAATCTCCAAAACTCCTGAGCCAAATGCAGTTTGCAAAAGTAAGTACATCTGTGAGACCAGTTGTGAATTGCAGATATGCATACATGTACATGCTCGCCAGATATATGTTGAACATACTCACACAGCTATACAAAACACAAAACGACAAGAGGATAACAAACACAGGGGAACTAAAAAGTAAAAGACACATATATATTTTGAGTACATGTATGTTTATATCATTTGATGTTGAAAACATCTACTCCACAACTGTAGACAAGGAAATACTCAAGATAAGAGAACAAGACCGAAAACTTAAAATCGGTTACCACAGAAACAGATTCAGAGATACGCACACCCCTACACCACATTACTGATCAAAACTACTTTGAATTTCATAAAAACTTGTATTTTACTAGAGGAAGGGTTGCCAACGTTATCGTTGTTGTTGTGGTCTTCAGTCCTGAGACTGAATTGATGCAACTCTCCATGCTACTCTATCCTGTGCAAGCTTCGTCATCTCCAAGTACCTACTGCAACCTACATCCTTCTGAATCTGCTTAGTGTACTCATCTCTTAGTCTCTCACTACGATTTTTACCCTCCACAATGCTCTCCAATACTAAATCGGTGATACCTTGATGCCTCAGAATATGTCCTACCAACCGATCCCTTCTAGTCAAGTAGTGCCACAAATTTCCCTTCTCCCCAGTTCTATTCAATACCTCCTCATTAGTTATGTGATGTACCCATCTAATCTTCAGCATTCTTCTGTAGTACTACATTTCATCTATATTTCACTTCTACGCATAGCTACAAGCCATACAAGTAATTTCAGAAAAGAGTTCCTGACTTAAATTTATAATCGATATTAGCATATTTCCCTCCTTCAAAAAAGCTTTCTTGCCATTTCGTCTACATTTTTTATCCTCCCTACTTCGACCATCATAAGTTATTTTGCTCCCCAAATAGCAGAACTCATCTACTACTTTAAGTGTCTCATTTCCTAATCTAATTCCCTCAGCATCATCAGATTTAATTCGACCACATTTCATTATCCTCGTTTTGCTTTTGTTGATGTTCATCATATATCCTCCTTTCAAGACACTGTCTGTTCCGTTCAACTGTTCTTCCAGGTCCTTTGCTGTCTCTGACACTATTAAATGTCATCAGCGAACCTCAAAGTTTTTATTCTTTCTCCATGGATTTTAATTCCTACTTGCTCAATATACAGATTGAATAACATCGGGGATACGCTACAACCCTCTCTCACTCCCTTCCCAACCATGGCTTCCCTTTCATGCCCCTCGGCGTTTATAACTGACATCTGGTTTCTGTACAAATTATAAATAGCATTTCACTCCATTTATTTTACCCTTGCCCCCTTCAGAATATGAAAGAGAGTATTCCAGTCAACGTTGTCAAAAGCTTTCTCTAAGTCTACAATTGCCAGAAACATAGATTTGCCTTTCCTTAGTCTCTCTTTTAAGATGAGTCGTAGGGTCAGTATTGCCTCAAGTGTACCAACATTTCTACGGAATCCAAACTGATCTTCCCCGAGGTCGGTTTCTATCAGTTTTTCCATTCGTCTGTAAAGAATTTTAGTTAGTATTTTGTAGCCGTGACTTATTAAACTAATAGTTCGGTGATTTTCACATCCGTCAACACCCGCTTTCAGTGGGACTGGAATTATTATATTCTTCTTGAAGTCTGAGGGTATTTTGCCTGTCTTGTACATCGTGCACACTAGATGGTAGAGTTTGGTCAGGGCTGGCTCTCCCATGGCTATCAGTAGTTCTAATGAAATGTTGTCTACTCCTGGGGCCTTGTTTCGACTTCGATCTTTCAGTGCTCTGTCTAATTCATCATGCAGTATCAATTCCCCGAATTCATCTTCATCTACATGTACTTCCATTTCCATAATATTGTCCTCAAGTACATCGTCCTTGTATAGACCCTCCATATACTCCTTTCACCTTTCTGCCTTCCCTTCTTTGCTTAGAACTGGGTCTCCATCTGAGCTCTTGATATTCATACAAGTGGTTCTCTTTTCTCCAAAGGTCTCTCTAATTTTCCTGTAAGTAGTATCTATCTTACTCGTAGTGATATATGCTTCTACGCTTCTACATCCTTACATTTGTCCTCTATCCATCCCTGCTTAGCCATTTTACACTTTCTGTCAATCTCATTTTTGAGACGTTTGTATTCCTTTTTGCTGGCTTCCTTCACTGCCTTTTTATATTTTCTCCTTACATCAATTACATTCAATATTTCTTCAGTTAGCCAAAGACTTCTACAAGCCCTCACCTTTTTACCTATTTGATCCTCTGCTGCCTTCACTGTTTCAACTCTCAAAGTTACCCATTCTTCATCTACTGTATTTCTTTCCCTCACTCTTGTCAATCGTTCATTAAAGCTCTGCCTGAAACTCTCCACAACCTCTGGTTTTATCAGTTTATCCAGGTCCCATCTCCTTAAATTCCCACCTTTTTGTAGTTTCTTCAGTTTTAATCTACAGTTCATAACCAACTGATTGCGGTCAGAGACCACATCTGCCCCTGGAAATGTCTTAGAATTTAATCCTTGTTCCTAAATCTCAGTCTTACCATTATATAATCTATCTAAAACCTTCCAGTGTCTCCAGGCCCCTTCCTTGTGTATAACCTTCTTTCATGATATTTGAACCAAGTGTTAGCTATGAATAATTTATGCTCGGTGTAAAATTCTACCAGGCAGCTTCCCCTTTCACTCCTTATCCTCATTCCATATTCACCTACTACGTTTCCCTCTCTTCCTTTCCCTACTATCGAATTCCAGTCGGGCATGACTCCTAAATTTTCGTCCCCTTTCACTATCTGAATAATTTCATTTATCTTATAATACGCTTCATGAAGCTCTTCGTCATCTGCGGAGCTAGTTGGCATATAAACTTGTACTACTGTGGTAGGCGTGGGCTTCGCGTCTATCTTGGCCACAATAATGCGTTTAATATTCTGTTTCTAATAGCTTACCCGCACTCCTATTTTTTTATTCATTACTAAACGCACACCTTCATTATCCTTATTTTATTTTGTTTTTATAACCCTGTAGTCACCTGACCAGAAGTCTTGTTCCTCCTGCCACCGAACTTCACTAAGTCCCACTATATCTAACTTTAATCTATCCATTTCCCCGCCGGCCGTTGTGGCTGTGCGGTTCTAGGCGCTTCAGTCTGGAACCGCGTGACCGCTACGGGCGCAGGTTCGAATGCTGCCTCGGGCATGGATGTGTCTGTTGTCCTTAGGTTAGTTAGTTTAAGTAGTTCTAAGTTCTAGGGGACTGATGACCTCAGATATTAAGTCCCAAGGCGAGCGGAAATAAGTGCAGATGAGCCCTCTTCTTCCTTTTCCTTAGTCTTTAGTCGTCTGACTGGTTTAATGCGGCCACCACTAATCCATCTCCTGTGCCAAACTCTTTATCTCAGAATAGCGCCTGAAATCAACGAGCTCAATTATTTGTTGGATGTATTCCAATCTCTTTCTCTACATTTTTCGCTCAACAGTGTGGGATTCGCTGGGTTATTCAGTGGTTTGGTATTTAACTAATTTGTAAATGGAAATGATAATCTTATTTAATTACATTGAGTAGTTTTCCAGAGTACTTAACAGACAATCTATACGCAAATGACACTTTTCAAATAATGAGGTCTGGTACACTTGCACGGAAGTTCATATTACCATGACTGAATAACAAAATTTAAAATTTTATGCTGTCACATAAACATGAGACAATACAAAACTTTCAGAATCTGCTACATTATCTTGACCATGAGATCATTACTGAACTGTCCAGATAACAGTACATTTCCATTTTTATTACAGATACATATATTTTTATTTTTTATTTTGTTTATTGGGATTGTTATTCACCATGTTTTTGGGACAGATGTCCATGTTCGGTTTATCTAACAGGAATGTTGCTCATAAGAGCACTTTAAATGACTTCGTAATGAAACCGTGTACGTAAATCAGTACACATTCAGATTTCGCTTCACAAGTGGTGAAAGCAGTTTATTTTATTTTTTATTTATTTACTTATTTATTTTTCAGTCACACAGCTCACACACCACCGACACTCGCTACGTGTGTGGGACTACGTGACTCAATCTTATGAAAATATTTTTCTTATATCCATTCTTACACACGAACAAATATATTATTTAAGCATTTTAATCATTCCTATCCTATGATTAGAAAGATAAAATTCCTCACATTTAATGCAATAACACTCAAGTGTTTATCAAGTTATTTATCCCTTTTAGAGTAAAAATACATTTATTATGGAGATTCTCTACTTCTTGTTGAAATAGTTCAAGAACATTACAGTGTAATATATAAAGGCTTATAAACTAATACATACATCATATTATCATATTATTACTGCTAATTATTTTACCATAAACATTATATTTACAGTTATGGGATAGTGCACTTGCACTTCTGATTGGTTCTTTGTATCACTTCGTTTTTCTTAGTCCAGGGGACCGAGTAAGATGCTCTGCAATAGGTCTTGTGCGGATATACATTCATATTACGCTGGTAACCTTTTATGATTCCAGGGTGTTCAGTGAATACTTCGAGGTATCCGGATAATAATTCTGTTAATTGTCTAGCCTCTGAAGCATTAATGCAAGTTGCCTCCTGTACTTTCTCTTATATTGTTGTGACGATGTCACTCGCGTTGCTGGGTGCATCGTTATTTCGATTTTTGTGACACATCTGTGGGTGGTTATGATCCAACACTAACAACTTCTGTTTGCTGACAGAAAGATCCATTTTTCTCATCAGCGGAAGGTTCTCAACGAACTCCCGATTCAGCATTAATGTTATGGGTCGCTGTTGGTACTTAAGTGCACATGTCCCACGGACGAGATCAATTACAGCATCCCTTTCCCGAAGGAACTCAAGACCCGGAAGTACCGGTACTGACAAGTTATCCATTAGTAGGAACGTGCATAATAAGCGATCATTTCCCAAGGAAACTTCCACCTGTGTCTGGTATTTTATACTCTGTGCCTTTTTTCCCAATGCCCCTATAACCTTACAATTTGCAACCTGCAAAATCGGCAATTTCCTTATCTCCGATACCTTCTTGAAAAACTTCGGGTTCATAACTGATACATTCGCACCTGTGTCAAGCAGAATAGTAGTTGCCACACCATTTACAGCTCCGGTGACACTTGCTTGGATATTTTCCCTTTGTGGCTTATCAGAGACAGCAGGTTCCTGATATAGCTCATCTTCGATCCTGTTGCCATCCTGATACCGTATCATGTTTATTTTTTGTTCCGTCAACCTATTGCCTTCATTGTTGGCTCGGTCACCTGGCAAAGGCTTACAGGGACCGAAATTAGTTTGTTGGCTTCTGAGTGTTTTGTATTGTTTCCGAGGGTACCCCTACTATTCTAACATTTTGTGAGTTTTCAGTCGGAGGAGGCCTACTTGGATCCCACCACGGTGGATATTGATTGCTTGGCATAGGTATAGCTTGTACATAATTTATTGGCTGACTTGAATTGATAGAATTTTGCTGCGGCTGCCAATGACTTGGCTCTGGCTGTTGCCAATATTCACTGTCACCCCGCATATTTTTAGGCTTGTCTTCATATTGACTGTCTGACATATTGTCATTTCGTTGCTATTGTTATTGTTTGGGTTTTCATTGTGGTACGGCCTCTTATTACCACTCGGTTGTTGGTGTTCCTCAGCCTTTTGATAATTACTGTTATTATTATTAGGATAACCAAAATTTAGGTTGTAGGGATTCCTACTACTACTATTATTATTGTATTTTCCGTTATTATAAGCTTTACTTTTATTTTTCTTTGGATTACCTTCGCCCCTACTTCCATTATTTCCATTCCATGAATTTTTTTATTGGACTTATTATTATAGCTGATCACGTCAGAATATCTTCTGGCCTCTTCTTGCACTAGATCCAGAGAATCAATTACAGACAGAAATTCTTTCAGATCGGTGTCTGCAACATTAAATAATTTGTCTCTAATATGTATGGGTAATCTAGCTTTTAACACTCGCAATAAGTCTCTGGTGGTTACTGGCTCATCCCAGTACCGGGTCATGTTAATACATTTTTCAAAGTACTTTCTTAAGGAACCTGCCTTCGGATTGTACATTTCTGCATTGTAAACAATTTTACGGAGTCGCTCTTGAGTAGACGATGACCAGAATTGATCAAGGAACACCTTCTCAGAGTCGTGGAAAGTCTTGCAAGTTTCTGCTGCATTTAATGCCCAGAGCGACGCATCACCAGAAATATGTGAAACCACAAGCTGTATATTCTATTCTTCCATGATTTTGGAAGAGCACTTTTGAAGTTTCGAATGAAAACTACTGGACGTATGTTTTTCTTGCTTTCTTCGTTAAATATTTGAAACTGTCTATGCTTAATTAGCCTTTCTTGATGCATCAAAGTAGTTAAGTGCATAGAATTGCTATCATTCGCGGGTGGTGCGGTTACTTTATTACAAGTACAATCTGTTCCACTATTATTGTTCCTTGGTGTCACATATTGCTCTGGTAATATCGGGTGATTACCAAAATTTGGTCTTCCTTCTGGTGCATTAAAATTCACCGTTAGATTATCTGTGATCTTTTCCCTGTCAGTACCAGTGTTGTCATTACTGCGTACTGTCAGATTATCAAAGTTTTGATTTTCAGAGCTCAGCACCTTGGCTATTTCTGTTCGGACTTGCTTTCGGATTTCCGAGGGAATGTCCTCCTGCACTGTTTCTGTTGTGGCGTAACAAGCCTGCTACGCCACACTGGGAAGGGAGCCGAAAGAAAGGCACGCGTACACACACGCCGACTGCCGTGAATTCTGGAACAGGATAGCATTGAATGGTAGCAAGGAAAGTACTTAGCTGCTTTATACTTAACTTTTAATCTTGGTTTGTTTACAACGTTCTTCGTTAGACATTTTTACGATAATTCTCAAAGTAGGTAAGGCTAATGGCGCCTTGCTAGGTCGTAGCCATGGACTTAGCAGAAGGCTATTCTAACTGTCTCTCGGCAAATGAGAGGAAGGCTTCGTCCATATTGTCGCTAGCAATGTCGTCCGTACAACTGGGGCGAGTGCTCGTCCGTATCTCGAGACCTGCCTTGTGGTGGCGCTCGGTCTGCGATCACACAGTGGCGACACGTGGGTTCGACATATACTAAATGGACCGCGTCCGATTTAAGCTACCACCTAGCAAGTGTGGTGTCTGTCGGTGACACCAAATTCCTCCCCCGCAAATCGGCGAACGGTCGTGAGATAAGGCTTCCGCCCGCCGTGGGGAGGACCCCATGTTGACGTATGCGGAGAGGTGGGGAGCCTAACAACAGGCGAGGCTGTGCCACACGCACCCGGCCATTCGGTCCGAGGGGAGCTAGGAAACGCCTGAAAACCTAGTCCAGGGTGCACGTCAACATGCGGTGTATGCGCCCGAAGGGTCGACGTCCATTGCGTCGGGGTACCCGACGCGCGATGACGTCATGTGGTCCGGAGCGGGCAAGAGTTCCATGGCGGAGGACGGCTGGTCACGGGAAGCGATCGGTGGCGCGTGACCCAGGGAGGCGCGGGGCGGCTGCAGCGAAGCATCGAATGCGGGCGGCGCCGGCGGGAGAACAGGCGGCGGCGGCGGCGGCTGCGGCGGCGGCGCGTCGCCATGGGGCAAAATTGAAGGCATCGTCGGTAACACCTGGGGATGAGGCGAGCCAGTAGGTGGGTCCCCAGGGCGCTGACCGGACGGCACCGCTGAAAGCAGACGGGGAGCGGCAGAACCCGTGCGACGACAGAGGCGCAGCTGATTGAGATGCCGACGCACCTCACCAGAGGCCCCCAAAACCAAATACATCGCGCGGCCGAGGCAGCGAAGAATGAGCCCTGCGAGCCAACGCCGTGAACCTCGATAGTTGCGATAAAATACAACGTTGCCTGGAGCAAAAGCAGAAGTCTGACGCTGCACAGGAACCTGATGCGGCGGATGCCGCAAAGACATCAAGGTTCGATGAGGACGACCGTGGAGCAACTCAGCCGGCGAGCGACCATCTCGGGGCTAAGAGCGATACGAAGACAAAAAGATCAACAACACGTCCTCCCGAGAATGCGACTCTTTCAACTTCAACATCTGTGACTTGAAAGTCCGGACCAATCGTTCAGCGGCACCGTTTGACTGAGGCGAAAACGGCGCGGATGTCAGATGTTGAATACCATTGGCCTGGCAGAATGACTGAAATTCTGCGGACATGAATTGTGGGCCATTGTCGGAAATAAGAGTCTGCGGAAGACCTTCAATGCAAAAGATAGCAGACAACGCTTGGATGGTGGCAGAGGACGTCGTGGAAGTCATCCGGACAACAAAAGGAAAATTACTGAAGGCATCTACCAGAACCAACCATCGAGCATTCCAGAATGGACCAGCAAAATCAATGTGCAAGCGTAGCCAAGGGGAAGTGGCTGTTGGCGATGCAAAGACTTTCCGCGGCGGCGCGGATTGTTGTTCGGCACACGCCATGCAAGAAGAACACATATTCGTAATCGCAGCATCGATTCCGAACCAAGTACAGTGCTGACGAGCAAGTTGTTTCGTTCGCACTATACCCCAATGTCCGTGGTGAAGAAGCCATAAGACAGAGGACTGTAACGAACGTGGGACCACTACTCTGGACTGATCATTATCAGAACGCAACAATAAAACACCACGTCGAACAAAAAGTCTCTCCCTATGAGAAAAAAATCGGCGAACCAACGGATCCTCGACCCGTGACTTTGACAAGGGCCATTGCGTAGCAACAAAACGCAAAACGGTAGCAAGGACAGGGTTAGCAGCTGTGGCTGTAGCTACACGACGAAAATCAATAGGAAACGACTCGACCACTTCATCTGTTTCCGAATCAATGAACATGCAAGCAAGTTCGGAAGAATCGAATGCTTTATCCTCAGCAACAGGCAAACGGGACAATGCATTGGCGTTTCCATGCTTAGCAGTGGACCGATACAAGATATCGTAGCGGTACTGCGAGAGGAAAATAGGCCAGCGAATGAATTTCTGCGCTGTACATGGAGGTACAGGCTTGTTCGGATGAAAAAGCGACGTCAAAGTTTTGTGGTCTGTGATGATGGTAAAGTGACGACCATACAAGAAATCATGGAACTTAGTAACAACAAACACGAGAGCCAAAGCTTCTTTCTCTATCTGTGAGTAATTTCTTTGCGCAGACGAGAGCAATTTGGACGCAAAGGCAATAGGGCGATCATGCGAGCCAACTTTGTGCGCAAGCACCGATCCCGAAATCCGACGCATCAACCATTAACAAAAGGGGTTTCTGGGGATCGAAAGGCGTTAGGCAAGTATTAGAAAGCAACGCCGATTTCAACTGGCGAAAGGCGCGTTCGCATTCCGCCGTCCAGACGAACGGAACACCTGTACAGCGTAAGCGATGAAGCGGAGCTGAAATGGAAGAGGCATTGCGCAGAAAGCGATGATAGTAGGTAATTTTACCCAGCACACTCTGCAGCTGCTTCACATTTTGAGGGGAAGGCAAATCTTGTATGGCACGGAGGTGCTCTGGACTCGGATGTATGCCTTGGGCATTGATGACATGTCCCAGGTATGGTAAGTCACGAGCAAAAAACACACATTTGTCCTTCCGCAAGCGAAGACCATTTTGTCGCAAGACCTGAAATAACGTTCGTAGGTTCGCAAGATGATCTTCTGCTGTCTGTCCGGAGATCACTATATCGTCCAGATAGTTTGCTGCAGTAGGGACCGACGCACAAATAGTTTGTAAATATTGCTGAAACAATGCAGGGGCGGATGCACACCCGAATGGCAGTCTTTTGAACCTGTACAATCCAAGATGCGTGTTAACCACCAATACGCGCTGGGATTCGTCGTCCACCGGTATTTGCAAGTATGCATCGGCTAGGTCCAACTTTGAAAAATATTTTCCCGGGCACAGTGTAGCAAAAAGATCTTCCGGGCGGGGCAAAGGAAAAGTAGCAGTCACTAGTTGTGGATTCACTGTGGCCTTGAAGTCCACGCAAAGTCTCAATTTTCCGGAAGGTTTTGGCAAAATTACTAAGGGTGAGGCCCAGAGAGAAGCTTGCACACGTTCAATTACACCCTGTGATTCTAGATCGTTTAATGTTCTTGCGACCTCATCACGCAATGCGTGGGGAACATTGCGCGCTCTGAAAAATTTCGGTTGCGCATTTACTTTCAGTTCCAAATGTGCTTCATAGTTTTTAGCGCATCCTAAGCCCGGTGCAAAAATGTCTGCAAATTCTTCACATAGGCGAGAAACACTGTCCGAAGGCACACTCTGATTCACTGATAGGACCTGATGTACTATAGACATGTTAAACAATTGAAATAAATCTAAACCAAACAAGTTCACTGCAGAAGAAGAACGAAGAACGTAAAATGACACAAGTTTTGTTTGTCCCTTGTATGTGGCAAGAAGAGTGCACTGTCCTAACACAGGGATCGGCTGTCCTGAATAACTTTTTAGCGTAACATTTGTGGCACGCAACGGAGGTTTGCCCAGTTGTTTGTACGTGTCGTGATTGAGCAATGAAACTGCAGCTCCGGTATCGAGCTGGAATGGTATGACCTTGCCATTAAAGTCCAAATCTACAAAAAGTTTATTGTCCGGCTGACGACAAGAGCGACTGTTTTGTGCAATTGGAACAGATACTTGTACAGATTCACTTGCTAATTGACGTGATTTCCGGCGACGTCGACGCACAGTTTTTGTGGGACGAACACAGTCACTGTTAGAGAAAGTGGCACTGGACGGGGTCGAAGTAACGACATGAATGTCCATGGGCGAAGGTCCACGAGCCTCAGGGTCCTTGGTTCGATTCCGGCGCGAAGCAAAGGGCCTGGAATGCTTGTGATTGTCTGATCTGAGCTTTTTCTGGCAAACACTTTGAACATGTCCTTTCCTATTGCAGAAAAAGCAAATAGCTTGGCGTGACGGGCAATGTTCACGCGAATGTCTAGTAGCACACCGCGGGTATGATTTCACTGCATTTGTGTGCTGGCGCGGCACACCTGGCTTAGCGCGCGGCGGCAGCTGTGCGGACGTATGCGAGGGCAGTTGACCGGGCCGCGCAGCTCGAGAGTGCCCGGCGGGCCGGTTAATGTTACACACAGCTGGCGAAGTTTCAAAAGATTCCTGAGCACAGTCAAGTGTGTCCTGTCTATCCAATATGTCTATCACTTGTTGAAGGGAGGGATTAACTAGTTTCAAAATTTGCTCCCGTATGCGAACATCAGAAACGTTCTGTGCAATTGCATCACGTACCATTGTATCTGAATAAGAAAGGCCACAGCCACAGTCAAAGGCACAGTCCCTAGTAAGGCCTTGCAATGTTGCTACCCACTCCCTATTAGTTTGACCGGCCGTACGTTTTGTACGAAAAAACGTATACCGTTTTGAACCACATTAACTGTTTCTTTAAAATAGGCATCTAAAGCAGACAAAATTTCTTCGTAGGACAGAGTTGCTACGTCGCGTTGGGGAAACAATTTCACTATCACACGGTAGGTGGACACACCGACACAAGAAAGCAAAAACGGCTGCCGCTCATGACCTTGAATTCTGTAGGCGGCTAGATGAAAGGCAAACTGGCGGGACCACTCGGTCCACAACTCGTGCGCCGGGTCGTAGTGCCTAAAAGGCGGTGCAACTGCGAGTTGTGGCTGTGGTAGCGGTGAAGCGGCGGCTGCCGCATCGGTTTCAATGGCACATTGATCCTGGACGAGCTGTCCAAGGGTATCCAATAACACCTGCGTCTGCTGATTCTGCAAGCGATAAAATTCCGACAGTACATCTGGCGAAGCCGTGACACAAGTAAATGTAAGCAATCAGAAAGAACACTTCACTCGTCGCCAATCTGTTGTGGCGTAACAAGCCTGCTACGCCACACTGGGAAGTGAGCCGAAAGAAAGGCACGCGTACACACACGCCGACTGCCGTGAATTCTGGAACAGGATAGCATTGAATGGTAGCAATAAAAGTATGTAGCTGCTTTATACTTAACTTTTAATCTTGCTTTGTTTACAACGTTCTTCGTTAGACATTTTTACGATAACTCTCAAAGTAGGTAAGGCTAATGGCGCCTTGCTAGGTCGTAGCCATGGACTTAGCAGAAGGCTATTGTAACTGTCTCTCGGCAAATGAGAGGAAGGCTTCGTCCATATTGTCGCTAGCAATGTCGTCCGTACAACTGGGGCGAGTGCTCGTCCGTATCTCGAGACCTGCCTTGTGGTGGCGCTCGGTCTGGGATCACACAGTGGCGACACGCGGGTCCGACATGTACTAAATGGACCGCGGCCGATTTAAGCTACCACCTAGCAAGTGTGGTGTCTGGCGGTGACACCACAGTTTCCACAGCGGTAGCCATGGCTTTGAATTGGTTCTCTAGGCTATCTACTTCAGTTTGAAGACTATTGACCTGAACTTGAATGTTTGTTAACGGTTCAATTGTGGTTTTTACTGCATCGATCTCCTGCTTAAAATGGGTAGTAATAGCATTTTCACGATCGACCAACACTTGATTTATCCTACGACCAATTTCTTTATCTCTTTCCAGAAAAATATTGTTTATATTTTCCATAAATTTGTTTTCCTTTAATTTTCCCTGAGCTCCTGTTGCTGTTTTTCTATAAGCATTTCCTGTCTACGTTTTTCCTTTTCCTGCTGACGTTGTCTTTCACGCTCCTGCTATTTAATAGTAAACTTTTCAAAAAATGCTGTTAGCATATCCTATATCGACATAGCTTGAGCATTGCTAACTTCTGCCCCTGGTTGATTGCAGGAGTGTCAGTTTGTTTTGGCAACTCCCTGGTTTTACTATCACTCTGGACATCAGTTACTAAATTATCATTCATAATTGAATTTTCTAATAATTCGACAGAAATATGGGTAGATTGTTCTACCTGAGACTGATGTCATCTCTGCATCAGTATGCTCATTCGGTTTACTTTTCTTTTGTTTAACCATTCTATCACCAATATAGCACAACAAATATATAAATCACCGACAAGCACCAACTGACACAAAATGACCTTATAACTAACACATATACACAAATAACACTTCAAAATATTTTCTCGCAGCCAGAATATTTCATTATTACTTCTTATGGCTGGAGGTACTGACTTTAATTAAGATTGCATTCGCAGCAAATGATGTTAGTGTGCTGCTATGTATTTACTGAACATTGCACATGCAGCAAATGATATTAGTGTGCTGCTATGTATTTACTGAACATGTACATCCTGTGTGAGGGTGGTGAACTGCATTGCTTATTTGAAGTTACTCCTGTGACTCGCATTAGCGCAGATACAGATGCGTACAGCAGTTCGGTAGGAAGATGTCAATGCTCATGAAACAAGTAAATAAACAATGATTAATACTTTGTAATAGATCACAATTTCTTAGCGCAGATACAGATGCGTACAGCAGTTCGGTAGGAAGATGTCAATGCTCATGAAACAAGTAAATAAACAATGATTAATAGTTTGTAATAGATCACAATTTCAATTATTAAAATGAATAAATGTGCATTGGTGGCCCCACGTTGCGCGCCTGTGTGGCGTTCGCTGGTTTATTCAGTGGTTTGGTATTTAACTAATTTGTAAATGGAAATGATAATCTTATTTTATTACATTGAGTAATTACTAAATAATTTTTCTCCCGGCTAAAGATTTGATCAAGTTGCTAAAGAACTCCAAGGTAACGTCGCATTAAAGTGTTGTCTGTAAGTTGTGTAAGTGTCACTAAATCACAGTTCATACAAAAGATTCCTTACAACTATTGATTAAGATGGAAGCAGTTGTCTTCAGCAAAATGATCATTAAAACCACCGAATAACAGCCGCGCAAAACACTGACGTATGTTGCCTGAAACAATATTCTTCGCAACTCGTGCGTAATAAATTTCGGCTCCATACATCAGCTAGAAAAGTTTCTTATAAGGATCGTGCTATGAGCACTGTTTTTAAAGAACCAATCTGATTCAAATTATTTTCATTAAAATGAGTTCGGAACCACCGGTGCACATTTATTTTTACACACTTGTATTACGTTCGGCATTTATGTCTGCAGAGTCGCGTAATTTGAATTTGCCGCTGAGATAATTGTTAAGATGGCGGCAGACAATTGATAGAGACTTTCTATCGTTAGACCAAATAAGTAAGTATTTGAAATGATTATTAAACTCTATAAACTATACTTTCATATTGTGCAGTATTTAGACTTCATCAAGCAAACATTTGATTTGTTTCTAAGGAAAACACAGACAAAAACGCGATACAAATCATCAATAGCTGCGCTCGTTACAGCGGTAAGAAATAATTAACACAGATAATGCTTACTGAGAGAGGAATTAAAGTTACAAATAATTATTCACTCATATTTACAATAATAATGAACTCTATTTTCAAGTAATAATCAACAAATTATTACAATTTCTTAACAGACCTCAGTTTCATATGCGTCCGCAACTTACAAAAGCCAACCAACTAAAGGTAAAAACAAAGGAATACAAACGCAGATCATAAAAGGAATTTACAATTATCATTGTCTTTGTATGATACACATCGATACGTCCAATTACATCATAGAATATTATATAAATACTTAATATTTATAAGTTTTCACTGTTTTTTTCATACGTCGAATAGATAATGTTTATAACTGTTAGAGGCATAATATCCACTCGTCGCACTGTAGCCAAAAATTTATCACGTGGCTGTTACAACAGCTCTCCCGCACCATGGAAGTCATTCCCTCATGTCTTAATAGTTGTCCTATCACCCTGCAACTTCTCCTTGTCAGTGTTTTCCATGTACCGCTATCCTCAACGATTCTGTGCAGAACCTCATCATTTCTTACCTTACCAGTCCACCTGATTTTCAAAATTCTCTGTAGCACTGCGTCTCAAATGGTTTGGTTCTTATCTGTTCCGGTTTCCCCACAGTCCATGTTTCACTAGCATACAACGGTGTGCTCGCAACGCACATTGTGCGAAATGTTTCTTCAAATTGAGACCTATGTTTGATACTAAGAAATACCCTTTTTGTCAATGCTATACTGCTTTTTATGTAGTCCCTGTAAGCAAGAAGGGTGAAAGAATGAACCCGCAAGATTACAGACCAATATTCGTAACATCTGTTTCCTTCAAAATCGTTAAGCACATGCTAAAGTACAATGTAACAAATGTCCTTTGAGACAGAAAAGCTGCTGTTCAGAAATCAGTACGGATCGAGAACGCATCGCTCATCACCTTCTCTCACACGATATCCTACGTTCCATGGATGAAAGGTAAGAGGCAGATTCTATATTCTAAATTTCCAGAAAAAGTTTGACACAGTGCCCCACTGTTGACAGGTATATGAGGGGCTTCTTCGTGGAACCCAATTCGTCCATGACGGCGAGCGCTAATAGAATCCAAGGGTATCGACCTGGCAGCCCAAGTGAAATGTGACGGAACCGCTCTTGTTTTCATATAAATAAATAATCTGATACGCAGGGTTAGCGGCCATCTGCGACTGTTTGCTGTGACGCATTAGAGTTCAGGGAACTGTCATTGTTGACTTGAGCAGAACTTCAATTTGCTGTGAAGAATGGCTGCTTGTTGTGAATAGGGGAATATGTAAGTTATTGAAGAAGTGTAGGAAATATAATCCTGTGATGGGCGACTACAGTATTAGTAGCGTGTTTCTTGACACAGTGACGTCGCTTTAACTTCAAGGCGTAACTTGGCAAAGCTACATAAAATTGGACTAGTGTATAAGGTCGGTTTTCGGGATGTCGAATGATTTACATGGGTTTATACGGAGATTTCTAGGGAAGTGCAGCACATATATTAAGCAGATCACGTACTGAACGGTTGCACAACCCATTCTTCAGTACTGCTCGGGTATTTGGAATCACCACCAGATCTAATTAAAGGAAGACATTGAAGTAATTGAGAGGCGTGCTGATAGATTTGGCAGGTTCTATCAACACGCGGCCGTAATGTAAGTGCCCCGTAAACTCAATTGGGAATCCACATAGGGAAGAAGATTCTCTTTTCGTGAAACACTGTTGAGAAAGTTTAAGAGGACCAGCATTAGCGACGGACTCCATAATGAACCTACTGCCAACATACATTTCACACAAGGGCAGCGAAGACATGATAAGACAAATTAGGACTTGTACTGGCACACACAGACAGTGGGTTTTCCCCTCAGGGACGGGAATAACTAGTGATAGTATAAGGTATAGTGGCTTGCGCATAGTGTATGTAGATGAAGGTGGAGATGGAGATGATGGCTTAGAGCATAGTGCAACAAGTCGGAAGCATTGATTTCCACCTAGAGAGGTTCTGGAGACTCCACCCAGGCTGCAGGATTCCAGCGAACGGCAAGCGGTCTGGAGTGGGCCGCTCGGTAAGCCAGCGCCGCGAGTCTCGCAGCAGGCGTGCCAACCGCATTTCAGTGACAAATTGAAATCCGCACTCGCCACCCGCTGCTTTATGGCGCACTTCATCACTGCTGCCCGCCGCACCGCACCGCACCACAGCACAGCACTCACAGCCGGGCAGCAGCTTCCATATTGCTGGCCGGTAAGGCGCCATTTCCAGGGCGAAGGACTCGGGGGCTTTCAAAGCACTGCCCCCCACTCCTGTAGAATACTGGCCGCGTACCTTGTCTCTTCTCCCAGTGAACACGAAGATCGTTAACTGATATACTGTTGGCCATTAAAATTTCTAAACTAAGAAGAATTAGGAGGGATAGCAAATGACTAAATGAAGTACTGTGCACGTACAGTATAGAACGAAGATTATATGATTAGATTTATTGCTTATTGGTTGGGTATATAGACTGCGAAATTTAGTACACATTACTTTCACCTGTGGTTGCAACAACGGCTGAGCTTCCAGTGAATCTGTGCATGGATGAGGGATATGGTTAAAGCCGTCGGCACACGAACCGTGCAACTGAAAACTGAGCGTGCCGAATTTATGACGTCATAGCATGGAATAGCATGTTGGGAAGTCTTTTCGAACGTGGAGAGCAATACTAACACGCCAGACATTCTGAATCTGCGGTTGAACGTTGACCAATGGGATGGCAGTACGCCACCTACGTCACACGCACGAAATTCCCTTCGCTGTAGAATTGTGAGGCGCCATATTGGCTCCCAGTTGAAGCCATTTCTGAGCACCCGCAAACCCTCCATTATTTTTATGATTCATTGTAATAAAATGACAAGAAACGTCATAATCGTGGTAAATGAATTATTGTAACTTGCGTATTAAGAGGGTAGGCCATTTGAAATCAACAGCATGTTGAGGATCCATAAAAACCCATTGTTCATGGTACAATTTATTATAATTATATTTCAGTTATTACTGTAGCTACAATTAAGGCTTTCAGGACACGGAAACAAGCCAGACACGGTCGTTGAATTATCGTGGTTGCGATAGCGCCACGAGTGCGGGAGACTGCAAGAATAAGGGGCTTTCAAAAAGAAACGAGCCAGGGGCATAATTATAGAAAGCACTACCTGTGTGCTAGAAGTATTAAGCTTGGCTGTTGAGACACTTGTCCCACTGTGACACGGGGCGGTGAATGGCTTTCTCGTAAAAATTCCCAGGGCTACAATGTTAACCAGTTTCGCACGTACAGCTGGACGTCGCCATCCACACGTGTGCAGGAAAGGTTATGCTGACGTTCTTCTTTGCCCAAGCTGCATCCCTTCTGATTCACTTCCTGCAGCACGGGACAACAATGAACGGCCAGAGCTACTCGCAAACATTGACCACCCTTTGCCAGGCGATCAAATCAAAACTACTAGGATATTTCACCCGTTGGGTCATTCTGCTCCACGGCAACGCAAAGCCTCATACGGCCAACGCAGTCGCGGCACTCCTGCAGTAATTCAAATGGGAGGTTCTCGGTCACCAATCCGAACCTCTCTCCCAGTGATTAGGCCATTTTTGGTTCCCTTAAGAAGTCTCTGACGGGCGAACCATTCACCATGGACGACGACGTCCATCTGTTCGTGCGCAGCCTGCCGGAATGGCCGACCGGCTCTAGGCGCTGCAGTCTGGAACCGCGCGACCGCTACGGTCGCAGGTTCGAATCCTGCCTCAGGCTTGGGTGAGTGTGATGTCCTTAGGTTAGTTAGGTTTAACTGGTTCTAAGTTCTAGGGGGCTAATGACCTCAGAAGTTAAGTCACATAGTGCTCAGAGCCATTGGAACTTTTTTTTAAATTTTTTATTTTATTTTATTTTTAATT
Organism: Schistocerca serialis cubense; assembly: GCF_023864345.2. Taxonomy (NCBI): domain Eukaryota; kingdom Metazoa; phylum Arthropoda; class Insecta; order Orthoptera; family Acrididae; genus Schistocerca; species Schistocerca serialis. The sequence continues at coordinate 815,877,145 of NC_064641.1, read as the reverse complement.
TTTTTTAAAGTGCGGATCTGGTTAACATCACAGCTCCCGGAAATTTTATGAGACAGCCATTAACCGCCTTGTGTCACAGGGGGACAAGTGTCTCAACAGCCAGGGTCATTTCTTCTAACATACTGTTATTGGCTTCAGTAATTATCCCTCCGGCTCGTTTCTTTTTGAACGTCTCTTATAGTTACAAACGAAAATGACAAAGTACTTAGAAAATAAAATTCGAACTATGAATGGAAGAATTTAGATGGACTGTGGACTACAGAGTCACCGTAAATAGAAATTCATAGCTTGCCAGTTCGAAATCGGCGCACAGAAAAGATTTTTACAGCTGTAGCTATGACGGACATCTGTTAAACAAGCAAACGATTGTTCTTCGAACGAAATCTCCTTCATCGTATGGCATCTTCATCTGTGCGACGGTCAACGCAGGGAGGAGCCTGAGGCCTTTATGCGTCTTGAGACTATTATGATTATTCATAGAGACAAATTGAGTAATATATGAATGATTGAATGTTAATGCTGCAGTTAGTTATATTTTGGCCACGAGACAATTTATTCCTATGTTCTGCAGTTCTGAATGTTTTCTAATACGTGCTATTATATTGCATTCTGTGGTGACAAATAAACCAACTAGGCAACAAACAAAAAAAAAAAAATAATGTCGCAGTTTCACAGTGGTATTTTGACGTGTTGGTGTTTCCCGCTACACCCTAGAAGTTTTTCTTCTAACCTTCGCTTTCGTAATAGTTTCACTGCTTTCTTATTTGTTTAATATAAGTATATATTATAATATTCGATGTTATGTAAATATAAGGGTGCTCTTTTTGAGGGGTGAGTTTGTTCGATTGGCTTAGTAAGCAGGAGACCTTGCACTACTTGGAGTAAAATGTTTTGATCTTTTTCTTATTTTTCCCATGTAGAGATTCTCCTACTGAGTAGGAACAGTGATCACTTAAGAGTAACCCTAGCACTCCGTCTTCAGGCCTCTTGTGGCCCATCGGGATCATCCGACCGCCGTGTTATCCTCAGCTGAGGATGCGGATAGGAGGGGCATGTGGTCAGCACCCCACTCTCCAGGTCGTTTTGATGGTTTTCTGTGACCGGAGCCGCTACTGTTCGCTCGAGTAGCTCCTCAATTGGCATCACGAGGCTGAGTGCACCCCGAAAAAGGGCAACAGCGCATGGCGGCCAGGATAGTCACCCATCCAAGCGCCGGCTACGTCCGAAATCGCTTAACTTCGGTGATCTGAAGGGAACCGGAGTATTCCACTGCGGCACGGCCGTTGCAAGAGTAACCCTAGGATTTTACTAAAAGGTGAGAATGATGAAATAATGTTTGTCTGATGTAGAGAAGTACAGTAAATTTTTATCGCACTATTTGTAATGGAACTTTTAGAAGCCGATGCTCTTACTGACTAGACTTGGTGCTTTCCCTTTTGCCTTTCAATATTTTCACGGATATTGAAGTTTTTGTTTATGAATTCTGTAGACAGAACATCTTCACTAGCGTATGAACAAAGGACAGAAGTGTTTATTTATAGAGCTAATATGGGAATTTTACGCCCTTCCATTTCGTAAACTTTGTGATTTACGAGCTGGATACAGCCGAACACTGCCACTGGAGCGCGTTGCGACCGCGTATACCATGTCACATGCCGTACGCACAAGTCGCGTCGTTTCTGAGAGGTCAGCAGCATGTTGAACTCGGGACGCTCAAAGTTGACGTTCGACAGCACGGTCCGAGTGCCGACGCCTTAGGTCGCATTATGCCGCTTCAACTCTACGTCAAATTTCATCAGTGGTAGTGTCTGTACGGTGATGACATCTGGAGACAGTGCTAGCCAGGCAACACCTCAATACCCTCTGTACAGAGGTAGGTTACAGCTTGGGCTATATCCAACATTCCAGTGCGTATTACGTCACGGAGAACTCTAAGCTATGGCGCATTCACTGACTTTAATATGTCAGATATGTAGCGGCTATTGTCCAGATTAATGACTATCCGAGAAAGTCGTGATTTTGTGCCCAACGCTACGTCATTCCATCATGACACAAAGGCAAATGTAATTTTGAAACATTCGTTAATTCTTTTTTTAAAGTAATATATTATCCAGCACTCGTGGCATAGGGGTAGTGTCTTGGACTGCTAGTCGAAACATTCTGGGTCCCGGGTCGATTCGGCGTAAGAACTCATCCTAATATGGCAACGGCCCCGTCAAAGAGAGCGGAGAAGCGGACAGAGCTGACAGTACGCTCTCTGACCCTTGTAGTGGGAAACTGCTCTTAAAACGCGAAATAGTTCACACGTGCGACTTTTTCACGCTCGTTTGTGCGGTGATGCGCGCAACACGTTTGGCTCGGTGGAAGCTGCGGTAACATTTACTGTTCGCACTTCGTGTTGGCGTCAACTATTAGAGAAATTGTCATATACTGCACGTTATTTCTGATGTCAATGTGCCTTTTTCTCGGCACATAATAATCGCACTGGAATGAATAAGGTATCGTTAGAAACGTTTTTTAACCGGCTACTGACATTGCATACTGATTTTGCGCTACAACTTAAAATTTTGTGGGAAAGTACGAGGCCTGTTCAGAAAGTAAGCTCCGATTGATTGCCAAATTGAAACCACAGTGAACATCAGAAATGTTTTACTTGTAACAATTAGCTACACCTTTCAGCTACTTCTCTACGTAGTCGCCGTTCTGACTTAGACTTTTGTCATAGCGTTGTACCAACTTTTCAATAGCCTCATCATAGAAGGCAGCCGCCAGTGCTTTCCGCCAATTCTCCACGCTGGCCTACACCTCGTTGTCTGTGTCAAAATGTTGTCTTCAAAGACAGCGGTTCATGTGACCAGAGATGAAACTCAGGGGGAGACGATTGCGGACTGTATTGTGGGTAATCTCACACTTCCATTTGAAAACGATGCAGGAGCATCTTCATTGCCCCTGCAGAATGAGGCTGAGAATTGTCTTGAAGAAGAAACAGCACGACAGTTATGTAATGTTAGCTGCATAGCTTCAGGCGAAATTTCTCACCAGGCCCTCGTACTTGGCGGCAGACACTATTTTCTAGACATCTTTACGCACTCACTGCGAGCTCAGAAATGAGAAGAGCGACGTGATGCTAACTGGGGTTATACTAGAGACACTACCCAACACATCTGTGTAAAGCTTTATCGGATTTTCATAGTCGTTTCCATTTCGCGACCGATCGGAGCTTACTTTCTGAACGCCCCTCGTACTAACATAAATGAGAATTTTAATTAGCATAGGCAAAAGGGCATCATGGATGGCTATCTTCATACCTATATTACACGAAGCTAACTTATTAATCACGAATAATATCCTGCCTTTTCATATTATTACAAATATTATTTTATGTGAAACTTCTTGGCAGATTAAAACTGTGTGCCGGACCGAGACTCTAACTCGGGACCTTTGCCTTTCGCAGGCAAGTGCTCTACCAACTCAGCTACCCAAGCACGACTCACGCCCCGTCGTCACAGCTTTACTCCTGCCAGTACCTCGTCTCTTAACTTCCAAACTCAGTTGGTAGAGCACTTGCCCGCGAAAGGCAAAAGTCCCGAGTTCGAGTCTCGGTCCGGCACACAGTTTTAATCTGCCAGGAAGTTTCATATCAGCGCACACTCCGCTGCAGAGTGAAAATCTCATTCTGGATTATTTTATGTGTTTCAAAGTACTTATTAACGGGATAATTTGTATACAGCATTTTCATAGCTAATAACTATGGCCACGGTGATAGTCCATTATCTGCACCCGTCGTAATAGTTGACTTTCCTGATTTCATGTATTGTGATTAAGTTATTGCTATTACGGCTTAACGTGCTACTTAACTGGAAACGTTTTTTGAGTTGAAGTTACAGGTTAAGTGGCGCTGCCGACAGTCCCTGATCTCAGCCAGTCGTACGATCTGAGAGAATCACTCCGAATGCAAAACACATTTTCGGAAACCTATATACAAGCATGTTTCATAAATGCATGATTGTTGTTTCACGCTATTCTGTTCATTTTTAAAGATGTTTTATCATCATTCCTGCAACTACCCGTCTCTCAACGTCTACCCTTATTCCAAATACTAGTACTATTTAAAGCTTTAAAAGAACTAAAGTTTCGCACGAGTCCCTCACGTTTAATTAAATTAGAGCGCCGTCCTTACATTGGTGCTGCGACAGCTGTCCACTGGCTTCGGTTAATCTATAGAAACACGCGAATTTTTTAATTAATATTTAGTCTTTATATAGAGGTCCGCCACTAACGCTCTGTAAATACTGATAATTAATTAGAATATGACCTCGTTTTTATAAGTTAAAGTGAAGACCAAGAAACACGGAAAAATCACGAATAAGTGACATAGCACACAGAAAACGTACTTGAAAGTGGGAAGACTTCGCGAAAAGAGACTTGCAAAACGTAAATAAGAAAAAAATCCGCAACCTTTCAGCAACCATTTCGAAAAGATCTATAAAAGTTTTACAGGTATTTAGGGACTGGGAAATCGGTGCCTTCTCTACATTCTGAATTTTTTCTCGGTCGATCTGCAATTGCTGTCATTATTAGGAAAACATCCACGTTCGTGTGCAGATGCCAAAAGAGGAATATATGAAACTTATGAGAGTGCAAGAATATCAGCGACCAGAATGAGAAGACAGCAAACTTGCCTCCCTGTGTAGGATCCGTCGGTTTAAAACACGTAAGAATCAAAGCACTGAGATTAGGCCGCGAATATGACCATTACAAAAAGTATTTTCCTGTTGTAATAGTAACAGTATCAGGCAGCAGTTATTGTTTCAGGTCAATAGATATAGGAGCATTTGGTCTTCAGTGGTCTGAAAAGCCATTACGTGTTTGTGGCTTCTACAGTGAGTGACAACTTAATGATATCAAAGCTGCAGAAACGCAACTAAAGAACGAAAATTCTTTAACTATAGGCTGTCACAAGCACAGTGTTATGTAGAATGTGCATTTGGAATTTTATCTAATAAATGTAGATTTCTCTATCGCCGAATCGGCGTAAATGTGGACGTGGTGGATGCTGTTATACAAGCATGTTGTGCACTTTACTGTTTTGTGAGACTATGACGGCTACAATTTGGACGATATACTGACATGCATACTACAAATTATTCACGCACATGAGAAAAAAGGAAATAATAGCGGCAAAGTTATCAGACATCCTTTTGCTGATTATTTCGTTCGCTTCAAGGATCGTTACGTCAACATCCTCGATGGGGACCAGCTCTTTCTACCCTAAAAACTGACCTGCTGACGTTTTATTCACGAATAATTTCAGTGCAAACTTTTATAAATATTAATTAAATACTTACTGTCAGTATTCACCAAGTGCTTATTTCTGCTTGTTATCCGTTCTACCCCACTTTTCTCCATAAACGGCCTCTGTTACTACTTATTACGATTCTCTCTTTTTATCTGGTTTAGTACCTTCCGTCTCTTGTGTTGTGCAGCCAAGAGAGTTTGTGCTCTTTCACAATCATTAGTTCACTGTGTAGACGCTAAATCTGGACACTTTAAGTTACAATAACACGGCTATAATATGAATAATGCGAGAGCGGTATAGCCTGTCTGCAAACTGAACTTCAAGTTCCCGAATCCAAAGTCCGTCTACCCAGCTGCGTCATAAATACCACCTGCACACGGACTATTCCATAAAGTAATGCCCAGTCTTCTGCAGCAGCCTTGTCAAATCTGTGGCGATACAATGCACAGACAGTTCTGGAAAGTGTGAATTTTTCAATAAACGTGTTACACCACACTTATTGAAGTAAATAGTAAAAATGTAAGGAATGGACGGAATTTAGATAAACTGCAAGTCGCCGAAGTTGGTATATACGTAGCAGATTATTAACCGCCGTTCTTCCTAGGAGATAGCTTCACCCTCGTTCCCCGCGCGAGTGGCTAGAGCCCAGCGTGCAAAGTACGCATATCGAATGCACCCCACCAAGTTCACGCCGCGTGAACACAGTAGTTAAAATGGTTCAAATGGCTCTGAGCACTATGGGACTCAACCTCTGAGGTCATTAGTCCTCTAGAACTTAGAACTAGTTAAACCTAACTAACCTAAGGACGTCACAAACATCCATGCCCGAGGCAGCATTCGAACCTGCGACCGTAGCTGCCTCACGGTTCCAGACTGCAGCGCCTAGAAACGCACGGCCACTTCGGCCGGCATACAGTAGTCCGCGGGAACACAGTTCGCGAAAACGTGTCGTGTTGCCACTTCCATCCGACAAATAATGGTCTATAATGTCTGCGTGATTTCCCGCACAAACGCACGTGGAAAGCTCGCTCGTGTGGGCATAGCCTCGACATTGATCAACAGTTTGAGGATACAGGAGGCGATGCAAACCACTGCATTAAAGACACGTAATGTGTACCCACAGAATATTTGGTCTGTAAATTGAGGAAATATCATGATGATCTCTCCATTGACAACAGTTGCCTTCCATTTGAACCTCCGGGAGGAGACTGTCCAGAGCAAGGTGATCGTGGTGATCGTGAGAAAAGGATTGGATAACCAAAGATGGAATAAAATTCGAGAAGGAGCGTGGTATGAAGAAAATATTAAAGTAGCAGGTAAGCTAGAAACTGTGAAAAAAGAAATGTTAAGGCTCAATGCAGATTTAGTATGGCAATGTATTGAAATACAAAGATGGTAAGGACATCGAGTCAGAAGAATATAGGGCGAAATCCACAGAAAAAGAAAATGATATAACAGGAATAGTATTCGTTATGAATAGGAAAGTAGGCCAGAGAGTCAGCTACTGTCAACATTTCAGTGATAGGGCTGTAGTCGTCACATTCGAATACAAACCGACAAAAAAAGAAAAATTTCAGGTACGCCTGCCAACGTTGTGAGCAGCAGACGAAAGCACGGATATAGTAAATGATAATATTTACGGGTAATTCAGTAGGTAAATGTTGGCGAAAACATAATAATCTTGGGATACTGGACAGTGGTTGTAGAAGAAATAGAAGAGGGCTTAGGAGAGAATATGGGCTTCGCACTATCAACGAGAAACCAGAAAGAGTAATTGAGTTCTGGAATAAATTTTATCTAGTAGTAGCGAATACTCTGTTTAAGAATCACAAGAGGAAGAGGGACACCTGTAAGACATTCGGAGCCAAGGGAAGTTTCCACCTGGACTACATCATGGTCTGAAAGAGATTCGGAAATCAGATATTTTGCCGTATATCATATCCAGATACAGATACAGAATCAGTTTACAATTTAGTAATGATGAAGACTAGACTGAAGTTTAGGAGAAGTGTTCGAAAGTATCAGTGTGCAAGAAAGTCAGACTGGATTACTGAGGAATGATGAGACGCGTTAGAAGTACGCGAAGGATGTGGTTGCTACAATAAGGAACACCAGAGTTTGAGGACTGAAGAGAAATGAACATCTCTGAAAAGGGGAACTACCGACGTTGGACAGACAAACTTAGGTGCAAGAAAGGTAACTACGAGGAAACCATGGGTAACCGATGAAATACTTCAAATGATCTACGAAAGAAGTAAGTACAGAAATCTCCAGGGAAATTCAGGAAAACAGCAATATAAATCCCTTGACGATAAAATAAACAGCAAGTCCAGGACAGCCTAGGTGAGATGGCTGCGAGAAAAATGTGCCAAAATCGAGAAAGAAACGATCTTCGGGAGGAGTGCCTCAGTCTGCAGAAAAGCAGAAACAACCATCGTTGAAATTAAAAGCAAGGGTGGTAACATTAAAGAGTATACTGGCAATTCCTCTGGTAAGCGATGAAGAGGGAGAGCGAATTGGTGGAAAGAATGTACAGAAGGCCTCTTGGAAGGGGACGGCTTGTCTTAGGACGTCATAAAAGAACAAACAGTAGTCGATATGGATGATATAGGCGATGCACTATTTGAGTCAAATTTAAAACAGCTGTGGAAGACTAGAGATCAAATGAGTCACAAGAGATAAATAGTGTTCTACCGGAATTTCGAAAGTCAGTGGGACAAGAGGCAACCAAAAAACTATTAAATTCGGTATGTAGGATCTGTGAGATTGGCGATATACCAGCAGACGTTCGGAAAAATATTATTCAAACAATTCCAAACATAGCAAGGACGGATAAGAGCAAAAACTTTCGCACAATCAACTAAAGAGCTTAAGTATCCAAGATGCTGACAAAAATAATATACAGTAGAACGAGAAAGTAAATAGGAGATGGCTACAATACGATTAGTTTGACACTAAGAAAGGAAACGGCATCAAAAAGAGTGGCAGTTCTGATGTTGCGCTTTCCTGATGTTGCGCTTGATAAAGGAAGAAACGCTGAAGAAAATTCAATACACGTTCACAGGCTTAGTCGTCGTAGAAAAATAATTAGAAAATTTAAAAACGAGAAAGATGTTCCAAATTATGAGAAGAATAGAAGTAAGCTGCAAAGAAAGACGGATAATATACAATAAGTACAAGAACCAAGAGGGAAAAATGAGACTGGAAGGGAAAGAACAAAGAGCTCGGATTAGAAACAGTGTAAGACAGGCATCAGCAATGGCGATGGAAGACTTCCGGAATAATCAGTTGCCCTCAGTGTGCTACAGTCTTGACAAAGAGAGCAGAGGAGCGGACAAAAGTTCAGGGCACTTTCTTGTCCTTGGAGTGGAAAACCGCTACTGCAAGCGAAAGACTCAGCAACGATCGACAGCAGGAGGGTGTAGAAGGCAAATAAAGGCAATGCATTAAAGACACATGATGTGCACCCACAGGACATGTGGTATGCGCAGTTTTAATTACCATTGCACTCCTAATGTTATCACATTCGCTTTTAATTTCACCGAAGCTAATTTTGACTTTTCTATACGTTGAGTCAGTCTTTCCGAAGCTTATTTCTTTTTCGATTTCTTCACATTTTACAGTGTAAGAGTTGAAAAGGGCGACAGTTACCACACAGTCAGCTTAATAGCGCTTGCATCCAAGATTCTGAGAAGAATAATACGCTATGTGCTCTAAAGTATCCGGACACCTGGCTGAAAATGACTTACAAGTTCGTGGCACTCTCCGTTCGTAATGCTGGAATTCAATATGGTGTTGGCCCACCCTTAGCCTTGATGACAGCTGCTACTCTCGCAGGCGTATGTTCAATCAGGTGCTGGAAGGTTTCTTGGGGAATGGCAGCCCATACGTCACGGAGTGCTGCACTGAGGAGACGTTTCGATATCGGTCGGTGAGGCCTGGCACGAAGTTGGCGTTCCAAAACATCCTAAAGGTGTTCTGTGGGATTCGGGTCAGGACTCTGTGCAGGCCAGTCCATTACAGGATGTTACGGTCTTGTAACTACTCCGCCACAGGCCGTGCATCATGAAGAAGTGCAATCGCCATCCCCGAATTGATTTTAAACAGCGGGAAACAAGAAGGTGCTTAAAATATCCCTGTGTTGGGACAGTGCCACGCAAAACAACGTGGGGTGCAAGCCCCCTCCAAGAAAAACACACCACACCATAACACCACCGCCTCCGAATTTTACTTTTGGCTTTACACACGCTGGCAGATGTTCACAGGGCATTCATCATACCCACACCCTGCCATCGGATCGCCACAGTGTGTACCGTGCTTCGTCACTCCACACAAGGTTTTTCCACTGTTGAATCGTCCAATGTTTACGCTCCTTACACCAAGCGAGGCGTCGTTTGGCGTTTACAGGAGTGATGTGTGGCTTATGAGCAGACGCTCTACCATGAAATCCCAGTTTTCTCACCTCTCGCCTAACTGTCATAATACTTGCAGTGGATTCTGGTACATTTAGGAATTCCTCTTTGATAGTCTGGATAGAAGTTTGCCTATTACAAATTACGACATTTTTCAACTGTCGGCGGTCTCTGTGAATCAACAGACGAGGTCGGCCTGCACGCTTTTGTGCTGTACGTGTCTCTTCACGTTTCCACTTCACTATTACATCGGAAACAGTGGACCTAGGGATGATTAGGAGTGTGGTAATCTCGCGTACAGACGTATGACACAAGTGTCACCCAATCACCTGATCACATTTGAACTCTGTCAGTTTCTCGGAGCACCCCATTCTGCTCTCTCACGATTTCTAATGACTACTGAGGTCGCTGATATTGAGTACCTGGCATTAGGTGGCAGCACAATGCACCTAATATGAGAAATGTATGTCTGTGGGAGTGTCCGGATACTTTTGATCACATAGAGGATACATTGCGGTTGATAGTGGGAGCAAGACTAAAGAAAAACCAAGACAAGTTCATAGAATTTATCGATCTGGGAAAGCGATCGTCAACGTCAAATGATGCAAGGTTTTAGAAATTCTAAGGCAAACAGGAATGAGTTATAGGGAGAGATGGATAATATACAACATGTGCAAGAGCCACAAGGGAATAGGAAGACTAGAAGACCAAAAACAAAGTGCTCGTATTAAAAAGGGTATAAGACGCGGATGTAGCCTTTCAGCCCTAATGTTTAAGCTATATATCAAAAAAGCAAAGAGGAAAATAAAAGAAAGGTGCAAGAGTGGAAATAAAACTGAAGGTGTAAGGATTTTAATGATAAGATTCGCTGATGATATTGATATCGTGAAAGTGGAGAAAATTGATAGGATCTGATAAAAGGAATGAACAGCCTAATGAGGACAGAGTGGAGTGAGAGTAAACTGAAAAAACAGAACAGTAAAGAGAAGCAACAGAAATGGGAGTGGCAAGGAACTTAACATCACTTTTGTTGAGCAAGAAATAGGTAAGCAGCAAGATAACCCATGACAAGGAGGAGATCAAAAGCAGACAAGCAATGGGAGAAAGTACACGTTCGAATTTGAGGAAGAAATTTGTGAGGATGTGTGTTCGGAGCACAGCATTTAATGGTAGTGAAGTACGGACTTTGGGAAGACCGGAATAGAAGAGAATCGAAGCATTTCAGATGTGGTGCAACATAAGGATGTAGAACATTAGGTGGACTTATAAGGTAAGGAATGATGAGGTTCTCCGTCGAATCGACGACGAAAAGAATAAATTGACAAAACTGACAAGAAGAATGGACAAGATGGTATAACATCTGTTAAGACATCAGGGAATAGAGGGAGCTGTAGAGGAAGACAGAGACTGGAATTCATCTAGCAAATAATTGAGGACTAAGTTGCAAATCCTACTCTGAGGTGAACAGGTTGGCACAGGAGAGCAATTCGTGGTGGGCCGCATCAAACCAGACAAAAATGCTATATTTCGCAACTAGTGCTCTATCTAGGTTCTGAGTTCGAGTCTCAGTCCAGCACACAGTTTTAATCTGTCAGGAAGTTTCTCAGTGTTCTATCTGTTTATTAAATGAGCAAGTACTTCTAAATTCCGAATATGATGTATAATACACACTCGACGTTGCTTCCCTACTTTTAAACAGGAACAGTGCAAATTAATTTTTAGGAGTGTGATTTTCTGTTATCTGAAACGGATATGACTGTCTATGAATCCAAGGGATTATTGTTAATAACACTCATAGTGACGTTGTTATGAAATAATGACACACAATGGCTAACTGTTACGTAACGTTTATGTGCTCTTTTGAAAGCCGGCCGGTGTGGCTGAGCGGTTCTAGGCGCTTCAGTCTGTAGCCGCGCGACCGCTACGATCGCAGGTTCGAATGCTGCCTCGGGCATGGATGTTTGTGATGTCCTTAGGTTAGTTAGGTTTAAATAATTCTAAGTTCTAGGGGCTGATGACCTCAGATGATAGGTCCCATAGTGCTCAGAGCCATTGGAACCAAGCCTGTTAAAAAATCGCATCTCCTGAATTTACATGAAATTTTGTAATGAAAAGTGTTCCTACTATTCTCTCAAGACGTGCATTTGGGCCTTACATTTGTTTCTTAGCAGGCAACAAAATAACTCTGCTGCACCTCCTCTGCACTTCGAAATGATGAGCTGTAATAAATCGCACGGTGGCAGTTTTCTTTCTTATGGAATTTATTATCAGACTGTATCAATAAATTAAGGTCTTGTTGTTTTTTGAAAATACGACTCACTGCAAGATATGAGATATGATGCTGCTGCTGTCGTAGTTGGGTATCACAGAGTGGCGCGAACGGCGCTGCGCTCTGACGTAAATAGCCTGCCAGCAGCGCATCGAACCTCTCGGGGGCTTGTCTTCATGGCAGTGCATGGCAGTGACTGTCTTGAGCTTGTAGTTCCGTCGTGAGGTACCAGCTTCAAACTGGGAGCTCAATCTTCGGATCACACCACATAAATTTCATAGATAGTAAAAGTAACGTGAATCGGGCTACTGGCCCCTGACTGGCTCCATAACATTCGTTGTGCGACGTGGTAGTGAGCTGGCGTGTTCCCACACGACAATTCTTCTCGAGGACCTGCACCTGAATGACTCACCATACGTTTGCCTCTGATTAAGTCAGAGATAGTCCAGAGCATGTGGTGAAATACTGTATTCCGCTTTCTTTTCTCCAGTTGTGTTGGCCCACACTTTCTGCAATATGCGGCGATAGAGCTCTAAAAAATAATACTTAAGCAAAATTAGTTGCAAAAATGTATGTCATATTGACCAATGTTTAATTGAGGCATCAGTGATAGGGCACAAAATAAAGATATTAGAGTGTACACTGGTACACTCGTTTCCGCATGTCGCAGAAACTTAGTGCCACGTATTGTCACTGCACCTGAAATGACTGATGTAAATACTCAGATGTACTTTTTGATAGTTTACTCACCGCAGTCATAGCCAGAGGATGTGACAGCTACAGGACCCTGTAGAACGCCGCTATAGGAAAGTCGATTGACACGTTGAGCTACATTTACGTCTGTACCTCTCAAGTCACTTATGGTATGTCAAAATGGTTCAAATGGCTCTGAGCACTATGGGACTTAACTTCTGTGGTCATCAGTCCCCTAGAACTTAGAACTACTTAAACCTAACTAACCTAAGGACATCACACACATCCATGCCCGAGGCAGGAGTCGAACCTGCGACCGTAGCAGTCCCGCGGTTCCGGACTGCGCGCCTAGATTGGTATGTCACGAAGCGTACTTCCAGCAGTACTATAATTTTTTCCCCATGCCTGTTCCATTCGTTAATATTGTGTCTAGTAGAGTCTTCAGAAGGTCAAAACGAAATGAAGTTATCTGTACTGTGAGAAAAGTGGCAAATGAATCTCAACAGTAAAAAGAGCGTGGCCATCCACACGAGTAAGAAAGGAATCCGTTAAATTTCACTTACACGATAGGTCACACAAATTTAAGCTTGTCATTTCAACTTAGTGCCTATGGAGTACAATTACGGACGACTTAAATTTGGAGAATGACGTTGAAAATGTTGTGGGAAGGTAAAGCAAAGACTGCGTTTTATTGGCAGAATGCTTGGAATGCCAAATAAATCTAACAGGAATGCCTGCGCTGTGCTTGTCAGTCATCTTCTGAAGTACTGCTGCGCGGTATGGGATTGTTATCAGACAGAACTGACAGACGGCATCGGAAAAGTTCTAACGGGAGGTCGTTTTGTAATGTCGTGAAGTAGTGGGGAGAGTGTCACGGATATCATACGCCAGCTGCGGCGGCATTCATTGAAACAAAGGCGATTTTCACCTTGGCGTGATCCTTCCACAAAATGTCGGTTACCAACTTTCGCCTCCGATATTAAAATATTTCATTGACTCATACCTACAATGAGAGATATAACCATCGTAAGAAAATAAAAGAAATTAGAGTTCACACGAAAATATTTATGTCTTTCTTTCTCCACTTGCAATTCGAAAGTGAAACGGTAATTAAATAGTGTAGTGGCGTGGCAAGACAGCCAAGCCACTGTAAAGGTAGCCGAAAGGCACGCGTTTAACTCACGCAGGCTGACGTGAGGTCTGGAACATTACAGGGAAATGAGAACATAGAAAACGGACGCAGTTGCTGTAATACTTAACTTTAATCCACAATTGGTGAACATCTCTCGTTACTGTACAAGCTTCACAATATTAATTATCAAATGCTTTGGCGCCTTGCTAGGTCGTAGCAAATGACGTAGCTGAAGGCTAAGCTACGTTCGCTTGCAGACGCGGAATTTTTAAGACGTGCTACGCGGTCGCTCTTCCGTGTGACGCTTGTGTTTACCTACTAGTGCACGCGCGTAACAGCTTTCGTTTGGTACGGTTTTCTGTTAGGCACATTAACTCCTGACATTACTATCGGTGACGGCAAGCCCCACCATGTATGGTGGGGTGTATGGAGAAGGGGGTGGTGACTTCGACGCCCCTATGAGACAACATCAACAACAACCACCTGCCCAGCGGCTACATCCAGATGCAGCACCCTTACCAGCTCCTCCAGGAACTACATTGGACAACACGACGGCTGTGATCAGCCACTCGTTAGCAGTTGTTCGGGGAGAATCTGGAATACAGCCGGCAGAAGAGCATATGGATTTATCGGAACAGGATTCCTCCAGCTTCTCCGCTACGAGAAACAAGCGACAAAGTGAGGTCAGTCTGGATTTAAGAAATTCCAAAACCTTCATACCAGACGCTAATCAGCTCTTACCTGTAACTGACGTTTCAAATGTAGCTGACCCCCCTGTAGCAACTGCTTCTGGGCTCACTCCTAACAAACATGCTGCAACTAACACCCCTCCTGTGGGACCTGCACCTACTCCGAGGTCTCTCAAATTTTACAACCGTACAGATAGGGGACCATTCGTAGTTTATATGGAATGTTTGGACAAAAACTTAGGCCGCTTGCACCCTATGGCACTAGGGAAGTTATTGCATATTTCCTTGCCAGAAGTGAAGAATTCTATCCTTAACATCCCTTCAGCAGGAAAAACAAAAGTTAAGGTGGAACTGAAAACCCCAGACAAGGCTAATTTCCTAGTTACCAGTGAGGTATTAAAGTCAAAAAATATAGAAGTTTACATTCCTTCCTTTGTTGTCCATAAGCTGGGAGTAATCAGGAAAGTAGACACCAGCCTTGAAGAAGCGGAGATTTTGGAAGTCGTACAATTTCCCTTCCCTGTTGTAGGCGTTCGGAGGTTTACGAAGAGATATGGTAAAGACCAAATCGTTAAATTGCAGACCTGTTTGTTAACCTTCGACTCTCAAACCTTACCGGAAGCCGTGTATATTCACGTAACAAGATGTCCCGTAGACCTTTATGTACCAACTGTCAGGTAGTGCTTTAATTGTCTTCGTTACGGGCACATCAGCAAACAATGTCGATCTCAGATGAGATGCATTAAATGTAGTGGTCCACATAATGTTGAATCCTGTGTCTCACCTATCACTATTTGCGCTCATTGCGGGAGACAACACGCATCCACGGACCATTCCTGCCCGGAATACCATATACGGCGACGAGCTCAAGAATTAGCTACGTTCAATAACATTGACTTCAGGGATGCGCTGTCTATTGCTCGTATGCCAACCTATGCATCCGTCACCGGGGTTCAACAACATCACTTGCCGGCCCGATCATTCCTGCTCCAACAAATTTGAGCTCTCCGGACTTTCAAAACCCACAACTCTTCCCGCCGCTGCCCGCCGCAAGCATGCAGAGTCAACAACGCGGAAGTGGGGACGCAACTCAGTGTGCAACTGTGCCCCATACACACGTCGCTTACCGGCCTCCCCGGCGGCAGGCGCAAGTAAACAACCCAAGTAACGTTCGTGAGTGGTCTCAGTACCGCAGCCTGTTATATCCCATGCAACATTCATTCACTCCTATCAGCCAAAATCCATACCAGCCTGCTGCTCACAGATTAGCAACCCCACAAGCGCCGAATCAACGACAGCCTCAAGGTCATGCTGAACTTATAGATAAGATAATAAATGTGATTGATATTGTCATGCAAAACATGAGACAAAATAGTACTATGAATAATTCCGATATCCGGCACCTCGTTACTGGCATATTTCAATCTCTCTCTCCCTAAATTATGGCGGCTTTAAAAGTATTGCAGTGGAATGCGAGATCGGCTAATTCTAATAGAGAAAGGTTGCAACGAGAACTGTTCGTAAGTCAGCCTGATATCGTTCTGTTATGTGAAACTTGGTTCAAATTCGAACGAACTGTTCGCTTTCAAAATTATTCTATAGTAAGGGAAGACCGTCTCGATGGGTGGGGCGGCGTAGCTATACTGGTAAAAACTTCGCTGCCGCATCGACCACACCCGTTACACGTACCTGTCACCAACCTTGAATTAGTTGCTGTGGAGATACGAACTGCCACAAAACCTTTACAGCTGTCTCGTTGTATAACGCTCCCCACCACAGTATCGTGGAAGATGACTGGAGACAATTAATAAGTCAGCTTCGTCCTCCCTTTATCGTAGCTGGAGACGTGAATGCCCACCATGTTGCGTGGGGAGGAGACGTGGCAGACAGGAATGGCAGGACCTTGATAAGCGTTATCGAAGATAATAACCTAGTGATACTCAACGATGGCTCTCCTACTATGATAACTTCACCTCTCCGTAGACCCTCCGCAGTTGATATAACTCTTTGCACCCCCTGCTTTACTGAAATATCTAATTGGTGCGTTAAAAAGGATTCAGTGGGATCCGATCATCTCCCAATAGAGTTTCACATTAACATCAACGTCGATACTACGCACATCTGTTACTCTAATAGTACGTGGAAAATCAAGGAAGCGAATTGGGCCTCTTATAAGGAAAGGGTTCGCCGGGCACTCGGAAATACGAGACGTGACTTACGGGACGACGATGCATACCCAGTTTTACTCAATGCTATGAACGTCGCAGCTGGCATCAGCATCTCTAAGAAAAAAGAATTTACAGTAATGAAGCACCGTTCTCCTCCTTGGTGGAGTTCTGAATGCTCTCGGGAAGTTGCGGAGCGACGACTCGCCTTGAAAACCTATCGTCAGAATCCTTCATTGGACAACTTCTTGGCTGTACAAAAAGTGAATGCGCGAGTTACCAAATTCCTGAAGAAAACCAAGAAGGACAGTTGGAAACAATTTTGCCTTTCCATAAATAATGAAACCAGTATGGCAAGCATCTGGCATAAAATAAAAGCTTTTAGAACAAGAAGACTGTCTTCCTCCCCTCCTGCTACCACGGCCTGGTTAGAGGAATTCATAGATACAATCGCTCCTCCCACGGTGCCATTTTTAAACCATCGGTTCCCTGCTGAAGAAGACCGCTACCATGTTCTCCTTCGTCCTTTCTCTATAGAAGAACTCAACGAAGCTATTAAAGTATCGAGCGACAGTTGCCCTGGCACTGATCACATACATTACTCTATGCTTGCACACCTGCCTATAGAAGCGAAAGACTTTCTCTTGAACATTTTTAATCAGTACTGGATGAAGAAAGACCTCATATCAACATGGACGACGCAAGTAATAATTCCAATTCTCAAACGTGGTAAAATCCAAATGTCGGTACTAATTATACACCTATTGCCTTGTCGTCGTGCGTTGCAAAAACACTTGAACGAATGGTAAAAAGGAGACTAGAATGGTGGCTTGAAAAAAGTAATTTGTTGCCTCGGAGTCAATACGGCTTCAGAAAAGGCAAAGGGACCATGCATAACCTGTTTTTGCTTAATATGGATATCACGTCTGCCTTTCAAACGAAAGAGACAGTAGTGGCAGCTTTTCTTGACGTTAAGGGTGCATATGATCACGTACAAATACCGATACTCTTGGACAAGCTGGCAGGATTCGGAATTCCTTCACGGATGATTTACGGTATCAGTACCCTGATTACTCAAAGAACGATCTACGTCCGTTTCAAATGTACCATGATCGGACCTTTTTATGTCTCCCAGGGCTTGCCGCAAGGTGCAATTTTAAGTCCTCTCCTGTATACTCTATATACGCACGACCTAGAACGCATACTTACTCCCCCCACAAAAATCCTACAATATGCTGATGATATATGTGTTTATTCTACTGCTGCTTCATATCTTCAGGCCAAAACGGCATTAACCACAACCATCGCACACATCGATGAGTGGCTCTCTATCAATGGGCTGGAGATCTCGGCTGAGAAATCAGAAGTCGTTCCCTTCTCCAAGTCGACGACAGCTCGCACTGAAGATCACATTACCTGTGGCAAGTACACCATCCAAATAAAATCTCACGTTCGATTTCTGGGGATGATTTTTGACTCTCGGTTAAGCTGGGCGCCCCACATCCGATCCACCGTTACCAAGTGTGAATAAGGTTTAAATGTAATCAGATCACTCACTCGTGTCTGGTGGGGAGCGCACCAGAGTGTTTTACTCACCATGTACCGAGGGATAATTCGATCTCGATTAGACTATGGCTGTCAATTCTACCACACTGCGTCAAAGATTCATCTCTCCAAATTAGATACTCTTCAATATAGAGCCATTCGTACCTGTCTTGGAGCCATGCGATCGACGCCCACCAACGCCCTTTTAATAGAAGCAGGGGAGATGCCCTTGAGCATTAGGCGCCAAATGTTATCGGACAAATTCTACATTCAAGGCATGGCCATTATGGACAGTTCCGTCTATCAAAGTAGAGACTGCTTTTATCGATTGTGGATTGCATCCCACAGAAGGAATAAAGTGCCAGCCGTTTGTGCCAGCTTTGACACTTGGTCACCTGTCATACATTCTATACGGCGTTCAGCGCATCCACCTGTTTTTGAATATGATCTTCAAACGCGCTGCTCTCAGATCCCAGTCCATTATTTAAGTACGACCTGGCTGGACAGTACTAATGTCAGCGTTGGCTTCAGTCGTCTCGTTCAAGCACAATGGCCGGGTTTTCTCTGTGTATATACTGATGGCTCAAAAATTCCGCAAGAAGAGTGTACAGGATGCGCTTTTTTCTGCCCTCAGATCCAGATCCGCAAAACCTTCAAACTGCCTACGAGCACTTCTATTTTTACGGCGGAGACAGTGGCAGTTTTGGAAGCACTTAAGTTTGTCTCTAGAACTTCCTTCCCCAAGATATTGATAATATCTGACTCGCAAAGCGTTCTTAAAAACATTCAGTACAGTCGATGGAACAAAACGACCAACAGTTATATCTTGGATGTGATATCTGAATATATTCGCAGCGCACGCACGGGCCGGACGATCCATTTGTTGTGGGTACCTTCCCACTCTGGTATCGTTTATAATGATGAAGTCGATGCATTAGCCAAACAAGCGGCAACGTCAGGCACCGTCCTGGATCTGCAGCTTCCTTATACAGACTACTTACGTGCAGTCAAGGATCACGCAAGACAACAATGGCAGGAAATGTGGAACGTTTCTCAACAGACAAAGGGCGGTTATTACGCAGTGCTACAACCTCGGATTCCTTCACAGCCGTGGTTCATGAGGACACATCTGGACCGATCCACGATTTCTACCATCATAAGACTCCGCTTCAATCATGCCTCTTTCCCACAGCATCTACATCGGATCAACGTTTACGGTTCACCAGCATGTGAGTGTGATGCCAACCACATCTTATTTATGTGCCCCAAATTTGACCGTGAACGGTTGGTCTTTTTGAAGATATTGCTGAGTATGGGCTACCATCTTCCTCAATCAGCTTCTTCTCTTTTGTGTACTAAAGACGTTCGACTATATAAAGTGATCGTTAACTTCATCAAGAGTACTGGTCACAATCTGTAGGTTTTAATGGTGTACGTCAATTATAAATATGTCTTGCTGATGAAGATATTTCAGAATTGGTGTGAATTGTAAGCCAAGACACCTTTAATTATTTTTCAATTCAATTCAAATTTTTAAAAAATTAAGTACAAAACTGTAACAGTTAAGCTTTTTATTCTTGTAAATATGCATTTCTGTATTTGTTTATTCAATTATGTGTACATTGTCACTGTCAAATATTTAAGTGCGAACTGCTGAGTAGTCATAGATGCAGACGTAGAAAAACGACTGCCAATAAAAGTTCAAGCCCGATTTTATCTGATTTTCTCTTAATGTTGCGAGATGTTTTTGGAAGGTAGTAATATGTTGCTCGACTCTTCTTGGACGGTAAGCTTTCGGAATTTCAAAGCAAGCATCCTGGTTGATACACAACGCCTCCCTTATTGGTTTGCGATTGACGTTGAATCTTTCGATAGCTCTGTCCCTCTTGCTACCCGATCCCATGGAGTAAAGTGCCGCTCTTTGCTGTGTCTTCTCTGTGTCTCCTGTTAATCCTACTCGGTTAGAGTCGCAGATTAATAAATAATACTTGCATATGCACGTTGGTAGGCTTTTCAGTAGCCTACAAGTATGTCGAAAACTACGCAAGATGAACTATCATTTTGTGAGGCGATGTCAGTGTGAGTTTGAGTCCGAGCCTCGACGTATCATAGTAATCAGGGCACAGGGCAGAACGAGGTGTCCTCGCTTCTAGGAGGCTGTCTTGCACTGAATGTCTAATGCGGTAATTCCAAAGCCAAGTAAAAGATTTTAGTGGGAGTTTAAACTCTACCGTTAGAAAGAAACAAGATGAGATGTCTTGTGAAGTTTGTAAGGTGGCGTGGTCTCCTGACCTTCATTCCTTACATATTCCGTCCTCACAATCGTACTCTGCACATCAAGACTCTTGATTCGAACCGAAACACGATATGGTATAGTAAATTTAGTATGAATTCATTCAAGCGACATGCAAATCTAATAAGTAAATCGCAAGTGCGCACGGAGGTTGAAAAAAGTCGAGGCTGCAACACACAATGACGCCCACAGGAATTTTTATTCTAAAGAGGATACCAGCCCACTGGGAAGACCGTCCCTTCAGAGGGCTGGGTCAAACTGCCCAGAGAGAAGACAGGCCGGCCGAAGTGGCCGTGCGGTTAAAGGCGCTGCAGTCTGGAGCCGCAAGACCGCTACGGTCGCAGATTCGAATCCTGCCTCGGGCATGGATGTTTGTGATGTCCTTAGCTTAGTTAGGTTTAACTAGTTCTAAGTTCTAGGGGACTAATGACTTCAGCAGTTGAGTCCCATAGTGCTCAGAGCCATTTGAGCCATTTGAGAGAAGACAGCTTTTGGCAGAGCAAAGGGATAACGACCCCCGTGTTCGACTTAAAAGCCAATTCCCCTACATTGTGTGGGAAGATGTATTGTGTTGGAAGATGCATTTTTTCACGGACCGACTGCACAGTTACCGAGTTCTCACAGGAGAACAGTATACGCCTAACGGAGATGCTACAGATTTCCGCATTGGTCGACTTAAACGAAACATCATTCTCCCGTTTAGAAGAGCCACGCTGATTGGCGGAATATTTCTGACGCAAACAACCAGAGGAGTGATGGAAGACAGCGAATGATACACCCTTGTAACTTTTCCAGAAAAAGGGGCCGTTCCATTGTCACTCTCGGAGCGGGAACACGTAACGAGAGCGAGTGCGGTCATACATGTAAGCAAGGATCGGGGAACAAAGTCTCTCCTCAGTACTTCAGTGGGAGAGCACCTCTGTCGTTAGCGAATTGGAGTGACATTCTATACTGAGGCGCTCGTGATTAAGCGTTGTTCACTGTGTTGGCTGTCATACTCATTGTGCATGTGAACATGGACAGAGTACTAGTTAAACGCCTGTGAGCGAGTGTTGAGTGGCATCGCGGTGGACTGGTTATCTGACCGGTGTACCACGCCAATCGTTAGAGTAGGGGTGAATAGGAGTCCTTGACTTCATCAAGGTGTAGGGAGAGTTTTATTGGTGAAGATCAATCCATATAGAAAGAGATAGTTGTGTTATTTGTCAGCAGCGAGAGACGCAGGCAGCAGTCGTTGCAGCTCACGGTATTGTGTGCTACAGTGTATGCAAGCCCCATCTGTCCTCCATAACAGTACACTCCATTACATTTCTCACGTGACAGCCTTGACCATACCTAGAAAAGTTATTCAGGTTGTGTAGGTGCAGCTCTCAGCCATTCTGCTGAGTAAGTAACATTCTTAGAGAAAAAGGAGAAAAGAACCTTTCCATATTTTGTAAACTAATAGTATTCCTATCCACAAGAGGCAATCTACTGTTCCGAAAAAACCTGGAAATTTATCATTATTTTACAAGAAAAAGTGGCACTTGATTTCTCAGAATTTTTTGTAATAAATAAAATTTTTGTTCGTTTAATGTTTTTCTTAAACTAACTAGCAATACTCCCGTACCCATGTATCCTACTAGTTACATAAGATTATATAGAATATTTTTGTGTCTTTTCCTTACAGCAGACAACTCCAGAAGGTATTTTTTGCTGAATGGTTTTCAAGCAGTTCGTGTTGGTACATTAGGAGCCTCTGTCTGCCTTCTCTAGTAGCGTGAGGTGGAAATTGTTTCTTGCAGGAGCCCAAGGGTACTTGTTGACAAAATAAAATCCACACCCTCACACGTTTATTAACACTGTGTAGGATGATAGTGAAAATATACAGTGTGAAGAAAATTTCGCGCATACGGATATTTAGCAATACAGAAATGTAGCAACAAAATTTCGTTCCGTACACATTATCGGCGAATAACTGACACAATAAAATTGCAAGTCAGCACTGTGATCACGTGTACGGCAAGTATCTAATTGAGGGAACAGACTGCAAACATCTTCAGGTTATAGGTCACCTTCAAATAAAGGAACCCTGTCGTCTGGGCACTGGGGTCACATCTGAATAATGAAGGGGGAAACCAGATGGCGCTATGGTTGGCCCGCTAGATGGCCATAGGTCAAACGGATGTCAACTGAGTTTTTTTAAATAGAAACCCCCATTTTTTAACATTTTCGTGAAGAGAAGCTTAAAAATAACATGTACAGAAAGCTGATTACATCTTGCAGCAGTGAGATTTTTGGGGAAAATTTAATGTTGTGACTTGGCAAGACAGCCAAGTCACTAGGAGAGGAAGCCGAAAGGCACGCGTTTAAGCTCACGCAGGCTGGCGTGAGGTCTGGAACAGGTAAGGGAATTTGTAGTAGCAAAGAACGTAAGTAACTACTGGAATACTTAACTTAAATCATAATTGGTGAACCTCGGTCGGACGGTACATGCATCACAAGATAAATAGCAAATGATAATGGCGCCTTGCTAGGTCGTAGCAAATGACGTAGCTGAAGGCTATGCTAACTATCGTCTCGGCAAATGAGAGCGTAATTTGTCAGTGAACCATCTCCAGCAAAGTCGGCTGTACAACTGGCGCGAGTGCTAGGACGTCTCTCTAGATCTGCCGTGTGGCGGCGTTCCGTCTGCAATCACTGATAGTGGTTGACACGCGGGTCCGACGTATACTAGCGGACCGCGGCCGATTTAAAGGCTACCACCCAGCAAGTGTGGTGTCTGGCGGTGACACCACATTTAACCGTATACCGGGATAGAATAATGAGAATTGGAGATAGTGTGTTCTTTACGGTAGACAAGAAACTCAAATCAAGCGAAATAGAAACAGAAGCCGAATGCGAGACGTTTGGGTAAGACTCCGTATCAAACGTGGTCATAAAATTATAACTAGATCCATATATCGACCGCCTCGCTTCCTTTGCGATGTAGCCAAAATCGTAACTGAAAACCTCAGTTCGTTTGCACGTAAATTTTCTAATCATACCGTAATCGTCGGAAGAGTTTTAAATCTTCCAACAATCATTTGAAATAATTTCAATTTTGTTGGTGGTTGTCGTGACAAGACTTCTTGTGAAACATTACTGAACACCCTCTCTGAAAACTGCGTACAACAGGTACTACGGAACCACAATCATGATGGAAACATATACAGGGTGGTCCATTGATAGTGACCCGGCGAAATATCTCACGAAATAAACTTCAAACGAAAAAACTACACAGAACGAAACTCGTCTAGCTTGAAGGGGGAAACCAGATGGCGCTATGGTTGGCCCGCTAGATGGCTCTGCCATAGGTCCAACGGACACAACTGCGTTTTTTTTAAATATGAACCCCAATTGTTTAACATTTTCGTGTAATACGTAAAGAAATATGAATGTTTTAGTTGGGCCACTTTTATCGCTTTGTGATAGATGGCGCTGTAATAGTTACAAACCTGTAAGTACGTCGTATCACGTAACATTGCATCAGTGCGGACGGTATTTGCTTCGTGATACATTACCTGTGTTTAAATGTACCGTTTACCAAATGCGGAAAAAGTCGATACCGTTTTGATGTATGGCTATTGTGATCAAAATGTCAAACGGGCGTGTTTTACGTATGCTGCTCGGTACCCTGGACGACATCATAAAAGTGTCCGGACCGTTCGCCCGATAGTTACGTTATGTAAGGAAACAGAATTTTTTAGATTGAAGTCAGCTGATAGGTATTCCTGCTTAAGGGAAGTCTCTCTAACAAAGAAACCACTTTCGACAAAGCTTAGGTATCCGATTAATGAGGGAATTAGTATATTTCGTCAAAATATACAAGGTATTAGAGATAAAGTTAGTGAATTGCTTATAGACGTTGACTCTGAAATTAATGGTATATCTGAACACTTCTTAAATGAGGAGATAATTCAGAGGCTTCCTTTACCAGGATGCAGGTTGGCTGTCAGCTTTTCTGGGAGCTCTTTGCGGAGTGGGGGAGTAGCCATGTATGTGAAAAACGGTATCCCATTTGAGTCAATTGATGTTTCAAAGTACTGCACTGAAAAGGTGTTTGAATGTTGTGCACGTGTGGTTAAATTTAATGTAGCTAAACTTCTAACTGTTGTTATTTATAAATCCCCAGACTCCGATTTCACAACATTTTTGGTAAAGCTAGAGGAGGTTCTTGGTTCACTTTATAGGAAATACAAAAAGTTAGTTATATGTAGTGACTTCAATATTAATTGTATAAGTGATTGTGCAAGGAAAAGGATGCTGGTAGACCTTAATTCATATAATCTTGTGCAAACCGTATTCTTTCAGACGAGAGTGCAGGGGAACAGTAGAACAACCATAGACAATATTTTTGTTCATTCCTCATTACTAGAAGGGCATTCTGTTAGCAAAAAAGTGAATGGCCTTTCAGATCATGATGCACAAACTTTAACTCTAAAAGATTTTTGTGCTGCAAGTGCATGTTAAATATAATTATCAACTTTTTGGGAAAGCTGATCCAGTTGCTGTAGACACCTTTGTAAACCTTATCAAGGAACAAGAGTGGCAAGATGTTTACAGTGCTGACACAGTAGATGATAAACATAATGCTTTCCTCAAGACTTTTCTCGTGCTCTTTGAAAGTTGCTTTCCGTTAGAACGTTCAAAACAGGGTACTAGCACAAACAAGCAGCCTGGGTGGCTGACTAGAGGGATAAGAATATCTTGTAGAACAAAGTGGCAATTATATCAAAACGTTAGAAATGCAGCAGCCCATTACAAACAGTATTGTAAGGTGCTTAAAAGTTATTAGGAAGGCAAAAAGTATGCGGTATACAGATAGAATAGCTTAGTCCAGGATAAAATTAAAACCATATGGTCAGACGTAAAGGAAATTGCTGGTCTGCAGAGACAGGTCGAGGTTATAGAATCCGTGCGTAGTGGGAATGTCCGTGTTACTGATAAGTCGCATATATGTACAGTATTTAATAATCACTTTCTGAATGTAGCAGGTGAACTAAATAGAAACCTAGTCCCAACAGGGAATCATATAGCGCTCGTAGAGAAAAGTGTTCCGAGACTGTTACCTGAAATACTCCTCCATGATACTGACAAGAGGGAGGTTGAGTTTATAATTAAATCACTAAAGACCAAGAACTCTCATAGATATGACGGGGTATCTAGCAGAATACTGAAGTATTGTTCTATGTATGTTAGCCCAGTACTTAGCCACACCTGTAACTTTTCCTCTAGGAGTGGTCGGTTTCCTGACCGATTATAGTACTCGGTAGTGAAGCCACTTTATAAAAAGGGAGACAGGGAAAATGTTGACATTTATAGACCTATTTCTAAGTTATCGAGAGGGTTGTATATACAAGATTACTGGAGCATTTAAATTCACATAATTTACAGTCAACTGTGCAGTTTGGTTTTAGAAATGGTTTAACGACTGAAAATGCTATATTCTCTTTTCTCTGTGAGGTTTTGGACATATTAAATAAAAGGTTGCAAACGCTAGATGTTTTCTTTGATTTAACGAAGGCTTTTGACTGTGTTGTCCACAAAATATTACTGCTGAAGTTGGACCATTATGGAGTAACGGGAGTAGCTTATAATTGGTTCGCCTCTTAAGTGAAGAACAGAAAGCTGAAGGTAATTGGGGCGTTCCCCAAGGGTCGGTGCTGGGGCCACTGCTGTTCCTTATTTATATAAATGATATGCCTTCTAGTATTACAGGTGATTCAAAACTATTTCTGTTTGCTGATGACACCAGCTTGGTAGTGTAGGATATTGTGTGTAATATTGAAACAGTATCAAATAATGTAGTTCATGAAATAAGTTTGTGGCTTGTGGAAAATAATTTGATGCTAAATCACAGTAAGACTCAGTTTTTACAGTTTCTAACTCACAATTCAACAAGAACCGATATTTTGATCAGACAGAATTATAAGCGAGACGGAACAGTTCAAGTTGTGAGGCGTTTAGGATAGACAGTAAGCTTTTGTGGAAAAACCATGTTCAGGATCTTGTCCAGAAACTAAATGCTGCTTTATTTACCATTAGAACAGAATCTGAAATAAGTGACAGTTCAACACGAAAAGTAGTCTGCACATTTTCATACGCTTATGTTATATGGTACAATTTTTGGGGGTAATTCTTCTGATTCAAAAAGGGTATTCTTGGGTCAAAAACGGGCTGTTCGAGCTATGTGTCGTGCAAGTTCGAGAACCTCTTGCCGACCCCTATTCAACAGTCTGGGAATTCTGACATTGCCCTCACAGTATATATTTTCTTTAATGTCGTTTGTTGTTAGCAATATTAGCTTATTCCCAAGAGTTAGCAGATTTCACTAAGTTAACACTAGGCAGAAATAAAATCTGCATGTGGAATGCACTTTCTTGACTCTTGTGCAGAAACGAGTGCAGTATTCTGCTGCATCCTTTTTCCATAAGCTACCACAAGAACTCAAAAATCTTAGCAGTAGCCCAAACACTTTTAATTCTAAACTGAAGAGTTTCCTCATGGCTCACTCCTTCTATTCTGTCGAGGAGCTCCTGGAAGAGCTGAAAAATTAAGCAAATTCCAGTGTTACATTGTTGATTTTCTTTGTTTAAGCTTACGAATTGTCGCCTGAATATGTTTAGTATATTTTGTTTTATCTGTTTCTGCTATCGTGTTATAAGTTCATGTATTGACTCATTCCATGTCCATGGAGACTTCTCCTTAATTTGATCCCACGGAACAATAAATAAGTAAATAAAATAAATAAATAAAGGAAGTGTTCAGCCACATGTGAAACGTCAACCACGACCTGTAACAAATGAGGACGCCCAACTAGGAGTTTTAGCTGCTGTCGCGGCTAATCCACACATAAGTAGCAGACAAATTGTTCGAGGAACGGGGATCTCAAAAACGTCGGTGCTGAGAATGCTATATCAACATCGATTGCACCCGTACCACATTTCTATGCACCAGGAATTGCATGGTGACGACTTTGAACGTCGTGTACAGTTCTGCCACTGGGCACAAGAGAAATTACCGATGACAGATTTTTTGCACGCGTTGTATTTAGCGACGAAGCGTCATTTACCAACAGCGGTAACGTAAACCGGCACAATATGCACTACTGGGCAACGGAAAATTCACGATTGGGGCGACAAGTGGAACATCAGGAGCCTTGGCGGGTTAATGTACGGTGCGGCATTATGGGAGGAAGGATAATTGGCCCCCATTTTATCGATGGCAATCTAAATGGTGCAATGTATGCTGATTTCCTACATAATGTTCTACCGATGTTACTACAAAATGTTTCACTCCATGAGAGAATGGCGATGTACTTCCAACATGATGGAAGTCCGGCACATAGCTCACGTGCGGTTGAAGCGGTATTGAATAGTATATTTCATGACAGGTGGATTGGAAGTCGAAGCACGTTCACCGGATCTGACGTTTCTCGGATTTCTTTCTGTGGGGAAAGTTGAGGGATATTTGCTATCGTGATCCACCAACAACGCCTGACAACATGCGTCAACGCATTGTAAGCGCGTGTGTGAACATTACGGAAGGCGAATTACTCGCTGTTGAGAGGAATGTCGTTACACGTATTGCCAAATGCATTGAGGTTGACGGACATCATTTTGAGCATTTATTGCATTAATGTGTTATTTACTGGTAATCAAGCTGTAACAGCATGCGTTCTCAGAAATGATAAGTTCACAAAGGTACATGTATCACAGTGAAACAACCGAAATAAAATGTTCAAACGTACCTACGTTCTGTATTTTAATTTATAAAACCTACTTGTTACCAACTGTTCGTCTAAAATTGTGAGCCATATGTTTGTGACTATTACAGCGCCATCTATCACAAAGCGAAAAAAGTCGTCCAACTAAACCTTTCATATTTCTTTACGTACTACAAGAGTATGTAATAAAAAATGAGGGTTCCTATTTAAAAAAAACGCAGTTGTTATCCGTTTGACCTATGGCAGCTTCATCTAGCGGGCCAACCATAGTGCCATCTGGTTTCCCCCTTCAAGCTATACAAGTTTCGTTCTTTGTAGTATTTTCGTTTGACGGTTATTTCGAGAGATATTTGGCCCGGTCACGATCAATGGACCACCCAGTATATTGCCACCAAATAGACCTGACCCTTCTGAGGTTGTCCGCATCCAAACTGGTATCAGTGACCACGTGAAAATTATATTTACAGATAATACGGAAGTAAAGAGGGCCATTAAAATAAACAGAACGACTTAATGTTCAGGAAACCGAACAAAGAAAGTGTAGCGTCATATCTCATTGAGAAACATGAAACTCTTAGCTCTGGCAGGGGTTGTAGAGCAACTGCGGCTCAAGTTTATAAGAATAATTGACCATGCACTGCATAGAAACGCACATGTAGAATAGTTTAAAATGGGATGTACCCTCCGTGGTATATAGTCACTAAAAAGAAACTTCTGCGAAAACAGAGGCTATGGCACAACAGCTATAAAAAAAGTATACGGCTATGATAGAGACATTCTGAGTGAAACTTGTTTGGCTGTGAAGAAAGCAATGCATAAGGTCTTGAATGACTACCCTAGCTGAATATTGTTGAAAAATCTTTCACAGAACCTAAGGAAAGGCTTCTCATACGTAAAGCTTTCAGCGGCACAGAACGTGCTGTCCAGTCATTCGCGGACGAGACAGGAAATGAAACTGACAGCAGCAAAGCAAAATCAGAAATGCGAAGCTCTGTTTTCAAATTCTATTTCACAAATTAAAAACCTATTTAATTCCCATGCCACTGCAAAGTTGATTGG
This sequence comes from Schistocerca serialis cubense, assembly GCF_023864345.2. Lineage (NCBI taxonomy): Eukaryota > Metazoa > Arthropoda > Insecta > Orthoptera > Acrididae > Schistocerca > Schistocerca serialis. The sequence continues at coordinate 815,847,842 of NC_064641.1, read as the reverse complement.
TATAGGTAATAGTCCGAGTGGCGTTTGAACACAGCTGAAATAGTTACAACTGAACAAAACTCCAACATTAGATTGTAAACATAATTAACAGCTGAGTTATCTCTTTCAGTAACCATAATCTGTCGACCTTCTAACACCCGCGCCCAGTTGTTGGGAGAAAGAACACATCTCACCCGCCTGCAAGAAGGTTAGTGGAATTGATCCACAAAAACTATCGTCAAATGTACTTGATATCAATCTGTTGTAGATGGTTCGTTGGTTGCTTGGGGCAGGAGACCAGACAGCGTGGTCATCGGTCTCATCGGATTAGGGAAGGATGGAGAAGGAAGTCGGCCGCGCCCTTTCAGAGGAACCATCCCGGCATTTGGCTGGAGTGATTTAGGGAAATGACGGAAAACCTAAATCAGGATGGCCGGACGCGGGATTGAACCGTCGTCCTCCCGAATGCGAGTCCAGTGTCTAACCACTGCGTCACCTCGCTCAGTTCTGTTGTAGACTCTTAGAACTCATTCTAAGCACAAACTTAATAAGGTACCTCGAACACAGTGACCTACTACCATCCAGCACAGACTTCGAAAACATAGATAAAGTGAAATCCAGTTCCCATTTTCCTCATGTGACATATTGGAAGCCGTGGATCAAGTCAGTCAGTCAGGTTCGATTTCCCAAGAGCACACCTTCGCTTATTATCAAGAGTACCATGTGTAGCGTTCCATGCGAAATTAGAGATTGGATTGAGGAATTTTTGGTAGAGAGGACACAGAAAGTTAATCTTGAATGAAGAGTCATCGACGGATATACAAGCAAGCTTCGGTGTGCCCCAGGGAAGTGAGTGGCGCCCTTGAGGTTCATTTTGTTCATTAGTAATCTTGCAGACAATATTAACAATAATCTCAGACTTTTCGCTGATGATGCACTTTTCTATAAGGGAGTGTAGTTTCAAAGAACATGCACAAATATTCAGTCAGATCTGGATAAGTTTTCTAAGGGTTGCAAAGATCTGCACCGTACTTGAAGTGCCCTAAAATGTCAAATGGTACAGTTAACAGAAAGAAAAGCGACGTAGTATCCTATGACTGTAGTATCAGGAAGTGACGGTTTGAATTAGTCGACTCATACAAATACATTGGTGTAATACTCTGTAGTGACATGAAATGGAACATTCGCATAGGCTGTCGCTTGTAGAGCAGGTAAAAGAGTTCTGTTTATTGAAATAATACTAGGAAAATGAGATTAGTCTACAAAGATTACTTACAAATCAATATTGCGACGCATCCTCGAATATTGCTCAAGTGTGTAGAACCCATACAAGGTAGGACTGACAGAGGATAATGAACTTATATGGAGAAGGGATGAACGCATGATCACATGTTTGTTTGACTGCTGGGGAATATCACAGAGGTGTAAAAAAATTGAACTGCCTTACTCTTTAACTGGAAATCGTGCTTGTTAAGTTCCAAGAACCGGCTTTAAATGATGACTCCAAGAATACAAAAGCACATACCTATCACTCTTATAGGGATCGTAAGAACAAGACTGGATTAAGTACAGCATCGTAGAGGCATTTAACCAGTCATTCTTTCCTCATTCCATATTGAATGGAATGGGAAAAACGCTGTAATAAATGATGCAATGGGCGTATTCTCTGCAATGCACTACTCAGTGGTTTGCGAGGTACAGATGTAGATGTAGCTGTAGAGTTAATACAGTGTGAAGTTCGGATTTTTGAAACGCGTTTTACTCATTCTGCGATTTGCATGTTGTAGTGGGAAAACCAAGGTCTTTCTTTATGCCATAATGTAACACTTAAAGACATGAGCAGGCAAAACAAAGTATAAAAAGTACAAATAATATAAAATGGCAAGACCAAAAATTTTAGCTTTAGGGAAAAAAAGAAAGAATTTCAGTTTTACTGAACAAAGAATTTCACTTTCGAAGAAGAAAGTATTGTTACGTCCTAGGATAGTATGCCCAGCAGACACTACAGATTTGTCAAGTTCTAGCTTCGAAGCTTACCTTCTGTGTCAGTGACAGACTGCCAGCTAATGGGAAATGCCAAGGGAGTTTCGGCAAATACGAAAGCCATTGCAGCACAAGCAGAGTATAAAGACCTCATGGAAGCTGAGGGATACAATCAAACTAGTGACAAAGAACAGTTTGGTAAGGAACGATTGGTACAAGTGTGAGGGGAAGCTGCAGAGGGTGACACCTGTATTCAGTCATCTATGGAAAGCTGCCATTACCGATGTAATGCCACTTCCTCGGACGTGAAATAAAAATCAAAAATTAGCTCCCAACACCCCAAAGATTTCCCCCCAAGTCCCAAATTCCAAGAAAAGCGAATAAGCGAACGAAGTTCCATTTATCACTATTATTAGGACAATAACAAGTAAAAATCAGGAATCAAAAAGTTGAGAATTTAGCCATCTACGAAAGAAAGATTAAATTTCAGTAAAATTAAAATCAAAGTCATAATAAATCGCAAAATTAGCATAAATTAACATTCGCAAAGTAGAACCAACGATCCCAAAGAATACTCCGTGTGAGTACTCTTTGGGAATCGTGAGTAATGACTAAGTATATTCAATGCATTGTCACTACGATACGAGAGTTAGCCGAGGCAGGTCATATATTTGAATGCTCGTACATGTAGCCGCGCTTAGATTGTTTTTGAGATTGAATAATTGCGATCTATTACGACGCAGTAATACGATCTTCTGACTTCAAATATCACGGCATTAGAATTCGAACGGAGGACTTTTACCTACTAGAATAAAGTGAACTTTTAACTAGATAATTGATCTAAACATTACTTAGACTGTGATTTAGGCAACGAACACTGATAGACAATTTTCTTTCATAATAGCCAGTGGTTTATGCAACTTCAGTGATAGGTCCGAAGTATGTAATTTACATCCCCCCAACACCTGGGAAAGTTTTCTTCTCAAGGCTCGATTAGGAAGTGACTTATATTGTGCAATAAAACACGCCCTCGTGCCAAGTCGTGCATTTGTGATTTAAAATTCTATCAAATTATTGACATGAAACTCCCGAGTAATAATTACGCGCAGTGATAATATTTGACTGTAGCGCTCGGCGTTTGTGTAGAATCTTTGACTCAAATAACAAGCCCACTGTTACGATTTCTTAGATACTTCAAATTACGACCAGCTTGTAGGGAATTTGTTGTGGATGTGACTGTATTGCTTTTATCATTAATATTTCATCATTAATCAGTTAAACATCAATTACGAACGATTAATTACGATTCTTGGTGAAGTAAATATCTCACGCACGTCGACATTTCGGTTCAGCACTATTATTTTGTGTAACGTCGTCTTCGTAACTTGATAACGGTCTCAACACTCTACCGAATGTCGCAGAGTTTTAGTCGAGGCCAAGTACAAATAAATCCAAATCATCAAGAAGAAGAGCCATTATACACTGCAGACCTGCTGGAGGCTTGACTTTTGTGACTCTTATTCTGTCCATCATCCATCTTTGAGAGGGTGAGAACTGCTTCTTCTCATCCCGTTGCTGTTGCGAATACCGATGCTGCTTGCTTCCTAAATGGAGGCTCAGAGCTCACCCCTGCGAGCTAGCGAGTACTCTTAAGTGTACCTGGCGCGACACTCCCAAGTGAAAATCTTCGGCGTCCTTTGGAGATCGATACATAGAGCTGGACGCTATAACAGTCCCCGGGTCGATGGTAGGCCCATGACGTAGCAACTGCCACCCAACGCTTCACTGCACTAGCCATACTCTGAGAGGGGTATATGCCTGATTTTCACTGCTGATGAGACGCAGCACTTTATAAGACAACCTTGTATTACTGCTTAATAAATGTGTTATTGTAAATAATATTTTCTTGGCGTTCTCGAGCCTAACTAGGACCTCGCCAATGCTTCCCCCCCCAGCTTTCTCCTGACGACTGCAGGAGTCTGGGTCCAGATGCCTATAGTATATCCGTTTCATGTGGGAGAAAATTAGGTCGCAAAGAAGGAACAAATATAATTTTAAACAAGGAAGAATCGTTCAAAGCAGAAAAATTTGAGCACTGATAAAATTCACTGTTGGAATCGCCGTTTCAGTGAAATTGAGGATGAATTGCCAGACCATTCAAACAGAATTAGAACCAATGTGCTATGGATGAAGAGTAAAGTAAAGAAACATGAAAGTTGTGACGATAAATGGAGACGAGATCAACGATAAACATAATACCAAAATTGGAACCACACGCAGCCAAAGCAAAGAAATTATGTTGAGTGCGAGCATAATGACACATGACAGAAAAAGGAAGAAATTTCTGAGAGTATACAATTGGAGCACCGCATTGTATGGAAGTTAATCATAGACTGTGAAGAAATTGGGAAAAAAGAGACTCGAAATTTCTAAGATGACGTTCTATAGAGAGTTGGTGCAAACTTTGTGGACTGATAAGAAATGAGGAGGTTCTTCAAATATTTGAGACGGAGAAAATGGTATAGAAAACAATGAAAAGAAGACGGAACAGCATCATAGGCAATGTGATAACAGCATGATAAGCAATGTGATATGACATCAGGGGATGAAGAGAACACCTGTGGAATACATCCAACGAATAATTTAGGAAGTTGGTGGCAGATTCTACTTTGGCACGTGAAAGGACTTCATGATATTGATGCATCCATCCAGGTGGAATATTGATGACCCGAAAAAGAAGAAAGGATTGCAAAATTCAAACTACTCTAGAAGGAAGAGGCTGGCAACATGAAACGTAAATTTGATGATTAGGTTGTAGTTTGAAAACGTGAGAACTTCCGATTTCAGTTTCGTTTTTGAAGAGTTTGAATTGAGGGAAAAGCGGTAGCTCCGAAGGCAAGAGGATTTCAAAGAAAAGCAAGGGTCTTGGTACTAGTCGAGGAGAAAAGACCTCAAATGTGTCGTGAATGAATGAGTTACACGGCATACATAAGGGAGAGATACTATTAAATTCATCAAACAATGGAAAATACTTTGGTCAGAACATCCGAAGATGGGCGGGAATACCAGACAATGGAAACACATGGAAGTAGTCTGTTGACGGAATCAAGGGCTTTCGCACAATTTAGTGCTAAAGTAGAACAGGTAGAAGAAGAAGAAGAAGAAGAAGGGAAAGGAAGTAGTCCCTCCGACTCGGCCCTACATTCGTTCATTAATTAAACATAGATCCATCTGTATCTAGATCTCTACAGCATGATGTTATTTTTCATTACGTATGGAGCACAGTACACTTAAACAGAGAAGCGAACAGCTAGTGATACATGATCAGGTTACTTATAACCATTGACGGAAGACAACGTGAAATATTTTACAAAAGGAAGTCACACTATTCACAACCTGAACCAAAGTTAACTGTTCGATTTGGCTTGTGGTAATACGAGTATTTCTTATTCGATACTGCTAAGGAGACTGACCTCTGAAGGCACAGATAACTGTGCCGGAAATGAGCATAGCAAAATAGAAAGAATCATACTGTGTGATCCAAAAAGCTCCGAACGTTTAGCAGCGATTCTGTGGAGACTACATTTTTCCCAAAGTCTCACGTTAATGATATAGGCGCATCTTCCATTACAATTATTTGTGCTGATTTTTCGCCAACTCGTTCTATCGTGTGTTTCCCCGGCTCCGCTCTGTTAACTCGAGCTGCATTTCACTTGGCGCAGCACTGTAAGAGGATTGAGCATTGCGCGATTGATCCGTTCCACTGGCGAGTTTTACCGACGGCTCCTCGCTTCATTTATGTAGCGCTGCCGAGTTCTCAGTGTGTGACGGAATGCGCACCCCGACGTAGGGGTTTCGAAAGTAAGGGTTCACTCATATTCATTTTTAATAGTACAGCGTTGGAAATTACTGTTAGGTAGATTTTTTCATGTAAATATTGTACCTGACTTAGAGCACTGTCATGAAGTTCACTTATCTTGATTTCTGGGGCGTCGATTATGACAAATGAGTTTTATAAAGTGGAGTTACTGTCACTCCGGTACACGAAAATAAACAGAGAAAATACTCGTCAGTCGTAGACAGTCCGAATAAAGTAATTTACGTACTAAAATTTTGAACATGGCAGCAGTCAACAACTTTAGAAGTATGGATATAATGGGACTCGTACAGTCAAACAGTTGACTGACTAAAGTTTATTCTAACTTAGACCTAGGCTTCGACAGATATGAAACTGTCTTCCTCAGAAGAAGTAACATCACGTGTTAGATACATACTGTCATAAGGCCTAGACAACAGTAAAAGGATCCATATAAATACTATGACATAGCTATAAGGCGTAGTCAAAACGATCCATATAAATGCTATGAGGTAGCCATAAGGCTTAGTCAACAGTAAACATTACCAATGTCAAAACTAAGGCAGATGTGCATCACACACACACACACACAAACGGACAGTTTATTTATATATTTAAGCATTTGCATCACAGCCCTTAACAACATAACAGTCCACATAAGGCTGAAATATGAACCTGAGGAAAGAGATCTGCCACATGAGCGCTAGAACTTCCTTTCACCTGGCCGCCTAAATTCCGTCTGTGGTCCCGCCAAAGAATTCCTTGACACACGTGCATTACCGCGTTGAAAATCACTCTCTCCAAAGACGTTCACTCTCGGTGAAAAGATAGGTGTCGTAGTCTTTGGCCTTCAATCTTTAGTTTTACTGAGGCACGTGGAGTGCCTTGGTGAAGTTTAAATAACACTGTCTATACAAATGCCCGATTTGTGGTACATCTTCCTTCACTGCCCTCTCACAAGAAATTGGTAGCGCCCGAGAAACCGAGGTACAAGGTAAGGGCACTCTAGAACAATCTCCTTAGTCGGGTAGTGCTGGCGCCGATTAATAGAGGACTCTCTTGGAAAATTTGGAGCGAGAGTCTCTGCACAATCGTCTTTCTTATCTTAATGCTTCTACAGTGATGGACGAGATAGGGACATCAGCTGCTAAACTTTTCACTACGTAATAAATATCAATATACTCTTCCTCACGTCAAAAAGTGTTCCTTTTCACTGATTACAATCGGGTACAAATCCACAATGTTTCATCCTCAGACATACTGTGCAGAAACAGATTTACAGGTGGGCATAAGGTCACTTTATAATTAGAAAAAATTACTTCTGAGAAACTATACTAGAAAGGGCTATGCAATTAATTGCAAATGTTTGCCTAACTCAAAGGGTTTTATGGATACACTTCCATGCGTCCTCCTTTGCGCCCCGTAGGAGATTTAGGCAAAACTCAATTTCTCTCCATGTGTTTGTAAACATATTTCTGTCACCGCTTCTTCAGCATCTCGTATTCGTGGCATAAGGGGTTGCACACGAGCAACTGAAAGAACTAAAAACTTTATCCATAACGTATAATCCCAGTAAATAGCTGTAGGGGTTAAGGAAAATTTGATGATTTTTTTTTTCAAATTTTGTTCGTCTTAGTTGCATTAATTTACTATCTATTGTTGCAGTGGCTACCAGTCTCGGTCTGACTCGCCCATTCTCAAAGCGCAGACCTTTTTATTAAGCCTCACTAGATATTCAGCGTAGTGACAAGAGGCAGGAATAGCCTTGTACAAGAAAGTCAAACTATGAGCAACAAAACTCACAGGAAACCGATATGCACACATCCAGATGGCGGTAGAATCTGGTATCCCGATGCTATAAAAGGGCAGCGCATTGACGGAGCTGTCGCTTGTACTCAGGTGAGTCAAGTGAAAAGGTTGATTATCGTCGCACGACGGGAATTAACCGACTCTGAGCGGGAAATCGTTAGAGGGGATTCAATATTTCGAGATCCACAGTGCCCAGGGTGTACCGAGAATACCAAATTTCAGGCATTACCACACACCACGGAGAACGCAGCGGGCGACAGGCTTCACTTAAAGGCCAAGAACAGTGGCGTTTGCGAAGATTTGTCTATGCTAACAGACAAGCAACACTGCAATAAATAATCGCATAAATCAGTGTGGGGCGTACGACGATCGTATACATTACATCAGTGCGCCAAAATTAGGTGTTAATGGGCTATGCCAGCAGACGACCAACGCGAGTACCTTTGCTAACAGCACGAAATCGCCAGCACTCCTAGGCTCATGACCAAGGCGTTTAGTCACTTTGTCTTCTTTTTTTTCATCATTCTCCTGACTGGTTTGCTGCGGCCCGCCACGAATTCCTCTCCTCAGAGTAGCACTTGCAAACTACATTCTAAATTATTTGCATGGATGTATTCAAATCTCTGTCTTCCTCTGCAGTTTTCCCCTCCTCTACAGCACAATCTAGTGCCATGGAAGTCATCTCCGGATGCCTTAACGTATGTCCTTTCATCCTGTCCCTTCTCTTTGTCAGTGCTTCCCACATATTCCTTTCCCCTCCGATTCAGTGCAGAACATCATCCCCTACCTTACCCACCAATTTTTTTCTTAGTCTGTATCACTACATCTCATATGGTTCGATTCTGTACTGTTTCGGTTTTCCCACAATCCATGTTTCACTACCCTTCAACCCTGTGCTCCAAATATATATTCTCACAAATTTCTTCTTAAAATTAAGGCCTATGTTCGATACAAGCAGACTTCTCTTGTCCAGGAATGCCCTTTTTGTCAGTGGTAGTCTGTTTTTGATGTCCACCCTGCTCCATCCTTGCTTATTTTTTTGCCCAGGTAGTAGAATTCCTTAATTTCTTCTACTACGTGACCACCAATCGTGATGTTAAATTTCTCGCTGTTCTCACTTCTGCTACTTCCCCTTACTTTCTTCAATTTACTCTCAATCCGTATTCTATACTCATTCAGCAGGTCATGTAATTCTTCTCCACTTTCACTCAGGACAGTAATGTCATCAGCGAACCGTATTACTGACATCCTTTCACCTTGAATTTTTTTAACTCCTGAACGTTTCTTTTATTTCTACCATTGCTTCCTCAGTGTACAGATTGAACAGTAGGACCGAAAGGCTACAGCCTTGTCTTGCACCCTTTTTAATCCGAGCACTTCGTTCTTGGTCGTCCACTCTTCTTATTCCCTCTTGGCCCTTGTAGGTATTGTATATTACCCGTCTTTCCCTATAGCTTAGTCCTATTTTTCTCAGAATTTAGAACATCTTGCACCACTTTATATTGTCGAACGCTTTTTCTAGGTCGACAAATGCAATGAACATGTCTTGATTATTCTTTAGTCTTGCTTCCATTATCAACCTCAAAGCGAGAATTGCGTCTCTGGTGACCTTACCTTTCTTAAAGCGAAAAGATCGTCATCTAACACATTCTCATTTTCTTTTTCCATTCTTCTGTATAATATTCTTGTGAGCAATTTGGATGCATGAGCTGTTGAGATGATTAATCGATAATTCTCGCACTTGACAGCTCTTGCAGTCTTCGGAAATGTGTGGACGATATTTCCCGAAAGTCGGATGATATGTCGCCAGACTCGTAGACTCTACACGCCGAAATGAATAGTCACTATGTCGCCACTTCCAGTTATGAATTTTCATGGCATACGATCTATTCCTTCTCTGTTATTTTATCTTCAGCTCTCCAAAGCTCTCTTAAATTGTGATTCTAATACTGGATCTCCTGTCTCTTCTAAATCGACTCTTATTTCTTCTTTTATCACATCAGACCAGTCTTCCATCTAAAAATGGTTCAAATGGCTCTGAGCACTATGGGACTTAACATCTGTGGTCATCAGTCCCCTAGGACTTAGACCTACTTAAACATAACTAACCTAAAGACATCACACACATCCATGCCCGAGGCAGGATTCGAACCTGCGACCGTAGCAGTCCCGCGGTTCCGGACTGAGCGCCTAGAACCACTAGACCACCGCGGCCGGCTAGTCTTCCATCTGACAGAGGCCTTCAATGTACTTTCTCCTCTGTATTTTAGAGTGGAATTCCGTTTGCACTCTTAATGTTACCACCCTTGCTGAGTTTGTCCTTCTGACAGTTATTTATTTTTTGATATCTTCACATTTTCCATGCAGTTATTCCGTATTAGCTTCGCTGCACTTCCAATATGTTTCATTCCTCTACGTCTTGTGTTTCCGTATTCTTGAATTTACCTGAAAGCTTTTGTATTTCCTTCTTTCATCGATCTACTGAAGTCTCTCTTCTGTTACCCATGGTTTCTTCGGAGTTACCATTTTTGTATCTGTTTTTTTTTTCTTTCCAACGTCTATGATTGTCCTTTTTAGAGATCTGCAATCCTCTTGAACTGTACTGCTTACTGAACTATTGCTTACTGTTGTATCTATAGCCATAGAAAACTATAAACGTATCTCGTCATTCATTAGTACTTCCGTATTCCACTTCTTATCATACTGATTCTTCCTGACTAGTCTCTTAACCTTCAGCCTATTATTCATCACTACTAGATTGTGATCTGAGTCTATGTTGGCTCCTGGGTACACCTCACAATTCAGCATCTGATTTCGGAATCTCTGCTGACCATGATTTAATCTAAGTGAAATCCTCCCCGTATCATCTGGCCTTTTCCAAGCATCCCTCCTCCTTTTGTGATTCTTGAAGAGAGTGTTCGCTATTACTAACTGAAATTTATACAGCACTCAGATTAGTTTTTCTCCTTTCTCATTACTTGTCCCAAGCCCAAATTGTCCTATAATCTTTTCTTCTACTTCTTCTCCTACAACTGCTTTCTAGAACCCCATGAGAATTAGATCTTCGTCTCACTTTACGTACGGTATAACCTTTTCAATGTTCTCATATACTTTATTCGTCTCTTCATCTTCAGTTTGCGACTTCGGCATGTGTATCTGACACGAGACGAATGGAAAACCGTCACTGGTGAGATGAGTCGCGATTTCAGTTGGTAAGAACTAATAGTAGGTTTCGAGAGTAGTGCAGACCCAGAGAATCCATTGACTCAAGTTTCAACAATGCGCTGTACAAGCTGGTGGTAACTCCAGAATGGCGGGGGCTGTGTTTACATGGATGATTGACTGAAAAGTCTTATGTTCGGCCACTTTGAGACCTTTTGCCGCCATTCATGGTCTTCATGTTTCCAAATAACAACGGAATTTTTAACGATGACAATGCGCTATTCAACCAGTCCCCAGTTGTTCGCGATTGGTTTGGAGAACGTTCTTGACAATTCGAGTGATTGATTTGGCCACCCATATCGCCCGACATGACTCCCATCGAACATTAATGGACTCAGTCGAGAGGTCAGTTCGTGCACAAAATCCAGCACCTGCAACACGTTCGCACTTATGGACCACACATATATCTGCATGGGACCTCCAGAGACATGTTGAGACCATCCCAAGTCGAGCAGCTGTACTACGCCGGATAAAAGGGAGCCGACACGATATTAGGAGGTACCCCATGGCCTTTGTCACCTCAGTTTACTGTTACACCTATACGCCGTTTAGGTGTAACAGTAGCCACATAGGCTGTCTTGCCAATGGGTGCTTTTGTTGATCACAGTTCTTTACTTTCTTGTACAAAGCTATGTTGTTTAACTAGCTACGTTTAACAACATGGTGTGTGGTTTGAGAATGGGCGAGTCAAACTCGTACGCTATGCAACAATAAATTCTATATTTATGCAACCGAGAGGAACAAAATAAAAAATAATTACCACATTTTCGTCAATTGTATAGAACTGCAGACCTACGATGCCGAAGCAGCCTGCCTCGAATCGACGAGAGGTGTTATGTCTGGTGGAGGTGGTGACTATGTCATTGGACTGTCACTACCTATTCGCCTGTCCCGAAGGGTTACATCCAGTTAGTGGCCGATAGATAACCCTTAGCATGGCGGTGAGCCACCTTATTGAAACAATGCCCATGGTTGAAATTCATGCAAATAAGATGCAAAGTTGCAACATGTTCTAGTAAAATGTTGCCGCAGTCGTAGGTTCAGTGGAAAGAAAACTAGCCAATAATTGTGTTGTGCATTGAGCCATAACAAACATTCATTTTCCTACTATCTCTTATCTGCTATACCACGATTCTCCGACCCCAGGTTATTCCTTTATTAAGGAAACCATTATCTCCATCAGTCCGTTCCAGAATGTTCCTAGCAATCTCAGCACATCTTGGCCCACCATCTGGCTGAAAAGCTTGTACAAGTTGCAAGGAACTGCAGCCGTTTGTGCAAAATTCACACTATAATGCTTTGGACTGTGCCTGTTTCGTCGGAACCGCGACACGTCGATTTCCGACGATTTGGGTGAAATACTGCGCGCACAGCATTAGCAGTATCGACACTCATCCCAGCCCTACCGCTTCTTGCCTTGTCAGAAACACTGTCACACTCTTTAAACTGATGCTCTTCACATCCAGCGGGTCTCGATGATAGGCATTTCGAAACTGTCGCTGACCTGTAATAAGCGACCATATTGCATGACACCTCAAAATACTTTGTTGCGATTTCTCCTGCATGGAGCTCATAGTAACAGCAACAATCCTAAATTACGATACCTGTAAAAGCAGAGAGAGAAAAGAAGTTAGATGCTGCCAGACTTAATGTACAAGTGTACCCAGAAAGTTTCGCAAGTTGAGCTGCGATCTGCAGTACACCCCATACCTGATCTAGCGTAGTTGCTCAGAAAAAAAAATTTGTATTCAGAGCGAGGCTTCGTGCTCATCCTGTGTATTTTACATCCTCATAAACATCATCTAACCAACAGATGTGACTATTCCTCCAGTGTATGGAACAGATCTCCAGTGCTTGCTGCCTCTCCCCATCACAGGAAGCGCTTGGAAACTGGCAAGAAATCAAAGAATATGGAGGTTCAGTACAAAGTGATGCCGCGAGTGGAAGTGTTTAAAGCAGTTTTCTTCTGTGTACGGTGTATGGTGCACAAGCTGATGATTGTTTTGCCAGCCATAGAGTCGCAGCTCTAAAACACAGTTTTACTTTTTGAATCTTATTCACCTGAACAGTAATGTATAGCATTTCCTATTGTGGTAGTTTCGTTATTGTTTCTGTTGTATGTAGGATCTTACGCCATTTTCTGACTTCGCCTACTCACCTATAGTGATTTTAGTTGAAGAGGTTGAAAAATCAGTCAACCAGTTGAAAACAAAGCTTCATAAGTCCTTGACCTAGGTTTCGATGTTTGTAAAAATATCTTCTTCAGAAATAGTGGGCCTTGTTTCATGATGGTACATTAGATTAGATGGAGCCAAGCGACTCTTGTCGTGCGTAAAACTGACAAAACAAGATCCCAAGCCATGGCTTCAGATGTCATCCAGATTGCATGTATTGCAATTCAGAGTGAAGCTCACTAATCAGTGCCCGAGGGTAGGGCTCTTGTCGTGGTGAAATTGTAATCGGAGTCAAATAATAAAATATTTTATCCTGTTACTCCATTAAAATAGTGATCAAAAGACGAAAAAGAGGAAGAAAAAGCCTTATTAAAATGTGTGTTTCAGTGGCTTGAAGAAACCACTAGATATTACAGTGGATCAATAAGGAAAATAGAGGGAAACGTAGGTAGAAATACTACCCAAGCCTTTACCTTATCGGAAATACGAGGAAGAACTTTAACTTCGGGTAATATTGCTAAATAGGTTTTCAGGAGGCTGACAAAATTTTCTCGTGAGACATGTTCCTTAGTCACAACAGTTACACATAACAGACACTTCAGTCCTGAATAATATATTTTCCTTTACTATTTACAATAGTCTGCCAATGCTAGGGTAACCTTTCGATTCCACGACTGTAGAAATCACGTGGTTCGGACGAAGAACTGCTTGACCCATGTTATGAGCGCGTTTTGATTCGGAGAGGAAGTTTCTTGAAGACTGTTATATAGAGAGCGCAAAAGGTGAAAACGTGAGGACGCGAGATCAGGCGAATAAGGTGGGTGCGTAATGACTTGCCAACCCAACTTCTGTATAGTGTTTTGTTGTCAGTCAAGCAGAATGCAGGCTGGCGTCTTCGTGGAGTAGCGTCACTTCACTCAGTTTGTATGAAAATGAGACACGATGGTGAAATGATCACAGTTCATCACGTCTGCCAGTTCCCGAGTACAGTGACGTGGATAATTGTGGATGAACAATCTTCATGAAATACCGAAGGTCTTCCTGAAAGTGAGGAATCACTAATGCCAAACAATCCTCGATAAAACGAGAAAAACATTGTTTCCCATGTTATTTCCAATGACATTATCCCCATCTGGCTATCTCCGCGTCTGCCACACCTCTACCGACTCAAACAGAAGAATATGTCGGAAATGTTCCTATTTTTCCATTTAGCACTTCACTTTCTAGCGTCCACATGTCAACTCACTGTATCCAAATGATAAAATGATAATATGCAAACTCAAATGACAATAGTGAACTTCAAATAAAAAATTACATTCGATTAATAAACTCATAGTACCTGGAATAACAACAAGTAAACTAAAAATGGACGGCATTAAACCTCTCAAAAGACTGAATATTCGCAAAAAACTTGAAGTACCAACATACTATCCTCTCATTCTAGGGAACTGAGTCCAAAGTTACATCCATGTGGTACAAGCTGCGAAAGGACAAGAGAAAATTGATATCTGGAAAAGTACCGTTAGCTGCATGGAATGGAAGAGGAAATGGTTACAAACATGAAGATTTTGTAGCTATCTTGCAAACTAATAAGAAGCTCAAAAGTCGTTCACATGCTCGAAAATTTGTAATGTTGTACTGTGGACTACAACAGAAAGAAAGAGAAAGTAGAGATGTAGCAACATAAATAGAGAGTAAACTGGAAAAATATACCAACGTAAGAATTATAACAGCAACGATAAAAACCGATAGAGAAAACCTAAATCTGATAGCAGTTTATGCACCAGAGGGAGATAAAAATGCGGAATCAGTTACCTTTTAAGACATCTTGCAAAAGTTGTCGATCAGTAAAACAAAAAATATCAAGTTTCCCTTTTTGGTGACGTGAACGAAAGGGTAGGAAATAATTCAGTACTTAACGTCGCTGGAATATGCGGAGAAACGAGCTGTAATCAGAATGGGAAATTACTTAGAGAGTTTTCTACTTTTAGTGATCGAAGGATAAGTATACCTTTTTCAGGAACAAATATATTACAAATATGCTTTGGGTAGTAGTGAACACAGATTTGTCGTAGATTGTGGAATAGTGAATAGAGGAATACAAGATCAGGCGAAAACACATCAGTAAACAGACTTTTAATATTGGGACTTATCTCATAATTTTTTTTGTTAATTGGAAGAAAAATAAAGCTTTTGTTACACAGTAGCTATAAGGGGCTGTAAAATTACTCCAGAGTGAAACAATTAAGGGTATATACCAGAAAAGATTCTTTTCTGGTATATGCATTTTCACAAACGTGGTACGTGCGGTACGCTATGACGTCACGGTCGACAAAGCTTTCCAGTCCAGATACATTGGGTACACCTGTACCACCTCGTACAATTGCAACAGTTAGCCAGCCGTTGCCATGAGAAAATGTATCATTCAGATCAATACTGAAGTTCAGTCTACATCCACAGAAGACAGCGGGTCCATCTAGTAGTGAATGTGCAGCGACAGATTTTATAGTATTCTTCTTCTTATCAGCAGCAGATGTTGTCATTTCGACGCCATACAGAAGATACCGTCGCCGTGCAAGACAGACAATATATAAAACAACTGAAGACGTCGAAATGACAACATCTGCTGCTGATAAGAAGAAGAATACTATAAAATCTGTCGCTGCACATTCACTACTAGATGGACCCGCTGTCTTCTGTGGATGTAGACTGAACTTCAGTATTGATCTGAATTATACATTTTCTCATGGCAACGGCTGGCTAACTGTTGCAATTGTACGAGGTGGTACAGGTGTACCCAATGTATCTGGACTGGAAAGCTTTGTCGACCGTGACGTCATAGCGTACCGCACATACCACGTTTGTGAAAATGCAAATAAAGACTTTGGCAAATCATACCAGAAAAGATTCTTTTCTGGTATATACCCTTAATTCTTTCACTCTGGAGTAATTTTATAGCCCCTTATAGCTGCTGTGTGACAAAAGATTTATTTTGCTTCCAATTAACAAAAAAAAAAAGAAATTATGAGATAGCGATAAGTCCCAATATTAAAAGTCAGTTAACTGTTGTATTTTCGCCTGATCTTGTATTCCTCTGTTCACTATTCCACAATCTACGACAAATCTGTGTTCACTACTACCCAAAGTATATTTGTAATATATTTGTTCCTGAAAAAGAAGAAGGGATCGATTGGTAGGACATGTTCCAAGGCATCAAGGGATCACCAATTTAGTATTGGAAGGCAGCGTGGAGCGTAAAAATCGTAGAGGGAGACCAAGAGATGAATACACTAAACAGATTCAGAAGGATGTAGGTTGCAGTAGGTACTGGGAGATGAAGAAGCTTGCACAGGATAGAGTAGCATGGAGAGCTGCGTCAAA
The DNA here is from genome assembly GCF_023864345.2 of Schistocerca serialis cubense. NCBI lineage: Eukaryota > Metazoa > Arthropoda > Insecta > Orthoptera > Acrididae > Schistocerca > Schistocerca serialis. The sequence continues at coordinate 815,831,438 of NC_064641.1, read as the reverse complement.
CCAGTCTCAGGACTGAAGATCACAACAACAACAACAACCAGAAAAGATTAAGAAATAAACCGTCAGCTATCCAGAAACCACTGAAGAAGAAAAACAATAAAAAAGCTGCAAATGAGACATTAGGAGAGAAGAAGAAATATGCAATTCGAGCAACAGAAATTCCAGAAGCAATACAAGAGACACATTGTGGGAAAATATCTTGAAATACATCTTTCAAAGGCTACGCTGAAATAAATAAAAGCAAATCTACGAACAGAAAAGAAATTACACAAGGGCGATTCCATGTTTACGGTCATAATAATTACACAACTGGCACTGAATATTAATTGTAAAATGAAAGATGACCTGAATTCGAACAGTATCCACGAAGGTTTGATGATGCATGTTGTGTTGATTTTCAAGTAAACAAAGAAATAGAAAGTGTGACAAACGTAACCAATCGTTCATTTTTCATGAAATGATCCACAAAATGATTAGTGAAGAGAGCTACCAGCAAGCGTGGGACAGGTACGTTAGTAACAGAGATCACAATATTTATGGCTATCAGCAGACAGCCTATAAATCTTTGCAAACATTAAATAAAACAGCTCATGGTAAAACTCCTTTAAACAATGTTACAAAACTAGAGTAGATTAAATACCATAAAAACGTATGGTATGATGGTAATGTGAAATAAAAGAAATAAAAAGATCAAGAAATAAAAGTAAAAGGTCTACATGACATAAAAACAAAAGAAACACACAGCAATTGTGAAACCACTAAAAGTTCCTAAAACTCATTCAGATGGAATTAATACGTGGTTAATTAAATATGGAGGATTATAATTACACCTTAACTTGTTACATTTAAAATGTATTGGAAGCAAAAATATTTCCCATGGAACTGGATGGCAGCATACTTGCTCTTGAGGCATAAGAAAGAACTAAGAAGTACATGTTAAAACTATATAAAGAAAGGGTCACTTAAAACAGCATGTAAATATTATCCAGGAATTTAAACAAAAGAGTAAAGATAGCAGAATGTTTACTAGAGGAAGAATACGTCAGATTTAGAAAGAGACGATCAACGATATGCAGTTCTTGTCGTACGAGATCTTATTTTAATGCAGAGGGAGGTTTACAAAGAAACACGTATTACTTTCGTAGATTTTGAGAAGGCTTTCGATAATGTGGTTAAAGAGAGGCTATGGAGAATAATGGTGCACAAAGGTTAGAGCTTATATCAGCATTACAGGTTGCATCAGCTATCAAAATTCTTCATAAAGAACACCAGTAATCTTACATGTAGGAGGCATACTTACAGAATGGTTAAAAATAAATAAAATGCTAAAACCAGGCCCTAGTTTAACCCTACGTTGTTCAATATTTACACTGACGATGTGGTTCTAGGATAAACTCCGCAATACAACTAAACAGTTCAGTAAAGCTAAAATTACTCTAATATGCCGATCATCTTACATTTGTTTTCTATAGGAAATGATTTACAAAAACCAATTTATAAACTAAATGAAATATAAGCAGAACATAATATAAAATATCTTCTATAAAATGTAACACAACAGCGCTCTGTGAAGTACATTCAGTGAAAAGTAAATAGTTTATTAAAACAAAATTGAACAGGTAACATTTTTAACTGTCTTCGATGTAAAATATCGTAGAAAGATGAAGAAGATATGCAGATTAAGTTCAACAGCTTTTGAAGTATGAGTGAAACAATTGATAGAATTTTAAAGCATAAAATAAGGGAAGAATCACAAGAGAAATTTTATAAAACCGTCGCATTGCCAGCATTATTAAAATTAACTGTTGGGATTGAATAAACTACCAGAAAGAATAGAAATGAGATTTCTTTGAGTGGTGAAGGAAGCTAAAAGAATAGAAGAAATACCCAAACGAAGATTTTCGAATAGACATGGAAGAGTGGATAAAAGTAACGAGGAATAAAATGAACGTTTACGAAGAATGGACCGAGAGACAGGCCCACGTCAGATGAAGATCTTTAAACAAAAAGGGAAAATATATCCTGACATACTGAGAATAAAATGTGAACCTTTACAGACCACATTTGGTCAGATATAGAAAGAGAAAGGGAAGAAGAATTATATCCACATTTCACTAGAATACTACCTACTCTAAATTAGTGGCCCGCTTCAGTATTTTCAAGACGAATGCTCAATGAAGTTCACCTAAAAAAAATCCAAGAGACCTAGTTAAGCTGTCAAAGTAACGACATTCAATCACAGATCGGAAATAGCGCCACTAACTGTGGCGCCAGCGTTCGTTCTTTGGGTTTCCGAGGGTGGATCGTCATTATTTAAGCATATGTTTCCGGAGGCCAGATTTTGCCATCACCCAGATTGAGAAGACGTGTTTATGGGAACAGCCGAGAATTAATCCGTCCCCTGGGCTCACCGCGCGCAATATCGGTAAGAGCTGCGCCTGTGCGTAGGACGAATAGGCAGCCCGCGGTGAGCGCCTTGCGGGGTATTAGTCATCAGCTGCGTCCACCAGTTATCGACTGATAGACACGTGCGTAACGTGGTTAAGACGAGTAGCTGAAATCAAGGCATAAGCAAAATTTAGCGCGTACTACGCAACACGGGACCGTAACTGTTGACATCATTCCAGTTTCGATGATGTATGGGAGTTCTATCGTTACTTTCCTTTACACGTAACTGACGATGCTGAACCTCAGTGGCATGGAGGTATTTCACTCATTCCAATTGTAAGGCAACAGTCATACAATCAAATGAGGTGATGATCAGAAGTGAAAGGTCTTTTCAGAAGTGAAAGGTCTTTTCACCCCACATAGCCAGACTGGAAGAGATGCTCATTCAGTGAATTTAAATGCCAAAAACAGAGCACGGTGATCCTGTGATTGAAACATTAAGCTCGCATTTGGAGAGACAGCTGTCAAATATCTATGCGTATAGATTTGGTGTAGTTTCCTCTAAACAGCTGTAGGCAAGAGCCTGGTTGGTTATATTGGAACGGGCACAGTTGATTTTACTAGCAATTCTTCAACAAAACTAATGTTACTGGTTCTTTAATCTTCCAATCGTCAATAAGATGCTCGACTCTCTTCTTATATGGGTCCTTCGGTGTCCAGGCTAACAATTACGGTGAGATAGGACGACATTATACTTGAGATCTAGGCGTCAGCGGCTGTTTAAATACTTGTTGGAAAAGTACTATCGTCTAGCCACCACCTGTCATCTTTAGATCAGAGGCAGTCGTTCACTCTCAAGCAAATTCAGAAAACCGCATTTTCTTGTTGAAATTGTGCAGGATGTTAGTGATACAGATACAGTTACTGTGGTCGCAAATTTACTAGAACGGTCGTACCTGCACCGTGAAATGCACTACGACTCCCAATATAGGGAATACTTTCGCCTCCACGCATTCACTCTTCAATACGTGTCTTGCGGCCCAGGGAAGAATAAACTCTAATGGCTTGCTTGTGCCGCAAGTACTTGGAGTACTACACAAACTTAAAACGTCCTGCTCGTAATAGCTACAATTCTTACTTTACAAACAAAGTAAATACTGATGTAATGTTGTTCAATACATTGTCCTCAGTCATCACTAGAAGCCTGAAAATTGTTGTACCACAGAATGGGGAATTTGAATGAAGTAATTATGGTACTTCCATAGACTTGTTCTTTCTTGCAACCATGTTGAACTCAAAGTGACGCATGACGTAGAGGTGTGCGTAGCTGTTTTCTTTGTACAGCAGTATTACTACGGAAATAAGACAAATATTTCGTTAAGAGAGGACGCACTTTAAGGTAAGTTTCGAGTTATTAAAGTGAAGTGGAAGGAAGACAAGGATTTCTGGTCAGATGAGTATCGGGTAATATCAACAGCAGCAGAAAATGATATAGCAGGTGTAGGATTCGATATGAATAGGAAGGTAGGGCTGAGGGTGTGTTACTGTGAACAGTTCAATGACTGGGTTGTTCTAATCAGAATCGACAGCAGACCAACACCGACAACGATAGTACAGGTATACATGCCGACGTCGCAAGCTGAAGATGAACACATAGAGAAAGTGTATGAGGATATTGAAAGGGTAATGCAGTATGTAAAGGGGGACGAAAATCTAATAGTCATGGGCGACTGGAATACAGTTGTAGGGGAAGGAGTAGAAGAAAAGGTTACAGGAGAATATGGGCTTGGGACGACGAATGAAAGAGGAGAATGACTAATTGAGTTCTGTAACAAGTTTCAGCTAGTAATAGCGAATACCCTGTTCAAGAATCACAAGAGGAGGAGGTATACTTGGAAAAGGCCGGGAGATACCGGAAGATTTCAATTAGATTATATCATGGTCAGACAGAGATTCCGAAATCAGATACTGGATTGTAAGGCGTACCCAGGAGCAGATATAGACTCAGATCACAATATAGTAGTGATGAAGAGTAGGCTGAAGTTCAAGACATTAGTCAGAAAGAATCAATACGCAAAGAAGTGGGATACGGAAGTACTAAGGAACGACGAGATACGTTTGAAGTACTCAACGCTATAGATACAGCTATAAGGAATAGCGCAGTAGGCAGTACAGTTGAAGAGGAATGGACATCTCTAAAAAGAGCCATCACAGATGTTGGGAAGGAAAACATAGGTACAAAGAAGGTAGCTGCGAAAAAACCATGGGTGACAGAAGAAATACACTCCTGGAAATTGAAATAAGAACACCGTGAATTCATTGTCCCAGGAAGGGGAAACTTTATTGACACATTCCTGGGGTCAGATACATCACATGATCACACTGACAGAACCACAGGCACATAGACACAAGCAACAGAGCATGCACAATGTCGGCACTAGTACAGTGTATATCCACCTTTCGCAGCAATGCAGGCTGCTATTCTCCCATGGAGACGATCGTAGAGATTCTGGATGTAGTCCTGTGGAACGGCTTGCCATGCCATTTCCACCTGGCGCCTCAGTTGGACCAGCGTTCGTGCTGGACGTGCAGACCTCGTGAGACGACGCTTCATCCAGTCCCAAACATGCTCAATGGGGGACAGATCCGGAGATCTTGCTGGCCAGGGTAGTTGACTTACACCTTCTAGAGCACGTTGGGTGGCACGGGATACATGCGGACATGCATTGTCCTGTTGGAACAGCAAGTTCCCTTGCCGGTCTAGGAATGGTAGAACGATGGGTTCGATGACGGTTTGGATGTACCGTGCACTATTCAGTGTCCCCTCGACGATCACCAGTGGTGTACGGCCAGTGTAGGACATCGCTCCCCACACCATGATGCCGGGTGTTGGCCCTGTGTGCCTCGGTCGTATGCAGTCCTGATTGTGGCGCTCACCTGCACGGCGCCAAACACGCATACGACCATCATTGGCACCAAGGCAGAAGCGACTCTCATCGCTGAAGACGACACGTCTCCATTCGTCCCTCCATTCACGCCTGTCACGACACCACTGGAGGCGGGCTGCACGATGTTGGGGCGTGAGCGGAAGACGGCCTAACGGTGTGCGGGACCGTAGCCCAGCTTCATGGAGACGGTTGCGAATGGTCCTCGCCATACCCCAGGAGCAACAGTGTCCCTAATTTGCTGGGAAGTGGCGGTGCGGTCCCCTACGGCACTGCGTAGGATCCTACGGCCTTGGCGTGCATCCGTGCGTCGCTCCGGTCCGGTCCCAGGTCGACGGGCACGTGCACCTTCCGCCGACCACTGGCGACAACATCGATGTACTGTGGAGACCTCACGCCCCACGTGTTGAGCAATTCGGCGGTACGTCCACCCGGCCTCCCGCATGCCCACTATACGCCCTCGCTCAAAGTCCGTCAACTGCACATACGGTTCACGTCCACGCTGTCGTGGCATGCTACCAGTGTTAAAGACTGCGATGGAGCTCCGTATGCCACGGCAAACTGGCTGACACTGACGGCGGCGGTGCACAAATGCTGCGCAGCTAGCGCCATTCGACGGCCAATACCGCGGTTCCTGGTGTGTCCGCTGTGCCGTGCGTGTGATCATTGCTTGTACAGCCCTCTCGCAGTGTCCGGAGCAAGTATGGTGGGTCTGACACACCGGTGTCAATGTGTTCTTTTTTCCATTTCCAGGAGTGTACTTCAGTTGATTGATGAAAGGCGGAAGTATAAACATGTTCCGGGAAAATCAGGAATACAGAAATACAAGTCGCTGAGGAATGAAATAAATAGGAAGTGCAGGGAAGCTAAGACGAAGTGGCTGCAGGAAAAATGTGAAGACATCGAAATAGATATGATTGTCGGAAGGACAGACTCAGGATACAGGAAAGTCAAAACAACCTTTGGTGACATTAAAAGCAACGGTGGTAACATTAAGAGTGCAACGGGAGTTCCACTGTTAAATGCAGAGGAGAGAGCAGACAGGTGGAAAGAATACATTGAAAGCCTCTATGAGGGTGAAGATTTGTCTGATGTGATAGAAGAAGAAACAGGAGTCGATTTAGAAGAGATAGGGGATCCAGTATTAGAATCGGAATTTACAAGAGCTTTGGAGGACTTACGGTCAAATAAGGCAGAAGGGATAGATAACATTCCATCAGAATTTCTAAAATCATTGGGGGAAGTGGCAACAAAACGACTATTCACGTTGGTGTGTAGAATATATGAGTCTGGCGACATACCATCTGACTTTCGGAAAAGCATCATCCACACATTTCCGAAGACGGCAAGAGCTGACAAGTGCGAGAATTATCGCACAATCAGCTTAACAGCTCATGCATCGAAGCTGCTTACAAAAATAATATACAGAAGAATGGAAAAGAAAATTGAGAATGCGCTAGGTAACGATCAGTTTGGCTTTAGGAAAAGTAAAGGGACGAGAGAGGCAATTATGAAGTTACAGCTAATAATTGAAGCAAGGCTAAAGAAAAATCAATACACTTTCATAGGATTTGTCGACCTGGAAAAAGCGTTCGACAATATAAAATGGTGCAAGCTCTTCGAGATTCTGATAAAAGTAAGGGTAAGCTACAGGGAGAGACGGGTCATATACAATATGTACAACAGTCAAGAGGGAATAATAAGAGTGGACGATCAAGAACGAAGTGCTCGTATTAAGACTCGTTATGGCAAAAAAGGCATTTCTGGCCAAGAGAAGTCTACTAACATCAAATACCGACCTTAATTTGAGGAAGAAATTTCTGAGGATGTACGTCTGGAGTACAGCATTGTATGGTTGTGAAACATGGACTGTGGGAAAACCGGAACAGAAGAGAATCGAAGCATTTGAGATGTGGTGCTATAGACGAATGTTGAAAATTAGGCGGAACGATAAGGTAAGGAACGAGGAGTTTCTACGCAGAATCGGAGAGGAAAGGAATATGTGGAAAACACTGATAAGGAGAAGGGACAGGATGATAGGACATCTGCTAAGACATGAGGGAACGATTTCCATGGTACTAGAGGGAGCTGTAGAGGGCAAAAACTGTAGAGGAAGACAGAGATTGGAATAGGTCAAGCAAATAATTGAGGACGTAGGTTGCAAGTGCTACTCTGAGATGAAGAGGTTAGCGCAGGAAAGGAATTCGTGGCGGGCCGCATCAAACCAGTCAGTAGACTGATGACCAACAAGAAAAAAAAAATATCGCTACAGGTATATTTCATGATGTGTTTATCGAAGCTGGAAACAACTCAATAAGCGTTGAATTCCTCATTTCCTTGAGGGAGGATGCACTTTAAGCCAAGTTTCAAGTTATTAAATATCGCAACAAGTATACTTCATGATGTGTTTATCGAATCTGGAAACAACTCAATAAGCGTTGTATTCCCCCTACATGATGACACTTTGGCGCGGTGGGAAGAAACGGAATTGGACGACACCGTAAGTGTTTCAGTGAGACACGAGACATTCTCTGAGAAAATTAAGCCTCAGAGATCACTGTCAGTTAATCATGATGATGATCAGCAATCGTCGTAGTCCCTGGTTTCTTACTGCTCTTGATACAATGTGAAATGTTGCAAAGAACGTTTCAGTTTTCCATGAATGTCAGATTACAAAACAGTTTTATTAAAAATTGTTCTGCAGTAAATTTGATAAGCTCGACTCACTAATCAGTTCTTCCTGGATCCCGGGTATGAATCCAGAAACTACGAAACAGATATCAATCTTCAGTAAACATCTTCTTTATTGATGGACACCAGAACGTAAATTTCTAAATGAAGACGAAATTTAGCACTGGTGGCATATTTATTTACATTTCTTCTTCATTCTGCAGTTAGCTTCAGGATTTGGCTGTTTGTGTAAAACGATGCCCCGTACCTACGCAAATTAAAGCATTTTCACACGGTATTGCAGAGGGCAAATCCGAGACATCTCTGCATGAAGTCATGATAGTCTTTCGGAACTTTTGAATCGTCAAAGACTCCAGTAAAACATATTCACAATGTTTACTAATCGTCGTTATTTCGCACCAGCCTGGAAGGCGCCTGAGTTTGAGCAAGACCGTGGTCCCCAAGAGGCCCAGTTGCAGGCTTCGAACTTGAAGTCTGGCTTTGGCAGCAATCTATAATGTGATGTTGTCGGAAGACAGTTTTCTCATCAGTAGATGGTAGGCGTTTGTGTGTATGTGTGTGTGTTTTTGGTGCTTACAGGCACGCAGCAACGAGGTTATCAGCGCCCTTACACACATTGAAAGAAACGAATGTGGAAAAAATTATTAAAATGTAGTCAAACACACTAAGACAACGGGAAACAGTAAGACACGCTAAACAGGAGATTAAAACATCAGTAAAACGAAAAATGGCGCTAAAAGGAAGGCACGGGAGAATGTCACTGGCTGACCATTTATGTCAAAAATAGGTTAGCCACTCACCCTGTGAACATACGGGTATTAAAACCATTTACCTATAATATTGGTAAATACGTTGGACAGTTCACAAAACTTCTAACCACATTCATTTGAACATTACCTACAACAGACTGCAGATCCGACGCTAAATCAGCCGGGGCTGGTCAGAAAATAAATCACAGTCCAATAAAATGTGGCGCACAGTGATCTGTACCCCACAAGCGTCACACATTGGAGGGTCCTCTCGCCGGAGCATGAAGCCTTGCGTCATAGGACTGTGGCCAATGCGAAGACGAATGAGGATGACCACTTCCCGTCGATGTGGCTGGAAGGAGGTACGCACGGCCGAATTGTGGGTTTTACTGCAGGGAGCTTGGTGGCGGTCACTTTCAGCCACTTATCATCCCACCGACGAACGACTCTTGAGCTCAAAGCAAGGTCATAGCATGCAGGGGGATGGCAAACTGAGGTACTCGAGAATCAAGACAGGCCTGCTTGGCTGCTAAATAATCCTTTTCGTTCTCTGCAGTTCCCATGTGCCCTGGTACCCAGCAGAAAGACTCATCCATCCCCATTTGTTGTAGTTGGAGGGGGGCATCCTGGATTGACTGGACTAATCTATCAGCCGGGTACAAACGTTTCAGTGAGTGGAGGGGACTCAGAGAATCGGAACAGACAAGAAATTTAGCACTGCAAGAACGTCTCATCTGCTCTAGTGCCAGAAAGATCGCATATAATTGTGCATCAAAGACAGTAAAGACTTGAGGCAGTCGGACTTTGAAGACACGATCTGGGAAAACTACAGGGCAACCAGCAGAATTCCTTTGTTTGGACTATTCGTAAAAACGGTTAGGTAGCTGTGGTGCTAAGCTAAAATGTCAGAACATACCGCCATAAAAACAGAAGCAGGAGTGCCATCTCACCTGCAGCACATAAAATGCAAAATCATCCTGGGCCTCTCTAGTAACCAGGGAAGCTGACAGTCAAAACCTTGATTTGTGGTTCTACTTGCTCCACATTGAGTGACTCCAGCACACACTGCACATGGATTCCAAACGTCAATGTGGCTCATGGAGAGAAGGCGTTGCAGAGGTGGACGAGGTACAATATGGTGTGTGGGTTAAGTCGGACCTGTGAAGAACTTACACGCCTAATGCACCATGAGGAGCTGGCATCGGATGATAAGTGGTTTCTCAGCAGAGAGGTTGGGAATGGGACTGGTCTTATAAGCATCCGTGGTCAGCTGAATCCCGTCATGGTGGACAGCATCACTAATCTTCAAATAAAAAATCGTCGCCGATCTACACAGATTGCTCCCACAATCCAGCCACAAACACATGAAAGCCCTATAAAGCTGGAGGAGAAGCATCGTGTCACCTCTCCAAGACCTGTGGCTAACGGTTCTGGCTACCAGGTGTCTCAGGTGTGGCAACTACTACAATTTCGAGTCAAAAATGAGGCCCAGAAATCTCACTGAGTCTCTGAAATGTAGGATGGTATCCCTCATGTGCTAGAAGGCAATTAAAAAATACGACGCTGCCGATTAAAATTAGCACACATTTGTTGGCAGAAAACTGAAAACCCTTCTTTTCAGCCCACTCCTCGAACCTCCACACTCTAAGTGGCAACTGACGGCTCGCTGTTGCAACTCTTGAGGAGGAAGAGAAAACAGCAAACTCATCTGCAAGTAAGGAGCACTTTACAGAACTTCTTGTCGTATATGTGATACTGTCTATGGCTAAGACAAAGAGGGTAGTATTTAAAACTCTGCCCTGAGGGACTCCATTCTCCTACTGAAAACAGTCTGACAGCGAGTCATAAACTCGGTCCTAAAACACCGCTGAGACAGAAAAGAGCCTAAATATGGCGAGGTGGCCGAAAATGCCTACTAATGCAGTTGCGTGAGAATACAGCGTCTCCAAAAGTAGTATCATACGCCTCATTGATATCGAAGAATATACCGACATAATGAAGGTTCCACAGGAAAGACTGCTGAATAGCCACGTCGAGTAGGATCAGGTTGCGTACAGTGGACTGAAATCTCTAGAATATACACTGAGACCGGCTAAGGCGTTACCAGGTCTAAGAGCCAGACCAGACGACGGTTAACCATTCGCCCCAAAGTGTTTCCTATGCAGCTTGTTAAGGCTATACTCCTGTAACTTCTGGTAGATGTTCAGTCTTTTCCTGCTTTCAGAAGAGGTATCATACTCGCCTCCCTTCACGAGTTTGTAAACTGCCTCCCTGCCATAAAAGATTAAAACATTTGAAGATGATTTACTTTGACACCGCTGTCAAATGTCGAAGCTTGCAGTATCGGACCTGATCATGACTGGGTGTAGCGCCACGAATCTCAGACAGTACTGATTCGAGATCCCACATGGAGAAAGGAGAGTTCTAGACCTCAAAGTGTTGGATCCGAAGTCAAACTTACCCCTCTCTACAGTTGCACGATAGCGACGAAATTCCAGATCCTGGCTTGCATCAGTTGTTTGTGAAAAATTATCGGCCAGCGTCTTAGCGATGTCTCTGGGCGTTATTTGGTGACACCCCTGTTGTAGCACTGCTGCTATCAGTTAATGACTATGTTTATCAGAAATATTCCAGATGGCTTCGCATGCTTGCCTCGAGCGTTTCCGGCTCTCCTTAATGACGTGTCATACGCTTGCTTCCCTCCACTCGAAACGCTGTGAGCTTGTTTGCTGTCGGGCAGACAAGAGTGACATACTTGCCCAAGATGGCTGAATGACCCGCATCTGTTCACCTAGGTGCAGGTCGCTTCCTAAGATGACCTAAAGACTGTGGTAGGGATAGGTCAACGGCATGATGGACCACACACATGATGTGACCCTCTCATTAATGGACGCTGGCATGTTGTTCAAAAGCAGCCAGACTGCACAACAGAGCCCAACTAGCCCTGCTGATTATCCATTTTGGTGGCTTCGGTCCCAGAAATCCTCCATCCAGTAGGAGGAAGCACAGTGGGAATTGGTCACGGAAATGAAGGTCACCAGTCGCTTCACATTATGCTGAGGGTGCAAAGGCTGTAGAGCAGAAAGAGAGGTCGATGTGGAAGGACGAGAAATGTGTGGGACTGACTTCGTTAGAGACGCACAGCTTCTGAGACATCATGACGTTCTCCAACACTCGACCCCTGGGGCAAATATAGTGTAAACCCCATAATACTTTATGGGCATCGAAATCACCCAGTAGAAGAGACGAGTGGGGGAGTTGTTCAGTAAGGCCTGTGAGGGTTTTGGATGGTACCTTTGCCGTTTTATTCATGTACGTGTCAACGTCTCATTTCCTATGATCACGCCAGAGGAAGATACAAAATAGAAGAGCTGATCATAACCACCCTTTGCTGCTACAGATGGCGTTTATTTCGTCGAATGATGTTGAACGGTCCCTAGTCGTTCCAAGATGCACACGAGAGCAAAAACTGGGGTCCAAGAGGCTGCGATCAAGATCAATGGGAAGGCTGCCTCTTAGAAAAGGGCTGAAAGGTCTGAGGGTGTTAGCAGCGCCAAAAATTGTCAAAATCGTCTTTCTGTTCCCCATCGCAATGAGAACTGTCGTTTTCGACAGCAAAATGTCTAGGAAGGCCAGGATAAGCAGCCGTTTCATTGACACCCTTTCCACAAGCCACTGCTACTCTTTCGTACCGATTCTCTGCGGCAGTGTGTTTGGAATATTTTCCTCGGTCACTCATAAAAAAACGGCATGGTTTCAACCCTGTGCGACGCGCTTATAACCTCCACCGCAGAGCCTGAAAGGAAATTGTGAAATGCAGGTAAGGGGAGCTGTGACGACCTCTGCATCGAGTGACACGTCCGCGGTGGCCTAGGCCAGAATTTTTGTGAAGCCTGGTACCAATGTGACAACATTAAACTACCTTCACAGGAACTTCTGAGCTAAGGCTTCTTTTCGCTTTTGTCGACACGTTGCTCTTTGAAGCTCGTCGAGAAATTCGCCACGATTTTGCACCGTTGCAGAGGAAGGTTGTACACACCTTTGAACCAAATTTCAAATGGGTGGGAATTACAGGGTTTCGAAAAAGTGATCTTTTCATTCTGCTGCGAGGTGTAAGTATAAGCAACTATGTTCTGACTTACAGTGTGTTCTTTGCTGCTGGTGCTACTGCTGCAGGTTGAAGAAGGAGATATGTAGTATAATGGACGTTGATCGTAAGTTCGTCGTTGTTGAAGAATGTAAAAAGTTCACTGTTTGTTATAATCGTAGTCCTAGTTGTTGTTTTCTTGTCCTCTTTAGCCCGAAAATGATGCAAATTTTCACTCTATTCTGTCCTGTGCAAATGACTTCATCTCCGAATAAATATTGCAAACTGTTTCCAATTGAATACGCTTACCGTGTTCGTCTTCTGGTCTCTCTCAAAATACTAAATCGACGTTATCCAAGTTTTGTCACAAATTTCTTGTCTCATTAGTTACGCTATTTACCCATCTAAACGTAAGCATCCTCTTCTTACCTTGAACTACACTGCCGTTCAAGGCTGCACATCAGATTACATTCGATTTAAGATCGTATACTTTATAATGCTTCATGATTTGTTACGTTCTTTCGCCAGTTATCGATCTCACTATGGATTAAGAAGTTGTTAGTAGTAGTAGATGGTATGAGGGAGAAGATTCCAAAAACTCCAGGTTCAATTTTTATCGAAATATGTATCAGATGACAGTCTGCTGTAATCAAAATTCATTATCTCATGATTTGTTCTTTCTTTATTAATTTTCCTGTGATGTTGGAGGAGGGGGGAATGAGAGGGAGTAAGAGGAGGAGGAATATGATAACAGTGGTGAAATACCCAATCAGATGTGGTGTTGTCATTATAATCAGAAACAGATCTCGAACATTCATGTTAAGTTGCCCTTAATTGGAATTTATAAGGATTCGCAGTTTGTTCCTGCACTAATCTGTACTCTATACTTGAAGACCATATGAATCAAAAGACTCCCAACCATATGTTAGCTAATGTTTACAATTTTTTTTTTTTTTTTTTTTTTTTTTTTTTACAGAGTACGTTCGTTTGAGATCCTCCAGTCAGTGACTGCATTGAAGCCCATATGTGTGTGTGTGTGTGTGTGTGTGTGTGTGTGTGTGTGTGTGTGTGTGTGCGCGTGTGCTTGGAGAAAGGAAACCAGGGCTTTCGAACCAAATTGTTTAATTTTTACAAAACATACACGGTATTCCTGGATTACTTTGCAAGAGAGAAATAGAAATGAACCGTGAGGAGAACAGTTTTTATCATAAACAAAGAATTAGTTAATTGTGTGTGTGTGTCTGTCTGTCTCTGTGTGTGTGTTAACTGAATCCAGTTTACACAGTAATGGTGAAGAAGTAGACAAGACGTCAGTTCAAGTGAAAGTTGCTTCTCTGTAACATTGGTTGCCCCAAAAAGAATGACCCGATTTTAACTTGTAGTAATATTGTGACAAATGACACTAGGTGACTGAAACAGCTCTAGATGCAATCGGCATGGTCTATAGTTTCAGAAAAAAATCCGCTAGATGTCTCTGCGATCGTTGACCTGGAGTGTGGACATGGAAGATGACACTTTTATGTCACGGTTGATATTCAGCGATGAGGTAACTTTCCATATTAGCGGTAAGGTTCACCGTCATAATGTGGGTGTAGGGGGGCTCGAAAATCCTCATGAAGCAACTGAAAACGAATGTGATTCACCGAAAGTGCATTTTGTTTTTGTTGTTTCGCAAAGCAAGGTTATGGACCCTACTTTTTTGAGGAAGAAACGGTAACAGGACAATCATATCTTGCAATGCTATGGGACTTGTTATTCCCACAACTTCACTCTGACAATTTCATCTATCAGCAAGAAGGAGCACCACCGCACTGTCACAACGTGCGCAATTTCCTGAATGCCATCGTGCCTCAATGCTGGATAGCGCGTACAGGACTGCGAGACCAGGCTTTACACTCTGGGCCTCCTAGGTCCCCTGACTTAACACCATGTGATTTCTTCCTGTGGGGATATGTCAGACAATATGTTTACGTTCCTCCCGTACCTCGTGACATTGATGAACTAAAATCCACAATATAAGCTGCTGTAGCTTCAGTGACGGAAGACACCTTTACGCTCACTATGGGATGAATTCGGCTAACGGCTAGATGTCGTCCGTGCAGCCATTTATGATGGATTCTTATAAACTTCTTTTCTGAGTAATTTAGTATTTTGCTGTTGTTAAGCCCTTCTTCCTAATAAATAATTCTATTTAAAATGGGGTCACTCTTTTTGGGACACCATGTATATTTCTTTAAACACGGCACCATTTTTACCCAATTAAAGTGAAGTACTGGTATATTGGCTACACTTCTTTTCTGAACAAACGCCAATTCAAGTGAAAGTTACGCAATTTTAGGCATGGTGAATATTTTTTGAACAATGTGTCAGTTTACAAAATTCAAGTGTAGTTTAAATTTTTTTTTTTTTTTAATAACGGTACCAGCTGGTCGGATTTCACAGGGTGAAGGCATACTGACTGCCTGTCTCGTCAGTATGTTCAGTCAACGTGATATCATGATTATGACACCATTGATAAAAGGTGATGGCGCCACTGAGTGGGGGTGATGTCGGTAGTATCGAGGAATTTAATACCGCGTTTAAGTGCAAAATGTTCGCCATCTTGGATTATGGCTGCCATCTTTGATTCTGAAGTTGTCACATGTTCCAATACCAAATTTATGTGCAACTCGTGTAAGAGTGGGCATAATAGCACTACTGGCAGCCAAGGAAGCTAAATGAGAATAAGGGTATTAATCGTACGGAAGATTAGGCGTAATCATCGATTAAGTGCGCGTCAAGGTGCAATCCAGCTTATAGATAATTCTGGTAAGGAAGAAAGTGGATCAGCTGTATGTACTACTATGAAAGAAGAAGTTTACAGCGGAAGAGTGACAAGGAGAAAGCCATAAGTCAACAAAATAGGCCGGAGCAAAAGTCTCCAGTTCGGAAATACACTCCTGGAAATTGAAATAAGAACACCGTGAATTCATTGTCCCAGGAAGGGGAAACTTTATTGACACATTCCTGGGGTCAGATACATCACATGATCACACTGACAGAACCACAGGCACATAGACACAGGCAACAGAGCATGCACAATGTCGGCACTAGTACAGTGTATATCCACCTTTCGCAGCAATGCAGGCTGCTATTCTCCCATGGAGACGATCGTAGAGATGCTGGATGTAGTCCTGTGGAACGGCTTGCCATGCCATTTCCACCTGGCGCCTCAGTTCGACCAGCGTTCGTGCTGGACGTGCAGACCGCGTGAGACGACGCTTCATCCAGTCCCAAACATGCTCAATGGGGGACAGATCCGGAGATCTTGCTGGCCAGGGTAGTTGACTTACACCTTCTAGAGCACGTTGGGTGGCACGGGATACATGCGGACATGCATTGTCCTGTTGGAACAGCAAGTTCCCTTGCCGGTCTAGGAATGGTAGAACGATGGGTTCGATGACGGTTTGGATGTACCGTGCACTATTCAGTGTCCCCTCGACGATCACCAGTGGTGTACGGCCAGTTTAGGAGATCGCTCCCCACACCATGATGCCGGATGTTGGCCCTGTGTGCCTCGGTCGTATGCAGTCCTGATTGTGGCGCTCACCTGCAAGGCGCCAAACACGCATACGACCATCATTGGCACCAAGGCAGAAGCGACTCTCATCGCTGAAGACGACACGTCTCCATTCGTCCGTCCATTCACGCCTGTCGCGACACCACTGGAGGCGGGCTGCACGATGTTGGGGCGTGAGCGGAAGACGGCCTAACGGTGTGCGGGACCGTAGCCCAGCTTCATGGAGACGGTTGCGAATGGTCCTCGCCGATACCCCAGGAGCAACAGTGTCCCTAATTTGCTGGGAAGTGGCGGTGCGGTCCCCTACGGCACTGCGTAGGATCCTACGGTCTTGGCGTGCATCCGTGCGTCGCTGCGGTCCGGTCCCAGGTCGTCGGGCACGTGCACCTTCCGCCGACCACTGGCGACAACATCGATGTACTGTGGAGACCTCACGCCCCACGTGTTCAGCAATTCGGCGGTACGTCCACCCGGCCTCCCGCATGCCCACTATACGCCCTCGCTCAAAGTCCGTCAACTGCACATACGGTTCACGTCCACGCTATCGCGGCATGCTACCAGTGTTAAAGACTGCGATGGAGCTCCGTATGCCACGGCAAACTGGCTGACACTGACGGCGGCGGTGCACAAATGCTGCGCAGCTAGCGCCATTCGACGGCCAACACCGAGGTTCCTGGTGTGTCAGCTGTGCCGTGCGTGTGATCATTGCTTGTACAGCCCTCTCGCAGTGTCCGGAGCAAGTATGGTGGGTCTGACACACCGGTGTCAATGTGTTCTTTTTTCCATTTCCAGGAGTGTACCTCGTCGCCAAAAGGTAAAGCTTAAGGAATGATATTATAAAGTATTTGCTCATGAGAGTAAATTCAAAGTAGCTTCAATAGACGGAAGATGTGTAGTGAAAGAAAAATAACAAGAGTAAACATTTTCAGCCTACAGTGAAACATGACAGTGGGAGTATAATGTTATGGAGCTATACTTCGTATAAGATTTGAGAAATGTTAAGCGTATTCACAGCCCTGTTAACAAGGATGGTAGTCTCAACATCCTCAATCATTGTTTGCATGTTAGTGCAAGAAAAAAATGTACATTAGGTCAGTTCTCGCATATTTCCGAGGCAATGGCTTGAAGACGACATTAAAAGTTGGAAACATAAAAGCTTCTTTATAGCCGTCACATAGTTACAGAGCCAGCATCTTAGTCGTCAGACCTTACCGCTATGTACAGATTGTAGGCCGAACTCGATAGAAGGATCAATAGAATTCGATTGACTTCACAATTGTGAACAGAAGCTAAAGCAAGAATGGAAAGTCCTGAGCGCACAGGCAAGTAGTTGTTAACGTTCGAGAACGATTTATATCGTATATAAGGCAGAAATATATGTTTCTAATATCAGTCTTGTATTCAACAACATATAATTTGTGACTGAATATTAAAGACACAGTAACTTTAAACTGTAAAGTATTACTTGAGAAAAAACAAGTAATGTAGCATGGTTAGCATTTATTAAGAGAAAGATTTCTTCTGTCTTAGAATTTTCATTTGGTTGTTAAATGTGTGTGGAAATACGGACTGATTACGCGACAGTGTTATAATGTTTCTGGGCCATGGTTTAGATGTCATTCCCGTATATCAATGTTTCGTGATATAATGACACAGCAATTCCTGATCGAGGTCTACTCGACGTCGTTTCCGGTCGAAAGTCAACAGCTTCGGAACAAATATTTGGTGTTATGCGTTTCAAGCCCAAACCGTCCAAAAAACTGCTTGCTATAAGACCAGGAATATGCTATCCTCTCTGATGGATATTCGGGTATTTAACAGAATCATTTTCTTTATGTCTTACACACTGAAGACAAAAAAATTTGAAAATCGGAAGTATAAAGCCTGCGAAGTTAAAAAAATTCCCGTTATTTTTTGTCACACTTCGTGTTCAGTTTAGCTGTAGAAACTCATTAAGGAGAAGCGAAGTGCGCCAACAAACATTTCAAACTCTCTTTTTTCGACGATAACGTGATTGCTACTGGGTGTGGTGGCCACCATTACGCGCAACCCATAGATTCCACCAGCACTATTTTTCTACACTAGCGGTGATCAATTCCCCAGCTAGCGCTCTGGAAATGCGGTACCTTCTTTACTGTAAATTTTCTGTCAATTGGCGTTCATATCAATAGGTTCTCCTAATACCAATCCTTTAAATATTTTGTATGTTTGTGCCAGACGCAATGTTACAGTGCTAGTAAACAGCTGATAGAAAGTAACTCGGACATTACTGTCGTGTGCCTCAGTCGTCCATGTAATATAGTCTATTTACTCTTCGTGCAAGCTGTATTTGCATTAATTTAAAAAAGTATTGCTTGTTTTACTTATATGGGCTGCTTTTCAACGTTTGCATTAAGTTAAAATCAGAATGTCTGGAGAAAAGGTCCTACTTCAGTGGTGTTAAAACGCGAAAGTTAGAAGCCTGCAGAGACTAAGAAGTTGAAAAGACAATGCAGACAGATACAATCTTCCTGCGATCAGTTTCACACACAGAACATATATTTACTGAAGTTAGTAATGAAAGTGGAATTGAAACAAATGACGATTTAAAAATTGAAACACGGAGTAAATTCAGTTGAAAAAACGAAACGGGGAATCTTTCTGACACTTGCAGGTTAATAAAAGACACGATACCAGCTGCGAAAATTAATCAGGCGTAAATTCTGACTATGAACCATTTGAAAACAGACCACTAGCATTAGACGTAGGTTCACCACCAACAGAGTGCTCTTGTCAACTTAAACAGCAAAATGAACTTTTCAATGCTAACAGAGGATTATTGCAAGGAAAACTGGCTGAAGGTACTAAACTAAAAATTATAAATAGCAGGTCATCAAAGCCTAAGGGCCCTTTCCGCAGAGGCTCTAAGACCAAAAGACCATGTAGCTACGATAAGTATCGCTATTATACTAAAACAGGTCAGAAAACTGAAAGATTTTGACTGGGCTCTTTAAATTCCGGGTGTTGTCTAGGGCGGCAGTTATTCGGTGATTGAGAAAATGTATAGCGTGATGGACAAATTATTGAGTACACCAATAGCTGAGTTTATTTAAATTTTAATCTGAATTATGGTATATTAGTGGGTAATGTTTTCATATTTGTTCTTTCAGGTTTATTAGTAAATAAAGCCCTCAAAATTTATTTGCAGTGGGCATCCAAAATCTTAGATCGCCACTTATCCTAGGATTGCAGGGTAGGCAACTTTCACAGCCTACCAAACATGGGGTCGAAAATATGTACATTAAGAGCTGCGAGTAAATGCTCCTCTTCCCTCCTTTGAAACACATCTCTTCTAATGAACAAGTTCCCATAGCTCTCAAGGTATGCGTTTTGGAGCCCATGCTCAACAGACTTTTCTACTTCTTTTGGCACGTACCACACCACACAGTAGCCTACGCTAGAATCTTAGCAACAACAGTACCGACACATATATTCCTCTGTCAGAGACTGTTTAAAATCTTGCTACCAGAAATAAGGTAGTGACTTAATGTTAACGAAAGCCAAGAAACAAAATGAATCCAGGAAAAAAACCTTGCATATTAACAGCTTAAACAGACTGACAACTGCGGCTATTTGGATACTAAAAATGAATAAAGGAGATCCACACTAGAAAGAGTAGTACACGGTATAGGAAATAGGTCTGTATTCTGTATTAAGGTGGTTTGTGAGTTTATATCTTCGCATGGCGACGCTACAGGACTGTAAAGTCAAATATATAACACGAACGGTTGTAGCTCAAGACACAATTTAAAATAGAACCATATTACATCAATTATCAGATGGAATTTCCAAGTTTTGTGGATGTACATAGATTCATAAATCCCGCACAAACGATGTGATATGCTAGTGATTAGAAAAAAATCATCTTCCGTTTCAATTACGAAGGCACAAAACGGAGGGCGCGACCTCACATATTTATTGATATACACTCATGCTCATAGACTAAGGATAATGCTGATATATGGTGAAACAGCGCTCTGGTGGGCGGTTTGCGGGTTTAAATCACCTCGGGGTATGACCATGCGGTGCATTTGACTTGCGGTCGTCGCACGGTGGCGCTGGCAGCAGTCCACATACGCAGAAGTGTGTTGGTGAAAGTCAGAGTACTGAACAGCAAGTAAGTGTGCAGAGGTTTTCAGACGTGCTAATGGTGACCGTGTATTGAAAATGGCTCAAGGAACACATATTGATGACGTTATGAGGGGTAGAATACTAGGGCGACTGGAGTCTGGTCACACACAGTAGGTCGTATTACGGGCACAGTTATGGTAGCGATTCCAGCAGACAGGAAACGTGTCCAGGCGCTACAATACGGGGCGTCCACATTGTACAACACCACAAGAAGACCGATATCTCACCATCAGTGCGCGCAGACGGCCACGGAGTACTGCAGGTAGCCTTCCTTGGGACCTTACCGTACCCACTGCAACATTTGTCTCCAGACACACAGTCTACAGACGATTGAACAGACATGGTTTATTCGCTGGAAGACCTGGAAGGTGCATTCCACTGACGCCTGGTCACCGGAGAACCTTTAAGGTCTGGTGTCAAGAACACAGTACATGGTCATTGGAACAGTGGTAACAGGTTATGTTCACGGACGAGTCCCGGTAGGTCTGAACAGTTACTCTCTTCGGGTGTTCATTTGGCGTGAACCAGAAACCAGATACCAATCCCTTAATGTCCTTGAAAGGAACCCTTATGGAGATCGTGGTTTGATGGTGTGGGGTGGGACTATGATTGGTGCACGTACACCCCTGCATGTCTTTGACAGAGGAACTGTAGCAGGTCAGGTGTATCGGGACGTCATTTTGCACCAGTATGTCCACCTTTTCAGGAGTGCAGTCGCTCCCACCCTCCTCCTGATGGATGATAACGCACGGCCCCACCGAGCTGCCATCGTGGAGGAGTACCTTGAAACAGGCGAATGGAGTGGCCTGCCTGTTGTCCAGACCTAAATCCCATCGAGCACGTCTGGGATGCTCTCGGTCGATGTATCGCTGCACGTCTTCAAACCCCTACGACACTCCAGGCACTGGTGGAAGAATGGGAGGCTATACCCCAGCAGCTGCTCGACCACCTGATCCAGAGTATGCCAACCCGTTGTGTGGCTAGTGTACGTGTGCATGTTGATCATATCGCATATTGAGGTCGGGGTACATGTGTAGGAAACAGTGGCGTTTTGTAGCACATTCGTTGCGGGACGGTTTTCTCAACTTATCACCAATACGATGTGTCGTATGTGTTCCCTATGTGCCTATGCTATTAGCGCTAGTTTTGTGTAGTGCCACGTTGTGTGGCACCTCATTCTGAAGTTATTGTTAATTTATGAGCTTGAGTGTATAATTAGGTTCCTGAAATTATCACTGGCGTATAACTACAACATTCTTAATTCTATAAACTGTTCTGACACCTTGTCACTGAAAGAGAGGCACGCAAAACTATGCGCTAGAAGTCGACTTGGAGACGAACATAATGCAATGGAAAAAATGAATTTCGAAATGAATAATAGCACACGAAAATAAAATTCTAAATATAGCTCGTGTTTTTCACCTGGAACTTTCGACAACAGCACAAAAAGTAAAAAATAAAAATAAATTAAAATAAAAAGATAAAAGAATAAAAGATTCCGAGCTGAGTTACTTACGATAAAAATGAATGAAGAATCTTCCCGTACGTTGGAAATTTTATTTTCGCCTCTGACTACGGTGTGCGCAGAGATATGATTGTATGCAGTGAGATGGAAACATTAAAACTGGAATTTTTGGTTGTTCGCTAGACTCATATTCGTATACAGAAAAAGAAGTTTAAAAGGTATGTAAACCAGAGAAACAAGAATGAGTTCCTGTAAACTCGGGATGTAGCAGAGCAGCGCTTTTTGCTTCGTACGCGAATATGAACGCGTATTGTGCAGCACCCTCCGGACGTAACTTGGCGCCAGGAGCTCGATACGCAGGAGCGGAACCTTGCGCACTGAATGGAGCTGCTGCCCTGCCGAGCCTCAGCGCTGTTCACTTTTGGTGTACTGAGCAGCGCGGAGTTCTAGAGTGGTCCTTACCGTGGCAGCCAAGCGTAGCCGTAACTGCTCCACAGGAGCACGTCCCGCATCTAGCCGAGCAGCGGAGAACATTTAGGAGTATTTTGCGGTGGAAATGCTATAAGGCAGAAGAGACTGAAATATCACGTGCTTACAAAGTAGCGAATGAAAGTGTTTCGCGAAAAAGCAGTAATAGGATACAGATATCTGGTTTCGTGAAACAGGCTTGGCCATTCACCTTTCTTGCTTGCTACCTACGAACATACTAGTTTCTCTCGCAAACTGTGCTATCCATACACGACTCAAAGCATAATCTCAACATATTAAAAATTAAAAAACAAGAAACCCGCCTCGATTGCGAAAAAAGCACCTAGTGTTTTTTCGCAATCGAGGCGGGTTTCCAGTTTTTTAATATATTAACCAACGATTGCTGACGCGCTGCGATGTTGAAGGTTCTCATAATCTCAACGTTTCACTCCACCCAGTGCTTATTACTTGTGAAAATTCATAAAACCTGTCCCACGTACCTTGATGAAATAGCACTAATGAAAGAACTGGTATCGAAGAGACACTGTTTATCAGCAAAGTGAGGGTTGTCTCTTAATATGCAATGTTCTGAAACAGCCCAACTGATGCTAAAGGAAATTATGTGTTGGGTGGGAACTCTGATATGGAACGAGGTCTTCCACGGGAGGCGTTCTTACAGACTGAGCTATCCAGGTGGTACTCTGTGATCCCCACTCAGAGCTTTACTTCCTCCAGTAAGAAATATATTTGTTTCCTAATGAACAGTAATAGTTACAATTACGCACATAAGAAAGTTCTGCATCACATCGGTTCCGAGAGTTCCGGAACCTGTACAGAAAATTGGAATAGAGACCAACATAAACATTATTTCCCCCCTTTTTATTGCTCATGAAGACCACACATTGCTTGTCGTGCCACCTTACACCGAGACCTTCAGAGGTGGTGGTCCAGATTGTTGTACACACCGGTACCTCTAATACCCAGTAGCACGTCCTCTTGCATTGATGCATGCCTATATTCGTCGTGGCATACTATCCACAAGCTCATCAAAGCACTGTTGGTCCAGATTGTCCCACTCTTCAACGACGATTCAGCGTAGATCACTCACAGTGGTTGGTGAGCCACGTCGTCCATAAATGGCCATTTTCAATCTATCCCGGGGCTTGTTCGAAAGGATTCATGTCTGGAGAACATGCTGGTCACTCTATTCGAGCGATGCCGTTATCCTGAAGGAAATCATTGACAAGATGTGCACGATGGGGCGTGAATTGTCCACCTTGAAGACGTACGTCTCGCCAATATGCTGCCGATATGGTTGCACTATCGGTCGGAGGACGGCATTCACGCATCATACAGCCGTTACGGCTCCTTCCACGACCACCAGCGACGTACATCGCCCCACATAATGCCACCCCGAAACAGCAGGGAACATCCACCTCACTGCACTTGCTGGACAGTGTGTCTAAGGCGTTAAGCCTGACCGGGTTGCCTCAAAATACATCTACGACGATTGTCTGGTTGAAGGCATATGCGACAGTAATCGGTGAAGAGAACGTGATTCAAATCCTGAGCGATCGATTTGACAAGTTGTTGGAGCCATCTGTACCGCACTGCATAGTGTGATTGCAAAGATGGACTTCGCCATGGACGCCTGGAGTGAAGATGCGCATCATGCAGCTTATTGCGCACAGTTTGGGTTGTAACACGGCGCCATTATTCAACATGGTGGCGTTGCTGTCAGGGTTCCTCCGAGGCATAATCCGTAGACAGCCGTCATCCACTGTCATAGTAGCCCTTGGGCGGCCTGAGCGAGGCATGCCATCGAGATTTCCTGTCTCTCTGTATCTCCTCCATGTCCGAATAGCATCGCTTTGGTTCGCTCCGAGTCGCCTGGATACTTGCCTTGTAGGGAGCCCTTCGTGGGACAAAATGGACGCGATCGCAATGCGGTATTGACCGTCTAGGCATGGCTGAACTACGGAGAAGACGAGCCGGGTACCTCCTTCTTTGTGTAATAATTGGAACTGTTCGGCAGTCTGACCCCCTCCGTCTAATAGGTGCAGCCCATGCGTGGTTGTTTACATCTTTGGCGGGGGTTTAGTGACATCTCTGAACAGTCAAAGGGACTGTATCAGCGACACAATATCCACAGTCCACGTCTCCCTTCAGGAGTTCTGGGAACCGGGATGATGCAAAACTTTTTTTGATGCGTGTATAAACAACGTAAGTGCTGAGAGGTGTGAATCCTACCAAACCAACAGTTTAATAAGTCACGGTGTGAAGATATTGACATGTATTTTTTACATAAGAATGTAAAAACGGTTTCAGGCCGATCACGGAGAAATGCAGGAACACGCAAAGTAATACTGTCCCTGCGGCTTTTCCTAGAAGAAACTTGGTGCGCATCTAGATAAGCCTCTTCTTCAGCAATTTTTTGCTATGAAGTTTTTAATAGGTTTCCTTATAGTAAACGCTTGATGTTAGTTTTATTTCTGTGTCCTATTTGCAATGCATATTTGCCACATGCCTGCTTATTCGTTAAAGTTACTGCAGTCGGCCACTTTGTCATTATTTAAATTTAACGTCAGTTGCTGACGTGAAAAACAGCAGTAATACAGGATCAGTATATCATTGCTGTATTTTGGTTAATGCCTTGTTATTACTTTTTGTTCAAAAAATG
This sequence comes from Schistocerca serialis cubense, assembly GCF_023864345.2. Taxonomy (NCBI): domain Eukaryota; kingdom Metazoa; phylum Arthropoda; class Insecta; order Orthoptera; family Acrididae; genus Schistocerca; species Schistocerca serialis. The sequence goes on along the minus strand of NC_064641.1, from coordinate 815,806,236 downwards.
GTTCAAATGGCTCTGATGCCCGCATCTCGTGGTCGTGCGGTAGCGTTCTCACTTCCCACGCCCGGGTTCCCGGGTTCGATTCCCGGCGGGGTCAGGGATTTTCTCTGCCTCGTGATGGCTGGGTGTTGTGTGCTGTCCTTAGGTTAGTTAGGTTTAAGTAGTTCTAAGTTCTAGGGGACTGATGACCATCGATGTTAAGTCCCATAGTGCTCAGAGCCATTTGAACCATTTTTTTTAAATGGCTCTGAGCACTATGGGACTCAACTGCTGAGGTCATTAGTCTCCTAGAACTTAGAACTAGTTAAACCTAACTAACCTAAGGACATCACACACATCCATGCCCGAGGCAGGATTCGAACCTGCGACCGTAGCGGTCTCGCGGCTCCAGACTGCAGCGCCAAAACCGCGCGGCCGCTTCGGCCGGCTATCGCTTTTTGTAAATGACTGTTAAGAATTTACGCTGATAATGTCGATCATGAGGTTGGTAAATTCTTCGAATATTATAAGAGAGGGCGCAACGTTCTGTTGTAGATTGTTAATGTTTTCACATTTAATCGACTATTTTGGAAATGTAAAGAGGCTGTTTCTAATGTTAACTTTCCTGTATTCGTTTTTAAGAAATTTCTATGTGCTTTTACGTTAGGTGTATTCCTATAAAATTTTTATATTGTACTTTACGTCAGAGGTCGTAATCTATGCTTCTGATGGTAGAAAGTTGTCATGTGATTTTGAAGGCTATTTTAATGGAGGCGTTGGTCTTTTTTATTTGTGGTATTAGTTGTATTTCATGTCTACGTATCGTAAGCTTTGGAATGTGGAGGGCACTATGATGCTTGAAACTTCCTGGCAGATGAAAACTGTGTGCTGGACCGAGACGGGACCTTTCCTTTCGTAGGAAAGTGCTCTACCATTTGAGCTATCCACGCACGACTCACGGCCCGCCCTCACAGCTTCACTCCTGCCAGTACCTCGTCTCCTACCTTCCAAGCTTCACAGAAGCTCTCCTGCAAACTTTACCAACCTTTCTTCCAAGAGTTCTAGTTCTCCAAGTTCGTAGGAGAGCTTCTGTGAAGTTAGGAAGGTAGGAGACGAGGTACTGGCAGGAATGAAGCTGTGAGGGCGGCTCGTCATTCGTACTTGGGTAGCTCAGTCGGTAGAGTACTTGCCCGCGAAAGGCAAAGGTCTCGAGTTCGAGTCTCGGTCCGGCACATAGTTTTAATCTGCCAGGAAGTTTCATACAAGCGCACACTCCGCTGCAGAGTGAGAATCTCATTCTCGACTATGATGCTTGCTTTTGCTGTACTGAGCTTAACTAATTGGTTGTGTAAGCTACAAGCTGTCTGTACGCTGGATCGGCAAATGTTACGGTTACAAGTTAGGCTCTTTTCTAAATTTGAAAATTATTACATACAGTAAAAATAAAAATATCTGTTGGAAGTAATCATCATAGTGCACGTTACACGTCATAGAAAAGGATGTGCAGTTATGATATAGCCCTAGAGAGATCCAATAATTTGGTATGTACGAGAGACTTTATATTTGTATATATTTTTCTGTTACTGTATTTTTTATTGTTGTTATAAATAGGTGCACATTTGAGTTACGATCCTCATGTATGATGGTTGTTATGTAGTTTTACCACTGAATATAATCATTCAGTGGCCGAAATCGATCCCTAAAACAAAGGATTTCAGTATTTGTGACAGATGCTGCATCGTGAAAGCGTCAAGAGACGACTGGAGCGTGTTTTTCGTCTTTCCACACCAACTGAAATTATTGCAGCAAAGTCTTACACACTATTTAAAAAAAAGTAATTCATATGCACTGCTGTCCATGGCCTAGGGAGTCTTAAACAAAATTCAGACGTGTAATACTCAAAGAAATGTGAAAGAAATCGGGTCACGAGATTCGAATGACATGATAATGTACATTACTAGCCATTAAAATTTGCTACACCACGAAGATGACCTGCTACAGACGAGAAATTTAACCGACAGGAAGAACATGCTGTGATATGCTAATGATGAGCTTTCCAGAGCATTAACCTACATTCAGAGCGACACCTACAACGTGCTGACATGAGGAAAGTTTCCAACCGATTTCTCATACACAAACAGCAGTAGACCGGCGTTGCCTGGTGAAACGTTGTTGTGATGCCTCGTGTAAGGAGGAGAAATCAAGTTTCCGACTTTGATAAAGGTCGGATTGTAGGCTATCGCGATTGCGGTTTATCGTATCGCGACATTGCTGCTCGCGTTGGTCGAGATCCAATGACTGTTAGCAGAATATGGAATCGGTGGGTTCAGGAGGGTAATACGGAACGCCCTGCTGGATCACGTATTACTAGCACTCGAGGTGACAGACATCTTATCCGCATGGCTGTAACGGATCGTGCAGCCACGTCTCGATCCCTGAGTCAACAGATGGGGACGTTTGCAAGACAACAACCACCTGCACACAGTTCGATGATGTTTGCAGCAGCATGGACTATCAACTCGGAGACCATGACTACGGTTACCCTTGACGCTGCATCACAGACAGGAGCGCCTGCGATGGTGCACTCAACGACGAACCCGGGAGCAGGAATGGCAAAACGTCATTTTTTCGGATGAATCCAGGTTCTGTTTACAGCATCATGATGGTCGCATCCGTGTCTGGCGACATCGGGGTGAACGCACATATGAAGCGTGTATTCGTCATCGCCATACTGGCGTATCATCAGGCGTGATGGTATGGGGTGCCATTGGTTACACCTCTCGGTCACCTCTTGTTCCCATTGACGACACTTTGAACAGTGGGCGTTACATTTGAGATGTGTTACGACTCGTCGCTCTACCCTTCATACGATATCTGCGAAACCCTACATTCCAGCAGGATAATGCATGACCGCATTTTGCAGGTCCTGTACGGGCCTTTCTGGATACAGAAAACATTCGATTGCTGCCATGGCCAGGACATCTCCTCATCTCTCACCTACTGAAAACGTCTGGTCAATACGCCAGTCACTACTCCTGATAAACTGTGGTATCGTGTTGAAGCTGCATAGGCAGCTGTTCCTGTACACGCCATCCAAGCTCTGACTCAATGCCCAGGCGTATAAAAGCCAGAGGTGGTTGTTCTGGGTACTGATTTCTCAGGATCTATCCACGCAAATAGCGTGAAAATGTAATCACATGTCCGTTGTAGTATAATATATTTGTCGAATGAATACCCGTTTATCATCTGCATTTCTTCTTGGTATAGCAATTTTAATTGCCAGTAGTGTTAAAAGAATAATTTTATTTGGAAGGTAATTCGAGAAGTGCAGTTAAAGTGGAATCACAACGAATTATTCGCTAAAAACTGGAGTAGAATTAATGATTTCTCAACTTTTGCCCAAGAAGATTGTGAGCTGAAAGTCGAATAATGTTGTCGTGCATAAAGACGAAATCGGAAGTGCCCTGCAATGTGTAGAACGATTTTTCTTTAATATCACATTGATGGATTTCCGTCGTAAATCAAATACAGTTTCTGATGTGACATTTCAAAAAATGAATAAACCGGAACACTAATTTGAAACAATCTGAAAGTACATTCGTTTAATAAATGACAAACAACTAAAACAATAAATGGCATTGGATTTCAAATTTATCTATTATTCTTAGCACTTTTATACGTAGATGACGAGTATCTGTTTCGTTCATGTGAATGTTTCCAAAAATATTTGTAGCTCAAGAAAAACGAATAATAATTGATATCGGTATTTGTTATTTGTCATTCTCATAAATTCATCCAAATCTGGTGCCAAGCGAAGCGCAAAGCACATGCGCACAGAGCAAATTCGCAGCCTATGAGCAAGTAAGTGCAGGCATATGAAATCCACGTGGCTGTGGGGAAGCAGCCCTAATGTCGTGGTGCCGACGGCGTGGCTGTGTGTAGGGGGGGGGGGGGGGAAAGAAAAAAGTGCATGCATAATAACATGGTGGACAGAGAGGCGTAATCGGCAGGGCAGACGTAGGCCGAGAGGTAGTAGTGCGTCTCGTGGGCAGGCGCTGTAGCGGAAATGCCGAGTGCTGGAGGAGAAGTGTATTTCTAAACTGAAGCCTACGCTCAATTTTTTTGCAAATATGAAGCGTAGCCTCTCCCACACCCACACTTGCATGCTGACTGTTCAATGAGGTCTACTGTCGCCTTTGGTTTGGTTAGTGTCTAAAAAGATTTGCGCTGAAAATTTAACAAAAGCAGCTATTTAGTTTCGCCTGGCTTGTTAACCATTTGTAACTTTCATAGAAACGTCTTGAGTGAAGAATTTTGAGTAGAACCTACATTTCTCTTGCTGTCATGTAAAATTTGCTTCTTTTGTCAAAACACAGGGGAAATAACACAATATCATCTCACTAACATGTTGTGAAGACGCAATTGCGAGAAAATTCTCAAGTAGTGGTTTATAAGATTTAGGAACCGAGAAAACTAAGGTCTGTAGCTTATGAAAATGTATATCCCCGGTACAAAAATAAATGTGTAATGTCTTCAGTTATGTTGTTCGAAAACCCACAACAGCATTTTTCTTTTCAACAGCTATCGATGGCCCCTAAAAATTACATTCTTTCATCGAAAATGTCTGTAATTAGTGGAATAACACGGTAGTGAATGAAGTTGTGCATAGTAACCGCAACAAATACCCTCCTCTTTGCGTGCTGTCATCTGAAAAACTTTCATTTCGACCTCAAACAGTTTATTAAAAATGAGGGGTGCTCTGGATATTTCATTCTGGCTTTACCGTCGGCGCGCGCAATTGCAGATGCTACATTCGGTCAATTTTATAATTGGTAACAGATAGAGACCACCATCCAAGTGTAAAGAAAAATTCAATATCTTAGCTAAATTTCAACATATTACATAATATGCACCAATCTCAGAATCATAGCGACCCCTATTTTTCATTGACAACTTGAAGATAGCAAGAAGAATTACACCACAAGATGATTGTTTGAATTTCGTATAGTGTCTTACTTAAATGCAGATATCACAGTAACTATGACCATTAACGATACGACGGGCGCGTCATCATGAAGCTGATATGTGAAAGCTATAAGCAATGGAAAAAAAAATTTTTGTTTATTTATTTTTTTATTTTTGCCGAACAGTATCTGCAAAATCGAGAAAGAAAGAATGTCGCATGTCTCACTTCTGTCAACGCAGCGAGTAACCAATAGAGTGAAAGTGAGCAAATATTGTCGGCCTCCCTTTCCCAACAAACGAATGACTAGCCCAGAGCTTCGGGTGAAAATTGAGCACTACGCAGCGGTGCGAGCGGTTGTCATCTGTATTGTTTATCTTCGGTAACTTCCGCCTGCGTTCGCGGAGCGTACTGGCGCTCGCTATCTCATGTCCACACCGGAGGCGCATTCAGGCCGCGTGGACAGGCAACACGATCGGAAGGGCTCTTGAGGGCGACATTTCAATCAACATTCCGGTGTGGCATTTTTCGGCCGCCACGACTCTCACCAGTTCTGTGTAATCCTGATGTTAGCGCTGTTTACCAATCGCTATTTGTTCCCAGTATAACGGACTTTCACAGATCCAGAGGCTGTTTGCACAAAAAGAGGCAGTTTCGTAATATATCGTCACAAACCCCTAAAAACGGCCGGCCGGGGTGGCCAAGCGGTTAAAGGCGCTACAGTCTGGAACCGTGCGACCGCTACGGTCGCAGGTTCGAATCCTGCCTCGGGCATGGATGTGTGTGATGTCCTTAGGTTAGTTAGGTTTAAGTAGTTCTAAGCTCTAGGGGACTGATGACCTTAGAAGTTTAGTCCCATATTGCTCAGAGCCATTTGAACCCTAAAAACGAATGTGAATGACAGAAGTGGGGTGCGAATTCTCAGACCTTCTTGTGAACTCACATAATCGGCGTGTACTGGAAACTTGCTATGAAACGATATTACACCACCATGCAGAAATAATTAAAAAAGTTATTTGACAATTAGAGTATAAAAAGTTACAAAGCTCGTCAGACGGGTTTCATTATCATGTAGATCAAGAAGCAGTTTGTGCTAAATTTGCAGGCATGCAGCACGTGAATTTTTGAAATCGCAAGCATTTTGCACTGTCTGTTGCAATATTTTTCGATGGAATTGAAAGAAGACTATGGAGACTTTGTATATAACCGTAAAGTACGTTGGTTAAGTCAAGGGCCTGGAACGATTTTTCGATTTGCAGCCCGCTATCGTTGAATTTATGAAAGAAAACCGAGTGCAGATACGAAAATTATAACATCCGAAACGGATTGCAGATCTCGAATTTTAAATAGACTTGCTTACACACTACCCTTAGTAAGAGTTGGGGTTGTTATGTGGGAGGAGGCCAGACAGCGGAGTCATCAGTCTCATCGGATTAGGGAAGGACGGGGAAGGAAGTCAGCCGTGTACTTTCAAAGGAACCATCCCGGCATTTGCCTGGAGCGATTTAGGGAAATCACCGGAAACCTAAATCAGAATGGCCGGACGCGGCATTGAACCGCCGTCCTCCCGAATGCGAGTCCAGTGTGTTAAGCACTGCGTCACATCTCTCGGTTCTTAGTAAGACTTTGCAAGGTGAGAAACAACTAATTTATGACTTTATCCGGATGCATCCTGAAAGAAAATCTTACTGTAGGACGGACAAATTCTTATGAAAAGTGCAGTCCAGCTCCCTAAACTCACAGGTGTTAAAGCAAATGCAAGGTCTGGAAAATGAGTTGTTCCGTTGGTTTTCTAAACGTTTTTGAAAACAGTGCCTGTCTTATATTTGTTTTCGAACTGTTTTCGTCACCTTTCATCGTTTCAGTTGAAATCGCCCATGTACATGAGTAGATGCAACTTGTTTACCATGCACTTTCCGCTTTAAATACAAATCCTTCTACGTTAAAACTGCCCAAGACGACTACACTGTTTTCCTCAGGGAGAGTTTCCTGTTCTCCATACTGAAATTGCAGACCTGATGAAATATTTTGACCAGAATATGTATGTGTGAAGGGTCAGAGCGACAGGAACTCAACTTAGGAAAGCCATAAACCAGTGAACCCCCGTCACGGAGATCAAGTACAGACATGACTGCGAACACCTGGAATTTACGGCGGAGATCAGAAGACAACAATGTGACACAATTGGATGGGTCTTCTTACACACCTGCACTGAAGTGAACATCTTAATGGTCAGGGGTTTCATTTGGGTGGTCTCAAATGAGAACACAGCCCTTCCATTTATGCAGAAACGTAAGAACGCAGAAAGTGCGTCATCAGATTGACATAAACAAAATTCACGTGACACTCATTCACGTAGGGCGAGAGACCCATACCTGCTCTGCGGAAGCTTTTTAACTTAAGAAAGCACTCACGAATGTAGTGGGAAGCCACTTTTAGAATGCAGAAACGAGCACAAAAGTGTGAGTCACTGGGAGTTTTGTAAATATTCAAATATCATGTGACAGGGGCGTGAAGAATGCATGAAGTCCACGTGGACAGCTCCTGTTTGGGTGGAGCTTATTGCTAAATGAAAGAATGGTGAATGCCCATTATACAGGGTGAAACTAGCGTTCACCCCAGTTCGTTTCTGGAGCCCCATTGGGGAAAGAATCGACGAAAGTTGCAGCAAAAGGCCTCACTGGACAACACGTGTTGTGGCAGGAGGTGAATCCACAATACGGTTGGCGAAGGCTGCTACAATATAGGCAACTACAAGTGAGTAATTTCTCTCACTCTCGTTCTAGAAGGGCCATGTGCCGGACGGAGATCATCCTGCTCTACCACAACCCCGGAAGAGACATTACAAGGCTGTGATATCACCCAATTAGGGTAACAATTTCGTAATATATTCGGACTGGAAATTACAAGCTATGAGCTGTGCTAGTTAAAAGTTCTGCAGAGCAATTGAGGGAAGAGGACTGAAGACCTCAGATGTTAGGTCCAATAGTGCTTGGAGTCATTAGAACCATTTTAATTCAGGGAAACAGTTTACCCGTCACTCAGCCTTAGCCAGTGGACACAGTCACATGATTTAGCCAGGAAAAAACATAGTTTTTTGTCTCACGAAGACTCAATGGAGCTTACGACTGTAGATTCAGTCAACGCCCACACTAGAATTGTCAGGTCAATAGGCTCACAAGGTGTCGATGCACCTCCTGCCGACACACGCCACAGCTAACGACGCCCACTCTTATCGCCGCACTCTGCGAGGTAAATGCCCCATTGCTCATGCGCTAAGTGTGGGAGTCATTAGAGTGAGACACTTGTTTTTCTCATTTCTCGTGTCTATGTCAGCCATATATTGCGCGCGTGTTCTGGGGGGGTTAAATCCGAGGAAGGCTTTCGGCAGATAGGATATTAACCAGCTGCAAGGAGTAGTTAGCATACAGTCAATTGTGTGATTTTCTAACACTGTCGGTGTAATGTTTTTGTGGTACATTTTTTGTGTTCAGTGTTTTTGAAGTTATGTTAGTATTTGTTTTTCTCTTGTGATTATACTAATATAAGAACTTTCTGGCAAGTTTTCATGTGTTTAATTTGCTTGAAGTTAGGTTCATTAATATTTCTTTGTGTTAATTTTACGAGATCTTCCTAAGTACGTAGGATTTTCCTTCATCCCCAGATACGCTCACTGAACCCACTGTTTATGGTGGGTATTAAAATAAAAATATTTAGTACAGGTAATAGTTTGTTCGTTTTATCTAAAGTAGAGGTTACCCCGTCACGATTGACACAGTGTTGGTAATGTATAACAGATATTATTCTGATGTCTAAACGTCACTCTGCCTGGGACTTCCTTACATGGCAGGCTTGGAGTCTCAGACACTTTAAACTTGTCAGAGCTCTCTGTGCATGGTAGGTGGTAAGGACAGGTGGTACCAAACTGTTTAATTACGTTAGAAATACACAGTGCCAATGGACTCTAATCTGAAAACGAATGCTAGTTCAAGACATCTTGTATTAGCATTCATTTTCTAATAATATTTTAAAATACTTTTTCCCATAAGTCTGTTTCTCTACGTTGAGTGACCACCTTTTATTCTAAATGTCAATCGATCGAAATGAAATTTTTGCAGGAAGTAGTCTTGAGGTATTTGCGTTCTTCAGTGCATTAATATTACAGAAAATCTACTTTGTAGAACTGTTCAACAATGTCTTGTGCATGCTGCTAAAAATCTGCATGTAAAAATTGAATTCCCAGCGCCAAAAAATAGTTTTCAAAATTAATATTAAAAATCATGATAAAAATTCTAAACTTATAAGCGAATGAAGGTTCGGAGTTCAGGGATTTTAAAATTCGAGTGAACTAGGTAAGGTAGTACAAAAGCTAAATTTTTAAATGGAGTCTCCCTTTAATCTAAGAGTCTGAAGGACATGCACAGGTCCAACCACATCATTAATTCCTGTCCTGTGTGTCAGAATGGTTTGCACGTTTCACTGTCTGACTCATTTCCGTCTGCCAGTTTGTCTGTCTCGACGTTCAGGACGTAAGTTGCACATTATACGTAATTTGCATATGGAAATTACACGATTTTGCGGTGCAGAAGGACAATACCAGTTTGCGGGCTATCTAAACTTAGTACTCTGAAATAACGCCGATGGGTACAAATGAATATTACATGAGGGTATATTTTCACATCTAAATAACTCGCTTCGCAGTTTCAAAGACACAAAGACACGTCTGCGACAGAAACAGCATAGAACTTCCCGGCTAGATACAGTACAGGAAAATTTCTACTATGACACTCTCATCAGATCAGAATCAAGTGGACAGCTGACTGACATAGGATACCTGCGTTCAGTCACCTTTTCAAACTCGCTTCACGGAATGGATTCGATCAATAGTTTATCGGACAACATTACTTCTTAATACCCGAAAATCTGAAGCAGGAAAGGAGAATAATTTGCAGATTTTTGACGAATATTGGCTTGCCACTGCTTATTCTAGAATTTGTTTGATTACCGCGGATGATTATTCTTACACTATGTGCTCGAAACTATTCGGACACCCAACCAGAAACATACGTTATTCATCTTAGGCGTATTGTGCTGCTACCTACTGCCAGGTACTCCATATCATCGACCCCAGTAATCATTAGATATCTTGAGAGAACAGAATGGGGCGCGCCACTGAACTCACGGTCTTCGAACGTGGTCAGGTGACTGGGTGTCGCTAGTGTCAGACGTCTGTACGCGAGATTTCCATCCTCCTAAACATCCCTACGTCCACTGTTTCCGACGTGATAGTGAAGTGGAAACGTGAAGGGACACGAACAGCACAAAAGCGTACAGGCCGACCTCGTCTGTTGACTGACAGAGACCGCCGACAGTTGAAGGGGGTCGAAATGAATAATAGGCAGACATCTATTCAGACAAGCACTCAGGAATTCCAAACTGTATCATGATCCACGGCATGTACTCTGACAGTTAGGCTGGAAGTGAGAAACCTTGGATTTCATGGTCGAGCGGCTGCTCGTAAGCCACACATCAAGCCGGTAAATGCCAAACGGCGCCTCATTTGGGGTAAGAAGCGTAAACATTGACGATTGAAGAGTGGAAAACCGTTGTGTGGAGTGACGAATCACAGTACACAATGTGGCGATCCGATGGCAGGGTGTTGGTACGGCGAATGCCCGGTGAGCTTCTTCCAGCGTGTGTAGAGCCAACAGCAAAATTCGGGGACTATGATGTTATGATGTGGTCGTGTTTTTCGTGGAGGGAACTTGCACCCCTTGTTGTTTTGCGTGGCACTATGATAGCGCAGGCCTACATTGATGTTTTAAGCACCTTCTTACTTCCCACTGTAGAAGAGCAATTCAGGGATAGCGAATGCATCTTTCAACTCGGTCGAGCACCTGTTCATAGTGAACGGCCTGTAATGGAGTGGTTGCACGACAATAACATCACTGTAATGGACTGGCCAGGTCTGAACGACCGACATCGATACCTCTTCTCAGTGCAGCACTCCGTGAAGAATGGGCTGCCATTCCCCAAGAAACCTTCCAGCACGTGATTGAAGGTATGCCTGCGAGAGTGGAAGCTGTTATGAAGGTTAAGGGTGGGCCAACGCTATATTGAATTCCAGCATTACCGATGGAGGGCGTCACGAACATGTAAGCCATTTTCAGTCAGGTGTCCGGATACTTCTGATCACATATTTTTCACGGGTTTTACTGTTTCCGAATAATTTACCGATAGTATAATCGAACAGTAATGGACCTCATCCTCTGTTTCCGTGCATTTCTTAAAAATTAGTGATGTTAAAGGGCAGTTGTTTGTCCAGCATAAATCGTTCTCTCTCTGCAAGTCTTCCTGTGTTTTGCAACCTTCCCATAAACAACAACATCAACAGCGATGAACTCGACTACTCACATATTGGTAGAGACAGATAAGACAGATCACCACAAATATAATCATTACTAGTACATAAACCTGCGTGGGGTTTTTGTCCCAATGTTACCGTAAACGTAACACATTCTCTGACGGTGCGAAAGCAATTTTTAGAGCCATCGAACGGTAACGAAATAACCGAATATCTATGTGACGTCCTCAGGAGATTAGGTCTCACAATGTCTGCCTTACTGTATAGCATGTAAGGTAACACATAACGTAGGAACAGCTCCCGTGTTTAATATTATGAGCGTCAAGTCTCAAAACAAGCTTAGACACTTAACTTACATCACCGATTTTCCATGTGAAAGGTACAATCTTATAACGTGTTTGGCTGGAAGACCCCGAAGGACAGATTCAGCCGTCTATGGAGAAAGGATTTTGCTATCCTTCAGGCACACTGGCACCTTTTCCTCGCGAAGAGTGTAAAGCGTATCTCTTACGCATAATGAGTGCGTTTGTATTAAAGTGTCATGTTTGTGTAGGACGATCATAAGCGAACGGAGAGGGTTAAAAAATAAATTTAGAAATTTATGCTAAGGTCTCACGGGACCAAATTGCTGAGGTCATCGGTCAATAAGCTTACGCACTACATAATCTAACTTAATCTGAGGACAAGACACACGCCCATTCCCTAGGGAGGACTCGAACCTCCGACGGGGAGAGCCGCGCGGACCGTGATAAGGTGCCTGAGACTGTGCGGCTACCCCGCGCTGCAGGAGAGGGTGAAACCCAGTGCCAGCACATCTCTCTAATAGCAGAATGGGGGGGGGGGGGAGGGGGAGGGAGCAAGCTTCAGGTCCTCATCCGACGGACGGGTCACTGTCAATAGTGTCACATGCCCTCACTTCATGACACAGTGGAGAGGTTTCGAATTAAATCCAGGACAATGCGCAAAGTCTGTTAATCACAAAATCTGCACAACCAACCTCCTCATCTTTACCGGAATAGCAAACGGGAAACTGGAAACAACTCCCAGCGTGTGTAATTGTGTATGAAGGATATCCCCTGTCAGTTCACAGTTAGCTATCAGTGGTCAACAGTTCCTGTAATGGTGGATAAAACATGTCCTGGCTTTGAACTGTAATGCTAAAAACAAGTGCTACAAAATATGCAAGTCATATTCTACCACTGTACAGAGTACACCCCTTATTTCCAATAGAGATTATCGCTACACAAACTATCAATCCGGCAGCAACGAATCTGAAGCAGTAGTCTAATCAGTGATTCTAGTTCCAAGGGTTTAAAGGTTGTTAGTAGGCCCACGTGGTCTTTCTCCTGTACTGAACGGAGTACTGACTGTTAGAACAACAATTGCAGTAACTATGCCTAAAACCAGTCCTTCATAACCATCTTACAGAATCAACATATCCCAGATAATGGTGTACATATATTAGATAACACTGCGTCTGAGAAAAGAAGGAAATCATTGGTTGTGTATCAGTTCACTCAATAAATATCGACCGGTCTTTTAATGTTATTTGGTAAAAATATGCAACTATGTGACTTCGACTATGTGATTCTATGGGCCATACGAAACCTGAGTTATAATTCTTTGACATGTCTTGTCAACACAAGTGTCTTATTCTTAATAAATCTCACTCCATATCATTTACCAATACTCGTCAGTTCTTGTACTGAGAACATAAATATCTACAATAGAAAATGAATTATTTTTATCAGTGAAACATGTCGTGAATACGCTTCACGAATTGTGAACTAATATTTGCATCCCTAATTTGAGTATAAACCTAACACATAAACATCCACGTTAAGAACCTCATTCTTTAACATACGCAGAATGTAAGAAACCTCAACAAAATTTTAAAGTCACCGATTTAATTGGCTGTTCTTGTTTCCACAATACTGGGTAGAATTACTCTGTCTTTTGTTTCTTCACGTTCTCAACAAGGAAGCAAACATGTATTTTACCTCAGGTCATCGAAATACCATTTACACTTCTTTTGTTATTTTATAGAAGTCTATTGTGCAACTATGTTTCTTCCGACAACCTTCATCTGATTGGCATGTAGTATTTCGCATGTACTTATTTCTCGTAAATGGAATTGTTCCTATAATATCCTATTGATCTCTTTTCGTTTGCGTAATTGTAATTGCCTTATCCAAAACCAACTACTGAGTAGTAGACCTTAAAACATTATCTGCAATACAATTTTTCCTATTATTTAGAAACTGTCCTCACTATAATGATTAGTAACGTATCCTTATTATTAATTGCAGTTGAGACTATTACTCATATGTTTCTCATTATTTTTCTTTCCTTTTCCTATTATGATCTCTTTCCCCTGTTTGAATGGATACTCAAAAATAGTGTGATCCTTCTTTAAATATTATGCAGCGTAAAATGAAGAGATCGGTAACTTTGCATTATAGTTCTTATAAGTAACAATCGCCGACGTGCACGAGTTTCCATGGGCTCCAAAGGAAATAACCAGACTCTAAATAATCAAAAAAGTCATCATAGCCACTATTTCAGTACATTTAACGTTAGAATGGAAAATGTCAGCCTTTTCACGCGTTGGTTACTGATTACATACTTATCCCATGAACTGATCAACGCTTCGGTCACTCGTCACATATATTTTCTTTTAAGTGCTAAATAGCACTATTCGTGGCTCGTCTATTACACACAGTGTGAATAAAATCAGGTGACTTTAAACAGTTTCAAGCAAGTTATGGTGTATTATGATATTAGGAGCCTGTAGTTCCTTCACTGTAAAGAATAGTGCAAGCGTTCACTTTAGCACGCAAATGAGTCGTCTCCCTACGATCTCACTGCAGTTTCCAACCAAACAACGCCCCCCCCCCCCCCCCCGTTCAATCAGATAACACTCTTCACCATGAGACGACCTTGGGCCACATCATTATTCCAATATTGGAAAACTAAATTGGACTCCACATCGATTAATAAGGACATCAATCCAAATCCACCCAAAAGAATTAATTCGTTAACATGCAGCCAGTTCGCGACGAAATTCCAAAGGATTCAATTATTTATGCACACTCTCTAATCATCAATGAGCTGTGTAATATCTAACATACGGTTTAATACCGATTTAAAATGGAAACTGCACAACAACAGCCTTACATTCGGAACCTAGGCCAATCTGCATACCAATATCACTACCTCCACGACTTTTGATGAACGATCAGCATCCTCGCTGATTTATCACCACCAACTTCGAGTTCGAATACGGTCAGATGCTCTGTCTGTGACCTCTTCCAAGCAGCTCCCCGTTCAACCTTGTACTGAATTTAAAACCATCCAGGAAGCAATAAGAACGAGTAAACGAACAGCGTTATTAGCACTTCTAACAATTTTCAATTCACTTCATGAGCCGTAGTGTCTACAGACGGTGGCCAGTTGCAGCTTTAAATACTAACTTCGCCTCCCAGGGTGCTGCTTAGCCGTATCACTCGCCACTCATTTTCACTCCATGCACTTTTCTACAACAGAACGTACACAACAGCTTATAAACATAACAACATATTTTACAGTGACAACATTATCTTATCCACATACGTGTCTCTAAATTATTTCCTGATGAGATGAAATTCGACATCTACCACATAAATCTGACAAACTACACGAACTTGGACGGTTACCCAGCCAAGAACCGGCCACGCCCGATGTTTCTTGATTTAAGTGATCTGACAACCGATGTAGGCAAGGCAATTGGAGTTTTCCAAGTGATAATCTACTATGTGGCCCGTTTATGTGCAACAGTTGAGAGTGATCACTGACGTTATCATTGTGATGCACTTGACTGTGCAGATGATACACCTAATTTATAGATTTACACATACTTCATGTACTGGCGTGTGAGAAGCTCAATGCATACACAACATTGGTTACGGCCTTACTGAGGATATTGTCTGCCATATCCTGCCGACTATCACATGTGTGATTTACTTGCGCTGCCCAGGATATTCTAATCTTCCACACCAAAGACTAGTTCAAGAGTCGACGACACGTAAGGTATCTGACGAACTGCTAAATAAGTTGGAGGGAAGTCGTTTTCGAACTAAACAGCTGTCTATAATTCAGTAATTCAATTACTCCTGCCTGTTAATGTAGAGGAACGAGAAACGTGTCAGATAACGAAATCTGTTAACTGGTTGCGGATTGAGATCACTGCTGAATAAATATTCGTAACAATTAATGAAATGACGCTCTTTAAATGCTTAAGATTGCGAATTTTGTAGCGAAAAAGCTCGACCGACCTACGAGAAAACACAATTAGCATGAAGCGCAGGGCATTCATTGGCTATTCTGGGTCCCAGCCACTCGGCGTAGCATAAACTGATCCATTTGGAAGAAAGGAAATACGTAGATACCTTCTCCTTGGAATAAAGACTGAATATCATTCTTAATAGCAATCTAAAGTCATTAAATATTTAAGTTTTTAAATATTATTGCATTGTTTTTTAATATTCATATTTTTTATAGTATCCAAGCTCTGAGTTCGCTCCAGTCCTACGAGACTTTCTAGAATGGGTGTCACGAAGACAGAGAGAGAGAGAGAGGGAGAGAGAGAGAGAGAGAGAGAGAGAGAGAAAGAGAGAAAGAGAGGAAGAGGGGAAGAGGGACAGGCAGACAGAGAGTACCCAAAAAAAAAAAAAAAAAAAACTGAAAGTTGATATAGCCAATCTGTACCTCGGTTCTACACACTTCTAGACCACAGAAGTACTCCAAAATATATTTCTCATTTTTGTACTATGCGAGCTAATATGAATTCAGTTGTGTGTGACATGTCAGGACTATGTAAGCACCCTGCCCGGACAGAGCGTTAATCACTCTCAGAAGAAATCACACTAATATCGTTCAGCACCGACTGTCAGCGCCCGTAGATGGAAATGTTAAAATCCTTGCGTTGCGAGAGGTGCACGAATTTACAGTGGCTGCTTATTGGTTCGGATATGTTCAAGATGATGAAAGGAGAAAATACAAAAATTCAGTAAATGAAGCAGGCAAAAAGGAATACAAACGTCTCAAAAATGAGATCGACAGGAAGTACAAAATGGCTAAGCAGGGATGGCTAGAGGACAAATGTAAGGATGTGGAGGCGTATATCACTAAGGGTAAGATAGATACTACCTACAGGAAAATAAAAGAGACCTTTGGAGAAAAGAGATCCACTTGCATGAATATCAAGAGCTCAGATGGAAACCCAGTTCTAAGCAAAGAAGGGAAAGCAGAAAGGTGGAAGGAGTGTATAGAGGGTCTATACAAGGGCGATATTCTTGAGGACAATATTATGGAAATAGAAGAGGATGTAGATGAAGATGAAGTGGGAGATATGATATTGCGTGAAGAGTTTACAGAACACTGAAAGACCTAAGACGACACAAGGCCCCGGGAGTAGATAGCATTCCAGTAGAACTACTGATAGCCTTGGGAGGGCCAGCCCCGGTAACACTTTGCCATCTGGTGAGAAAGATGTATGAGACAGGCGAAATGCCCTCAGACTTCAAAAAGAATACAATAACTCCAATCCCAAAGAAAGCAGGTGTTGACAGATGTGAAAATTACCGAACTATCAGTTTAATAAGACACGGCTGCAAAATACTGAAACGAATTCTTTACAGACGAATGGAAAATCTGGTAGAAGCCGACCTCGGTGAAGATCAGTTTGAATTCCGTAGAAATGTTGGAGCACGTGAGGCAATACTGACCCTACGACTTATCTTAGAAAGTAGTTTAAGGAAAGGCAAACCTACAATTCTACCATTTGTACACTTTGAGAAAGCTTTTGAGAATGTTGACTGGAATACACTGTTTCAAGTTCTGAAGGTGGCAGGGGTAAAATACAGGGAGCGAAAGACTATTTAAAATTTTTACAGAAACCAGATGCCAGTTATAAGAGTCGAGAGGCATGAAAGGGAAGCAGCGGTTGGGAAGGGAGTGAGATAGGGTTGTAGCCTGTCCTCGATGTTATTCAATCTGTATATTGAGCAAGAAGTAAAGGAAACAAAAGAAAAATTCGGAGTAGGGTTTAAAATCCATGGAGAAGAAATAAAAACTTTGAGGTTCGCCGATGTCATTGTAATTCTCTCAGAGACAGCAAAGGACCTGGAAGAGCAGCTGAACGGAATGGACAGTGTCCTGAAAGGAGGATATAAGAAGAACATCAACAAAAGCAAAACGAGGATAATGGAATGTAGACGAATTAAGTCG
This sequence comes from Schistocerca serialis cubense, assembly GCF_023864345.2. NCBI lineage: Eukaryota > Metazoa > Arthropoda > Insecta > Orthoptera > Acrididae > Schistocerca > Schistocerca serialis. Next base: position 815,788,666 of record NC_064641.1, on the reverse strand, counting down.
GGTGATTCGATTAGGAAATGAGACACTTCAAGTAGTAAAGGAGTTTTACTGTTTGGGGAGCAAAATAACTGATGAAGGTCGAAGTAGAGAGGATATAAAATGTAGACTGGCAATGGAAAGAAAAGCGTTTCTGAAGAAGAGAAATCTGTTAACATCGAGTATAGATTTAAGTGTTGGGAAGTCGTTTCTGAAAGTATTTGTATGGAGTGTAGCCATGTATGGGAGTGAAACGTGGACGATAAATAGTTTGGACAAGAAGAGAATAGAAGCTTTCGAAATGTGGTGTTACAGAAGAATGCTGAAGGTTAGATGAGTAGATCGCATATCTAATGAGGAGGTATTGAACAGAGTTGGGGAGAAAAGAAATTTGTGGCACAACTTGACTAGAAGAAGGGATCGCTTGAGAATCAGAAGGATGTAGGTTGCAGTAGGTACTGGGAGATGAAGAAGCTTGCACAGGGTAGAATAGCATGGATAGCTACATCAAACCAGTCTCTGGACTAAAGACCACAACAACAACCACATGTTCGAGATTGTAATATGGGACAAAATGTGTTGGTGTAGTACCTGCTATTCACAATTACTTGAACTTTGACTAATCAATATCCACGTGTTCGTTGTTGACGTCCAAGGCACAAAGCCGCGTGTTAGCGCGCGGACCATGAGATTACGACAGATGGCCGTCCAGTCCATCCAGACCAGCGTTCATCGTGCGATGCTGCTTCGACGGGGTTGCCTGCTGACCAGTACACCTCGAATACACATAAGTTGCTGAGTCCTGAGCTAAAATTTTGTGAATGAAAGGTTTATACAAGAGTTCAGAGCTTTGTTCTGGGACCTAAAAACTAGGTTTCATAACTGCTCATCACAAGTAACGTTCTGCCATGTCACTTAAGCTCTTGTGAATACGTGGTTGCCAAATGGTTAATTGTATAGCAGTTTGTCACTAAAACTACATTTTACGTCGTTACCCCATAGAGGTTCCAAAGTCATGAGATACCTCCTAATTTCGTGTCGAACCTAATTTAGCCTGGCATAGTGCAGCAACTGGACGTGGCATCGACTCAACAAGTCGATGGAAGTCCCCTGCAGAAATGTCCTTAAACCTGAGAACGGATTCACATCTGGCGATATGAGTAGCCAAACAATTCATCTGAAGCGTAAAAAATAGTCAAGAAACAACTTGCTAGCAATTCTACCTAGGTGACATGGCGCATTGTTGTCCACAAAAATTCCATCGTTGTTTGGGAATATCATGAATGGCTGCAAAATGGTCCCCAGAGGACCTAGTCCATATCAAGTAAACACAGCCCACACCATAATGGAGCCACGACCAGGTTGCACAGTGCCTTTTCGACAACTTGGGCCCATGGTCTCGTGGCGTCCGCATCACACTCGATCTCTACCGTCAGCTGCTGAAAACTGAAATCGTGACTCATCTGACTAGGCCGAGGTTTTTCCGTCGTCTAAGGTGCAAACGATATAGTCACGAGCCCAGGAGACGCGCTGCTGTCGATGTCGCCCTGTTGGCAAAGACACTCGTGTATGTTTTCTACTGCGAAAGCCCATTAACGCCACATTTCGCTGCTCTGTCCTAACGGATGTGCGTCCCACATTGATTTCTCTGGTTGTTTCATGAAGTGATGCTTCTCTGTTAGCAGTGTCAACTCTATGCAAATTCCGCTGCCGTTGGTCGTTCACTGTAGGCTCTCGCCCAACGCGTAGTCTGCGGTGAAAGGTATTCGAGCACACCTGTGACACTGTAGCTCTCGGAACATTGAATTCCCTAACGATTTCCAAAATGGAGACCCATGCTTCTAGCTCTAACCACTATTTGGCGTTCAAAGTCAGATAAATCCAGTCATGAGGTCATCATCATACTGGACATCTTTTCACATGAATCATATTAGAACAAACGACAGCTTCGTCGATGAACTGCCCTTTTATGCCTTGTGTACGCGATTCTACAGCCATATGTGACTATAGTTGTCCCACAACTTGTCAGCTCAGTGTATTTCGCCCAGATGTTTGATAGTACTATTTTAAATTGTAATGCTGTCGACGTGAGTGAGTGGGTGAATGCAGCATTTACTAATTAATAATAAGTGAGTGTCTGAGTGCGCTGTGCAAACGTGCGCTGAGTTACCTTATTTGAAGGTTTAGGTATTCCATAAATAAAATCATTGGTTCTGTTGGTATGTGTAGAAAAGCTTGACTCGATTTCAGTTGTTTACTTTTCAGAAAATGTAAATTTTGTTCTGTGATTAAATTAGATTAGGAGTTCAGGATTAGTCAACAAGGGAAATTACCGTGCTTGCTGAGAAACGTTATGGTGCCGATTTCCTGCAGTATATTCCAGCTCGTTCCAGACAATGAGAGAGGAGGACGGGGGAGGTTTTCGTGTACTCTTCACTGTGAGTTTAGATTTAAATTTAGTAAAGTGAGGGCGTAATAGCCGGTGCTCTAGTAGTTGTGAAATGTTCTAAAATCCTTTTTCTGAGAAACACAATACGAGAGCATTCAATAAGTAATGCAAAACCTTTTTTTTTTTTTTTTTTTTGAAAGAAAGTTGATTTTATTCATGGATACAAAACACCATACTATCTCTTTTGGCTCCGAAACTATTTTTTCAACATAGTCTCCGTTCAATGCGACGGCCTTAGGCCGCCTATTTGGAGGGCCTGTAAGCTTGCTGGTCGACGTCAGAGTCAAAGTCTCGCTTCAATCAACATGATTGTCACGATTAGTCTCGCAATGCTCAAGCAACTCCGCCCAGACAGCCCTGCGTTGCTGTTATGGTCTTCTACACTCCTGGAAATTGAAATAAGAACACCGTGAATTCATTGTCCCAGGAAGGGGAAACTTTATTGACACATTCCTGGGGTCAGATACATCACATGATCACACTGACAGAACCACAGGCACATAGACACAGGCAACAGAGCATGCACAATGTCGGCACTAGTACAGTGTATATCCACCTTTCGCAGCAATGCAGGCTGCTATTCTCCCATGGAGACGATCGTAGAGATGCTGGATGTAGTCCTGTGGAACGGCTTGCCATGCCATTTCCACCTGGCGCCTCAGTTGGACCAGCGTTCGTGCTGGACGTGCAGACCGCGTGAGACGACGCTTCATCCAGTCCCAAACATGCTCAATGGGGGACAGATCCGGAGATCTTGCTGGCCAGGGTAGTTGACTTACACCTTCTAGAGCACGTTGGGTGGCACGGGATACATGCGGACGTGCATTGTCCTGTTGGAACAGCAAGTTCCCTTGCCGGTCTAGGAATGATAGAACGATGGGTTCGATGACGGTTTGGATGTACCGTGCACTATTCAGTGTCCCCGCGACGATCACCAGTGGTGTACGGCCAGTGTAGGAGATCGCTCCCCACACCATGATGCCGGGTGTTGGCCCTGTGTGCCTCGGTCGTATGCAGTCCTGATTGTGGCGCTCACCTGCATAGCGCCAAACACGCATACGACCATCATTGGCACCAAGGCAGAAGCGACTCTCATCGCTGAAGACGACACGTCTCCATTCGTCCCTCCATTCACGCCTGTCGCGGCACCACTGGAGGCGGGCTGCACGATGTTGGGGCGTGAGCGGAAGACGGCCTAACGGTGTGCGGGACCGTAGACCAGCTTCATGGAGACGGTTGCGAATGGTCCTCGCCGATACCCCAGGAGCAACAGTGTCCCTAATTTGCTGGGAAGTGGCGGTGCGGTCCCCTACGGCACTGCGTAGGATCCTACGGTCTTGGCGTGCATCCGTGCGTCGCTGCGGTCCGGTCCCAGGTCGACGGGCACGTGTACCTTCCGCCGACCACTGGCGACAACATCGATGTACTGTGGAGACCTCACGCCCCACGTGTTGAGCAATTCGGCGGTACGTCCACCCGGCCTCCCGCATGCCTACTATACGCCCTCGCTCAAAGTCCGTCAACTGCACATACGGTTCACCTCCACGCTGTCGCGGCATGCTACCAGTGTTAAAGACTGCGATGGAACTCCGTATGCCACGGCAAACTGGCTGACACTGACGGCGGCGGTGCGCAAATGCTGCGCAGCTAGCGCCATTCGACGGCCAACACCGCGGTTCCTGGTGTGTCCGCTGTGCCGTGCGTGTGATCATTGCTTGTACAGCCCTCTCGCAGTGTCCGGAGCAAGTATGGTGGGTCTGACACACCGGTGTCAATGTGTTCTTTTTTCCATTTCCAGGAGTGTATTAGGAGACGAGGAACCCAGAGGGCACATAACTTTGAGCGTTCCAAATGGTGGACGAGTGTGTCAGCACTGCCAAGAGAGACATCTACATCCACATTTATACTCCGCAAGCCACCCAATGGTGTGTGGCGGAGGGCACTTTACGTGCCACTGTCATTACCTCCCTTTCCTGTTCCAGTCGCGTATGGTTCGTGGGAAGAACGACTGTCTGATTGCCTCCGTGCGCGCTCTAATCTCTCTAATTTTACATTCGTGATCTTCTCGGGAGGTATAAGTAGGGGGAAGCAATATATTCGATACCTCATCCAGAAACGCACACTCTCGAAACCTGGCGAGCAATCTACACCGCGATGCAGAGCGCCTCTCTTGCAGAGTCTGCCATTGAGTTTAATAAACATCTCCGTAACGCTCTTCTTTGGATCTTCTCTATCCCCTCCGTCAGACCGATCTGGTACGGATCCCACACTGATGAGCAATACTCAAGTATAGGTCGAACGAGTGTTTTGTAAGCCACCTCCTTTGTTGATGGACTACATTTTCTAGGCACTCTCCCAATGAATCTCAACCTGGTACCCGCCTTACCAACAGTTAATTTTATATGATCATTCCACTTCAAATCGTTCCGCACGCTTACTCCCAGATATTTTACAGAAGTAACTGCTACCAGTGTTTGTTCCGCTATCATATAATCATACAATAAAGGATTCTTCTTTCTATGTATTCGCAATACATTACATTTGTCTATGTTAAGGGACAGTTGCCACTCCCTGCACCAAGTGCCTATCCGCTGCAGATCTTCCTGTATTTCGCTACAATTTTCTAATGCTGCAACTTCTCTGTATACTACAGCATCATCCGCGAAAAGCCGCATGGAACTTCCGACACTATCTACTAGGTCATTTATATATATTGTGAAAAGCAATGGTCCCATAACACTCACCTGTGGCACGCCAGAGGTTATTTTAACGTCTGTAGACGTCTCTCCATTGATAACAACATGCTGTGTTCTGTTTGCTAAAAACTCTTCAATCCAGCCACACAGCTGGTCTGATATTCCGTAGGCTCTTACTTTGTTTATCAGGCGACAGTGCGGAACTGTATCGAACGCCTTCCGGAAGTCAAGAAAATAGCATCTACCTGGGAGCCTGTATCTAATATTTTCTGGGTCTCATGAACAAATAAAGCGAGTTGGATCTCACACGATCGCTGTTTCCTGAATCCATGTTGATTCCTACATAGTAGATTCTGGGTTTCCAAAAACGACATGATACTCGAGCAAAAAACATGTTCTAGAATTCTACAACAGATCGACGTCAGAGATATAGGTCTATAGTTTTGCGCATCTGCTCGACGACCCTTCTTGAAGACTGGGACTACCTGTGCTCTTTTCCAATCATTTGGAACCCTCCGTTCCTCTAGAGACTTGCAGTACACGGCTGTTAGAAGGGGGACAAGTTCTTTCGCGTACTCTGTGTAGAATCGAATTGGTATCCCGTCAGGTCCAGTGGACTTTCCTCTATTGAGTGATTCCAGTTGCTTTTCTATTCCTTGGACACTTATTTCGATGTCAGCCATTTTTTCGTTTGTGCGAGGATTTAGAGAAGGAACTTCAGTGCGGTCTTCCTCTGTGAAACAGCTTTGTAAAAAGGTGTTTAATATTTCAGCTTTACGCGTGTCATCCTCTGTTTCAATGCCATCATCATCCCGGAGTGTCTGGATATGCTGTTTCGAGCCACTTACTGATTTAACGTAAGACCAGAACTTCCTAGGATTTTCTGTCAAGTCGGTACACAGAATTTTACTTTCGAATTCACTGAACGCTTCTGGCATAGCCCTCCTTACGCTAACTTTGACATCGTTTAGCTTCTGTTTGTCTGAGAGGTTTTGGCTGCGTTTAAACTTGGAGTGAAGCTCTCTTTGCTTTCGCAGTAGTTTCCTAACTTTGTTGTTGTACCACGGTGAGTTTTTTCCGTCCCTCACAGTTTTATTCGGCACGTACCTGTCTAAAACGCATTTTACGATTGCCTTGAACTTTTTCCATAAACACTCAACATTGTCAGTGTCAGAACAGAAATTTTCGTTTTGATCTGTTAGGTAGTCTGAAACCTGCCTTCTATTACTCTTGCTAAACAGATAAACCTTCCTCCCTTTTTTTATGTTCCTATTAACTTCCATATTCAGGGATGCTGCAACGGCCTTATGATCACTGATGCCCTGTTCTGCACTTAAAGAGTCGAAAAGTTCTGGTCTGTTTGTTATCAGTAGGTCCAAGATGTTATCTCCACGAGTCGGTTCTCTGTTTAATTGCTCGAGGTAATTTTCGGATAGTGCACTCAATATAATGTCACTCGATGATCTGTCCCTACCACCCGTCCTAAACATCTGAGTGTCCCAGTCTATATCTGGTAAAGTGAAATCTCCACCTAAGACTATAACATGCTGAGAAAATTTATGTGAAATGTATTCCAAATTTTCTCTCAGTTGTTCTGCCACTAATGCTGCTGAGTCGGGAGGTCGGTAAAAGGAGCCAATTATTAACCTTGCTCGGTTGTTGAGTGTAACCTCCACCCATAATAATTCACAGGAACTATCCACTTCTACTTCACTATAGGATAAACTACTACTAACAGCGACGAGCACTCCACCACCGGTTGCATGCAATCTATCCTTTCTAAACACCGTCTGTACCTTTGTAAAAATTTCGGCAGAATTTATCTCTGGCTTAAGCCAGCTTTCTGTACCTATAACGATTTCAGCTTCGGTGCTTTCTATCAGCGCTTGAAGTTCTGGTACTTTACCAACGCAGCTTCGACAGTTGACAATTACAATACCGATTTCTGCTTGGTCCCCGCATGTCCTGACTTTGCCCCGCACCCGTTGAGGCTGTTGCCCTTTCTGTACTTGCCCAAGGCCATCTAACCTAAAAAACCGCCCAGCCCACGCCACACAACCCCTGCTACCCGTGTAGCCACTTGTTGCGTGTAGTGGACTCCTGACCTATCCAGCGGAACCCGAAACCCCACCACCCTATGGTGCAAGTCGAGGAATCTGCAGCCCACACGGTCGCAGAACCGTCTCAGCCTCTGATTCAGACCCTCCACTCGGCTCTGTACCAAAGGTCCGCAGCCAGTCCTGTCGACGATGCTGCAGATGGTGAGCTCTGCTTTCATCCCGCTAGCGAGACTGGCAGTCTTCACCAAATCAGATAGCCGCCGGAAGCCAGAGAGGATTTCCTCCGATCCATAGCGACACACATCATTGGTGCCAACATGAGCGACCACCTGCAGACGGGTGCACCCTGTACCCTTCATGGCATCCGGAAGGACCCTTTCCACATCTGGAATGACTCCTCCCGGTATGCACACGGAGTGCACATTGGTTTTCTTCCCCTCTCTTGCTGCCATTTCCCTAAGGGGCCCCATTACGCGCCTGACGTTGGAGCTCCCAACTACCAGTAAGCCCACCCTCTGCGACCGCCCGGATCTTGCAGACCGAGGGGCAACCTCTGGAACAGGACAAGCAGCCATGTCAGGCCGAAGATCAGTATCAGCGTGAGACAGAGCCTGAAACCGGTTCGTCAGACAAACTGGAGAGGCCTTCCGTTTAGCCCTCCGGAATGTCTTTCGCCCCCTGCCACACCTTGAGATGACCTCCCACTCTACCACAGGTGAGGGATCAGCCTCAATGCGGGCAGTATCCCGGGCAACCACAGTCGTAGTCCGATCGGGGGATGCGTGGGACGAGCTGGCCGTCCCCGACAATTCCCCATCTGGACCCCCACAGTGATGCCCATTGGCAACAGCCTCAAGCTGTGTGACCGAAGCCAACACTGCCTGAAGCTGGGAGCGAAGGGATGCCAACTCAGCCTGCATCCGAACACAGCAGTTGCAGTCCCTATCCATGCTAAAAACTGTTTTGCAAAGAACGTCTGAACTAATGTACAGAGAGCGCAAACAAATCGACAAAATTTAAACGGTTATTAAAATACAAGATTTCCTAGTAAATGCAGTAATGCTGCTACTTGCGCACTGCTGACACTGCTCGGCAGCGGAAGGAGACTACGCGCATTTACACTATTCAGGTACTAAAACGCGATGCTACAACTCTCAAATACTATAATACGCCCGAAATTTATGAATTAAACAATGCAAGTACCAAAAACACGCAAATAAATTAAGAATTAAACTATGTAACAAATGAGTGAGCTGCGAGTATACGACTTGCTGCTGCAGCTGCTTATGCAACGGCGGCAGGGAGCACACTTGTGCACCGAGGTGTTTGTAATCGTCGATCACTTCGAATGAGGGTGTCCGCAAGTTACGGTACTGCAGGAGTAACAGCTCTATGTGGACTGGTGACTCACGATGGTTCGGCTGTGTTTGCGTGACGTTGTTGCGAGGATGAAAGACTCATCGCCCGACGACTCACCGTGCTTTTGCTTACTTCCAGGCCTCCGTAGACATTCTGCAAGCGCCTATGAATATCTGCGACGCTCTGGTTATCCCCCAAAACTAACTGAATGACATCGCTCTGGTTAGAACGCACCCGCGTTGCAGATGCCACTTTGAAGGCTACGTTTAGCGCCACCACCGATCGGAACTACATGAGACTATAGGGGCTGAACCGGACAAAATCCACGATGTTGCACAACAAATTTCCCAGTTTTTCAAGTGAAATTTGCCGAGAAAAATTTGGTTGCATTACTTGTTGAAAGCCTCTCATATTTCAGAAGCTGATTCGATCTGTTGTGAATTACATTTCAACCATTTCGCGGGCGCATTTATCGCAGCAACTCAGCGAAGAAAATTTTTTTGCTATCCTGTTAGAATTGTGATCAACTGACTACGTCTATTTTTTGATGATTTTATTTTTGTGATTTACGACATTAAACTTTGGTAGTACATATATCACCACGCCATCTTTGTGAGGTATTAAAACTGTGGTGGTAAGTGAATTCCCCACTTCCCTTTTTGTGAGCTGTTATGTGGTACCAATATACGTAAAAAATGGGCAGTGTTTTCTGTTCTTATTTTATGTTTTCTTTTACTTTATTTAAAGGTAATTGTTACCGATATTAAAGATTACTTACCACAACATGAAACTAATCTTTGAAACCGTATCACGCAATAAAGTTATGAGCTAATACAGGTCTCAATAATGTGTATTACAGAAGCGAAGCAAAGTGTTCCGACAACAGTAGTGATACCACGACACACAGAAACTGTTAGTTGAAGCCGTCTTCATACATCTGGTGCAGCGTACTACCGCAAGATGTCAGTTGTAAACAGAGGTGGTATGACATATCCGCAAAAGCTTTGGGATACCTCTACGTTAGTGGTACGTATGCTTTCCAAAGACCATAACTGACACTTCCCGAACCCCTCTCAGAAACTACTTTTGTGGTAAGCATAGTTCCCAATAACAATTAAAACACCGTTGTTTGGTGGGATATATACTTCCTACAGTCCTGAAGGCTATATTTTACAACAAATTGGAACTACAGCCGGTGCTGCGACCTGCCACAAGATACCGGGGGCATACAGAAGTGGTAACACGTGCTTCCTTAAATGATCTAAAGAAATACACCAAGTGTGAAATATATCCACCCACGGCTCAAGAAAGCGTTAAGAGCTTCTGGGATTTTAAATGAAAATTGTGTTTTATTTTTCAATCGCCTAAAATTCAGTATGGAGTGTTATTTAGTAAAATATTGGTAACGTCAAATTAATGTATGTTGGTGAAGTCTACAATACTGAGTGAGAATTCTGGGCTTTCAAACTGTTTATTGACCAATCAATGTCGTGGTTCTTTGCACAGCAGGTCGTGAGTTCTCGGATTACACTGGCTACTAGCGAGAGGATGTTCTGATATGCTATGATAATGAACTCATGAGTACCAATATGATCAAGTATTTGCTTTTACGTTACAATCTTTGAGTTACAGTTTACTTGCTAGCAGCATATAGATTAATGGTTACAATTAAAGCTAGATACTTAAGCCAAGAGCTTGTGTAATTTTCTAGCTCCAGTCGAATCTTATATTTCATCTGGGATAGTAAATTTTATGCACAGTGCTACCATGTATACTACAGCTTGTCACTTCAGTATGTCCTGATGATTTCACTGACGTAAATTATGAGGAACGAGATCACGTCCCTACAGCTTTCACAAGGCTTTATGATTGATGCTGGCATGAACAGGTACTTTTTAATGTGCTAGTTCGGTTCATCGAGGATTGAAGTATCTGTTAGGGAACCAAATCAAAAGTTACTTTAACGTTAGTTTTAGTTACCGGAATATCAACTACAATATTCTATGCCTCACTTGTTAATTTATTCTAATCAGAAACAAATACAACACATAATATTTACCATTACAAACAAAGCAAAAAAAGAACTGTCAATGAACACCTGAGAGTGATCAAAGCAAATTATGATGCATAGCAATGTCCTTTAGTTTTCTTCTTATTCTACACGAAACTCACAGTTATGCTTGAGCACCGTTAAATGATGGCAGTTTTATGGTTGACAGTTTGATGTTACGTTTTGAAGCACTCTAGGCAGATTCGACATATGACGAAACGTTGTCAGCTGTGTTGTGGTGATTCAGATGATTTGCTCTCGAACGTGTTTTCGAAGCTGTCCTCAGCGTGTTTTCCTACCTCTCCATGTAACTGGAGTTCTTACTTCACGTCCACGTATTCCTCCATGCTCTTTGGCAGCAATTCTATCCTCACAGTGTCAGATTTGTCTGTTACATCGAATTCATTTGCAAACTTTAACAGTTGCATGAGGCTTTGTTTCACCACCGAGTAACAAGAGAACCACTTCCAGACTAAGCTACACTCTTCACACACTGCGGTTTAATCACTTCCTGAACGATCGCTGCTCTTGATGTCTTGCACTTGATATAGTCCCACATGTAGACATAACTCCAGAGGAGGCAGCACTCTCCAGATCCTTGGAAAAATCTGACTTCCGACGACTTCCTATAGGTTTGGTAGTGGTGCTAGTTAGCCAAGGAAGAGATCTTAAAACCTTCAGGTATCAACCAAAGAACGCAGCCGATCATTGGTCCTTGTAGATATGACAAATTGCGAGGATACTGATTTCACCCGCTATTCTAAATAGCCCCAGCCATTTTCCGTGGGAATAAAAGTGGGTTATGTTGCGGGCCGTTGGTAGTGTGACGCTGAGCCTGAGTTTCCTTCAAACTAGGTACGTAAGCAAGAAACCCTGGGAACGTTACTGTCATCATGTTATAAGACAGAAGTGCCCGTAGTACATCATGTAGATGTAGAAGAAAGGCACCTTTTACTACCGAGAATGTTGAAATAACTATTCTGATCAACGTGACCAGAAGGAGTGGCACGAGAAGAAAGCGCAAAACACCACAGAGCCGCCTTCAGTCTAAACTGCATCCTCCACACAGTGTGCGTTAAACGCCCTTTTGGCGTTTAGCTGCACTCAGAATCTTGCATGATTGAAACTGAGTTAAAATAGCAACTCATCGAACTACAACACACTCAGTCAGTCAGCTACCATCCAGTTTCTGTGCTTTTCGACCCAGTGATTACTCAATATGTTCATCGCATGCAGTTCCCATTGTATGCTGGTTGAGACGGACTTGCGTTCACTGACAGCAGCAATACTCCTGTTGCGTTTGTAAAGAACTTTCATTGACAGAGAGTGACACACATCTCCGTTCCCTGCCGGTTACAGCTTTTTTTACGAATGCTTTTCATCTGAATGAAAAGCGCTATATTGCTTATGTTCTACGGTATTAATTTAATGAGTTAACTGGTTTTCGGTTTACAGGGTCATCATCAGACATTAACTGACTACTGCCGTCAAAGAAGTTACAATATTTGTAAACAACAGTGGAAAAATGTTACTCATCTAGACTGGGGTACAAACGTAGATTAAGTGTCATCTTCGACAGTGTGGCGGTAATACAATTTAAAGGGTAAGAAATTCAATAACAAATGAATATAAAGGGAGCAAACAGGAAAATCATAACCACTAAACTCGAAAACAGTGCCTACGTAACAGATGACATTAGTAAAGAAACCAATGACATAAAATTAGTACTAGGAAATACTACTTCAAGAGGTATTAAACATGGAAAGTGATAAAACTAATTAAAGGAACGAATTAACAACTGTAACAACCGAATACATGGAGTGCATAGGCGGTCACAATAAGATAAAACGAAATGAATGCATATAGGAAAATGGAGGAATATGAAGGAACACACAGCGTGTAATGTAATATAAAACTGAGAGGATTATGTGTAGCTCAGAAGAGGGGAACTATTAGGCTGTGTTTGCTCATTTAAGATTAAACCAGGACTATGGGCTCGATGTCTATTGACTTTCAGGACTTCCAACAGACTGAGTTTTTGACCTTTGCTTGCTAACTGTATGACTTAAGACCGGGGCTGGTAGTTGGACAGCTCCCTCAGTACATGCTCAGCAAATGTGGACACATAATCCTGCAACCTCCAGCTGCGTTCACTTTCAGCTAGCCTAGTTGCTACTCTCTGCCTGATTGACCAATAAAAACCTAACCAAAGCCGGGAAAATAAATTTTGTATACTTAACTGTTGGCTAGTAACTGGGTCTTATTTTTCCTATTCCTCTGTTTTTTCCGGTTTGCTCCCTTCATATTCATTCATTGTCCAACATTTTACCTTTTAAATTGTATTACCAGCACGCTATCAAAGATATTTGCAATGTATTTGTGCTCAGTGTAGATGAGTAACATCTTTTGCAACATTCTTTACAAATATTGTAACTTCTTTGACAACGATAGCTAAAGTCTGATGATGACCTTGTAAGACAAAAACCGGTTAACTCAATAAATTAATCCTGTAGAGCATAAGAAATATAGTGATTCTAATTTATGATAATGTTGTCTTACCAAGAAATGAGCGAAGAATCAGTTAAGATGAATGCTGCTCTTATGCTGACTTACATGGCTGCAAATGGAATACCACTTCTTGTAGACACGAACGACAGACTGCATTAATATGCGACTAAATTTGGCAGCTTCATTCACAGTTAACCTACAGTACTTATAAATACGATTATTACATTCAGCCATTCTGTCACGTCAGTTCATCTTACAGCGATTATTCCGGACAACTGACTTAGGTCTACACATACAGACTGCTGACGACAATGACATACGTCTGTGATACAGGTTTACATCATTGTTATATCACTGCCCGGTAGCAGATATACACCGTCTAAAGCATTCCAAAGTGACCAGTGTGCATCTTTGGAGGGCTGAATAATATTTTATGTGATTCTGGTAGTACATAAAGTACACCAGCGGCAAGATGCAATCAATACCTCCTCTATGCGATAACAATGGTAATATTACTAATGACATTCCCATAAAGCATAGTAATTAAACAAAGTTTTCCGACATTCTTTCACAAAAAAGACGAGGTTTAGTCCAGACTTCTGCCAACTGCCAAAATGAGAGAACTAGACACCTTCGGTGAAGCGAAGCTGCTTAAATCAGATAACAGAGACAAGAACTCCGCTTTATATTGTATACCAGTCAAGTTCCTTTCCGAGTACGCTGGTGCAATAGCTCTGTACATAGCAGTCACATATAACTGATCACTCGTCCAAAGATCGGACCCATACCGCTAATGTGGATCTGCAACAAGGTTCTTCTGAAACACAACTAGCCAGATATTCACATGAAGTAATGGGTGTTATCGACAGAGAATGTCAAACTGATTCCGTATTTTTAGATCTGAAGCAAGCATTTGACACAATTCCTCACAAGAGACTTTCAGCGAAATTGTTTGCCTATGGAGTACACTGTCCTAAAATCATAAGACAAGGAGATACGAGGTGTGGCTAGAAAAAAACCGGACTAGTACTGGTGAAACAATAAAACGAATGCAATAAGGCTGAAAGTCGCGTGGCCTGTCACGTGACTCTCGCTCCGCCTACTGCTCGAGTTTCATCTGCCTCCTGCACTCAGTCTGCCCGTGGCGTCTGTTTTAAGTAGTTGACGTTTTGTCTGTGCGTCGGAAAATGTTGAGTGTACAGAAAGAACAGCGTGTTAACATCAAATTTTGTTTCAAACTAGGAAAATCTGCAAGTGAAACGTTTGTAATGTTACAACAAGTGTACGGCGATGATTGTTTATCGCGAACACAAGTGTTTGAGTGGTTTAAACGATTTAAAGATGGCCGTGAAGACACCAGTGATGACACTCGCACTGGCAGACCATTGTCAGCAAAAACTGATGCAAACATTGAAAAAATCGGTAAACTTGTTCGACAAGATCGCCGTTTAACAATCAGAGCAGTGTCTGAGTTAACAGGAGTTGACAAGGAAGATTCTTCATGAAAGTTTCAACATGAACAAAGTGTGTTCAAAAATGGTTCCAAAGTGTCTCACAATTGAACAGAAGGAACGCCGAAGAATGATTTGTTCTGACATCCTGGAAAACATTGAAAGTGATCCCACCTTCTTACAAAATCGATGCATTGGAAAACTCCTGGTTCTCCACGACAAAAAAAAGCACGAATGTCAAAATCGAAATTGAAGGCAATGATGATTGTTTTTTTTACATCAAAGGGATTGTGCACATTGACTGGATACCAGAGGGACAAACAGTGAATCAGCATTACTACATTAGCGTCCTGGCTACCCTACGTGAGCGAGAAAACGGAACGATTTGTGGAGAAAAAAGTCATGGATCCTTCACCAAGACAATGCCCCAGCTCACAGTGCGTTGTCAGTGAAGACGTTTTTGGCAAAACACAACATTCCCATCTTAGATCATCCACCCTACTCACCTGATTTGGCCCCCTGTGAATTTTTTCTTTTCCCTAAAGTCAAGTCAGCTTTGAAAGGAACTAGATTTGAGACTGTTGAAGCAGTAAAAGAAAAAGCGACGGAAGTAATGTATGGACTTACCGAAAATGATCTGCAGCATTGCTGTGAACAGTGGAAAATTCGTATGGAGCGGTGTAGAGACCGAGGAGGAGAGTACATTGAAGGAGATAACATGAAATTGTAAATAATTGTAAATAAATGTTATTTCCAGCATCAGTCCGGTTTTTTTTCTAGCCGCACCTCGTATACCTGGAAAAAGCCGTGAGACAGAGCAAGCTTTCAGTTAGATTACATCATGGTCACACAAAGAATCCGAAATCTGATACTGGATTGTAAGGAGTGTTCAGACGTAGGTACAGTCTCAGATCACAACGTAGAGTGATGAAGAATAAGCTGAAGTATAAGATTAGTCAGGAAGAGTCAATACGCTAAGATATGGGATACGGATATACGCTTGAAGTTCTCTAATGCTATAGAAAGTGCAGTAATGAATAGCTCATTAGGCTGTACAGCTGAAGGGGAATGGACTTATCTAGAAAGGGTAATCATAGAAGTTGGAAAGAAAAACATAAGATGAAGAAGGTAACTGCGAAGGAACCATGGGTAATAGAAGAAATACTTAAGTTAATCGGTGAAAGAAGGAAGTGCAAAAATGTGCAGGTAAATTCCGGTGTGGGATCCGCCTCAGATAGGTGTGACGGAGGTTGCCGAACAAGTCCAATGGTGGGCAGCTCGATTTGTATTATTGCAAAACTGGGGAGAGATTGCCAAGGACATGACACACGAATTGGGGTCACATTCATTAAAACAAATGTGGTTTTCGTTGCGGCAGTAGCTTCTCATTATATTTCAATGACCAGCTTTCTCCTCAGAATATGAAAATCTTTTTTGTCGGCCACTTGCATAGGAAGAAATCTTCATCATCATCCTAAAATACGAGAAAGCAGATCTCGAGTAGAAAGAGTTAAGTGTTCGTTTTTTCCTGCGCACCGTGCGAGATTGGAACGGTGGAGTAGCTATAAGGCGCTTAGATGAACCCTTTGCCAGACACTTAATTGTGAGTTGTAGTGTAATGATGTAGGTATAGATATTTTTTTTTTTTTTGGCGTTTCGAGCTACTCTCGAAGTACTGTATAAAACATACAAATTTTTTATTACTTTTCAGCCTGATGAAACTATATAACTAAAGAACAAGTCTTGGAGAGTGCCCCTCTGATCTCGACGAGTTCAGACTGGACTCCAGTAGGTAGATTTGTTGTCCGCAGTTAATGCAGCGCAGTATCTCGGAGTAACGTGTTTGGGCTGCACAAGGGAGGCACTTCATTCCGCCTCTCGTTGCGAAACAGACGGGCGAGATTCCCAGAGCCGGCCGAGGAGAGACGGAGAGACAACTTGTGGGCGGAAAGGGGGGCAGAGGAGTCTGCGCATTATTCGCGCGCCGCCACCCGCCGTGAATGCCTTCCACTCCTGTCAAACGGCGGCGTTTCCAGTCGGCGACTGCTGCCACAAAGGGCGCGGAGCCCTGTAAAACCTCGTTCTCTGGCCCTTTTGTCGACGCCTGTAAATAATTCAGGCACGCCGGGGAATGCACTGGCACTGGGCGACAATTTGTACGGCCTCGCCGCTGTCTTCTGGGAGGCCTCTGTGCGACTCTCCAGGAGGACTCTTGACGAGCAAGAGGCGGGCCACTTCTGGAGGAAACACCTCGGGGGGCGTTGCCAGTCGAGTTCTCAACGCTCACTGAGCAAGGCATCCTGATTTGAGGAAAGACATTGTTTTATTTGCGAACCTTAGGAGGGTGTATGCATGTAACGCTGGCAACCTCTCATTTGTTCCAAACAGTATTCTCGTTGTGATAACAATTGTTTTCTTACATTTGTCACACACAAACAAACTACAAAATACCACCCATTGTGCCACAGATCGGTAGTGCGAGCAGGAAACTGGGTTAATATAGTGCAGAATGACTGCTTAAGATTTATTGATTGAAATACACTCCTGGAAATTGAAATAAGAACACCGTGAATTCATTGTCCCAGGAAGGGGAAACTTTATTGACACATTCCTGGGGTCAGATACATCACATGATCACACTGACAGAACCACAGGCACATAGACACAGGCAACAGAGCATGCACAATGTCGGCACTAGTACAGTGTATATCCACCTTTCGCAGCAATGCAGGCTGCTATTCTCCCATGGAGACGATCGTAGAGATGCTTGATGTAGTCCTGTGGAACGGCTTGCCATGCCATTTCCACCTGGCGCCTCAGTTGGACCAGCGTTCGTGCTGGACGTGCAGACCGCGTGAGACGACGCTTCATCCAGTCCCAAACATGCCCAATGGGGGACAGATCCGGAGATCTTGCTGGCCAGGGTAGTTGACTTACACCTTCTAGAGCACGTTGGGTGGCACGGGATACATGTGGACGTGCATTGTCCTGTTGGAACAGCAAGTTCCCTTTCCGGTCTAGGAATGGTAGAACGATGGGTTCGATGACGGTTTGGATGTACCGTGCACTATTCAGTGTCCCCTCGACGATCACCAGTGGTGTACGGCCAGTGTAGGAGATCGCTCTCCACACCATGATGCCGGGTGTTGGCCCTGTGTGCCTCGGTCGTATGCAGTCCTGATTGTGGCGCTCACCTGCACGGCGCCAAACACGCATACGACCATCATTGGCACCAAGGCAGAAGCGACTCTCATCGCTGAAGACGACACTCCATTCGTCCCTCCATTCACGCCTGTCGCGACACCACTGGAGGCGGGCTGCACGATGTTGGGGCGTGAGCGGAAGACGGCCTAACGGTGTGAGGGACCGTAGCCCAGCTTCATGGAGATGGTTGCGAATGGTCCTCGCCGATACCCCAGGAGCAACAGTGTCCCTAATTTGCTGGGAAGTGGCGGTGCGGTCCCCTACGGCACTGCGTAGGATCCTACGGTCTTGGCGTGCATCCGTGCGTCGCTGCGGTCCGGTCCCAGGTCGACGGGCACGTGCACCTTCCGCCGACCACTGGCGACAACATCGATGTACTGTGGAGACCTCACGCCCCACGTGTTGAGCAATTCGGCGGTACGTCCACCCGGCCTCCTGCATGCTCACTATATGCCCTCGCTCAAAGTCCGTCAACTGCACATACGGTTCACGTCCACGCTGTCGCGGCATGCTACCAGTGTTAAAGACTGCGATGGAGCTCCGTATGCCACGGCAAACTGGCTGACACTGACGGCGGCGGTGCACAAATGCTGCGCAGCTAGCGCCATTCGACGGCCAACATCGCGGTTCCTGGTGTGTCCGCTGTGCCGTGCGTGTGATCATTGCTTGTACAGCCCTCTCGCAGTGTCCGGAGCAAGTATGGAGGGTCTGACACACCGGTGTCAATGTGTTCTTTTTTCCATTTCCAGGAGTGTAGTTACGATGGTTAAAATAAAAATTTAAATAGTAGTTTGTCACCGCAGTTAAACATTAGGCAGTTCACCATAAACGGCTTGTTTTAATCCTTCGAAAGGCATTTTCATCACTAGTAACAGTTAGCGATTACTTAACGTCGTTAGTAATCACACTCAGAAAGTTATGTGGTGATTGAAAATCATTATTAAATAACTACTAAAGTACTTTCAAAGCTGCATCTATAAAAGATTGGTATTTGACTTGACGGTTACGAATAAAAGAATTTGTGTTTCAATGTTTTTGGAAATTCAACCCCTAAAGGGTTGAAACAGTGGATGAAGTATGTTATGGAACATTTCGTTATCAAGCACTTTTTAAAGCTAAATCCATAAAAATTTGAATTTGGCTTCTCTACTAAAAACCAGAAAAGTTGTGTTTCACTGTTTTTCGAAATTTCAACCCCTATGGCGGTGCAATAGGGGATGAAAATTTTATGGAACTGTTTCATTACGCAGGCATTTTTGAAACCAAATCTATGACAATTTGTATTTGGTTTCTGTGAAAAAAGTGTCATCGGATCGCACTAGCTGTTCACAATCAATAGCCTATGTGGAGTTGACCCACCTGAACCGAAGTGTACGATTATGGATGCCGCAGCAGATAACAGTGAGAATGTACTGCTTATATTCCATATTTCATTGAGTAGAATGCAAATGGCCACGAAACGTTCCCTCCTGTAAATTCAATTATTCTCAAACAGAAGAGCCAAGGTTACGCTGAGAAGCCTGGTTATGTATATCTACAGAGCCGGGTGCTAATCAGAAGTCCAGGACAGTTGACAACTAACTGTCTGCTGCCAGTGTCAGACCACTGCGCAGTCCTGTTTCATATGCGGTACGATAACGCTGAAGCTCACACTACCAACTCTCGTGGTTCACAGCCGACTCGAGTAGTGTCCGCTCTATCCTCATCTCCTCGGCTTTGGGACACCGGGTCGATACCACACGCAGCCGGATTATACGGTTTACGTCAACGACTGTTATGACGGACGCTGAAAATTAGGTGGACTTATAAGTTGAGGAATGAGGAGGTTCTGCACAGAATCGGAGAGGAAAGGAACATGTAGGAAACACTGACAAGGAGAAGAGACCTGATGATAGTACATCTGCTTGGACATTAGGGAATGACTTCCATAGTACTAAATGGAGCCATAGAGGGCAATAACTGTAGAGGAAGACAGAGACTGGAATACATCCATGAGATAATTGAATATGTAGATTGCAAGTGCTACTCTGGAGCCGGTCTGCGTGGCCGAGCGGTTCTAGGCGCTTCAGTCTGGAACCGCGCGACCACTACGGTAGCAGGTTCGAATCCTGCCTCGGACATGGATGTGTGTGATGTCCTTTCCTGCCTCGGACATGGATGTGTGTGATGTCCTTAGGTTATTTGGTTTAAGTAGTTCTAAGTTCTAGGGGACTGATCACCTCAGATATTGAGTCCCATAGTGCTCAGAGCCATTTGGACCATATTTTTTTTTCTATTCCGGGATGAAGAGGTTGGCACAGGAGGGGAATTCGTGGCGGGCAGCATCAAACCAGTCAAAAAACTGATGACTCAAAAAAAGAGGTCAACGACAATGTGTCACAAAGCAGCTTACCTTCGAAGTCGTTCTTGTCTAACTGCTGAATCTTTTTATAGATCATTTAACGTGCTAAAAAGCTGAATTATCCTGTGTTTCGGCTGTGTTTTGCACTGCGCTTCCTCAAGACACAGTCACTTCTACGAACAGCCACACAAACCGCACTTGCAGAACTGCTGTCCATTCTCAGTTAGTGAAAGCAGAACACGAACCCCACGGTTTTGTGGCATATTCGCGGTGGCCACCAGTTACTATTTAGCCAGGTAACCCACGAATAGTCTTTCATGCATATCGCCCCTCCGTCCTTACACCGACCAGTGATATTTTAGGGCCAATAAAATATAACAAATTTGAAGTCGGTGGT
The DNA here is from genome assembly GCF_023864345.2 of Schistocerca serialis cubense. Taxonomy (NCBI): domain Eukaryota; kingdom Metazoa; phylum Arthropoda; class Insecta; order Orthoptera; family Acrididae; genus Schistocerca; species Schistocerca serialis. The sequence continues at coordinate 815,768,175 of NC_064641.1, read as the reverse complement.
CTCATGACACTCTTAGAAGCAGACAATACTAAATCATCCATTCCTAACTAAATTAGTCTGATGCAATGATGCAGACTGCTGCTACACTGCCCCAAACTTCCTTATTACATTTGTAACAACAACAACGCTGTACTATTGTACATATAATTTTTTTCCTTCTGATTTTCGATAAATTAGTGTAATCGATATTCTGATTTCATTTCTTTTCTTTTCATGTCATTGTGTTAAGAAAACTGTAAACAATTTTCGATCTGAATATTAATATTTATGTCAAATTTCAAGCAATGTTATAACAGAATTGAAATGTAAGAAACATTGAAACTATTGTAAGATGTCGAAGTTGTAATTATGCGTCTGGTCCATACGTAGGCAATGTATTAGGATATGTAGAATGCAAAACCTTTGGTGAATACCCTGTCTGTAGGGGAGCGGTAAAAGGTGGATGGCAGGCGAGCGCGGGAAAATGAACACGGGCGCTGCACGGCATAACGGGCTCAGCAGTAGTAGTCGGAGTTGGGCATCGGTCTGAGAAACACGTTCTGGATCGAGGAGGCTCTCATGGAAAACTTGATTTCGTAGAGCCTCGGATGTGCCGTTTCCGACGCCTATACAGCATGGCAATATTCCATAGGCACTAAACGGAAAAGTATGGCAACGCTAAGAAGAAGCAAAGTGCCGATACATCAAGAGCCATTGCTGTGATTGTATGTGTGCTCTGTGCCTCGCCATCTCGCCGCCTGCCGACCGCCGCAGCGATACGAACAGGTTGAAACTTTTAGTACTGTATTCGTGTGGACCAGTGTTATTCTTGTTCCATACTGTTCAATAACAACTTAAATTTTACCAGAACTGTACTATCATTTAATTATCCTCACAACTAACCTAGGCAGGGTCTTTCCCACATGTTGGGCAATCCGAGTGTCCCGAGATGAAGATTTAAAGTTTATGTTAATAATAATTACCTGCAGACTTATCTATGTTAAAATGATGTTTAAAGAACTTTGTTGTCAATGAATATATCGGTAAATAACAAAGGTCTGACAAAGTTGGAAGATAATGTTGAAATTGGTTTAGTAATGAAATTTAATTAATTTGAGACCAAAATAATGGTAGTTAAATGAGCAGGAAATAAGACAAAAAGAGTAGTAACTCATATATTGGAAATATTGAGTGCTTAATGATTTCAATAATCAAAATTCTCAATACAGTGATCATAACAGTTTCAGGGTCCCCCCCCCCCCCCCTTTTATTCTCTATTCATTTGAATTCTGAAATGTACTGAACTGATTTGACCAGTAAAGTTAAAGCCAATACAAAAACCTAAATTTATCAGTGTTTTACATTTATCAAAATTGACATTGTGTGTGTGTGTGTGTTTTGAAAGTGCTATTTCTAGGGTAACCTATGCCCGATTTTAATCAGATCAATAGACAGTACGAAGTTTGTAGTAAACATTACAGGTATTGTTGTGTATTTATGGCTTGTCCATATTAGTACAGAAAGTGAAATTATTAGTCCAGTAGATTTTCTGGCTCTAAAATTTACCATATTATGCAGTGTTATTACGTGTTGTTTTGTATGAACGTACCTCAAATTGTACAGGGAAGAAACTCAGTTAATGCCTAATTAGGCTGGCGACCGTATTATTAACAATTTGGTAGCATCAGCTGTGTTGTTTCTTGTCCGTCCTAACGTGTGGTTGCACTCCGGAATTACTTGACGTATCATTATTATTACTGAGTGGGTGTAAGTCTGATTTTGCCTCCATTCAGGTACACGCGGTCAAAATCTATACAAAAATCCTTTCTCTTAAGGTGAAGCCCGTCAGCTTATCATAGTACAGGCTTTAAAGAGTATCGGGTGCATTAGCGCAGTGTTACACACTGTTCGCTCACATTAACGTGATAGCCTGTCAAGAGCCTGAATATGGTTCCCAAGGATAAATTTACACTTTTGTTTATCCATTGTGACCTCCAGAATAAAGATGTCACCCAGCGAATTCCACGGAGTCATTCCCCAAATCACAATGCTACCGGCGATTATTACAAGGGGTTTGCTTTCAGACGTTTCATATACAGACACTCCGATGGAGTATAAAACGTGATTCATCTGGAAAGGCCACCTGTCGTCACTCAGTGGATGTCCACTTGCGTTACAGGCGTGCTAATTCCGGCCTTCGTCACTGGTGAACAGCAGTCAGCACGGATGCCTGAACCAATTGCCTGCTGTGGAGGACCATATGCAGATGCGTTCGTTGAATGGTTGTTGACGGGACACTGTTAATCTCCCCTTGGTTCATTTGGGCGATCAGTTGCTCAACAGTTGCACGCCCGTACACATCCCCACAGGCGTCGTTCACCATTGACATCTACAGTCCGTGGTGCACCTTATTTGCATCAGCGCTAGTTTCGGATAGTGCCATTTTTCATGCACTGTGTACTTTAACCATGGAAGCACGGGAACAGTTTACAAACTTAGCCATTTCGGAAATGCTTCCACCCTTGGCTCGAAAGCCAAGCAGTACTACCAGAACGATTTTAATGAGGTTGACACTGAAGACGGAAGATTATGTACAAACTTTTAGCTGAGGAGACATTGGTTTCATAAGGTTCACAAGGTACCTTGTGGAAGTTATATTTGACATAAATCGGCATCTGGACATTTTGGCTATACACATTTTTCTTCCAGTCACTGTGCCATCCATTTTGCGCATTTTGGAAGAAGTCAAGAGGAGCAGCGCTGTGCGAACTTCCACGGACCCAAAATGGATTCTTGTGAGGTGAGTATCAGTTCATGGGAAAACTTATATGTTTGTCAGAGTAACGTCAGGACTACAGGAGTCTAGAGCAGCATTACGAAACTGTATTTCGCCTGGAACAACAGAATGTGGAAGCAACTTGCCATGTTGTAGCTACCAGTTATTGGCGCTCCGATTTCACTCTCGGAGCACTCTGTTTCCTAATGTCTAGAGCATATCCACGTATAGGCAGTGTTGAATATCTGCGTTTCGGCTAACATTTCTTTATAAAAATCATTTTTGGCATTATTAGAAAAGTTTTTACTTTCCTTTGCTAATTCTTGCTTGCCTGACATGAGACACCAACTCCTGCTAATTGGAACTATGGTTCTTCATGTGAGAGTCGCATCCAAACACCAAATGCAGTTCGAAAGCTAAGTTTGTGCTCCTTCTCTCCCGGTAATCTTACCCGACTATTTCTAACACATCTGCAAACAATAGGGGCAGAACAGAATGAGTTATTGTCAGTTTCCAGACACATCCTAAATCGCCTTCGTGTGGTCATAGTTGCCAGAAGCTGCAGGACATATACTTTGAGTGACCAATAATAGTGTGCCGATTCCTGTAACATACCATGATGTTCTTTGAGACACCTCACCGCCGTCCGTGCTGTACCCTTGCAAACATCACAGGTGCGCCACCGCACTATTCACCCCGATGTCCCGTTTTATTTATTTTGACGACTTCCTCTCTTCAGGGGTCTCATTTTTTACTACGAACGCTAGGAGCGTCTTGATGCGCTAATATGACACTGTTTTCAATTGTTTTAATGCAGCGAAACCGGTTGTGACGATAAATAAATCGCCAATTAAGCTCTCTTGCTGTTCATTTTACTTCCATTCGTTATAAAGTTTAATGGCTGTGGCTGCTCGCATTACAAAGTTTATGTTACTTGTAGTCGCTGTGGAATGATTTTAGGTAACTTGAAACGTTTGTTGTTGTTGTGGTCTTCACTCCAGAGACTCGATCCTGTATACGGCTCTTCATCTCCGAGTAACTACTGCCACCTACATCCTTCTGAATCTGCTTAGTGTATTCGTCTCTTGGTCTCCCTCTACGATTTTTACACTCGATTCCTAAGAGCGTATCCTACCAACCAATCCCTTCTTATAGTCAAGTTGTGCTACAAATTTCCCTCCCCAATTACATCCAGTACCTCCTCATTAATTACATGATCTACCATCCAGTCTTCAGCAACCCTCTGTAGCACCACATTTCGAAAGCTTCTCTTGTCTTTTCATCGTCCGCGATTCACTTCTACACATGGCTACACTCAATACAAATACTTTCAGGAAAGACTTCCTGACACTTAAATCTATACTTGATGTCAATAATTTCTGTTCTCTAGAATCTTTTTCCTTGCCATAATCAATCTACATTTTTTATCCTCTCTACCTCGCTCATCAACAGTTAGTTTGCTCCCCGAATAGCCAAACTCATCTACTAACCTCTTTCCGTCAACATCAACTGATTTACTAGTAATTCGACTACATTCTATTACCCTCGTTTTGTTTTTGTTAATGTTCATCTTATATCCTCCTTTCAAGACACTGTCCATTCCGTTCACCAGCACTTCCAGGCCCTTTGCTGTCTCTGAGAGAATTACAATGTCCTCGGCAAACCTCAAAGTCTTTATTACTTCTCCATGGATTTTAATTCCTACTCCAAATTTTTCTCTTGTTTTCTTTACTGCTTACTCAATATACAGATTAAATAACGTCGAGGATAGGATACAACCCTGTCTCACTCCCTTCTCAACAACTGCTTCCCTTTTATGTCCCTCGACTCTTATAACTGTCATCTGGTTTCTGTAAAAATTGTAAATAGCCTTTCGCTCCCTGTACTTTACACCTGACATCTTCAAAATTTGAAAATGAGTATTCCAGCCAACATTGTGCCAATAATTCTCTAGTCTACAAATGCTAGAAACGTAGGTTTGCCTTTTTTAAACTTATCTCCTAATATAAGTCATATGGTCAGTATTGCGTAGCGTGTTTCAACATTTCTACGGAATCCAAATTGATCTTTCTCGAGGTCGGCTTCTACCAGTTTTTCCAATCGTTTGTAAAGAATTGATGTTAGTACTTTGCAAGCATGACTTTTTAAGCTGATAGTTAACATTACCAAGGATTTGTTTGTGTAGTTACCTCATTACTTTTTCCCTCTTATTTATTTAATTGTTTATCATATGACATGCTAGTAGCATATTTACAAAAATTGTCATTGCAATGCAAAGGAATATCTATGGAAATGTATTCACAATAATGAACTAGGGAATAAAATATTGTTTTTTCATGCAAGTGCAATGCAATATGACATGTATCATGCGAGACTAGAAGCTACTGGTTACACATCGATGTCCAGGTCTTGGATGCACTTGATTGCTCGAGGTGTGACTTCTATGAAGTCCTCTTCTGATCCACTGAATTTCCAAGAAGGGCACAGTTTTGCGATGTGGTCCACAGATTGCTCAGGTGCTCTACAGTCACAGCTTGGGTTATCAACGAATCCCCATTTATAGAGAGTGCCCTTGCATCTAGTGTGATCATTTCGGATACGGTGAAGCTTAGCCCAGTCTTTCCAAGCAAAGTCGAACCGTTTCAGTGCTTTTGAGGGGTCAGTTACAAGGTGATAATTACTGAATGAGTTCGTCCATTACTTTTTACAAGCATCTGTAAGGCTGAAGCTATCATCTCCTCTTATGTAGCTGTTATTCCATATCGGGTTTCGTGACTTCAATAGGTGATTTTGAAAATTTCTAATGACGTCTTGAATAGGTAGGGATTTTGCGTCATCTATTTGTGTTGTTTCTTGCCATTCCTTAATAGATGTTTTTTTTGGTCTCAGTTTTGGCGGTGCTACGTTGGCGATGACAGAGAGCTATGGTATTAAGGTAGATTTTAATGTCCCAGTGATAATACACATGGTGACGTGGAGCTGCACATCTACAATGTTGGTATGGTGGCTTCCCTGCCAGAGAGGAGCACAGTATTCTGCAGAGGTGTAGACTATCGATATTGCTGCTGTTCGTAGAGTTGCTGCATCTGCACCCCAGAAACTACCCGACAATTTGGTAATAATATTATTCCGTGTTTTGAGCTTCCGTCCAACATTTTTAAGGTGTTCTTTTTACGAGTTAAGGTCCTATCCAGTGTTAAACCCAAATATTTAGGATGAAAGTTGTGTTTCACCCTCTGTTGGTCAAATAACACGGTCAGCCTTTCATTGGAGGCTTTTTTAATGAGGTGAAAAGCACAGACTTCTGTCTTAGGAGGTTTTCGGTGCAGGCGCCATCTTCTGTAGTATTTGTTAAGAACTTCGGGGTCCGTTAAATTGTGTAGCCCCTTGCCTGAGAGTTTTTCTTTACATTGCTATGGCCAGGTCGTAAGCGTATCCGAATTTTTTTCTCACTGTGTAAGGCATACGGCTGGTGTAGAGTTTGGATGGTAGTGGTGCTAGGACTGAGCCTTGAGGTAATCCATTCTTGAACTTAAAAGAATTACTGACGTCCATTCCACTTGTCACTTTAAAGTTGCTATTGGTGAGCTTGTTTTTCAGGAGACTCGTGAGCCGAAGACATGGGATCGCTTCCTCCAGTTTCAGCATGGGTCCATCCAGCCAAACAGTATCGTAGGCAGGTGTTAAGTCTACGAATGCCACTAATGTTATCCGTTCTCTTTGAAAGCCAACTTCTGTGTATGATGTCTAATCCAGTACTTGCTCGCAGCAGTTACGGATATTGCGGAAGCCTGCCTGGACTGATGGTATGACTTCATCTACAGCCTTATAGTTACGGTTGTGTATGAGTCGTTCCAGCAATTCGTAGCTTATGCTCAGTAATGCTATTGGGCGATAGCTTGCTGGATCTATGGGTGGATTACCTGGTTTGAGTATTACTATAATGTGAACTATTTTAAACCATTGTGGGATCTTCCCAATGTTGAGAATGTTGTAGAAATCTCTTAGTCAAGTTGTATCATCATGTTTGATGAATTCTGGGAAGATACCATCCGTACAATGGCTTTCCTATTTTTGAGCCTCCTCATGGCTTATTTTAATTCTAACTGTGTGAAGGTGCTCCAGTAATAGGGTTGAGGTTGAAGATTTTTGGCCATTTCGGCTAACTCTTTCTTTACTTCAATTGCAGCTGTTCGGTCCAGAGGAACATTTTCAGCTCGTTGTTTAATGTGATGTGCTATCTGTGCGGCCTGTAAGGTTGGTTAAATAATGGTTTAGGAGAAGCAGAACCCAATTTCCTTAGTAGTGATCAAGCCTTTCTGCTGGAGTGGGTAAAGTTCAGCTCTGATCTTTGGTTACATTTATGGTTTGATGATTCTAGTATTTGTTTTCCCTTTTCTTGTCACCATTTACGCTGTTCTCTTGGTATAGCTTTGCAGTTACTTCGTCCCAGCAAGGCTTCCTTACGACAGCCTCGGGGTATGTTTCTCTTAGCAGCACTGATTATCATCCCGATACATCATTTATACACTCCTGGAAATTGAAATAAGAACACCGTGAATTCATTGTCCCAGGAAGGGGAAACTTTATTGACACATTCCTGGGGTCAGATACATCACATGATCACCCTGACGGAACCACAGGCACATAGACACAGGCAACAGAGCATGCACAATGTCGGCACTAGTACAGTGTATATCCACCTTTCGCAGCAATGCAGGCTGCTATTCTCCCATGGAGACGATAGTAGAGATGCTGGATGTAGTCCTGTGGAACGGCTTGCCATGCCACTTCCACCTGGCGCCTCAGTTGGACCAGCGTTCGTGCTGGACGTGCAGACCGCGTGAGACGACGCTTCATCCAGTCCCAAACATGCTCAATGCGGGACAGATCCGGAGATCTTGCTGGCCAGGGTAGTTGACTTACACCTTCTAGAGCAAGTTGGATGGCACGGGATACATGCGGACGTGCATTGTCCAGTTGGAACAGCAAGTTCCCTTGCCGGTCTAGGAATGGTAGAACGATGGGTTCGATGACGGTTTGGATGTACCGTGCACTATTCAGTGTCCCCTCGACGATCACCAGTGGTGTACGGCCAGTGTAGGAGATCGCTCCCCACACTGTGATGCCGGGTGTTGGCCCTGTGTGCCTCGGTCGTATGCAGTCCTGATTGTGGCGCTCACCTGCACGGCGCCAAACAAGCATACACCATCATTGGCACCAAGGCAGAAGCGACTCTCATCGCTGAAGACGACACTCCATTCGTCCCTCCATTCACGCCTGTCGCGACACCACTGGAGGCGGGCTGCACGATGTTGGGGCGTGAGCGGAAGACGGCCTAACGGTGTGCGGGACCGTAGCCCAGCTTCATGGAGACGGTTGCGAATGGTCCTCGCCGATACCCCAGGAGCAACAGTGTCCCTAATTTGCTGGGAAGTGGCGGTGCGGTCCCCTACGGCACTGCGTAGGATCCTACGTTCTTGGCGTGCATCCGTGCGTCGCTGCGGTCCGGTCCCAGGTCGACGGGCACGTGCACCTTCCGCCGACCACTGGCGACAACATCGATGTACTGTGGAGACCTCACGCCCCACGTGTTGAGCAATTCGGCGGTACGTCCACCCGGCCTCCCGCATGCCCACTATACGCCCTCGCTCAAAGTCCGTCAGCTGCACATACGGTTCACGTCCACGCTGTCGCGGCATGCTACCAGTGTTAAAGACTGCGATGGAGCTCCGTATGCCACGGCAAACTGGCTGACACTGACGGCGGCGGTGCACAAATGCTGCGCAGCTAGCGCCATTCGACGGCCAACATCGCGGTTCCTGGTGTGTCCGCTGTGCCGTGCGTGTGATCATTGCTTGTACAGCCCTCTCGCAGTGTCCGGAGCAAGTATGGTGGGTCTGACACACCGGTGTCAATGTGTTCTTTTTTCCATTTCCAGGAGTGTAGTTTTCTACTTTAGGGTTGATCCATCGAGTATTATCTTCGTTTTCTTTGGTATACTTCGGCCAATTTGCATTTTTAATGTTCCATCGTGGCTTCCTGATGGAGTTTACTAGGGTGAATTCTATACCCACGGTGACTACCGTAGGCCTGTGTTGACTGTTTGGAAAGATCTTTACTACTTTCTTTGTATGGAGTAGAGGGATGATATTAGTGTCTTTGCTAACCATACACAAGTCTGGGTTGGTGTTTTTGTTCCATCTTGCGGATCGGAAAGTTTTCATGTCCTTGGCATTGCAGGTCACACATAGATCTTCTTTTTCTATCCACTGGGCTAGTTCTTCACCGTTTACATCAGTGTTGCTGTAGCCCCAATTGGTGTGACGGCTGTTAAAGCCCCCTGCATATATACAAGGGTGAGGGAAATTGGGAAGTACAGAATTTACTCACGTTGTTTTGCGTGTAGTCATAATAATTACACTGTTAACTGCGATGGCTATTGTTTCAAAGTCATGTTCCTGTTCTTCTTTAATTATTCTGTAGTAACTGCGAGCGTTCCTGATGCATGCAGCTGACCTATGTTTATTTCATGGTATGTGTGCTACTAGCTTATATCTGTAATATTAATTCTTGTTTCAGTAGCTTCTGGTGGTTGGTGAGTATATTGAAGAGCTATTATGTCGATGGTATTATCAGTTGACAATCGGCTTAGTATTCGCATTTGCCTTTGGAGTTTTCTTCTACATTGATTTGCAAGAAATTTATTTTGCGGTCAAAGTGCCTTGTCAGTTGGCATTTAAAAATGCTATTTCTGTTTTGTTTTCGCTGCTGCCGGTGAGGACCGTGAGAGATCGCTAATCCAGTACGGTCGTCGTTTCTGTAGACTTTTCGCCGTCCTTTTCTCGAAGGACGTTGCCCGGAGTGCACCATCTTGATCTTGGAGGTCATATACACTTCGCACGCTGATCTCTGAGACTGAATTTATGGGCAGTACTTTGTGTGAACTTTGCAATCTGCTGACCAATTGGCTGATGATTTACCGTCGTTTTTCTACTAAGGTAATGCTGAATATTTCAACCTTTACGTGGGGAAAAGTGACAAATGAATTCAGTTGATTGGGTTTAGTTGGGCGCTATCATTTCTTTACTGCATTTAGCAACTACGTAGCGTTTGCAGCCTTTCTCGGCGTATTCCACTGATGAATTCTTCTCGGGTTATCAGCTGAGTGGTGGCGTCGTCTTGTCATCAGAAGATGATGGGTACGAAACTCATTGAAACGTTGCGACAAGACGACGCCACCAGTCGGCTGTTAACCCGAGAAGAAATCATCCGTGTACCGTTGTCTGAAGAGATACCTTATCTCCCAACAATACGTAACAGGAGCAGTATTGTCCTCCAAATTAGATGGCTCGAAATGTAGTGTAGGAAAGACAAAAAGATGGCTCTGAGCACCATGGGACTTAACTTCTGAGGTCATCAGTCCCCTAGAACTTAGAACTACTTAAACCTAACTAACCTAAGGACATCACACACATCCATGCCCGAGGCAGGATTCGAACCTGCGACCGTAGCGGTCGTGCGGTTCCAGACTGTAGCGCCTAGGAAAGACACAATCAGTTCTCAATTGTATATTGAGGTTGACATACAGAGCTTCAGTTTTACAGCATTAAACCATAAACTCAATTGATTGTTGCTAACATCCATAATGTAGTGGTTATGCAGAATCACTCGTAATAATTATATTAAATGAAAAATTGAATTTACATTTTAAATTACACAGAGATTTGAAGCACTGCGTGGGCTGTGTTTCATCTGATACTGAGGCATTCTATGCTATGAATTTCAGCGATTCTCTGAACAGTCTGTCGGACTGCGTATAAAACAACGCGGTGTTGGAAACACCACGGCGGTGTTTCCAACACCGCGTTGTTTTATACGCAGTCCGACAGACTGTTCAGAGAATCGCTGAAATTCAGTTCTACTCCTATTTACATACCTAAATGTGATAGCACGCGATCTAGCAGATTTCGATCACAGAACAGCCATTTCTGAAAACTGATGTTAGAGTGACGGTAATTCTATTGGCAGCAGAAGTAAAATCATTTAACGCTTTATACCTGACACAGCTCCCGGGTGAGCAGAGCGAATATGTTGGACGGCCAAATGTTGGTCAGTTTTTGTGGAATAAGACCAATACATAAAAGGAGCACATAGCGATAAAGACAGGTAACACGTTTATTGTCTTTCGTTTTCTCTGTAGTTTAGTGTGTAATAGGACAAAGTAAGGTTTGACCTTAACGTTCATTCAGCTTCGAGCGCGTTGTAGTTGGAGTAGAGTTTAGGGTTGGACGCTGATATGAAGAGAGATCCAATATAATTTTCTTGAAGGAAACATCTCGAAACTCCCTCAGAGTAATCTAGGAAAAAATGCGTAAAACGTAAATTAAGATAGCGGAATGGGAATTTGAAACTTGTAACCTCCCAACAGTAAAAATATGTATATTACATTCTCATTTAGCGTAACCTACCAACAGATTAATTCGATAACCTACCAATAATAAAATGTGACTAACCTCCTAATTAAAAAACTTATTCATACAGAAACTTTCAATAATTGACTGATTGTGAAACTAAACTGGTAAATTTGGACGCCAGCAGTGCTGCGTCATGGCCATGAAAGATCATACTGAATAAATTGAAAATTCTTAGCTCAATGATAACGCGTATACACCTGCTCCTATAAGAAATTTTACTGTGACAGCCCTGCGCAATGCTGGCCAATAGATTTGTCATGTATAAAAAGAAACAATGGATTTTTCTTTACAATAATCGGGATGACCGTGGATTGGACAAATTAGTAAATTCTTTAAATTGAGATGAATGATTGTCAAAAGTTAATTTTTATAAGAAAAATTATTATTAATAGATTTTTTTAAGAACATTTACATTGGACTTGATATAACATCGAAATTACAATCTGCTCGAGTGCGCTAGCGATAAATTCCTTAGTCATGAACCTCTTACAAACTTATTATTGACTTATTATGACGATCAATGCTAATATTGTGCCATCACTCGATACTTCTCATCAGTCATCTGCAGTGGGTCAAAATTTTATAACCATAGTTGTAACCAGTAGAGGCTACTCTGAATATGCATTTCATACAGTAGTGGTATCGATTGTGATATTCCTTACTTTCATGCGTAAAAGGCTGACTGAATGCAGTCTGTACTTTCATGCGTAAAAGGCTGACTGAATGCAGTCTGTAATATCTTTCGCATATAACCTAAAGATTCTTTGTGTTGCTTTAAACATCGATTATAGTTCTGGTAACTTCTATATATAGTATTTATGGTATTGAAGAATTGACAAAATTAGAAAAAAATGAAAAGAACTGTAAGTTGGGATATATATATATATATATATATATATATATATATATATATATATATATATATATCCCAACTTACAGTTCTTTTCATTTTTTTCTAATTTTGTCAATTCTGTATATATATATATATATACAGAGAGAGATAGAGATCGTGTTGCATGAATCTGATAATAACACTTACCACAGCTGTCGACACAGTATCTATATCGTCTAGGTACAGCAATAGTTTGAAGTCAAAGATTATTTACTAATTAATACTAAATAGTCAGACGAGCCGCACTGCCTAAGGGGAAGTCAGTGACCATCTTGTAGTGAAAATATTTCGTTATACTCTACATCTTTGGCTGACACAAACTTGGTGTAGCCAGTTTGGATCTCATCAAAAAATCCTCTACAAACAGAGAAAATGGGCGATATTAAAATACTAGTTAACTAAATCTCAAATCAAACTAACTTGAATAAGTACTTAGTAACACATCAACAGAACAGGCCAGGAGATAGTTGTAGATTGTATGTGTTTCTGCGCTTTGACTGTTGGAACTAAAAGCTACGTGTTGGAACTAACACGTTGGTGACCGGCGGGCATTATAGGTCATTTAAGAAAAAATATAAATTACGAAACATATTTGCAGCTTAACTCAGGTATGAGTGGCAAAATCATAATTTAACTTCTTTTCTGTGTGTAATAAAGTTCATTTAGGAATATATGAAGGAAACATATCACAAAATGTAATTACGTAGAATTAGCATTGCATTTTGGGCATTTTTTGGGCGGGTATCATGTTTATAAATTGAAAACATTGTTTTGGATAAAAGTTTTTTTTTGTTTAAGTCGTCAATGTCCTCACAGAGCTCATGTGCCCAGTCTTCACAGTTGTTGCACTGACTCCAGATTCCCTCATATCTTTCTCCACACACAACACAATTTACAACGTATTGAGACCTGCTTGGTGTGGGACTGTCACTATGAAAATTTTTTATTTGTTTATTTTTCTTCTTCTTATAGATCATCGTTTGTTCTTGTTTTGAAAATTTCATTTGTCTCTTTTTCTGTTGTACTTTTTCCCTTTGTTCGTCTGAATCTTTCTTGTGTGTCAGCATATTTTTTATTGGAATTGATGCCAATATTTCGCTTCTCTTTGCATTTCTTTTCCGAAATGTGAACCTCTTTTCGCTACAGGAGGGAAAAGGCAATACCTCTTTTAAAACACTTGCAAAATGAGAATGTTCACATGAGTGTAGTGCATTGCAGGAAGTGGTGATCCCTCCAGAAGTGATAGCAGATTCTGCCTGGGAAGCAAGTTGAGATGGGTCTATCAGAGGTGCTGGTGAGATTGATATGGGTGTCCTAGACGCAGCTACAACAGCCAGATTAGACGTCATCTCTGGGAGAGGTTTCTGTACATTGTTGGTAAGAAATCTGCCCATAAAGTCCATACCAGTAAATATGTCTGGATTTGTCTGGTAAATGTCAGTGCACCTAAATCCATTTCCAGCAATATCTAGTCGAAACACTTGCTTGTAGCCATCAGTTACAAATTTTGCAACATCAAAGTCATTAATTCTTGACCCTGGATTAGCCCTCATCTACAAATTGCAAGCAGTGTTGTAGCATTTCTTGAAAGGTTCCATAAACGCCCTATCCAGAGGCAGCTACTCATAGAAGTATGTGGGGGAAAGCTTAACATATGGACATGGTTTTCCGGAGAAAATATGGTGGCATCAAAGTCCTTCTGGCTGGCATGCCCATCTACTATCAGCAATACAGGATCTCCTGATGAGGGCTTTGTGAAGGAAACAAAGTGTCAAAGCCACGTAAGAAAAGCCTCAGCTGTCATCCAACCGCTAGAAGTTGTAAAAACAATGCTTTCGGCTAGAGCACCAGTCATGAGGCAGTCATCCATTCGTTTCCTTGGGGAAATAAAAAGCGAAGGAATAAATTGCCTGGTTACACTCATGCAGAATAGAAGTGTAACATTACGTCCCCTCTCTCTCCAGAAGTAATTTTCCCCAATTGACATTTGCCTTTCACTGTAATGATATTTTCATTTACATGCACACTCGATACGCCAGTCCCGTCCGCATTAGAAATTCGGGATGGACGGAAGGAATGCTTTTTTAAGAGAATTTCAAAGTGGATGAAGAACCTTTCGATCTGTGGCTTATTAAACCCTACACGCCGTATCAGACTAGTTGATTGTGGTTTTCTGTGTGTCAAATTTGCGTGCTTCTTCATAAACCTGTCATAAAGAGTTTTTCCAGCCATTTTTATTCTCTGTGAATCTGTGGCTCAAATTTCATTTCTCTGCCAGATCATGGGCCAATTTCAAAAACTCTGATTTGGACAGGGACATTAGTCTCGAATTTAAGTCCATTAAATGAGCTACTAACAATTGTTCACAACTTTCATCAAAGGTTGCCTTAAAAGGCCCCATTTGTGGTTTCATATCAGTTGGCTCATTATTTGCTACAGCCTGTAACGTTCTTTGCAGAATGCTTCTAGGTACATGGTATAAGTCAGACGCGGCTCTTTTGGAAACTTTATTTTCCAGTACACTTGCAACAGCATTATTCATATCATTCTCTGGCCATTCTCCCCGACCTTCACATGTTCGTTTCTTCTTAAATGTTGGCATAGTATCCTAAAATAAAGAGAATGAGTTCCGAGGCCCATACCACCCGAATGTCACATGGCCCATACTACCCCGCTCACACAGATATGGAAACATTGTTAGAGCAAACGAAATGCAATTGTCAGTGTATTATATTAATAGAGTAAACTAAATGACATCTCTAGTTTCATAAGTATATTCTAATCTTTAATCATTCAGGGTGATGTTACAATGTATGGAGGCAACTATTTATAGGAGCATAAACAAACAATAATCGCTCACAGACGACACGACACTGGGAATCAAACAAACTCTCTACACATGGCGCTGGCGGCAAAGATTACACTGTGTACCGTGCTGCTAACTAATAGTGAATAGCTGAAATACCAACTGGCCAATACTATCCGCTGGCCCATGCTACCGATAGTTCCCGTATATCGAAAATATAATGGTAGAGCGTTCGCAACATAAAACTGATTAGCGGGCCACGTGCTGTGAAATAAAATAAAAGAATACTAACTTAACTAACGTAGTTATGTTGCACAGCGATTGCATCTCGAAAATTCAACTTAGCTACATTTTAAAAGTCCACATACATACAAAGCTAATTACATTGATAATTTTGAATTCTGGGGTGAAGTATCACACACTCTTTCATCATCTTGCAAATTCATTTCTACAGACAACTGCAAAATGACGCTCTCTAAGGGACACGTGTAAAGATGTTTTTTGTTTATTTTTGAGCTATCTATAAGCCAAGAAAAATCTTATCAGTAATCACGTAAATACTGATGTAGCTCATTTATGTTTACGACATGAGACAAAATTTTACGAGTACCTGGTGCTGCTCTTACATATGAGATATTTTCTCCGTGAATTATACGTTGGCGACTGGACGGTCATCTTGATGTGTAAATAGTTTTGAGATTTGTTGTTTCTGTTGGCGTAATTATTGAATTTTGATCCAAACGTATTAACTGCTTATAAACAGTGATCCTGTGTACTTACGACACCGGACTACGCCGTCAAGCGTAGATATACTGTTAAGTATTACAAAGATTAACATCCATACGTTTGTGGAATTTATCAGACGTATTTTGACGCGTGTCTCGAAATACATGAGTGATTCTGACAAGAACGCCACGTAGTGTTTCCAGCACCATACAAACATCTCCATGGGTGCACGTGAGTTTCTATGATAAAATCGTGTGAATGCCAGGCACGTGGCTTGCTCCGGATTTCCAGTTCCCCGATGCGGGTCGTAGTACACACTTGGCGGCAGCTGTGCGCGTCCCGAATATTCTGGTCGACGGCAGCAGCATGCGGGGACGCCACATCCCCAATTTCATTCGCACTGAAGTGACGATCGTCAGCCACAGATTGAACCATACTGTCTCACTGCCAGTGAGATAGAACTCAGCCATGCTATAAGCTACCGCTTGTGTTTTGCTCTTTTCTGCTAATGGTTAAGCCTGCGAGCCGAACGTATAAGTGAAAAATTTTGCACAACGGATTTTATAACGCTAATTTGTCGCCCTGACATTTATACGCTCTCCAGAAGGGTAGGCTTATCCTTTCCTCTATATGTGACGTTAACGAGTCGTATGCAAATCTGGTTGGTTTCTAACCATATCCTCAGTATATGCTAGAATGTTCAGATGTGCTGACCTACAAACACTGCCTCCATCAGGTGGTTGCAAACATGAAAAACACAAATAAGTAGATAATAAAATGACGACGCAAAGTACTAGCTATGAACTGATACACTCAGTAGTGTTAAATTCTTTACTCTTCTGCAATTCACCCTATTCATGATTACAAGTGCGAGCAACATTATAGTTCTGCCTATTCACATTTGGTAATCGCTCTGTCTGGCACTGTCCTGTGATATATTCGTGGTCGAAAATTCAAGCACGGAATACTGACATCAGCTATGGCTATAGCAATTATATTTACAACTACCCTCGCGACTAGCAGCGTGAAGCCGCAGCATAGAACGAAAAAGACACGTGATCAGCAATTTACTTTACTTCCCCAACCACCGTTGCGAATGCACGACCATTACAGTGATCTAACGCTTATGCTGCAAAGGCTCTCGGCTCAGCGAGATAACATAAATTCTACCTCACCAAAAGCTTCCGTAGGCACCTCCACGGCTGCCGTGGACACCAAACGATCCTCAGGCTCTCGCTACAAGTACTCTGTCCCAGTAACGAGGTCGCACACCTTGCCAGGACCAACCTCTCTCCTCGACGCCCAATGAACAAGTGTTTCCTAGTCGCTACGCTTTTTCGTAGCTCCTGTTCTATTTTTATTCCCCTCTTTAATGTGCGTGGCCAATCATGTTGCTGGAAGGCGTTCGTTTCCGAGCGCCGACCAATCTCAGTTTTGCAACCTACCGAAGCTTCTAGAAGCTTCCAGACTGTTCCAGAAGCTTCCGCTCCGGCCGTTGGGAAAACCACCTACGCGCCGCCACGCGTTTTTTGAGCGAGCCCCTGTGTCTTCTCCTTGTCATCGGCCACGTGGCTCCCGCTAAGCCGCGGTCCACCCGCCTGGGGTTTCCAGTAGCTTAAGGGCGCTCTTGTCTTCAGCTCTCAGGCCTGCCTGCCTCGCTCGTGTCTTTCCCGTTCTCCTACCAGCCTCCCGTCTCCGTCCGCTTCACTATCGCCCAACGTGCAGATATTCAGCTACAAATTAAGACCCCTAGCCGATGTCAGTATCGTTAATGGTTTCCTGTCTCGATGTTTATACTATTAAAGAGTCTTCTATCTGGAGTGGTAGTTGTAATGTGGCTCAAAATGATGTCACCTTACAATATCTAAACAGTCCTTAGTTCAAGAACACCAAAGGTTGCTGTTTGTTGTCGTGCAACATCTCGCAATTAGAACTGTGTGCCTGATATGACGTCACAACTGTTATTTTAGTCATAGTCCCAGAAAATTTCGACACTCCAGTTCCGTACATACTATTCTTTTGGCACTTAAGAGGAGCTAGAACGGAAATTTTTTTCACATTTTCTGGTTTATATCTCATTATAAAATTGGCAATTTTCCGAATAAAATGATGTATGTATCACTTGTTAACTCACATGGGAAGTATTTTATTTTATTTTTTTAAATACAATCTACATCGTTTGTAAGTGTTAAAATTTTTACGGGCATTACTTCAAGATCTAACAAAATCGGTATTTTTTATATAGAAAGCAGTGGATTGTTGTGTTATAAAGTTTAAAATACATGTTTGTATTGGTAGCATTGACAAGAACTGTATCATATCGTTTCAAAGTATAAATACGCGTTGTATGTCGAAGTGCCAACGTATTTCCGAGGAAAAGTGACGAAAAGCTTGGTGGAGCACTCAAAAAGTAAAGTATGACGCCAAAACGAAGTGTTTTTAAGAAACGTGGCTTTCATAGTAATAGATTTTAGAATAAAGGGAAACATTGTGTTCGAAATGTGGGGTGTGAAGTTACAGACAATGAAATACACGGAGACTCGTCAGTATCTAGAGAAACACCCTTTAGAGCTTCGAAGACTAAAATGAAACTTTGTGATACACAGTTTTCTCCGAACGAAAGTGATGTAAATGGTAGGTTACGTTATATTCTGATAGATCTTCAAGTCCTAACAAGGCTGTTAGGTGAATGTGTGTGTTATAAAATATATGGAGGGGCAGTTAGTTCACTTGAAAACAGTGAGGTATCAAATGGACTAGCCAGGAAACTTATCATTGATTGTGCCAGTTGTAAATATACTCATTCATTTGGGAATTCTGATAAGTGTAAAGATAATCATTTTGAAGTAAATGTTAGGTGGTTTTATGAATTGAGAGCTATTGGCAAAGGACACACTGCAGCAGGAACGATGTGTGCTGCGATAAATATCCCACTGCCACCTTGTAAAATCAACAAGTATACAGGATTTATTGGAGCTGCTGTGGACTCTGTGGTATGTGAGTCAATGAAGGGTACTGCAAACGAAGCTGTTGAAATAAATGATGGTATGAGTGACACAGCAGTAGCTTTTGATGGCACTTGGCAGAAGCGCAGCTACAATTCTAAGAATTCTGTTGCTACGGTTACCGGTGTGGATACTAGAAAGGTAATAGATTTCCAGATATTAATCTAATATTATTATAAGTGTAAATCAGGGAATGTAGAAAGTCACATCTGTGTCAGAAATTATGAAGAAACAAGTGATGGTATGGAGTCCTCTGCAGCTACTGAAATTTTTAGTCAATCTGTGAACGAAAGGGGAGTGTGTTTCACTAAGTTCTTAGGTGATGTAGACTCAAAAGCATATAACAATGTAGTAGCCGCTCAGCCTGGTGAGAAGATTATCACAAAAATAGAATGTGTTGGTCATGTCCAGAAGAGTATGGGCATCAGCCTGAGGAACTTGAAATAAAGTTTGAGAGACAAGAAACTTTCTGATGGTAATACCATAAGAGGCAGGCTTGATAGACCAAATAATTGATGAACTGCAGCAGTATTATGGGATGGCCATTAGAAATAATACTGAGGATTTGTTGAAAATGAGGCAGACAGTATGGGCTACCTTCTTCCACAGACTGTCAACTGATGAAAAACCTCTACACCACCTTTGCCCTCCTGGACCTGATTCATGGTGCAATTACCGCAATGCCCAGTATACAAACAGTTCATACAGCCATAGACACTCCATCCCAGCAGAAGTCATGGATATCAAAAGACCTATTTACAGAGACCTGGAAAATCTTGAATTACTGGAGAAGTGTCTGCATGGTCAAAATCCCAATTAGTCGTTCTATAATCTTATATGGACTCGCTTTCCAAAAAATGTTTTTGTTGGAATGAAGCCGCTGAAGTGTGTGGGAGGGCGGATGGTCAGTGATGCTGTTACTGCTTTTAATTATGGCAAATTTGGTAGGTGAAAGTGCTACAGCATATGGGAATTAATCCTGGAGCTCACAGCATCAGAGAACTTGAGCAGATGGACAAGGTTCGCATTGCTAAAGCAGAATATGCAGCACAGTTAGCCACTAAGGAGTCCCGACATAAGAAAGGAAGAAAGATCAAGAGTATGATATACAGTATGGTGCACGGTGGTTCTGAGTGACTAAAAATAAAAAAAAATTATCCGTATATTAAGTGAGTTACAGTCTTTGGAAACATTAGAAGCCGTTCTTGAAAATTTACATTTTCTGTTGCACTTTTTCCCTGAAGCTCAGAAACCACTTCGAGTAGATTATTCAGATTGTCAGGGAGTAATAACATACGTATTGTGAGCCTACTGAACTGAAAGAAGAACACAATGTTATGTATAATTAAAATTATTTAGGATAAAAAAATTAACAAAATTTTAGTCGTGTAATTAAAAAGTCGTATTTCCGAAAGTAGTGGCTGAACTGCAGTTCTTTTAGTTCAGTAGACTCAGAACATAAATTTTAATGCCCTGTAAAGGTTTCATGTTAATGGATACAGTGGTTCCTGAAAAACAGGAAAGCCAAGCCACTAAAGTTAATATTGTCGGGATAGGGCGTTGCAAATCCCCTTAATTTTTCAGCCTGTAATGGTAATATCTGTATTGATGTTCATTTCGAGAAACAGGACAATAATGGAACTTACGTTATGTCCGTATACAAAATGTATTCGTTATTCAAAAGCTTCCATCATCCTTCATCTGAACACTGGAACATTGCGACTCGGAAGAGTGGTCTGGCAAGGGCATGTTATACCTGCCGAAACTGCTTTTAGCAGTCCTAAAGGAAGTTGTCGGACTCTTACATTGAGGAACTGGTAGAGGCAGTGCTTGTCAAAGGAACATAAGTCAACAACCCACGTTTACTGATGCCGCTTACTGTTTACAGTTGATTTTGTGACAGCTAATGGGATAATTAAGAAGAAAGATATTAAAGCACCTACAAAATTCAATTACAAGAAGAATAAAATAATGTATAGTTGACACATAAAGCAGACGATACTAAAAATGAAGTAACAAAACATTTTGTGAGCGTTGGTATTACGTTGGAGTACTGAAAGGTAATATCTCCGCATTTTTTAAGTGTAAACTCTTAAAATATTTCAAATAAAAGAAACCATATTTACTATCTTTAGAATACATTTAAGCTGCATGACGTAAATGAATGTTACATAATGAACACTTCAGAACCATCCCGTTACCAGATTTACTAACTTTTTATCTGGGCCCCACCGACCAAAGTGAGCACGAGACGCTACTCACGTGCATATAATGAAAATGAATATATCTTACAGTGAAATGATACATGCACAGTTTAATATTCGTGTAATAGTAACAACGCAGTAAGGAACCTGTACTCTAATTTTTTTCCATTTTCATGTTATATTATGATGTACTACAATTGATCTTTCATTGCTGTCTTTATTCTGAGTGAATCGGAAGCTGAAAGCCCTTCTGTACTTATGAATGTAAACTGCTTGTTTTAATGCAAATAAGAATGATTGAAAAGAGTTATTTAACTTTCTTTTATCCTGAAGTATTAAAGTTAAATGTGGCATCTGTTTTTGTACTAGTGGAAATTAGGAGGGAGGATTAGCACAATAAAGTTAACTGATTTTCATTTTTATTAGCAGTTTGTTATATCTAGCATTTATCAGAACGTGGACATAGTTTTCATACATTGAATTTCGATGCTTTTATGAGGTCTTTTGGTCTAGGCTAAGTTTCGGTAAATAGATTTTTCAAACACAACCTCACAAGTTGAAGCTAATCGATGCTTGGACTTGCACATATAATCAGTTTATCTTAAGAAAAGGAATAAAAATTAAAATATTTTTCTACATGCAGTCTTTGCTAACAATTCAGTGCTTAATTCGGAGATGCTATGTGCCTCAGATAATGATTTCTCATTAACAAGGGTTTATAACTGATCCTCACAAAATATTACTGCCACCGTCCGCCCCCGGTGGCTGAGTGGTCAGCGCGACCGACTGTCAATCCTAAGGGACGCTCCGCTGAGGGACTGGGTGTTGTGTTGTCCTAATCATCATCATTTCATCCCCATCGACGCGCAGGTCGCCAAAGTGGCGTCGAATCGAAAGACTTGCACCAGGCGAACGGTCTACCCGACGGGAGGCCATCGTCACACGACATAATTATTATTATTATTACTGCTGTAACCTCCCCACAAAATACAAATTCACATTTTAATGTAACCTCAAAACAGAAAAATTCCTAAACTTCTCAACAGTAAAAATTATAATTACGTCGTTCACATTCAGTGTAACGTCCCAACAAAAAAATAAATTCAATAACCTGGTAATAATACAATGTAACTAACCTCTCAATTAAATTGTCGCTCACTTATAACTTTTCAATAATTGACTGTGAATTTAACCTGGTAAATTTAGGACGTCAGCAGTGCTGCGTCATGGCCCTGAAAGATCATTCTGAATAAAAAAAACGAAAAATTCTTACCTCAATGAAGTCGCCGGATAACGCATATACATCTGCTCTTACAGTAAATTTTTCTGGCACAGCCCTGTGCAATGATGGCCGATAGATTTGTCATTTATGAAAGGAAACAACTGATTTTTCTTTTGCAATAATCGGGATGATCATGGCTTGGAGAAATTAGTAAATTCTTTAAATTGAAATGAATGGTTGTTAGAAGTTATTTTTTATGAGAAAGATAAGTACATTTTTAAAACATTTACATGAGACTTGAGATAACAACACTACATATGCGCGAGGCTGCTTTTTACCTTATACAACAATGCTCAGGCTCCGGCATCGCTGCACCACGACCGGCCCAGCCAACACGATACACCAGACCAGACCAGACTGCTCCCTAGCAACCACTTACTGCTACAGCTACACAGTTCCTACTGCAGTCAACACTGCTCTCTGGTCCGAGATTCTCTTATACCTTACATATCGCAGGCAGCGCGTGAGCAATACATCGAAATTACATCTGCTCTGACCTCTTACATAACCCTCCACTGGGGGGGGGGGGGGGGGGGGGCAAAATTTGGCAGCAATTACTTGCCATGAGCAACAAAGTTATCTAAAATCTATTTAGTTACTAAGTCTACAGTCACAGAGTATATACATTATTGATAAGTGCAGAACATATTAAGCAATGAAATAGAGTGCACACGCACTGAGTACAAAATATATCAAAAAATGACAAAAAGTATACGCAATGAGTACAAAAGATATTAACAAATGACAAAGTGCACACGCACTGTATAAGTCTCTAGCATTTTTACAGAACATATCATGAAGTGAAATAAAGTGCACACGCACTGAATACAAAATATATTAACAAATGACATAAAGTGCACACGCACTGTATAAGTCTTAAGTATTTTTAGGACAACTGATCTTATTAACAAATGAAATAAAGTGCACACACACTGTAAAAATCTTTAGCATTTTACAAGAACTGATTACCCTAAAAATGAAATAAAGTGCACACACACTGTAGAAGTCTTTAGCATATTTACAACATATCATGGAGTGAAAAAAAGTGCACACGCACTGTATAAGTCTTTAGTATTTTTAGGACAACTGATTTTATTAACAATTGAAAAGAAGTGCACATGCACTGTAAAAGTCTTTAGCATATATACAAAAACTAATCTTATTAACAAATGAAATGAAGTGCACTCGCACTGTGTATGTCTTTATCATTTTACAAGAATTTAAACGCACTGTATAAGTCTTTACCATTTTACAAGAACTGGGGAATGGATGGGAAGGATATCATCATGGTTGTAGCACAGTAGGTTGCATGTAGATGCACTGAAAGTCCGTATCTTTCAACAGAAGCACAACACCAAGTGAGACCATCTGAAGTTCTCTTCCCTGAAGTATTTATCAGTGTAGCCAAGACATTGAAATGTTGTATTAATATTCAATGTTATGGTTTTGGTAGTACATTAGGTACACCAAACAGTAGGACCATAATAACATCTCCATCGTTCAAAGTGGTGGACAGCATGATGTGTCAACACCACATTCTTGTAGAATTCATACTCTTTCACCAACGTAGAATTAGGGCAAAAACCAAATATAGTGCTCCATGATCATGAGGATGGACAGGACAAACGGATATTGCAGTAATTTCTGGTAATTAGGTC
The DNA here is from genome assembly GCF_023864345.2 of Schistocerca serialis cubense. Lineage (NCBI taxonomy): Eukaryota > Metazoa > Arthropoda > Insecta > Orthoptera > Acrididae > Schistocerca > Schistocerca serialis. The sequence goes on along the minus strand of NC_064641.1, from coordinate 815,744,370 downwards.
AGAAGGTGAAGGACATTAAGTCTTATGCTAGTCATCATTGAGAATTACCATAGTCTATCAACCGATCTGAACAATTAGTGGCATTCATTGGCTATTTACAGAGCATTTAAGTATTACGTATGTAGTACTACAGAACATTATTCATAAGTCATCTCAATATAGTAATTATTGGCACTCATTGGCCAGTTCCAAAGCATTGTTTTATGCATTATTCAGAAGTAATCATTCAAAATAAGTTAATTATTGGCATAGCATTTATACATAATTCATCTAATTATAGTAATCATTGGCATTCATTGGCCAGATACTAAAAATGTAGGAAGTATTGAATATTACAAAACACTATTCATAACTCATCTGATTGTGGTAATTATTTGCACTCATTGGCCAGTTAAAAGTATTCATATTATTTTACAAAACATTATTCAGTATTATTCAGAAGTCATCATTCAAGTGATATAGGACATATTTAAAATGTAACACACTGTAACTATTACTCAAGATCTGTAGTCCAATAATACATAGATATAATGGATTCAATACATCTGAGAAATTTGCATTATGTTTAGAACTAGAAATATATCTTAAACTGGTAGCATTATTTGGCTGTATACCGGTAATAGCTGGGACTGGTAATAAATTTTTTTGTGCTAGCAATGCATTGCGTTGGGATCGATAATTAATTGCTGGGGCATGAAAATATTTGCTTTTGACTTATTGCTGGAAATAAGGATTAATAACGTCATTCGCCATGAGTAAGCTGTAGCAAGGTTATGAAACAAGTAGAGTATATGTGATCACATTTATTAATGATACACACAAATGGGTAAAGAAAATGCAAGTACTAGAACAGGTTTAATGACTAACTGCTTATAGCACATTAATTTCATGAATAGCTTCTCCTGGAAAAAATACAAAATGGATTATTGAGCTGAAAGAAGAAATGCATATTATGCTGAAAAGTAGTGAACTTCGAATTAACAGGTAATGAAACGTGTACTCAATATGTATGTACTCTAGCTGTCCTTTCCAAAACATTCAGTCATTATACCATGCGACATAAGACATACTGTCAAAACGAACTGCAACAAATACTTAAATAACTACATAGAATCTCTTAACTAATAGTAAATATATAAACGTCATCATTATCATCATTCGCAAAGAAAAACTTCACTATTCATATTACCATAACTTCATCACTATCATCACTGGCAAAGAAAAAGCTCATTATTCATATTAGCATATTCTTCATATAATTATTCATCATCATTTATTATCATCTGCAAAAAAAAGGACACTTCATTATTCATTATTCGTATTACCATTTACTTCATACAACTACTCATACTATAGAGTTTCTTATTTCTAGCATATTTCATCACTAAAACTAACATGTGTAGTTCTGTCTGACAGCTTGCTCAATCACCTCGTATTCTGAAAGGAAAATAGTTAGTCAAGACTGCTATCATAGGATGTGTATAGTATATTCTGGTTAATGCTTGTTAATTCTGATCCATTTACTCTTCATGACAAGATATTGCATTTTCTTTCGTTCATTCCGAAGGTGAAATTCCCATTTCATTGTAAACCACTGTGGTTTGTTTAACTTATTTCTTTTACACGTTATTGCTTTCTGAAAATGATGAATAAGGATTAATATCTTGCATTTAAATCATATACTCTTTAAATAAAAACTTGTTTCTAGTGATATAACTAAGCATACAGCATAACATGACAGAAAACGTATTAGCTCAAAAACATAGACAGTTTTCGAGTGCAAAAAATGTACACACAGTATCATAATGTAGAGGCAAAAAGTGTAGAACAGCCAAGATATTGAGATATCATAAGAAAAAATGTCAAAGTCAACTGGTGTTCGTTATATCTTAAAGATTACATAGTGCATACAGACAAAAATTCTACTTTTGATAGGAAAACAGTCATACACACACAAAAAATGGAAAATGTGCACGGTCTGATATATAAAGACAAGAAAAGCGACCTGCTAACCTTACCTTGCCGGGCATTTGCCAAGAAAAATACGATCATAATCAAGACGTAGTCACATAAATATCTAGAAATGGCATTACAGTGTGATAAATTATAAAGTATGTTCATTCAATAAAGAGTTTAATATCGGAAACATGGTAATTGCCTTTGCTTTTTCTGGTTCTCAAAGTTTCGACGTGTACTACATTGGGGTGAGGAATGCTGCGAATTCGATATGGACCTGCGTATAGAAGCTCAAATTTACTGCATCTACTCTTTCCTCTGTTGGATAAATAATGTGTGCGTACTAATATCTTCTGTCCAATGTGAAAGTCACGGCGTGTACAAAACTGTTTTTGCTGTCTCCTCCGGCGCTCTGCAGCACGTTTGATGTTGTTCAGCGCAGTGTCAATTATTTCATCGTGGCGTAGTCGACGAGATGTAGGAAAAGACACTACTTCTTTAATTTTGTTAGGTGGTTCAACATTTTTCAATATAATAGTCGGAGATAGCATAGTAGATTCATTTGGTATGGAGTTAATTACATCCTGGAATGAGAGTATGTGTGTATCCCAATCAACATGTTTTTTATGGCAGTATATTCTACACAGTTTACCAATTTCTTTCATCAGTCGTTCACAAGGGTTAGAAGTGGCGTGATACTTGGATATATAGATCGGAGAAATGTTTCTAGCTCGTAACATACGTGTCCATATAGCAGATCGAAATTGCGGTCCATTGTCGGAAATTACTTTCAGTACATGCCCTACATGAAATAAAAAATGTTTTACAAATGCATTCCAAATAGATTTATCAGTAGCTTAGCGGAACGGAGTGAAGGTACCAAATTTCGAAGTGAGTTCAACAGCGACAAAGATGTAGCAAAAACCTCTATTAGATCTGGGAATCGGACCAAAAATGTCTACAGTGGCCATGTGTCTCAATTTAACGGATACAATGGGATGTAACTGAGGAATATGTGAAGTCGTGTCTGACTTAGCTTTCTGGCAGATTTTACATGACGCTAAAACTCGTTGTATACGTTTCTCCATGTTGGCAAAATAACAGTTCTGTCTCAGTATAAGAAAACATTTTCTGGCTCCGTAATGTGCGTAACTTAAATGAGTATACCAAATTAATTAGTTAACAAGCTCGTCATGAATACATAATAACCAATTGTTGATGTCAGGAAGAGAGTGGCGAAACAGAATGTTATTGCGTACAGTGTAATGGCTTCTGATGGTAACATTATTCCTATCTTGCCAAAGGCGTTTAATTTCTTTCCATACGTTGTCTTTGCTCTGCTCTTGTGCTATGTCTCGTAATGATGCCGAAATAAAATTTTCGAATGCGACTTGTTGAATATACATGACGCTAGAATTTGCTTGGCACAAGTTGGTTGCGATGTCTAGCTGATCGTTGCTTAGAGAACGGGATAGTGCGTCTGCTACAATATTTTGTGTACCGGGAATGTGAACAATTCTAAATTAAATTCCTGTAAATAAGGTTTCCATCTGCTTAAACTGTCGTGTGTAAATTTTGCGGAAAGTAAAAACTGTATAGCTCTATGATCTGTGTAAACGGTAGTATGTCTTTCATAAAGAAAATGCCTAAATCTGGTAAAAGCCCATACAACACAAATGTTTCAAGTCCTGTAACACAATAATTGCATTCAGCAGGTGACAGAACGCGAGTTGCAAAGGGGATGTTTTTAATTACTGTAGTACCGTCTTCTTCAACTTCCTGAAAAATGTGTACGCCTAAAGCGGTGTTAGAACAGTCGGTGGCAATGGAAAAATTTCTGGTAGGATCTGGGTGTGATGAAAGTGGTGCATTCAACAAAGCTTGTTTCAAATTAACAAATTCAGAATGTGCTTGGCTATCCCACGACCAAATAGTGTTTTTACCCGTCAACTGGCTTAATCTAGGGGTGTCTATAGCAGCGTAATGAATAAATTTACGGAGAAAGTTAACTAATCCCAGAAAGCTGCGTAATTGTTTCTTCGTCGTAGGAACAGTAATTTCACCTAAAGCTTGAAGTTTTTCCGGGTCAGGCGCAATGCCTTCTGCTGAAATTACATGTCCAAGAAGTTTTACCAAAGTGCGATTTGCTAAGATTAACTGTGAGTCCTTGTGCACGAAAAGTTTGCAACAGTTGTTCCAGAATCAGATTATCTTCAAACCAGTTAGCTTCTGCAATAAGAATGTCGTCTACATACGCTGTGATTCCTCCTTTCATGCAAAAGTGTGTATCGGATGTCGTCAAAACTAATAACATTTTCGTGAACAAGATTCTGTGTGTCAAAAGTAGTGCTTACGGTGCCGGAAGATTCATTCTGCACTGTATCTAGTCAAATTCTTTCTGACATGCTGTTATTTGCGGGAGGATGCTGTGACATCTCGACTATTTGTACTGTACTGTTATTTCGTTCTGACGTATTACGTTCGGGATGATATCTACTGTCTGGTTCATTCATGATAACCTGTTGTTGCGGATGATTCTGCTGCTGGTAATACCGACTGTTACGCTGAAAACTATGCTCATTACATTTACGTCTTTCATAATAATCATTGCTATACGGCGCGTTGCGATACGAGTTGAAATGATGTGTCTTCTGTACATAGTGGTTTCCTTGTTGCTGTACGTTACTATTTGGTGGAGCCGACGTTATATGTGTATGCGGCGAAACATTCAAGTTTGTTTGACCTTGCCGACTACATTGTTGGTTAGGTATGCTAACCAGCTGGTTTTGTTGCTGTTGTGGTGAAAACCCTCTATTGTTGCGATAATATGTTTGCGATTGCTGAAAATTTTGTACATACTGATGATTAAAATTTTGTCTTATTAAAATTATACTGGTATTTCTTGTCTTTTCTGGAGCGTATAACTGTCACTTTCAGGTAAAACTTGTATCAGGTTTTCTTTACTCATTCTTAATCCTAGATAGATCGATAGTTGAAGAGCTGTTTTGATAGATATAAAGGACAGTTAAAGAAAAGGCAGCAGTGCAGAAAACTAAAGATGAAACAGCACTACTACGGCTCGGGGCCCTGTGCACGCTACGGCACATATTCATCGAAGTGTAATGAATCCCCTGAGGTCAATTAAGCGCTGCAAATAAATTTTAGTTTCTGCATTAGAGGCAATTCAGGTGAAAATTCAAAAGTAAATTCTTGTATCCGGTCCAATTCTAGCTTCTGCGTTACAGGCCAAGCTGGTGGAAATGCAAAAGCAAATCGTTGTATCCAGTACAAAGGGTGAATCTGTGTTCTGTCATTATTAAATAACTTTAATTTTCTCACTGATAGAAAGTGCTTATAATCAAAATTATCGTCTCTGAATGTGTGAACAGGTTCAGGATTGTATGAGAATCTATTTGTTTGTGTCTGTTCGGATTCTAAGTCACGTAGTCTCTGTAAATTACCTAAGTTACACTGGCTGTGTGAGTGTGACAAATCTTCGGAATGTGGCGTATGCTGTGACGTGTTAGTGACTGAAACACTTTTCATTTCTGTCACTTTAAAACGTTCGTCAATTTGGCTGTTCTACTTTCGCGTCCAGTGTGCGTGAATGTCCTGCTGACATTAATTTAAACTCGTCGCGTAACTGTGTTGCGTTTTCAGAACATTGTTTAGCGACTGCACTAATTTCATCTCTAAGTGGTTTTGTTGTGGCTGCATGTGTACTAAGTAAATCTTCACTACTATTCCTAGCGCAAGCCTCAATTTCCTCACGTAATTGTTCTTTAGTATCATGACGTTGCACGGTAACGGCTGTAATCTGTTCACTAAGTTGTTTGTTCTGTTCGTTAAGGTTGTCGTGTTTTTCATTCGACTGTTTGAAACTTTCATTAAGTTGTTTGCACGATTCATTAAGTTTGTCGTATTTTTCATTAAGTTGTTTGAAATGGTTGTCTAGTTTTTCATTAAATTGAAGTAATAATGCGATAACTTGATCCCAACCAAAATTAGCGACTCTATCCACTGTACTATGTGATGGTGTATCTGCATTTGTCACGTTTTGTGTAAGCATTTGGTCATTCTCTGATTCTCGAAAAGTTTTGCCAATCGGACGTGCACTGTTCGTCACTACATCGGAATAAAAAAAATCTGACGTATTCTGACTACATTGTTCATCTTCGTGAGAAAAATTTGTGTGTTCACAATTCAAATTTAGCAAACCGGGTGTGTCAAACTGGGCAGCGTTCATTTTATCGGAACGTGCCGCGTCATCAATTGTTTAATTTACTGTGGACACAATTGAATTTGTTTGCTCATCATTAGCATTAAAATCATTACTAGTGATCGGCACGCACTGATTATCTGTAACTAGAGGATTATCACTATTACACTGACTGTCGCTAGTATGATCGGTCAAATTATTCGAGTCAGCTATTTCACTCATTGCACATCGCGATGTACTGTTAACAGTTTTTCGCGGCAGTTTTCACAAATCAAAATTAAGCACAAAATGAAACAAAGACGAAGCAAAAATGGAACAAACACAATTACAACAAAGAGCAATAAATTGACGATGATCTGTGAAAGAAATAGTGACAAATTAGTAAATGCGTTGCGCCAGATGCAAACTACATTTAAGTAAATAAGGGCAGATATATAACTCACTACTTCTCAGAAATTCACAAAGAAACTACGATCCTGGCCGGTTGTCGCCAAGTGTAACCTCCCCACAAAATTCATTCACATTTAGTGCAACCTCAAAACAGAAAAATTCCTAAACTTCTCAACAGTAAAAAATATAATTATGTCGTTCACATTCAGTGTAACGTCTCAACAAAAATAAATTCAGTAACCTGGTGATAATACAATGTAACTAACCTCTCAATTAAATTGTCGCCCACTTGTAACTTTTCAATAATTGGCTGTGAATTTAACCTGGTAAATTTTGGACGTCAGCAGTGCTGCGTCATGGCCCTGAAAGATCATTCTGAATAAAGAAAAGAAGAATTCTTACCTCAATGAAGTCGCCGGATAACGCATATATATCTGCTCTTACAATAAATTTTTCTGGCACAGCCCTGTGCAATGGTTGCCGATAGATTTGTCATTTATGAAAGTAAACAACTGATTTTTCTTTTGCAATAATCGGGATGATCATGGCTTAGAGAAATTAGTAAATTCTTTAAATTGAAATGAATGGTTGTTAAAAGTTATTTTTTATGAGAAAGATTATTACTAGGACTTTTTTTTAAAACATTTACATGGGACTTGAGATAACAATACTACATATGCGCGAGGCTGCTTTTTGCCTTATACAATAATGCTCAGGCTCCGGCATCGCTGCACCACGACCGGCCCAGCCAACACGATACACCAGACCAGACCAGACTGCTCCCTAGCAACCACTTACTGCTACAGCTACACAGTTCCTACTGCAGTCAACACTGCTCTCTGGTCTGAGATTCTCTTATACCTTATATATCGCAGGCAGCGCGTGAGCAATACATCGAAATTACATCCGCTCGGACCTATTACAAGCGTTAATCTCGCTTTTGGTAATCATGTCTACGGAAAAGTAGTTGATAAAATGTTTTGTTTTGAAGACAAGCGTTAGTTCATTTAGTAATCCAGTCAAGATCTCAGCTGTCGCCCGTTCACATCTCCATAGCGGGAAGTTACGTAAATAGCTTTCCAGTGTTTTCTTAGCAGTTTATTTCTTAGGTTTATTGCTTGTTCTTCTGTTCAAGATGTTTAATCTTGCATTCTTAACTGTGAGTGTAACATCAGACAGTCTACAGCGCAGTTCTTGTTTCTTCTAACATCCAGATGCAAGCTCATTTACGCATCAGCGACGAATGGTGGAGCGACAGGAGGGTAGCAAGATGCATATTTGGGTTTCCGTATGCTTCTATGGTTTACTTCATCAGTTAGTATTCCGAGAATAGGTATGACGTGTGCATGAAGTGTGCGGGCGCAGGAGGAGCGGCGAACAGATAGATGCGCTTTTGGGTACCATCGGCCGCCTTCAGGCTGCTGCTTCGAGGTGTAAAAATGGCTGACAATATGGCTGACACTTCAGGTGTCTCTTGTTTGGTCCATGAACTCTGCTGCCGGGATAACTCATAGTGTGCCTTATAGGCGGATCTGCCCTCACAAGATGAGTGACAGGTGAAAACGTGTACGCGCCTCTCGAAGTGGGGCCAAAGTGGAGTCTTCCCATCAAGCCTCGACGATTCTCCCTGTGAATGAGCAGGTGACTGCACGTTCGGCATGGTCAGATGAGGTACAAGTGGACAGGGGCTTGCTAGTTGTTAGGAGCTCCTACCTCAGTCATGTTACAGAACCCATTAGAAAGAAAATGTTCAGGGCTGAACAGAAAGCGTATGTGCACATGGTATGTCTGCCATGGGGGGGCTTCATCCAAGATGTGGAGATGGTCTTGCATGAGGCTGTTCAGCCTGCAAGATGGAGTCGTATGCAAGTTGTGGCTCACGACGGGATCAATGACGCCTGTCACAGGCGTTTTGTGGTTCTGTGGCCATCCTCAGTTCACAAAGGTGGTGGTAAAGCCTGCTGGTGTCGTGCACGGTGTGCAAGCAGAGCTCGCAATTTGTAGAACTGTTCTCAGAGTTGATCGAGATTATTTTGTTTGGAGAAAAGGTTTTGTCGACTCTGTGATGGTACTGGCTATAGATATCTGGACCTGTGTTACTGCACGGGAAATTGTACAACTCGCCTTGAAAAGTCAGGAGTGCCCTACACAAAGGAAGTTACTTGGTTGCAGAGTGCTTGTGGAATCTACGTGGGGATTTTGGGGGTTAGGCTGTAGTTTGAGAGATCGCCTGTGGGTATGCAGGCAGCGAAATCAGACCGCGTTCACAGTAAAGGCACAACGCCTTTCAAAATTTTATCAGTAAATTTTCGAATTATTCGTAACAAAGTTCCCGAATGCAGTGCCCACCAGGAACATTCTTAGAACAGAGAATTGGCCAGGAAGGAAATAGAAAGCTCTGAGGTTCTTAGCGCGTCTTGGGACGTTTATCGGAAAGACAGATTAGTCGAATTTTACAGAGGGGGTGGGGGGGCGGGGGGGAGGAAGTGTTTATAGCAGTTGACGAAAATATTGCCTCTGTTGAGGTCGAAATTGAGCGTGACAGTGAAGTCATATGGTCGCATATAAGAGGTGTAGGTGATACTAAATTAATTGAGGAATGTCTTACCGGACAGCCGATTCCACTGTGACACAGTTCTAGAATCATTCAAAGAAAGTATACAGTCAGTGGTGTGTAAATACCCAGGTCGTGCACTATTAGTTGGAGGCGACTTCAAACTATCGAATATAGACAGACAGACAATCTTGCGAAATACTGTGAACATCTTATCCGAAATCTATCTTCATCAACTTTTTCGGCAGTCCACACGTAATTCGAATATATTATACCTCGTATCCCCATGAACCATGGACCTTGCCTTTGGTGGGGACGCTTGCGTGCCTCAGCGATACAGATAGCCGTACCATAGGTGCAACCACAACGGACGGGTAGAGGCCAGACAAACGTGTGGTTACTGAAGAGTGGCAGCAGCCTTTTCAGTAGTTGCAAGGGCAACAGTCTGGATGATTGACTGATCTGGCCTTGTAACACTAACCAAAACAGCCTTGCTGTGCACGTAGTGCGAAGGGCTGAGAGCAAGGGGAAACGACAGCCGTAATTTTTCCCGAGGGCATGCAGCTTTAATGTATGATTAAATGATGATTGCGTCCCTTTGGGTAAACTATTCCGGAGGCAAAATAGTTCCACATTCAGATCTCCGGGCGGGGACTAATGAAGAGGACGTCGTTATCAGGAGAAAGAAAATTGGCGTTCTACGGACCGGTGCGTGGAATGTCAGATCCCTTAATCGGGCAGGTAGGTTAGAAAATTTAAAAAGGGAAATGTATAGGTTAAAGTTAGATATAGTGGGAATTAGTGAAGTTCGGTGGCAGGAGGAACAAGACTTTTGGTCAGGTGAATACAGGGCTATAAATACAAAATCAAATAGGGGTAATGCAGGAGTAGGTTTAATAATGAATAAAAAAATAGGAGTGCTGGTAACCGACGACAAACAGTATAATGAACGCACTATTGTGGCCAAGATAGACACGAAGCCCACGTCCACTACAGTAATACAATTTTATATGCAACTAGCTCTGCAGATGACGAAGAAATTGATGAAATATATGACGAGATAAACGAAATTATTCAGATAGTGAAGGGAGACGAAAATTTAATAGTCATGGGTGACTGGAATTCGATAGTAGGAAAAGGGATAGAAGGGAAAATAGTAGGTGAATATGGCTTGGGGGTAAGAAATGAAAGAGGAAACCGCCTGGTAGAATTTTGCACAGTGCATAAGGTGGTATACATGGAGGAAGCCTGGAGATACTAGAAGGTATCAGATAGATTATATAATGGCAAGACAGAGATTTAGGAACCAGGTTTTAAATTGTAAGACCTTTCCAGGGGCAGAGTTGAATTCTGACAACAATCTATTGGTTATGAACTGTAGATTAAAACTGAAGAAACTGCGAAAAGGTGGGAATTTAAGGAGGTGGGACCTGGATAAATTGAATAAACCAGAGGTTATACAGAGTTTCAGGGCGAGCATAAGGGAACAATTGACAGGAATGGTGGCAGAAATACAGCAGAGAAAGAATGGGTAGCTTTGGGGGATGAAGTAGTGAAGGCAACAGAGGATAAAGGAGGTAAAAAAGACGAGGGCTAGTAGAAATCCTTGGGTTACAGAGTAAATATTGAATTTAGCTGATTAAAGGAGAAAATATAAAAACGCAGTAAATGAAGCAGGCAAACTGGAATACAAGCGTCTCAAAATGAGATCGTCAGGAAGTGAAAATTGGCTAAGCAGGGATGGCTAGAGGACAAATTTAAGTACATAGGGGTAAGATAGATACTGCCTACAGGAAAATTAAAGAGACTTTTTGGAGAAAGGAGAGCCACTTGTATGAATATCAAGAGCTCGGATGGAAACCCAGTTCTAATCAAAGAAGGAAAAGCAGAGAAGCAGAAAAGTGGAAGGAGAATATACAGGGTCTATACAAGGGTGATGTACTTGAGGAAAATTTATGGAAATGGAAGAGGATGTAGATGAAGATGAAATGGGAGATATGATAGAGCACTGAAAGACCTGAATCGAAACAAGGCACCGGGAGTAGATAATATTCCATTAGAACTACTGACAGCCTTGGGAGAGCCAGTTCTCACAAAACTCAACCATCTGACAAGCAAGTTGTATGAGACAGATAATTCCAATTACAAAGAAAGTAGGTGTTGACAGATGTGAAAATTACCGATCTATCAATTTAATATGTCACAGCTGCAAAATGTTAACGCGAATTCTTTATGTACGAATGGAAAAACTGGTAGAAGCCGACCTCGGCGAAGATCAGTTTGGATTACGCAGAAATGCTGAACACGTGAGGCAATACTGACCCAACAACTTATCTTAGAAAATAGATAAAGGAAAGGCAAACCTACGTTACTAGCATTTGTAGACAGAGAAAGCTTTTGACAATGTTGACTGGAATACTCTGTCAAAAAGGTGGCAGGGTAAAACACAGGGAGCGAAAGGCTATTTAAAATTGTACAGAAACCAGATGTCAGTTGTAAGGGTCGATTGACATGAAAGGGAAGCAGCGGTTGGGAAGGGAGTGTGACAGGGTTGTAGCCTGTCCCCGATGTTATTCGATCTGTATATTGAGCAAGCAGTAAAGGACACAAAAGAAAAATTCTGAAAAGGAATTAAAATACATGGAGAAGAAATAAAAACTTTGAGGTTCCCAATGACATTGTAATTCTGTCAGAGACAGCAAATTTAGTCCAATTAAGTCGGGTGATCCTGAGGGAATTAGATTATGAAGTGAGACACTTAAAATAGTAAAGGAGTTTTGCTATTTGGGGAGCAAAATAACTGATGATGGTCGAAGTAGAGAGGATATAAAATGTAGACTGGCAATTACAAAGAAAGCGTTTCTGAAGAAGAGAAATTTTATAACATCGAGTATAGACTTAAGTGTCAGGAAGTCGTTTCTGAATGTATTTGTATGGAGTGTAGCCATTCATGGAAGTGAAACATGGACGATAAATATTTTGGAGAAGAGAATAGAAGCTTTCGAAATGTGGTACTACAAAAGAATGCTGAGGATTAGATGAGTAGATCACATAACTAATGAGAAGGTATTGAATAGAATTGGGGAGAAGAGAAATCTGTGGCACAACGTGACAGGAAGAATGGATCGGTTGGTAGAAGATGCTCTGAGGCATCAAGGATCACCAATTTAGTAATGGAGGGCAGCGAGGAGAGTAAAAATCGTAGAGCGAGACCAAGAGGTGAATACACTAAGCAGATTCGGAAGGATGTAGGTTGCAGTAGATACTGGGAGATGAAGAAGCTTGCAGAGGATAGTAGCATTGAGAGCTGCGTCAAACCAGTCTCAGAACTGAAGGCCACTACAACAACAACAACAACAGACCTTGTAGCTGCAAATAGGCCGGCTATTGTCGATGGCGTCAGACTACAGACGGCGATTTGTGATCACGATTTCATCATACCGACTATGGTTACGAAAGTTAATAAATCAGTGAAGAAGGCTTGTAAGACAGTTTATTCTTAGGAAGAGCAGATAAGCTGCTGTTATCATTTCACTTTGACAGTGAACTGACATCATTTAGCTCCACTACGAGTAGTATAAAATGAAGGACGGAGAAGGTCTATCGTGTTTGAATAACGAAATTCCACAAATTCCAAGAAAACAAAGGCGGTTTCTGTAGTAACCAAAACCAATCGCGGAAACGCCCTGGGCTGCGGCATCGGAGCCGCCAGGCGGGGAAGCCGCCGGCGGTGGAGCACGCACCACTGGGTAAACACAAGGACGAGTCGGACGACAGACCCACGCCAACCGACTATGACCGACACAACAAGGAAGAGATAAAAAACGGAGGTTTGTAGAAACCGCAACACCAAACACCAACAGTAAATCCACTCGGAACCAGAGACAGGTAAATGTCAACAACGAGCAACGACCAGAATGCAGTACCGCCGAGATAGAGACGCAATCCAGAGCGAGTACCTGACTGACTGGGCTAGGATTTGTTTTTACTTTATTGTTATTTTAAAACCTGTACTACAGGCAGGCTGTCAGCAGCCATAGAATACACAATGAGAAAAAACAGTAAGAATACACATAAGTTACAGAACGGTGGGCAATAAAACAGTAGACACATAAAGACAAACACTGAGCCGTTCATACTCGACGATAATCCACACTGCAAACTGTTGATACGACGCACAAACACTGAAGATGGCGATTGCACAGGTGAACGATGGAGTGCGACGGTGAACACTGAACACTAAACACGACGGCACACACGAGACACTGATGGCGATGATCTCCAGCGCGCGAAAGTCCACGTAGCGTGTGCGAGTCCGGGGACCTGCCAAGAGAGGAGGAGGGGGAGTTGGAGAGGTAGAGAGGAGAGCAGAGATGCCATACGCAAAGGAGATAGGGGGAAGAGAGGAAGGGGGAGGAAGTGGGAGGGGAAGCCCGGGGGAAGAGGGATGGAGGAATGGGGATGGGGGGAAAAGGAGAGAGAAGGGAGGGACGGTGCCTAAAGGAAAGGACACAGGTAGTGGGGGGGGGGTCAGGATGGAGGGAAGGAGAACATCATCAGGGAGGGGGAGCTGGCGGAAGCCACCTTGGGAGAGGGTAAGGAGGGTGGAGAGATGGAGACTGGGTGGGACATGGGAATACAGGCGCAGCAGTGGGCGGGGGCGGGAGAGGATGGGCGAGACAAGTGGGTGAGGAGAATCGAGTTTGTGGGAGGTGTACAGGATCCGTATCCTTTCCAGGAAAACGAGGAGGTGGGGGAACGGAATGAGATCGTACAGGATCCGCGTGGGGGAGGGGAGACGGATGCGATAGGTGAGGCGGAGAGCATGGCGTTCAAGGATTTGAAGGGATTTATAAAAGGTAGGGGGGGGGGGGTGGAGATCCAGGCCGGATGGGCGTAACAAAGGATAGGGCGGATGAGGGATTTATAGGTGTGGAGCATGGTGGAGGGGTCCAGACCCCACGTACGGCCGGAAAGGAGCTTGAGGAGACGGAGTCGGGAGCGTGCCTTGGCTTGGATTGTCCAGCGATGGGGAGTCCAGGAGAGGCGATGGTCGAGGGTGACGAAAAGGTAGGAGTGAGCGCGATACGATGGCCATAGATTGTGAGATAGAAATCAAGGAGGCGGAAGGAAGGGGTGGTTTTGCCTACAATGATCGCCTGGGTTTTGGAGGGATTGACCTTGAGCAACCACTGGTTGCACCATGTGGTGAACCGGTCAAGATGGGATTGGAGAAGGTGTTGGGAGCGCTGCAGGGTGGGGGCAAGGGCAAGGAAGGCGGTGTCATCGGCATACTGGAAAAGTGGATGGGGGGTGAGGGCGGCAGCATGTCCGCCATGTACAAAAGGTACAGAAGGGGGGAGAGGACGGAGCGTTGGGGCACACCGGCAGAGGGGAAAAAGGTGTAGGAATCTGTGTTATGGATGGTGACATAGGAAGGACGGTGGGAGAGAAAGGAGCCGATCAGACGGATGTTGTTAATGGGAAGGGCGAAGGTTTGGAGCTTGAAGAGGAGACCGGAATGCCATACATGGTCATAAGCACGTTCGAGGTCCAGCGAGAGGAAGATTGTGGAGTGACAGGAATTAAGCTGGTCGGAAAGGAGATGAGTGAGATGAAGCAGAAGGTCGTCGGGAGAGAAGGACGGCCGAAAGCCACACTGGGTAACGGGAAAGAGGCGGTGCTGGCGGAGATGCTGCTGGATGCGGTGGGTGATCATAGATACCAGGACCTTGCTGAAGACCGACGTAAGGCTGATGGGATGGTAGGAGGAGACAGCAGACGGCGGTTTGCCAGGTTTAAGGAACATCAGGATACAGGAGGTTTTCCACAGGTCGGGGTAGTAATCGGTGGACAGGACTACATTGTAGAGCCTGGCCAGGGTGGAGAGGAAAGAGACAGGAGCTTCACGAAGGTGACGGTAGGTGGCATGATCGTGACCAGGAGCAGTGTTGCGTTTTGTGCGGAGTGTAGCAATGAGATCCTGTGTGGTGTTAGGGGCATTGAGTTCCGTGTGTGCCATGTTGTCCAAGTACTGGAAACCAGGAGTGAGGGGAGGGACAGAGGTGTCAGTTCGATCGCGGACATCTGGGAAGAGGGAGTAATCGAAATGGGGATCATCGGGGATGGAAAAGACATCAGAGAGGTAAGAGGCAAAGTGATTGGCCATACTAAGGGAGTCAGGGAAGGGGTGATCATCATGGAGAAGAGGATAGTAGGGGGAGGGTTTAGTTCCAGTAAAGCGACGGAAGGTTGACCAGAACTTGGACGAGTTGATAGGTAGGGTAGCATTTAAACGGGTGCATGTCTGTCGCCAGTCCCGGCGTTTCTCAGCTGCGAGCAAATTACGAATGTGTCGCTGGAGTTGCTAGTCCTAGTGTGTCCGGGTCATGCGTGTGGAGGAAGGCACGGTAGAGACGGCGGGATTCATGGAGGGGGAGGACGGCCTGTGGGGGTAATGTAGGAGGGTGGGGGTGGATGGCGACAGTAGGGACGTGGGCCTCCACGGCCTCAGACAAGGTCTGCTGGAGAAAGGAGGCGGCATGGGTTACATCATCAGGGTGGTGGTAGGTGAAGGGGTGCCTATCGACCTGGGTGGAGGCATTCCAGTTGGCACGGGAATAGTCATGGACGTACTTAGGGGGAGGGACATTACGAGGTTCGGGGCGGGGGCGACGACCATTGGAATAGGTGAGGAGGACAGGGAGATGGTCGCTACCAATAGGCTCCAGGACATCCATCGTTATGCGGCCAAGGAGGTTGGGGGAGGAAAGGATAACACCGGGAGTGGAATTGGATTCGGGACGGGTGTGCTTTCGGATGGGGATGTGGTCGCCTTGAAGGGAGGAGAGGAACCGATGCCGCCGCCGTAACTGGGCGGCGGAACGACTATAGATGTTGAGGTCAGCGCGATCACGTAGGAGGAGAAGGTATGGTCAATGTGGGAGAGGAAATCGAAGGGAACATGGGCGTTAGGGTGGACATAGATGGTGGCGCAGGTAACGATAAGGCTGGGGAAGAAGAGACTAAGGATCAGGTGTTTGGTGGGTTCGGGAAGGAGAGGTTAGAGCCGAACGGGGATCTGGCAGTGGTGACTAATGGCAACTCCACCACCCTCAATCGGGAGGGGATTATCGGAGCAATGAAGGAGGTAGGGCAAAGTGCGGACTGTGTGGTGGGATTGGAGGAAGGTTTCATTGAGGAGGAAGGCATCCACACGGTGGGTGGCAAGGGTGTGCAGAAAGATTCTTGTTGGCAGGAAGGGAGCGGACGTTGTTGAAAAGGATACGGTGCTGTCACGCCATGACAGGGAATTAGACAAGGGTGTCAAGATAGGAGAAGGTGAAATGGGCCTGGTTGTTGGAGTAGGTGGCATACATTTTTAAGTGGAAAATGGAACGGGCGGCGAGGGAGACCTGTTGGAGGGTGTGAGGGCGCTGGAAAGGGTGGACATTTTGTAGGACAATGGTGAGGAACCTGATGATGTCCCCAGCGGTTGTGGGGGGACAAAGGGAATTGCCAGGGGGGGTGGAGGCGTCCAGAGGATGGACAGGGACGGTGACTACAGGAGTGGTCGGAGGGTGTTGGGCTTTACACTTTTGGGAGTAGGTGGGATGGGGGAGATTGCAGGTGTTGCAGGAGGGAGGGGATTGAAGGTTAGGGCACTGCCGGAGGAAGTGTGCTTGCCTACAATGCGGGCAGGTGGGGGCCTCACGGCACTCGGCTGTTGGGTGTGCGGTATAGTGCAGGGATTGAGGAGGGGAACGGGAGGGGTCGACCTTATAGCGCTGGTTGAAGAGAAGGGCACCCTCCTTCAGGAGACGGTCAATGGAGGGGTCGTCCTCAGAGAAAACCTGCATAAGGCAGGTGGGGCCATCTGAGTTGAAAATGTGGCGGACCGCCCGCACCCCAAGTGTGGGATGCGCCTTGAGATCCGCCGACTGAGCCAAGTGATCACGGCGGTGAGGGTCGGCGGGCAACGTGGGGGTTGGGGTTGGCAGGTAGGAGATGGAGCAGGGGTGAGGGAGGTGTTGGGGCCGAAACAGGTGATGGGGAGGTGGGAGAGGATATCAGTATGGAGCGTTGGGCTGGGGGTGGAGATGAGAACGGAATACCGCCTGGGAGTGAGGAGAGAGAGATGGGGGCACCAGGGAAGTGTTGGCAGAGGAGGAGTGAGAGATTCCGGGCCTCGAGAAGGGAAGGATCGGAACGGGAGAGAAGGTATTTGTATAAAGAGGGGGGGCAGGAGGAGGAGGAGGAGGAGGAGGAGGAGGTGGAGGGAGCAGGGCCAGACGGGGAGACATCCATGGCATCCTGGGGGGGGGGGAGGAGGATGGGGCAGGGCTTTTTTGGGAGTGGAGGAGGTGGTGGTGCCACTAGGGCGTTTAACGGCGGCAGAAGGGTGGTTGGTGACATGAGGGACGGGAGCTGTAGTGAGGTGGTGGGAAGGGGCAGGTTCTGGCGTGGACGCTGCAGTCAGCGCCGGAGATGGTGATGGTGAAGGCGACGGCGACGGGCCACCACCCTAGCTGGAGCTGCAGTGACAGGCTGGGGGAGTGGGGGGAAGTGATCAGAGGGAGAGGAGCGGGAGGAAGAAGCTGGAGAGGGGGCGACAAAGAGCGAGGGCGAAGGGAGAGTGAGAAGAGGAGGGATGGAAAGAGGGGGGGTGAGACTGGGCACACCACGTAATGGTGGTGGTGGCGGCGGAGGGGGAAGTATAAACTATGGCTGTGGTGGTAGTGGTGGTGGGGGCTGACATGACGACAGGGGTAAACAAAAATGCACAGGACGAAAACGAAAGGAAAAAACTGAGGACAGATGAAGACGGAGACGGAGACAGATAAAGACAAAGACGGACGAAGACCAGAGTCCCACGCTGCTGGCGGTGGCGCTGACGCCGACGACGGCTGGCAGGAACGCTGCAGCTGCTGCTGCTGCCGCGAACAGGGCCGGGGCCGGGGCCGCCGCTGCTGCTGCTGCTGCTGCCGCTGCTGCCGCTGCTGCTGCTACCGCTGGAGGGCTGGACTGCTGCTGCTGCTGCTGGAGGGCAGGCTGGCTGGACCGCTGCTGCTGGAGGGCTGGCTGGCTGGTTGGCTGGCTGGCTGGCTGACTGGCTGGCTGCTGCCGGCTGGACCGCTGCTGCTGGCCGGGACCGCTGCTGCTGCTCGGCTGGGCCGCTGCTGCTCGATTGGCTGGCTGGCTGGCTGGCTGGATGGCTGGCTGGCACCTGAAAACCTAGCGCTTCGATTAGTGCTGGAACGGCACAATCGAAGGGCGGTATCCTTGCGGAGTACCGCCGGAGACGTGGGCTAGGCAGAGCGGGTCCCTAATATGAAACCGGAGGGAGCGGCTATTGGCCGCGGTCTGCACGTGGCGTAGCGGTGGCGCCCTCGTTGCGCGAGAGCCGCTGCGCGGAATAGCCGCCGCGGAGGCGGAGCCCTCCATGGGCTGACCACGTCCATTTGTTCTGCCACATGTTCGACTTCCGCGGCGGGATGTACTAGAGTTGCACTCCCGGCTCAGAAGATAACGAGCAAAAAGTGACTTGGGAAGGCTTTAGGGATTCGTGCGTCTGTAAAACGACCTATACGGGAAGCTTACGGTAACTACCATCGCCGTACAATAGGGAAAGACTTGGCAGAGACCCAAGGAAAATTCTAGTGCTTTGTAGAACCACCTAGCATGTCTAAGGATTCCATCCAGTCACTCCTTGACCAGTCTGGTGTGCTAGTAGAAGATAGCAAAATGAAAGCCTAAGTTTTACACTTCACGTTTAAGAACTCACTCCCGCAAGAGAATCGTTCAGACATACCGTTGTTTGATACGATCGTTTCACCATCGCTCTATACAGGGTGTTACAAAAAGGTATGGCCAAACTTTCAGGAAACATTCATCACACACAAAGAAAGAAAATATGTTGTGTGGACATGTGTCCGGAAACGCTTACTTTCCATGTTAGAGCTCATTTTATTACTTCTCTTCAAATCACATTAATCATGGAATGAAAACACACAGCAACAGAACGTACCAGGGTGACTTCAAACCCTTTGTTACAGGAAATGTTCAAAATGTCCTCCGTTAGCGAAGACACATGCATCCACCCTCCGTCGCATGGAATCCCTGATGCGCTGTTGTAGTCCTGGAGACTGGCGTATTGTATCACAGCCATCCACAATACGAGCACGAAGAGTCTCTACATTTGATAACGGTGTTGCCTAGACAAGAGCTTTCAAATGCCCCCATAAATGAAAGTCAAGAGGGTTGAGTTCAGGAGAGCGCGGAGGCCATGGAATTGGTCCACCTCTACCAATCCATCGGTCACCGAATCTGTTGTTGAGAAGCGTACGAACGCTTCGACTGAAATGTGCAGGAGCTCCATCGTGCGTGAACCACATGTTGTGTCGTACTTGTCAAGTCACATGTTGTAGCACCACAGGTAGAGTATCCCGTATGAAATCATGATAACGTGCTCCATTGAGCGTAGGTGAAGAACATGGGGCCCAATGAAGACATCACCAACAATGCCTGCCCAAACGTTCACAGAAAATCTGTGTTGATGACGTGGTTGCACAATTGCAACATTAACTTCCTTCAATTAGGCCAACTGGCGGTGAATCGAGGAAGTAAAATACATACTGACGAAACTAAAATGAGCTCTAACATGTCCACATAACATCTTTTCTTTATTTGTGTGTGAGGAATGTTTCCTGAATTTTGGCCGTACTTTGTTGTAACACCCTGTATAGTAGTAATCAGCCATGGCCTAGGCAGACAACTGATGGAGCTCAAATCAAATAAGTCACCAGGTCCGCATGGAATCCGAATTCGATGTCATAAAGTGTACGACACTGACCCATTACTTAGCTTGCACTTCTAATGAATCTCTCTCCCACGTCAAAGTCCCAAGTGACTGGAAAATAGTGCCAGTGACTCCTGTGTATAACAATGGTGGAATAATAGATCCACAAAATTACAGACTTAGACCATAGGTTTCACGCAAAATTATACAACATTTTCTAGGTTTGAATATACAAATTTTCCTAGAGACCAAAAATCTAATGTCTACGAATGAGCAAGGTTTAGAAAAGATGGCTGGTGCGAAAATCAGCTTGCCCTTTTCTTGCACAATGTACTGAAAAACTATGAATGAAGAGCAATAGGAATATTCCATATTTCTAATCGTAGATTTCCGAAATGCATTTTAACACGGTGTCCCACTGTAGACAGTTGACGAAGGTACGAGCATATAGAATAGGTTCCCAAATATGTGAGCAACTGGAAGACTTCTTAAGTAATGCAACACAATACTTTATGGCGTGTGTTCATCAGAGACAGGGTATAATCAGGAGTGCCGCAGGGAAATATAGTAAAACCGCTGTTATATCCTATATACATAAACGATCAGGCGGACAGAGTTGGCAGCAATGTGTCGTTGTCTGTTGATGAATCTGTGGTGTAAGGGAAGGTGTCAAAGTTGAGTGACTGTAGGAGGATAAAAAATAACTTAGGCAAAAGTTTTAGTTGGTGTGATGAATGATAGCTAGCTCTAAACGTAGAAAAATGAATGTCAGTGTTGATGGATAGGAAAAATACATCCGTAGTGTTCGGATACAGCATTATTACTGTTGACACAGTCACTTCTCTCACATGTATGTTAAACTTTGCAAAGTGATATGGAATGGAACTACCACGTGTGGAATGTGGTAGGGAAGGCGAATGGTCCACTACTGTTTATTGGGACAGGTTTAGGAATATGTCATTCATCTATAATGAGACCGCATGTAGGACGCTATTGCGACATATTCTTGAGTATTACTCGAGTGTTTGAGATCCGTACCAATTCTAATTGAAGGAAGACATCGGTGCAGTCAGAGGCGGTGTACTAGATTTTTTGCCGGGAGATTCGGACAACACGAAAGTATTAGGGACATAAAAAGTTTTGATGGTGTTGGACCACAGTCACGCAATATTTTCTTAAAAAACCGCCATTTGAGTGTGTATTACTATATTTATCTTCTGTGCTACAGTGTATCTTGATTCTGTTTTTATGCCATTATCATGTACAATGCTAAAAGTTGTCAGGCCATATTATTACTGAGGTGCTTGGGAACTCAAATGAGAATCCGTGGAGGGAAGGCGACGTTAATTCTAGGGAATACTATTGAGAAAATATAGAGACACAGCATCTGGAGATGACCGCAGAACGATTCTGCTGGCGCCAACATACATTTCACCTAAGTAGCACGATAGTAATGTACGAGAAATTAGGACTCATACGGAGGCATATAGATAGTCGTTTTTCGTGCGTTCTGTTTGCGACTGGAACAGGAAAGGAAATGACTATTAGTGGTACAGGGGGCTTTTCGCCACCTATCATACGGTGGCCTTCGAAGTAGGCACATAGACGTACATATAGATGGACCTAAGTCTAACTGGCGATTTTCTTGTGTCTTCCGTGTCCAGTTTGTTTAAATAGGCTTTACGTTATTTCTGGATGTTTCCCGACTGTTAATGCCTTAATCAGTCAATGTGTCTTTGTGATTCAATCCACGTGTGGGTATTAGCCTTTACGATTCCTTGTAGATTGAGACGTACTCTACATCGTTTCCTGTCCGATATATTTGCTTAATAATGTTTCTCTAACATCTTCGATAGTTCGTGAAATTAATTTTCGTAATTCCACTAACTTCCCTTTGTTAATGATTCCTCGTGGTATCAGACAGTACCTCTTGTTGGTTTATGGTATTAAGTAAACTCACACGATGCATTTTCTTCGGTATAAACTGTTTCATCGCTGTTTTCTAACAATAACGATGGTTTCTGTATGTAATTTTTCATAACTAAGTAAGCTGTCTTTCTGATTGACTGCACGTTGTTCTGTACCGTGTTTCATGTTGTACCTCCTAATTTTGATCAGCTTCCCAAGAGTGTTCTCCACTTTATTTAAAGAAATTAAGCTCTAATACAGTTTTATTTCCGTTATCTTGTGTGCATAATTTCTCAACTTTTACGCGGTTTTCCTTCCCAATCAATGGTACGAGGTAGACACGAGAATGTCGTGTGTTCTTCGGATACGACTCTACTGGGATCCTTTTGTTTTCAACTTTATTTTAATAGAGCCTCAAGGACATTCGCTATCGAACTGTCGCGATCTAGCTGGTGTATCTTTATGGGTTGAGCCACATGTGTAACGTGTGCAGGTTGCTAGCTAATCTGATACTTTTAGTGTACCGTTGTATCTGCTGCATGTTTGCATTAAGCATGTAGTAGATAAGAAATGTCATTTGCCCGTCAACATTTTAGACGGTGGGTCATGGAACGATTCATTCATAATCCATGTCCTTCCGTCCTACAAACGGTTTCTTTATTGTAGAAACTATGATGTTTTTCTTGTGTTCAATGAACAAAGGGCTTAATGATGTTTATGTGTTTGCGTGGGTTTGTCCGAATAAACATTGAGTTAATTTCACCTCCCCTCTTTCATTAAAAACTTGATGACAGTGACCCCTTTTCCTTAACAGTTCCCAATGAACATACTGAATGTGCAGAAGTGAACCCAGTATTCTTGTCAGAGGGCGCATTTAATCCAAGTAAATTTTCCTTTCTAATTTCATTCTTGTATAGTGGTCAAGAGGCAGAGTGAATATGTGCGTATCTCGCAGTAATATTTCTTACGTCTTGCAAACCAAAATACCTTTCACCAAAAACGCTTTTGCGACGAAAGAATAGAGGTATGTGACAGGACACAGATACAAGCTGGGAACTGAAAATGTAGTAGAGGAAAAGAATTTCAGCAATCTGGTGTACCGGTAGTACCTGTTATTGATAATCACGTGTGTAGATTATTATGATAACGATGTTATTTGTAGAGGAAGGAAATGATAACAACAAACAAACCCTGTAAGTGATATTGAGGACGACAGGAAGCTGAAATAAGATACTCGTGGGGTACTAACACAACATGAATTCTCGTTTACCACACATAAGAAATCGTAAATCTTTGGTTCAACAAGCAAAGTTTTGTAGAAATAACGTGAACTAAAATGAAAGTTATGAATTCTTCTATCATGTCTTGGATGAAAAATTTCATATTTAACGTTTAAAAACACACAGATTTTCTGTTCGTCTGTTCTTTGTTTTCTAGGTAAAATCTGTTAATTTTATGACAGCTATTCGAAACAGATGTAAACTTTCGCATTTTAGTTTTAGTGTTTGAAATACAGCTTTCACCTTGAAAGGTTTCTGCAATGCGAAACTGACCCAATAACCGCATATAACAAGATTTCTATGATGGATATTGATATTGGTATCTATATGCATGCCACGTAGCTCATTTATTTGGCATGCGAGTGTAGTGAGAGAGTTTGTATTTCCTGCGAAGCGTTTTTCAATTCTCGTACATATTCTGTCTATGAAGTTGGTAAAAGATGACGCGTTTACTGTCGCTCAGTGACCTAACAGACGGTTGAACTGAGTGAAGTCTGTGACCAAAGGAGGTGTGGTTTACCTTGGTTAGTGCAGATGCACGACTTAGTGCTGGAAGCCTAGTGCATCTGCAAAATTTAAACCTGCATATTCATGAAACTTCCTGAAACTTACCCCAAGGCTGTCAAATACAGTCCATTGGAAACAATCTGATTTGAACAATAATTCCTGATGTGACAGAACTGATGCACACACAACAAAGGTGGTATTCTAAGACGAGACTGAGAGGTTGAGTTGTGAACACCGACTACAAATATTGCACAGAAAAATATTGGAATGTATTAGAATTTATCTTCTTGACTCGGTCTACGAAGGGATAGTGTCCTAGACTTTTCTAACCTATTATGTGTGTTAAAGCTAACCAATCTGTCAGCTGGTGTGGTGGGGAAAGTGTTTTCTAGTGAGCTTATCATGAAACTGCGTGTCTCGTAGAAAATGTTACACAAAGCCTTACTTGTTACGGTGTAACAAATCTAAGAGATAGTAGCTAACCTACTATGTACGTAACTGCTGTTGCCCATGCGCATCACACAATATAAGTAAATGGGACACATTTCCACAATGGAGTTCTAGATATACATACAAGCAAGTGAGAGACATGTAATAAGAATCACAGACAGAGGCTGGTAGGTAAATCGGTGAATTTACGAGTGGAAAAGCAATGTAACGAACAAAGTAATTCTGCAGAATGGATTATCACTCATTGGCGATTACAATATAGTACATGCAACAGGTTAAAACTCTCAATATAGACATATGAAATAATTGCAAAATAATTTTACAAAGGTGAATGTTATGATTTTATGATTGGGTGAGAGAGATGATTCTAAATCACTTCTGTCCAAGGGTGCATGAACTAAAATTTGATACTTGTTCCCACATAATATAATGAAACTGAATAGACTACAGAAATATGTAAGTCCCATCAGTAATTCCAGTAAAATGTGTCAGAACAGCTATTTAGATTGTGCAATAATTTTGAAGCATATGTAAAATTGAACAACATAAATGAAACGTGAATGAGCAAAGGAAACTGGAATCTCAGCAATTCCTGTGATACAATTGGTTGAATGTGCCCATATCGAAACAGTGAAGACAAGTGTTTGTAGTATGCCCATTCGACGAAACTTGGGGGACAAGAGGAAAGCTTTGTTTGGCCACTCGAGGTTCTATAGAAAAAATTTGGTTGCCCCAGACCCTGATTGTTCATCATTGGTCAAAGCTTCGCAATCCACAAAGACATACTACACTTCGCTTTTCAAAGACAGGCCTCGTTAACATACGAATTCACCAGAGAGCAACGTTCTCTGAGGAACAAGTGAATCGTGCCTGGCGCACGAACGTGTATGCTATGAAACCAGACACAACAAGAGCAGCTGTATTCCAGCGTAACGGTAAACAAAGGACTGGACATGCCGCCGCTGCTTTTGCGGTTCATGGATGATTTTGTTAGAGGAAGAGAAATAAATATCTTTTCATTACTTGAGCCACTTCTGTAAACTGATTCATGACATTAATAACGAGAACCTTTTCTTTGATATTATTATTAGTGTTGTGTCTGTTCTGTCAACGTTGTCTACAAAATAGATACCATTTTTTGATACAGTTTAGGAGTAGTACTCTTCCCAAGCTCATGTAGGTCATAGCAAATCAGAATTCGTCAGATGTGCTTTTATATCCACTGTGTCAGATGTGTATTTATATTCAGTATCAGTCAGATGTGATGGTATGTGCCGTATGAATCATAGCAACTACGAGCCTACCACCTAAAAAAAAAAGAAAAAGTTATTAAACATAAATTTCATCGACTACTAGAACTTTTTTCACTGATTGTATCGCCACATATGTAAGAAATTTATTATTATTGTTATTATTATTACTGTGACCAAATTAGAGCGTTCAAGCTCTCTTTTCCATTGGACTAGGAGTTGATCAAGACAGAAGCTGTGAACGAGATTCTCAGTTTCTTTACACTCTTACGGCTGAGTAATTTACGTGTGAGGTGGTATTATTATTACTATAATCGCAAACACTGTTATTACTATAATCGCAAACACAAATAATAAATGTGAATAATGAAAATGTTACAATGCTCAGTAATAGTAATACCAGACATTAAGAACAACAATCGTATTAATTAGGTTAGCACTTCTGAACTTTTTTTAATGTCAGGAGACACAGAAGGAACGATGGCAAAAGGGTCAGATTTAAATTCTAGTGACTGCAAGTGCCGGGAAAGGCAGACTGTCTCACTAGAGATTTCTGTAGAATTATGGGAGGTAATTTCGAGACAAGGAGAGGGGGAGTTAACCAGAGCGAGCTGCAGAGATGTATGTGGAAGACAAAGCTATTGTCACAAAACGTGGACAATTAATGTTTGGCAGACTGACTGTGTCGAAATTATCGCATTGCGGCAATATTGCGTGATTGAGTACGAACTTCGAATGTGTACACCTCGTCGTCAGTAGTGTTGTGGCTCGGTAAGGCGAAATGGAAAGAAAGGAACACCGAGTTTTTCGATGAACTTTATGGATGTACTTCTCGAACTGGTCGGTACTATTGCTTCCTTTCTTGAAAATAAAGTAACTGGCGGCTGCAGCAAAAAAGAAGAATTATACAGTGTCTCGTTCCACTCCTTTTTCTCGTTTCTCCTGCGTTCAGTTCGAATGCCTATGTGATTTGAATGTAAAATTCGTTAAGTATATGCTGATCAAGGCATCTAATTTGATACGTCGCGTGGTTGGCGCCAGTACCCTTTCTTGTAGTGTCATCTTTGCATCGATTTCGCTTGGCCGTCCGCGAGTCAGTGGTTTATCGCGGGTTCGGCTATTTAAGTCTGCAGCGTCGAGGCTGCAGCCCTCATTATGTGATTTGTCGGTTGCGGTTACAGGACCGTCGCGAGGTTAGCCCTTACTTAGTGCGCATGCTCAATGCGCGTGGTATCACTGGAGTGTTGCGGCCGGAGACGGCGGAAAGATTTTGGGTTCCGGCACGAGGCGTAGTGTTTGGCTTTTCTCGTCATGCAGTGTGTGTTGAGAAGAAGAGCTCGTCGGAGCATCGCCTAGAATTAACCGTTCACCTGGGCATATGGTGTGTGTTTGATTAAACAGGTGTAATTGTGTGCTTATGTAACGAGTCTGATATCTCAAAGTTATATGACACGTGCCGTGATATCGGGGCTTGGGCTTTCCATCTTAGTTTCCACTTGAGGAAGGATCTGCAGCTATATGTAAGGAAACCCGGTTAGCTCCTCATTATTGAGTGATCGTATTTCTAAAATTGTTGTAACTTTGATCATTAAGGGGAGAGGGAAGGCAATTTTTATCCCTATTCTACCAATGCTATTTAACCGTTTGAATAGGTACACTTTTCAAAAGAACTATAAGTGACAGGACAATGAAATTTTTACTGCATATATATAACACATGTGCCTCAATTTAAAAGTAAAATGAAAATAATGTCTCGTATGGTTTTGAACCAAAAAAATTTGTTCTTTCACTAGTAAAATAAAACTTCATTTGTACATTAATTATTATGAATTAGTTTTTAATTTGTCTGGTGGTTCTCAGTTTAGTTGTAATAACTTATTAGCATCTGCAGTACAAATGGACCAAATTTCATGTTTCTAAACCCATTAGTTTATCAAATAATGGTACCTGAATGTAAAAAAAATGTACTTTTGAGAAAAATCCATTTAAACTAATAATTGCAATTCTAGTATAGTTGTTGATTAGAATTACTTACCACTAATATTTTCCTGCACCATACTGAACATCATCTGAATCTTACTGATCTTCCTTATTTCTCTTGGTACCTCTTCTTTTCTGTCTGGTTTCCTTTGTGGATTTTAAATTAGCAATATCTGCTTTGTGGATTCTCTCTTTATCTATTTGCACCAATAACTTTGCATCATTTTAACTAGATTTTATGCCCAATAATTCCAAAATATCCAGTTTTCAAATTACACTATCGTTGAAGCATAAAATAGCATCATAAACACCAAATTTGAGGGTTGTAAGCTGAACTAGTACAGTTTTCGGTAACCGGTTCCAAATGGCAGAATTCTGACATTCATTTAAATTTTTGGTTTTCCCATGAAGACATTGCTTCAACAAGGTATCTTTAAAAAGCTCCCTAAACAAGGGGTTTAATTTCATTCATTACCGATGCACGTAAACAATGTTTGTGGTCATATCTGGTGCTTCTCCTGTAAGTGTCAAGATCATTCGGGCAAAGACCGTACTCGAGGAAAACGTCATATCTCACAAAAAAACTGTCGCATTTAAATAACACAAAAACTGTTTCACCCAGGAAAGACCAGGCATTTCAAATAAAAATCTAAAAATAGATTTTTTAACCTCACTTGCCTTCCGTCTCCCCTTAAGTATCAAAATTTGCACCTTAAGGAGTAACGAAATACTATATTGTCTTGTAAAACATCAGGTTCCATGGAAGTGTAGTTCTGGTGGCCTTTTACCCGTTTAAGGTAATACTCAGCTGTTGCTATCACGTTTCAAGGTACAATCTTATTTACGACTGTATTGCAGTGTTTAAATGGATTCTTAAGTGTTGAGTTAAAAATAATTTTGGTGAGCATTCCTGTTTTAATGTTATGTTTTTATTCTTTTTTGTAACGTGCATGTGCAATTGCAGGTGTGCCGTTTTAGTTGCTTTATGTATCAGTTGTGTAGAGCGCAGTGTATTTTGTCCGTTACGGTGGGACGTGGCACCGGGACTTGACGACTTGGCCGTTGCCGGTGGAACTGTGTTTCGTTTGACCGGGCTCCGTGTCCTTGGCCTACTGACTCGATCTTTTTCTTAAGTTGAGTATTGCTGTTCTCTTAGTTCCTGGCTCTGTCAGGTCGTTAAGCTTTATAGCTCGTTCCTCCACCGCCTTGGCGGATGCACCTTTCGCTCGACATATGAATTTAAACCTGTAAAACGGGATCACTCTGTAGTTAGTTCCCGATCAGATTGCACCGCGTTGTTAATTCTGTATTCCCTTATCAGCCATTTGTATCATATTTGTACCTTGTATGCTGGTTGTTCAAATGGTTCAAATGGCTCTGAGCACTATGGGACTCAACAGCTGTGGTCGTTAGTCCCCTAGAACTTAGAACTACTGAAACCTAACTAACCTAAGGACATCACAAACATCCATGCCCGAGGCAGGATTCGAACCTGCGACCGTAGCAGTCGCACGGTTCCGGACTGCGCGCCTAGAACCGCGAGACCACCGCGGCCGGCTATGCTGGTTGTGAAGTTTAATTTTTATAAAGGAGGATCTCACGTGGGTATGTCCTCAGGAAATGTTTAGATGCTGAGGAGCTGTTTTTTTTAAATTATTTGTTATTTGATTAGGTACAAACTGGATTATTCCTTTTTTCAGAAGTTCGTGAGCCCGATGTCTTCACTGCCGAACGTTGAAGTCTTAGAAGTAGCCTTACTGATATTTATGTGCCTTAAATTATGCCTTAATGTTATACCTTGGTATGAAATTATATTGCAAAAGAAAAATTGTTGTACGAGATAGTCTTGCATGTTCACAGTTTCGCAAGTTTTTATTGTATCAAGTATTTACACCAACAAAAATTTTCATAATGTTTTATGCATTTGTTATGAAGATTTCAACAGGAGCTTAAGAAAAATTTTTGTTGTTCTCCTGTGAAGCTGCGAAATTAATCTGTTTTATTGTATTTAAATTATGTAACCTAATAAACATTGTTTAACACAAGCTGTGTACTTTTGGTATCATGGCCCTGCTGCTTCCTGTCGTATTATTGGACGCAAATAGCACGTTCCAAATTGCTTCCTTTCTTGAAAATTACATAACTGACGGCTGCAGTGTGAAAGAAGAAGCGTACAGCGTCTCTTTTCAGTAATTTTTTTTTAGTTTCTCCTTCTTTCAGTTCGAATGCCTATGTCGTTTTAATATAAAATTCGACAAATATATGCTAACCAAGACATCTAATTGCCATTTTTATGATAAATGTTTGTCTTCTAATTTCATACTAAGTACTGCATACAAAAATCCAGTTTTAATTGCAAACGAATATTCATAATTAGCTACCTTTTATAAAAAGTTATTAATCAGGAAAGTACCACTAAAAATGCTACAAATTATTTTTTTTCCTTGTGTATTCTGTGCCTTACGTAAATGTTCATAGAACATGCACCTCTGTCTTAAAATTTGAAAGCATCTGCAATCAAGCCCAGGCCCTTCACGCAGTGAATAAGGAGCCTTACCATAGTTCCGCGATAGTTATAAGGAAAATTCTGCATAATCTTAGTATATTAAATATGGCCAAAAGAAATGGAAGTCGATTTTCTAGAGAATTTGGGAGAGTTGCAAGTAACTGCGATGGGAGGCAAGTATTTGAGTTTTGAACGTCGTATACAATAAATATAATAAACTACCTTACTGCGAGGTGAATTTCCTCCACTGGAAAAAATAAATAAGGTGGGGAAAGTGAGGTAACGAAATGGGAGAGCGAGGCAGAAGCGGGAAGAATTAAAGATAGAAGGAGAAATGAAATGATTGGGGGGCACTCTAACGGGGAGAGGCGAAGACATATAAAGTAAACCATGGCAAGTTTCCGACTGGACCCTCTAGAGAAAAAATTCACTAAAACTTATCTCTTCATGGTACTGAGAGACCTATGATTTGTTTTCGGCTCCAAGACGGGGCCAACGCAACGAAAATGTAAAGCGTAAATTCTGCAGTTGTTATTTTGTTTGTGAGACTGGGCGTTGATCGCCATTGAAACTATTAAAAGCTAATTCACGTTATGGTTGCAAGCAATACGACTATTGATTGTGTCCCATGATATTAAATGTACCAAGAAAGATTAGTGGAAAGTTAGTAAGTTTTACTTCGTTGTGAGATCCCGTCGATCTCAGCAAACAAATAAGCAGGCTTTTCAGTCATGGAAATTAAACTAAAAATGGGAGAGAGACGTCCGCAGAGCGCACTAGACCGATTTTTGCCAAGGGCGCCAATTTCCCTATTCACGACATCGCGTCACACGTCGCAAACAGAGCACACAAATTAATATGTCCAGCATACTATGTTTACGTAACACTATCATGTTTAGCGATCGAGACTGAAATGAATTGTTTTGGAACATCTGTTCATATTTTTGTCTGCAATAAATTATTTTCACCAGTTGACCCAGTACATTGACTGGACATGTAACAACTACTTAGTTTACTTTAATGCTTTTAATTGACAAACGACAACGACGTCCATTACCTTGTGCTTCTTTTTTAACTGGCGGCGTTTCTCCCACCTATCAGTCATCCTTTCGCTATGCATAGTTGGAAAAGCCAATATCCTGCCACGATGTGGCGCATTTATGGCTGGTCACACGACAACTTTGATCAAGTGGACCCCACGTGCACTCTTTTTGTACTTTGATCGCAATCGAGGAAAGACTTGCACGCAATAAATGCTAGTTGACTTGTACAAAACACGTATTTGTAGAATTTCGTTGGTTGAGGTGAAACTGAAGCAGTGTTTCTGGCACTCGAAATACTTAATTTACTTGCATGCAACAACCAATCATTTTGTTCTCAATAATATAATTTGTGTAATATTTCACTCTTTCGGGAGCCTGCACTGACTAGAAAAATTATGTACTAAGATATTTTTCCGATAAGTTACAATAAAATGAAAAATTTGTTTTATATTGAGCTGAAGGAATACAGTAGCCTGAAATTTCAGCATAGCTTATATTTAGAATGTAAACTAAATGCATAAATACGAAATTATTCATCTGAAAACACAAACGAGATAACAAAAATCTACTCGAATAGTTGTCTTAGACACAGGGCTCTTAAATTCTGAAAATAATGAATTTTCAATAACAAAAACGCCATTAATTTGCATCACAAATACTAATCGCCACCTCGTATTCGCCTGGGAGTTACGCTCCTGAAATAACTCGGCTAGACCGATGGCCGCCGCCACCGCTTAAATTTGAATTTTAATGGCGCTGGCTTATCTGCTTATTTTATCCCGTTAGCTGTAAAGGCCGGCGCGGAGCAAGCAGAGCGGCAGGCCGGGCGGTCGGTGGGACGGAGGGTTGTTTGTTTAAAGCGGAGGTATCACAGCGGGAGCGGCGCGGCGAGATCAAAGGCGGCTGCCGTCGCGGCGGAGGGGTGGTCGATAGCGTCGGAGGCCCGAGGCTCCGCCTGCAGGGGAGCGCAGCAGACACTCTGCCGTGCTTCTTCAGCCTAGTGTCAGCAGACAGTCAATTGTTTGCAGTAATGCTTTGAAATCCATCTTTCGGCTGCGATCAAATACTTGAGTGACCTGCTTCGTAGAGGCAGTACAAAAGAAATACACTACCGGCCATTAAAGTTGCTACACCACGAAGATGATGTGCTACAGACGCGAAATTTAACTGACAGGAAGAAGATGCAGTGATATGCAAATGATTAGCTTTTAAGAGCATTCACACAAGGTTGGCGCCGGTGGCGACACCTACAACGTGACGACATGACGAAAGTTTCCAACCGATTTCTCATATACAAACAGCAGTTGACCAGCGTTGCCTGGTGAAACGTTTTTGTGATGCCTCGTGTAAGGAGGAGAAATGCGTTTCCGATTTCGATTGTTGCCTATCGCGATTGCGGTTTATCGTATTGCGACATTGCTGCTCGCGTTGGTCGAGATCCAATGACTGTTAGCAGAATATGGAATCGGTGGGTTCACGAGGGTAATACGGAACGCCGTGCTGGATCCCAACGGCCTCGTATCACTAGCAGTCGAGATGACAGGCATCTTATCCGCATGGCTGTAACGGATAGTGCAGCCACTTGTCGATCACTGAGTCAACAGATGGGGACGTTTCCAAGACAACAGCCATCTGCACGAACAGTTCGACGACGTTTGCAGCAGCAGGGACTATCAGCTCGGTAACTATGGCTGAGGTTACCCTTGACGCTGCATCACAGACAGGAGCGCCTGCGATGGTGTACTCAACGACGATCCTGGGTGCACGAATGGCAAAACATCATTTTTTCGGATGAATCCAGGTTCTGTTTACAGCATCATGATGGTCGCATCCGTGTTTGGAGACATTGCGGTGAACGCACATTGAAAGCGTGTATTTGTCAACGCCATACTGGCGTATCACCCGACATGATGGTATGGGGTGCCATTGGTTACACATCTCGGTCTCCTCTTGTTCGCATTGACGGCACTTTGAGCAGTGGACGTTACATTTCAGACGTGTTACGACCTGTGGCTGTACCCTTCATTCGATCCCTGCGAAACCCTACATTTAGGTAGGATAATGCACGGCCGCATGTTGCAGGTCCTTTACGGGCATTTATGGACACATAAAATGTTAGACTGCTGTCCTGGCCAGCACATTCTCCAGATATCTCACCAATTGAACACGTCTGGTCATAGGTGGCCGAGCAACTGGCTTGTCACAATACGCCAGTCACTACTCTATTGTGTTGAAGCTGCATGGGACACGCCATCCAAGCTCTGTTTGACCCAATGCTCAGGCGTATCGAGGCTGATTTCTCAGGATCTATGCACCCAAATTGCATGAAAATGGAATCACATGTCAGTTCTAGTATAATATATTTGTCCAATGAATACCCATTTATCATCTGCATTTCTTCTTGGTGTAGCAATTTTAATGGCCAGTAGTGTAAGTTGAAGTCCAGGTATACTAAAGACTCACCCGGTGGGTAGTAATGGCCACATTAATTCGTGCCACATGTGACTTTGGGTTACAACGTGGTGTATTTCTGTGTTAAAATCATTCTGGCAGGTAGGTAAGCCATGGTACAACTGTACAAAGTTGCCACTCGATGAGCATTTAAGAACTGGTTACTTAATCACAAATCAGATCGGCACACAGATGATCTCGATTCTTCGAGCAAGCCTGTGCGTCCAACAATGGTTCCGCATGGGCCTTGCATACATTTAGTCACAGTGACATTATTGTTGGAAACAGAAAATTAAAGATATACAACGAATTTTGACGGATATAGGAACAGTTAATGACATTGTATGAATCGTAAAATAAAATGACATTACGCATTATATGACTCTCACTACAGATCAGTCTTATTGACCATAAATGAAGGGCTTATTTCAGTAGTGGCACAAGTCCATTTTTGTTCATTCTGAGATACAGAGTCCTAAAGTTAAATGAGCGCTGAAAAATCTGTAGTTTAAATAGCAGAAATATTCAACTATATATCCTGGAATATTTCTGGTATCTCAACTGCATATTTTTCAGCGCTCATTTAACTTTAGGACTCTGTATCTCAGAATGAACAAAAGTGGACTTGTGCCACTATTGAAATAATCCCTTCACACATGTAAATATGACAGCAAAAATTGCATTTCAGTGGATTATTCTTAAAATATCGACTGTAATTGCTTCCTAGCACATTTCCAATCTGTAATAAAAATCTGCTTCTTTTCAACAATAACAGTGATTCGAAAGTGAGCCTGGCAGCCAGGATAATGCTTTGCAGTTACGTAGTAAGGTTCACATTTTAATCTCATACTGTTCTTTACTTTCAACTAGCATCGGATTTAAAATATATGTGACACAGACAATGATCGTAACTGTTCTGTAGTGCTTTTAGGGAAACGGTATGGTATCAATCATTCCTACCAATTACAGTGTCCACTTGAGGCATAAGGAGTGGATTATACAGATTTATTTCATCATAAAGGTTTCCAAAGTATAGACTTACATGCCCATATCTGGCTATGTTTAAGATTGATGTTGGCGTGTTACTAGCTTTTCAGTTAATTATTGTGAGATGGGATCTACTGGTAACAAATTTTAAACATGCGGATGGGTCCTATCTCTTAAGTTTCAGCTCCAAGCCTATGTACACACTTACGATGTGGTCTTCCTTTGTCATTTATTGCGGCAATTTATATTACATTATACAGCGGTTACAAACTACTTTCCAGCTTACGCTTAGCAGTACTTCGGAACATGTAAAGATGCTAACTTGTTACAGTGGAAGAATATACTTGCAATTTACTTGTCTTCAATCTCAGGTGAAAAAAGAATGCATTTTTGGGGAGAACTGCTGTTTGAGAATGACTTTTACTGACAAAATCATCTTACTATTGTGGGGCTGTTCTTTACCCTTCCACAAACTCCATAATTTTCCTCGCTAGTTGCTCTTGTATATGCATCTCTCGAACCCTGTAACGACGCAGCTAATTGCTAACATCAGCTGGAAAACTGGATACCACAGATCTTTCCATAAGATGTGATTTTGTGAGTTGGAAAGGAAGGTTCTTTAGAAAAACTCGACTTGTGTGCTTCTCGTTCTTTTCATTTGCTTGAATTAGAAACTGCAGATCGACACTAGTCACGTTCAACAATGCGTACCATATAGCCATTGTCCATCTTCTTATCGCTACATGTTACTGAATATTTATTGCACATTAGATCAACAGTATCAGTCCCACACTTTGTCTTATCATAATCTATCGTAATGTGTGGTTTCGTAGTGGCCTCCTCTGCTGTTCCTCCGCCGTGCATTGTAGAAGTGAGTACAACAGATATGTTACGTTTAAGTGCATACGGTGGCATAGTAGCGTCTTTCTGATAACCAAAAGCTGCCACATCAGTTTCTCTGTTCTTTTAGGGCAGGAACTCAGGCTGTTGGCATATTTCATTTCTATCCTTTCTTAGGGTTATGTTTTTCAACAGAGAGAGAACCAGCGGATAGCTGGTATAACAGTTACCTATTGTCACATTTCTATTTGTCCCTTTTATCGGCTCAGTTAGTTTACATACAATATAAAATGGCTCATTAGAAACACAAAACGTTCCATCTGGCTGTTCATCACGATACGCTTCCAAAAATCCAGAATAGAAATAGTTCGCATCGCAGGGAGAAAATATTTTGGCGCCATAATTAGCTGGTTTATTGGTAATGTATTGTATGAAACTGTAACGAACTCTATACGCTTCTTAGTTTCTCGCCAGTAGTAACAAATCCTCCAAAACTCTAACTACTCGTATTCATGCAGTTTATTACTATGTTGTTGTTGTGGTCTTCAGTCCTGAGACTGGTTTGATGCAGCTCTCCATGCTACTCTGTCCTGTGCAAGCTTCTTCATCTCCCAGTACCTACTAGTGCATCCAGAAATCTTCTAGTAGCTGCTAACCAGTATTATGTCACATATCCCTACATTCTTTATTATGAACAGTCATTCCTGTTCCGTCATTTGACAGAAGTTTCAATACATTTGTGTGGTTCCCATTTTTGATGCCAATGAAATAAAGAATGCCTAATACTGCATAAAATCCATTACGATCTGTCAGTTTAACATCCCCGTGTGAAGAATAATTTTCTTCATGCCTTTTTCTGTGAATGAATACATTGGTGAAATGCACAATTTCATTCACTTCATCAGTACTGATAATCCTATGTAAAGATTCAGTTTCCTCTACAACACCTCGTGCTATTATTTTTGGGCCTGAAATGATCTTGACAAAATTTTTAGCTGGTATGCATATCAGTTTTCATCCATTTTGTTTGCTTGTCCATACCAATAAATACAGGGTGTTTCACAATTCATGCTACACACTTCTAGAGGATGTAGAAGGGTCTTAGCAGATCATGTCCTAAACAGGGACCCATATCTAGAAACATCATCCGACGCTATAGTTTTCAGTCTAATTCTACGTTTAACATTTTCTTAAAGTAAAACACAAAATATTTAAGTTACCCTGTTGAAACACATGTAAACACAGACATACGTTTCCTATGTGTACATATCTTGCTTTGTTTCATGTCACGACAATGCATATGTCTCTCCCGCATTCGTTCACACAGAAGTAAAGTCGACAACTGGAGACTGTATGCTTTTTGACGCTTTTCCTGCACTTCAATAAAAAATATAGCTTTAATACCAAGCGACGTTTGGCCGTTGAACCGCGCGTGGCTCGTGTTTATGCCTTTTATTCCTTGACATCTTGTTTTTACGGTACTGCTGCCTCGTATCTTATTCGATTTACTGGCGTCACTAAGTTGCTGTCTTGCCTGCCCAGCGCTTATCGATAAGAGCATTGTCGTATTATCTTTGGAGCAACCGCTAGTATTTTCGGGGTCGTATATCGCGGGAGTTCAGTCGAGATGGAGCTCCAGTGAGGTCTGCATAGCCAGTACTCGCCCGATCGCTGGTGACACACGTACACTGTCCGATGGGAGACTTGAGCGGGGACGACTGTTGGTTGGTCGTTCCATCGGTCGTCTCATCGGGTGATGTGTATTTGGTCTTCCGACAGTTTTTGGGTCCCTTCAATTGGACATCTTGCAGGACGTCGGTCGTCTCCTTCCTTGTGCAGAGATGTCGGGTGGCCAATTGGCAAGTGTTCCCTCTGCATGGTTGGGCCCGAGCAGAGTGTCTCGGGGTCGTCGCGTGTCCGAGTTGCGAATGGACATCATGGGATTCGGGACAGAGCAGCAGTGAGGTCCGGACAACCATGACTCAACCGACCGTTGCCGACACACATGACTTGAGTGGGGACGACCTGGATTGGTCGTTTGGTTGGTCATCTCATTAGATGATGTGTATTTGGTCGCCGACCGCTTCTGGGTTCTCCATGTGTGTCGTTATTCGTACTTGTTTTTCCTCAGAGTTGCTTGTGGAAGCGTTTCTGCAGACCAGTTTGTAGCTTGTGGTTTTGACTGTCCAATTACTGTAACGCTGTCTGCATCTTCGCTAGTTGGTCGGTTGGGACAGAGTAATGAGGAAGTCTCCACAGTGCGGGGTCAGACTGGGGTCGCTGGCGGCGTGCACGCGCGGACGGATTTGTGAGGCACTAGCTTTGAGAGTTACAAAGTTCGTCGCCCACCGAACCTGGACACTGAAGTTGAGTAATCAGTTGACTTGTTATGAAACTTCAGCTGCTGTGACATCTCTTTGTTCATTGCCAGTTGTTGCCTTCTGGGCGTTCCTGCAAGCTGCAACGTATGGTGTGTTGGAGTTGGCGAAATTTTGCAGCCTCCTTCCTGTATGGTGTTTAACTATTGAATGGGTTGGTACTTATTAGTGAAGTGCACCAGCGCTATCTTCTGCCTTCTTGCCGTTAACGTTCCAGTCACCTGCCCTGGCCATTAGCGTAGTTTTTCGGCAGTGTGTTTTACCTCGCCGTGTTGATGCTGTCCGGCACAATGTGTTGTGTGTTGCTCATATTTTTGAGTGGTTATTGTCTTGACTGTATTTAGAAATCAATTTTCATGACTCTGTGCTGCTTGTACCTTTGTCCTCGCTGATTTTTCCGTTGTCGTGCAGTTGGTCGGGCGGAAGGGAATTGATTAGGTTGCTGGTCGGTCCTTCAGCTGTTCCTGGGTCGGGTTGCCATCCGATTATTTACGAGGGCAGTTCAATAAGTAATGCAACACATTTTTCTTCTCGGCCAATTTTGGTTGAAAAAACCGAAAATTTCTTGTGGAATATTTTCAAACATTCCCGCTTCGTCTCGTATAGTTTCATTGACTTCCGACAGGTGGCAGTGCTGTACGGAGCTGTTAAAATGGCGTCTGTAACGGATGTGCGTTGCAAACAACGGGCAGTGATCGAGTTTCTTTTGGCGGAAAACCAGGGCATCTCAGATATTCATAGGCGCTTGCAGAATGTCTACGGTGATCTGGCAGTGGACAAAAGCACGATGAGTCGTTGGGCAAAGCGTGTGTCATCATCGCCGCAAGGTCAAGCAAGACTGTCTGATCTCCCGCGTGCGGGCCGGCCGTGCACAGCTGTGACTCCTGCAATGGCGGAGCGTGCGAACACACTCGTTCGAGATGATCGACGGATCACCATCAAACAACTCAGTGCTCAACTTGACATCTCTGTTGGTAGTGCTGTCACAATTGTTCACCAGTTGGGATATTCAAAGGTTTGTTCCCGCTGGGTCCCTCGTTGTCTAACCAAACACCATAAAGAGCAAAGGAGAACCATCTGTGCGGAACTGCTTGCTCGTCATGTGGCTGAGGGAGACAATTTCTTGTCAAAGATTGTTACAGGCGATGAAACATGGTTTCATCACTTCGAACCTGAAACAAAACGGCAATCAATGGAGTGGCGCCACACCCACTCCCCTACCAAGAAAAAGTTTAAAGCCATAAAGTCATGGTTACAGTCTTCTGGGACGCTGAAGGGGTTATTCTGTTCGATGTGCTTCCCCATGGTCAAACGATCAACTCTGAAGTGTATTGTGCTACTCTTCAGAAATTGAAGAAACGACTTCAGCGTGTTCATAGGCACAAAAATCTGAACGAACTTCTCCTTCTTCAGGACAATGCAAGACCTCACACAAGTCTTCGCACCCGAGAGGAGCTCACAAAACTTCAGTGGACTGTTCTTCCTCATGCACCCTACAGCCCCGATCTCGCACCGTCGGATTTCCATATGTTTGGCCCAATGAAGGACGCAATCCGTGGGAGGCACTACGCGGATGATGAAGAAGTTATTGATGCAGTACGACGTTGGCTCCGACATCGACCAGTGGAATGGTACCGTGCAGGCATACAGGCCCTCATTTCAAGGTGGCGTAAGGCCGTAGCATTGAATGGAGATTACGTTGAAAAATAGTGTTGTGTAGCTAAAAGATTGGGGAATAACGTGGTGTATTTCAATGCTGAATAAAACAACCCCTGTTTCAGAAAAAAAATGTGTTGCATTACTTATTGAACTGCCCTCGTAGTATTACGCTTTGTTGCCTGCCTTACCTACAGACAGAGTTGCCTCCTCAGGCCGAACCTTTGAACACTTCTGAGCACCACTGTTCTGTTCTCTTAAACTGTGATTTTCTTTTAGTCTCAAGTACTGTGCGAGGCCACCAGCCATTTATTAATTTAGTTTGTTTTAATGTTGAGATAAGGCCTTCAGCCATGTTAAATTAAATCTTGAGGATTCTCGCGTAAACAATTTTTTTAAAGAAAATGGCATTTTTCCCATTGGAAATCCTTATTATCCAGACCTTAAGCCTTGAGTTGTTCTATGTTCAGTACGTGGCCTACAGCCGAGCCTTACGTGAAATATTTTAAGGTAAGGCCTACAGCTGTCTCAAATTAAAATTCGACATATCACTTGTTTGAAACCGTTTAAAATTTTCTTCTCTATCTGAAATTCTTTTTATCCAGGCCTTAAGCCCTCCATTCTTCTGTCTTCAGTGTGTGGCCTTCAGCCGAGTTTTTATGTAAAATTTTGTAACTAACGTATTTCTTAAGGCAATTTGAATAACTTGTGTTCGAGCCATCAGCACTATTGTTTTTGAATGCTTTTAAGTGCATGTGTCATTATGTGTCTTAGCAAAATAAGGTTTGTATGTTTTGTGCAACTGACAGTAACTGATTTTGTCCCCTTTCCACAACTATAACCTGTCCTACGAAACCAGATTTCAGTACTGTTATCGCTTATCTGTGGATATCTTCACATTTTGTTTAGCTTCTACGGAATCTGACCTTATCCAATGCAATATGATCCATAGAGATAAAGTACTACAACTATCATCAGCACTTCTAATACTACTAATTCTGCTACTATCATCTGCCGTGCAGCTTACACTATGGGATCTACTAATGAAGTATTTACTTAAACAGTCGTTTTCTGAAGAGATTAGCATTAGTTTAGTTCATCAAGGTATAGGAGTTCGTTTGAGTGGTAGCGATAGAGAACAGCCATCTTTTGCCACACTGACTGCTCAAATACAACCACAAATGTTCCTGAATACTAATATATTTTCCACAATGTGTTGTCTTACGTATAATAAGCATTGAGTAAAACTGCTGTCCACTACACAAAGTGGCACATAGGTCATTTTAAATTTCCACACGTTTACCGACAAACGATATCCGTAGGCAACAGCATTGTCACAATAAATCTTAGGATGTGTTGTAGAACCTGTTTTAAAGTCATGAGAGCTATTAAAATACTTGTCGTATTTATTTGAGCGATATCGTGCGATACTAATGCCAATCATCTGCATGACTGCAAGATGTTTACGTTTAACATTTTAAATGTGGGTGAAGCAAGATAGAAAGAACGAAAATGTGATAACTGGTAGGAAGTCTCAGGAAACTGTGACCACCGTTGACATAAAGAATGGAATACATCGGATTATTAGTGATGACTAGTTTCTACCTGACTAGCAGGTCATCTTCAAATCTAACTTGAGGAAAGGAAGAATGAGATGTGAGGATGTAAATATCACGTAAGACTAGAAATATCACTCACAGTAATAGCGCCCATGTCCACAAGCCCTCCTAGCTCTCAGGTAAATGGAAAAGAATATGGCGTAGTTAGCTGTTTCTCTTTCAAGAAAATGAAGTAAAAGTCGATGTTACGTAAGTTTTTATAGGGTCGAAACTGGAACTTTTTTGTTGTTACTGAGAAGTCGGCATACATATGCCAAAATTGTAAAATACTCCATACGCCCGGATCTACCCTCTCCTCCTCCTACAAACTATGGAATGGCACCGTTGGCCACAATGGTACTACAGAGAACATTAAAACATCATGCATTTTTTCATACGTAGCGCTGCAAAGTTCAGTTTGTCAGCTATGGCAAAAAAAAAAAAAATTTGTCTGCAATGGCCAATGTGACGCAATCAGTCACGTGACGTGTCAAAGTGTCGGCCCTAATATTATAATAAAGATAATTAGTAATATGAGGAATTATTTATCCTAATACAACACTATATATAATTTACACTATTTTTATGATGCTTGTACGCCAGCTGTCATTCGACATTACTTAGTTTATATTACTTCTTTAATACTGAACGGCCTTATATTATTAAGCTGATCTTACTACGTTTCTGGACGAGTTGTTCTCCAACATTATTTTATACGCTTCCTCTTGATGGTGACTGTTGTTACATTCTTCTCAGTATGAAGATACCTTTGTACTTTGATTTCCGCTCTTGGATGTTGAAACTGGTCATGGTTATTGAAATAAGAAGAAAAGTAACCTGGAACTGGTATTTTATTAAAGAAAAGAAAACTTCTTCATTAGTTAATCAATCAACACTTCTAATCTTCAGCATTCATCCGCAACACGACAGTTCGAAAGCTTCTAATATCTTCAGTCTGAAATGCATTCCATCGACGATTTACTTCCGTTCAAGGCGTTGTTCCAAAGGAATACCTTGAAGAAAAACTTCGTACATTTGAATTAGTATTTGAAGTTAATAAGCAGTCTTCATATCATGTCCACTCTATTTCGGCCATCATCAGAATTTTGCTGTTCTAATACGAAAACTTACCTACCACTCATTTACTAAACTAATCGTCTCATCATCACCTGAATTATTTGGACCGTGTTGTATTACGTTTCTTTTAATTTTTTGATGCTGATCTTACAACTTTTTTTCAAGTCATTATCCATTCTGCGCAACTGATCCTACAAATACTTATAACATATTGCAGAGTTATAATGACATTGGCCTACTGCAAAGTTTTTATATGTTTACCCTGTAATTTATTTCTCTTTCCAAATTCCTCATTCGTTTAATTTGTTTCTTAGTCTGTGTACAAACTGAATCCAGTCACAAATATGTGATTGTGTAGGAGAATATTTGACTAATAGAATTTATAATGGTATATTCTGAAACGAAAGAAACAACGTTCTTGTCCCAAGGAAGTGTAATAGGATCTTTATGTTTTAAATATACACAAAGTGTTTATAAGGTAATACCAGTAGCAATGTTTGCCTCTCAGTTGATGATGGCGATGACGACGTTGTTGTATACAGAAAAGTATCGTCGTTGGATGATCACAGAGAACTGCCAACAGAATTGAATTGAATTTCGAATAGCTGTACTGAATGGGAGCTCTCTTTAAAAGTAGGTAAATGTAATATGCCAATAACAAAGAGGAAGAAGCCAATAGAGTCCAGACTCAGGTTTAGTTATGAAAACCTTGAGAACTTTACATCATATATGGCTTCAGGGGAATTGGTATAACACGATATAAAATGGGAGTTGTAGTATGTTACCTGTTTGGCCCAAGTCGAAATGCTTCCAGTCCACATCCCAGGTCAAGAACCAAAGTCACTTTTCCCTCTTCCTCTCGTCCTCTTGATCATGCCAATCGTGTTGCCTAAAACGGGCAGAAAATTCGTAAACGCGTGTTTCTATTATTCAGGAAAGCTGGACCATGCTGCATGGTTGCCAGATTTATCCAAGCTAGCTGATCCAATATGGGCAACTGTATGACATCATTGTCAAACATGGACGCAGAACTAACCGATAATCTGTCGCTTTTTTCAGCACCATTTATTGCTCAATTATAATTATTTTTACCCATGAAAATGAATTTGCCTGTTTCCCTCCAACACCAGTACAAAAAACAGACATCAATCAGCATTTCACTGGTCCTTCTAATCGTCAGCTGGACTCCTCACTCTGTAAGCCATTACGAAAGGATCATGAAATTTCAGAGAGCAGTCTGCAGACAGAATAAGAGGGAATAACGGGCTTGTAAGTATTCACTTATTCCTCTCATTGTTAATTGCATGTATGGGTAATATCATAAAT
Organism: Schistocerca serialis cubense; assembly: GCF_023864345.2. Lineage (NCBI taxonomy): Eukaryota > Metazoa > Arthropoda > Insecta > Orthoptera > Acrididae > Schistocerca > Schistocerca serialis. Next base: position 815,701,216 of record NC_064641.1, on the reverse strand, counting down.
ACTTGCGCAGAAGCACAACGACACGGTGGAGCAGAAATCACCATTACCTTTTATGTTGGAGGAGGACGCAGAAATGCTTACATTTCCTTGACTACCACACATCGAGTCACAGCACACAGGTGGACTAGAAGACATTTCGTTGCAGGACGAACAGCTATTCGTGCGTCACCACCACGTCACTATTCTGAAACTTCCTGGCCTCAGTGTACTTCTCTTCGCCAGTACATATAATCTGAATGTCAGTGGATCCAAACGTGTAGATACAGGCATGTAAACAGGTATCGATTGTGATATAGTAGTAGAAATCGGGAAAGATAAACATGGGGATAATGTGCAGGTAAGAGAGATTGTGTGGGATGAGTTATGTTTTAAGACAGAGTATATTCGTATACACAACTGATCTCCAACTGCTTAAACTAATAGGAGGATAGTAATTGACATGTAAAACTCTCGATTCTTCTTTTAAAGTCAAATTGAACGATATTTAAACGGCAGCTAATGAATGGACATGTAATGTACCCCTTAATCATGGTTCTAACCGTTATGATGAAAATCAGGCATAAATGGCAACACAACTATGTGTCGAAATATTGGTAACATCGAAAAAAACAGTTCTTGGCAAACAATGAGTGCATTTCTTCTGATGGGCAAGAGCACTCATGCGAGTCGAAATAATAAACGGTATACTGACTTTTTTCGACGTATGCAAACCCTGTGAACTTCACGTTCTCCTGCAACATCTAAATTTTGAATCCCGCATTCTTTCACTTTGTACAGTCTTTGGTAATTATTCCATATAATCATTCCACGGAATCTTGAAATTTTGATTGTTTTGATGAACTTGAACAGATCAATATTTGTAAGGGATCTCTTGGATAGTGTGGCTGAGATTTTTTTTTTCGAAAAGGTATGCCCCATTTTATACATATTCGTTTTCTGATAGCCGAAGATTCCATCATCCTGTTGTTTCCTTTAGCATCAACACGCTATATTTCTCACTGTCCCCAGGCAATGGCCACTGCCCTCCACCTAGAGAGCAAAAAAATACTCAAGGCATTTTAGCTTACTCGTTTGTGCTTCAGTACACTTTTAGCTGCTGACACTGGTCAGTGGGTGCAGATTTTAAAAACTTACCACGTTTCTTCTCCTTCTGCTTCTTTCATGGGGGACGGGCAGCGTTTATACCTAGTCGGGAATTTACTTCCAAACCCAATTTAATTTTGATTGCATTGCTCTATAGAGTGAAAGTGCTGTAATACGTTGCTACATACCAATGTCTCTTCTCCCTCAATGTCTCCTCTTCCTCTTATCTGTCTATCTGTACAAGGCAAATTTTCATCTGGAGCACGATCTTTATATGTAGGGTATACGATAACGCGTTCCTTGCAAGCGTCATCCAGCAGATTAACTCTCATATCACTACGTGCCAGTCGTTATTGAAGCTTTATTCGACGCAATAGTAATACAGTGTGCAGGAATGTGCAACCCTATTGGTAGTTTATTGAGAGTACTGCCACCACCTCTGTTGCGTTGCCTTCTACTCACTTTACACTACTGCTTGGTTTGAAGGTAGTGCATACTGTTAAGCCAACTATTACGCAATAAAGAGAAGCCAAGGAATTTAACTAAAGTCTTAATTCCTTAACACTTTATCATGTTATGATATGCTTAAAAAAGTTTGTTTGTTGATCAGTTCAGACGGTAAGGTTTTCCAAATGCAATTTTATACGCTTAGGTAAATGTTAAATCACTTACATTAACTTTGTGTAGATTCACTATTTTAAGACACTTGTGTACCTGTTTTAGAAGTTTATTATCATGAATATCAGTTGCTTTCATTTTCATTATGCAATGTATAGCTCACTTATACTGCGCAATTACTTGTGAAAGAATTTCTAGTCATTCTACCTCCACATATAGTTTGTTTGTCGTTCTGTTCAAACATTCCACATTACTCACTTTCACGTGTGTGTATCTCAACTGGTGACGTGTTTCATACCAGGCATTACTGTCTTGAAATACCTATTAGAAAACTATTCCCCTTGATCAGTTTGAAGGATGTCTCCTCATTTGCAGAAATTGGTCTATCACTAACAGAACCACCTTCCCTGTTTTCCTTTTACCTGTAGTACCCTAGGATATTTGGCATACATTTCAGTAACAATTATAACATAGTGGAAGCATTTATTTGCTCTTTAATATTGCTTCATAGCTAAAAGATTCTCTTGCTATGTCCTTTAAGCATCATATTACAACAAACATACGGGGGAATGTCTTCAGAACCAATTTGTGGATTTCTCGAGATACTGTCTCTATAATTATACCATGATGTGTCCTTTGTCTAAGCTCGGGAACCACTACTGTTATTTCATTTCTATGATCCGTATTCCAGGTGGTGGATGAGGCTATGAGCACTCTTAATTGTTGTATTATTTCGTTCGATTATCGTAATATGTATACCGCAGAAATTGATTGTTCGTTCTTTTATGTAGAATGTCAGTATTCTGCTACAAATACTTTGATACAAACATATTTGGCCATTTACGCCAAGTGTTCCTTCATAACGTTCACAAAGACGATATAAGGAGGTTTCTTGACGTTTAGATGTGAAGTCGTACACTCAGCCTTTAAAACAACGCTTGTTAGATTCATATGCTGATTACTTTCATCCAATGGAGACTGGAGTTTCGCATTGAATTGACTAAAACAGAAACGGCTTCTCTAGTATCATTGAGGCAATGAATAAACTACGTCTAGAAATTGATGATAAAAGAGACAGTGTGGAAACACCACCTGGACCATATTATTTGATGGTTTAAACATATTTTAAGAACAGTCCGTAAAAGGGATTGTGCGCGAACACAGTCACCCATATGCTTAAATAAGGTCAACAAAGGCGATAATAGACTTTAGCTGGACAGCTTCAGTAGGACCGCTACTAGTCTCAAAAAGTCATGTTTTGGAGAAGACTTCCGATAAATTTCATGAGTAGGCCATCTATTATACATACTACCGGTCATTAAAATTCTTTTCAAGAGTAATACTGCAACCAATCCCTACCACAACAACAAGTTAATTCGTATATTCTAAGCATTCTTTCCTGTAGCTGAACCAGGATGTAAGATTGTTGAGACACCACCAACACCGTATATTTGTGCTTGTGTGTGGTCAATAATCATTATAGTAAAAAACCTGCAAAAACAATAAGGTTACAGGTCTTGTGCAGTCGAGGCGAATAAGTCGCAGATTTTAGAGTCTGGAGGCCTCAGATCAAAAACTAAGTAGTACCGTACAGTTACAGGTGACACCCAAAAGCAGATGAATGGTTTGTGATGTGCGGCCTCAGTGGCTCTCACAATTGATAATTGCAAGGAGTGTTTGCTATATGGTATTGGTGTCGCTACACATTCTCCTTCGCACTTGGTGCGCCAAACAAGCATTTGATAATTACACCTTGTTCTTACACTACAGACCAACTGAAAGTCGGTCTGTTACGCCATTATGACAAAGAGCTCATTTGTGAGGATGGACTAAGTCCTTCAAAAACCCAAAATACACTCTTGGGTGATAGTGAGAACGTGACTGCGTTATGTTCGACGAAACAAGATATACTTTCATATGGCAGGGGTTGGGGGGGGGGGGGGGTGGCAGCACATAAAGTAAAAGTATCCAGTAACACTCGGGAACATACACTTTTCGGTGGTTGTTATGGTATTGGGAGACATAATGTTGCATGGGTGTACTGATCTCCAGTCCTTTGAACACAGGACATTTTCTGGTGTTCTAATTATTCGCCTTAAGTTCGTCTTTGTGGATGACACAGTTCGATGGCGCTGAACATCACAGGTTATAAAGAACTTAGATGACATTTCTCGAATAGAGTAGCCTGTCCCTACCACTGACAGAAATTCTATTCCGAACATGTGGCGTGTGTTGGGGAGATGTGTTGCAGCATGTTTCTTTGTCTTAATACTTCATATTGTAGACAAATGGTTTATAGACTAAGTACTACTCGTACAATAACCAGTAACGATAACCCACAGGAGAGATTATACTCAGAGCGTATAATATAAACAACCTACAAACATACTAAGCCTCAAACCCCACTACCAAACGAAATTGAAGTGTACCAAGACGATTCCAGTATCTGTATCCAGATCTTGGAGTATCTACCAGGTAAACAACCTGACTTACCCAGAGCTTGGCCAATTGTGTCCAGCGATTCGACTGACAAAAACTTCAACTTAACAGTTTATTGCACTGGCATCCCAAAACCAAACTTTTGCGTGCTGAATAAAAACAACTGCAGCGGCCGTAAATCCTTCATGTATACGTAAATAATGACCGGTTTCATAATTTTAAATTATATCATCAGGCGCAAATGTGAATAAAAAAGAAGAAAGATACCGTAAACAATCTTACACAGAAATTAGGATATTAGGATATTAAACAAAGTTTGAAATTAGAGATAAATAATATAATAATTTAATTATTCTTTCTTTTGAAATAACATCAATTTTTCTCAAAACAATTCGTTGTAATCAATAATGTTTCTTTAATTTTATCTTAATGCGAGTTGATGAACAATATTTTTAGTAAATTCTTGAGGAGTATAAATGAATAAACTTGATGGTTTTCCAACACGAGAACACGCCACATATAATTGGCCATGTGAAAAGACCGGATTTTCTAGAACCAACCCACAAATCGACACTGTTTGACCTTGTGACTCATTAATAGTCATGGCTAATGCCAAGCAAATTGGAAATTGCAGACGTCTGAATGGAATGGGTGAGTCTGAAGGGATCATTTGGAGTCGTGGCCGGAGAACAATTTCACCTTCAAATTTGCCGTTTAAAATTGTAGCTTCAGGAAGATTGCCCATAATTTTTTTTATGACTAATCTTGTGCTGTTGCCTAACCTAGGTGCATTCAAATTCCGAAGCAAAATGATAGGTGAGTCAATTTTTAATCGAAGATATGTGGTGGCATTCCTGGTAAATCCGGCGAATTCAAAAATTCAACAGGATAGTTAAGTGCTTCGTCAGGATCGGTAACAGTGTCGATCGATTTGAACAATATCTCATTGCCGGTCAATGACTGTTGTATTTTAAACTTAATAGCGTCAACATTGATATTTTTTGCGTTTAAAATAGCTCGTTCACGAAGCCACGCATGATTAATATAATTAGCTTGTAAATCTGGAAATATGCTTTCAATCAAAGCATCTTTCGTATTTACCATGTTGCAGAAATTGTCTGGCAATTTAATGGATTGTGTGTCTCCATGCAATGATATTGTTCCATTTCCAATGTTGCGCAATTGCTCAGAGAATGATAGCGCCAATGGATCGTTTTGCAGCTGAACACGTACATTTGTGTTAAGACGGAATGTACTGACATTTCGCCATAGATAAGATTGTCTTATACATGCTTTAATTTATACGCATATGTAGCGCGTGGAATGACCGGCAGTGTCTGTCTAAAATTACCGGACAGCAGCAATAAGGCACCACCGAAGAGCCTGGTGTTATTATTTAGATCTTTCATCATTCTATCGAGAGCTTCAAGTGAATACTTGTGGGCCTTATTGCATTCATCCCAGATAACAATTTTGCATTTTTGCAAAACTTTAGCCATACCGGAATGCTTTTTTATGTTGCACAGTTGTAACCTCCCCACAGAATTTTGAACTGACAATAATTAAATGTAAATGGGCATCGTGCTAAACGTAACCTCCCAGCAGAAATAAAAGAAAAGTCTATGACAGTGAAATAGAGCCAAATGTTAGCTTTCCACGGTAATAAAACTCAATGATAATAAAAATATGGAAAAATGTTAAGTCCCCACAAAGTTAACGTTAAGATCAACCTGATAAATTTTATAAGGTCAGCTGCGCTGACGTTAGGCCCTGTGCAATAATTAATCTGATAAATTGATTCTGGGAGGAAAAGCATAGGAAATATTGTTTCAATTGGAATGATTCTTTTCTTAAAAACGACTGCTTTGAAAACAAAATTATTATTGGGCCATTTCTTGAACTAATTAATTACAATTAACATACATTATATTATCAGATGTGCCCAACGCTGCTTCATTACCTTATTTAACAATATACCTCGTCCCGAACCTTGACCAGAGACCCATGTCGACGCCCGCACACAACTTCGGACTGAGTACAACTCGCAACTGAACTCTCGCGCAGTCAAGCGCAGACTAGCAACGATAAACAACTCTCAGGTCAGAGATTCTGTCATGCCTCGCCATCGCTGGTACTGAATACATACGCGTTTCACACTGTATCTGGATTTGTGTGAATGTTCAACAGCAACTTGAGTGCTGAATGTGCAGTCCATCCGCCATCAAGCAATGTGGCTGGAATACCCGATGAAGCAACTGCTAACGCAATATGATTTTGTGATCGAATGCGCGCAAGTATTAGCGAGATGAGAATCGTTTTTCCCGTGAGTTGCTCATTATTTTCAACGAAAGTAGTTAAAGAGGCCGTATTGAACTGTTGTTCAAGCTGAATCTCGCTGTTAATTATGTCTGTTGCTGGGCGATTAGGTAAGGGTATACCAAACTGAATGAGTGGCATATTCGAAGTCAGAATGCAAATATCTTCAATCTTTATTAGCGCCTCGTTATATATTACCGGCGAAAAATCGATATTGGGATCTTGATCAGCGATACGAATGCGATGCAAAACGTCGTCGCTCATGGAATCTTTATATTTGTCCCAGAGGAGAGAAGCTTGAGATGGAAAGCATGTCGTTAATAATATGGGACCCCACTTGAATGCATACACAAAAATCTATTCAAGTCGATCCAGTCGTTTAGTTGCAGTATAGATAATAACCTAGATACCGACTGCAGCGCCATCTGCCGGGCTGATTTGTCAATCTAAACCATCCAGGGCGCCACCCAAACGCATACAAAAAAAAATTCATTCAAATCGGTCCACCCGTTTAGGAGGAGTTCAGCGACATACACACGTACAGTATAATTATATATATAAAGATATAGAAGCATGTGTGGAAGAACGTACACTCCTGGCATTATGTCAGTCTGTTTGGCTCTCTATGCTTTCTTGCCATCCACAAGTCTATGTTACGAAGAGCATTTTTTATATATTACTTTACGAAGCCTTCGGACTTCCATTTTAATCTGTTATTTTTAAAATAAAATTCCCATTCTTATGTGTCAGCCGGAATAGATCCATTCCCAGTTGATGCAGTCGACATTCGCAACTCGTTTGTGCAGTGGAGAACTCACTTTGCGGGCGCATATTGCAATTATCTTGAAGTTTTTTGGTGTTGCAGAGCTTCAGACCCAATTCCGACGGGCATCAGTACTTAGTATTAAGCCCCTGGTGCCTAGTTTCACGACTTCCCTCCATACCAAAGTGACGCTAATAAACGAAAGGATAACTGTTTTTCAGTGCCAGTGAAGGCAGGTGTAGATTCTACAAGGAGCCGCCAACGCCTCTGACGTGTGCTGGCATTTCCTGAGTGTAAGGCTACTTCTAGAGTGACTTTCTGTTCACTCCCTTATGCACGACACAATATCCTTATGCACGACACACGAAAGTTATCACTTTTGGGTTCAAAAAAATGGTTCAAATAGCTCTGAGCACTATGAGACTTAACTGCTGAGGTAATCAGTCCCCTAGAACTGAGAACTACTTAAACCTAACTAACCTAAGGACATCACACACATCCATGCAGGAGGCAGGATTCGAACCTGCGACCGTAGCGGTCTCACGATTCCAGACTGTAGCGCCTAGAACCGCTCGGCCACTCCGTCGGCTATCATTTTCGGGAAATTGCAACTAATTACAGAGGTACGTTCAGTTCTGAAAATCAGTCATTTGTTCTATAGTTTCTGTGACGTGACGTAAATCATATTTTGGTGTAATAAACTATCACGTGAATTCATAAATACATTTTGTGTAAAATACACGTCATTAGGAACTTGTCTACTTTTGCTAGTCGATGCAAAATATATAATCAGATTAAGTAGAAGCAAACATTTTCATGATTCGTAGCTGCAAAATACTTCAATGACCAATCGTGTTTATTATATAATTATACATACTTTAATTTATTACAAGTTTCCAGTAATTCTTGTGATCAACCGACCCCAAACTCTTTTGCTTCATTTCGTTTCATTTTTATTGCACTACGGAAATTATAATAAGATGCTAATACGCTGAAACTCTTATTGTATTGGCAGTGGATACATTAAATGCAAACGGACGTTTCAAAGCTCGTCTATCACCACCGGAGAGGGACTGTGACATTTTCGAAATTACCCGTAATAAACAAAATGGTCTGCTAGAACCAGTGAAAATCCATCACAAAGTTAATGTGCCCCTCAGCCAGTATAGAAGCAGAATTAGTATGCAAGAAACATCGCAGTATAAGATAAGTCTGGTCGAACTGAAGCAGTAGGTCATTTACCTCATGTTGCAGACAATAGGTAAAGATTAATCGATCAGATTATAAGGCACGGACAGTATTCATCTGTAATAAATGTGAAGTTCATCCGTATCTAAACAAAACGATAAACTGTTTCTTAGAATTTAGCGAATTCGGCTGTGTTATATTATAAATAATTATCTAAAATCTATTCCAGCATGTATTTTTCATTTTTGATCATCCAAATCCTATCAATGTATCTTCGAATTGTTAAATAAAAATCTTTTACTTAATGAAGTGTTGTTAAGTGTTCAGTTTCTCAAACGTCTACCGTCGCAAAAATGCAACATTCCCAATTCATGACACGAATAATAGATTTGAGCTTAGGCAGTCAATTACACTTCATTACTTGTTAAAAAATATGCTCTGTGACTTTTTTTTCAATAAGAAATTTATTCACGTTTCAATGCGTCCAAGTAAGTTCACTCTGGAGAGTCTCTCTCTTGATTCATCATCTAGGCACTATAAGCGTTTCAGTTGGCATGTTCCTCAGTTGACCCTAGCACGGCACAGTGCTAACCCAGGGTGTAGCCTTTCCAAGTGCCTTACATCTACAGGGATATAGGTTCTTTAGTTTCTCATAAAAATGAATTTCACTCCTTTTCGACTTATTTATAATGTGTAACATTATACCTACGTACTTTAGTAATTCCACACTCTTCAATAGGATCCGGTCGCTTTTCTGTTCTTAATTTCTTTTAACGATTGCTGAGGCTATTCTGCTGTAAGGTCTTAAGCTTCAAAGCAGTCTTCCTCGACTTCAGTTTTAAATTCATCTTCTTTAGCACAATAACGTGAGCCTGTACTAGTGAAGCTAATTGTTCTTACTGGATATTTATGTGTTGATGATATTTTTTAGTTATTTGTGAATATAATTCTGATCACTATGATTTTCATTCTCTATTCGACTTACAAATACATCCTAACAGCACCGCTGAGCCATTTTATTTGATGTTCATTAATTAAAATATTTTCTAATTATAGTTAATGTATTTAACATTTGCATGAAAACTACTCGACTTATAAACACATCCTATACATCGGAACACCACTGTTGCGCCATTTTATTTGATGTTAATTATGGAAAATATTTTTTGATTATAGTAAACGTATTTAACATTCATGTGAAAGCTATATTATGATGGTAATCGTTGTCTTGTACTCTGAGACACACATATTACGAATAATTAAAGTAGCATTAAGAGAAACATTTTTTGTTTTGGACACAAAAGGGCGTCCTATAGTGGTTAAACATTGCTTTAGAATGTAGAGTTTGTTATTCTGTCCCATGTCCTGGGGTCAGAGCTTCTGTTTGTGTTGTAACATGTTATTCAGTTCAACTACACAGGTGAAACGAAGTTTCTGACACGCTCTCCGATTTTACATTTTTGTTCCTTCTGTTTCTTACATAAGAGCTATCCGTTTTCCATTACAACAGTGACAGGTTCTCAATTTACCCTTGTACTTTGGAAGAAATTTTTGAAAAAAAACAGTATGATTTTTCTTTGGTTTGGATGTATCCCTTAAATTTATCGATTTTTCGAGACCCTCACACATAAATCGAATCTTATGGTGAGTGTTCCGTGAGTTATACATCTTCTCATACTCACAGTAAGGCGTAAAACGCATTAACTTGTATCCATAATAATTGCATCTTTAGATCCTTTTGGTAGTTATTGCAGTTCAATAACCGAACGAGTTGCCGCAGTGATAAGAGTTACAAACGTTTTCGTGGATGGAGCGTGATTCATGTTATGGCCACCCTAATTTCAATTTTGTCTGGTTTCTCGAACTCTATTAAGAAGAATTTTAATACAATTTCCTTGTAAACACTATAGTCAGCTTCCTTCCATGTAATTCTGCAATCTGAACTAATACTTTCGATAGTACCGCCACCAAAATGTTGAGTTCCGATTTTCCTTAAAATTTCCATCGCTGCATTCGATTTTATGTAGCAATTACAGTGGTAATTGCTTTCGTTTGTTGTACTGTTTCAGAGAAGTCGGTAACAAATGGTTCGAAAGAGGTGTGTGTACTGATGAAAAAGAGACATTATTGTTGTTTCAGTAGATACGCCATAACTGTCTTTTGAAGATGGATATGTTATTTAGTTCTCTGTAGTGGTGAGGAATCTCGTATCATACAAGAGATTCTGCTAATGAGGAGTACCAGGAAAAGGGGACGGATTACTGGAGTGTTGCAAAATGGTTTTTGCTGTGTTGGGAATGACTGCTTCTCTTACGTTTCTCAGAGAAGTGTTAAGGGCGTGTAGATATATGAGAGATAGTGAACCCCTGTAATACTGGAAATAAGACAGAATGTTTGAAAATTTCTGCCCTTGTTCCCACTTACGCAGGAGAGCTGTACATAAGATGTTGAAACGTAACAAAAAAAAAAAAAATCGAGCGTTTCTGATTAATCACATGCAGGCGTTCGTCACCAGCTCCATGTCTGGTGACCTTTCCTGCGAAAGACCTTACACGATAACATATCTGTAATCAATATTGGATGTATAAGTGTTTGCACAATTTTGGATTTTAGATCAAAAGGTAAAAGCTTGGTGTATTTTTGTAGGACATGTAGAGAAGTAAATTATGCATTGCTGCAAGCAGCAGCCTTGTACTCCAGCAAGATTATTATTATTTCTCCTACAGTCCTTGGTGAGAAAAAGAAATTGGTATTGACTTTGATGAAATTTAACTGTTTACAATGGTGTAGGAGTAACTTCATATTTCGCCAATCTCTTATCTTGTCGTTAAGGTACCACTTATTTATTTTTCATTTTCGGATATCTTCAGAGAGGAAGAAATACGTCAATATATGGTCCAAATCATTTTTACGGCAGTCATCTTCTCTCATTTGATATCCCTGCTACATTGAGGTAACAATAAATTTATTGCAAATGATAGAGATTTTATACAGGTTACCTGTCATCGGAAAGTCTTCAGTAAGTTGACGTTATGCATTGTCTTTCAATTGTTCCGTAAATTAACTGCCATTTTATTGGATGTAGGGCTAGTGAATGCCTTATATATGTTTGGACCTGTCTCCGGCATTTCCTATAAAATATAGTAGATTACAGAGACATGTCAAAAAGTCCGTAAAATACGCTGTACGATTTGCATTGAGGCAGACGACGAGGGTTGTATTGAAGACAAATGTGCAGAAATAAATGAGGAAGAAAGTAAATAATTACAAGCGACGAACAGCCCAGTAAAGTACTGAGCTGATAAAAGCGATGCAATACCTCTAAATATGGCGTCAGATCTCATCAGCTCGACGTATCGTGGACTCAATAAGTCTTTGTAAGCCCCTTGCAGAAATATTGAGTCATGCTGCCTTCTAGAGCTATCAATATTTGCGGAAGTGTTGCCGGTGCAGCATTTTGTACACGAACTGACCTCTCGATTGCGTCCCATAAGTGTTAGATGGGATTCATGTCAGGCGATCTGTGTGGTCTAACCATTTGCTCGAATTGTCCAGAGTGTATGTCAAACCAATCGCGAACGACTGTAGCACTGTGACCAAGTTGTTATCCATAATAATTGCATCGTTATTTGGAAATATTAAGTCTATGCATGACTGCAAATGGTCCCCAAGTAGCCGAACATAACCATTTCCAGCCAATGATCGGTTCAGTTGCACCAGAGGACCCAGTCCATTCATGTGAACTTAGCCCACACCATACTGGAGTCACCACCAGGTTGCACTGCGAGTTGTTGACAACAAGGATCCATGGCTTCGTAGGGTCTGCGACACACTCGAATCCTACCATCAGCCGTTACCAAGTAAAATCAGGACTCATCTGACCAGGTCACAGTTTTCCATTCGTATAGGGTCCACGAGTCCAGGAGAGGAACCGCAGGCGATGTCGTGCTGATAGCAAAGGCACTGCCGTTGGTCATCTGCTGCCATAGCTCTTTATAGCCAAATTTCGTCCCACAGTACTAACAAATACGTTCGTCTCACGCCTCATTGATTTCTGCGGTTATTTCACGCAGTGTTGCTTTTCTGTTAGCACTAACAATCTTACGAAAACACGCGCTGCTCTCGGTCTTAAGTGAAGCCATCGGCCACTGCGTTATCAATGATGTGAGATAATGCCTCAGATTTGTTATTTTCGGCACACATTCCACACTCTGGATCTCGGAATATTCAATTCCCTAACGATTTCCAAAAAGGAATGTCCCATGCGTGTAGCTCAAACTACCACTCCACGTTCAAAGTCTGTTATTTCCCGTCGAGCGACCATAATCACGTCGGAAACCTTTTCACATAGTCACCTGTTTACAAATGACAACTCTGCCAATGCACTATTCTTTTATATCTCGTGTACGCGATACTACCGCTGTCTGTATAAGTGCATATCGCTGCCACGAGTTCTGTCACGTCGATATATAACGACAGATGGAATTAGAAGCTTGTCTCGTGGGTGTCCTACCGGTGCATATATTACATTTGTTTACTCAGATTCAAGACCAACTCGTACTTTAATGACATGTCTCCTCAGTAAGAATAGTAGATTGGGTGGAGAAGTGTGTATGTGTGTGCTGAAAAGGGGGAGAGAGAGAGAGAGAGAGAGAGAGAGAGAGAGAGAGAGAGAGAAAGAGAGAGAGTCCGGGGGGGGGGGGGAGGGGCAGGGAAGAAGGTAGGAAGAGGGGGAGGGTGGGAAAGAGCCGAGCACTGAGGCAGTGAGGCAGCAGTGCTGTGAGGAAGCAGGCTCCAGGCTGTAGGCTGATGGTTCCGCTGCTGGGGTTGCGATTCCTTCAAACATCGGCGGCGGCCCGTTTTGGCAGGCGACACACGTCGTGTACCGACATGAATAAAAGATGCGCCCGCACAGGCTGTGAGCCAGGAAGCCAGGCTTACACACACACGCGCGCGCGCACACACACACACACACACACACACATACTTACGCAGCTGCGCACGTGGGGACATCGGCCGAGGTTTCTGCAGGCGTTACACCTCGGGACAAGTGAAACCTTCTGTAGCCTAAAAGAGCCACCAATACCAGGTGTTACGCACGATAGTCACTGAAAAAACGCTGCGTTGATAAGTTAATAGTTAGTTACGTGCTCCATAGATCACATTTACAACAAATTTATGATGTGGAAAGAGCCGTGTGATCATGCACAGAACTCATACGGCTACGTGTTTGCCGTCCCCACAGCTCCTTCTTTTTAATGATCTCGTGACAGGTTCGTTGGAGTCCGCCAGTGGTTCCCCTCTTGTGCCAACCTCTTCATCTCAGAGTAGCACTTGCAGCCTACGTCTATTAGTTGTTGGGTGTGTTCCAGTATTCAGCTAGCTTTTTTCCCTCTACGTCTCTCTCTATTATCAAGAATGTATATTCGTTTATACACTCCTGGAAATGGAAAAAAGAACACATTGACACCGGTGTGTCAGACCCACCATACTTGCTCCGGACACTGCGAGAGGGCTGTACAAGCAATGATCACATGCACGGCACAGCGGACACACCAGGAACCGCGGTGTTGGCCGTCGAATGGCGCTAGCTGCGCAGCATTTGTGCACCGCCGCCGTCAGTGTCAGCCAGTTTGCCGTGGCATACGGAGCTCCATCGCAGTCTTTAACACTGGTAGCATGCCGCGACAGCGTGGACGTGAACCGTATGTGCAGTTGACGGACTTTGAGCGAGGGCGTATAGTGGGCATGCGGGAGGCCGGGTGGACGTACCGCCGAATTGCTCAACACGTGGGGCGTGAGGTCTCCACAGTACATCGATGTTGTCACCAGTGGTCGGCGGAAGGTGCACGTGCCCGTCGACCTGGGACCGGACCGCAGCGACGCACGGATGCACGCCAAGACCGTAGGATCCTACGCAGTGCCGTAGGGGACCGCACCGCCACTTCCCAGCAAATTAGGGACACTGTTGCTCCTGGGGTATCGGCGAGGACCATTCGCAACCGTCTCAATGAAGCTGGGCTACGGTCCCGCACACCGTTAGGCCGTCTTCCGCTCACGCCCCAACATCGTGCAGCCCGCCTCCAGTGGTGTCGCGACAGGCGTGAATGGAGGGACGAATGGAGACGTGTCGTTTTCAGCGATGAGAGTCGCTTCTGCCTTGGTGCCGATGATGGTCGTATGCGTGTTTCGTGCCGTGCAGGTGAGCGCCACAATCAGGACTGCATACGACCGAGGCACACAGGGCCAACACCCGTCATCATGGTGTGGGGAGCGATCTCCTACACTGGCCGTACACCACTGGTGATCGTCGAGGGGACACTGAATAGTGCACGGTACATCCAAACCGTCATCGAACCCATCGTTCTACCATTCCTAGACCGGCAAGGGAACTTGCTGTTCCAACAGGACAATCCACGTCCGCATGTAACCCGTGCCACCCAACGTGCTCTAGAAGGTGTAAGTCAACTACCCTGGCCAGCAAGATCTCCGGATCTGTCCCCCATTGAGCATGTTTGGGACTGGATGAAGCGTCGTCTCACGCGGTCTGCACGTCCAGCACGAACGCTGGTCCAACTGAGGCGCCAGGTGGAAATGGCATGGCAAGCCGTTCCACAGGACTACATCCAGCATCTCTACGATCGTCTCAATGGGAGAATAGCAGCCTGCATTGCTGCGAAAGGTGGATATACACTGTACTAGTGCCGACATTGTGCATGCTCTGTTGCCCGTGTCTATGTGCCTGTTGTTCTGTTAGTGTGATCAAGTGATGTATCTGACCCCAGGAATGTGTCAATAAAGTTTCCCCTTCCTGGGACAGTGAATTCATGGTGTTCTTATTTCAATTTCCAGGAGTGTATTTTAATACCTGTCCTGTCATCCTTTCAGATATTCTTGTCTGTGTTCCTTTCTTAGCCGATTCTGCAGATAACCTCCTTATTCCATACTGGTACACCCAATTTTTAACATCTTTCTATATCACCACACGTCTTTACGGTTGTCCCATAGTCCTATGGTTCACTGCCACACCATGCTATGTTCCTAACATTCACGCTCAGGAATTTCGTCCTCATATAAGGTCGATGTTTGATACTGGTGAACTTCTCATGGCCAGCAATGCCCCACTTTCCTTTGTTAGACTGTCCTCCTTGCTTCGTCCGTCACATGGTATTTCGATTCTTAGGTGGCAGAATTCCCTCAGCTTGCCTTCTTCGTGGTCCCCGGCTTCCATGTTAACTTTATCGCAAATCCCTTTCCTGCTTCTCGCCATTACTTTTATTTTTGTTTTATTAACTCTCAATCCATATTCTGCAGTTATTCAGCACATAAATTCTTCTTCAATCCAGTAATCTGATTAAAGACCCTTGTCACTGATATCCTTTCGTCCTCAGTCTAAATCCCGCTCGGGAATCTTTATTTCGTTCTTTGCTTGTTTGCTATCTACATTGATAATGAAGGGCGAAAGACTACATTCCTGTCTTACACCATTTTTAATCCGAACTCTTCGTTCTCGGTCTTCCACTATTATTGTTCCTTCTTAGTTTTAGTACTAATTGTATTTATCTGCTTTTCCCTCTAGCTTACTCCTATTTTTCTCAGAATGTCGGACATCTTCCAAAATTTTACATTGTCGAATGCTTTTTACTCGCCAACAAATCATACGAACTGGAATTAGTTACTCTCTTGCTTCTATTACCATTAGTTATGACGTTATAGCTGCCTCTGTATTGCCTTTAAGTTCCAGAAAGCCAAGCTAATCGTCATGTAATACATCCTCAAATTTAATTTTCATTCTCCTATATATTTTTCCTGGCAGTAACTTGAATGCATCAACCGTTTAGCTGACTGTTCTAATGTATAATGATGTGCTCGGTTTTTGAAAAGATTAGGCATCACAGAGGCAATTCAGACGCGATTGATAACAGAAACGAGAATGAAGAAAGATCAACACACATAAATAGGATCTGTCTAGCTGTACATCGATATTAATTACTTGATTTAACCTTCTAATATTTAACAATCTTCTACAGCATCACGCTACGAAAGCCTTTATTTTCTTCTTGTCTTGATTGTTTATTGTCCATGTTTCACTTGCATGCTAGGTTATACTTCAGAAAAGCCTAACACTGAAATTAACAGGGTGAGAATTATTGAACATATACACTCCTGGAAATTGAAATAAGAACACCGTGAATTCATTGCCCCAGGAAGGGGAAACTTTATTGACACATTCCTGGGGTCAGATATATCACATGATCACACTGACAGAACCACAGGCACATAGACACAGGCAACAGAGCATGCACAATGTCGGCACTAGTACAGTGTATATCCACCTTTCGCAGCAATGCAGGCTGCTATTCTCCCATGGAGACGATCGTAGAGATGCTGGATGTAGTCCTGTGGAACGGCTTGCCATGCCATTTCCACCTGGCGCCTCAGTTGGACCAGCGTTCGTGCTGGACGTGCAGACCGCGTGAGACGACGCTTCATCCAGTCCCAAACATGCTCAATGGGGGACAGATCCGGAGATCTTGCTGGCCAGGGTAGTTGACTTACACCTTCTAGAGCACATTGGGTGGCACGGGATACATGCGGACGTGCATTGTCCTGTTGGAACAGCAAGTTCCCTTGCCGGTCTAGGAATGGTAGAACAATGGGTTCGATGACGGTTTGGATGTACCGTGCACTATTCAGTGTCCCCTCGACGATCACCAGTGGTGTACGGCCAGTGTAGGAGATCGCTCCCCACACCATGATGCCGGGTGTTGGCCCTGTGTGCCTCGGTCGTATGCAGTCCTGATTGTGGCGCTCACCTGCACGGCGTCAAACACGCATACGACCATCATTGGCACCAAGGCGGAAGCGACTCTCATCGCTGAAGACGACACGTCTCCATTCGTCCCTCCATTCACGCCTGTCGCGACACCACTGGAGGCGGGCTGCACGATGTTGGGGCGTGAGCGGAAGATGGCCTAACGGTGTGCGGGACCGTAGCCCAGCTTCATGGAGACGGTTGCGAATGGTCCTCGCCGATACCCCAGGAGCAACAGTGTCCCTAATTTGCTGGGAAGTGGCGGTGCGGTCCACTACGGCACTGCGTAGGATCCTACGGTCTCGGCGTGCATCCGTGCGTCGCTGCGGTCCGGTCCCAGGTCGACGGGCACGTGCACCTTCCGCCGACCACTGGCGACAACATCGATGTACTGTGGAGACCTCACGCCCCACGTGTTGAGCAATTCGGCGGTACGTCCACCCGGCCTCCCGCATGCCCACTATACGCCCTCGCTCAAAGTCCGTCAACTGCACATATGGTTCACGTCCACGCTGTCGCGGCATGCTACCAGTGTTAAAGACTACGATGGAGCTCCGTATGCCACGGCAAACTGGCTGACACTGACGGCGGCGGTGCACAAATGCTGCGCAGCTAGCGCCATTCGACGGCCAACACCGCGGTTCCTGGTGTGTCCGCTGTGCCGTGCGTGTGATCATTGCTTGTACAGCCCTCTCGCAGTGTCCGGAGCAAGTATGGTGGGTCTGACACACCGGTGTCAATGTGTTCTTTTTTCCATTTCCAGGAGTGTAGTTCAATAATTGTCGACTTGTTAATGTAAATTATTTACAAATTACGGCCTGCACACACTTTATTCAACATGTAAACGTCACTACAGGTATTCGGATTTAGGTTATGACAAGCTCGATATGCCTGCCATCATTGGCGATGATGTGGCGCAGACGAATAGCGAAAGTCTGCGTGACCCGCTGAAGTGGCGGAACATCAGTGCTGTCGATGACCTCCTGAATAGCTGTTTACAGCTTAGCAATGATTTTGGAGTTATTGCTGTACACCTTGTCTTCAATATAGTCCTATAAAAAGAGGTCGCATGTGCTCATATCCGGAGGAGAAGACGGCGAATCCAGGCCCATGCCAGTAACCTCTGAGTATCCCAAGTCAGAATGCGGTCCCCAAAATGTTCCTGCAGGACATCAAACACTCTCCTGCATCGATAGGATCTAGCACCATTTGTATGAAACACGTCTTGTTGAAATCAGGATCACTTTGGGTAATGAGGATGAAATTGTCTTCCAAAACCTTCGCATACCGATCTGTAGTCACCGCCCATCAAGGTAATATCGCACCGATTGCTCCATGGCTGCACATTCTACACCACACAGTCACACGTTGGCTCTTAACAGGACACTGTAGAGTTAGCAGTGCCTCACTAGTCACCACATTTGTTTGGAACACAAAGTGATCCTACCTGATGTCGACTTATTACAATTTTATATTAGTCTGTGAATAACTGGAGTCAATATGTGGGAATCGTGACTTACTAAAGCGGTGGTTTTGCAGTATTCGGACCTGTTAGCAACTGTCTATTTCTGAACAGAAGTTATTAAACCGTTTTTTGAACTCTGATGATATTTCACGCAATTCATATTATTGAGTACTAAGTGGAATAGTTTCGTCACGGTTGGTTATCCAAGGGATCTCATTAATTGTGAGGAAAAAGTTGTCTGCACCGGAGACGTTGTTTCTATTTAGATCTTTGAGTGCCATGTTAGTTGCGTCTCGTACTTTTATACCTCTCATCTCACTTCGTTTTTTTTTTTCTCTTTAAGATCGTCTTAAAGAGTGTACCACTTACTTAAACTCTCCACGCATTCTTCTCCCTTTTGTTGGTGTGGGATTGCCATTTCAGCTCTTAATATTCATAGATGTATATGTCTTTCCTCTAAAGGATTCTGTATTCAGCATTTATCTTTCTCTGTCCGCCAAATCATCTACAACCTTTTGTTACTCGTCGAGTTTCCTGCTATACCATTTTGAACATCCTGTATTCTCAATTTTAGATCTATGTATTTCCTTACGCTTATTTAATTTGCTACATTTATTTCTCAAGGTCCAATGTTCTATACTGGAGTTGGTCTTTTTGTTAATGATTTTCCGTTACGTCTTATCACATTATTATGACGGATTTTCGACGTACAGCTAAGTCGCCATGCATACTTGAGTGCTGGAGAGAAATTCTCGCTCACGTGTTTCACAAAGCAGTTCCTTACTTCGTTTTACTAGCGAAACAGTGTAATAAAGTTCCGTCGCGTGCGAGTTTTCCCTTATCTGTGGACGATCATAATGACATTTGGGCAATACTGTGATTCCATGTACAACTATTTTCGTTCAAGACGTTCTGTCAGTGCTACCAAGTTTATATACTAGGTAGATCGTTAAGTTCTGACTCTCTTTATTAGGTTACGCGTCCCCCTTCCCACATCTCGTCACCGCGACCCTTCATCAACTGATAAATTTCGCCCTTGCTCACTTCACTTTCCACAAATGAAAATATACGTCTTCTTCGAGTATTGCGTTGATACATCATTCAAGTGTACGTGACTGTAATGTAGCCACATTTACATTCATTGGTTAGCATTTTCCATGGAAAATATGTGCATGACGAAATTGTTTTTCGATTGCTATTATAATATCTTTTCTTCTCCCTCTCTCGATAATGAAAAATTCTATAAAAAAGACTGTGTCTCCATCGATACAGTGCCCTACCGTTTGTAATCGTGGAAACTAAGCTAGTAAATAAATTTATTCTTGAATCAGGTGTGAAGCCCCTACAGTCCATTCTAGAAATGCAGATGAGTAGTTTTTCATACCACTGCTGTCGGTTATTCAGTAGCTTCCGGTAGATGACTCGTACCGCCTCTAGGCATGCAATGCGTAGCAGGCCCGCACATCATTCATGAATGCCTTTTTCTATCATTAAATTTTCACTTTTCTGACTTAATCTGTGATCATTAGAACCATTAAGACCTTGTAACTATATCCACAGTAAAATTCCGTTGATTATCCAGGTTTCTAAAAATATTGGGATAAATGAATACTAAATCATCAATAAATATAATATTCCTATTTAGTATATATTTCATACAAGAATTTCATCACAGTTCTCATCTATCTTTATTTAAGCATTTTCTTTTTCATCATTCTTCTGAGTGATGCGGCCCGCAACGAATTCCTCTCCAGTGCCAGTCTCTTCATCTCAGAGTAGCAGTTGCACACTACGTCCTTTCCTGGCATGTTGCAATCTCTGTGTCCTCTATAGTTTTTTACTGTCTACAGCTCCCTCCAGTAACATGGAAGCTATTCCCTGTTGTCTTAATGGATGTTTCCTGTCCTCGCAGATTCTCCGGAGAAACTCCTCATCCCTCATCTTACCAGTGTATCTAATTTCTAACATTCTTCTGTAGCAATCATCTCAATCCTTCGATTTCTACCCACAGTCCATGTTTCACTACCGTATAATGCTGAGCTGTAAACGTACATTGTTGGGAATTTCTTCCTCAAATTAAGGCCTATTTTTGATACTAACAGACTTCTCTTGGACGGGAATGCCCTTTATGTCAGTGCTAGTGTGCTTTTGCTGTCCTCCTTGCTCCGAAGGTCATGACTTATTTTGCGTCTAGGTACAGGAATTTCTTAAATTCATCTACTTCGTGATTATCCAGTCCTCAAATTAAGGCCTATTTTTGATACTAACAGACTTCTCATTTCTGCTACTTCTCATTAATTTCGTCTTTCTTCGATTTCCTCTCAATCGATATTCTCTACTCATTACACTGTTCATGCCATCAGCAGATCCTGTAACTCTTCTCCACAGTCACCGAACGTAACAACGTCATTAGCGATTTTTATCGTTGATGTACCTTCACCTTCAATTTTAGTTCCTCTCTTCAACCTTTCTTTTCATTTCAGTAAATGCCTGTTTGATGTGTAGATTGAATGGTAGGAGCGAAACGCTATATCCCTGTCCTACAACCTTTTTAATCCGAGCACTTCGTTCTTGGTCTTCCACTACCATTATACACTCTTGGCTCTTGTGTTATGTTACTTGTCTCTCCCAATAGCTTACCACTATTATCCTCAGAATTTCGAACATCT
Organism: Schistocerca serialis cubense; assembly: GCF_023864345.2. Classification (NCBI taxonomy): domain Eukaryota; kingdom Metazoa; phylum Arthropoda; class Insecta; order Orthoptera; family Acrididae; genus Schistocerca; species Schistocerca serialis. Next base: position 815,679,860 of record NC_064641.1, on the reverse strand, counting down.
TGCATCATTGTATATTGTCGAACGCTTTTTCCAGGCATACAAATCATATGAACGTGTCTTGATTTTCTTAAGTCTTGCTTCCATTATAAACCGCAACGTTGGAACTGCCTCTCTGGCACCTTTATCTTTCATGAAGCCAAAGTGATCGTCATCTAAGAGATCCTCAATTCTCTTTTCTATTCTTCCATGTTGTTGTTGTTGTGGTCTTCAGTACTGAGACTGGTTTGATGCAGCTCTCCATGCTACTCTATCCTGTGCAAGCTTCTTCATCTCCCAGTACCTACTGCAATCTACATCCTTGTGAATCTGCTTAGTGTATTCATCTCTTGGTCTCCCTCTACGATTTTTACCCTCCACGCTGCCCTCGAATACTAAATTGATGATACCTTGATGCCTCAGAACATGTCCTACCAACCGATCCCGTCTTCTGGTCAAGTTGTGCCACAAACTTCTCTTCTCCCCAATCCTGTTCAATACTTCCTCATTAGTTATGTGATCTACCCATCTAATCTTCAGCATTCTTCTGTAGCACCACATTTCGAATGCTTCTATTCTTTTCTTGTCCAAACTATTTATCGTCCATGTTTCACTTCCATACATGGCTGCACTCCATACAAGTACTTTCAGAAATGATTTCCTGACACTTAAATCTATACTCGATGTTAACAAATTTCTCTTCTTCAGAAAAGCTTTCCTTGCCATTGCCAGTCTACATTTTATATCCTCTCTATTTCGACCATCGTCAGTTATTTTGCTCCCCAAATAGCAAAACTCCTTTACTACTTTAAGTGTCTCATTTCCTAATCTAATTCCCTCAGCATCACCCGACTTAATTCGGCTACATTCCACTATCCTCGTTTTGCTTTTGTTGATGTTCATCTTATATCCTCCTTTCAAGACACTGTCCATTCCATTCAACTGTTCTTCCAAGTCCTTTGCTGTTTCTGACAGAATTACAATGTCATCGGCGAACCTCAAAATTTTTATTTCTTCTCCATGGATTTTAATACCTACTCCGAATTTTTCTTTTGTTTCCTTTACTGCTTGCTCAATATACAGATTGAACAACATCGGGGAGAGGCTACAAACCTGTCTTACTCCTTTCCCAACCACTGCTTCCCTTTCATGTCCCTCGACTCTTATAACTGCCATCTGCTTTCTGTACAAATTGTAAATAGCCTTTCGCTGCCTGTATTTTACCTCTGAAAGAGAGTATTCCAGTCAACATTGTCAAAAGCTTTCTCTAAGTCTACAAATGCTAGAAATGTAGGTTTGCCTTTCCTTAATCTTTCTTCTAAGATAAGTCGTAAGGTCAGTATTGCCTCACGTGTTCCAGTGTTTCTACGGAATCCAAACTGATCTTCTCCGAGGTTGGCTTCTACTAGTTTTTCCATTCGTCTGTAAAGAATTAGTGTTAGTATTTTGCAGCTGTGACTTATTAAACTGATAGTTCGGTAATTTTCACATCTGTCAACACCTGCTTTCTTTGGGATTGGAATTATTATATTCTCCTTGAAGTCTGAGGGTACTTCGCCTGTTTCATACATCTTGCTCACCAGATGGTAGAGTTTTGTCAGGACTGGCTCTCCCAAGGCCGTCAGTAGTTCCAATTGAATGTTGTCTACTCCGGGGGCCTTGTTTCGACACAGGTCTTTCAGTGCTCTGTCAAACTCTTCACGCAGTATCGTATCCCCCATTTCATCTTCATCTACATCCTCTTCCATTTCCATAATATTGTCCTCAAGCACATTGCCCTTGTATAGACCCTCTATATACTCCTTCCACCTTTCTGCTTTCCCTTCATTGCTTAGAACTGGGTTTCCATCTGAGCTCTTGATATACATACAAGTCGTTCTCTTATCTCCAAAGGTCTCTTTAATTATCCTGTAGGCAGTATCTATCTTACCCTTAGTGAGATAAGCCTCTACATCCTTACATTTGTCCTCTAGCCATCCTTGCTTAGCCATTTTGCACTTCCTGTCGATCTCATTTTTGAGACGTTCATATTCCTATTTGCCTGCTTCATTTACTGCATTTTTATATTTTCTCCTTTCATCAATTAAATTCAATATTTCTTCTGTTACCCAAGGATTTCTACCAGCCCTCGTCTTTTTAACTACTTCATCCTCTGCTGCCTTCACTACTTCATCCCTCAAAGCTACCCATTCTTCTTCTACCGTATTTATTTCCCCCATTCCTGTCAATTGCTCCCTTACGCTCTCCCTGAAACTCTCTACAACCTCTGGTTCTTTCAGTTTATCCAGGTCCCATCTCCTTAAATTCTCACCTTTTTGCAGTTTCTTCAGTTTTAGTCTACAGGTCATAACCATTAGATTGTGGTCAGAGTCCACATCTGCCCCTGGAAATGTCTTACAATTTAAATCCTGGTTCCTAAATCTCTGTCTTACCATTATATAATCTATCTGATACCTTTTAGTATCTCCAGGGTTCTTCCATGTATACAACCTTCTTTCATGATTCTTAACCAAGTGTTAGCTATGATTATGTAGTGCTCTGTGCAAAATTCTACCAGGCGGCTTCCTCTTTCATTTCTAAGCCCCAATCCATATTCACCGACTATGTTTCCTTCTCTCCCTTTTCCTACACTTGAATTCCAGTCACCCATGACTATTAAATTTTCGTCTCCATTCACTATATGAATAATTTCTTTTATTTCATCATACATTTCTTCAATTTCTTCGTCATCTGCAGAGCTAGTTGGCACATAAACTTGTACTACTGTAGTAGGTGTGGGCTTCGTATCTATCTTGGCCACAATAATGCGTTCACTATGCTGTTTGTAGTAGCGTACCCGCATTCCTATTTTCCTATTCATTATTCAACCCACTCCTGCATTACCCCTATTTGATTTTGTGTTTATAACCCTGTAGTCACCTGACCAGAAGCCTTGCTCCTCCTGCCACGGAACTTCACTAATTCCCACTATATCTAACTTCAACCTATCCATTTCCCTTTTTAAATTTTCTAACCTACCTGCCCGATTATGGGATCTGACATTCCACACTCCGATCCGTAGAACGCCAGTTTTCTTTCTCCTGATAACGACATCCTCCTGAGTAGCCCCGCTCAGAGATCCGAATGGGGGACTAGTTTACCTCCGGAATATTGTACCCAAGAGGACGCCATCATCATTTAATCATACAGTGATTCTGCATGCCCTCGGGAAAAATTACAGCTGTAGTTTCCCCTTGCTTTCAGCCGTTCGCAGTACCAGCACAGCAAGGCCGTTTTGGTTATTGTTACAAGGCCAGATCAGTCAATCATCCAGACTGTTGCCCTTGCAACTACTGAAAAGCCTGCTGCCTCCCTTCAGGAACTACACGTTTGTCTGGCCTCTCAACAAATACCCCTCCGTTGTGGTTGCACCTACGGTACGGCTATCTGTATCGCTGAGGCACGCAAGCCTCCCCACCAACGGCAAGGTCCATGGTTCATGGGGGGCATTCTTCCATACATTATTCTTTTCAAAAAATTCCATGCTTGAGCCGTTAATCTGACTTTGGTCATCTTTGGTGGCACTAGTGTTCAGTGTGTGTGTTATCTTTCCTGCTTCAGTCCGAGAACCGAGATTTTAAATCTTCATGTACGCCGCCTGTCCGTTGCAGTTTGCCTTGAAAATGGCGGGGTGATCTCCCTCCGAAATATCAGCGGTCATTGAAAGTGTTACCTGGCTGAATTCCCACAAGTTATTTGAACGTTAATCTGATTGTACGACAATACTCGCAGTTATCGGCTCTTGCAGTCTTCGGAAATGTGTGGATGTTGTTTTTACGAAGTCAGATGGTATATCGACAGACTGATACATTCTACGCAACAGCTTCAATAGCTGTTTTTTGCCATTTCCCCCAGTGATTTTAGAAATGCTGATGGAGTATTACCGATGTCTTCTACCATAGTTGAGCTACAGTCTTTCAAAGCTCTTTTAAATTTTAGTTCGAATAGTGGATCCTCTGTCTCTTCTATAAGGACTCCTGTCTCTTCGCCTGTCATGTAATCAGACAAGTCTTCCCTCTCATCGAGGCCTTCAATGTACTACGAGGGCAGTTCAATAAGTAATGCAACACATTTTTTTCTCAGCCAATTTTGGTTGAAAAAACCGGAAATTTCTTGTGGAATATTTTCAAACATTCCCACTTCGACTCGTATAGTTTCATTGACTTCCGACAGGTGGCAGCGCTGTACGGAGCTGTTAAAATGGCGTCTGTAATGGATGTGCGTTGCAAACAACGGGCAGTGATCGAGTTTCTTTTGGCGGAAAACCAGGGCATCTCAGATATTCATAGGCGCTTGCAGAATGTCTACGGTGATCTGGCAATGGACAAAAGCACGGTGAGTCGTTGGGCAAAGCGTGTGTCATCATCGCCGCAAGGTCAAGCAAGACTATCTGATCTCCCGCGTGCGGGCCGGCCGTGCACAGCTGTGACTCCTGCAGTGGCGGAGCGTGCGAACACACTCGTTCGAGATGATCGACGGATCACCATCAAACAACTCAGTGCTCAACTTGACATCTCTGTTGGTAGTGCTGTCACAATTGTTCACCAGTTGGGATATTCAAAGGTTTGTTCCCGCTGGGTCCGTCGTTGTCTAACCGAACACCATAAAGAGCAAAGGAGAACCATCTGTGCAGAATTGCTTGCTCGTCATGTGGCTGAGGGTGACAATTTCTTGTCAAAGATTGTTACAGGCGATGAAACATGGGTTCATCACTTCGAACCTGAAACAAAACGGCAATCAATGGAGTGGCGCCACACCCACTCCTCTACCAAGAAAAAGTTTAAAGCCATACCCTCAGCCGGTAAAGTCATGGTTACAGTCTTCTGGGACGATGAAGGGGTTATTCTGTTCGATGTCCTTCCCCATGGTCAAATGATCAACTCTGAAGTGTATTGTGCTACTCTTCAGAAATTGAAGAAACGACTTCAGCGTGTTCGTAGGCACAAAAATCTGAACAAACTTCTCCTTCTTCATGACAACGCAAGACCTCACACAAGCCTTTGCACCCGAGAGGAGCTCACAAAACTTCAGTGGACTGTTCTTCCTCATGCACCCTACAGCCCCGATCTCGCACCGTCGGATTTCCACGTGTTTGGCCCAATGAAGGACGCAATCCGTGGGAGGCACTACGCGGATGATGAAGAAGTTATTGATGCAGTACGACGTTGGCTCCGACATCGACCAGTGGAATGGTACCGTGCAGGCATACAGGCCCTCATTTCAAGGTGGCGTAAGGCCGTAGCATTGAATGGAGATTACGTTGAAAACTTGTGTTGTGTAGCTAAAAGATTGGGGAATAACCTGGTGTATTTCAATGCCGAATAAAACAACCCCTGTTTCAGAAAAAAAATGTGTTGCATTACTTATTGAACTGCCCTCGTATTTCTACCCATCCGCCCTTTTTTCAGCATTTAACAATGGAATTCCCATTGCACTCTTAATGCAGCCACCCTAGCTTTTAATTTGACCGACAGTTCTTATTATTTTCCTGTATGCTGAGTCAGTCCTTCCCGTAAACATTTTGTTTTCGATTTCTAACATTTTTCCTGAAGCTTTTTCTCTTAGGTTCCCTGTATTTTCTGTTTAGTTCTTTCCGAAGTGACTTGCAGTATTCCTGAATTTCCCTGAACGTTTTTGTACTTCCTTCTTTCGTCGATAAACTGAAGTATTTCATGACTTACCCCTAGTTTCTTTGCAGTTACCTTCTTTGTACCTAAGTTTTTCTTTCCGACTTCTGTGATTGTCATTTTAAGAGTATTTCATTCCTCTTCAGCTGTACTGCCTACTGAGCTATTTCTTATTGCTTTATATAAGACCTTAGAGAACTTCAAGCGTATTTCTTCATTCCTGAATGAAAAATGGCTTTGAGAACTATGCGACTTAACTTCTGAGGTCATCAGTCGCCTAGAACGTAGAACTAATTAAACATAACTAACCTAAGAAAATCACACACATCCATGTCCGAGGCAGGATTCGAAGCTGCGACCGTAGCTCATTCCTCAGTACTTTCGTATCTCACTTCTATGGGCATTGATACTACCTGACAAATCTCTGGACTTTAGTCTACTCTTCGTCACTTCTACATTGTGATCTGAGTCTGTATACGCTCCTGAGTACACCTTGAAGTCCGGTATCTAATTTCGGAATCTCTGTCTGACCATGATGTAATCTAACTGAAATCTTGCAAAATCACCCGGTCTTTTCCAACTACACCTCCTCGTCTTGTCATTCTTGAACAGAGTATTCGTTACTACCAGCTGAGATTTATTAAAGAAGTCAATTACTCTTCGTCCCCTGTCATTCCTTGTCCCAAGCCCATATTCTCCTGTATTCTTTTCTTCTGCTCTTTCCCCTAGAACTGCGTTCCAGACCTCCATGACTATGGATTTTCGTCTCCCGTTACCTACAGAAACACCAATTTAATATCCTCATATACTTTCTCTATTTCTTCATCTTCGGCTGCGACGTCGTAATATACACCAGAAGTATCAATGTCGGTGTTGGTTTACTGTCAATTCTGATGAGAAGAACGTTATCACTGCACTGGGAACAGTAACTCGTTCTGTGCCCTACCTTCCTATTCATATCGAATCCTGCTCCTGTTATAACATTCTCGGCTGCTGTTGATATTACCCCATAGTCATCTGACTCGAAATCCTTGTATTCTTTCCATTTCACTTCGCTGACACCTGTTCCGGTATAACGACAAGCGGTGGCACGAAGATGAAGAGCGTATCCGCAGAGAAGTCTGTAAGAAGACGTCAGCCAATAGTACGACTGAAACTTCTAAATATAGATTTTCGACTAAGAAGGTGAAACTTCTATGTTTTTACTTAAATTGCTTAATGTAACTGAACTTTCTAAAACGGCTGAGTGAAACTGAACGTACTGTATCTTTGCTATTTTTTTATCATTTCATTTCCGACCTTCAGAATTATTCGCTGATAAATACAACTCTAACTTGTTCATTTATTACGCACAATATACAAGGATGACGCAATCTTACTATTTATTAACACAAAGGAATGGCCCTGAATTAGAAGACATCCTAAGAATAGACGATACATTTCATAAGGCACTTACCTCACAGAAGATCTTCATGGCACTAACTACAGCAAATGCAGCAAGTATACAGCCAGGTAAATAAAAAATTCTAAGTCCTGTAGGCTCTAACTACTAATACACATCTGGTTAGCAAAGGAAAGATTTTTTCAGACCAAACAATATATTTAGCAGGTTTTACCTCAATCATGTGACATCCAGTCCCAAAAATTATATAGTCGTCAATTCCATTGCCCACATATTCCAACCAATATTAAATCTACATGACGGACACACGCCCAGACACTTCGCTTCTGCACACTGCTTCTAACCTCCATCACTTCTAACTATTAACTTCTGACTGCGAGTCCGACCAGCCAACGAGTCTTTCCATCACTGCTACCTATTAACTTCTGACTGCGAGTTCGACCAGCCAACGAGTCTCCCACCGAGAGCGCACAGCGCTGTCAGTGATATTAATGGCGAGCGCTGCCAACATACAAACACATAAACAGGCTACTTGCACGCTGACTAGGACCGCACCACGAGAGGAGTGGCATACATACGAAGAGAATATAAGCGCCGCTCCTGCCAGCCTCGGCTGGACACTAGAAGACGAACAGTAGCAGTACCGGACTAGAAAACACGCACAGAGGAACTAGAAGAGACATGATTCGTGATCCGTACGAACTTGTGTGAATTACTTGTGTGGACATTGTATATAGGGAAAGACGTTGATTATTTGCATGTCACCATTTGCTTGCGACCCGAAGTTAAATTTTATCAATCTACTTTATTGCAATAACAATCATTAATGGGATTTGCTTATTTCTTGTTTAGCTATCAGAAAAAGCAGCATCTTTGGGCACCCTCTAGGACACGAGTGGGCAGGACCCAACAACACCCACTATATATAGACTGAGACTTAGTATTTCCCTTTTCAGCTGTTCTAGTCTCCTTACCACGTTCAAACTTCTGAGATTCTTAGAACATTATCCTTTCGTTGGTTATTTATTCCTTTTCTCATGGTCACGTGTCCTTTGGCAGTACCCTCTCGAAGATCTGAATTGGGGACTATTTCGTATTCTTTTGCCGATGGAGAAATCATGACGCTTTTTCATTACAGGCTACATGTTCGGTGGATACACATTATGTGTCTTTAATCTCGTGGTTTCCATTGCCTTCGGCATCCTCATACTGTTGACCATTGCTGATTCTTCTGCCTTTGAGGGCTTTCAGTTTCCCACCCCAGGGGCAAGAGAGTACCCTGGACCTGTGTCCTATCGTGCACCTCCTTTTACTATGCCGTTGGCGGAATGAGGGTGACTACTAACCCCGGAAGTATTTTGCCGCCATTACTGATGATTTGTATTCAGAGTTTAGGTGGTGGCGAGTTTCGAGCGCGGGACCGATGTCGTTCTGATCACCCAAGACTGACAACCCTAAGTCGCCAGGTGGCTACAGGCCGATCAACATACTACCTGCAATATCTAAAGCCCTAGAATACATCGTCCATGAACAGCTGACGGATTACCTCAAAACTCATAACACCCATGATAAATATCAGTCAGGCTTTCGAAAGCACCATAGTACAGCAACTGCATTAATCAAAATAACTGATGACATTAAACATGCTATGGACAGACATGAAGCTGCCATCCTAACACTGCTTCACTTTAGCAAGGCTTTTGATACAGTTGACTTTGATGTATTACTAATTACAACGAAATAGCTGAATTTCTCAAACAGCGCAATACACTGGTTCGACAGCTACCTCAAAAACAGAAGTGAACAAGTCATATGCGGGTCGAAGAAGTCATCATGGAGAAACGTGCGCTCTGGAGTTCCCCAAGGCTCCGTCCTTGGTCCATTACTCTTCTCACTGTACATTAATGATATTTCTTCAGTGATTCACTCCTGCAACTACCATCTATATGCCGACGACATCCAACTGTACATAAGTGCAAGCCCCAAGAACACTGCTGACGCAGTACCGAGTATGAACGCAGATCTTTGCTCTGTTTCTCGATGGACACAGAACCTAAGTCTGAAACTAAACCCCAAGAAATCCCACGTCATTCTTATATCTCATCCAAAGTTAATCAGCCGGTACTTTCGCGGAACAGTCCCTCAAATACTCCTCAATGGTACCCAAACACAATACCAAAAAACAGTAAAAGACCTTGGAGTCATCTTGGATGAACACCTAAACTGGGAAGAACAGTCACAGCTTGCCGGAAATCGCTCTCCTCCCTACATGCAATCCAAACACTAGTTTTGCCTAATCTTTGCTAGTGTGATGTAGTTCAACACGGCACAAATAGTGAACATTCGAGATGTCTCGAGCTAGTGATGAATGCTTGCGGTAGATACGTGTGCAATATACGGTTATATGATCATATCAGTCCTTCATACTCCCAGCTAGGTTGGATACGCCCACATAAGGCACGCGATCTCCACACGATGTGCTTACTTCATCGATTTCTTAGCCACTGGTGCCCCCAAACTTATCTTCTCACATTAAACACCTATCATCATTCCACAACCTCAATACCAGATCGGATACGTCTAGCATCTTGGCTGTACCTTTACGTAACACAAAATCTTTCTCCGTGTCATTCTCAGCCATACGACTATGGAACGCGCTCCCCTGTGATCTGTGTGTTATCCAGAACCACTCAACATTCAAGAGGGGACTCGAAACTTACATATTAGGGACGGTATAGCCACCATTGTTGTGCCCGTCTCATCTCTTTCTCTCTCCTCTCCATCATAGCTTCGAATTTTACCATTCTATTTCTCTTTCTCTAACCTAGCTACCTTCTCTATATCTCTTTCACCCCATTCTATCGTCTTATGTCTCCGCTCGACGAGAATAACTCACAAGCTGCAAGAACATAACGAGAAAATTCCCAACTAACAATAGGACTGACATTCATACAAGAGAAATATGTTTACTTTCATATACATAGTCATTACTATTATTATTATTATTATTATCATTCTTTATTGCATTAATTATTTTTTGATTGTTGTAATTATCATTGTACTACTGTTATAATCTCTATTTTTTTTTCTTTAACATTAATACTGTGTAACACGTCATATGTCCATAATGCTCTGTACAAACTGAAATTCGTTCAATTTGAGCCCGCATCTCGTGGTCGTGCGGTAGCGTTCTCGTTTCCCACGCCCGGGTTCCCGGGTTCGATTCCCGGCGGGGTCAGGGATTTTCTCTGCCTCGTGATGGCAGGATGTTGTGTGATGTCCTTAGGTTAGTTAGGTTTAAGTAGTTCTAAGTTCTAGGGGACTGATGACCATAGATGTTAAGTCCCATAGTGCTCAGAGCCATTTTCGTTCAATTTGAGTATGCCTGGTTAGGTGTAAGAGAGGGCCTGAGGGCCCTAATCTTGCCAGGCAAAATAAATGCATAAAAAATAATCAAAGACGTATACCTAGAACGCGGCTGCCTAAACCTTTTAAAAAAATCACTATTTCTTTTCTGTTTACCTTCATCTGGCATCGATTTCGTATCTTTATTGACTCTGTGATGGTTGTGAATGATACATCTATTGACAGATGAGTCGATGTTTTCCTGAAAAGGAACCACATCAACAAGGAAAATCTTCAGTTATCCATTAAGATATTTCACTCGAGCTTACTTTTTTTAATTTTACATGTGATAATATTGGTTATATAAGTAGTCAGTATCAGCTGTTCTATTTATTTTTTATTTTTATCAGTATAGGTTAATAAATTCAGGTATTCTTTTAATTTGTAACAAGGATTCAGCTTTTCGGCAGTAATGGTCGCCTGATTGTGCATGCATCATGGACAAACTTTTAACATTTCAAAACAATTTGATCAGACTATCATAAAACAATTAAATATCAGATTTCAAAGCCAGCGATAAGAAATGGCTACTCCAACTGAGAATATAGGTCTATAAAGTACCTAAAACAAGTATCTCATTTGCGTTAACATTTTACAGAATATTATTTTGCTCACATTTTGCTTTCCACTTCACTAATGGAAAAACGACAGCGACTTACTGGGTGTCGCAAGGTAGGTCACCTCGAAATGTCTTGTGAAATCCTTTACATGTGTTAAAAATTATTTCTCCTTCACTAAGCTAGTTGAGCACATGTACAAAAGTAACAAATTCTTTCACTGTCAGATAATTGTTTCCATGATGTTCGGTACTTAAGTCGTTAAAATGTCACTTTCACACTATTGTTCATACCCTGCTACTCTAAAAATATAGTTTTCTCCTTTTTCTTGACTATCACAGTAGTTCTTCATGGAACACACTTTGATTATCAGATGGTAGCTTGGAGCACAGTAAGTGATAGGACGTAGACCTATCCCTGCGCACATGATGTATATTGTATTAAATATCGCGTAGCACAGCGCTGTGCGGCAAGATTGGAACACTTATTTTCGCGCTGATTTGCATTGGGTTCAGTTAATCAACTGTTTATTTTTATCAAGATATGTGTATATGTGGAAAGCCTTTTGTGCTTTAACGTCATCCAATGTAACATGACACTTTCATGACAATTTCCGTAAGGTCAGATGACGGCAGCGTAAGATTGTTGAAACTGGTCATCTTGCTATAATACAAGTTCCTATAGTACGATCGTGACTTACGAAGTGTATGCTTTATTTCCGTATATGTAAAATCAATGGCCTCTACGAAAAAGTATCAGCGGAGGTAACTACTACATTCAAAGAGCAGTGATAGTAGGAAAGAAAGTTTTGAATAAATACAAAACAGTGTGCAACGAAGCACTGTTTGCAATACTTTTTGGGTTATACAAATACAGCTACCCAAATAATGTATAATATTCCTATATCCCCAAATACTGGAAAAATCCCTCTCCTCTGCTCTTCAATCGGCTCCCCAACCCTGCTTCACATACATACAACCCCCACCCCCCACACACACATACAAACACACTAAGTCTCACATGAAATATGTTCTCCTCGAGTAGACACGTCACAGCAACTTTTCATCACTGAACATTGAAAATTAGCGCCATACTCAATTGAAACAAAACAATTAACAAGTTAGCAGCGACAACAACACAACATCTCTAGATAACAGAACGCAGCATGTCATTCTCAATGGAGAGAAGTCTTCCGAAGTACGAGTGATTTCAGGTGTGCCGCAGGGGAGTGTCGTAGGACCGTTGATATTCACAATATACCAAAGGACCTTGTAGATAATATCGGAAGTTCACTGAGGATTTTTGCGGATGATGTTGTGGTATATCGAGAGGTTGTAACAATGGAAAATTGTACTGAAATGCAGGAGGATCTGCAGCGAATTGTCACAAGGTGCAGGGAATGGCAATTGAAACTCAATGTAGACAAATGTAATGTGCTGCGAATACATAGAAAGAAAGATCTTTTATTATTTGTCTACAATATAGCAGGTCAGCAACTAGAAGCAGTTAATTCCGTAAATTACCTGGGAGTAGGCATTAGAAGTGATTTAAAATGGAATTATCATATAAAGTTGATCGTCGGTAAAGCAGATGCCAGACTGAGAGTCATTGGAAGAATCGTAAGTATATGCTGTCCGAAAACAAACGAAGTAAGTTACAGTACACTTGTTCGCCCACTGCTTTAATATTGCTCACCAGTGTGGGATCCGTACCAGATAGTGTTGATAGAAGAGGTAGATAAGATCCAACGGAGAGCAGCGCGCTTCGTTACAGGATCGTTTAGTAATCGCGAAAGCGTTACGGAGATGCTAGATAAACTCCAGGGGAAGACGCTGCAGGAGAGATGCTCAGTAGCTCGGTATGGGCTTTTGTTAAAGTTTCGAGAACATACTTTCACCGAGGAGTCAAGCAGTATATTGCTCCCACCTACGTATATCTCACGAAGAGACCATGAGGATAAAATCAGAGAGATTAGAACCCACACAGAGGCATACCGACAATCTTTCTTTCCACGAACAATACACGACTGGAATAGAAGGGAGAACCGATAGAGGTACTCGAAGTACCCTCCGCCACACACCATCAGGTGGCTTGCGGAGTATGGATGTAGATGTAGATCTAGGCCGGCCGCTGAGGCCGAAAGGTTCTAGGCGCTTCAGTGCGGAACCGCGCTGTTGCTGCGGTCACAGGTTCGAATCCTGCCTCGGGCATGGATGTGTGTGATGTCTTTAGTTTGGTTAGGTTTACGTAGTTCTAAGTCTAGGTAACTGATGGCCTGAGATGTTAAGTCCGTTAGTGCTCAGAGCCATTTGAACTATTGGAACAACATCTCTCTGAGAGTATGGCGACGTAAGTGTTTTTTAGAATCTTTTCTTGGTTAAAACCCTGTAAACAAGTGAAAGAGTAATTATTTCAGTATAAGAAGTCAGACTGGAGATGCGTAACTGGACGAATAACGTACGTACTGGACATATATAGCCACTGCTCACGAAAAATTCTTTTTATAATTAAAGACTTTATACTTTTCTCATTTGCTTTGCAGACTACATGCTGTCAAACGGTAAAAGACATGAAAACAGTTGACCTGAAGAATCCCATATTCACAAGTAATACACTGAATAAATAAATTGAGCGTGTTATAGTTTTTAGGACTAAAAACTCAAAACAACCATGATCTTTGTATGATATTTTACAGAAATAAATCGAGACCCGCGGAAAAATTTTCTTATACACTACTTAACCTAACTTAAACAGACTTAGCCTAAGTACAACACACACCCATGCCCGAGGGAGCACTCGAACCTCCGACGGGGGGGAGCCCCGCGGACCGTGACAAAGCACCCCAGACCACTTGGCTACCCCGAGCGGCACTTCTCTAGTTATTTTATATTACAATAAAGAACAAGTAAAAGTGTAGCTAAAAATTTCCGCAGCCACTAAATCAAGATACCCATCGTGTTCAACTCGCTAACATATTACCGTGGTGTAGTTTTCCATGGGCCACCTTCAAATCGCTTATTAAGCTGGTTGTCGTCTGTCGTGATAGATTTAATAATTGTAAAAATGACCAGCAGTTTTCTGCAGCTGAATCATCCGAATATTTTCTCGAAGGTCATTTGCCGGTGGTGAACTCTCATAGCGGCATTAATACACATTGAGTGCCATTTTAATTACACATTTAATTAAAATATGCACCTACGCTTGACAGCAGTAGAAATGTTGTTAACAACACAACCTACGAGAATGTGAATTCATATACTGTATGTTGGACAGAGTTTGTACTGTCACATACATTAAGTCAGTTGTGACTAAATAAATTAAATTTTTATATCAGTGACTCATTTGGATATTAATAGACAAGAAAACCTTTATTATGAGCACACACTACAGAACACTCAGTCGGGAAATGAAACTGCTCTTAAATAAATTAGCTTTCTAGTAACTTTGCCATATTACCGGGGCCTCTCAGGCACCTTTGTCCATGTTCATTACGTAGGACATTCGAAGTTTTCAATCTGTGAAAGGAAAAACGAAATGTAAGTCGTCATGGAGAGGTTAACTAACTCCAGTGGCAAATGCTGCCACGAACTCGTTTTACATCACACTAGAGTTCACTGTTAAAATTCCCAAAGCGTTCGTTCCTACGTATATTACGCGAAATAACGTGAAGTTGAAATCAGAGAGATTCCAGCTGACACGGAGGCTTACAAACAACCGTTCACCCCGCGAACCATTCGCGACTGGAACGGTGGAAGCCAAGACGTATACAGAATACCCTCTGCCACATACCGTAAGGTAGCTTGCTGAGTAAAGATGTCGATTTAGATGTATATTTATACATCAATTACTCAAAACCAACATGTGCCTCACATACAACCTAATCATTTGATACGCAATGTCATTTCTTCAACTCCAGAAACTGAAAGCAATCCCAGGAAGCGTTACGAAACGACGATCTGACTGTAGTGTAACTACGCGCCAATGATCAGATTATACATAATAGTGGGAAAACTTGTTCTCTCTCTCGTCAGTAAGGTGCAATTGTAGTCCACTCATCTACGCTATGGCTCTGCTACTGTAGAGCTTTTCTGTGAGCACCACAACTGATGAATCTTAGGAAATGGTAGGCCATGGTAAAAAGTAATATTTCTGCTTTTCTTGGCAGATTTTCAGCTTTTGTGATCACTGTTTCGGCTGCTTATTCGCATTAAAGATGTCTTGATGTACCCATATTACTATTATTGCGTGGTACTGTTTTCGAACTCAATACACTTATGTTTAGCAACTCTGAATTATGTTGATCAGTTTTAATTCTGATGTACTTTTAGCTTAGTACTAATGGATGTAGCATCGGTCGACTAGAAAGCTTAATCATACCCAAAACATCGTGCAAAAAATGGTGCGGACAAAGTCAGGAGGCTTGCGTATGACATGTGAAATTCTATTTATGTTTCCAGATGTGGTAGAAGTGACTTGTCCCTCACGGTACGCATCATGTTAACAAGATGTATCTGACATAGGACTCGATACACGCGCTAGAACATATGGTTACGCAATTTTTGGTGAAAATTTTTCTGAAATATAAATACAAAATCAAGGTTAAGTATTACCTACGTGGCGGTTTTCCTATATGAGATGATGTGCAAAACGCTGTGTACTGTCAATTTTTAAGGCTTTGAGGAGGTCGGAATACCTAGTTTCACAATTTCCACACTTTTGGCCTAAGTAGTCAAATTAAGTTGAAGTACAAGTTAGCTGATAGATTCCAGTTTCAGAAATTTTGACGGTAGAGCTGTTGTTAATGTTTAGATTTTAATGTACGGTGTTGTTTATGCAGACTGATATTTGCAGTCCTTACTACTTTGGAATGTCCCTTATTCTTTGGAAGTTTTTGTTGCTGTAAGTTATTTTGTGTCTTGCTGTGATGCTTGTAAGGCGCTCTCGGTTCCTGTGTTCTCGTGTTTGCCAAGTGTTGGTGTTCCTGGTTGTTTGTTGTGGCTGGTAATTTATCTTTCAGTTGTTCTTTTTTAATTTGGTTTCTTTGTTGTTGTACCTCGACCAGAAAGAAATCTCCGTTTTCAAGTCGCGTCAATCCAAATAAAACACTCGAGCTTCCGATGTCTACCTCCATTACTGTCGTCACGAGATGGCCATCAAAAGCTCAGGTGTTTTTTCGAATCGACGTGGCTTGAAAACCGAGAAGATTTTATTCAAACATGCGAGCGCGAAACACTCCGAGAACGTGTAACTAGAGCAGTTAAATATGTTCTTGTGAACCTACAATGATATAGTTACAGAATTCATACAACGTCATTTCCAAATGATATAATTTCTTTAATATTATTTTTTATGCCTTTGAAACCGGTTGCCACGTGGACGACTCTGAAATAGGCGGAGGAGGTACTGCTGCTGGAGGAGACGTCTTGTTGGATGCAAGTGGCGTGAAGACGCGAAGGGTTGCCTGAGGACTTTCACCGGGTGGAGGTCGTTGAGGGGTGAGGTGAGAAGGAGCCGGATATGAGAACCCAGGGAGCAGACACCACGGCGCGGCTGCAAACACGGCCATATTGAAAAGTGCTCTGTTTGCAGTCAAGACCACAAAGATGGCTCCGTATCAGAAAATATTTGGTAGACTTTGTGTGAGATAACAGCTATGAGATCAGCAGCATTCCTGCGTAGTCAACAGAACGAAAGACAGCGAAGTATCAGACTTAAGACGGAATTGAGAATTTCTTGTTAATTGAATAGGGAAAAGTCTAAGTAGCAGTACGTGAACGTCTTTTGAAAATTATTGAGGCTAACAGTGTAGATGAGTGGTCCTCTAGTGGCGTACCGCAGATTGTATAAACGCTTGTTGCTTATCATTTAGCAGTGTCTGCATTCTACCGTGTACTGTGCATGCTTGAGGCAGCAGACACTGTGTAATATCTACGACTAGCTGAAACAGAAGATGTCGTCGCGAACTTCTAGTACAATTAGACATCAGCTTTAGAATGTTTAGTGAAATATCAAAAATTGTGCTTGGCAGGGACTCGCATCAGGATATCCGCTTAATGCGCCTTCCTTAACCACTTTGGCTGTCCGTGCACCCCTCCTGGACCAACCTAAGTTTTCACATGCCACCTAATATGAATCCCGCACAGAGGAAGCTTCATCATTCGAATCCCGATCTGGCACAAGATTTCATATTGCACTAATAAATTGTACATCAGGTACAGCTGATGTCTAATCCTATTCTCAATCTGCGTATGCGTCCTCTATTTCAGATAGTCATTGATAGCCAGCAGTGTCTTCCTCTTCACACACGAAAGCATGTCTGAAGGACACTGCACAGTACATCGCGAAATATAGACACTGTAAAATAGAATTACGTGTATGTACAGGCCGAGATAATAATAACAGTGTCTCTCCCTGTGGGAGAACCACAGAAAGTATATGTCAACAGGACGTAGACTTTAGGTGGCGTATGAAGGTTTGGGTTGGTCCTAAAGGCATGCACGGATAGTCGAAGTGGTTAACATTACGGTGTGACGTGACTGCAATCGTTCTTTCATAACTATTGGTTCCTTGACTGCTCTGGAAGAGGGCTACAAGACAAGAAACATTATTTCACTTTGTTATGAAAATGATAAGAAGATTTACTTAACTTTATACATTCCCTGTATCGCTGAGGCACGCAAGCCTCCCCACCAACGGCAAGGTCCATGGTTCATGGGGGTAGGATAAAGAAAGTAAATTTTTCACTCGAGGGAAGACTTGAACCAAGGACCTCTCGTTCCGCAGCTGCTCACGCTAACCACGGTACCACGTGGTATCTGTTGAGAGGCCAGACAAACGTGTGGTTCCTGAAGAGGGACACCAGCCTTTACAGTAGTTGCAGGGGCAACAGTCTGGATGATTGACTGATCTGGCCTTGCAATACTAACCAAAACGGCCTTGCTGTGCTGGTACTGCGAACGGCTGAAAACAAGGGGAAACTACAGCCGTAAGTTTTCCCGAGGGCATGCAGATTTACTGTATGGTTAAATAATGATGGCGTCCTCTTGGGTAAAATATTCCGGAGGTAAAATAGCCCACCATTCGGATCTCCGGGCGGGGACTACTCAAGAGGACGTCGTTATCAGGAGAAAGAAACTGGCGTTCTACGGATCGGAGCGTGGAATGTCTGATCCCTTAATCCGGCAGGTAGGTTAGAAAATTTAAAAATGGAAATGGATAGGTTAAAGTTAGATATAGTGGGAATTAGTGAGGTTCGGTGGCAGGAGGAACAAGACTTTTGGTCATTCCTTACCTTATCAGTCCACCTAATTTTCAACATTCGTCTATAGCACCACATCTCTAATGCTTAGATTCTCTTCTGTTCCGGTTTTCCCACAGTCCATGTTTCACTACCATACAATACTGTACTCCAGACGTACATCCTCAGAAATTTCTTCCTCAAATTAAGGCCGGTATTTGATATTAGTAGACTTCTCTTGGCCAGAAATGCCTTTTTTGCCATAGCGAGTCTGCTTTTGATGTCCTCCTTGCTCCGTCCGTCATTGGTTATTTTACTGCCTATGTAGCAGAATTCCTTAACTTCATTGACTTCGTGACCATCAATCTTGATGTTAAGTTTCTCGCTTTTCTCATTTCTACTACTTCTCATTACCTTCGTCTTTCTCCGATTTACTGTCAAACCGTACTGTGTACTCATTAGACTGTTCATTCCGTTCAGCAGATCATTAATTCTTCTTCACTTTCACTCAGGATAGCAATGTCATCAGCGAATCGAATCATTGATATCCTTTCACCTTGTATTTTATTTCCACTCCTGAACCTTTCTTTTATTTCCATCATTGCTTCCTCAATGTACAGATTGAGGAGTAGGGGCGAAAGGCTACAGCCTTGTCTTACACCCCTCTTAATATGAGCACTTCGTTCTTGATCGTCCACTCTTATTATTCCCTCTTTGTTGTTGTACATATTGTATATGACCCGACTCTCCCTATAGTGTACCCCTACTTTTTTCAGAATCTCGAACAGCTTGCACCATTTTATATTGTCGAACACTTTTTCCAGGTCGACAAATCCTATGAAAGTGTCTTGATTTTTCTTTAGCCGTGCTTCCATTATTAGCCGTAACGTCAGAATTGCCTCTCTCGTCCCTCTACTTTTCCTAAAGCCAAACTGATCGTCACCTAGCGCATTCTCAATTTTCTTTTCCATTCTTCTGTATATTATTCTTGTAAGCAGCTTCGATGCATGAGCTGTTAAGCTGATTGTGCGATAATTCTCGCACTTGTCAGCTCTTGCCGTCTTCGGAATTGTGTGTATGATGCATTTCCGAAAGTCAGATGGTATATCGCCAGACTCATATATTCTACACACCAACGTGAATAGTCGTTTTGTTGCCACTTCCCCCAATGATTTTAGAAATTCTGATGGAATGTTATCTCATCCTTCTGCCTCTTGACCGTAAGTTCTCCAAAGCTCTTTTAAATTCCGATTCTAATACTGGATCCCCTATCTCTTCTAAATCGACTCCTGTTTCTTCTTCTATCACATCAGACAAATCTTCACCCTCACAGAGGCTTTCAATGTATTCTTTCCACCTATCTGCTCTCTCCTCTGCATTTAACAGAGGAATTCCCGTTGCACTCTTAATGTTACCACCTTTGGTTTTAATGTCACCAAAGGTTGTTTGACTTTCCTGTATGCTGAGTCTGTCCTTCCGACAATCATATCTTTTTCGATGTTTTCACATTTTTCCTGCAGCCATTTCATCTTAGCTTCCCTGCACTTCCTATTCATTTCATTCCTCAGCGACTTGTATTTCTGTATTCCTGATTTTCCCGGAACATGTTTGTACTTCCTCCTTTCATCAATCAACTGAAGTATTTCTTCTGTTACCCATGGTTTCTTCGCAGCTACCTTCTTTGTACCTATGTTTTCCTTCCCTTTATTCAAATAGATTAAGGAAAGGCAAACCTACATTTCTAGCATTTAGAGAAAGCTTTTGACAATGTTGAGTGGAATACTCTCTTTCAATTTCTAAAGGTGGCAGGGGTAAAATACAGGGAGCGATAGGCTATTTACAATTTGTACAGAAACCAGATGGCAGTTATAAGAGTCGAGGTACATGAAAGGGAAGCAGCGGTTAGGAAGGGAGTAAGACAGGGTTGTAGCCTGTCCCCGATGTTATTCAAAAATGGCTCCGAGCACTATGGGACTTAACATCTATGGTCATCAGTCCCCTGGAACTTAGAACTACTTAAACCTAACTAACCTAAGGACATCACACAACTCCCAGTCATCACGAGGCAGAGAAAATCCCTGACCCCGCCGGGAATCTAACCCGGGAAGCTGGGCGCGGGAAGCGAGAACGCTACCGCACGACCACGAGCTGCGGACCCCGATGTTATTCAATCTGTATATTGAGCAAAACAGTATAGGAAACAAAAGAAAAATTCGGAGTAGGTATTAAAGTCCATGGAGATGAAATAAAAACGTTGAGGTACGCCGATGACATCGTAATTCTGTCAGAGATAGCAAAGGACTTGGAAGAGCAGTTGAACGGAACGGACAGTGTCTTGAAAGGAGGATATAAGATGAACATCAACAAAAGCAAAACGAGGATAATGGAATGTAGTCGAATTAAGTCGGGTGATGCTGAGGGAATTAGATTAGGAAATGAGACACTTAAAGTAGTAAAGAAGTTTTGCTGTTTGGGGAGCAAAATAACTGATGACCGTCGAAATAGAGAGGATATAAAATGTAGACTGGCAGTGGCAAGGAAAGCGTTTCTGAAGAAGAGAAATTTGTTAACATCGAGTATATATTTAAGTGTCAGGAAGACGTTTCTGAAAGTATTTTTATGGAGTGTAGCCATGGATGGAAGTGATACATGGACGATAAATAGTTTGGACAAGAAGAGAATAGAAGCTTCCGAAATGTGGTGCTACAGAAGAATGCTGAAGATTAGATGGGTAGATCACATAACTAATGAGGAGGTATTGAATAGAATTGGGGGGAAGAGGAGTTTGTGGCACAACTTGACAAGAGGAAGGGACCGGTTGGTAGGACATGTTCTGAGGCATGAACGGATCATGAATTTAGCATTGGAGGGCAGCGTGGAGGGTAAAAATCGTAGAGGGAGGCCATGAGATGAACACACTAAGCTGATTCAGAAGGATGTAGGTTGCAGTAGGTACTGGGAGATGAAGAAGCCTGCGCAGGATAGAGTAGCATGGCGAGCTGCATCAAACCAGTCTCAGGACTGAAGACCACAACAACAACAACATTCATTCCCTTTCCACAGGAATGTGTCGAATATTTACAACTACCTTTCTACAATAAAGTATCAGCGCACAATCACAAACTCATCTCCTACAGTAAAGTCCCATCCGAGATTTGGAATTGCACTAGTTTGATAATTAGATGCCGCTGACTGCTTCATCAGAGATCACTAACTGTGTCAGAGCAGTTCCGAAAGAGATGGCGTGTCTTCAGGGGCGCCTCCAATTCGTCGTTGTGGATTGGGCTAATGTCTGTGGCATCGATGGGCGTTGCCGTCGTTTGAGTTGCACTGTGATGTTTGGACGAAACTGCAGTTAAGGGAACCACATGCGTTAAGTGAGAAGTGCAGGTTGAAGTAACAGTCTGCCACATGTTTATGTATGTCACCAATAAATTGTACAGATGAAGCGCAATCAGATCTGCTATCTGCGAATACATCTTCTACCTACTGGTAATCGTACAAAACAATTGTGATTTATTTTGTTATTATCGTTGACGTGTATGATATGTTTTTCTCATTAGAGTCTACTACGACAGCAGTTATTTATTTAAATTATGGACATACGTTGTATAACCCGAAAGAGGGGGACTGTGTAAAAATATTATGGTATGACTAAGCACTTGAGAATAGTGCTTTACCAAAGATCAGCTGATCGCATCAAATAAATGTGATTGTAATAAAGCCTGTGTGGGAAACAGAATTTTCTTTTAAAAACCTTTAGTTCTGGTACTTGATGTGGGTTTATGCAATAATAATAATAATAATAATGACAGTAATGAGAATAATAAAAAAGTTCAACATGAAATCTCTGAAAAGCAACAATATAATACGAAGGAGTCCAGTGATATGTTGCAAACCTAAAGTATTGCAGTTTAACGCCAACCACCTGGCCGCTATTCATCCTGGAAAAGATCTCCACCACTCATTTGACAGCAAGCTGACGAGTCTAGGGGCATTTCCTGGAGGGGAAGGAATGAAAAATCCTTGGACGTTTCCGGCATTGAACCCTGGATCTCCACTGGCGAAGCCTAGTGCTATACACGCTAACTCACTCGGGCCACAGGTTGGAGCATATAGATGCACAACTACTGTGACGAGGTTGCCGTCAGTGAGGGACCAGCACAGCATGCTTCGCTGAGTCAAAAATGGTTCAAATGGCTCTAAGAACCTAACTAACCTAAGGACATCACACACATCCATGCCCGAGGAAGGATTCGAACCTGCGACCGTAGCGGTCACTCGGTTCCAGACTGAAGTACCTAGAACTGCACGGCCACACCGGATGGCGGTTCGCTGAGTTGCTTTGCCGTTCGATTCAATGGACACATACACGGGGTGCGTATCAACCATCCATTCATCAGTAAACGTGTCCATACTGTTGTGTATCAAAGTCATTGTAAAACTGAGTCTGCCGAAAAAATAAACACGAGACACACCTGAACAGTATTAAAAGCAAGGACGAAGAGTAGAAGGGACCGTACTGTTCTCAACAGCATGTACCGTGTGTGAAAGGAACAAGTTTTCTTTTCAGGCAAAACACATAGATCACATTGTTGCCTGTTGTGTAGATATTTTCAGTGCGATACGGATACAAGGAGAAATGCAGTTAAGAAATAAAATGATAGGCGATTACTCTGTAAGAAGCCACCGGACACCCCGGGATGTAATCCCAGACTACTCAGAAAGGACTCCTGAGCAATTTACGAATTGTTATTGGCGTACTTTGCAGTTAACTTGTATACAAGACTTCGCCATAGGTAAAATCATTTCTGTATATATACTGTGCTATCTTCAGGATCTTAACCGACATTGGTGAACCTCGTGTCAAAACAGTCTCTTCACTACCTGCTATTTATATTTACTACAGATGCTAGAATTCGAGCCGGCACGCCCCGTCTAAATTGTTAACAGTTCAGGTGTATGAAGGGCTGTATGAACGAATTTGGTGAAGAACACGCAAGTTACTGCCTACCGAATGAGTGTATTAATAGTTAATAACGCAAGATATGAAATGACGATGGGATAAACTGTTAAATATATGCATATAGTGTATTACGTAAAATAAGTTTATTGATTTAGTGTTTTGCGAAAATGTATTAAGTTATGACTGACAATGGAACTGAGGTAACCTTATAAATGTTTCATAATTCAGCTAATAGCGTTCCTTTGTGCCACGAGCCGTAACAGTTCCCTGACGGGTTGTCTGAGCATGTAATGCAACCAAGTGTATTAATAGCGCGCTATTGATCAAAGGCCTGTTAGTTAACGTCAGTAGCCCTGTGACACTGTTCTCAGACGGTGCAGTTGAGAAGTTCACATTATAACAAAAGTGTCACGAAATGCAAGATGGACTTACTTTTACATTGTAGATCGTTATCTCAAATATAAACGCCGGGTCTATTCAGTCCTACTGAAGATACTAGTATCGACAGTTAATATTGTTTCTTAATTTCGTTCATCACAATCGATGTTTTAATATTGTTTCCTACACACTGGCAACTGATGAAACATGTTTATTGAAGCTTTGGTGTTACGCAGCTTTGATGTCGGTGGTAAAGGCTTTCTTGAGACGCAAGTGTCGACAAAAGCTGCTCGTATTAAGTTTCTGTTATTTCTTCAGACTTGTTGCGGGGCAAACAAAAGATCAACCAATGTTTACTACTACTTCCCTACGTTAATAATAAGTTATATCAATACAAAATTTGTCAGTGCACAAAACAAACAATGCCGTGTGGTCGAAGACAGTACAGCTCTGACAGTGTTATGGTTGGAAGTTTTCACGTTACGAAGTTGGCCTACCTTTTATTAGTTAGCCTCAGATTTTGGGCGGTAAGGCCCAAAACAGGTCCACCAAAAGAGATTGAATAAATAAACGAAAATTAACTGTCGACAGTTGTGTTAAAAGTAACAGTCAGGAACAACGGTATTATTAAATCACAAATAGCCACATTTCCATTAATAATTATGACTAAGTGCCACAAGCAGATGTTTCTACCATGACCATCGCACTATAGCCAGTTTAACTTCTGCCACTTCGGGACACTTTGACCGACTGAAATACGTCACAAGCAGTGCATTGCATAGAATAGAACGTCGCTTCCCTGTCAGTATCCATACATTGCCGGTTTCTTAGGCGCTTCAGTAGATATTACGGTGGAATTTTCCTTCGCTGTTGTTTGTTGTCCCACTGATAGTAAGGAGAGACACACCTGTTCCGGAAGAGCATCGCTATTGCCCCGTACGGAGCGAAGCCGCATCCCGGCCTACGTCACCATGATTGCAGGTCCTTGGGTGGCAAGACCCAGGGCTATGTGAACTGGTATCGGCGATATTGTATACCAGGGTTTCCCCGCCTTTTCAGTTGCTACCGATCGGCAACAGCATCGTCATACAGTGGACTTCGACAGATGGTGCTTTCCGCCTTACCTTCTTTACGAAGGCCACATCTTCAGAATGGTCTATTCCTAAATCGATAGGAATAGGCGTCATAAAAGCATTTTCCACGTTCAGCGAGAGAAACTCCGGAGTGGAACCAACGTCCAGCATTACATTCAGAAAACGTTCTCAAACTTGAGCATGAGATTTTTTCTAGACGCACACGAATGGGGTATCAAATTCAACCCCGTGGTGTGGGCTCAGGAAGGGTACCTGGTCATCAAGTGCCACTAACATATCTTACCCCTAGAGTAACAGGCAACAGGAAAGAGGAGGAGGCGTCATAATATCCATGGCGTATCAAGCAGCGCATCTCTCATCAGTGTGTGTCAAGGTTTCACGTGCCTCGCTCTTAGCCTACCTCACACACTATCTCATCAAAATTATCTAGTAGATAGATCTACTACGCAATGCGAGGTTGGCTACTAGATGTCACGAAAGGTGGACCCGCTAGCTTAAATGAAGGCGGAGAGTACCGTGGTAGCTTGTCTTCACTAAAGAAACAGTATCATCAGAATGGGTCGGACAGCTGATTTCAGTGATTTTAATGAAAATAATCGGTCCTGATCGCAAATCGTTCTATTTTTCACTACCAGTGACCGGTTTCAGTCCTTGCAGACAAGCATTGATGATGAGAAGAGCTGTGCTTTCTGCTATAGGCACCAGCTGTCAACTGCTCATTTTCACTAATTTCGTACGTGGAACATTAATTGGCTGTCGTCTGAATAACAGCTTCATTAGGGACGTTTCAAACCTATTAAAGCTGCCCATGTCGACTGTTGATGATTCTGAAGGAGAAACGCTAAGGAAGAGTCCCCTACTGTGCTGATGGAGGGCGGTTGTCAGGAATCGCATGAAATCAGTGGAAGGAATCACTCCTAAGTCCCGGGGTTTTACCAGCAGTCTAGCTAGTACAGTGGTCGAGCAGATCATCATAAGTCACACATTTTTGTAGCGTGTGCAAGGCTATGCTTGAGGTGGTGTAAAGAGTGAAGCCACTGGACAGTGCATGAGTGAGAAGAAGTGATTTGAAGTAACGAATACGTTGAGGAAAAAAAAAAAAGTTCAAATGGCTCTGAGCACTATGGGACGTAACTTCTGAAGTAATCAGTCCCCGACAACCTAGAACCACTTAAACCCAACTAACCTAAGGGCATCAAACACACCCATGCCCGAGGCAGGATTCAAACCTGCGACCGTAGCGGTCACGAGGTTCCAGACTCTAGCGCCTAGAACCTCTCGGTCACCCAAGCCGCCCGGCTACGTTGAGCAATCCGAAGTAAGAGTTTGTGCTTTGAGAATGCCTGGAGGATATTATCTGTCATCAAGTGAAATGCCAGTAGTGAATCATGGGGGTGCATTTCGTTAGTAGGGAGTGGCTGACTTATTACAAGTTCAGGAAACGATAAATGAGGAAGGGCATGCTCAGATTTTACAGCATCATGCAGCGCATGGAGTATAGGAGCAGTTCGTGTATCGATAATTGTATCGGCACGACAGTTCACCTTGTCATAAAGCAGCATCTGTGAGGCATTGTTTGACAACAACGTTCCGTAAATAGACTTGCCCTGCCAGTGTCTAACCTGAACCCATCAGCACATCTCTGGGGTGAGTCAGAACGTTGTATTTGATCCAGACGCCTGCATCCAACAAGAGAAACTTTCCTGGTTTCGGCTCTTGAGGAAGAATGGGCAATTATTTCCATATAAGCTTTCAGACGCGTCATCGAAGGTGTACCCAGCAGTCCAAATTGTCTCGAAGGCAAAGGTGCTACATGGTTTCGAAGGGAATCTGACACCGTTCTCCCTCCAAAACAGTGGCATTTTCGGGTAGCAATGATGGCGGTAGATAGCGATCACGCACCTTTCCCTCCAAAGTAGACTACAAAGGCTCAATAATATTGAGATATTGTGACTTTGGTAGCCAGGGGAGATGTGACAGGTCATCCACGTGCTCACAAAACCTGTCATGGACGATGTGAGCTGTGGGAAAGGGGCCTCCTCGTCCTTAAAAACAGCATCACTTTTGCGGAGCAAATATTGTACTATGGAATGAACCAATATCATCACAGAAGCCCTTGCGAGTACTGCAATCTGGCAGAGTAACCACGGGGCTAATGGAATCGCATGATATGGCTGCCCAAATCATCACGAAACCTACACTAAATTGTACTCTTGGGACGTAAACTCGGCCGGAAGTCGTTAACGATGTGAAACAAGACTCATTCGACCAAACGACTTTCTTCTCCTAATCCATAGTCCTGGTTTTATTGCTTCGGGACCACATTTCCCATTATGGGCATCTGAATCATTTGTAAGTAGGCTGTTTAGGTTTTTTCATTGGTAACGCCCTATGTAAGTAGGCTGTTTAGGTTTTTTCATTGGTAACGCCACCTCTGTATGAAAATCACTGGCTGTGCTGTGGGCAGTCTGTGTCTGCTTTGCATTGTTGTAATACTCGCCATTGTAGTGTTGGGCAGCGGCAGCTGGCTGTGAACAGCGCGTAGCGTTGCGCAGTTGGAGGTGAGCCGCCAGCAGTGGTGGATGTGGGGAGAGAGATGGCGGAGTTTTGAAATTTGTCATGAACTGCTATATTTATATATGATGATATCAAGGTAAATACATTGTTTGTTCTCTATTAATATCTTTCATTTGCTAACTATCCCTATCAGTAGTTAGTGCCTTCCATAGTTTGAATCTTTTATTTAGCTGGCAGTAGTGGCGCTCGCTGTATTGCAGTAGCTTGAGCAGCGAAGATTTTGTGAGGTAAGTGATTTGTGAAAGGTATAGTTTAATGTTAGTCAGGGCCATTCTTTTGTAGGGAATTTTGAAATTCAGATTGCGTTGCGCTAACAAAATATTGTGTGTCAGTTTAAGCACAGTCATATATAAATTGTTCAAAAGGGGACGTTTCATATGTCGACCCTTAGCCTAGGATACCTCACTGGAATCTTCTGATTTTTTCTTGTAGTTTGTGTATTTAGTGTAGCTTTTGTTTATTGCTAGCGCGTAATTGTAGAGAGAATTTCCTTTGTAGTTGCAGTCTTTCATTGTTGTATAGTAAAACAGTTGTGGAATGCATGTAGAGTTGCACCAAGTATTTCGCAGCTGCGCTTGCAATTAACTAGATATTATTTTCAGTGCTATGTTAATGTGTTCTCTTAATTTTGATCTTCAAATTGTGTTTTTCTGTGTTGTCGTGTGAAATACTGTGACAATAATGGCGTGTGAAAAACGTAACACTAGGCTCCAAACTAAACTGAGAAATAATAGTGATGACGAGCGTAGCTTATCAGCGCCGCCGAGTAATGAATTTACTAATGTTCAAAGTAGTAATTTGGTAACTGTGCACAGGGAAATGGAGCGGGCGTCAAACAATGGCGTGGACAGTGAAACAATTAGTGAAGAGGGAAGCATTATCGATCGACCGGTCGGCAATAGCTCGCCTCAGGAAGCCGAAATGACACGACACGATGTCGCAAATACTGTAGATTCAGGTTTTGGATCCTCACCGTTTTCTCGAATAAGTCAAGACACATTTTCTGCTTGTCAAAATGTGAATGTTTCCGGTGTAAATTCACTGCCGAAAAGCACTGAGGAACATGTTTCAGACACCAATGCATTGTTATTACAATTAATACAACAAATGGGACAGACACAGCAAAAGCTTCAAAAGTTAGACACAGTGGAACAAAATCTTAAAAAGTTAGACACAATGGAACAACACCAGAGACAAACACAGCAACAGTTAGACACAGTGGAACAAAATCTCAAAAAGTTAGACTCATTGGAACAAACTCTCGAACAAACACGTGAGGATTTAACTGCTGAGTTACATAACATTGAATCGAAATGTCAAAAAGTCTGTAATGACGTAAAAACTCAAATTTGTGAGCATTTTCAACCTATTTTTTTGCGTCATGAAAATGCATTACAGAATCACGAAGCAGCCATAAAAGAACTGCAAACTATTGTTCATGAAAATCACAACACCTTGCAAGCTAAAATTGACGCAGTTGCATCTACCGATTCGGTTACGCAACTTGCAAAAAGTCAAGAAAACTTAAACGACACAGTAGATACGATTTCAACACAAATGGACACTCTGAAACTTGGTTCAGAAAAACACACTGAGGAAATAAGTACACTATCGGATAAAGTAGCCGAACTTTCAGATCAGTTCACTAACTTATCTACAAAGGTAGATGATGATCTGAATGACACAACACCTGTAGCCTTCACTGACACAGAAGAGTATGAACAAATTAGGAAATTCAAACAAAATCAGAATCGAATTAATACACAACACCAAAGAGAAATCCAGGAAGTACAAGATCAGCTGACACAGGTAATACAAGAATTACGTATTTCAGAGAACACTCGCGCTCCAACACGGGAAGAGGGACTTAGAAACACGGAAAAGCTGCAAAATAATAACACAGGGCATTTCGGAAGTAATGAAAGAAATTGGGAATGTGCACCGAATTTTGAGATGGAACGGCCGACACGACCTAACAATGACCGATATGCGACTCGCCGACATGATGATTTTGACTATAAGCTGTTCATTACTACACGTAAATTCAAAACATTTAAGAATTCTGGCAACGACATTCATCCACAAGCATGGCTCCATCAATTCTCTCATTGTTTTCCTCCCAACTGGTCGTTGGAACACAGATTAGAATTTATGTGTGGCTACTTAGAGAATGAACCAGCTGTAAGAATGCGATCGGTAATTCACGATTGCCACAGTGAAGGAGAGTTTTACCATGCCTTCCTCTCAGCATATTGGTCTCAAGCTACACAAGACCGTGTAAGACATAGCATCATGATGATGAAACACTTTGAACAATCTGAATTTTCCAGTCTTGTCAAATATTTTGAAGACATGTTGCATAAGAATCAATATCTTTCAAACCCATACAGCCCTTCAGAACTCATCCGCATTTGCTTACTCAAATTGCCTGAACATTTACGACATATTATTTTAGCAGGACGTTGCAAAGATGACATAGAAGCATTTCAGGGTCTGTTACAAGAATTGGAAATTGACACTGACAATCGGGGAACGCGGAAACAGGAGCACAACAATTACAGGTCACATCTGTCACAATTCCACGATGAAAGAAATAATAACTGGACACGACAAGGCTATTCTCACAACACATATCGTGACCAAAACAGACACCACCCGTATGACAACCGTTGGCAGAGTAGTAATAATTACAGGGAAAGATCACCTCTCCGTGGTAATGACTATCACAGAGACAATCAGAGAAACAGACAATATGGGAACCAAAACAATTATTATCAAGGGAGACAGAATAACTTCAGACGCAACGGTCCAGCGCGCAGTTACGATTCAGGGAGAAATTCTCCACCACTTAACCGACAAGAAAGACTCTACAGGAACTACCGACATGACGACAGACGATGTGATCGTAACGACAGACCTGAATTGCATCAGAACTGGCGGGATTCAAACAGAGTAGGGCCCTCTCGTCATGGTGAATTTGTAGAAGTTAGGTCTCCAAATCCCAATAACGACGCGCGCCAACAAAGAGACAATAGGCAATGACTCGCACAGCAGGCAGCCGCGTGCGCCCCCTGGCTCCGAGAAAAATAACATAAGACGCTAGCCTTGAGAAAAATTTTAGCATTCTTTACCGATGTATACAACATGATAATTCTTTGAAGTTGAAACTCTGTGCACTAGGAAGAGTAAAGGTTTACACCACATTTCACATGTAAAACCATTTATTGAAAGATAATCTGCTTTTTAACTTTGTCTTTGTCATATAACTTTTCACTTCACATTTTTAGTATGCTTTGTCAGACTTAAGAAACTGTTAACATGCAACAATGTTTGAAGTTAAATATCCCGTCTAGAACCTAGGGAACATTTTTAAAACAGAAATTACGAATGCATTGTTATAGTGAACAGACGACACAGTGTTGTATTTGTACATTCTTGCTTGTTAGTTGCACGATTACGTAACGACTATCAGGGTTACATACTTAGGACACATACTGGTACTGCTAATGAGATTTTAATGCAACATTTTGGTTTACTTGAAAATACATTCCGGATTTAAAGTACTTTCTGTGAGATACCAGATGACACAGTGTTAGTTTATGTGACAACTACACGGTTTTATCACGACGCTACTAATGAGTGACAATTTACAATGTTGATTTTGCGGTGTATCTGTTTTATATCTGCACAGTTTTCTGTTTTATTCTGGAAAGTAAAACATGTTTTATTAGTAACTTTTGTGGTATAGCAACAATGAGACAGCCTTTTTCGTGGCACAACATTACGTTACTGTACAGTACTTTCTTCATCACGCCAATAAGCATTATAACTACGATATCTATACGCAAAGCATTTCACTTTTGTTTATCATGAGGTAAGTACATTGGCTTCTGCAGAACTTAGCTTTCGGAGGAAAATAACTACGACACTTCCACAGAGATTATCTTACAACAAGATGCACATTTAGCGCTACAGGACACGCATTTGAGTGATTAATCTTATACTTAAAACACTTATTTTTAAAGATTTTTTAATTACAAAGAAAGTTTTCCGTGATACATTTCATTCCATTGCTGTAATTTGTAACACCTGGGAGTATAATTACAAAAATCCTCAGGGGGGTACACGCCTACTTTGTGTACCATGTGTGTGGCAACCACAAGGAACCCTAGGTAATATGGTATTTGCTTATACAACTTTACACATCGGTACCATATTTCTCTAACACACAATTTACACAGCTATCTGATCATTTAACTGAGAGAGACAAACATTTATTTTTACTACATCAGTGACACATGTTTACGCAATTACACAGTTGGATAACTTCACACTTATGAAACTGTATTTTGTCTGTGCATTGTAAACTGTTCATATTTTTTCGGAACCATTGTGATACTATGAGAGCTTTGAATGATGTATTTGGTAAAGGGATTATGATTTTTAAAGTACGTTTGAGGCAGATGACACTTTTGACATGAGCAGAGAATTTTTTTTAATTATTGGAGGAAGCTACGACGATTTTGAGATTTGACTGAGGTGTTATGATGTTATTTTTACGACGACGATGTGTATTATGCTGCTGAGGTATGTTTACGATTAATAGGCTGAGGCTACTATATGAGTTATTTGATTATGCTTCATATTTATAATGACGAAATATTGACGAGTGTCGATGGATACGTATATGTTTAATAAGGTAAGGAGTAATGAATAGTGGGTAGGGACTCTTGACTTGTGAAAAAGGATGTTGGAAACCAAGAATCGTACTTTAAGAGTTATGACATGTGTGAATCATGTGTGAATGTATCACAATGCCACTGAACATTTTTTGGACACTGTTATATTCATAGGATTTTGTTTCTACAGATTTGCAACGCTAATTCTTGACCTGTGAAGTATTTTTATGTGAGACTGTCACTTTAGCGAAAATTGCTGTCGTAAATATTTCCGTACGAAAGTTAAGTGACCACCTGCACGTAATGCGTCGCGGGCACCCAGCTGTGTCAGGCGCCTGGAGAAAAAGTCATTAGCGCGTGCCTTTCAGAGCACAGGAAAAAAAAAAAAAAAGAAAGGGAAGGCCATTATCCTGGCCATTGTCATTCCTTTAGAGAAAGCATCGCAAAAACGACACGGTCGAACTTGAAAACATATGATTACACTAGCTCTTAATTTACGATATTTACTGAAATGCCTAATAAAATGACAAGAAATATTTTTACATCTGCACACCTGATTATGACAAGCGTCTTTCTATGAGAGTTGAGAGAATTTCTACTAACTTACGAAATGTCACATGACTACTGAATGATATTTTTATGCTTTGCTTTTCATAGTTGCTTATTTCATTTGACATCTGTTTTCCAGCTGTGTTGCAGCATTGCTTTTATAAAATAAAATGCATTTGCTAATGTGAACACTTTCTGTCAACAGATCTATTAAATAATTATTTTATGATCCACATTCTTTAAAAAAGGAGCACTTGGAAAGGAAAGAACAATAAGAAGGAACTAGTAACTGCATTCATAATTTTCTTTTCAAGTAATTGGTAACTTTTTGGTAGAATAACTTCTTGTGGTGCACCACTTTAATTACATAGACATTAAGATGATACATTTCCCTTATCTGCATTGTTGTTTAGTGTAATATTTTTTCTGCTTGCGCTATGTCATGTTTAGGTATAAGTTGCTGCTGTTTGCCAGGCATAGTGTTATTGAATTTGACTTTTGCTCATTTATGCTGCTAGCTTTGCCAATTTGCATTTTTTGCATTGCTGTTTGTGTTGATTTGTTATGTGATGCTGCATTGCCTCATCCCTTAGTTTAGCATCTGAGCTCAGTAGATTTAAGTTAGCTTAAGAGGGGGTAGTCTATAGAAGAGAATGAGTTTCGATGAATTGGAAGAAATGCATAGGGAAGTTATACAAAAAAAAAGTACAGAAAACAGGTTTAGGTAGGATTTTCTTGGAAATAAATGTTGAGGTAAGAAATGTGTGGACATATAAATACAGAAAGCATGCTTAGATAGAATTTTTTTGGTGGAAACAAAGGATGAAATAAGAGGAGAGATATATGAAGTTTTGGGTTGGACTGCAGTACCAAATGTTACACTGAAAACGAACCCTGTCCTTTCCTATTGGTGTTATCCCACTATGTGTTTGTGTACCCTTGAGTATTTGTTTTCTTCCTGTCTCTGTGTACTGTTTCATAGAATTTTTTTCTCTTCTAATACTAAGCTATATTCACTATGAGGAGGAATACTGTTATCCTCAAATATAAGTTGCATTAATAATATGTTATTTTCTTTGTAAAGTTGTTTACAATTCTGTTCTGTTTCAATGTTCATGTGTGAAATTAATGTTTCGAAAACTATTCTCATTATTTTATGTATGTACTTATGTCACTATTTTTGTAACACTGATGTATATGTTTATTTCTATTCTTTTGTAAAGCCTGTGTTACTGCAATTGTTATCTATATTGCTATGTTTTTAATGATGTATTTTGTACCTTTGTAATTGTATTCTTATGTTATAAAATTGTAATTGTCACCAGTTCATGATATTATTAACTTGTTAGTTACATTTCACTGCACACGTTTCTGTTGGTCATAGTATGTGGACAATATGTGAGAAGTAGGGACTGATAGTGTTTGCATGTGTGTTAATCATTCAGCAAGGGACTGGATAACAGCATTGCTGGTTCTAAGGACAATTCCAAAAACTTTGTGAATGCACAAGTGGTGGTTTTGGACTTGCTATATTATTCGCAAGACTCTTCAATGGTGATTGTGCACCTGCACAGTCGCAACAGATCGCAACAGATGGCTGCTGGCCATCTCTACAAGGACTACAGTGGGTCTGCATCTATGATGACCCACCAATACCATTATTTCTACAAGGACTGCAGTGGGTCTGCACTTCTGGTGGCCCACCAATACCACAATCTCTACCAGGACTCCAGTGGGTCTGCTCTGTGATGACTTACCTACCAATATTCATCAAAACTTCGACTGACTCTGCAGTGGGTTTGCTCCATGGTGGCCCATTACCTGTCAGCATGTCGAGAGTCAGCACTGTCTTTCTGTTGGAAGGACAACGCTACTTCTTCAAGACTGCATGGAAATCCACTACTTCTGTGTGCAATTTCTTTTACTAATGAGACTTTGTGAAAAAAAACTGTAATTACTATTATGATGAATGATTAGGACTACCTTTATGGACTGTGAGAAAATTTTAGCTTTTGACCAACATAATATCAATAAGTGTGTGCATTTGATTTCTTTGTTATTGTAATTATGAAAAATTTTATCAAATCATTATTGGCCACTGCCCAATCCTATTTGTAAAAATTTTTGTGGGGAGCATGGGGGCTATGTAAGTAGGCTGTTTAGGTTTTTTCATTGGTAACGCCCTATGTAAGTAGGCTGTTTAGGTTTTTTCATTGGTAACGCCACCTCTGTATGAAAATCACTGGCTGTGCTGTGGGCAGTCTGTGTCTGCTTTGCATTGTTGTAATACTCGCCATTGTAGTGTTGGGCAGCGGCAGCTGGCTGTGAACAGCGCGTAGAGTTGGGCAGTTGGAGGTGAGCCGCCAGCAGTGGTGGATGTGGGGAGAGAGATGGCGGAGTTTTGTAATTTGTCATGAACTGATATATATATTATGACTTGTGATGATATTAAGGTAAATACATTGTTTGCTCTCTATTAATATCTTTCATTTGCTAACTACCCCTATCAGTAGTTAGTGCCTTCAGTAGTTTGAATCTTTTATTTAGCTGGCAGTAGTGGCGCTCGCTGTATTGCAGTAGCTTGAGCAGCGAAGATTTTTGTGAGGTAAGTGATTTGTGAAAGGTATAGTTTAATGTTTGTCAGGGCCATTCTTTAGTAGGGAATTTTGAAAGTCAGATTGCGTTGCGCTAAA
The DNA here is from genome assembly GCF_023864345.2 of Schistocerca serialis cubense. Lineage (NCBI taxonomy): Eukaryota > Metazoa > Arthropoda > Insecta > Orthoptera > Acrididae > Schistocerca > Schistocerca serialis. The sequence goes on along the minus strand of NC_064641.1, from coordinate 815,644,681 downwards.
AATATTGTGTGTCAGGTTAAGCACAGTCCTGTATAATTGTTCAAAGGGGACGTTTCACATTGATGAATGGTTTTGAAAATCCAGCTCGCCCTACAATTCCATGCTTATGGAGCTTCCTTCTTGCTATTTTGGGTGACAGGATTCGTGAGAGGGACATTCGGTTATGTAGAGACTAACTTTCCGTCACAATCGTTTTGAGGTACCATCCGTCACCATCACTCTGCACACATTGTTGCCCGCGTTGTGACTTAGCAAATCGTGTTTTTCCGCTGTCCTTGAATGTGGTACAAATGTTCGATACCGTGCTTCTTGAAACACCAAACACTTCGTCTTTCTTGGTTACGGAAGCATCCACCATGCGATCATCAACAGCTTGCCCGCATTCGAATTCACTAAGCTTTGGCATACTGCACTTACAACTACACACAACGCTGTTCTCAAAACGACTGACACGTGCCACGTGTTGAAGACAGTGCGCAGGTGCCGCTCGTAGTCAAATACAACCAAAAAACCTGCAGGCCTTGTTGGTATCTGCATTTATGTTCAAACATGCGTTTCTCGCGGAGTTTCCAAATGTAAGCTGCACGGTGAACAACTGTTTCAGCATACAACTTTAATAAATGGGAACTGACTCTTCCGCAGTGGTTGGCTAGCAGTACCATGCAATCAGTTTTCTTGTCGTCCAGAGACATCGTTCGTTTCCTAGCACCTCGATCATTCCAAAGTGATTATTCGCAGACTTGGACGACAGAGTTCTTGTACTAACACTGGTCATACGAGCGAAGCCGGCGGCAACTTTCGCGGGTGTATGTGCAATCATTTTCCGATGCGGCTGGCTGTTGATCTCGCCAGACGGTAAGCTAGCGCAAGTATCTCAAATCGTGATTTCTGATTACACACAATTTATAGGTCATCCTTCAATAGAATATTCACTGAATCCACATATGTTGATTGGCTAAGAGGCACTGCGTGGCCGATTTTTACCCCAACTACACTACACGTACATGTGGAATGTACATTTTTCATGTTAATCCACAGATATTTTTGCTCTTGAACACTGATGTAAAATAATGACCTCTACAGTGAAGGTTTTAGCCGTGTTTGTGAGCGCAGCACTTGGCGTTTTCGTAGGCCACGCCCGCCGCAATTCTAGCGGCGTCCTCAACGGAAGATCACGTACGGCTAATTAATTGTCTCTCCACCTGCTATAAGGAGACAATTTAGCCCTTGTGCGTACAGTTCAGAAGCATGTGTGACTTCTCATCAAAGCATGCGCCACCTTGCCTCTTTGTGCAATAGCTGCATGCGCCTAGTGCGTAAGGGAAGTCGCACAGAAGTAAGCGAATCGCTCTCCGCGACTTCGAAGGAAGGAGATGTGCTTTCTGAGGAGGCTAGCGATACTACAGTACGCTTACGCTTTCTAGATTTTGTACAGCCGTTTTAGTAGCGTTGGATTTCATTGTTAGTTCGTTCCTGTAACTGCCTGTAAAATAGATTGTATGTGGAAATGAGACTATTTATGTGGTGTCACCGCCAGACACCACACTTGCTAGGAGGTAGCTTAAATCGGCCGCGGTCCATTTAGTACATGTCGGACCCGCGTGTCGCCACTGTGTGATCGCAGACCTAGCGCCACCACAAGGCAGGTCTCGAGATACGATAGAGCACTCGCCCCAGTTGTACGGACGACATTGCTAGCGACAATACGGACGAAGCCTTCCTCTCATTTGCCGAGAGACAGTTAGAATAGCCTTCTGCTAAGTCCATGGCTACGACCTAGCAAGGCGCCATTAGCCTTACCTAGTTTGAGAGTTATCATATAAATGTCTCAAGAAGAACGCTGTATTCATCAAAGAATAAAAGTTAAGTATAAAGCAGCTACGTACTTTTCTTGCTACCATTCAATAGTTATCCTGTTCCAGAATTCACGCCCGTCGGCGTGTGTGTGTACGCGTGCCTTTCTTTCGGCTACTTCAGTGTGGCGTAACAGTCTTGTTACGTCACAACAATTTATCACAGTACTAATGCGTCCACTCGGTGAGGCTCCATACCACAACAGCAAATATCACTTATCGGTTGTGATTACTGAGCTCATGGTAAGGGGATCTTTTTTATTCATGTCACATGATATTGCCTAAGATTTCGTAAAAGTCCAGGAACAAAAAGTTCTTGGCCATTTTTAGGGTACTGTATTTCAGTCGGTAAAAACGGTACCAACATACGATCACTTTGTTGCATGAGTGTCTGTCTGACTCTTAAAAATACTTTTTGTCAGAAACGCGCGGACGTAACAAGTTGAAATTTATGTGTTTTAGTGAGGCCTACGGTCCCTTGACGTCTTAAAAATTTGAAGCTTCTAAGTCAATGAAATCAAAAGATACGGCCATTTATGTCACACACCATTAGGTGGTATATACACACCATAAGCGGGCTTGCGGAGTGTGATGTAGATGTAGATAATTTGATACCATTTTGATACAAACTCAGTCATCAAACCCTATGGAGTTTTTGCTGTTGACACTCCCCCTCCCCCAACCTCGTGCGGTTGCTGTCAACTGCGCACCACTCTTCTTCAGCCTCTATATGATAAAAAATAAAGTCACACATTTTGAGTTGAAACGAATAAATCAATGACATTAAAATATAATAACAATTGTATTGTTGATGATATTGTCATTGAGCAGAAAACTTACTGCGATAATGTGATGTAGATAACGACGTTGCTTGTGAGAAGTCCTAGTGATCCAGCTGCTGGTATGTGCTCTAAGTGAAGGAAAAGGTGAGGAGCCACCGATGTATCACTGTATTTGTAAGTGGTGAGGATGATTTTGGGCTAGAAAATCTTTGATCGACAAAAGGTAGCTGAAACGGTGGAGAGCAGTGGGGGAGGAGTACTGGAACGCTCATATTGACCAAAGGATATGGGAGCAAGGGTTGTAGCTTAGGATGGCTTGAGGACAGAACGAATTTCAGGAGGAGAGTGGGGGAGACTTGAAGCTGGTTTGTCATGGAATGTGAAGAATGCGAAGATGAACAGACGAATTGCTGCAACAGATAAGGCAGAAACTGAGCATCAGAGAGGATGTGGGTGACTCTGAGCATCTGGAGTATCGGATTTCTGAAGTTTTTGTAAGACTTCGCAAATAACTGTATAAACCATTCTTATAACAGTCAAAATTAAACGTGCAGGGGCCAAATCGGTTATGCAGCATCCTAAAAAAAGTGATTCAAATCTGTCAGTCACGGTGGGAGGGGCAGTCACCTTCTTCTTCTGTCGACTTCTGCAAACAAAGTTAGTGTTTGGTAACCACAGATGTTCGGAGAGTGATTTCAATTGCTAGGTGACTTGCTGCACGTGTTTATTTGACTGCAGCTTCCAGAGCTGTCCTGTCATAACACTGCTGCGCGTCTCTGCGCTACTTGTACCTGTAAATTTCTTTTTGTGAATCATGTTTGGAAGACAGATTTTAAGCTGCGGATTTGGTTTACACTATATTAAAGTTATACAGAATGATTAAAAGGATTCGTTGTGGAATTGTCTCTTTCCATGAGTAACCCTCTAGTTGTCGTCTTTTTGGCAATAATTATTTATATCTCCTAAAATGCGCAATTTTCCTTTTCCTGTCTTGTGCGTCACTTCCAGCTGGTTTTTATTCATACCTGGGCGCCATCTAGGTTTCCTCCCTTTGGAAGTAAATATTTTCTTCTCCTCAATGTATCATTTTCCTTTTCCTATCCTGTGCATCGCTTCCAACTGCTTTCTATTCACAGCTCTTATCACACAATTTTTCGGCTCCCTTTATCTCCTCCGATTACAGTATTCTAAAGCTCTTTCCATTATGGCTGATATACATATTTATGTCACAACGTCCTGCAATTTACTCTCTTCTCTCTAGTTTTCTTGAAAGAGGGATTATTTCTCTTTGTTGCTTTACCGTATTTCGACCTTGATAGAAACATTCACTATCACAGGTGTTGTCAAGCTGTTAGTTTTTCAAACCATTTATATTAAATTACTCTGTTTGGATAAAAAATTTACAGAAGTACAGATTACCGCTCATGTGACAGAAGTTTCTGAAATTGTCAAGTGCTGGTTTGAGATTATTACGACTAGACGATTACAGAATTGGCATTAATTCTTGTTACAAAAGTAAATTGGTTGAGGCCTGCTGCTACGTGTTTTTTTGAGTTGTTTGGCGTTCAGGTAAAACTTAATAGATACGAAACATATGAATTAATCGTTTCTGTGGTAAGAGAAAATCAGTTATTGGTAGTTTACGAGGCAGAATCAGCATCTTCTTCCAAATTCAAGAAAACATCGTCTCAACCGGCTAACATTCCGAAAGCAGGTGAATATAAATGAAATGAGAACACAAAGGGCAGCAGAGCTTTGTCTACCTTCTCAGTGGCTCCAGTTCCCGCTGATAGTCTGAAGACTTAGATGGTTGGTTAGTTGACTTGGGGGAGGAGACCAAACAGAGAAGTCATCGGTCCACTCGGTTTAGGGTAGGATGGTGTAGGCAATAGGTCGTGCCCTTTCAAAGACACCATTCCTGCATTTGCCTGAAGCGATCTAGAGAAATCACGGAAGTAAATCAGGATGGCCGGACGCGTATTTGAAACGTCGTCCCGAATGCGAGTCTAGTGTGCTAACCACTGCGTCACCTCGCTTGGCGAAGACATAGTAATGTATGAAACAGTTCCGATCTGCGTGTTCTTTTGACGAACTGAACCGACAGTTGAACATTAGATCCACCGAACATCTATTTTCAGGGTTTATCAACCTTCATTTAAAATATATTATCAAACACGAAACACTTTGCTGATGTTCTGAAGATTTTTTTAGAGCAGCACAAAAGTGTGTTCTAATTAATATTGCTGTCATATTCTCTCAAGCTTCGACTGAAAATTTAGTTGATCTTATACACCAAAAGCTGTTTATTAGTGACGCAGAATAAAAAGAAATATTAGGTACAGTTTTGTCTTGTTGTTTCAATTCAGTGGCAACTCAGTAATATTCACAACTATTTCGACGTTCTTGTAAGGTGTATCAAAGTTCAGTCACTTCCAGTGAATTGCAATGGTTTTTAAATTTCTAAAGACGCCAAGTTTCTTCCAATAAATACTGAGGAAGGTCTTGTTAGTTTGCTGTACAGCGAGTATTGCATTCCTGCAAAATCCTACCTCGAAATTAGTTCTTTTTTTTATCTTGCTGATCATTACAGATATTATATTTCTGTAAACCGCTGTTTCAGTAACTTTTTATTCAACGCTGACATAGCACGAAGTACTCTTTGAAAGATTCAGTCGCTGTAATATTAATCTGGAGCGCCGTGGCCGATAGCCATCTGCTCCGAGTCTTGTTTACTTTGCAGCTGAAAGTGGCACTGCTGCAGACCCATTCACAGCCTGATGCTTGACAAAGTTTGCCAAAGCCATTTATGGCGCGTGTCGATTCCCACTCGCTTCCGCGAATATTTCCTTGTAGTTTACCTAGGCCCTTCAATACGTGCATGTGCTACAGGGAAAAGTACTTTCTAATATTATCCGACTTTCTTTGTCAGATGTACGATTGGAGGTCTCCCATATACCTTCTTCATTCATGTGGCCATAGCGCCCGTAGTTGCTTCGTAAGTCTTGAGGGTATTTCATTCTGCCGTTGCAACTACAAAAATGCGTGATTTTTTTCACCAGGCGCCTTTCGCTTTATTGAAGTAAAGCATCATCAGTGGTCTGTAATTAAGTTATTTACATTCTGATTTGCTTTTTGATCGAAAAACAGTTCTTTAAGAGTAAGTTGATTTCTACTTACGGTGATTTTCGACTGATTTCTCGCTTACATCGGAAAATGCCGTCTGCTCGCATATCGTCGCTTTTCTGCGTTACACAATGATAATTTTGCTCTAATTTTTAGTTGTTCTGCACCACTATGCATTTTTTATGTTTTTAACAACAAACTCTTATGCACAACACTGTATTCTTTTTTTTTTACTTCTAAGTGTGTGTTGTGGCTTGCGTTTTGTGGTGTTTCCAACATAGCCTTTCCAGTTGTTTATCTTTAACTTAAAACTTTTCTTTATTAGATTATTGTATGCATAAAATTCAATTTAATTATGTACCATTCAACTAACAGAACATACAATAGACACTAAAATCCCTGGCACGGCAGCATTGCTCTCCTTTGGTGTAGAAGGTATGTACAGTTGGATCCCTGTTAATGAAACCACAAAAATAACTGAAGAAAACCTGAAAACACACAGCCAGCTACCTCATAAACACACAGAAGAAACAATAAAATAGCTACAGTTAATAACACAAAAGAATTATTTTGAATTCAATCGTGAATACTACATGCAAGGAGAAGGATTACCCATGGGTTCATCTATTTCAGGAACATCAGCCAACATTTTCGTGAATCATATGGAAAAATTAATATTTGAAGACATAACAACAAAGAAAAGCTACAACATCATCAACTGGTACAGATGATACATGGATGACATATTATGCATAGTACATGATCCTAAAAATGGAATACTGCAACTACACAAACACATAAATACTGTACACAATATAAGAAGAACAAGGAAACACTCAACTTTCTAGACATAACCATAAGAAAAGGTAATCATAAACACACATTTGACATATACAGGAAACCCACAATTAGTGATATTATCTTAAATGTAACCTCAAAGCAATGACAGAACCACAAACAAGCAGCAATCAGATACATGTTAAACAGGCTGAACATGATCCCAATAAACACTTCTGATTACCAGAAATAGCTAGCCGTTATAAAACAAATAGCATTAAAAATGGACACAGTGAAACAATGGTAGACAAACTAAACAAAAAATAGACAAATTATGAAAAAAAAACTAACCAAAACACACCAAATTATACCACTTGCACTACAACAAAAATGGCCTACAATGATTTGCGACAACGAATTCACACATAAAATAGATAACATATTCAAAAAACATGGCACAAACATAGCTTACAAAACAAATAATTCCATACAAAATCACATCTCAAAACTTAAACCAAAACCAGACAGATAACAACGATCTGATATTGTCAGTTCAGCTGCAGGGAATGTGAGAAGATATACATTGGACAGGCCGGACATTCGACACACGGCATGAAGAACAGCATTTAAATATGCTACCACTCATTCAGCATTTTCGGATCATCTAAAACATAGATGAAGTACTATTGAAAACGATATATCACAAAAATCAGTAAAGAGAGACACCTCCTCCCTTTCCAAGAATATTTCTACATACAAAAAGCATTAAAACAAAATAAAGAGTTGCTGAATGACCAAATAAATATCGGAAACCAGACTCTATATAAAATAACTGATGAAATTACATATAAAACAGACAGCCTTTCCCATCCTTCACCTCCTCCCACTGTTCCACAACCCTCCGCCTCCACCACTCATTCATTTCACTTCTAGCCCCTTACCTTCTCCTCTAAATCACACTCCATCACACTGCTATACAGTTGTGTCCACTTATCATGGTTTCTCCCTCGCCTACACAAGAATAATGTCTCCATCGCTATTCCTTCCCTACTCTCAGCACATAAATACACAGAAACATAATTAAACAGAAATAAACACATACAAAAATCTAATAAAAAGTTATAGGCCAAAGACAAAGTAATTGAAGGATTATGTAGGCAACACTACCAAACACAAACCAGAACACATTCTTAGAAGTACACAAACAAACAGAATACAGTGATGTGCATAAGAGTGTGTTTTGAAAAACATAAGAAATGCACAGTTATGTAGAACAACCAAAAAATTAGAGCAATATTGTCAGTTTCTAACGCAGAAAAACGTCGATGTGCTAGCAGATGGCATTTCCTGATGTAAGCGATAAATCAACGGAAAATCACCATAAGTACAAATCAACATACTCTTAACTATCTTGCTTACGTTATCGTTTTTATGCAACAAACTTCCATGTCCTGTTCTGCACATCGTTGTTCAAAGAATACTAACTGTTTAGCTGAATTAATGAATCAACATTCCGAATCTCTGGTATTAACTTACTATATCACCAGCGGAAGTGAATCCCGCTGTTGGAGGAGAAAACTATGTTCCTCTAAAAACAAATGTTATTCCTCTGTTCGATATCTTTCATGAATGGCGGGAATAAAAGTTGGAGGAAATTTTTCCACAAGGTTATGGAACACTTATAGAGACAGAACACAAGCATACCCAAAGCACGAAGAAAAGTAAGCTTTGCTCGGTATGATAATGAAACTTGTATTTAGAATCACATCACATTTATTACCTACATTTACGTTTGCTCTGTGCAAAACACTATGAATTGGATAGAGGAGGGTGCTTGCCATTGCACTTGGTATTATGGTTTATGGTCAAGGTCCAGTTTCTGTTACTGCCTCACTTATGGCCATTCTGAAGTAATTATGTGAATTTTTAAGCTAGTGTTGAATATAAGCAAATCTTACAGTAACTTTTTATCAACAACATGAAATGTGTTGTTCAATTAGGTACAGAAACTTTTCTTTGATTGTTCTTGTTTGGAATCATAATTTCGTGGGAACGTCTGCGCTGAAGAGGCTGAATTTCGAAGAGTTCTCCTTTAAGCAACTGATTATCTGTTTTTCATATTCTACACGTTTAAATAAAACATCAGAAGAAACTTAATTTCTTGGGAGGTAAGATTAAATATTACAGTTTCATTCCTTACAAGTTAAATACGGTACAACTCAAAAACATACTATTAAACTGCTATGGCCACTAACAGATGCATATTTATTCTTGGTTCTCTGTTATGACCATACTTGTGGCCATCCGTAGAGACATATGGGTGTCCTGATTTGGGCACTTTTAAAAATGTTTACAAAACGTCTATAATACAAATTTGGTCTGCATTCTACCTTGAATAATTTTATTTAAGTCAGCTTACTTAAAATATTTCTGCTATTTTAATATCAAGGTAGAAGTAATTAACAGTCTTACCTCAGCATCCCGTATTAAGGATAAACACAGTAAAAATATGCAATAGAAACTGTAAAAATATAACCTTTCTAACTCAAGTTTTTTGAGTCAACCAGAGAATAAGAGATTTCAGTAGTCTCCAAGCAAAGTCAAAAATGCACTTGATGCTATTATTGATGAACTGAAGGTTTCTACTGCAAGCAACTTCTACAGTGCTCCATGAGCATTGAGAAATAAAAATTCTGGTCTATCTCCACTAAGATCTAACAATCACTGCGTGTTCACTCTTAGGAGAAAATAATAGAAAAAAAATAGTGATAGACTTGTTTCTGGACTGTTCTGACTTGGGCGTTTTAGTTACTAAGGAAATTCTACAGGCATCTGTGCAAACAAACATTGAATAGGCAGATTTGTGAAGTTCTGAGGCTGCATTGAAAGCAATCTACCTGGGAAAACTGACAACATGACTTTATGAAGAGATGCACGGTTTTATTGCAAAAAGATGATAAATGTTAATTGGGCTACAGGTTCTTTGACTGGGGAGTAAATTAGAAACTGGTATCAGGAAGAATCAGAAATCGAATGTCAAGGATATGTTAGTAAACACTAAAAGAGCTTTTAATGTGGATAAAACCTCTTTCTTCTGGATCCTAGGTAATCATAGTAATTATAGGTTGTTTCTAGGCCACACATTACAATACCTTATGTTGGTTGTTTTTCGTACCAGTTAACTTTTATCTATTTTATGCTTGTTCGTTTTTTAAGTACTCGCATACACAACAAATTACTTTCTTGCAAACTGATTGTATAGTTACTGAAAGCTTCAGTTTTATTATCATATGCAGTGACAAAAAAGTGGGGAAAAGATTGGCCATAGCAATAGTTAATGTGGCCAAAGCTGGGAAGATACTGAAAGGTGGCTACACTGAGCCACTACGCCAGAGATTGCGCCAAAGAGTATTATTAAGCCGCCTCCACAGTGCTAGGAGAGAGCTCGTCGTAGTCAGTGCTTGTCGGGAGCTAGTAGTAGTCAGTGCCTGTTAAGAACTCGTAGAAGTCAGTGCCTGTTAAGAGCTCGTAGTAGTCAGTGCCTGTTAAGAACTCGTAGAAGACAGTGCCTGTTAAGAACTCGTTGTAGTCAGTGCCTGTCGAGGACTCGGGGTAGTCTGTGCTGAGATGTTGTAGCATAGAGTGTTTGTTGAGATGTGCTATTAGGCAGTGCTTGCTGAGATGTGATATTGGAGAGTTCTGGTTGAGATATAATGTAAGGATTAGAATGATTTTCATCAATATAAATGAGGTAATTAACTCAGTTTGTTTTTATTTTAGTGTCCTAAATAATGCGTCATTACAGGTTCAGTCAACAAAGCATCTGGCGTGTGTTCTTGTATTAGAGTGTAATTCTACTTTCCTCGAGCAATTATGGTATTTCTAATTTTCTTTTATCACGTCAGTATAATTGGTATTTAAAAATTCTTGTCTTGTTGAAGAAGAACCGTGCCAGATGTACGTTGAGTCACACTCCCACATACAGAACAGTTATACTTGTGCTTTGGTTTAGTAGGTTTCATAGTTGCTGGGGACTTAATTAATTAACTGTGTTAACGAAAAATTTCATTTCATTCTTGTTGTTGTTCTTTGCAGTCAGATAGCGTAATAATACTAGTCAGGGCCAACCGATTACGAGACACAGCGTAATCGGACTTACAGATACGAAAAATAAAAAGTATTTTCAATCATATTTAATTAAGCTCCCATGCAATACTTCATTTTTTTGTCACAAAACTTACAACATTTGCTCTACGCAGTTGCAATGTGTAAACATTGAAAGAATGTATATGATTTTTTTAAAGTAATTTTTAGACTTTTTTCCTATGGTAAACATATAGCCTCTCTTGAGCCATAAATTATACCTCGATACCTCCAGTTCCGTTCACGTGTGAAGCTGAGGAAGAATTTCTCCTCAAAAACGTCTGTGCGTGCTGTAGGTAGTCTGATCATCGACGTGGGTCCTATGGAAGCACTACGAAGGAAGATGTAGCTTATTGCTTGTTGCTCAGTTACTAAAGGTTCGCCGAACATTGTGCGTACTTCTGCAAGAGCGTTTCCTAATCTTCATCTGTCTGCCAGTTGAGGTTTTCCAGCATTACTGCTCTGATCTCTAGTGAGTCAGACTTGTGATCATTCGTGCTTACCTTCTTACCGTCAGTAACACTTGTTAGTCCTGTTCTGTATGTTTTCTGCACAACTGAACAGTATTCTATGATGGGTCGGACGAATGTAAGAATCTTTTTTTGTAGACTGTATTGTCTCAGTATACTAAGAACGAATTTCCTAACAACGAACCAAACTAAGGAACCTGCATTACGTAAGACTAAGGTTATTTGAACATCCCATTTCATATTTAAAAATATCTGCACCCAGGAATTTGTTTGAATTGACTGATCCTAATTGTGATTCGTTGATATTGGGGATGGTGAACTGTTGTTAGAATCTCCAGAAGCAGATTAAGAATCTCAAAATCGTCGTCGCGACGTCGTTCGTCTATTTCCTTCCGCGGCTGAGTACTTCGTTGAAACCTGTTGTTTACGATTTCTGGCGCTAACTATAGATTGCTGAGCCTGTTTTTCGGTCTCTCGTTGCCGTTTTCCAAATCGGAAACTTTGGAGTGTGTTAGCCAATGCGTTACAATCTCATGTAAGAACTTTAAACTTTGTGCAATGGACTTTAGTCTAAAGCTAGAACGAAAACATTTACACATGAAAACGCACTTCATTGCCAGGCGCCTAACGAATAACCTTGTCCTTGATTAGATATTCGGTATAAGACCAGAGGAAAAATGCTCCAATTGGAGCACAAAAAATGCGGAATGTTTAAGCTTATTTAAAAGAGTCTGGCTGACAAGTGGGCTTCCACTGCCTCTTTCAGCCTGTGAGCACCTTTAAATCATCAATGATTAGGAAATGCGGTTAAAGATACACGGGATGCTGAATATCGAACATAATAGAAAGAAGAAATAGTCGAACAATCAATTTGGTTCCTAGTGTTATCTTTCTCCTGTCGTGCAAGCATTACAAGAAAACATAGGCAGAGAGAAAACACTTTGCAGAACATGATAAAACTAAAATAATCAAACGAAAGATGGACTGACTTCCTCCTTTCATCACTATCCACGTAGGTTAAAAAATCACACCGGGCCTCTTGTTAAATTATGATGTCATGTCAGGCACAAAGGATTTATTCTCATCCGTTCTTTTCTTTACCCTGTCAAATTAAATGACGAGACTAGAAGAGGGCTACTTAACTCTCATGCTACACGAAAATTTTTCAGAATTCCACACTACACTAAGCTATGTGAACATTATCAAAAAATGTAAATTTTGTTTATCAGCAAGACGATTCTTCATACTCAGGATAATTACGAATCGTTCCTCAAAACTGCAGCACCTCCCCTCACTTGGGCCCCACACAACTTACAACTGAAATGCGATTTTTATCTACATGCCAAAGCACAAAAGGACCTGAAATGTTAACATGAAATGACATTCGGGAACTAATCGAACATATACAGTATAGTCCATTGATCGTGACCTGGCCAAATATCTCACGAAATAAGCGTCAGACGAAAAAACTACAAAGCACGAAACTTGTCTATCTTGAAAGGGGAAACCAGATGGCGCTATGGTTGGCCCGCTAGATGGCGCTGACATAGGTCAAACGGATATCAACTGCGTTTTCTTTAAAATAGGAACTCCCATTCTTTATTACTTATTCGTGTAGTTCGTAAAGAAATATGAATGTTTTAGGTGGACAACTTTTTTCGCTTTGTCATAGATGGCGTTGTGATGGTCACAAACATATGGCTCACAATTTTAGACGAACAGTTGGTAACAGGTTGGCTTTTAAATTTAAATACAGAACGTAGGTAAGTTTGAACATTTTATTTCGGTTGTTCCAATGTGATACATGTACCTTTGTCAACTTATCATTTCTGAGAACTCGTGCTGTTACAGCGTGATTACCTGTAAATACCACATTAATGCAATAAATGCTCAAAATGATGCACTGACGAATGTTATCAGGCGTTGTCGGTGGATCACGATAGCAAATATCCTTCAACTTTCACCATAGAAAGAAATCTGGGGACGTCAGATCCGGTGAACGTGCGGGCCATTGTGTGGTGCTTCGACATCCAATCCACCTGTCACGAAATATGCTATTGAATATCGCTTCAACCGCATGCGAGCTGTGTGCCAGACATCTATCATGTTGGAACTACATCGCCATTCTGTCATGCAGTGAAACATCTTGTAGTAAAATCGGTAAAACATTACGTAGGAAATCAGCATACATTGCACCATTTAGATTGCCATCGGTAAAATGGGGGCCAATTATCCTTCCTCCCATAATGCCACACCATACATTAACCGGCCAAGGTGACTGATGTTCCACTTGCCGCAGCCATCGTGGATTTTACGTTCCCCAATAGTGCATATTATGCCGGGTTACGTTACCGCTGTTGGTGAATGACGCATCGTCGCTAAATAGAACGCGCGCAAAAAATCTGTCATCGTCCCGTAATTTTTCTTTTGCCCAGTGGCAGAACTGTACACGACGTTTAAAGTCGTCGCCATGCAACTCCTGGTGCACAGAAATATGGTACGGGTGCAATCGATGTTGATGTAGCATTCTCAACACCGACGTTTTTGAGACTCCCGATTCTCGCGCAATTTTTCTGCTACTGATGTGCGGATTAGCAGCGATAGCAGCTAAAACACCTACTTGGACATCATCATTTCTTGCAGGTCGTGGTTGATATTTCACATGTGGCTGAACACTTCCTGTTTCCTTAAATAACGTAACTAGCCGGCGAACGGTCCGGACACTTAGATGATGTCGTCTAGGATACCGAGCAGCATACATAGCACACGCCCGTTGGGCATTTTGATCACAACAGCCATGCATCAACACGATATCGACGTTTTCCGCAATTGGTAAACTGTCCAATTTAACAAGGGTAATGTATCACGAAGCAAATACGATCCGCACTGGCTGAATGTTACGTGGTAGCACATACTTACACGTTTCTGACTATTACAGCATCATCTATCACAAAGCGGAAAAAGTGGTCCAACTAAAACATTCATATTTCTGTACGTACTACACGAATATGTAATAAAAAATGGGGATTCCTATTTTAAAAAACGCAGCTGATATCCGTTCAACCTATGGTAGCGCCATCTAGCGGGCCAACCATAGCACCATCCGGTTTCCCCCTTCAAGCTAGACTAGTTTCGTTCTTTGTAGTTTTTTCGTTTGATGCTTATTTCGTGAAATATTTGGCCCGGTCACTATCAATGGATCACCCTGTATATGGTGTCACGACTCAAAGATCTGTCAGACAGAAAATACGAGATTATTTTATCTACATAGATATTTGCTGGGTCTTCATTGAAAAGAAATGTGATACAAGTATGTATTTAAATACTAGTCCAATGTCCGTTTCAGAAAATAACGAATAAATAATAGAAAACAATCGTAATACAAAAACATAGGTCACTGGATGACCCTCAGAGATATCTTAGATAAATCTTCACACATTCACTATTGAGATACCGCACACAGCGTGTTCTCACATCTTTCCTTCATTGCCTCGTCACACACAAAAGCACAGCCTGTATTGGAGAGACAATAATATAGTTCGTCATAGTTTTGATGTTTTTTCTCGTGTCGCTGTAGTGTGAATAAGGACAGGATGATGCAGAGAACCGCTGGCAACAAAATGGCTCTGACCACTATGGGACTTAATATGTCATCAGTTCCCTAGAACTTAGAAGTACTTAAACCTAACTAACCTAAGGACATCACACACATCCAATCCCGAGTCAAAATTCGAACCGGTCACAGCGGCCGGCCGGTGGCGGCAGACAACGGTCCAAGTAGAGGGGTCGAGGCGCCATTCGCCCCACAGGCACCTCCAGTATAGCGGTGGCCTCATCTCTGCTGTGTTAGTTTGGCCATCAGCTGACTGCAGGTACATGCCCCCTGGTCTCTCAGAGACAGCTTTGTAGCTTCCAGGGATCAGACCCGAGGCAGTCTCTGCCGTCCCAGGCAGAAAGGAAGCAGCGACCTCCCCTAAATTTAAAGTTAAAATCTTCTGGTTTGTAAGGCCGCATCATATTTCCTATTGAAGTATTCGACCTTTCAACTCCTCCGCTGGTATCGTCTTCAGGATGTTTCAGTGGCCACTACTGCTAGAACTGTGTCAGAGACCACTGTCGCATTTTACCATGAAGGGGAGTTTTTCCGCGTTTGTGCTGCAGAAGTGGGTGTATGTTTGTGGCTAAAATTGGTGCGCCATCGTCAAAGGCTAATGATCCCGCCCTGATGTAGAAGAAGAGGTGTTATTGCCTGAACTCTTATGGATAATATTGGTGGCCCAACGTCATTGGATAGAAATGCACTATTCCACACTTACGATGGAGAAATTGGTTGAAATTCTTCGTACTCCTATTGGTCGACCATCATCACTGGCTAGACATGAAACGGACAGAACAAAAGAGGGGGAATGTTTACCCAAAATATTATTGTCCACCCAGTTGACTTGCAGCGCTTTCCTTGTACTGCTCGCACACCGCGGCCGCATATTCACTTCCTTGATGGCGAGGAACCACGATGCCGGAAGCATAGAGTCGTAGTCTCTATTGAAATGACATGCACTTATGGAAATTTCAAGCGCTTCTCGGACCTTTCTTCTGCAAATGTTGGTTCACCTTAGCCAGCACAGGTACGTAATTAAAATCGATGTCAGAGCCACAGGCTAGTTTGATGATGGTTGGTTTGTCGGGCACTCAACTGCCGATTTTTACACTTTTTTAGCCGCTTGTGTTCCTTGATGCGTTCCTTAACAGTTCCCCCCGTTCGCCTAAATACACTTTGCTACAGCCACATGTAACTTACTCCCGCACTGTGGAGGCAATCAGGAGCATCCGGTTCTCGTTGGAAGAAGTCTTTTATTTTGTTTTGATTAAAGAAAAATGTCTGGATACCATTTTTCCTAAGAATTCTGCTTTTGCTGTCATTTAGCCCAGAAACAAACGGTAACCTAACGGGGTGAGAAGGCGGTTCTTCGTTATTCTTATTAGCGTCATTAATATTCCGCCAAAAAGCCCTGTCTATTGAACAACCATCATAGCCAACTGCCTTCACCGTCCTGTTGAAAAAACCCAACTCCGATTCCAGACTGTCGTCATCGCTGATACGGAAGGCACGAAAAGACAGAGTTTTGAGCACTGCTTCCTTCTCGGCTGGGTGGTGGTGCGAAGTGGCATCTAAATATCTGTTTGTGTTGGTCGGCTTTCTATACTCTCTGTGACCTAGAGTTTTATCAGATCTTTTGTATACTAACACATCTGGGAACGGGAGACGGACCTCACTCTCAACCTCCAAGGTAAGTTTGATTTTGGGGTGTATTCCATATAAGAAATTGTGGAACGCTTGAAGTTCTTCTACGCTGTGCGGTCATATAACAAATGTATCGTCCATATAGAGGAGCCAACAAGAATGCTTCAGAGGAGCACTACTTAATGCGTGTTGCTCAAACTGTTCCATGAAAATTCGGCTGCAATTGAAGATGTGGGTGAGCCCATACGAAAGCCTTCAGCCTGCTCATAGAATTCACCACTGTATTTAAAACAGTGGTCTCTAACAGTGTTCTAGCAGAGGGGTCGAAACGTCAAATATTTCAGAAGGTAATATGACGAGGCCTAATAACCCAGAAGATTTTACCTTTTGTGAAAACGACCACGAAATCCGGCAGACTCCCCTAAATTTGCTCACCTGTCAGGTGATGACAACTGCTCCAGAGAAGGAGTCATGCTCTGCCCTCGTAGGTAGCACACCGCGCCTTGTACACGTCTCCCGCGGCGCTCGGTGGTCACAGCACCAAGTTACGACACCTGAAGGTGGGCGTATGAGAGACCGAAACAGGTGCTGTGTAATAAAATAACTTTAAAACTGAAGCGGTATTTACAACCTCTGGTATAATTCTCAGTTGCGGATGTTTCTCCAACAGGATTGTTTGCTCCCAAATATTTCTCCCGTAGCTCTTCCAACGTTCACCAGCCCTCTAGTCAGTATTGTAGAGTATGACATATCACTTGGAAATACAATCCTCCAGCCCTCTCGTCTGTATTGTAGAGTATAACATATCACTTGGAAATACAATCCTAACTTCTTAACTAGGATATCAAGGATTTACACGAGTCTCTTAAAAATTTGCTACAGTGTCCTTTACGATTAGAGTATACTCTACGTTAGGTGGTAACTACATAAAGAACAATTAAAGTATCTTGCATTTATCTTGAAATATAAAACTCAATAATTTACAGATTATAGTTCTCTTGTGTACATACGTACCTGAGAGACAGTTTGAGCTCGACATTTCATTACAAATGATGTGGCGATTACTAAAAAATTAATTCTGGATGAAAAATATAAACATGAATCACATAATTAAAGGGAAAGCCTCCTTTGAGATGGGACGTGCGTTGTTGAGACTTCTCACAAAACCCATTCCCTGATAACATCAAACAAACACTCAACTAAGAATACCTTGTAACAGTTTACTTTCTTCTCAACATTTCCCATTTCCAATGACAAATGTTGATACAGTAATGCATCACCGTAGTCTATCACCAGACCTTCTCAGTTCTTTTAATCACTAAGTCGCCTTAACAGAAAATTACATGCCAAACTTCATTTAGACATATACATGGAGATCTACTATGAATGTAGATACACACCGGATCTACAGTATATACTGACAAATAACAACCAAAAATTAAAAAAAAATTGCACTGAATCCTTTTCCAAGTGCCATTCCTTTCGTGATATCTCTCCTCTTGCCAAAATCCCTCCCCTAGACACTGTGAAGTTACACTTAAAGCTACACCAAAGGTTGAACACCAGGCAAAATAGTACACTTAATGGCAACATTTGATGACTAGCGTAGATACCAATACGCACCTGTTTAGAGATAGATATACAATCTTCTAACAAAAATGGTTCAAATTGCTCTGAGCACTATCGGACTTAACTTCTGAGGTCATCAGTCCCCTAGAACGTAGAACTACTTTAACCTAACTGAGAACATCACACACATCCACGCCCGAGATAGGATTCGAACCTGCGACCGTAGCCGTCACGCGGTTCCAGACTGTAGCGCCTAGAACCGCTCGGCCACACCGGCCGGCAATCTTCTAACCCTTGCCGTTATTCTCTCATAAGTATTTCGGACTTGGAACACCCCCTTCAAGGAAACTTCAGAATAATGATCAGTTTACATCTATTATCTAAACGATTTTATCAACTTAACACAAATGATCTCCTCTGACCGATGCTGAATATCAACACAGGAGAAATGGCAAAAATGTCAGTAACCGGGAAGAACATCTCAGACCAAACAGAATGTTCAAGTAATGCTCCAAACACAATACTTCTAATACTAGAACACCCTAAGATATTCTCTATCACATATTGATGGGTTACAGTCCTACAGTCCTCCAATTTTACTGATAACGCTCCCACTGTTAGTTAATGTTCCAGAAAAACTGGTATAATTTCAAAGTATCTTCAGTCCCGCCGGAAGACTCTGATTGTAACGAGTGATACCAATAGTTCCCGCGAGCGTGCTGCTGTCCGCTGGAGGTGAAGGCGGTGTGCGGTCAGAAGTGGTGCTGGGTCCATCTCAAAACACATCAGTTGACTGGCTGCAATGGAGCTGCCTGGATCGGAGCTGGTGTGGTCCTAAATACTCGCATGGCGAAGGTATACTTGAATTCAATTGTCCGCACGTGACGCGCCAGATGCAACAAAAAGTCCCCAACTGGAGAAACCCCTGTCGTGGTTGTGCACACCACCTGTTCTCGTGTCTGGTGTACGCGAAGGTACTCTGCTGGGTCAGCTGATAATTTTGCATGTGCAGGTGCTTAACTCTGTATACATGTTCCATGTGCTGTCTCAGAACTCTCTCTGGCACCTGGCATTTACTCCCCTTCACTTTGTCTGCAGTATCCATCGTCTTCACATCAAGCATAATTCGTAATCATGGATCCGCCTTTCTCCCTACGTCAAGACTCCTTCCCTCACATCCCAATTAACAGTTCATGCACTGAATTAGTCCATAAGAACCCTTTGTCAACCAATATACATTATAACTAGCAGAACAACCTCACTAACACCGATACCTTAACACTGGGGATTACTTAATGTAGACGCTATCTTACCATATCCTCCGATATCTAACTACCCTTCAAATATCTTAGCATGTGATTAGTGGTGAACGCCATATGGACTCTTTGTGTAAATGGATTCTACCTCAGTCGCGTTTTGGTGAAGGAATCTGCACACCGGAAACGGACCAAAACACACATCAAAATAATACTTGCAGAGGATCTTTCTCTTGTTTCGCAATACATGGCCCATAATAATTACTTCGCATATGACTTCCAGGTGCATATCTCGAAATTTTCCTTTCCGGTTAGCTTTCCTTCTTCCTGTTGCCCTTATACTACTTTCAGTTGCCATCTGCACGATCCCTGCATGCCTTTCTTTCCCATTAAGCAGAAAGGTTATTACATTTCTAATTTTTTTCTGCTGGCTATTTGTCCTTCAAGATCAGATTAGTTGCCTTCCCAGTTCTACATGTGGAAAATCAATAATGACTGCCTGGGTATCATCCAGGAAGACATCCCAGTTTCTATGTTGGTTGTGGCAGCATAACGAATAGATCTTCCCTGTTTCGCTCTTTATCCTGCTGTAGGATTAGATGCAGTGTGGTAACGAGATAAAAACTTCTGCAAAGAAGTACACCTATTCCTTGCGACATAATCTGGGGCCTTTTATCTGATATTACTTCACGCTCTTTCCACATCTTTCGAAAAACCTTCAGTGAACGCTTTGCAAATGGCTTTGCTGTAGCAATTTGAAATCACATATTTTAACTTGTATTCAATAGCGACCAATACATATTGATAACCACGCTTTGATATTGGTGCCCGACTGAATGAATCTGTTGCAGCCATCTTTTGCTGCTTTACTAATGCAATGGGTGAATGTGGTGTCTTCAATGATACCACAGCTGGCTTTGCACACTGACACTCCTTGCAAGTCTCTAAAACTGTCCACATTTTCCTATCCATATTGTAGATTCATGCCGTATCAGCTTATGAAAGCACATCTTCACGCCAAAATATGTGTAACTAATGTGCACTTACCACATGGATTTGTTAACAAACTCCTCTTGTGTGCACAGCAGTCAGTTGCCGTCCACTGGATTTCGTTTCGTGCGTAGTATCCCATTTCCACTAAGGTAGTATTTTCTAATCGTGAATTCTGTGTTGTCTCTCATCCTGTAATATTGGGCCCTTGTCCTGTTGGAATTACCAGGTACCGTAACTCTAACTAAATTCTGGAAGCGCACTTGTATTAGTTACCTGATATGTAATGCATTCTCTCTACGATCCCCATCATCCTTAATCTTTACTCCTGCGGGGGCATGTGGTAGAGCATTCGCTCCTTTCTGGGAATATAAACGACAGCGAATTTGAATTGCTGGAGGTATAGTGACCACTGCAGTAAACTGCCAAGCATAAAATTGGGACTCATGAGAACATGCAGTGTTTTGTGGTGGCAATACGACTCCGAAGCAGAAAATTACGGAATCGCGTGAGCACTCAGGCGATTGTGGGGTTTCATATTCCGTGGTTCAATAATTTATGCCCGGACATTTTTAAAATACGACTCGCAAGTACGAATGTTTAATTTGTCATTTCAGGTTCAGATGGTTCAAATGGCTCTGAGCACTATGGAACTTAACATCTGTGGTCATCAGTCCCCTAGAAGTTCGAACTACTTAAACCTAACTAACCTAAGGACAACACACACATCCATTCCCGAGGCAGGATTCGAACCTGCGATCGTAGCAGTCGAGCGGATGCAGACTGAAGCGCCTAGAACCGCTCGGCCACACCGGGCAGCTGTCATCTCAGCATTCTGTTGTACTTCTTGGAACAGAGGGATACATGTGCCTGTCCTGAGCTGTTGGAAACGTCATTCTCAGTGTCCAGGTGAACTAATATAGGTGCACTGATCAATGCTTCGTTTAGTGGCATGAACTCTCACTGTTTCCTCGTTCCATGACCGGTTGGTATCCTTTCCCATGAGTTGGCAGAGGCATGGCATACTCACAACCATGAAAATAAAACGTTTGGAGACGTTTACAGATTCTAAGAAACAGTGAATTGGTGCTTAGTCCTGGCACAGCAACACCCCCTATTGCTAAAATTTCTAAGAGACCGACCAAAGTTCTTTCTGCGAAATTACATGACCCAGGAAGTTTATATCGAGCTCAGATAAAATGAGATCTATCGCTATGCCACAATTTCTGAATAGGTTCCATGTCTGCAACAGCACATCAGAGCGCAGCGTTTCGGTCGTTTGTAAAATGTACGTGTTCCTAACTGGAGGCGATTTATTTTTATTTACTATGTGCATTTCAGTTTAAAAGCTTAAATTCCCTGTTTGTTTTTTGTATATGAAGTAGCCACAGTTCCGCATTTTAAAAACTTTTTACTTTATGGGCCCGCTGTTTGGATGCCGACAGTCTTTTGTTTTCGTGCGAACACTTTGATACAGTTGCAGAACTTGTCAATTAGGTCGCGGCACTCATCTCTGCAGCAGCAGATCAGAGCGCAGGGTTTCGTTTGTAATTTGTATGTGCTTCTAC
This sequence comes from Schistocerca serialis cubense, assembly GCF_023864345.2. NCBI lineage: Eukaryota > Metazoa > Arthropoda > Insecta > Orthoptera > Acrididae > Schistocerca > Schistocerca serialis. The sequence continues at coordinate 815,622,908 of NC_064641.1, read as the reverse complement.
CTAGATTTCATTTACTCTCTGCACTTTAAATTCTCAAACTTGTTGTTAGTGTGCGCATCTAGGAGCCACATTTCCGCGGTTTATCAAAAATCTAGCTTATAGTTGCGCCAAATTAAGTATGAATAAGACTGCTGTTGCTGTTTTCAGATGCCAGGTGAGTTGGTTAACCTTTGCTCATAGGCCCCAGTAGTGCTGCCTTCGCTCATGCAGCTTTAGATTACTGCCAACAGGCATCCCTGTGGGGGCCGGACACGATGATCGAAGGCACGTCAAATAGGTCCCACATGCCCTAAGACTGGTCCACTATTATGACCACCCTGGTTACTGCCCACATTGAGGACGACCCCTCGCCCATGTTAGAGTGAGAGGTCGTTTCAGGGTGCAAGGTGTACGGTATGGCACACAGCGAAAGACTGTCTTTGGTATGATCGAAAGGCCTCGACAGTTAGTCTGACAAATGGGTTTCAAGAGCTACCTGTAGTTGATAAAGATCCTACGAGATATGTAGTCGCCTGCTCTGTCTCTGAGGCAGCTCCTCTGCCGACAAGTTCTGGGCATGCATAGGTCCAATTGGACCACTGTAGTTGGGAGCTGCAGTGTTGGTCACATAATAGGGCCACTTAGGAATAAGGCAGATAAGAAACTAAGTGTGCATTGTGTGCTTGTGGGGAGGGTGTAGTCAACTGCAGATGGTGGATCATGTCACAAATAATGATTTATGTCACTTTGGATTGGAACACATTCTCTCTGTTTTTGGACTGCTACCTGAATTGATTAAAACCACCAGATCAGTAGCATCGACCACAGGAACGACTGAGGAACTTGGTCTCTTTCAAAGGCTCAGATGGTTCTGCAAACAATTAAGCTGCAGTTTCATAGACTTGCGCCACAGCCTAATGGGATTTATGTTTCTGCTTAAAAGATCAGGGGACCGCAGCACACAGGAAGTGGGGGTTGTGTGGAATTTACTGGGCGGCTTTTATGTTCGCGAGTACAGAAAGGGCTTCTGTCTCACACGTTGCAGGACAACCACAGGACGAGGGCAGACATAGCAACTATCACTACTGTAGCTGTGTTGGGAGAGAAGCGCTAATGGAAATCACTGAAGCTCAAATCGTTGCAGGTACCGAAAGCAGGCTAAAGCCGGAGACAGGTTCAGAATTTTTTTTTATAAAAGATCTAACGCTGTTCAGGTAGGTTAGTTTAAATACAGATAGAGGTGGCATGTTGTTTGCTGTTAGAGTAGTTTACCTTGTAAGGGAACTGAAGTAGATATTGTCTGTCAGGAAGTATGGGCAGAGGCCATACTCGACAAAAGATTGAAATAATAACTGGTCCCTTTTATTTACACCCTGACGCAGATGATACAGTTGCTAAAAGTTCAAAGCAAATCTCAGTATTATCTTAATTAGATACCGCTCTCAATTAGTAGTAGGTTGTAGTGACTGCAATCTGCTCTCAGAGTTTAAAGTCGGCGATGGACATAAATCAGCGTCCGCATTCGTACTTAACGCTCTCTCCTAAAGTAGTTTTACACTCAAAGTGTAAATGGTTGCGAAACCATGTATGACCTCTATGCAACCAATAACCCATAGTTGATGTAGGCTTTAGTTGTAGCGAGACTGAATGCCATAACACCCAAACCCACCAAAAATAAACGCAAAATATTTCTATTTTAAAAAAACCAGATAAAATTCTATTGACTGCTCCTAAGAGACGGTCTCTATTTCTTCAAAACTAACTATGGAAAGCGTCAACAAGAGGTGGCTCAAATTCAAGAAATAGCATCGGCTGCAACTAGAGATTTTTATGGATGAAATTATCCCCATTAGTACACAAAACAGGACAAACACACTTGAAGTTTCCCCGGCGTATCGAATATTTAACAAGATTTCGGGATTGCAGCCGGATCTCATCGACTTCTTTCCACGATATTTTGGCTGACAACCTTACAGCCATCTTCAGGCGAGTGTTTGACACTGGAGATTGCTATTTATTTTTTTTTTTTTCTTTATTGAATTTCAATTCCCCCCGAAGTGGGCGGGCTGGCAGCAGCTTAGTATGCCGCTCTTCAGCCGACAGATTTTGTGACAAAGATCAAGAGAACAGATAATAAAAAAAACAGGCGATAAAATAGGAGACTTAGAGAGTAACAAGGCGAAAAGAAATCCTGGAACTTAAAACAACAACACAGGGATGATGACGCTAATAAAAATGCATACGAAGCAGACAGGGAAAACAATAGACAATTAAAAAACACGGCGACAGTCTGGATTCGGTTCGCAAAGGACATAAAATTCACACTTAGCGACAGCATGGTTTCTGTTCGCAACGCGAGAAAGACAAACAACACTGAATAGTCACTGGAACACTGCACTTAAAAGGTTGGCAAATGTGACACCACAGTCGAGAGCAGGTGGGGGGAAACTGGACAGAAGATGGGAAAACAAAAAAGGGGGGAAAGGAGAGTAACAGCGAAGGGGGGAACCGGGAAAGGAGCTGAAGGAGGATGAGGACCCATAAGAGGGGTGGGGGGCAGACGCGACAGGGAGTGGGGTAGGCAGAGGAGGGGAATACAAAAGGACTGCGGGGGAGAAGGGAGGTAGGGAGAGGTTTAGTGCGGAGAAAACAGGACGGAAGGGGGGGGGGGAAGAGGGAGCCCAGGGAAAGGACAGAGGAAGCGAGGGGGATTGAGGATCAGAGTTGGTAGGAAGGATAAATGGAGGGAGAGAGGGCATCATCCAGGAGGGGGAGTTGACGGAAGCCACCTTGGGAAAGGAGATGGAGGGTGTAGAGATGGAGGGTAGGGGGGACACAACGGTGAAGACGTGGCAGGGGGCGGGGATGGGAGAGGAGAGGAGCAACCAGGGGGTGAGGGGGTTCAGGACACCGGGAGGTGTAGAGGATGCGGATATGTTCGAGGAATAGGAGCAGATGGGGGAAAGGAATGAGATCATAGAGGATCCGCGTGGGGGACGGGAGGCGGATACGGAAGGCGAGGCGGAGTGCATGACGCTCAATAGAGACTGCTAGTGCATGTCGCTCTATTTATACGTAAAAGTGCCGCAGGCGCGCATGCGCATGTTACCGTAGCATGCGTGCCACCTGTCGATTCCAAGGCCCTCTACAATATTACTGCATCTATGGAGCGCAATCGAATGCGTGAAAAAAGTAAAACATGCACGCAGACGTGTTCAAAACAATAAAATGCAAAATTTCAGTATTAAAATTACTTGTCGCTCGACGTGTCAGAAGCCATAAAAAGTTTTCTTTTGGTTGAAATTAAAGAAATAAACGGGTCCCAGGCCTTATTCAATAAAAAGCCGCCATCACGATTAATGAGATTATCCGCTAAACGTATTTCCACGGATTCCTTCACAACTGAATCCCAGAAGGATCTAGATGGGGCTAAGATTTTCGTGGCCGAATAATCCATAGTATGTCCTGTGGAAATACAATGTTCGGCTACGGCCGACTTACTTGGCTGTAAAAGGCGAGTGTGGCGCTCATGTTCAACGCAGCGGTCGTGTACTGTGCGTGTGGTTTGACCAATGTAGGCTTTCCCACACTCGCAAGGTATTTTATAAATTCCAGCCTTCCGTAATCCCAGATCATCCTTGGCTGAGGCCAGAAGAGCACGAGTCTTTGTAGGTGGCCGGAAGATTGCTTTCACACGACGTTTATTTAAAATTCTGCCTACTTTCGATGAAATGTTCCCGACATATGGGAGAAATGCTCTGGACTTAAACACCTCCTTATCCTCTTGATCTTGTTGGTGGTCACGTATTTTCCTCCTTAAAGCAGTACTGACCTGATGTGCAGAATATCCATTATGTTGAAATACCGATTTCAAGTGCTCTAATTCGTCCGCAAGGCTGTCTTTATCAGACACGACATGTGCCCTACGCACCAACGTTCGGAGGACGCCCATAGTTTGTGACGGGTGATGACAGCTTGACGCCTGCAGGTACAGATCCGTATGCGTGGGTTTTCGATAGACCGAATGCCCCAATGACCCATCCACCCTGCGTTTAACAATGACGTCCAGAAATGGTAGGCAACCATCTTTTTCAACTTCCATCGTAAACTGAATGTTTGTGTGGATGGAATTCAGATGTTGTAAAATCCGTGAAAGCTCTTCTTCACCGTGAGGCCACACTACAAAGGTATCGTCCACGTACCGCCAGAAGACTGTTGGTTTCAACATCGCCGAAACGAGAGCCCTCTCCTCAAAGTCTTCCATATAAAGGTTTGCTACCAGAGGGGACAGAGGACTGTCCATGGCAACACCGCCAAGTTGGTCAAAATATTCATTATTAAATAGAAAGTAAGTAGAGGACAGGGCATGGTGAAACAGCGCCGTTATATCGGCCGTAAACTTATTGCCGATAAGTGACAATGAATTCAAAAGAGGGACCCTCGTAAAGAGTGAAACGACATCGAAACTTACTAACAAGTCCGAATCTTTCAGCTGTAGTGTTCTCAGTCTATTGATAAGGGGAATGCTACTGTGCTGTTGCCACGTGATATGTATGATCAGAAGATATATAGTTTGCTGAGTGAGACAACGTACAGGAAGCTTGATAAAGACCCTACTCAGAAAGTAGAAAGGAAAACGTCAGAGTTGCTAAACTCCTCTTCTCTGCCGCAAGAAGTTGTGAAAAGATTGGGACCTCACAGTTCTGTTCCACCGAGGTTGTATGGTCTTCCAAAGATCCATAAGGATAATGTGCCCTTACGCCCCATAGTGAGCAATGTCGGTGCTCCAACATATGATTTATCTAGTCATTTGGCTTCGCTACTGAGACCTTTTGTAGGCAAATGTACGCACCATATTCGCAACTCTGCGGACTTTATCAATAGACTGAGAACACTACAGCTGAAGGATTCGGACTTGTTAGTAAGTTTCGATGTCGTTTCACTCTTTACGAGGGTCCCTCTTTTGGATTCATTGTCACTTATCGGCAATAAGTTTACGGCCGATATAACGGCGCTGTTTCACCTTGCCCTGTCCTCTACTTACTTTCTATTTAATAATGAGTATTTTGACCAACTTGGCGGTGTTGCCATGGGCAGTCCTCTGTCCCCTCTGGTAGCAAACTTTTATATGGAAGACTTTGAGGAGAGGGCTCTCGATTCGGCGATGTTGAAACCAACAGTCCTCTGGCGGTACGTGGACGATACCTTTGTAGTGTGGCCTCACGGTGAAGAAGAGCTTTCACGGATTTTACAACATCTGAATTCCATCCACACAAACATTCAGTTTACGATGGAAGTTGAAAAAGATGGTTGCCTACCATTTCTGGACGTCATGGTTAAACGCAGGGTGGATGGGTCATTGGGGCATTCGGTCTATCGAAAACCCACGCATACGGATCTGTACCTGCAGGCGTCAAGCTGTCATCACCCGTCACAAACTATGGGCGTCCTCCGAACGTTGGTGCGTAGGGCACATGTCGTGTCTGATAAAGACAGCCTTGCGGACGAATTAGAGCACTTGAAATCGGTATTTCAACATAATGGATATTCTGCACATCAGGTCAGTACTGCTTTAAGGAGGAAAATACGTGACCACCAACAAGATCAAGAGGATAAGGAGGTGTTTAAGTCCAGAGCATTTCTCCCATATGTCGGGAACATTTCATCGAAAGTAGGCAGAATTTTAAATAAACGTCGTGTGAAAGCAATCTTCCGGCCACCTACAAAGACTCGTGCTCTTCTGGCCTCAGCCAAGGATGATCTGGGATTACGGAAGGCTGGAATTTATAAAATACCTTGCGAGTGTGGGAAAGCATACATTGGTCAAACCACACGCACAGTACACGACCGCTGCGTTGAACATGAGCGCCACACTCGCCTTTTACAGCCAAGTAAGTCGGCCGTAGCCGAACATTGTATTTCCACAGGACATACTATGGATTATTCGGCCACGAAAATCTTGGCCCCTTCAAGATCCTTCTGGGATTCAGTTGTGAAGGAATCCGTGGAAATACGTTTAGCGGATAATCTCATTAATCGTGATGGCGGCTTTTTATTGAATAAGGCCTGGGACCCGTTGATTTCTTTAATTTCAACCAAAAGAAAACTTTTTATGGCTTCTGACACGTCGAGCGACAAGTAATTTTAATATTGAAATTTTGCATTTTATTGTTTTGGACACGTCTGCGTGCATGTTTTACTTTTTTCACGCATTCGATTGCGCTCCATAGATGCAGTAATATCGTAGAGGGCCTTGGAATCGACAGGTGGCGCGCATGCTACGGTAACTTGCGCATGCGCGCCTGCGGCACTTTTACGTATAAATAGAGCAACTTGCACTAGCAATCTCCCTTTGGGGGGAATTGAAATTCAATAAAGAAAAAAAAAAAAAATAGCAATCTCCAGTGTCAAACACTCGCCTGAAGATGGCTGTAAGTTTGTCAGCCGAAATATCGTGGAAAGAAGTCGATGAGATCCGGCTGCAATCCCGAAATCATGTGGAATATAGGACAAACACAGATGTACAAATAACGAAAAAGGCGTACGAAATTTAAAAGAATGCTAACTCTCGAAGGTTGGAGACGTTTTACTGAAGCTCGAAACTTTGCGCTGATTTAAATGGATAAATGCTTGTAATAGTTTCCACAATGCAACTCGTCTCCAAAAATGGCAGAAAATGCAGACACATTTTTGTCATGTTTAAAGCATAGCTGCGGCAATACCTTCACTGCGCGAAACCAATCGCAATTTTTCCCCATAAACACAGTTTTCCGGAATTGCTTCATCAAAGAAGACGAAGTACTTATTCCATAATTTTAATCGAGAGCAGCTATCAACACGAACAACGTAGAAATAGATAGCTAAAGGCAAGTCATCCAGTCCAGGCTGTATATATATATATATATATATATATATATATATATATATATATATATATATATATTGCGAGGGTTGCATAGAAAGTAAAGCACCACCTTCTTTTCCTTCAATAATTATTTATTGAGCTAATGAGAACCACACACACGAAAGAATGGTGTTTTTTCTACGCACCCTATTTTTCCAAGCAATCTCCATCCCGTTCTATGGCCTTCCTACAGCGCGTAACAAGGGTGTCCTGGTGCCGGAGCCTGTGCTTCACTGTGTGGGTCACCTCCTCATCTTCAAAATGTCTTCCACTAATAGCATCGTTTAATGGTCCAAACAAGTGGAAGCCCGAGGGGCGTACGTCAGGGCTGTAGGATGGATGGGGTAACAATGTAAAACCCTGTTTTGCGATGTGTTCAGCATTCCTCAGATTTGTGAGGGGCTAAGCGTTATTGTGTTGCAGCGAAACATCTCCTGGTTTGCTGTGGCGCCGAAGTTGCCGGAAGCGCGTCTTAAGTTTGTTACTATGTTGACATGTGCTTCTGAATTAATGGTACCGCCTCTTGGCATCACATCAACGAGAATCACCCCTTCACCGTCCTAGAACCTGGTGATCATGTCCTTACCGGCGGAACCAGCTGCTTTGAAATTTTTCATCTGTGGCGAAAGGGCAAGGCGCCATTCCATCGAATGTCATTTCGTTTCGGGCTCAAAATGGTAAACCCAGATATCATCACCTTTTACAATCTGGGTAAGAAGGCCTCCCCGTCAGCTTCAAAACGTTGCAACGAATCAAGACAAATGATTCTTTTTTTCTTTTTATGCGGTTTGTGATCCACCGTTAGACACCGCGGGATGCATCTTGCACACACTTCTGAATATCCGAGAGAGCGAATAATTGCATCAACACTTCTATTGCTGATTGACAGATGCAGCACCAACTGCCGAGTCGTAATGCGTCTGTTTTCGCGAATGACAACGTCAGTTCGCTGCAACAGGCTATGTGTGACAGCTGTGCATAGTTTCCCCGACCGCTGCAAATCGTGGAGCTCCGCCGAACTGCCTTCTGATGACCTCACCCTCCGTGTCCAGCGACTAACTCTACTTTTGTCGACAGGAGATGCTCCATAGTCTTTGCGCAAGCGTTTGTGAATATTTCCCACAGCTTCTTTCTGTGCAGTGAGAAATTCAATGACAGCACATTGCTTGTAACGTACATCACATTTTGAAACTGTTCTGCACCTGCGCTATGTATCGGAAGTAACGGAAACTGGGAGAGGTCTCTCACGAGACTCCATACGTAACGTTTCGCATTCGTAGCATTGTTTTCGGCTGAGAAGAAAAAAAGTGGTGGATTACTTCCTGGACAACCCTCGTAAATTACTTTCAGAGTATTCTGATGTAACAGTGGCGTACGTAGCAATCACATACTACAGCTCTCTCGACTAAAGATCAGTAGTTAAAAGCTGGAAAGTTGCGTAGGTCACACCAATACTCAAGGCAGGAGCCAGAGGTAATTCGATGAATTACAGACTGATGTCACTGACGTCAATTTCAGAAGAATTTTGAACATATAATTTGTTTGAACTTCATGAATTACCTCCAACAAAATGGTCTGTTGATACACAGTCAGCCAGGATTCAGAGAATATCTTTCTTGTGGAATACAACTAGCTCTTAATTCGCAAGAAGTAATAAGTGCTATCAACTGAGGATCTAATTGTTTTCATACACTTAGATTTCATGAATTCTCCTGACATCATTCTTCACGAGTGACTTCTAATCAAACTGCCAGCCTGTGTATTATTGTATCAGTTTTGCAAATGGATTCGTAATTTCCTGTAGAAATGTCACAGTCCGTCGTAATCGATGGAAAGTCATCTAACTAAACGTAACTGGTATCTAATGTTCTCGAAGGAACTGTTGTTTACCTTTTGCTGTTCCTAATCCATATAAATGATGTAGGAGATGTTCTGAGGGTCTTCTTAGATATTTTGCAGAAGATTCTGTCATTTACCAACTAGTTATGTCATCAAAAGGCAAAAACTGAAAAACGACTGTCATAATATCTGTATGGGGCAAGAGGTAGCAACTTAGACGCGCAAGTCGCCAATGTGGCGTAAAATCGAAAGACTTGCACCCGGCGAACGGTCTACCCGACGGGAGGTCCTAGTCACACGATATTTACATTTATAGTTTTAGTGACAACCGACTATAAATAAGGAAAAGTGTTAGTTGACCGACATGAGTACTACAAGGAAGCCTTTAAATTTTAGATCACGATAAATCACACAAATCTGAAAGCTGTTAATTGAGCCAAATACCTAGGAATTACAAATATAAACATTTCAAATTGGAAGGATCACATTGATAGCCTTATGGGGAAAACAAACTAAAGAATGTGTTTTATAAGTAGAACACTTGAAAGATACGACAGGTCTGCTAAATGGATTGCTTACACTAGGCTTTCCATCCTCTGCTAGGGTACTGCTGCGTGGTATGGAATCCTAACCTAATAGGAATGACAGACGATATACAAAATAGGGCAGCATATTCTGTATCTTCTTGGAATGGGGAAGAGAGTGTCACGGGTATGAAAAAGAGTGGGGTGGCAATCGTCAAACGTAGTTTTTTGTTATGGGGAAATCATTTCATTAACATACAATCATCAACTTTCTGAGTGCAGAAGTATTTTATTGACGCCAACCTGCCTAGGACAGTTGGTCATCGTAATGAAATAAGAGAAATCAGAGATTGTACAGAAAGAGTGAAGTGTTCATTTTCCCACGCTGTGGTAGAGAGCAGAACAGTAGATAAATACAGGGCAGTTATAATTAGGTGCTTGAGAGTACCTGCAAGAAAAACGACTAACCGTAAGAAAATAAAATCTTTGTGGAAACATTTGTAAGGACATTCGTAAGAGAAGTAATGAACAAACCATTAAAAGAAACACATTTCAATATCCACATGAGAGGATAGCATTTGTTAACTGCGTACTCTGTTTACGTTCCAGGTTAAAAAAGTTGCCCAATGTAAGGACTACCTACATCCACCACAGCGTAGAACCGTACTACAGGTTGCTCAGCTGCTGCCAGAATCGTCTTGCATGGGATGTTGTCTATCTTGCTGCTCACATTTTATTTGACTGACACATGGGATCACTTCTGATTTGCTTCTTCATCTCTGCTGCCTGTACGGTTACTCTTACGTTAACCTCAGTTTTCTGCGTGGGGAACTCTGGCTAGACTATCTCTCTTAAACATTCACATACACAGTCATTCATGGGCAAAACCGAACTATTGTTGTCAAGGATACTACGTGCTTAGGGTTGCCTGGGCCCACTTGGGAAACCTTCTAAACCCTCTCTCCAATGAATCTCTCTCTCTCTCTCTCTCTCTCTCTCTCTCTCTCTCTCTCACACACACACAAGGGGAAGCCGCCAATTGTGAAATTCAGATTCGGTTCATACTGCGCATAATAAAAGCTCATGGCCAGAGGTGTAATGTGGCAAAGCACCAAGATGCACTTCTCAGCCGTTGTCGAGAAAATCGACAGTTAAAAGAAACCGTTGCGGTGAAATTCTCTCTACGATTTATGATTTCCTACAGCGTCGTGACGCAGCGGTAAGCGCTCTAGTTCGTAATCCGAAAGTCGCTGGATCGAATCTCGCGCCATGCAACTTTTTTTTGGTATTTGTTTTTTGTAATTCATATATATATATATATATATATATATATATATATATATATATATATATATATATATATATATATATATTCCCAGCAATCAGTTGCAACAATTATGCATATAATAAGTTGTTGAAAGTCGTTTGTCGTGGAAAAACTGGCGACTTCGAACATGATTATGTTTTCCGCAAACAAAGTTGTATTTCACAAATGTTATTAATTGTCTTCATAATGTTTACACGTGTAGTTAACGGAAGACGTAGAAACGATATTCCGAAACGAATACGTATAGTGTAAGTCAAACGTTCGAATTAGAGTAGAGACCCATGAATTACAAAAAACAAATACTAAAAAAAAGGTTGCATGGCGCGAGATTCGATCCGGTGCCCTTCGGATTACGAACCCGATCGCTTCCCCGCGCCACGACGCTGTAGGAAATTATAAATCGTAGAGAGTACTTCACCGCAACGGTTTCTATTAACAATCGATTTTCTCGACAATGGCTGAAAAGTGCATCTTGGTGCTTTGCCACATTACACCTCAGGCCATGAGCTTTTATTATGCGCAGTATGAATCGAATCTGAATTTCACAATTGGCGGCCTCCCCTTGTCAGTGCTACAAAACTGATGTACAGGACGCCAGATAGCTCCTGACTGCGTACGGTGATACCTTCCTTTCTATATCCTGGTCAGTTTCCAGAGTACGCAATTAACTACTAGTTTTCCTCATGCTCTGACCGTTATTCCATTGGTCTCCAGCATGTACCTTCACTATTTCTATGGGTGCATTGCGACACTCTCGATTCTCGTACAGGGCAGCATGACGTCCCCCATCATTACTGCCACGTGGAAACTAACAACCATGGTGATTACTGTGTAGCCACTCGTTACCATTTCCTTATACAGCATTACCCTGCAATGTAACAGGCTCTCTAGCTTCATTACCGCAACTGCGGCCCAGTTTCTGGGGTAATTACAGGAATGCGCACATGTCATCTACACTCTGACGAGTGATCAATATCACCCCCTGAAGTTGCCTAGGTAGATCTGTCAAACATATGCTCATGAGTTCTGATGGATCATACGGCACAACGAGGTAGTGATTCCTGTTAATCATTTTCTGGCAGTGGTGTACTGGGTTGATGAAGCTGGATTTGCTAGATGGCTCTAACTTCAAGATGCTCATTTCCACCCATTCTTATGTATTCCGTCTAGAAAATCCGTATCAAAATTTCCGTTTAAACTCCTGATACACCCAAGTCATTCATGAGAACAAGCAACCTCGTTGCTGGTTCGCCACACAAAATTCTTAAAGTATATGTTTCCAAGATATTGGCAGAGCACTATCGAACTGTACGAACCAAAGAATCAGATGTGCATCACTTGTCTGGTAAGTGAAACAAAATGATGGCCCGTCTCATGCCTGTCAGAATCTATTGGTACTGTCTCATCTTCTGTTTTACTCTATGCTCGCTTCACGCCTTGCTAACGTACAGTAGGTGCACCGTTAGTTCCTCAAGTTCTTCCCCTTTATCCCTTGCTTGTTTTGTTCCAGTGGAGCCTTCAGTATTTTTAGCATTACTCTCGGTAGTCTGTTGACAATCCCTGAGACACAAAAGTGTGCGCAATTGTTCCTGGTTCCTCTCATTAACCTGTGCTAGTGCTGGTTTAAAATGCAGCAGTGAGTCAAATTCGGAGGTGTCTCCTACCGAGACAGGACAAGTGCAGTTTGACCCTTCTTCCACACGTACTGAAAAATGCTCCACCAACGTGGTCAGTTGTTCTAATTAGCTCCACACCTCCTCTACTATCTCGCCTCATTGCATCAAATCTTGGTCACGCTACAGGAGATATTCAAAGACATTCCGCAGCACCGCTCTTTGTTCTTTCGTATCTTCGCTGACGATCTCACTGAGGTGATCTGGGTCCACTATCAAAGTGCCACTCCTGGCTGCTTATTCTCCTTTGAAGATGATAACATCTTCTACCCACTCACTTATTTTAGGTTAATTGACAGCCATTTCCTCTATGTTACTGAGCTTCTATCCTTGTAACTGCTTAGTCGCCTCTGATATGTCTCGTACCTCTCCCATTTCTTGCTTATTCTCTTCAATATATGTACCAATTTTGATCTTATCTGGCTCGATCTTTTCATCTATCTCAGGTACTGTGGGATTGCATTTGATTTCTCTGTACTGTGTTGTGTGCCGGAAACTGCTGTTGATAAGATTTTGGTAAGAAGTAAAACCAAAACCGGATGCAGAATGTGAATCTGCTTGTGGCATAATTTTCTAGCCTTCGGGTTTATGGACCTCATGCGCTACCTGAATCTCCTCTCTCTGCCTGTTTGTCCAAGAGTCGACTCGTAGGCACATCCGAAAAGCCCAAGGTAGGCGAATCTGCCTCACTATTGCATAAGTACCCGGCCTCCATCAGGAGAAGACACTTGCCCTCCGATAAGTTTCCATCTTCGCTTGCATCACCATTACTCGGCACACTTCTTTCTCGATTAATTACAAATGAATTTTGTGTCTAGGATCTGGTACAGAATACTCAGAATAGATAATGACAAATTTCAGACAGATTTTTAAAAAACAACCTTATGTCGCTCGGTAACTGTTCGTCCATACCATCAGCTTCACATACCCACACATATTAACCATCAGAAATATTGAGACCCATTCAGAGAAGACATGAATAATTAAAAGAAGTCAACGCTGTAGTATCGACACTGAAGTTTCAGTTCTGTAATCTTATGCAGCACAAAAACACTGTAAGAAAAATTTACACTGTTAAGTGTTTATTCCAAACGATCTGTATTGTCTAAAATACCTAGAAAGTGTCGCCAGGAAAAAGCCATCCACTGTTCATAAGATACAGGAACCACCTAATATTGGTAACCGGATTATCCGTGGAAAATACTTTGGCAATATGACAAGCAGTTTTCGTACCCATAAGCTATCTATTGAAGAAAACTGTGCTTATCATTCTCCAGCTTTCAGTGAATGCCAAGTTGTCTGAAGTCACACAATATTAATTGAATTTCGCCCTGTTTTCTATCTCAGGGAAACAGAAATTTAACTACTAGCCTTCAGATCGACTGACAGGAAATGGACAGCACTTAATGTTTCATAGTGTGTTTCTCTTACAGAATAAATGTGCTTAATGACCACAGGAGGTGGACTGGCGTGCTGTTATGCATATTGGAAAAAGATATAACGAATATTGATTTTAAATCGACATTCATTCAATGAAAGGAACGTACTCGTAAACTTCAGTCATACACTCCTGGAAATTGAAATAAGAACACCGTGAATTCATTGTCCCAGGAAGGGGAAACTTTATTGCCACATTCCTGGGGTCAGATACATCACATGATCACACTGACAGAACCACAGGCACATAGACACAGGCAACAGAGCATGCACAATGTCGGCACTAGTACAGTGTATATCCACCTTTCGCAGCAATGCAGGCTGCTATTCTCCCATGGAGACGATCGTAGAGATGCTGGATGTAGTCCTGTGGAACGGCTTGCCATGCCATTTCCACCTGGCGCCTCAGTTGGACTAGCGTTCGTGCTGGACGTGCAGACCGCGTGAGACGACGCTTCATCCAGTCCCAAACATGCTCAATGGGGGACAGATCCGGAGATCTTGCTGGCCAGGGTAGTTGACTTACACCTTCTAGAGCACGTTGGGTGGCACGGGATACATGCGGACGTGCATTGTCCTGTTGGAACAGCAAGTTCCCTTGCCGGTCTAGGAATGGTAGAACGATGGGTTCGATGACGGTTTGGATGTACCGTGCACTATTCAGTGTCCCCTCGACGATCACCAGTGGTGTACGGCCAGTGTAGGAGATCGCTCCCCACACCATGATGCCGGGTGTTGGCCCTGTGTGCCTCGGTCGTATGCAGTCCTGATGGTGGCGCTCACCTGCACGGCGCCAAACACGCATACGACCATCATTGGCACCAAGGCAGAAGCGACTCTCATCGCTGAAGACGACACGTCTCCATTCGTCCCTCCATTCACGCCTGTCGCGACACCACTGGAGGCGGGCTGCACGATGTTGGGGCGTGAGCGGAAGACGGCCTAACGGTGTGCGGGACCGTAGCCCAGCTTCATGGAGACGGTTGCGAATGGTCCTCGCCGATACTCCAGGAGCAACAGTGTCCCTAATTTGCTGGGAAGTGGCGGTGCGGTCCCCTACGGCACTGCGTAGGATCCTACGGTCTTGGTGTGCACCCGTGCGTCGCTGCGGTCGAGTCCCAGGTCGACGGGCACGTGCACCTTCCGCCGACCACTGGCGACAACATCGATGTACTGTGGAGACCTCACGGCCCACGTGTTGAGCAATTCGGCGGTACGTCCACCCGGCCTCCCGCATGCCGACTATACGCCCTCGCTCAAAGTCTGTCAACTGCACGTACGGTTCACGTCCACGCTGTCGCGGCATGCTACCAGTGTTAAAGACTGTGATGGAGCTCCGTATGCCACGGCAAATTGGCTGACACTGACGGCGGCGGTGCACAAATGCTGCGCAGCTAGCGCCATTCGACGGCCAACACCGCGGTTCCTGGTGTGTCCGCTGTGCCGTGCGTGTGATCATTGCTTGTACAGCCCTCTCGCAGTGTCCGGAGCAAGTATGGTGGGTCTGACACACCGGTGTCAATGTGTTCTTTTTTCCATTTCCAGGAGTGTATTTAACACATATGAAATCCTGACACAAGTCATGTTGCAGCGCTTCTGTGTGTAGGCAGGTGTACCAGTTTCTTTAGCTCAACAGTGTAATTAGATGCAACACATGTAAGTAGGCTGTTTAGGTTATTATGTTGGTAACGCCACGTAGTGCTCTTTATGAAAATCAGTGACTGTGGTGTGTGCAGTCTGTGGCTCTTTTGCATTGTTGGAATATTTGCTATTGTAGTGTTGGGCAGTTGGATGTGAAGAGCGCGTGGCGTTACGCAGTTGGAGGTTAGCCGCCAGCAGTGGTGGATGTGGAGAGAGAGATGGCAGAATTTTGAGAGCGGATGATCTGGACGTGTGTTCATCAGAAAGAGTAAATTTGTAATACTGTATATCATGAACTGATAGATTATATGATGACTTTTGAATATTATTAAGGTATTGTTTGTTCTCTATCAAAATCTTTCATTTGCTAAGTATGTCTATCAGTAGTTATTGCCTTCAGTAGGTAGAATCTTTTATTTAGCTGGCAGTAGTGGCGCTCGCTGTATTGCAGTAGTTTGAATAACGAAGATTTTTGTGAGGTAAGTGATCCATGAAAGGTATAGGTTATTGTTAGTCAGGGCCATTCTTTTGTAGGGATTATTGAAAGTCAGCCTGCGTTGCGCTAAAAATATCGTGTGTTAGTTTAGTGTTGATCAGAATAAGTGCATATGAAACATCCCCTTAGAAAAATTGGTGAATTATTGTGCTGATTAAGCTCTTACGTTATTTGATTTTCAAACAGCTGAGCAGAGCGGAATGTACTCAGACATTTCTGTCTTTACTTATTCCGATCAACACTAAACTGACACACAATATTTTTAGCGCAATGCAAACGGACTTTCAATAATCCCTACAAAAGAATGGCCTTGACTAACATTAACCTATACCTTTCATGGATCAATTACCCCACAAAAATCTTCGTTAGTCGAACTACTGCAATACAGCGACCGCCAATACTGCCAGCTAAATAAAAGACTCTAACTACTGAAGGCACTAACTACTGAAGGCATAGTTAGCAAATGAAAGATTTTGATAGGGAACAAACAAAGTATTTACCTTAATAGTGTTCAAAAGTCATCATATAATCTATCAGTTCATGATATACAGTATTACAAATTTACTCTTTCTGATGGACAAACGTCCAGATCATCCGCTCTCAAAATTCTGTCATCTCTCTCTCCACATCCACCACTGCTGGCGGCTAACCTCCAACTGCGCAACGCTACGCGCTCTTCACATCGAACTGCCCAACACTACAATAGCAAATATTCCAACAATGCAAAAGAGCCACAGACTGCACACAACACAGCCAGTGATTTTCATACAGAGCGGTACGTGGCGTTACAAACATAAAAACCTAAACAGCCTACTTACGCACAAATCAAATGATGAATTCCACGCTTTTTTATACGATTCACAGAACAAACAGCAACAGGGATCGAGTGAAGCGAGACGTTTTGAGCTATTACATGGATATTAATGTTACTACGTTTTCAGCTATCTTCCTCTCCTGTTGGATATAGCGATCTAACCACACAACAGACCCATGTCCTGAAGCAGCAGACGTTTTTGGTCAAATAGCGCTAACTTGTTTATGAACCTATTTTTTAAAAATTTAATTTTGGCCTTATCTATAACATTACTGCCACAGTCTTTTCAGCCTGGGTAACTATCAGGCACAGAAAGATTGCGAACTGCTGATGAGTGCCGCTGATATTCACGTAGACGGCAAACGAAATGAGGTTCCCGAGCAGATCGCCCTCACACGGTCAGCTTCTGTACTTGGGCGGTACGTTTCCTGAGATTTCAATTCTGCGTGTTACCTTTTTGTCTCGCGAATCTGTATCTAGCGACTATTAAATGCGATCATGCTTAATGACACTGTCTCATTTTTTATTCGTCCAATTATAAATGCAGCTAATCAGATAAATATTATATTTTTAATGTTGTTGATTGGGCACTCCTCGGTTGCTATTAATATTGAATTAATGACTTTTAAGTTAGGGCCGACTGTTACAACAAGTGGTCCTAACTTGAAAACCATTTATGCAGTGTGAATATAATTTGTGGTGTTTGTGGCTTCTGGACAGTGAAAACCGATATGCTGGCGTGCGTGTCGACCGTGCGGCAGTGGCATCGATGGCGAACCGTCGAGGCAGACATGTCCACATTCATTGAGGTTTCTCATGGTCGTCGAAACAATGTGGACTATTGATTTATTGCGACTTTTGAACACCATAGTGGACGTAACAAGCTACAGTCATATATTTTCGTGCTATCATCCTTTCTTCATTGGATACGCTCCTTCCATACACTGGTTGTAAAAACACACCACTGTCATAATAAAATGCTCTGTACGAGACTAATTGTCACTATTTGACCGATCCATTCACCGGGTGGTGGGGAGGGGTGAGGGAGGGTCGGATGTAACTCTGGCCTGTTTGAACTTGGACATAGCAAACTAGCACTTGCTTTCTTATGTTTCATGTTAATCTCTTTATTGATGAAGCTTGTCTGATGTTTCCAGTCACATACGAGAAGGCGGCGCTGGACCTAAGAGTACATCACATGTCTGGTGCCTTAATCAGTGTTCCACAACATATTAGAACTCTGATTCACTTAAATCGTTCTTACTTATTGTCTTCAGAATCAGTAAGTGGTTTACCAACACACAGAAGGCTACCCTCTCGCCGCCTTTCATGGTAGTGTTGGAAATACTTCCCTTTCATCCAAAGGCAGGGAAAACAGGAGGATAACGGATATGCACAGTATGGCTAGTGGAGCAGCTAAGAGAGCACGCCGGTTCTCCTGACGATGGGCCAATGGTTTGAGGTGTTATTATCCTGTACGTGGGGACTTTAAAAATTAAGTTGCACATTACTTCTTGAGAACATTTCTGCTTTAAAACAGCGGCCTTTTTATCGATTAAAAATGAATGCAAACAGTCACAACCGCAAGAACCTTCTCTTTCTTGTTTTGAAGTTAGCGGCTGCGAAATCTGCAGACCTCGTGAAGATGGTCTGAAACCGAAGGAAACCGGTAACCTCAAGAAAAAAAAAAGACTTTCTTGCGGTTGCGACTGTTCATGTTCGTTTTAAGTTACACATTATTATGACATGCTAAATACATTTTATTGAATGGTGCACTACATTTCAAAGCGACACAGATACGTGGCATTGATTTTCAACAGTCTCCAAGTATGTATAAACAATTGTCGGCAAGATCTACGAACCCTCCACTTCTTCGACGACAGATAGCCGCTAATTGGCCACTAGGCATTTCGAGAACTGCTGTATGAACGTACTCATTGTTGGAATGTCTACGATTGTTGCGAGTCTGATCCTCGACTACCTCTTACATTTCTGGCTGTGAACGGTATCGACCGCCTTCCCGATCAGCATCAGTGATGTTAAATTGTTTGCATCATTTCACTATGGTTGCTCGCGACATTAGGTTTGGTGCATATACCACTAGAATTTCACGCCAGACCTGTGTGCGCTTTAGACGTTTTACTCGCTAGAATCGTACTATCCCGCGCACTTCAACTGTTCATTATCTTTCCAGTTGCCACGCCATTTCATCCGCTCATTGTAATGCACCTTTTAACTGTAACGCAGCAGAACCCTACCTGCAGGGAACCCAGAATGTATGTTCTCTTTTGACATTGCGCCAGATTTTTGAGCAGTGGTATTGGCGTGGGGCGACATGTACTACTAACTTTTGGAAATTCCCTCAAATGAAATCAGGCATGATCATACTGGGTTCCTGGAAGTGTAGCCACTTGCCGATGCTATTCAATTTGCACATTGCGTAAGCAATAAATTAGACCAAAGAGAAATATTAGAAAGGAAATATAGTACAAGCAAAAGAAAAAAAAAAAAAGATTCTGAAGTTTGTGATTGACATGTAATCCTGTCACAGATGGTAAAGGGTTTGGAAGAGCGGTTAAACAAAATTGCTAGTGTCTTAAAAATATGTTATAAAATGAACATAAAAAATAAAACAAGGATAGTTTAATGTAGTTGGATTAAATCAGGAGACGCTGTGGTAATTATATTACGACATGATACACTAAAAGTAGTAGGTGTGGTTTTGATGTTTGGGCAGCAAAATAATTGGGCTGAAGTAGAGATAACGAAAAATACAGAAAGGGATTTGCATGAAAAGCATTTCTGGTGGGTCTGAAAAGAGAAGTTTGTTAACATTGAATACAATCTTAAGTGCCAGTAAGTCTGAAATAGCCTTGTACGGAAGTGAAATGATAAAGTAAGAAGAGAAGAGAAGCTTCTGATATGTGGAGCTATAGAAGAATATTAAAGATCATAGGGTAGATCAAGTAATTCGGGACTAGCTGAAATGATACATCCTAAGGCAACTGGAATTGTCAATTTGGTAATGTATGCGAGTGGAGTCGTATATACTACAGAGGGACACAATGCCTCGAATAAAGTAAACAGGTTCAAATGGTTATAGATAGCTGTAGTTTTGCAGAGATAAAGGGCTTACACAGGGTAGATGGGCATGAAAAGTCTTCGGACTGACTACCACACACTGGAGCCACGCGATCTCTACGGTCGCAGGTTCGAATCCTGCCTCGGGCATGGATGTGTATGTGATGTCCTTAGGTTAGTTAGATTTAAGTAGTTCTAGGAGACTGATGACCTCAGACGTTAAGCCCCATAGTGCTCAGAACCATTTGAACCATTTGACTACCACAACAGCAACAGCAGCTGCATTTTGAGGACAAAAGTCAGTGTCCTACTTCGGCAGCTGTAAATGTTGAAAACTACTTGCCTGCGTCAGGAAAGTCGTCGCATTTTCCTCCACATCTTTACGAAATCAGCAGCTCATTATGTGCGATCGGGATGTATTTGAGGTGGCCCCCGTTAGCTACCTCATCCTGTAAGTAGCAGACCTCACACGTTTAACTACGAAGCTCGGACGAAAGTATACAACTTCTATGAAGTTGTGTGTGGCAACCCGTCATATGGCGCAGCTCACCGTTGTGGGCCTTTCGACGGCATGTGGCGCGCAATCGCCAGCTGCCCTCATTACTAGCTCGTGCCCCTCAGCCCAAATCCCTCGCTCCAGCACTCAGCACAAATCCCAGCGCAGCCAAATCATCCGAGCGTTCGCACCCGTCCACAGCGGCCACGTAACACAGTGTTCCACTGCGACTGTCACAGCAAAAAGACAGAGAGAGCGTAGCGCCACGTGCTCGACCCCATCGCCATTCCGGCTGTCATCATTACTGCAGGAACACGCTCGTATCGTACATTGCGCCGACATGTCATTTCCATATACGCCAGGGGCTCTTGGTACTGGCCACCACAGCACCATTCACACTTTGTGTTTCGCTTGTATTTCTGTGAAATAATTACACGAAGCCATTCACTTTTGCTGACGTCGTAGTCTAGCGATTTTCATCTGTGGCTGCCACCGTATGTTTACACCTCTACGCTCCACGTGTACCGCAGCTGCAGTGGCAAGCAAAATAATTACTGCAACCAGTCTCCTGTACAGTTATGTCTCCACAACGCATTCCAGTGCAACCTAAACTATTATTTAATAATTTTGTTACATGGAGTAAGGTTGTGTAAATGAGAGATTTTTGCTGGTCTGCTTGCCAGCCTAATGGGTTTTTCAATTTTTTTTTATTCCTAATTTTCCACTATAATATTTCTCTCCAATTTGCAAGTTAAATTCGCTGTGACCCACGTCTCGAGTCGTAACGACGTACCGGTAAAGGTGGTTTGTTCCCGTGGAACGTGACCTGCAGACAGCATGTTCAATCATGTTGACTTTCATGGCCACTACTTTTTCAGTTACAACTTTCAGTATGAGAGGCTGTGGTCCATATATTATAGTACTCCACGGCTAGAAACCTTAATACTGAATACTGATTCACATAGACCATTAACACGAATATAATTTTCACTAATGACATCTATGGAGCATTGCACGTGGGAATCCAAACTGAATTTCGCTCAAAGAAGAAGAATTTCGAGAATGACAACAGTCCTTTACTTGCGTGTAAGGTAGATGCTCATCGTTTCCTCGGCACGCCTGTATTTCACTGTAAGGAAATATTGGCAGCACAACATCCACAACCAAGGCAACAGAAAGGAGAAACATGACGACTCCGAAGATGCAACCCCGCAGTGATGAAGGCAGAGAGAAGCAATAACTCAACTGCCGTATGCACGCTGTTTCCACAGACTCCGAAACATGACGAATTGGCCACCACTTACTACCACCAACGGCAGACAAACATTCTGAGCAGGAGTTAGCACATGGTGGTTAACTGAGCTCGGAGAGCAACTATAGTTTGCAAGACGAGACACTGACGAAACTTTCTCTGGGAAACGACAAGAAAAGAGGTTCATTGAGTAAGAGAAATCGATTCTCACGCATGCACACCAAACATACCACCTGTATAAATCTTGAATAAAATAAATAACACAAAAAATTACACGAAATTGATGGAAGATAGACACATGATATGGTAAAAGCGGTACTAGGAAGGAGTTCAGGTTCAAATATGGAAAAAGTTCGAAATTCACCAAATTTTTCCTTTAGTTTCGTAATGGTTAACTAACTCCAGAAACACAGGGTCATTCAAGAACAAATCGTTCTCTACTCACTGAAGTGTGTTCTGTATAGAAACTTCCTGTCGGATTAAAACTGTATGCCGGGAAGGGACACGAACCCGGAATATTGCCTCTCGCTGGTTATATCCTTGCCGACTTTTTTTTTTATCGAATGGTGGAATTCTTACCACCTGTAACTGGTAGTGCATTGTGCGCTGCACTGGAAACAAAAACAGCAGAGGGTGTTTCCTCAGTTAGGGCGACAAACAGAAACGAGGCACAGTGCGAAGTGTCATGACAAATCTCTCCCATAACTTAATCACACAGGCATATCTTTTCGTATTGTGAAGATGGTGAATCGTACGTCGTTCTCTCGTCCTCTTCTATGTGCGACGACTCAGAGGCACGGGGGTTCCAGAAGTGCACTTCACAGATAATTAAAGAAGCATTATTTATATTATGGGCTACGTATGATCTTGCAATGTCGCTCCTGTAAATAGTTCCAGAAGCAAAAAGTGTCCATTGGACCGTCTTGAAACAAATACTTCAGTTGGTCTCCGCGAAGCCACGTCACGGCGTTAGTTTTGGTACGTGGGCAATACGTCTCATCCGGAACGCCTACAGTCTAATGTTCAAGATAATATGTTGTCACTCGAAGAAAGTGCGCCAACATTTGCTTCACCAAAGGCCACGCTGTCGTCGACTCACCACAGGTAACACGGTGTTCATCACTGCCTCGGACTCCACATCCCGTGCACAGTGGTAAATCCACCATATGGATCGGACGTAGCCTCTGTCTGCTTACTGTTAACCGTAATAAACCAAATCACAAAGACGGCAGTGGCTAGCGTAACATAGTAAATCGTCCGCCACACTACGTTACAACAGACGTCCATAAACTGCCCTTGCCGTCGTCGTTCGAACCGCTGGCAGGGTGAAATGGACGTAACCGCGATCTAGGTAAAAGATACAGACGTAGAAAAGTGATGGGCGGACGTGTTGTATCGTCACAGACGACTTAATGGAGGGCGGTATCAGTTATTCTAGTGAAAATCCCGTCAAACTGTCCGACTGCGATGCCGCAATTTGAGATACATGCTTATAAATAGAATGACTGCCCTGTCATAGACAAGCCCAAGGCCTACCAGATTTGGTAATGGGGGGTGAGAGTTTCGTATTTGATCTTGAAAAGCAGACCTAAACTCACAATCCAAATCCGCTAGTACACAGCGAGAAAACATTTCCGGTGTAGGTGATACCTGGGAGATGTGCGGGATGCGTGAAATCAGATGTATGTTAACAAACCAGTCCTTTGGGGAACCCAGTGCCCGTAATTGATTGCAGGCAACCCTGTCTGAATATTTTGTAAGAGTCGCCGGAAGTTGTGAGCGTCGGTGCGTCGTGTATTGTCAATTAAATCAACCACGAGGCATTTCATGGTATCTCTGCGCCTTTTCCTGAGGAAATGTCCGAAAGAACAGACACCACGTAGAACCCGCAACCGTGAAACATTATATGTAAATGCGGGGGGATCACTTCTGTGAGCTCCAGAGAGAAATTAAGCGGCCGATCCACGCTTCCGCCGAACGCCACCTGTCCGAAATCTCTGTCCGTTTCCGCACCTGCCTAGAAAGCAGAAGATCCCGCCTTCGAATCCCGGTCCGGCACACATTTTCGCTCATCCCCGCTGATTCCGCTTAATGTCCCGCTACAGCTGACAGCAGTGATCCCTCTCCATTTACACATGACGTTTCACAGCTATGGATTTAGCGTGGTGTCTGTTATTTTGGACTTATCCGAAAGAACAGACACCACGCACTCATACTATTTGGTGACGTTGATACTGTTACTCGAGTCCATGCCATATTTGGCGGCCCAGTCCAGTGTGTTATCAGTGTCGTCGCCGTTGCGAATCACAATCACCAGCTCGTCAGCATTCTCTTTACATCGGCATTCATGACCTCGTAAAGTCATACCCATTAGTCGTTGCCACAGGACACATAATAAGATTCCAGGGCCTCTGCGTAGAGCAATGTAGAAAGGGGGCAGCCTTGGCGTATCGATCGAGAAATCATGAGGGGCGTAGGTACCCCGTTGAGGATCACCTTGAACTTCGCACCCATAGGGGTCATATCACTGCTATGACATACGTCGGAGAACCGCTTCCAAAATAATCATAGTAGAAGCGGCCGAAGACGTGAATCCCTTCTGACGACGTGCCCTAGCCAGTGCGATCAAGTCCCGGCATTCACTAAGCGCAGTTTAAATTGTTTTATCATCTGCTGGCGATGGCCAGTTGGGTAAAATAACTTTATAGTAGGTTTACCGTGAACACGCCGTCCAACATTCTGGAAAAGATCTTGACCTCACAATTGAGCATCGTCAGAGGGCGGTAATCTTGTATCCGTGAGCCACGAGACGCTTTGTGAATTGGTAAAGCCATGTCCTCCATAAAGGTCGACTGGCGGGTGGGTGGGGGTGGAGGGGGGGGGGGGCATGAGTGGCACGTCTGTAGATTGCAGTTCGCGACAAATATCCGTCCATGGAAAGTAAATGTTGAAAGGTTCGATAAAATGTTAAGAGGCGGCTGTCACGGCTAGGAGACTTGGTTACCGTCCCTTTACCATGGCATCTCACTCTGCCTCTGCCGAAATTTCTTCCAGGAAAGCTGCCTCAACGGCTGGGATACCGGTGAATTAATTCGTCTTAGAAACGTCTCCTAATGCCGATGGTTCAGGAGTCTGACGTGAATTAAGCTGGGAGTAATAGTCGAGGAATGCGGTGCCTCTGTTGCGTTGTGAGCAGAGGTGACAACCGTCCTCTTCGGTGTCGTTTACGTTCGCGAAGTACATGGAACATATACGAACGGTCACTTGTAAACTATCCTGTGTCTTCGATCATACTATTGCACCCTCTAGGTGGGGTCGCATGATGGCAGTGATCTGCGCCTTAAAAATGGTTCAAATGGCTCTGAGCACTATGGAACTTAACATCTATGGTCATCAGTCCCCTACAACTTAGAACTACTTAAACCTAACTAACCTAAGGACATCACACACATCCATGCCCGAGGTAGGATTTGAACCTGCGACCGTAGCCGTCACGCGGTTCCACACTGAAGCTCCTATAAACGCACGGTCACAACGGCCGGTGAGCTGCGCCTTATCTCGGTCAGTTGACATTTGTCGTTCTGGAGTACCGTATAGTAGATATCAAGCGTATGTCTGCAACAAGCTGCGTGGTGATCTCGACCATGATGAATCAGGGTCGGTTTGGCAGCAGACAGTTGTAGGATATGCAAGGAGACGGATTTCACACGGAGCGACGCTTAACTTTCATGAACTGCGGCTTGCCCACACTCATTGTCCACAAAATGATGGTGGCACATATATAAGTCGAGTTGTCCGAGAAGACAGCAGGCTACAGTTCCGCATCCTGTGTCTCAGCGGCAAGAGTTCGTGAAACATAAATTCCTTCAGTGTGACTGGAAGAGTGAGTCGTGGTGTGTGTGAACCCAGGTGGTCGTGCAGCGGATATCTCCATGCGATTCTCCCCTACAGAGAAGTAAGTAGATCTGAAGCCGTCGCCAATGCGATCTACGCAGTATGTTGCTACTGCGATGTCTGTATCGCCGTGACTGTCCACAATGCTCTCCAGACGTTCGCAGGGGGCAGTCTCTGACGGTGCACGCCACCGTTTCTTGTGTCCTTATCGGGAACGCCATCAGCTAACGTGTGTTTCAGTATCCGAATAGGATTATCATCAATACCGTTCTGCAAGGTCAGCCGTTGATTGTCCTCTGAATGGGGCACAGTTGTAATGCATGAGTCCAGTACTTCCGACTTCGCCATATTCATCATGTCAAGAATGTCTGTTTGACGAGTGTGGTCGATTTCGGATGGGGCGGCCGTCTAAGTAACCTCTGCATAATTGAGGGGGATGGTCTTGATTGTTGGAGGGTTCTCACATTCAGCTGTCGGGATTTGAGCAAGTCGCCGTTGTAGAAATGGCGATCTGACGTTTCCTTCTTCGCCCCAATTGGAGAAAGCACGTGGCTGTCCGTTGTACGTAATAATCGCACTACAGCTGACGATGACCAGATAAACCGGCAGGTGTTTTGTCAACTCAATTTTAGTCTGCCGTACCCCGTTTACGAACGGATTTGTTGTAAATGGGTTCCGTTTTTTCCGGCACGTGGCTGACCACTTTCCTATAAGGTTAGAAAACTGCTGTGACCGCGTCCGGTGGTACTTCGAACGGGAACTCGAAATCTCACAGCGTACGGAAGCCAAGTCCCGCGCGATCGATAGAGACTGCTCCAATGGCCGTTGGAGAGTTTGAATTTCATGTATGCATGTTCGCCAACGATTCCGTTGCACACCTCGTTTCTGACTAACCTGATGTAGACTACACTGCTCGTAATAGAGAGGTGGATACCGATTACGTCCTGTCGATCAATTTTAACGTTGTCATCTATAAAACAGTCGACTTCAAAAGCTCACGGCTGTTCATGATTGGGTAGAAAACTGATCTTTATAGTTGTTTGTCTCTATGACTGCACAATGTTAAGTCAGTTGTAATGGACTTTGAACTTGTTGTGTCTAGACAAGACAGCCTAGACACGATGAGAGGAAGCCGAAAGGCACGCGCTAAGCTCACGCAGACTAGAGATTGGTCTGAAACAGGATACGTAATGAATGCTATAAAGAAAAGTACGTAGCTTCTGGAATACTTAACTTTAATGCATCATTGTATACAGCGTTCTTGATGATACAAGTGAGACTCTGTAGTGTCAGACAATATACTGCTAATGGCGCCTTGCTAGGTCGTAGCCATTGACTTAGCTGAAGGCTATTCTAACTATCTGCTCTGCAAATGAGCGAGGCTTCGTCAGTGTGCATCGCTAGCTACGTCGTCCGTACAACTGGGGCGAGTGCTAGTACGTCTCTCTAGACCTGCCGTGTGGTGGCGCTCGGTCTGCTATCACTGACAGTGGCGACACGCGGGTCCGACATATACTAATGGACCGCGGCCGATTTAAAGCTACCACCTAGCAAGTGTGGTGTCTGGCGGTGACACCACAGAACTAGCGGCGAAAGAGTATTAAACAATTACGAGCACGCGGCGCTCCGCTGACGGGACGTAAACAGCACGTCCGCACCGCTCAACCACCAAAAGCTGACTGCTGACTAAGCGATACAGTCATTGCATCCCTAATCTGCTATGTCAGATTAAGATTAGAGAACAATTACGGACTGAATTGTTTGTTATATTAAAGTGTCATTTTTGAGACAAGAAATGCGGTCTTGTGAGATGAATGCGTCGTCATTTCTAGTGTGTAAGAAAGTATATAGGCAATATAGAGCTCATCACAGTTTATCTGTGCAAACAAATTTCCATGAAGAATGAGAGTTGTACCCAGATAGATTTTTTGGTAGACAAAGCGGTAATCAGCATCTGGTAATGTGGTTGTCAATCATTTGGGACTTCCTACGACACACATTAGTAAAACGCCAGTTTCTAAATTGAAAGTTTCTTAGCCGAGAATGTAAAAATTACTACTATAAGGTCAGAGAAGCAAAATGGGGTTCTTTAACACTTCAAGGATCTACAGACGGTAGAGGTCAGTGGTTGCGACCAGAATTTAGTTTATACAGAATGTGTAAACACCCGATTATGTAGAACGGTTGACGAGTTTCTTTCCATTGATTGCAGTGTTTCGCTATTAAGCTCCAAGATCCAGCTTAAACGTAAACCAAATCTCCGCATCAAAATTAGGCGCGTTATTGAACTAACCTGGAGAAAGGAGGAAAGTACGACTATGGTTTAACGTCCCATCAACATCGAGGACCTTAGAGACGGAGCACAGGCTCGGACGATTTAATGATGGGGAAAGAAATTTGCCATTCCTTTTCGAAGGGACTGTCTCAGTATTTGCCAGGAGCGATTTAGGGAAATGGCGGAAGCATTACTGACAAAACGTAAATCATCTGAGTGAAGCTTGAAGTAATCAAATTGCGAAAAAATGACTCTAATTTCCCTAAGCTTCATCTCGCGGCTGCGGCGCCGTCTCACCACACTTTTGCAAGTGATGGTCCAGGCGGCTGTAGAATCGATTATTGTTGAAAGCAAAGAACCTCGCCAGCGGTGAAGTCCAAACTAGCAAGAAATATTTCTAAGTTCACAATGAATCGGCTTAGGAATCTGTGCGGCATGTCTCAGTGTCGATGTTGGTTGCCGGAGTCCCTAGATCTTGATCTTGACCTCACAAATCTGCAGTTCCATCTTTTGGATTCCAGTTGAATGTCAAGTAAGAGGGAACCGTGCATTACCATGTTTTCTGTCTCCCACAGTATTTATTTTTTAGAAAAAGTTCATCTCCTCCCCATGACTGGTCAAAAGGTGGTTTATGTTACCTCGCGTCACCTACTCTCTGGCCTTTTTTTTTTTTTTTAGTCAGTGACGTGTACTCCCTCGTCACCATCTGGTGTCTTTTTCTAACTTAAGGTTTATTTACGTTAGCCAGTTGTGGCAGGTTTCACATCACATAAACGTTGTTTTTCTGGAAATTCGGACAGTTAGACAGTATCCCACAATTTCAAAGATCCATGACTGAGCGTCCCCTATTCATCAAAGAGATGTTTATCTTCATTTTTCTGAGTTTTACTGGCGAAATGGCCGACTTTCAACATCTCACAAAGGTGCATTCCCGCTAAAGTGGGCGTGTTCTCACTCCATCTCTATGCGACATGCTATCTGATTTTCTGTACAATGGCCCGATTTGCTGCAGCATCTCTGTATAGTAGCGGCGTCTGTGCGGTGGCCACTGACTCCTCACACCACCCCAGACTGCGTTTCCAGGAACTTGGCTCTCGTGTGCGTCTCTCTCACTGCTTCAGCCAGTACGTGTCTCTGCTCAGCGCCTCACTGTGCTTTCAATACTTTCCGCTACTACATCGCATGCATATGTGAATTAAATGTAAGAGAAGAGAACGACTGTATCAGTTAACTACGGAGAATGACTAACACTGTGATACCAATTTATTACGTTACATGAGAGTTTCTGATTTACGTATGTGGAAAGACTGTTTCCGGAAAACTGTCCAATCACAGCTACATGATGAGGTCAAATATGGAAGGAAATCGCGCATTTATGTTTGACAGAACAAAAATTGGCCTGCGGAAATTGCTGCTGCAGTCAATCACCTATACAACACTGACGTGATTGAAATACGTAATGACAATTTTTTCTATTTATCACGGGAACCTACAGACGAGGAAATATTAATTTAAAAGCTACAGAAACTGATGGTGTCAGCATTCCAAATCTGTTCCAAGGAGGCAGAAAATCTTTTCTGCAAAACAGAACGTGGCGGTGTTATCTATACACGCAGTGCATGTGAACTGAATACATACAAGTACGTAAAAGATCACTGCAGCTAAATAAACTATGTGCAACCTTTATACATAAGGTGTCTCATGTCCGAATTCATGACACACGAAGGAATTAAAGACATAACCTGCCAATGGGCACTGTGCCTGGCCGCGAATCGAACCCTGGTCTCTTGCTTATAAGGCAGTTACACTGACCATTACGCCATCCGAACACAGCGGCCACCGATACTGCACGGACTACCCTACCAGACATCCCGTCAGACCCATCTCCGACAGAAGAGACACCACATGCCGCGTGATCAAAAAGTCAGTATAAATTCGAATACTTAATAAACCACGGAATAATGTAGATAGAGAGGTAAAAATTGACACACATGCTTCGAATGACATGGGGTGTTATTAGTACCAAAAAAAAAAAATGCTAGACGCGTGAAAGATCTCTTGCGCGCGTCGTTTGGTAATCGTGTGCTCAGCCGCCACTTTCGTCATGCTTGGCCTCCCAGGTCCCCAGTCCCCAGACCTCAGTCCGCGCGATTATTGGCTTTGGGGTTACCTGATGTCGCAAGTGTATCGTGATCTACCGATATCTCTAGGTATGCTGAAAGACAACATCCGACGCCAATGCCTCACCGTAAGTCCGGACATGCTTTACAGTGCTGTTCACAACAATATCCCTCGACTACAGCTATTGTTGAGGAATGATGGTGGACATATTGAGCATTTCCTGTAAAGAAAATCATCTTTGCTTTGTATACTTGGTTATGCTAATTATTGCTATTCTGATCAGATGAAGCGCCAGCTGTCGGACATTTTTTGAACGTTTGTATTTTTCTCTTTCTAATAAAACCCCATGTCATTCCAAGCATATGTGTCAATTTGTACCTCTCTATCTACATTATTTCGTGATTTATTCAGTTTTCAAATTTATACTGTCTTTTTGATCACCCGGTATAAACAGTTAATCAGACTTTCTCGCCATTGGAGGCACATGTTTCATCAATTTGTTGTCCTTGAAGCACTCCAGCTAATTATATGAAACACATTTTCATCATGGGCAGATAATTCCCCTCAGATGACACTGAATTTTGTGTAAATCAATGAGAGTCCTTTCTGGTGGAGAAAGATCTCCCTTGAGTCGAAAAATTTAATTTTCTGCCTAAGTTTGTCACTGTAATCTTGGGATGCTGGACCACTTAGTAAACGTACAGTCATCAACGAGAGGCTCCGTGACGATAATCGATTCCTCTGATTAATGTCTGCCCTGGAAAATGTTAATCCTGACCAGCTGAAAGTAATATTTTTTTCCTTAACGAACGGTGCTGCAGTACGAGAATAAAGGGCGCAAGGGGTGTCCAATTCGACCCAAATATATTCATGAGTTATCTCTCAGCGACTGTGTGTCTGTGGCAGTTTGGTTCTGGATGTTGGAGTTCTTCATAGGATAGTTGATCTTCTTCATGCTGCCTACCATAGCCCTGTTGTAAGTAATATTATGGAACAGGCGGTGCAACTATATCACGAGGGAGTAACCACGATCGCCGGCGATGTGGCCGAGCGGTTCTAGGCACTTCAGTCTGGAACCGTGCGATCGCTACGGTGGCAGGTTCGAATCCTGCTTCGGGCATGGATGGGTGTGATGTCTTTAGGTTTGTTAGGTTTAAGTAGTTCTAAGTTCTACGGGACTGATGACCTCAGATGTTAAGTCCCATAGTGCTCAGAGCCCTTTGAACCATTTTTAGTAACCACGTTCCAGGAGGAATAGTCTCCTATGCTACTGTCATCGATAGTGCAGGACTGGGTTACAGAACAAAATGTAATTTCTCTTCTCGAGTGGACTCCTTCTGCACCAGACCTAAACACTTTTGAAAATGTACGAGCAGAATGAAAATGGACCATGCGAGAAAACTGGCCTTACCTCGCGCCAACAATCCACGATGATTTTTGGAACGACACTGTAGGTACCTGAGAAAAGATGGCAAAAAATGAGAATTCTATTACCCACTTCGGATATGTCGTATCTCACAGATTGCAGACATTGAAGGTAAAGGTCTTTGTACGGGATACTAAGAGGTAAAGGAGCAAAATGCTGTGTCCTTTAAGGAATCGAAAATATCCTGAAAAGAACCGCAAACCATTGCATTGATTTCGAAACTTCTATTGATAAAAGAAATTAATAGAATACCGCAAAAAAACTTGCTCTGTGGCAGTAAGGCATCATACTTTATGACGATACAGTCGCACACCAAACCACCGACTATGCCAATGAGCTACGAATCGATCATACCACAGCTCCCAAAATTTATATATTTATAACCCTCTTGTATCCAGACCTTGAAAGAGTGTCTTTGCTACATCTACAATGACTGTGTTTTTGTAGAAGTCACATAGTTATGCTAAATGTCAAAATGGTGGTAATTCTTCAACTACACTGACAACTGAATTGTTCTTTACTTTTATGAGCAGATCTGTACACCTCGTAGTGTGATTGGCTCTTGTGTAACACTGCAGGTGATTCATATCTCAGTCAATGCAATATTTTGTGCTGTCAAGTGCCCTTCTGAAATTAGCATTCCCAGCGTTTGCCTCAACTGGTTTAAGGAAATCGAAGAAAATCTGGTTCTTCTGACGGTGTTAGAGTCGTACTATGTCATTATTTTAGGTTGTTCGGTGCAACATTGGGAGTCAGGACATCACGACATAGCATCTTCTCAGAGACAGAAAAGGTATAAACTTCGACAGAACTGGAAAATGTTGCAATAGGAACATCTCCACCAAAGGCAACTGATACTCCAGATTTTCTATATCTATGAAATTTTTTGATTAAAATTACATTCTTATGGGAGCATATTTACCATTGCTTCCGTACAGAAGTATGCCATTCCTACAGATGAATAATGATGTATGAAATGGCTATTGGACGTACGTAACGTTGCTGACACATTGTAGGGAATGTCACAATACAACAAGCTAAGAGAACGTTCGCGTTCAACTTATGGTCTTTTTCCGGTTGTATGAGAATGATCGAATCATTGGAATGAGGGACATGGGAGCACCACAACGAGAGCTCGTATTATTGGCTGTACTGGAAAGACTGCTGAACTAATGATGACGAGATGGCCTTACGACAACAATCTGGCAAGAAGCACTCCTCGACGAGAAGTAGTATTACGGGGTTGTTCGATTGTCTCCGAAGCACTGTAAAGAGCTGGGTTTCTGGCAGAGTGCCAGCACCAGCATCGGGAAAAACATTAGTGTCAGTAGCTCTGCAGGATTGCTACACAATTTTATCTTTGACAAGACGACAATCCAGTTGAGATTTATTTTTGACAAAGATTATCTCTGCTCATCACTTGTCACTTCTACCACGCCCCCTTTCCTATAGTATATACGTCACTCTCAGACGTCCGACCGGTCAGTCGGCAAGACTAAGCGGAGGAGCGCCTCCGCTGATGTCCAAAGCAGTTCTGGAGGAAACATCAGGAACAGAGGAGTTTCTCGAACCACGATCTCATATCCCGAAAGGTTTACCAGCAGTTATATTACTAGAAGCTTTGATGATGTCTCTGGTTGCCAAGCGTCGTTACCACAGAGACTATGCCGCAAGCAAGAGAAATGCATGCTATCATGCTTTAGAGACAGAGTCAACTGCGACACTGAGTGGCATTCAGCGAGGAATCCTGGCTCTGTTTATGGAGGTGAGATCGACAGCAACGTGACCGTGGACGACCTGGTGAACGATCACAACAAGCAGCCCTTCAACTTCTAGATTCATAGTGTGGCGAGCTATTTGATATGACGTTAGGATAATGGAAGACAACACACTGCTCTTCCGGTACCCTGACCATCCGTATAGAACATCTGGGATCCGATGAGAAGACAGATATATTTGTATCAGCCCTATGCAGCAGTCGTCGTGAACTGACAAAGCATGTACTTCATGTGTGTCAAGAAAATCCTCCAGATCACATTCGGAAGCTGTTACTGTAAGCGGAAATATCACTGTTCAGTGGCTTTATTGCAAGACGTTGTAAGTAGGCTGTTTATGTTTTCTCTATGTAAGTAGGCTGTTTATGTTTTCTTATTGGCAACGTTACGTGGCGCTCAATATAAAAAATCACTGGCTGTGCTGTGTGCAGTCTGTGGCTAGTTTGCATTGTTGTCTGCCATTGTAGAGCGGCAGCTGGATGTGAACAGCGCGTAGCATTGAGCAGTTGGAGGTGAGCCGCCAGCAGTGGTGGATGTGGGGAGAGAGATGGCGAAGTTTTGTAATTTTTCATGAACTGCTTTATTTATATATGATGATATCAAGGTAAATACATTGTTTGTTCTCTATTAATATCTTTCATTTGCTAACTATCCCTATCAGTAGTTAGTGCCTTCAGTAGTTTGAATCTTTTATTTAGCTGGCAGTAGTGGCGCTCGCTGTATTGCAGTAGCTTGAGCAGCGAAGATTTTTGTGAGGTAAGTGATTTGTGAAAGGTATAGTTTAATGTTAGTCAGGGCCATCCTTTTGTAGGGAATTTTGAAAGTCAGATTGCGTTGCGCTAACAAAATATTGTATGTCAGTTTAAGCACAGTCGTGTATAATTGTTCAAAGGGGAAGTTTCATATGTCGACCCTTAGCCTAGGATACCTCACTGGAATCTTCTGATTTTTTCTTGTAGTTTGTGTATTTAGTGTAGCTTTTGTTTATTGCTAGCGCGTAATTGTAGAGAGAATCTCCTTTGTAGTTGTAGCTTTTCATTGTTGTACAGTAAAGCAGTTGTGGCATGCATATAGATTTGCAACAAGTATTTCGCAGCTGTAATTAACTAGATATTATTTTCAGTGTTATGTTAATGTGTTCTCTTAGTTTTGCTCTTCAAATTGTGTTTTTCTGTGTTGTCGTGTGAAATACTGTGACAATAATGGCGTGTGAAAAACGTAATACTAGGCTCCAAAGTAAACTGAGAAATGACAGTGAAAATGAAAGTAGTGTGTTAGCGCCACCGAGTAATGAATTAACTGATGTTCAAAGTAGTAATTTGGTAATTGTGCATAGGGAAATGGAGCGGGCGTCAAACAATGGCGTAGGCAGTGAAACAGGTAGTGAACAGGGAAGCATTATCGATCGATCGGTCGGCAACAGCTCGCCTCAGGAATCCGAAATGATAGGACACAATTTTGCAAACACTGTAGATTCAGGTTTTGGATCCTCACCGTTTTCTCAAATAAGTCAAGACACATTTTCTGCTTGTCAAAATGTGAATGTTTCCGGTGTAAATTCACTGCCGAAAAGCACTGAGGAACATGTTTCAGACACCAATGCATTGTTATTACAATTAATACAACAAATGGGACAAACACAGCAAAAGCTTCAAAAGTTAGACACAATGGAACAAAATCAGAGACAAACACAGCAAAAGCTTCAAAAGTTAGACACAATGGAACAAAATCAGAGACAAACACAGCAAAAGCTTCAAAAGTTAGACACAATGGAACAAAATCAGAGACAAACACAGCAAAAGCTTCAAAAGTTAGACACAATGGAACAAAATCTTAAAAAGTTAGACTCATTGGAGCAAACTCTTGAACGAACACGTGAGGATTTAACTGCTGAGTTACATCACATTGAATCGAAATGTCAAAAAGTCTGTAATGACGTAAAAACACAAATTTGTGAGCATTTCCAACCTATTTTTTCGCGTCATGAAAATGCACTACAGAATCACGAAGCAGCCATAAAAGAACTGCAAACTATTGTTCATGAAAATCATGAGACCTTACAAGCAAAATTTGACTCAGTTGCATCTACCGATACGGTTATGCAACTTGCAAAAACTCAGGAAAACTTAAAGATCACAGTAGACACGATTTCAACACAAATGGACACTCTGAAACTTGGTTCAGAAAAACATAGAGAGGAAATGATTTCACTATCGGATAAAGTAGCCGAACTTTCAGATCAGTTCACTAACTTATCTATAAAGGTAGATGATGATCTGAATGACACAACACCTGTAGCCTTCATGGACACTGAAGAGTATGAACAAATTAGAAAATTCAAACAAAATCAAAATCAAATCAATACACAGTACAAAAGAGAAATCCGGGAAGTGCAAGATCAATTGGCACAAGTAGTACAAGAATTACGTATTTCAGAGGACACTCGCACCCCAATACGGGAAGAGGGACATACAAATACGGAACAGACACAAAATAACAACACAGGGCAGTTCGGAAATTGTGAAAGAAGTTGGCAAGGTACGCCGAATTTTGAGATGGAACCGCCGAAACGACGTAACAATGACCGACATGCGACTTGCCGACATGATGATTTTGACTATAAGCTGTTCATTACTACACGTAAATTCAAAACATTTAAGAATTCTGCCAACGACATTCATCCACAAGCGTGGCTCCATCAATTCTCTCATTGTTTTCCTCCCAACTGGTCATTGGAGCACAGGTTAGAATTTATGTGTGGCTACTTAGAGAATGAACCAGCTGTAAGAATGCGATCGGTCATTCACGATTGCCACAGTGAAGGAGAATTTTACCATGCCTTCCTCTCAGCATATTGGTCTCAAGCCACACAAGACCGGGTAAAACATGGTATCATAATGATGAAACATTTCGAACAATCTGAATTCTCCAGTCTTGTGAAATACTTTGAAGACATGTTGCACAAGAATCAGTACCTGTCAAACCCATACAGCCCCTCAGAACTCATCCGCATTTGCTTAATCAAACTGCCTGAACATTTACGACATATTATTTTGGCAGGACGTTGCAAAGACGACATTGAAGCTTTTCAGGGACTGTTACAAGAACTGGAAAGTGACACTGACAATCGCGGAACGCGAAAACAAGGACACATCAATTACGGGTCACACCCGTCACAATTCCGTGACGACAGAAGTAATAACCTGACACGACAAGGCTATTATCACAACACAAATCGTGACCAAAACAGACACCACCCGTATGACAACCACTGGCAGAGTAATAGTTACAGAGAAAGATCGCATTTCCGTAGTAATGAATATGACAGAGATTACCAGAGAAACAGACAATATGGGAACCAAAACAATTATTATCAAGGGAGGCAGAATAACTTCAGACGCAACAGTTCGGCGCACAGTTACGATTCAGGGAGAAATTCTCCACCACATGACCGACAAACAAGAAACTATGTAAACTACCGACAAAACGACAGACGTGAATTTCATCAGAACTGGCGGGATTCAAACAGAGCTGGGCCCTCTCGGCAAGGCGAATTTGTGGAAGTTAGGCCTCCTAATCCCAATAACGACGCGCGCCAACAAAGGAACAGACAATGACTCGCACCGCAGGCAGCCGCGTGCGCCAGGTGGCTCAGAGAAAAATAACATAGACGCTAACCTTGAGAAAAATTCCAGTATTCTTTACCGACGTATACCGCATGACAATTGCATTCAAGTTCAAACTCTGCGTACTAGGAAGAGTAAAGGTTTACACCACATTTCACATGTAAAACCGTTTATTGAATGATAATCTGCTTTTTAACTTTGTCTTGTAACGACTATAAGGCTCACATACTTAGAACATTTACCAGTACTGCTAATGAGATTTTAAGGCAACATTTTGGTTGACCTGAAAATATATTCTGGATTTAAAGTACTTTCTGTGAGATACCAGATGACACAGTGTTAGTTTATGTGACAGTTACACGATTTTATTACGACGCTACTAATGAGTGACAATTTACAATGTTACTTTTGCGGTGTATCTGTTTTATATCTGCACAGTTTTCTGAATTCTTCTGGAAAGAAAAACATGTTTTAGTAGTAACTTTTGTGGTATAGCAACAATGAGACAGCCTTTTTCGTGGCACAACATTACGTTACTGTACAGTACTTTCTTCATCACGCCAATAAGCATAATAACTACGACATCTATACGCAAAGCATTTCACTTTCGTTTATCATGTGGTAAGTACGTTGACTTCAGCAGAACTTTGCTTACAGAGGACGATAACTACGACAGTTCCACAGAATTATCTTACAGCAAGACGCGCATTTAGCGCTATGACTCACACCGCAGGCAGCCGCGTGCGCCGGCTGGCTCAGAGAAAAATAACATTGACGCTAACCTTGAGCAAGATTCCAGTATTCTTTACGGACGAATACCACATGATAATTGCGTTGAAGTTGAAACTCTGCGTACTAGGAAGAGTAAAGGTTTACACCACATTTCTCATGTAAAACCATTTATTGACAGATAATCTGCCTTTTAACTTTGTCTTTGCCATAAAACGTTTCACTTCACGTTACTAATATGCTTTAGAAACTGTTACCATGCAACAATGTTTAAAGTTAAATATCCAGTCAAGAACCAAGACAACTTATTCAAACAAATTACGAATGCATTGTTATTGCGAACAGATGACACAGCGGTTAGTTAATGTGACAGCTACACGATTTTATCACGACGCTACTAATGAGTGACAATTTACAATGTTACTTTTGCGGTGTATCTGTTTTATATCTGCACAGTTTTCTGAATTCTTCTGGAAAGAAAAACATGTTTTAGTAGTAACTTTTGTGGTATAGCAACAATGAGACAGCCTTTTTCGTGGCACAACATTACGTTACTGTACAGTACTTTCTTCATCACGCCAATAAGCATAATAACTACGACATCTATACGCAAAGCATTTCACTTTCGTTTATCATGTGGTAAGTACGTTGACTTCAGCAGAACTTTGCTTACAGAGGACGATAACTACGACAGTTCCACAGAATTATCTTACAGCAAGACGCGCATTTAGCGCTACAGGACACGCATTTGAGTGATTAATCTTATACTTAAAACACTTATTTTCAAAGATTTTTTAATTACAAAGAAAGTTTTCCGTGACACATTTCATTCCATTGCTGTAATTTGTAACACCTGAGGGTATAATTACATTTATCCTCAGGGGGGTACACGCTTACTTTGTGTACCATGTGTGTGGCAACCACAAGGAACCCTAGCTAATATGGTATTTGCTTATACATCTTTACACATCGGTACCATATTTCTCTAACACACAAATTACACAGCTATCTGATTATTTAACTGAGAGAGACAAACATTTATTTTACTACATCAGTGACACATGTTTACGCAATTATACAGTTGGATAACTTCACACTTATGAAACTGTATTTTGTCTGTACTTTGTAAACTGTTCATATTTTTTCGGAATCATTGTGATACTATGAGAGCTTTGAATGATGTATTTGGTAAAGGGATTATGATTTTTAAAGTACGTTTGAGGCAGATGGCACTTTTGACATGAGCAGAGAATTTTTTTAATTATTGGAGGAAGTTACGACGATTTTGAGATTTGACTGAGGTGTTATGATGTTATTTTTACGACGACGATGTGTATTATGCTGCTGAGGTATGTTTATGATTAATAGGCTGAGGCTATATGAGTTATTTGATTATGCTTCATATTTATAATGACGAAATATTGACGAGTGTCGATGGATACGTATATGTGTAATAAGGTAAGGAGTAATGAATAGTGTTTAGGGACTCTGATTTATGAAAAGGATGTTGGAAACCAAGAATCGTACTTTAAGAGTTATTAAATGTGTGTAAATGTGTGACTGTATCACAATGCTGACGAATTTTTTTGGACACTGTTATATTCATAGGATTTTGTTTCTACACATTTGCAAAGTAAATTCTCGACCGGTGAAATTTTGTATATATGACTCTCACTGTAGCGGTAAATATTTCGGTAAGAAAGTTAAGTGACCACCTGCACGTAATGCGTCGCGGGCACCCAGCTGTGTCAGACGCCTGGAGAAAAAGCCATTATTGCGAGCCCTTTTCAGCGGCACAGGTAGAAAAAAAAAAGGGGACGTGGGATGTGTCAAACACCTGGAGAACAAGCCATTAGGGTGTGCCTTTCATCGCTAATGCGACACCCTCGTTACTTGAAAACATATGATTACTCGCACTTTGTGCTAATTACTGAAATGCTTATGAATTGATGGGAAATATTCGTACATCTGCACACCTGATTACGACAAGCGTCTTTCTACGAGAGTTGAGAGAATTTCTACTAACTTACGAAATGTCACATGACTACTGAATGATATTTTTATGCTTTGCTTTTCATAGTTGCTTATTTCATTTGACATCTGTTTTCCAGCTGTGTTGCAGCATTGCTTTTATAAAATAAAATGCATTTGCTAATGTGAACACTTTCTGTCAACAGATCTATTAAATAATTATTTTATGATCCACATTTTTTAAAAAAGGAGCACTTGGAAAGGAAAGAACAATAAGAAGGAACTAGTAACTGCATTCATAATTTTCTTTTCAAGTAATTGGTAACTTTTTGGTAGAATAACTTCTTGTGGTGCACCACTTTAATTACATAGACATTAAGATGATACATTTCCCATATCTGCATTGTTGTTTTTACTGTAATATTTTTTCTGCTTGCGCTATGTCATGTTTAGGTATAAGTTGCTGCTGTTTGCCAGGCATAGTGTTATTGAATTTGACTTTTGCTCATTTATGCTGCTAGCTTTGCCAATTTGCATTTTTTGCATTGCTGTTTGTGTTAATTGTTATGTGATGCTGCATTGCCTCGTCCCTTAGTTTAGCATCTGAGCTCAGTAGATTTAAGTTAGCTTAAGAGGGGGTAGCCTCTAAGAGAATGAGTTGCGATGAATTGGAAGAAATGCATTGAGAAAACAGGTTTAGGTAGGATTTTCTTGGAAATAAATGTTGAGGTAAGAAATGTGTGAACATATAAATACAGAAAGCATGCTTAGATAGAATTTTTTTGGTGGAAACAAAGGATGCAATAAGAGGAAAGATATATGAAGTTTTGGGTTGGACTGCAGTACCACATGTTACACTGAAAACGAACCCTGTCCTTTCCTATTGGTGTTATCCCACTATGTGTTTGTGTACGCTTGTGTATTTGTTTTCTTCCTGTCTCTGTGTAGTTTCATAGAATTTTTTCTTCTTTTAATATTAAGCTACATTCACTATGATGAGGAATACTGTTATCCTCAAATATAATTGGCATTAATAATATGTTATTTACTTTGTAAAGATGTTAGACATTATTCATTCTGTGTAAATGCTCATGTGTGAAGTTGATGTTTCAATAATTATTCTGATCTTCTATGTATGTACTCATGTCATAATTCCACTGATGTATATGTTAGTTCGATTCTTTTGTAAAGCCCCTATTACTACAAATGTTATCTGTATTATTATGTTTTTAATGATGTATTTTGTACCTTTGTTATTGTATTCTTATGTTATAAAATTGTAATTGTCACCAGTTCATGACATTATTAACTTGTTAGTTACATTTCACTGCACACGTTTCTGTTGGTCATAGTATGTGGACAATATGTGAGAAGTAGGGACTGTTAGAGTTTGCACGTGTGTTAATAACTCAGCAAGGGACTGGATAACAGCATTGCTGGTTCTAAGGACAATTTCAAAAACTTTGTGAGTGCACAAGTGGTGGTTTATGGACTTGCTATATTATCCGCAAGACTCTTCAATGGTGATTGTGCACCTGCACAGTCACAACAGATGGCTGCTGGCTATCTCTACAAGGACTGCAGTGGGTCTGCACCTCTGGTGGCCCACCAATATCGTAATCTCTACCAGGACTACGGTGGGTCTGCTCTGTGATGACCTACCTACCAATATTCGTCAGAACTTCGAATGACTCTGCTGTGGGTTTGCTCTGTTGTGGACCATTACCTGTCTGCATGTCGAGAGTCAGCACTGTCTTTCCATTGGATGGACAACACTACTTCTTCAAGACTGCAAGGAAATCCACTACTTCTGTGTGCATTTTCTTTTACTGCTCAGACTTTGAGAAAAACACTGCTATTCTCCTGTTATGTACGATTAGGACTGTCTTTATGGACTGTGAGACAATTTTAGCTTTTGACCAACATAATATCAATAAGTGTGTGCATTTTATATCTTTGTTACTGTAATTGTGAAAAATTTTTGTCAAATCTGTATTGGCCAGTGCCCAACACCATTTGTAAAAATTTTTTGTGGGGAGCATGGGGGCTATGTAAGTAGGCTGTTTATGTTTTCTCTATGTAAGTAGGCTGTTTATGTTTTCTTATTGGCAACGTTACGTGGCGCTCAATATAAAAAATCACTGGCTGTGCTGTGTGCAGTCTGTGGCTAGTTTGCATTGTTGTCTGCCATTGTAGAGCGGCAGCTGGATGTGAACAGCGCGTAGCATTGAGCAGT
The DNA here is from genome assembly GCF_023864345.2 of Schistocerca serialis cubense. NCBI lineage: Eukaryota > Metazoa > Arthropoda > Insecta > Orthoptera > Acrididae > Schistocerca > Schistocerca serialis. The sequence continues at coordinate 815,581,392 of NC_064641.1, read as the reverse complement.
TGGAGGTGAGCCGCCAGCAGTGGTGGATGTGGGGAGAGAGATGGCGAAGTTTTGTAATTTTTCATGAACTGCTTTATTTATATATGATGATATCAAGGTAAATACATTGTTTGTTCTCTATTAATATCTTTCATTTGCTAACTATCCCTATCAGTAGTTAGTGCCTTCAGTAGTTTGAATCTTTTATTTAGCTGGCAGTAGTGGCGCTCGCTGTATTGCAGTAGCTTGAGCAGCGAAGATTTTTGTGAGGTAAGTGATTTGTGAAAGGTATAGTTTAATGTTAGTCAGGGCCATCCTTTTGTAGGGAATTTTGAAAGTCAGATTGCGTTGCGCTAACAAAATATTGTATGTCAGTTTAAGCACAGTCGTGTATAATTGTTCAAAGGGGAAGTTTCAACGTGAACTGCAGATGAAGTTTAAAAAACGTTTAATGCTTTTGGAAAGAACTATTTCCTAAAAGTTCAATGGCTCTGCAGATAGAAAAACCAGCAATGATTAGTCTTGTGGATAATCTACGACTACAAAACATAAAATGCCTGCACTTGACGCTCAGGCTTCTGAAACAGTGTCGTAACTGTTTAAAATTTAAAAAAAATCTGGGCGTAACTAATCACACTTTCTAATCTCCGTGTGGTGACAGCTCCGGCTGAGGGTAATAGGAGGAGTAATGTTGAAATTTAAGTTGTTAGCAGTTTTAATACTGAGAGGAAACTGTAAAAGCTGAAGAGTGGGGATAAAATAAAGTGAGGCGTAGTAGTGACTATTGAACGACTACAGAGAGAGACTACCAATAGAGCGATTGTAGAAAAGTAACAGGACCTGTCGAAAGTGGAATGATGATATTTCTTTATGACGAAGGAGTAGGACAGCGAGAACGTCTCTACGTGTCAAACCGGAGCAGAATTATGCTTGCCACAGAAGACAGTGTCCTGGATTTTCGGATGGCGATTTTATGAAGAAGCGATGAATTATGAACATGACGTGAATACAACACATTGGTGAAATTCATTTACAATAGTGATAGATACATTGGTACATGTGACTCCGTGATTGCTCGGTCACATACCAATAACACTTTACTGAATAATTACACATGTTGATGCGTGTTGTCTCTGGATCTTCATAAAGATAAAGATTCAGCGGTGTACTTCTTACGAAGTTAGAAGCCACATCCATTGGCCGAGGTATGGAGGATGTCGATACTGTCTTTCTTCTTGTTCGTGACTGTCTTTTCCATTATCATTTCACTCAAAGAAGCTAGATATTGACGATTACTTGACATAGTTTGCACTGCTTACCAGAATATTTGAACTGAAACCGAAATTCATTATTATTAGACACTCACCATGATTGAGATATCTAGCAGATAATAATTTTCTTGTTGGTTTAGGCAGATGTCTCTTTCTAAACATCTATTACAAGGCTTGTAACTTCTGGAGGACAATTTTCGACGCTAGTAATGCCCAGATGCTATCACAGTCATTCTTTTGGTGGGAAATGTGATCAATTTTTATTGCTAAGAAACTGAATGTTTATTAAACAATAGGTTCCGCTTCCATAAAGCGTACCTCTTCTTCTAAAATAATTTCTTACTTTGAAGTAACACCATAAGAACATGGAGGACATTTGGTTCTTACACGTTTATCTATCATCTCCGCAATAGAAGAAATTTTTCAAAATCATCAATTAAATATTTCAATTTTGCACTCGTTGCTTTACGTTTCACCCCATCTCAGTGTGTTTAGCTCTTGTGAACGCTAATAACATACGAGAGCCAATGATGTTTAACATGACAGCGCCCCTGACACTTAATAAAAGTTAGCCCAAAAGAAAGCTCAAGTGATTTGCCGCAAATATCATTGTCTGTATCATTTTGCAAAGCTGAAGCAATAAAAAAACAAATATTAACGGTGTACAGTGTCAATTTACCACTTTTGAGAATGAGCGCTTAATTTTTCCCATACTATCTGTTTATCAAGTGACTAATGTTCAACAATGATTTACAGAAATGTTCACTTCTTACAATCTTTCAAATTTTGTTAGGTATTAATATATTTACTACAACCAGTCATCGTTGTTTGTCTGCTATTTATTTACAGTGCTGTGACCGTATGACGTTACTTGCTAAGGATGTTTGGCTACCTCGTACAAGTGTCTCTATATGATGCCACTTCGGTGACTTTCACGTCTGATGAAAGTGAGACGAATGATTGGGACAACACGAACACCCAGTCCCGAGTGAAGAAACTCCTCGATCCAAGTGGAAATCGAAGCCGGGCCACCGTGATTTAGAGGCAGCACCTCTAACACCAGACCACGAAGCTCTGAATATTGCAGTACATTACTAGAATAAAATGCTTGCAAAATGTTTGTAAGAGATACAGATAATAGCCATAATACTACACGGAAATAGTAAACACCAGAACTACACTCCCTGACAAAAAATCAAAAAAGTAAAAAAAACAGTGAAGCACCCGGAATAGATGGTCGGATGTTAATGTAACTTTGTGCACATAAATACAATGGGCAGCCAAATAAATGATTAGAGTTTAAATTCTTTCTGACAAGCGGAACGGACACCAAAGAGTACTAGCGTTGTTGATATTTAGCGTTGTTTCCAGGTTTGGTAGGGTACATAAATGCCTGGAACTGCATCACATATTGAGTGATAACTTTGAAGGACACGGAGATGCTACGTACTCGTGTGAGACAGTGTTATAATCATCGGAAACAGTTTGTAACTCGTCTCACCATTAGCCACGTTTTGCCAACCGGTTGAATAATGTAACATTCACATATGTGGAGCTCTCGGATATGACAGTGTCCTGATATTAAGCTATACGAGAAATTGAGGGCAGGGATCTTCGTCGTTAAGTTTCCAGTCAAATACGACTGACGACCTGTGAGGAGGCTCCCCTTGTTGTGAAAAATTTTTGGTTTTTTTGAGTCATCAGTCATCTGACTGGTTTGATGCGGCCCACCACGAATTCTTCTCCTGTGCCAACCTCTTCATCTGAGAGTAGCACCTGCAACCTACGTCCTCAATACAGTTTTTACCCCCTACGGATCCCTCTAATACCATGGACGTCATTCCCTGAACTCTTAATAGATGTCCTATCATCTTGTCCCTTCTCCTTTTCAGTGTTTTCCACATATTCCTTTCTTCTCCGATTCTGTGCAGAACCTCGTCGTTCCTTATCTTATTAGTCTACCTTATTTTCAACATTCGTCTGCAGCACCATATCCCAAGTGCTTCGATTCTTTTCTATTCCGCTTTTCCCACAGTCCATGTTTCATTAGCATGCAACGGTATGCTTCAAACATATATTCCCAGAAATTTCTTCATCAAATTAAGGCCCATGTTTGATAGTAGTAGACTTATCGTGGCCAGGAACGCCCTCTTACCAGTGAAATTCCGTCTTTGAAGTCCTCCTTGTTGCCTCCGTCATTGGTTATTTTGCTGCTTACGTAGCAGAATTCCCTAACTTCATGTTGTTGGTGACTGTCAAACCTCATGTTCAGTTTTTTGCTGTTCTCATTTCTGCTACTTCTCATTACTTTCATCTTTCTTCGATTTGCTCTCAATTCATATTCTGTACTCATTAGACTGTTCATCTCAGTGAGCAGATCATGTAATTGGTCTTTACCTTCACCCATGATAGCAATGTCATCCTCGAATCACATCATTAATATCCTTTCACCTTGAATTTTAATTCCACTACTGGACCTTTATTTATCCATCATTGCTTCTTCGACGTACAGATTGAACAGCAGGAGCAAAGTACTACACCCTTGCCTTACACTCTGTTAAATCTGGCCACTTCATTCATGGTCACCAACTGTTATTATTCTTTCTAGGTTGTTGTGCTTATTATACATTACGTGTCCCTTCGCTATAGCTTACACCAATTTTTCACAGAGTTTCAAACATCTTGCACAATTGTACATTGTGGAACGCATTTTCTAGGTCGACAAATCCTATGAACGTGTCTTGAGTTTTCTTTAGTCTTGCCTCCATTATCAATCACAGCGTCAAGATTCATCTCTGGTCCTTTACCTTTACTGAGGCAAAACTGAACGGCATCCAACACGTCCTCAATTTTCTTTCCCATTCTTCTGTATATTACAATTGTCATCAACTTGGATGCATGAATTGTTAAGCTGATCGTACGATAATTCTCGCGCATTTCAGTTCTTGCAGTCATCGGAATTTTCTAGATGATATCTTTCCGAAAGTCAGGTGACGTGTCGCCAGACTCATACATTCTACACACGAACATGAATAGTAGTTTTGTTGCCACTTCCCCCAATGATTTTCGAAATTCTGATGGAATTTTATCTATCGCCTCTGCCTTGTTTGATATTAATTTCTCCAAAGCTTTCTTAAATTAAAATTGTAATACTGGATCCCCTATATCCTCTGAATCGACTCTTGTTTCTCCTTCTGTCACAGCAGACAAATCTTCCCCATATAGAGACCTTCAATGATCTCTTTCCACCTACACGCTCTCTCCTCTGCATTTGACAGAGGAATTCCCGTTGCACTCTTAATGTTACCACGCTTGCTTTTAATTTCACGAGACAGTCCTTGCGACAATCAGTTTTATTTCGATTTCTTCACATTTTTCATGCAGCCATTTCCCCTTAGCGTCCTCGCACATCCTATTTATTTCATTCCTCAGCTACTTGTGTTTCTCTATTGCCGAATTTTCCTGAACATTTTGGTATTTCATCGATCAGCTGAAAAATTTCTTCTATTACCCATGGTTTCTTCGCATTTACCTTTCTCGTATCTATGTTTATCTTCCCTACTTCCGTGATTGCCCGTTTTAGAAATGTTCATTCCACTTCAACTGTACTGCCTATCGAGCTATTCCTTACTGCTGCATCTATAGCCTTAGCAAACTTGAAGCACACCTCTCCTTTCCTTGGTACTTTCGTATCCCAATTCTTTGCGTATTGACTCTTCCTGACTCTTCTCTTTAACTACAGCCTACTCTTCATTACTACCGCATTGTAATCTGAGTCTGTATCTACTCCTGGGTACGCCTTACAATACGGTATCTGATATCTGAATCTCTGTCTGACCATCATGTAATTTAAATGAAATCTTCCCGTATCGCCCTGTGTTTTGCAAATAACCCCCCCCCCCCCCCCCTCTTGTGATTCTTGAACAGTTTATTCGCTATTACTAGCACAAATTTCTTACAGAACTCAATTAGTCTTTCTCCTCTCTCATTCCTTGTTCTAAGCCCATATTTTCCTGTAACCTGTTCTTCGACTCCTTCCTCTACACCTGCAGTTCCGGTCCCCCACGACTAATAGATTTTCATCTCCCTTTATGTACTGCATTAGCTGTTCAATTACCTCATATACTTTCTCTATATCTTCATCTTCAGCTTGCGACCTCGGAATGCATACGTGAACTATCGTTGTCGTTGATGGTTTGGGATCAATTGTGATGAGGACCATCTTATCACTGAACTGTCCACAGTAACACACTCTCTGCCCTACCTTCCTATACATAATGAATCCTACTCCTGTTAATACAATTTCTGCTGCTGTTGACATTACCCTATACTCATCTAACCAGAAATCTTTGTCTTCTTTCCATTTCATTTCATTGCCCTCCACGGCTTGAGCCTTTGCATTTTCCGATTTTCTAGTTTTCTTATAATGTTCAAGTTTCGGACATTTCACGCCCCCACACTTAGAACGTTATCTTTTCGTTGGATATTTAATCTTTTTTCCATTGTCACTTCCCCCTTGGCAGTCCCATCTCGGAGACCCGGATGGGAGAGATTCCGGATTCTTTTGCTAATGGAGAAATCATCATGACACCTTTTCAATTGCGGGCCACATATCCTACGGATACACATTATGTGTCTTTAATGTAGTGATTTGCATCACCTTCTGCATCGTCATGCCGTTGATCATCGATGATTCTTCCGCCTTCAGCGTCAGGATCCCTACTCAGGGACAAGAGAGTGACCTGAACCTCCGTCTGCTCCTCTTCCGACATGGCCGTTGTCAAAATGAGGGTGACTTCTTATGCCGGAAGTCTTCAGGTGCCACTGCTGATTATTAATCAAAATTTAAGCGGCGACGTGTTTCAAACCCGAACCGACGACGGTTTGATTAGTAAGCAAAGACGCTGCCCCTTTATTTGTTGTTGATCTAATTTTGTTCCATATTGTTCGTTGAACTTGTTCGTAGCGGACGTCCGACGACACCCGTTTTGGTTCTTCGTTGATCGATTCACTCAGTATTCTGTTACAGCGGGTACTTAAGCCGCTGCCCGAAATCGCTGAACTACAGTGCGACGTGTTAAAAAACGAAACACATCGTAACCCCTTGACACCTGAACCGGCGCCCAATAATCAGTAGTAGACAATCTGCATCATTCTGTGTCATCCTCCACTATTGGCTGGAGACAAGCAGCGATCGTACTAGGTAATTATACTCGAATGCGTAGGCTTCCGTTATCACTACAACAGGAACGACTGCTTCTTGAGTATCGCCTTGACCAGCAAGCATAAACGAGTGGTGCCGGATTGTGGGCAACGATGGATCACATTTCTGCACTATCCCAGTTATTATCGTCGGCGAGCCGGTCGGAGTGGCTGAGCGGTTCTAGGCGCTACAGTCTGGAACCGCGCGACCGCTACGGTCGCAGGTTCGAATCCTGCCTCGGGCATGGATGTGTATGGTGTCCTTAGGTTAGTTAGGTTTAACTAGTTCTAAGTTCTAGGGGACTAATGACCTCAGCAGTTGAGTCCCATAGTGCTCAGAGCCATTTGAACCATTATCGTCGCCGAGTGTGGCGACGACAAGGGCAGAGGTTTCTTTCTTCCAGTGTTATGAAGAGGCCATTGGCGGTTTTCCTTTCGTCATGGTGTGGGAAGCCTTTGGGTACGATTTCAGGACATGACTCATATTCCTTGAGTGAACATTGACGACACAACGATGTGTGACGTACATCCTGCTTCCTCATATGTTATGTCTCATGGGGCAGTGGTGCCATTTTTCAACAGGTGAATGCTCGTCTAAGCATGACACATGTTTCTATGAACTGTTTGTGCGATGTTAATGTAATTCCGCTGCCAGAAATGTCTCCAGATGTGTTCCTAATAGAACATCTATGGGAGCAGCTAAGATGTCAGCTCTGGCCCTGTGCTGGTGTCCAGAATATCAATTAGAACAGTTTTGGGCACACTTACCTCAGGAGAAGATGCAATGGCTTTATGACACTCTTCTCATCCATCTTCTCATTCCATCCATCTTCTTATTCATCCAGGCAGAGTGATTACAAGGTCACACTGGTAAGTGCGCTATGTTCTTTGTACGACAGTTGGAACTTTGATAGTGGCAACTACTTATTTACAGCTTATACAAAGTACATAAATATTTCAAAATTTTATCTTCTTAAAAGTAGTTACTAAGTAACATTGTGTACAGCCCGTTACCAGCGAATTGGAAGTCGTAGGATACCATTAGACGCGCTGTTCGTGTTGACGGCCTGGAGCAGCCTGTTGTCGGACAGTTCTCTACAACAATTCTGAAGCGAGTACCTTGAAGTGTTTCGTTCAATTTAGGAACCAAGTCAGAAGAAATACAGTCCAGGGAATGTGGTGTGTGGTACTGAACTTCCCTGCTCCATCCATCGAACAAATCCTCCATAAATTGCGCCTTATGCGACCGAGCATTGTCCTGCAATATGATGGGCGTGTCCTGCAGAAAGTGTCACCGCATCTTCCTGTGAGCTGGTCACAGGCTATGTTCCACAGGAAACAGTCTTCTCCAGTCGAAGTATGAACACTAATGGCACTTCTGGCAACGGTTTGTACAAAATGCTGGTGGCTAGTTTGAAGGCCTCTAAAACTTTAAAACATGAATCTATTTTGGATACCATTCTACATTCAAGAGACACAGTGAGGTTTCTCAGCATTATTTTTCACTCCAAAGCGTCTTGCGAGACCTGATAGTCAGGACGTAGAATGGAGAGCTTACAGTGCCTTAGACACAGGCCTTGGGGATCGGACAGAGCACGTCTTCTCCAGTTTTGTGGAGAACACTGCACCTAACGGCGAGGTATTTGTACTTACCTCGAAAATATTTTTTTGCGCCTACATAGGAGTCAGAATTTACTGCTGTCTGTGGTTTGGTTGTAAATACTTTGTACATAATAAAATCTACTGATAGTCTAAAACGTCTTTTAAAACTATAACCGAATGTTCAAAGGAGCTTTGAATGAAGTTCACCCTCATTTGAATATGAAATTTTCAAATACGGACTCCTGAAAGGCAAAATGACATAATATCCTTTACTGACACGGTGGAATCTTCGAAAGCGTAATAAAGGTTTCTGTGAAGCACGTCTAACGATAATAGATTAAATATTAAGTAAACAGTCTGCGTAAGGAAAGAGGAAGGTTGTAAAATGGATTTCGCCTACTGGGGCGTGTTCATGCAGAGCAAATTTATCACTTTCCTTTTTGAAGCATTGGTCTTCTGATTTGTTTGATGTCGCTCGCCACGAATTCCTGTCCTGTGCCAATCCATTCATCTCACATCTCAGATTAGCACTTGCAACCTATGTGCTGAACTATTTGCAGGAAGTGTTTCATTCTCTGTCATCTTCCACAGTTTTCACCCGGTAAATCTCCCTCTAGTACCACAGAGGTTATGCCCAGATGTCTCAACACATGGCCTATCATCCTACACCTTCTTGTTAGTGTTTTTCCTACATTCCTTTCCTCGCCGATTCTGAGGATAACCTTCTCATTCTTCACCTTATCAGTCCACCTAATTTTCAACATTCTTCTGCAGCCCCACATCTGACATACTATGATTCTCTTCTATTCCGGTTTTATCACACTCCAAGTCTCACTATCATACAATTCCATGATCCAAACGCACATTCTCAGAAATTTCTTCCTCAAATTAAGAGCTATATTTGATAGCAATAGACTTGGTCAGATGTGCCATTTTATGCGAGTGCTACCGCGCTTTTGAAATATTCCTTGCTCCATCCGTCATGTGTTATTTTTCTGGCTATGTAGGAAAATTTGTTTAAACTTCGCCTACTTCGCGATCGCCAATCCTGATGTTAAATTTCTCCATGTTCCCATTTCTTGTACTTCTCATTACTTTCAGTTTTTTTCAATTTACTCTCAGTCCGTGTTCTGCCCTCAGCAAATCATGAAATTCTTCTTCACTTTCAATGATGATAGTAAAGTTATCAGTGAATCTTAAAATGTTGTCCTGTCTCCTTCAATCTCTCTTGAATGCTTCTTTTGTTTGCATCACTGCTTCTTCGATACACCGATTGAATAGAAGGGGCGAAGACTACATCTCTGGCTCATACACTTTTTAATCCAAGCACTTCATTTTGGCTGGCAACAGCCTTGCCGCAGTGGATACACCGGTTCCCCCCAGATCACCGAAGTTAAGCGCTGTTTGGCGCCGGCCGGGGTGGCCGAGCGGTTCTAGGCGTTACAGTCTGGAACCACGCGACCGCTATGGTCGCAGGTTCGAATCCTGCCTCGGGCATGGATGTGTGTGCTGTCCTGGCCTTAGGTTTAAGTGGTTCTAAGTTCTAGGGGACTGATGAGCTCAGAAGTTAAGTACCATAGTGGTCAGAACCATTTTTTTGCTGTTGGGCGTGGCTGGCAATTGGTTGGGTGACCATCCGGGCCGCCACGAGCTGTTGCCATCTTTCGGAGTGCACTCAGCCTCGTGATGCCATCTCAGGAGCTATTCGACCGAGTAGTATCGGCTCTGGTCAAGCATACTATCACGCCCCTCCTATCCGCATCCTCATCCGAGGATGACACGGCGGTCGGATGGTCCCGATGGGCCACTTGTGGCCTGAAGACGGAATGCTTTTTTAACTTGATTTTGGTATCCCAGTCTTATTGATGACTCTTGGTTCTTGTACATATTGAATTATCCCTGTTTTTTTTTCTCAGAATTTCGAACGTCTTGCGCCATTTTACATTGTCGAGCACTTTCTTCAGTAAGACAGATCGTATGAACTTGTCTTGATTCTTTTTACTTTAGGAATTAGAAAACGCTGTGCCATGTTGAACGGCGAGATCGTTTTCTCCGCCTCCAACAATCGTTTTTAGGGGAGTGTCGCGCTGGAGCCGCGACAGTGCGGAGCTCGTAGCAGGACTCGCCGTCGGCGTAGACAGCCAGCTGCAGCAGGTGAAACCAGCAACATCTTCCCTAGACTCGCTGTCGCTGCGGTGGAAGTGGTGGACAAGCGTGGAGGTTATAAGAGATGGGAGGTTGCACTACTGACTTAACGCTGTACGATGTTTTGAAAACAGAATGGACGAGGCCTGCCGCCATTTTAAGTAGCCCAATACGTTAGCAGACTACTGATTATGACTGCTTCTTGCTCATTAGTTCAGTCGTATGTGTTTAACAACTGTGTTAACTACTAAAAATTACAGAGCTCACATGAATAACATAATGTAAGGAAGGCAATTACGAACGTTTTTCTCTCCTTGAATGCGTATTTACTCTAGAAATACGACACAGTCAGAGTGGCGCCAGGTGGTGAACTACGGTGGTATGAATGCGGTGAACCAAACTTTTAGGGCTAGTTAAGATGGTGAACATCGGCTTCAAGTTTGTGACGTAATACCACCTCCCATCTTTTTCTACCTCCATGTGACAAGCCCGCTGCAGCTGCCAGGGCAGTCGAGGTGTCCAAAACGTGTGGCTGGGCTTGAAGGTGTTGGAGCAAGTCGCTGCAGGCGGGTTCTGAGCACAGCTGAGAGCGAGAACCTCGACGAGTTGGTGCACTGCGGTTCTGTTCAAATGGTTCAAATGGCTCTGGGCACTATGGGGCTTAACATCTGAGGTCATCAGCCCCATACATCTTAGAAGTGAAACCTAAATAACCTAATGTAGTGTAACGACGCGTATGACTCAATGATTTTTGTTTGAAATATGACCATGTGCACACATCGTCACCTACGTCGTTTACAAAACACTTCAAAAAATTATTTAAATTCTTTTATAGTTCTCTATAAAAGATTCTTGAACGAAACTGTAATTAAAACACCTTCAATTGAGTCGTTTGTGCAAAATTACGTCACTCAGACCAACTGGTTTGCGCAAACTTTTGAAATTTAGATGTCGTTTGTTTCTTCTTGGAAATTATATTCTTGCAAGTTGTGGTGTCACCGCCAGACACCACACTTGCTAGGTGGTAGTTTTAAATCGGCCGCGGTCCATTAGTACATGTCAGTGACCGCAGACCGAGCGCCACCACACGGCAGGTCTCGAGAGACTTACTAGCACTCGCCCCAGTTGTATGGACGACTTCGCTAGCGATGCACACTGACGAAGCCTCGCTCATTTGCAGAGCAGATAGTTAGAATAGCCTTCAACTAAGTCAATGGCTACGACCTAGCAAGGCGCCATTAGCATTACATTGCATGTATCTACAGAGTCTCACTTGTATCGTCAAGAGCGATGTACAACAATGATGGATTAAAGTTAAGTATTCCAGCAGCTACGTACTTTTCTTTATAGCATTCATTACGTATCCTGTTTCAGACCTATCTCTAGCCTGCGTGGGTTAACGCGTGCATATCGGCTTCCTCACTCAGGTAGTGTTCGTAGTGTTGGCTAACTGCTAACACTACGCAAGTTATCTTATTTTTCCCATATTAAAATCAGACTGTAAAACCTTTAAGATTCAAAAATCTAAATCAAACTCTGCTGAAAATCAATATCTTGGAAAAATTCAGTAATAATTCTTCCTCCATATAACTATTCATAAATAATTCTCGAACCCGTAATTATGCTTTAGAGCATACACTATTTCATTGTCTTCGTATATGCTACAAGCAGATGTGAACATCAGACTCGACAAAACAGAACTGAACAAAATACGACATGAACTACACATTCTGTGACGTCATTACAACGGAAAATTACAATTTCTTATTTATTTGAACGTTGGAGTTTCGACGCAACAACCAGGTCACAGGATCTTCTGATGCTCTTGGCCGTTGACCCGCGACGTCTAGTGGGCAGCAATTTTCCTTCTGGTTCCGGCAGTGAAGATGCTGTTTCCCCGAGTTACGCTGCTCTCTCCAAACATGAAACATGCAAAACAAAAATACAAAACTTTAAATATTTTACAAACATAACAAAATATTACAAATACGTAAACAAAACACTAAATTAAACTTATATTTACCTGCAAACTGAGCTGATCCTTGTGGATGGGTGACGATTTAATTTCGCGTCCCATTACACTAAGGACATCACACACATCCATGCTCGAGGCAGAACTCGAACCTGCGACTGTAGCGGTTTTGCGGTTCCGGACTGAAGCGCCTAGAACCGCTCGGCCACCCCGGCCGGCGCGGTTCTGTCAACCAGATATCAGTATGGTCTGTGTGCTGTGTGGACACAACAGCCTGGTGCAAAGTTAGGTGTCATTTCCAGGCCAAAAGGGTAGCGATCTCAGTTGAGACGGAGAAAGGGACTTTTGCACATCAAGATGAGTACTACCTCAGCGCTTCTGTAGCTGACTGTAGTTTCATTGTTTATACCACGCACTGTGTAATATATGTGTGCTGCATTATGCGTTTCTCGTAACCACAAATCTTACACAGACGTCCGTTGCTGTCGTCTGACATATTGTGGTTGTTTTGTGACGGCACACATCAGTGTCGGAGTCTGCACTGTGAGCTGGAGCTGTTCATTTTGTTAACTACTTTTTATGAGTATGATTAATTGCATTGATCGTAAAGTGTTTGGTTTGAATTAAACTGTGAGCATGACTGCTGAGAACTGCTTGTTCAGTGTTAATATTCAAATACACTCCTGGAAATGGAAAAAAGAACACATTGACACCGGTGTGTCAGACCCACCATACTTGCTCCGGACACTGCGAGAGGGCTGTACAAGCAATGATCACACGCACGGCACAGCGGACACACCAGGAACCGCGGTGTTGGCCGTCGAATGGCGCTAGCTGCGCAGCATTTGTGCACCGCCGCCGTCAGTGTCAGCCAGTTTGCCGTGGCATACGGAGCTCCATCGCAGTCTTTAACACTGGTAGCATGCCGCGACAGCGTGGACGTGAACCGTATGTGCAGTTGACGGACTTTGAGCGAGGGCGTATAGTGGGCATGCGGGAGGCCGGGTGGACGTACCGCCGAATTGCTCAACACGTGGGGCGTGAGGTCTCCACAGTACATTGATGTTATCGCCAGTGGTCGGCGGAAGGTGCACTTGCTCGTCGACCTGGGACCGGACCGCAGCGACGCACGGATGCACGCCAAGACCGTAGGATCCTACGCAGTGCCGTAGGGGACCGCACCGCCACTTCCAAGCAAATTAGGGACACTGTTGCTCCTGGGGTATCGGCGAGGACCATTCGCAACCGTCTCCATGAAGCTGGGCTACGGTCCCGCACACCGTTAGGCCGTCTTCCGCTCACGCCCCAACATCGTGCAGCCCGCCTCCAGTGGTGTCGCGACAGGCGTGAATGGAGGGACGAATGGAGACGTGTCGTCTTCAGCGATGAGAGTCGCTTCTGCCTTGGTGCCAATGATGGTCGTATGCGTGTTTGGCACCGTGCAGGTGAGCGCCACAATCAGGACTGCATACGACCGAGGCACACAGGGCCAACACCTGGCATCATGGTGTGGGGAGCGATCTCCTACACTGGCCGTACACCACTGGTGATCGTCGAGGGGACACTGAATAGTGCACGGTACATCCAAACCGTCATCGAACCCATCGTTCTACCATTCCTAGACCGGCAAGGGAACTTGCTGTTCCAACAGGACAATGCACGTCCGCATGTATCCCGTGCCACCCAACGTGCTCTAGAAGGTGTAAGTCAACTACCCTGGCCAGCAAGATCTCCGGATCTGTCCCCCATTGAGCATGTTTGGGACTGGATGAAGCGTCGTCTCGCGCGGTCTGCACGTCCAGCACGAACGCTGGTCCAACTGAGGCGCCAGGTGGAAATGGCATGGCAAGCCGTTCCACAGGACTACATCCAGCATCTCTACGATCGTCTCCATGGGAGAATAGCAGCCTGCATTGCTGCGAAAGGTGGATATACACTGTACTAGTGCCGACATTGTGCATGCTCTGTTGCCTGTGTCTATGTGCCTGTGGTTCTGTCAGTGTGATCATGTGATGTATCTGACCCCAGGAATGTGTCAATAAAGTTTCCCCTTCCGGGGACAATGAATTCACGGTGTTCTTATTTCAATTTCCAGGAGTGTATTTCTATAGTACGAGAACAATAACTTTTAATATATGTGCATAGGTAATTTGGTAAAGCGTTGTGTATAGCTTCTTGTGGTATACACATGGTGGCTGTAGTAGTTGTAAAGCCATGTGTAGCTGTGCCTTATGATCCTACTCAAGCATAATAACTGCTAATCCAGTTTAAGTTTTACTGCTAAAGTAGTCTCAGATATCATTACTCATTGGCCAAAGCTGTGAAGCTGTGAATTGTTAATGATGTTGCCCGGGTGCGTATGTTGGGGCAAAGACTGAATTAAATATTTAACAACGGGTGTTCCATAAGTTATGCAATATTTTTTTTGATAGCAAGTTGGTTGTATACTGAACTACAATACACCATATATTTCCCACTCTTTTGACTACAAAAACCTATTTTTTTAACGTAGTTTTCGTTAAATGCGACGCCCTTACGACATCTTACTCGCAGTGCCCGTACTCTCGCGTGGTATCACTCTACTGGTCGAAGTCGGTGCCAACGTCTTGCTGCATCAATACCTTCTCCATCCTCCTTGTATTGCTTCCCGCGGAGTGCATCCTTCATTGAGCTATATAGACGTTGCGAGATTCAGACTGTAGGGCGTATGAAGATGTACAGTCCAACGAAGATTTGTGACCTACTCTCGATGGCGCAGATTTGTGTGGGGCCTTGCGTTATCGTGAAGAGTTCATAAGTATTTCCGTGATGTCGAACACGTTATTTCTTCAGTTTCATGACGATAGCGCAATATACTTCAGAATTGATCGTGGCAACATGACGGAGGACGTCAAAGAGAATAACACTTTCAGAGTCCCATAATACGGTCGCCATGACTTTGCCGGCTAAGGATGTGGCTTTGAACTTTTTATTCGGAGGTGAGCTGATATGGCGCCACTCCATGTATGGCCGTTTTGTATTCGGTTCAAAGTGACGATGTTTGGTTTGTGATGTTTGGTTTGTGGGGCGCTCCACTGCGGGGTTGTCAGCGTCCAATCTAGCCAAGGTCACGAATGATGAACATGATGATAATGATGATGATGATGATGATTTAACATGAGGACAACAGAAACACCCAATCCCTGGGGGTTCGAAGTGACGAACCTGCGTTTCATCGATTGTGATTTCATCGCTCGAGACCATTTGCGACAAAAAATTGTCGTGAGTCAGGCTCGAAACCTACAATCAATTCCACACGGTTGGTCCATCGTTGCTCTTTGTGGTTTTCAGTTTGGCGGCGAGGGATCCATCGTGCACACACCTTTGAGTGCACCAACAGGTGGACGGATTTGTCAGCAGTACCAATAGAGACGTCCAGTTATGCACCGAGATGTTTGACTGTGGCCCGTCGAGCGCTTCCAATCTTCCAATGAGAAATCCAGCACGTTCCAGTATTGCAGGAATTACAACTGTGTGCGGCCAACCAAAACGAGCGATATCGGAGAGGTTTTGCGAAACCTTGTTGCTATGACGACAGACGCCTCGTCCAACGACTCATCATGCTGTTATTCACTACCAATCTCCATAGATATTCTGGAAGTGCCTATGAATATCTGCGACGCTTTCGTTTTCCGCCAAAAGAAACTAAATAACAGCTCTTCCCTTTGAACGCACCACCTTAGGAGACGCCATTTTGAAGACAAATTGTAGCGCCCCCAACTATCAGAAGTTTATGAAACTATAGGACCTGAAGCGGGAATATTACATGATGCCCCATAGCATATTCCAGATTTTTTCAACTGAAACTGAGCGAGAAAAAATGCATTACCTATTGAACGCCCCTTGCTACTTAATGGAAGACATTTTGTCCTATTGACTGTGTCATGCACTGCTTAGGATCATCACTGAATACATATATCTATTACTTTACAGAAAATGTATTTATATTGTATTGACGTCAAATGAAATTTTTTTTTTTACACCAATTGAGCCCCATCCCTCACCGAGTATGTCCTATGCACCAACAGTCAGCATTGCCCCGTCGTTCTTACTTCATAACTGGAAAATACTGATAAAGATAGTAGGTGCATGCACTCGTAAGTTCAAGAGGTCCTAGTCTTTTGAAAAAGAATCACGCAGATACACAACTGGCCATTAAAATTGCTACACCAAGAAGAAATGCAGATGATAAACGGGTATTCATTGGACAAATATATTATACTAGAACCGACATGTAATACCTTTTCACGCAATTTGGGTGCATAGATCCTGAGAAATCAGTACCCAGAACAACCACGTCTGGCCGTAATAACGGCCTTGATACGTCTTGGCATTGAGTCAAACAGAGCTTGGATGGCGTGTACAGGTACAGCTACCAATGGAGCTTCAACACGGTGCCACCGTTCATCAAGAATAGTGACTGGCGTATTGTGACGAGCCAGTTGCGCGGCCACCATTGACCAGACGTTTTCAGTTGGTGAGAGATCTGGAGCATGTGCTGGTCAGGGGAGCAGTCGAACATTTTCTGTATCCAGCAAGGCCTGTACATGACCTGCAACATGCGGTCGTTCATTATCCTGCGGAAATGTGGGGTTTCGCAGGTATCGAATGAAGGGTACAGTCAGGGGTCGTAACACATCTGAAATGTAACGTCCACTGTTCAAAGAGCCGTCAACGCGAACAAGTGGTGACCGAGACGTGTAACCAATGGCACCCCGTGCCATCACGCCGGGTGATACGCCAGTTTGACGATGGCGAATACACGCTTCCAATTTGCGTTCACCGCGATGTCGCCAAACACGGATGCGACCATCATGATGCTGTAAACAAAACCAGGATTCATCCGAAAAAATGACGTTTTGCCGTTCGTGCACCGAGGTTCGTCGTTGGGTACACCATCGCAGGCGCTCCTGTCTGTGATGCAGCGTCGAGGGTAACCGCAGCCATGGTCTCCGAGCTAATAGTCCATGCTGCTGCAAACGTCGTCGAACTGTTCGTGCCGATGGTTTTTGACTTGCAAACGTCCCCATCTGTTGACTCAGGGATCGAGACGTGGCTGCACGATCCGTTACAGCCACGCCGATAAGATGCCTGTCATCTCGACTGCTGTTGACACGAGGCCGTTGGGATCCAGCACGGCGTTCCGTATTACCCTCCTGAACCCAACGATTCTATATTCTGCTAATAGTCATTTGATCTCGAAGAACGCTATACGATACGATAAACCGCAATCGCGATAGGCTACTATCCGATCTTTATCCAAGTCGGAAATGTGATGGTACGCATTTTTCCTCCTTACAAGAGGCACCACAACAACGTTTCACCAGGCAACGCCGGTCAACTGCTGTTTGTGTATGAGAAATCTGTTGGAAACTTTCCTCATGTCAGCACGTTGTAGGTGTCGCCCCCGGCGCCAACCTTGTGTGAATGCTCTTAAAAGCTAATCATTTGCGTATCACAGCATCTTCTTCCTGTCGGTTAAATTTCGCGTCTGTAGCACGTCATCTTCGAGGTGTAGCAATTTTAATGGCCAGTAGTGTAAATGAGACCAGATCCCTTGAGGCTACCCGTTATCAATGTGAACGTGTAAGGTTGTTTGTATGGGCAAAGCATATCTTCTAATGCAGTAAATAAGTGTGAGTAAAATTAGATAAGGAAACGCTATAACATTCAAAACATTATCTCTCAAAGAGAGAGAGAGAGAGAGAGAGAGAGAGAGAGAGAAATGTTACACGCCATAGATATTCGTGGATGAAATACAACGACCAGCCAGAACATCATGAGCGCATATCTAGTTAATATATCTATCTATGGCACGGGTAAGAGCGGCTACGGGGCGTGGCGTGCGCATTTAAAGTCACCTAATTCCTGTAAATTCTGGGGATGGGACGATGAGCTCTGACGCCACGTTAAATCACAACCAATAGGTGTTCGATACGGCTCAGATCTAGCGAGTTTAGGGCCCAGCACATCAGATGGAACTCGCCACATTATTCCTCAAAAATGGTTTCAAATTGTTCTGAGCACTATGGGACTTAACTTCTGAGGTCATCAGTCCTCTAGAACTTAGAACTACTTAAACCTAACCAACCTAAGGACATCAAACACATCCATGACCGAGACAGGATTCAAACCTGCGACCGCAGCGGTCGTGCGATTCCAGACTGTGTTCCTCGATCCACTCCATAGAACTCCTGGCCTTGTGACACAGTACATTATCTTGCTGAAAAATGCCACTAGTGTCGGAAAACATGATCGTCGTCAGGGATGTACGTGATACTTGGCCATCATAGTACCTCACACGACTCATAAATGACCACGTGAATGTTCCGCAGAGCGTAATAGAGACACCACCATCTTGTCTCCATCCCGCAGTATAGGTGTCAAGGAGCTCTTCCGCTGCAAGTCTACAGATTTGCGTTCTCACATGCAACACTCTGCCACTAAGCCACGGTGCAGTACCGATGGTCACGTGAACATTCAATAGTAGTTGCGATGCCGTGGTGTTCAGATCATTGTACTCTGCCCAGCATTAAAGTCTGATGTTAATGCCTCCACAGTTTGCCGTCTGTCCTGGTTTACCAGTCCTCCCAGCCTACAATGTCTGACACCGATAATGAGGGATGGCAGCCCAAACCCGCGACGTCATCTTGGTTTCGCTACGTGTTGAAGATGCCCTTGCTGCCCCTCGGCCAAACTCAAATACCGCGCGCCTTCTCCGTTCTACACATGGATAGCACGCTCACTGATACTAAACGCGCGTGTCTGACTGGCAGTCATACCTCGCTAAATCACACTGTTATCGCCTGGACGGGTTTATATTGATAGAACGTAGGTGACCGTAATGTTGTTGTAGACGCCGGCCGGAGTGGCCGTGCGGTTCTAGGCGCTACAGTCTGGAACCGCGTGAGCGCTACGGTCGCAGGTTCGAATCCTGCCTCTGGCATGGATGTGTGTGATGTCCTTAGGTTAGTTAGGTTTAAGTAGTTCTAAGTTCTAGGGGGCTGATGACCACAGCAGTTAAGTCCCATAGTGCTCAGAGCCATTTTTTGTTGTTGTTGTAGACCTGTACAACTATAAATGATTATAGGCCTAAATGAATAGTGCCATCCACCAGCGCATATGGATTTGAACGGATGACTCAGCAGTACTCCGTTCGAAATCGAACAGACGCACGACGCTAGGAGTTGTTTTCAATAAACAGGACTTGCAGATGTACTTATACTTTAAGTGCAAGAAACATAAGTGGACCACGAATGAAACGCACGGGTGAAGCCTACAGCATGCAGAAATCTCACTCATTTACACAAAGCACAATGCTGAAACACAGAAACACCCCATCCGTCCGCCAGAACGTCGACATCACATAAAAGCTGGAGCCGGAACATTCCCTGTTTCAGGATCTGCCGGTACAAGTGAATACTGACGGCTGGTCGGCGCTTTCACTCGCTTCCCCAGGTCAAACAGGATCTGCCGGTACAAGTGAATACTGGCGGCTAGTCGGCGCTTTCACTCGCTCCCTCAGTCAAAATTCCCCGAAGTGAATGAGGTATGTTACGCTACGAGGCACGGAAGATACCACGCGCTGCGCACTCTTAATCGGCGGCTCGTGTTACTTTGAACAAACGAATCGCGCTGGACCTGCATCAACGCATACATGATACAGAGCGGTGCGTGTACAATGAAGTATTTCAGTGTGGTGTGGTTGAAGAAGCATACTTAACTGCAGCTTTCGTAGAGAAGAACTTGTATCTGGTTATAATGTTAGCTGCTTTCCTTTTTTCGGTTGGTGCCTCAATCTGTACAAACGGAACGCTTGTGGAATAACTTTGTTGCCCGTCTTTCTGTCTCTTTGTCTGCGTGACTATTTTACTCTAGAGTTGTTTGGGTTATCACCTTCAAATTTATGTAATATAATAAGGTCGATGGTCCCTTGGCGGCATAAAAATCTTCAGCTGCTAGGTGAATGTATTCAAAACATACAACCATTTATGTCACATATTTTGATACTCGAAAACCCATTCATCAAAAACTATATGGTGCTTCCCGTTGATCAAGAATCATAACATTTGACAAGAAGGAAGGTTTGACAGTACAAGTAAATGAAAAATCTGAAAATGGATAATTTGTAATCACTTAACGCGAAAAAATATTTTTTCCCATTTTTTATCCACCTACCTATTTGTCAGTCTTTTAAGCCCCTTTCTCTCTGGAATATATCGGCGTATCACGTTTAAATTTGTTTCATAAACTAAAGTCGATGGTCCCTTGGCGGTGTAAGAATTTGTAGCTTCTAAGTGAATGCAATCAAAACGTAAGGCAATTATATCACATATTTTGATGGTGGAGAACTCAGTGTCAAAATCTATAGGGTACTTCCCGTTGGCCTAGAACCATCAAATGTGACAAGAAGGAAGGTATCACAGTACACATAAAGAAAAAAATCCGAAAATGATAATTTGTAAATATATAACACGATAAAGTATTTTTTCTCATTTCTTTTTATCCGTGTGTGTGTTTGTCTGTCAGTCTCTTTTTCTCTGGAATAGCTCAGCATATCAAGTTCACATTTATGTCACATACTATAATCCGTGATACCTTTGCGTTACAAAAATTTTAGGCTTCTATGTCAGTTCAATGAAAAGATGCTGTCATTTATCTCAAATCTTTTGACACTCATAAACTCATTCATTTAAATGTTAGGGTACCTAAAATCATAAAAGTTGGTAAGAAACCAGATTCCACAGTACAAGTAATGCGAAAAATACAAAAACGCTAATTTTTAATTATGTTACACAAACATTTTTATTTGTCATTTGTTTTCCGAATTCAAACTTGAAATTAAAACACTCTCAGAACTCTTGGAATTCCTGTGATCGATATCTTGCAATATCAGTGTCGATAACGGACAAAAAGAGTCGATATTCTCCGTTGTTAGAATGGATAAACTGTATATATACACAATTAAGATCCTACGCTACCCTCAGTGTGTGAATCCTTTTCGCACCTAACAAATTTTTCTTTTTCTTTTTGTAAGGCAAATGCTTCAGTCTTATACTATTAAGAAAGAAAAGAGATGTGCTTGTTGATGTGATTAAGACGAAACGCATTAACTTAATCTGATTTCTTATGCTCTGTAAGCATTATTAATTTGAAAGACGACACAATGCTGCAGTACACAATCAAAGTTCTAGAGTGAATTTTTCTCCCTAAAGCATTTCCGTGAACAAAATTATTCTAATTTCAGACAGAAAAAGAGAGAGAGAGGTAGTAGCAGCGAAAAATAGTCGAGAGAGTGGACACGACACTTTCTGCTACGCGAGCTGCCGACGCTAGAATCAGACACGAAACAAAATTGCAGCGAGCTTTCGTCCTAGTGGACTCACGACGTCTCGTGTCCGATTCCTTAAAGCCACTTCACAGACGTCTCTTCCACTACACGGACTTTAAGCGTCTCCTTCCAAATTACATTCTGCCAGCTTTCATTTTATATCCGCGCTCGGCAAGAAAACGCACAAGTGAATTTCACTCGCCTGAAAAAGAGCACAGTTTTCTTCATCCTTAATGGACGCATTTCTGCGCAAAATTACAAAGGGGTGGGATTTGGGGGGGTGGGGGGTGGAGGGTGACTTCTTGTGTGGGGGTGGGGTGGTTGGAAGGAGGGGGGGTGGAGAGGGTCTGGTGACTGCGCTTGAAGGGCGCAGGCTGTCTGAGGAGGAGATGAAAGTCTCGTTGCTGTAATTTGATTTCGCTAAGGCTGGCAAAAGGGGAACGATGACGAAAGAAATGAGAAAGGAACCATTTTCGCGGAAACACTCTTTGCTGTCTCCGATGGGAAGATAGCATTCGCTATATTAGTTTTTGGGGAGGATCTTAGTAAGGTTGGAAGATTACATATCGGATACTGAAACAATCAGCGAATAGGTAACCCTGTGACGGACGTATGAGGAGGAACATTCTTAGAACGATTGTCATCGAACGTTATACCACCAAGAATGAAAATATTTTTAGAGAATTACACTGAAAGGAAAATTAACGATTAGGTCTATATGATTGATTATTTTCTGTCCGCCAATGCAGCTGATGATAAACAGTGGGAGAAGCGCAAACTAAAGTGATATTATATGTCTGTTCGCATTACCTCGACTTTTCTTCTATTAGACCGTAATTCTTTATAGTGTTCCATAACGTTCTCCATTCTTGTCTATGATACACTAATTTCTTCATCCCGGCGAAGGCCTCCCTGCTACTCTGAGTATCAATCTACTTCTATAGTTTTACCTATACTCCTTGCTTCACTAATGTAAAGTGCTGTTGAATCTGTAGTGTATATCTTGCATTCCTTACAATTTGTAGATGGATCTTCTCTCTTGCATGGTTGCCGTCATAATGTTAGCTTAGTGAACAATTATTAACGGCTCTTTAGGATAGCATATTTGAAGACCTGTAGATTGGTCTTTGCAGATTCCCTCTTGCCCACATGATCTAGAATGCTCACATCAAAGCAGTAGCTGGGCTATAATAAGGGCTGTTAGATTTTGAATCGAATTATATGTGTGTTTACCTCTCTTACCTGATTTTTGACGAGATAACTCGCGCACGTCGATCCTGTTTACAAAAAGGCTGAAAGAAATTGTGCACAGGATTACGCAGCAATATCTCTGAGATCCTTCTGTTCCAGGAACCTGAGCTAAGCTTACACAAAGACGTTTCTCTAGGAAAAGAAGCTTATCTTAGAGAATCAATAAAATCCACTACTATTCCGATACTTCACTGTGCTGTTCGCGAAAACTAAGCCGACATAATTGAATTTTTCAGGGAAAAGAAGGTGTCTGAGAGATTAAGAAAATTCTTTGATGTTTGTCGATGAAACATTGGATAGCATCAGTTGCCGAGTGTAGATGACGGTGGCTGGAGAAGTTGCCACACAGGCGGCAAACGAATGCCGCATTCAGCAACTAGCACACATATGGCCGACAAAGAACTTAAGTATAATGAATCATTCCATATCAGACGAGTGAACCTGGCTGGAAAGTACTGTGGCATTCTAGTGCGTAGTAGCAGAGAAGTAACTATCGACGTTTCCAGCAGAAGACTGTTGATGATCGCGATACGGCTGAAGTACATTTGATGTACCTGAGTGGCATCTGAAAATGTGGTGAAAACTTCCAAGATGATTTCCTACTCTGCAGCGCACGAGTGCCGATCTAAAACTTCTTGGCATATTGTAACTGCGTGCGGGACGAGAGTTCGATCGTGGCATTACAGCTCATCTTGGAGCTCGCAATCAATCAGCTTCGTCAGCGTTTGCCCTTTGGTCTTACTGTTCCCCTCTCATTAGCGTCACCGATGCTGCCTTCCATCTCAAGCTTCCTTGTGTGTCGTGGGAAGATGAGAGTAATTAAAAGCAGTATTTGCTTGAGGTCTCCTTTTTCATCAGATTTTTATCACCTGGGAAAACCTGGACATTGCTCTTTGCATAAAAATAGGCCGAATTCAGACAAAGTTGAAATTTCACTTATTTACAAAGGTAAAAAATTGCTAAAATCACACGAATATCAACGTATCCCCAATTTTATTTACTTGTAAGGGCATTAGTATGTACACTCGGTTCTTCAATAATGTGCACCGAACAGACGTCGGGCGACAGTTAAATTTTACTATGGCGCGACCGCGACGTAATTGAGACTTGTCCGCTGCACGCAGTACATCGGTTTTATTGTAATGTGAGATTTTCTCAGATAGGATTGGTGTTAGAGAGGCGTTTTTAGTTCATGCGCAGTGGAATCCACCCCCACCCCTGAATGAAGCGGCTTCAGTTTTTGTGCGGTAATCGCACACCTTTATGTTCGGATGAAAAGCTGTTTACTGGCCCTCATGTTCGGTTAGCAAACAAACAGGTATCGGGATTACACTAACTGCACGAATTCTCGACACCAATATATGATTGATCACTGTTTATCAAACACACACCCACATCGCTAGTCTGGTTTTCACTTTAAGAAGTCTCTGCACTTTCATACATGATTACTTTATCAGTGTTGACTTTTGTATTTACTGATTTTTGTGTCCAAGGCATTTTTTCTACGAAAATTTTTCCACTAACCAGTATATGCCTTGATAAAATTCGTTTAAACAACTTTCAGGCTTTTTGAATCTGGGTGTTTGGTTTATATATCAGGAAGTTAATATTTCATCTACTTATATACACATAAAAGTCACATCAGAAAATGTCTCGATAACACATCACTGCCTGCTAAATAGCAAAATTGCCTTCCTCTACAAACTATTCAGTTAGAAAACCAGCAAACGCTCACCCAAAAGGAGCAGATGAATAACCGTCTCTTTACTAGCTTCATATCATCAGTACTTCTCGGAGGTTTTGAGTTGGCTACCATCTGCGATCAATTAAATATTTCAAACAGACTGCGTAATTATTTCAGCAGACTGAAGTTTTTGAGTGTCCGAGATTGGTTTTGACAGCGGCGCAACAGAGGCTGTGGACCGATGGAACTATAGAATATTTAAATTTCGCATCGCGATTTGATAAACACTACATTCTGCGTGATTGACTTTGAAAAAAGTCTCGACTTTCTTCTCTGAATGGCTGCGGGCTCTGGTCGAACGACAAGCAAAAATGGACAATGTAAATTAATAATAAAATAACGCCTTCATCGTACCACATCAAAGTGTTGCGTCTTCCCCGTGAGAAAAACTGGAAAATGAAGCTTGTAACACAATAAATGTTGAGAATAACATGCGATTTGACGTATTAATAAAGACAGAGCACGTTGGTAGATCAAAATCAGTTCATTATATTAGAAATCAAATACAGTTACAGCCGACGATGTCTTTATTGGTTCAAATGGTTCAAATGGCCCTGAGCACTATGGGAATTAACTTATGAGGTCCTCAGACCAATAGAACTTAGAACTACTTAAACCTAACTAACCTAAGGACATTACACACATTCATGCCCAAGGCAGGATTCGAACCTGAGACCGTAGCGGTCGCGCGGTTCCAGACTGAAGCGCCTAGAACCGCTCAACCACACCGACTTTATTCTGACGGCTGGAGCACAAAAGAAAAATGAGGACAGCCAGGCTTCTCTTCTCTGCTCTCTGAAAAAAAAGAAATTGAAGATCACTCATGCTTTTATTGTACAAGTATTTGCACATGAAATCTTTGGATCGATGCATAAAATCTTTACAGTCACACAAAAAATATTTTTCTTAGGAAAGGGTATTATAGCGACCGCTGAACTGTTATCAGAAAATTTGTTGCTTCATTGTATCTTTATATACCTGGATAGAAAAGTTAATATACGCATACATTTCTTTTACTTGTTCAATAAGAGCAGTTTCAATAAGTGTAGAAGTCGTCCATAACGAAATCATTGGCTCAGACTTGTCTATTTGCACGTATTAACATGGCATGTAAGCAACACAATGTTCTGAGGGAGAGCTTTTATTCCGATCTCCTGTCGGTTTGCGTACGCGACGCAATGCTGGCTGCGAGTCCATCTGCGGGGTGACATTAGATGCGTAATTCGACGTTAGAGGCCAGTTTATGGTGTTAACACGCGGCTTTCGTGACGTCACGTAGGCGGCGTCAGCCCGGCCGGTATGATTTCCTCAGTACGTCCGCGGTCCATGCACACAGTGTTTTTCTATTGTTTCTCACCTCAGTATCTCCTCCATACGTGCAGCAGTGCCGAGTCTTCATGATCCACGAAACATTTGTACCATGGCATCAGTCTTTTGAAACGAAACACTACTATGGTTCATAGAGGGTTAAAATACACATACAGATACACACAGGGTGTTCGGAAATTCCAGTTAAAAACTTCTATGACTTGTAGACGGGAGTGTGTAGATAATATTTTGAATTGAAACCCATCTACGGAAACGTATCGTTTCCGTGTTACAACCATTTGAAAACACCACTTTTACAAGTAATTGATTAGACGTTAATCAATACATCATCTATTTAACAATTCTACTCATTAGCAGTGAAAGAAGTTGCTCGTGTACTATTTGATGGGACGACAGCACAGTGCGGTGCGACCTCTTCCATTTCGGGTGTGCAGCACCTCCTAGAAGCACCACAGTCAACCCTGGTGACGGTGGAGGCAGCCTTTCTTGAAGCCGTTGCGTCATTGAGGCGAAAATACGCGATCTAGTCGGACGTTGTGAAGAACGATCTTGATAAAGGCGAGGAGCAAATCTTCCATTGCTGAAGTTCGCCATTCCGAAGGATCATGTCGGTGTATTCTGCAAACATGTACTCAACCATTTTGTTCCAACTCTCAGAGACACGTTAATGAGGCTCGAACTAGGTCAGACGTCTAATGATATCAACCGATATAATGTAACCACCCCACACCAGGATTACACTGTTGCATACCTACACAGCAAACATGTTTTCAAACGACTGTGGTTCCTATTCCAAATATTATGCAATCTCCCCGCTCTACAAGTCCTAGAGGTTTCTAACGGGATTTTCCAAAAGACATAAGTTTGGATTCACTTCTTAACATTAGATAACAGCATTAAGTCAGGACACGCAATTACTCAATCTTCTCATTAGATTTTTGTGAACTGGAAAGACTAGGACATTGCTGTTTGCATACTCCTCCTCCCGAACAGGTCATGAAGGCCGAACGGTACCGACCGTCTGCCGTGTCATCCTCGCCCCACAGGCCTCACTGGATGCAGATATGGAGGGGCTTGTGGTCAGCACACCGCTCTCCCGCCGTATGCCAGTTTACGAGACCGAAGCCGCTACTTCTCAAGCAAGTAGCTCCTCAGTTTGCCTCACAAGGGCTGAGTGCACCCCCGTTGCCAACAGCGCTCGGCAGACCGGATGGTCACCCATCAAAATGCTGGTCCAGCCCGACAGCGCTCAAATTAGGTGATCTGACGGGAGCCGGTGTAACCATTGCGGCAAGGCCGTTAGCGCTGTATGCATAAGAATAATGTAAATTCAGACAAAGCTGAACTTTCAATCCTTGATGCTTTGCGTATCTACAAAGCTATACAGTTGTTAGAATCACACAAATGCCAACGTGTCCCAAATTTTATTTACTTGTGAGCGGATTAGAGTGTGCACTTCAATGTTCAGTAATGTGCACCGCACAGACGTCGGAGACGATTTTATTTTACTGCTGGCACGGCAGCGGCTTAGTTCGAACGTGACCGTTGGACGCGGCACATCGTGTTGTGTGTTGTGAAGTTTTCTGAGAGAGGAGTGGTGTAGGAGAGGCGTTTTCAGTTCCTGCTCGGTGGAACCCACCGGCAACCCTTCGGTAGCCTTTGTATCCAACAGAAATGCTGGCTACTGGTCCTAATGTTCGTTTAGCGTCCCACCATGGATCGCGATTACACACTACACACTAATTCTCTACACTACTATGTGATTAATCACTGTCAGTGATATACATCCCACTTGTACGATTTCCACTATAATAGAATTCTATAAACTTTTGTACATGAGCTTTTGTAATTACCGATTTTATGTCAAAGTAATTTTTCTACTAAAATTTTACCGTTAACCAATCACACGTTTTTTATAAGTTTCCCTTAGTATCTTTCAGCCTTTTAAAATATGCTTTACAATCTGGGTGGAGAATTCATACGCCATGATGTTAATATTTCATTTGCCTGATTACACATATAAGTCACGTCAGGCAAAAGTCACTACGACAAACCACTACATAAACTACGTCAGAGCAAAATAGCAAAGTATCCACTTTCAGAAACGATTCAGTCACAAAACTAACAAATGCTAACCCAAAAAGAGCAGAGCAAACAAAGCTCTAGTTATATGATTCGCATCAGCAGTACACTACTATTCATGTGTCTGTGCAGTATTTTGTGTGAATGGATTAATAGAAGAGATAGACATGATCCAGCGAAAAGCAGCGCGATTCGTCATGGGGACATTTAGTCAGCGCGAGAGCGTTACGGAGATGCTGAACAAGCTCCAGTGGCGGACACTTCAAGAAAGGCGTTACGCAATACGGAGAGGTTTATTATCGAAATTACGAGAGAGCACATTCCGGGAAGAGATGGGCAACATATTACTACCGCCCACATATATCTCGCGTAATGATCACAACGAAAAGATCCGAGAAATTAGATCAAATACGGAGACTTACAAGCAGTCGTTCTTCCCACGCACAATTCGTGAATGGAACAGGGAAGGGGGGGGATCAGATAGTGGTACAATAAGTACCCTCCGCCACACACCGTAAGGTGGCTCGCGGAGTATAGATGTAGATGTAGGTAGTAGATAAATGTACAATCAATATTTACTTTGTGAGAAGTCTAGTACGTTTTGTATGTGCATATGATAGTGATGTGTTTAGATGGTACATGGCACGCATTGTAGTTTACCTCCATAAAATATTTCATTTATTGACAGGACATCATTCTCTGGCTTTTAGCTATTCATTTATGTTTCTCAGTTAATGATCATCTTTCAATCTTTCCAAAAAATAAATTTCGTAGTATTAAAATGCGCAAAAGATAGAAAACATTCAAAAACTGTTAAGTCTGATGTGCACGTTTTCTCTCAGTTACAATAAACTTAAGCATACGCAAGAGAAAATACTTAGTGATATAAGAAACATAGAAAAACCAAAGTTAAAAGAGAGTTGGTGCTACTACTCATTTTCTTCAAATTAATAAATGTGTAGATCTGTAAACGGATAAAAACAACTCCAGCTAGTGTTGATATTGCAACACTGATGTATACGCATGTTGCAAATTTAATGGCCATTCCAAAACGAAGTCAGTGTTTTGGTTTATCTGGCGATTGCTACGAATTATATTCTCGTAGCTGGTACTTACCTTTCATATCATTTAGTCACTAATTGGTGTAAATTGAAACTTCATCAGAGCTTTGTGTGAGTACAAACCCCGAATCTTATTCGTTCTAGGATTTGTGAGAAAATAACAACCTATCTGTGCAGTGCGTGTGATGACATATGGTTCTGTGGTGTCACCGCCAGACACCACACTTGCTAGGTGGTAGCTTTAAATCGGCCGCGGTCCATTAATACATGTCGGACCCGCGTGTCGCCACTGTCAATGATCGCAGACCGAGCGCCACCACACGGCAGGTCTCGAGAGACTTACTAGCACTCGCCCCAGTTGTACGGACGACTTAGCTAGCGATGCACGCTGACGAAGCCTCGCTCATTTGCAGAGCAGATAGTTAGAATAGCCTTCAGCGAAGTCAATGGCTACGACCTAGCAAGGCGCCATTAGCATTACATTGCATGTATCTACAGAGTCTCACATGTATCGTCAAGAGCGATGTACAACAAGGATGGATTAAAGTTAAGTATTCCAGCAGCTACGTACTTTTCTTTATAGCATTCATTACGTATCCTGTTTCAGACCTCATGCCATCCTGCGTGAGCTTATAGCGTGCATTTCGGTCTCCTCAAGACACACTGTGTCGGCACTTCTGTCGACACATCAGGTTCTTCATAAGGTAATGTCCATTTTCTGTTTTCTTGTTTTGTTTGAACTCTGAAGATTTGTGGTAAGTTCAGCGTAAAGCGTGTTTCTAAAATTCTTCTCAAACTGAGATTTTCTGAGCTGCACTTGAAGAGTGAATGCAGTTAACATGAATCTTACCTACACTTCCTAGGATTGTAAATTTTTCATATTCGTTGCTCTCTTTGACAGTCAGCATCATGTCTGCGGAACTGTATTCTGTGTTATAAATAGGAAGATACTCCACTATCTGCTCAAGTGCATATGAATCTTTAACTGGCGGAGCACCCAATAGCAAGAATTTGCTTGTGATTTCAAGCTTGATACCAATATAGTTTGTACGTCATTTTCTCGCTAAAACTCTCTCCATTTGTATCCAGTGAAGTAAGATGCATTGTCCATTAGCAATGGATTGTTTTAACAACTGTGGAAATTTAATCATTTGAAATTCTTTTGATAATCACTGCAGCCATAGCGAAAGTGGCAGCATATAGCTACACAAACTTGGAGAAAATGTCATATAATACAATAACGTATTTGATATCTCCACCGACAGCCGGGTATCAACAGCTACAATCTGAAGTGGTTTGTAAGACAATTCCCTCTTGCTAGTATTGATGGATTTTGTTTTTTTGACAGATGGCACATGTGCTTCATAATCGATGTACTTTTTGTCACATATTGAGAGAGTAACAAAATAAGTTTCCTTACACACTTTGTGATGCCGTAATGCCTCCACGCATGATGTGTATACGAAACAAGTTTACCTATACTTTCAGATTGCATGCATAGACACCAAGAGTTGCTTTCGGGGTACGTTCTGCAGAACAATACCTTATTGTGTAAGTACACAGTTGGTGATAGGGTAGTGCCTTATTATGCTTTTCATGCATGTTACTTGGCTGGGTGATGTCATGTAAAATGTTAACATAGCACGAAATCATTGAAAAAGCAAACACTGCTCCACATCGTGGAGCGTGTTGTGAAAATATGCGTTTTTATACAGCACTTTCATGTAGTGCTGGGTTTCGAAATAGTCTATCCTGTTTGCTAAAATATTTCTGAAATTTGGATACGATTGTCGAACAGGTGTGAGGATTGGTAATGTATGCGTCAACATTCAACTTACTTTACATTATATTTATGAGTGATGTGAGATTGTTTCACCATTTCTGTGCCTCTTTTATAGAAATTCTTTTAAATTTCTTTACAAAGTTAACGCAATACTCATTCTTGACAAATTTATTTTGTGATAGCTTTCACTAGCATTCCGTTTGACACGGAACACTGAGTAAACATTTCCACTTCACTGAACAAATCGTCGTCAGCAAATGGCAAGACCATAAACTATTTTCAAATTTTTATGTATTCTTGCAATCATCTGTCAGTTCTACCATGGCAAACGGTACGTTAGAGAAGTCGTTTCTACTATTTTCTATGTTATGTTCATCCGGTTGTTCAACATTTGCAAAAGATAATAGAGATGAACCACTTAAAAATTTCACTTTTTTACGCACGTTTGAAGCCTTTATTGTGACACTTTTTGTTGCTTTATCGAACTTTTCTGTCATTTCATTTTTAGTTCTCAGAGTGCACGTATGGGATCATATGTCATTCTTGAATGTGGACATCTCAGCGAACAGCTTGATCGTGCTGGTGGGAATTCTAGGTGGCTGAGGGTCAAACCACTGCGTTCTTCGATCGGTTCGTTACCTGAAGATGGTTAACACCTGGCTAATATGTGTTACTTTCAGACTGCATACCGCTTGTACTGGCGGCAGCTTAAATATCGTACACGTTTAAATTTATTTCTACCTCGTTACTTTCTTGGTCTGGCATGTTTAGTTTTTTTAC
This sequence comes from Schistocerca serialis cubense, assembly GCF_023864345.2. Classification (NCBI taxonomy): domain Eukaryota; kingdom Metazoa; phylum Arthropoda; class Insecta; order Orthoptera; family Acrididae; genus Schistocerca; species Schistocerca serialis. The sequence continues at coordinate 815,549,821 of NC_064641.1, read as the reverse complement.
CAGATTTGACCACAATGCTGACTGCAGTAATTTCAGTGATGGAATACGCCTTTAAGCAACATCGTCCTTCTTGCACCAGCTAAACTGGTTGTTGATATTTTTTTCACTGTTAACTACATTGTACTGTATGAAGCTAAGTGACTTAGAGAGTAAAGTAGTGTACTGCTGAAATATTTTAAAAAAGGTCATCAGATTGCAGCCTAGCATTCACTACTTCAAGCAGTAAAGCGCAATAATGACTCCTCTCTTACCTTAAATACTTCCATTCTGGTTCCGGATTGTATTATTTATTTGCTCATTTTTTTTTTCTTTTTGTCTCACTCTGAGTAGTCCAAGTATACGGTTTTCGTTTACTGGTAGTTCACACACTAGTACTTTGAGCGATCGCTCGACGTGGTAAGAAAACAATTACAACAATGAAAGCAGCGATATTGGCATACAATAGGCGTTATTTAATAATTGTATCGCGCGGTCGTCAAAATGAGTTGGCTTCCACCTCACATGTTTAAAAAAATTTTAAGGGACTGAAATTTGTAAGCGTCCCAGATTTGTTTTGAGACCGGGGCAACAGAGGATGTGGGCCGATGGAACTACAGGAAATGTAAATTGCATATGGCGATTTTATAACCACTCTTTGCTGTATGATTTACAAAATTGTCGGACTTCTTGTCTGAATGACTGAAGGCTCTCGTTTTTAGACGATCAGAACTGAAAAACGAAAATTAATAATAAAATCTCGCCAATGACGGACCTGTCTCACATCGAAGTGGTAAATAGAACTTTTAACGCAATTAATACAGAGAGAAACATGAGAGCTGAAAATTAGTAAAGATACAACACATTGTGGTAAGTCGAAATAAGCTTCTTGTATTAGAAGCCATTTATAGCTGAGGTCCACAATGCCTATATTCTGACGGCTGGAGCTGGAAAGATAAATGTGAACAGCAAGGTTTGTCCTAACTGCTCTACAGAAAACACAATTTGACGGCCATGACTTCTTTCACTAAAGAAGCATTTACGCATGAAATCTGTGACATTGGGACCGACACATGAAATCATTAAACAAAAAATAATGATTTATATTTTTTGTAAAGGGGTATTACAAAATAAAGTACCTATTTTAAAAAATGATCGGTCTTGATGAACTTGACCTATTCGCGAAGAAATTTTAGAAAACTCTTGAGTGTACGTGAACATAGCGAAGGTCTTTACTCCTATTCGTTCGGTATTTTTTAGTAATCAACGTTACTATCGTTTACTGACATAATACAGCTTATTTCCATCATAAACCATATCTTGCAATTCCATATATACAGGTAATGGTATATTCCATCCTCCTGGACTTCCAAAAGGCATTTAATATTTTCTAAACTAGTCAACTGCTAAATAATACCATGATGAATAACGGCCAGTTTCTAATTTTCTGGCTGGAACGAAGAATTTTTTGCCAATACAAAACTATGTTGCAATGGACGGCGAATATGTAGTAGGTGTGCTGCAAGGAAACATAAAATCACCGCCGATGTTCGTATTATAAATAAATTATTTATGTCACTGTATCGTATTTTCTGCAGTTTTGCCGGCCGAAGTGGCGGTTAAAGGCGCTGCAGTCTGGAACCGCAAGACCACTATGGTCGTAGGTTCGAATCCTGCCTCGGGCATGGATGTTTGTAATGTCCTTAGGTTAGTTAGGTTTAACTAGTTCTCAGTTCTAGGGGACTAATGACCTCAGCAGTTGAGTCCCATAGTGCTCAGAGCCATTTTTGAATCTGCAGTTTTATGCCTGAGAGTATCATCGCTGCATGATCGTAAACGCAGTATTTTCACTTGTTGTGGTCAATGGCAGCACCCTTTAAATACGAGGTGCATTCAAGTTCTAAAGCATCCGATTTTTTTTCTAATTAACTACTCACCCGAAATCGATGAAACTGGCGTTACTTCTCGACGTAATCGCCCTGCAGACGTACACATTTTTCACAATGCTGACGCCATTATTCCATGACAGCGGCGAAGGCTTCTTTAGGAGTCTGTTTTGACCACTGGAAAACTGCTGAGGCAATAGCAGCACGGCTGGTGAATGTGCGGCCAAAGGAGAGTGTCTTTCATTGTTCGAAAAAGCCAAAAGTCACTAGGAGCCAGGTCAGGTGAGTAGGGAGCATGAGGAATCACTTCAAAGTTTTATCACGAAGAAACTGTTGCGTAACGTTAGCTCGATGTGCGGGTGCATTATCTTGGTGAAACAGCACACATGCAGCCCTTCCCGGACGTTTTTGTTGCAGTGCAGGAAGGAATTTGTTCTTCAAAACATTTTCGTAGGATGCACGTGTTACCGTAGTGCCCTTTGGAACGCAATGGGTAAGGATTGCGCCCTCGATGTCCCAGAACATGGACACCATTTTTTCAGCACTGGCGGTTACCCGAAATCTTTTGGTGCCAGTGAATCTGTGTGCTTCCATTGACCTGACTGGCGCTTTGTTTCTGGACTGAAAAATGGCATCCACGTCTCATCCATTGTCACAACCGACGAAAAGAGTCCCATTCATGCTGTCGTTGTGCGTCAACATTGCTTGGCAACATGCCACACAGGCAGCCATGTGGTCGTCCGTCAGCATTCGTGGCACCCACCTGGATGACACTTTTCGCATTTTCAGGTCGTCATGCAGGATTGTGTACACAGAACCCACAGAAATGCCAACTCTGGAGGCGATCTGTCCAACAGTCATTCGGCGATCCCCAAAAACAATTCTCTCCACTTTCTCGATCATGTCGTCAGACCGGCTTGTGCGAGCCCGAGGTTGTTTCGGTTTGTTGTCACACAATGTTCTGCCTTCATTAAACTGTCGCACCCACGAACGCACTTTCGATACATCCATAACTCCATCACCACATGTCTCCTTCAACTGTCGATGAATTTCAATTGGTTTCACACAACGCAACTTCAGAAAACGAATGATTGTACGCTGTTCAAGTAAGGAAAACGTCGCCATTTTAAGTATTTAAAACAGTTCTCATTCTCGCCGCTGGCGGTAAAATTCCTTCTGCCATATGGTGCTGCCATCTCTGGGACGTATTGACAATGAACGCGGCCTCATTTTAAAACAATGCGCATGTTTATATCTCTTTCCAGTCCGGAGAAAAAAAAATCGGAGGCCTTAGAACTTGAATGCACCTCATAGAGATAACGACAGGTTAATGCAGATAACAAAAAGGAAAAGCAATCTCATTTGGAGATTTGTGAGACATTAACACAGTATGTCTCACGGAAAAAATTTTTGGGGTAATAAAACTGAGGGGATAAGGTGGGTGGGAGGCTTCCATATGCTGGAATAATTTTGGGTAAACGCAATGCGTCTGCAAGGAAAGGGGCATAAAGGACGCTAGTGTGCCTAATTCTAGAGTTATGTTGTAACATAAGGATTTCAACGAATATCGAATAATTATGTGAAGCGGTAGCCGTAGGACCAGAATCAAGTCAATGACCTAGGACTACGCTACTGCGCCCAATGTCTTGGTCCCAAAGGTCCATTGCTAATGTTTTGACAATTTACAGCATTGTTACCATCAGAGCAGATCTGTTGATTAATTACGTTTCATTGTGAAGTAACTACAGCATTCCTTTACCATTATGCAACCAAAAATAAAAAACTCTATTCTGCTACTACTGGGTGTACGACAGGAGTTCGCAGACTTACAACAGGAAAATGGAGTGTATATGTTATGCATTTAACCATACACTTCTCATTGACATCAAGCACGTTGTTTAATCTTGGATGACAAATCTGCTGCATGTTAAGACTATAAATTAGGAACTGTGTCATGGATACTGGGTGAGGAACAGTCATGGTAAGTCAGTTCTCAAGTATTAACTGTAAAATAATTCAGCGATTAGCACCAGGTATATTTCTATTTAATTAGATGGAGTTTTCACAGTATTTATGTGCACCAAACATGACGATATTTCGGACATATAGTAGATGTCCCAAGGGTAGTTCCAGTTCAGCAAGAACCAAATTAAAGAGAAAGCAATGCTGATTCCCCAATAACATTCTCTTCTTTTTTTTGTTTTGTTCCTTACTTCAAACATTAGACCTGTTCCGATCTATTTAGCCATATTTTTCGTGTTTCTGGATCCCATTTTTCTTGTGTTTGGTAACGAAACGCCTGTTTCGTTACTCTTCTTTCTGACGTTCTATTGATATGCTCAATCACTATACTTTCTTTTGTTCTACGGATTCGCTAGTTTGTAATTTCCCCATTACTTGATGGATGAGCGCAATAATTTGTATTAAGTGATTCCCCTAAAATATTCAGCTGATTCGTACGAAAGAACATTTCTTCCACGGTTATTCCTTACACGTCGCACTTGTGAAGGCAGCCAAAACTTGATGTCAATAGATAATCTGCGGATTCTGGGAAAAATGGAACTTGGAAAAGTAGATGATGAATAAGAAGAAGTAAAAATTGTATTACATACGATGTCATGCGATAGCCCTCTTCGTTTCTCGCTCCATCTGTTTCAGAGGTTCAGTCTTGGCGGCAACTTCTCCATGAGAGATAGACTGACAATTTTCCGAGGATTATGAGGAACAGATATTGAACTATGCTTGAAGCATGAAGTAAATCATTTAAAAACAGGAACTAGCTTGGAGTGGTGTATCTATTCCACTGCTTCGACATAGTTGTGCCTCGCTCGTCACTCATTTAATTCCTCCTTTCTTTAAGCCGATCTAGTACAAGTAGCAAATAACGTTTTTATTCACAGACTAGGACATCTTTGGAGACCTTTTGATATAGAAAAATTCTTCATCTGATCATTCTAGGAAACATAACGAAATATTAGCAACATAATGATAAATAACCAGATTTTCCAATCTAGAGCTTTATATCCGTATGGTTACAGGTGGGAAAAATCGCATGAATTGACGTTCATGCTACATAACAGCGATGACAATGCTGATTCACATAAAACAAGTATGCATTTACCATCAATAATAAGTACCATTGGAAAATATTTTCCTGACTTTAAAAGTCATTAAATAATGTCTAGGCTCCGAAGCTGTTTCCAGTGAATGAAGGAATCTGTTGAGACAATGTAATTCGAGCCAAGAGCTATTGTCCTAAACTTCACGAACAGAAAATCAGAATCTGATAATATGGAAATGGAAATAAATTGGTACAAGTGGAACTATCACTAACCAGAAAATGTTTTAAGACTACCGATGACCACAATATAGAGGTGTGGAACTGGATTTTCGGTTTTTCTGGCAATGAAATCAAAAGCGAAAAACCGAATGAACGCGGATAATGATTTTCACTGCATCTTGGCCATGGACATGAAGGTAGTTGTTAGAACTAAATTGTGCAAATCGGACATTCACTCACTGTGTCTTGTTTCAATGAAATGACTATAAAAATTCGGTTTTTATTTGTTTCAGCGTTGACTACATATCATTTAATTTAAGACACTTGAAGAATAAATATTTTGCAAAAATTTTTACTTCGAAGTTTACCTAGAAGAATATAAATTAGTTTTTTGATTTTTTTTCAGGGACTAACATTTCATTTCTTTTACCGGTAATCATCGTCTAGTGATTTGGAGCAGTAATGGTCGACCAGATGTTACTGTGAGTAAAATGTTGAGAAATATGTCACACATATTTTGCGGTTTATTTAGCTGCAGCAGTTATTACTGAAGGGAAGCAGATCCAAGCTTCTATGGAAATCCTAACACGAAGTAATATGGACAAAACTTACTCATATTTCTGTGAACAATAAAGTATGAAAGAAAATCTGCATTTCCAAATATTGGTTATCTTAAGTGGGAATAAAAGAATATGTAGTGATTCTTTAAAAGGTTATTTGATACGAATTATCAAAAATTAAACTGTTTTTTCATAATAGCTGACACGCAGATGGAAAGGCTCCAGCCATATTCAAAGCTATGGCATCATAGTATTCTTCGGACTTGTTGCCTACAGTTTCCAGTCCATCGCCAGTCCCATGTTTTTGATACGGCCTCATAAAACAAAGAGACGACCACAGGTTGGTCTCAATAAGGAGGTGTACTACCTTGAAATATGTATTTTGAAACATACTTGAAACAGTGTTCAACCCGAAAAGTGATACGACACAGTCCTCCAGGACTGCTATCTTTCCACGACTATCTCTGGGCAACTGCAGAATCTATATATCAACTTGAAGCTGCTTTCTGTAGTCATGACATGCTTTCCCTCTTAGTTTAACACTTACACTTCATTATCATATTAATTACTGCTTCACGTCACACTTCACTGCCTGTCTTTCAATCTCAACACAAAATGCTTTTCTTCTTAATTTGATGCAGTAACTCTACATTAGTTCATCGATCTCATGCTTAATTTTGAGCATTCTTCTGTAGCGCCACATTATTAAAGATTGTTTCTTCTGTGATCTCTACTACTTATCGTTCACATTTCACTCTCTCACAAAGTTCCACTCCTAGCAAACATCATCAGAAAGGATATCCTGACATTTAAGTTTGTTTTTGACAATACTTTATTTATTTATTTTTGACAGCCAATTACCTTGCTACTGCCATAATTTATTTCACATCGATTTCGATTCGACTTGTGTCATTTATACAGCAAGACACTGGTCTGCTTGTAGCAGTTTCTCATTTATTAATGTAATTCGTCGCAGCCTGATTACACACCATTATCGTTATTTTACTATTGTTGTTGTTCATCTTATTACCACTTTCTAAAATAAACTAGTTCACATAACAGGTTTTCAAAGACCTGTAGCGTCTCCGACGTTAGCACAGATTTTCGTCAAAGCTTTGGATTTTATTTATTATCTTTGGACTATAACCCCTTTTCCAAATTTCTTCAGAGCTTGTTCAATTTACACATTGACTAACTGACTCATTCACTTTTCAGCGACTGCTTGCTTTTCATTTCCTTTGACATGGTTGCTGAAAATAGTTGTAGACGAGCTTTCGCACCTTGTATTTCACCTCAATGGATACTTCCGATTTTCAAGGAGTGTACTCCACTCAGTATTGTCAACACCGTTTTGCTACTCCTAAATCAATCATCCGTGATAAATAATAGGTCCAATTTAGCTTTGCATGATCGTGACTTTCTTCGGAAAGCAAGATGATGTTCATCCATATCGGCTTCTACTTATCATAAGCACCGTAATTACAAACTTTAAATTAGATAACCAAATATTGTTAAAAGCAAAGTGTTCACGTAGCGTGCTACCGTTTGTTTCACATACATCAAAAAAGGGAGAAAAGCTTGACAAGCTGGATTAATAAGCAGTCTACTCAGCAATTCAGTGAAATAATTTAAAAAAGCAATAAAAGGTGTCATCGCGTTAGTTTCAGGTTAAGGTAATGGAACACGGGGCTGCCGACAATGATATTTCAGCCTTGTGAAACAACTAATTATTCTCGAGATGGTACGGTAGAATTTGTTGACGAATAACACGCTACGTGCTTTTATATGGAAGTACACTGAGCAAGGAACGTATCTTGAAATAACGTCACACCCATGAAAAAAAAATCGTGCTGTGAATACTAAATAAGTTGTGAAGAACAGATCACAGTAGCACACTTCAAATATGGAAGGGACGTTTGAGGTAGTATAGCCCGTTACAGTTCCGAATTACATGAAATTGATTGGAGGGATATTTTATTAGCGTAATACTGGCATAGGGAAACATACGAAACAAAATGCATTGCACAGAGACAATAGATATGCTGGTTCAACATAAAACGACGTAATGATTTTTCCTTCGTTGGATATCAGAGTTTTTTAATGAATTTGTCGCCATTTGCATGTAAGTCTTTTATTGTTCCTTTATTGCACGCTATCGCTATTTTGGGTTTATAGTCATTATCCGCTTAAAGGGAAAAAGTCATTAAGTGTCCTACATTTCGAAAAGGCGTGTCATTCAGGCCTGCCGGATATTAATGGGCTTTTTTTACCTTTCCACTTGTTCATTGCTATAAAGCCGAAATCACGGTAGTGCGAAACGAATGAATAAAATAAAACTGACAGGCAAATGCCGACTGATTCATTGAAAATAATAAGCCGAAGTGGCTCAGTGTTCAATCTGGATTTGCAATTAATGCTGCGTATGTGATCATCCGTGGAATCTAACGTGATAAACTAAAAGAGTTAATCGATTTTCAATATAAGACAAGCACAACATGTCTATTACGAAAGACCTTATTCGAAATGGGGATACTTGCAACAGACCGACAACATCATGTGTCAGTGCACCAAGAACAATCATTAAATCAGAGCGGCAATCTATAGGAGAATGATGAAAAAAACACTTTTGCGGCATCTTAAACAGCGAGAAAAACACCATCAAACATTTACTACGACCGCTTCCTTCAGTGCGAAAAGAGAGTATCAAGTCAGACAGTTAAACCACTGATTTACGCAAAAACAATAAGCAAAATATTCCTGTAATGCCTGAGGGAAACGATAATCTCGTTAAAACATCTGGATGCAAGTCTGAGTGCTATGGGTCAGATATACCAACTCCTGACGAACTTTCAGCAGTATGCAGCGTCGACCGTGTCCCCACGTTTCCGCCCCCATGTACCGCCAATAAGAGATCTGTCTGTTGTCCGATGGTGAGCCAATTTCCGTAGCATTAATGTTTTCAGATGTCTCTGTCTAAAGAACTGTAAGTACAAACGCAGAGTCACGTATACTCTGCTCGGTTTATTTGAAAAATAGGGAGCAGGATGACTAGAGGTCGCAAAGAGAGGATTTCAACTTCGATTCCCAGATCGATAGAAGAAGATGAATGGGAACATGCATTCAAGTCCGCCATTCAACAATCATTTTTCCAACTATGTGGGTCACCTTCGGCTTTATAGTATGTGACAGCTTAATCTGTCTCGAATTATGAAACTCGCCTGACTAGATTCAAATGATCTGGTCAATTTTTGAATATTAAATAAGTCAATAACCAGAGGGCTGATTTACTTTTGATGATTTTTAGTGAAATTGTAATCTACATTAGTTTAGTATGTGCTACTGCCGTGACGACGGCAGCAAAGCTTTGTGGCATTTAGTGCACAGAGAAATAGAACGTCCAGAATGAGATTATCACTCTGCGGCGGAGTGTGCGCTGATGTGAAACTTCCTGGCAGATTAAAACTGTGTGCCAGACCGAGACTCGAACTCGGGACTTTTGCCTTTCGCGGGCCAGTGCTCTACCAACTGAGCTACCCAAGCACTCCTGTGTGCTTGGGTAGCTCATTTGGTAGAGCACTTGCCCGCGAAAGGCAAAGGTCCCGAGTTCGAGTCTCGGTCCGGCACACAGTTTTAATCTGCCAGGAAGTTTCAAATAGAACGTCCTTTTACACACATAATTTGTTACAAGAGACTACTCGTTTGCTATCCATTAAGTCTCGGTCCGGCACACAGTTTTAATCTGCCAGGAAGTTTCAAATAGAACGTCCTTTTTTACACATAATTTGTTACAAGAGACTACTCGTTTGCTAACCATTAAGTGATTGATTTATAGAAAACTGAACATCGTGAAGAGATACATCTAAGAGCATACTTATGTACACTGAAGTGCCAAAGAAACTGGTATAGGCATGTGTATTCAAATACAAGGATATGTAAACAGACAGAATACAGCAGTACAGTCGGCAACGTCTATATAACAAGTGTCTGGCGTAGTTGTTAGATCGATTACTGCTGCTACAATGGCAGGTTATCAAGATCTAAGTGAGTTTGAACATGGTGTTATTCTCGGTGCACGGGCGATAGGACACAGCATCTCCGAGGTAGCGATGAAGTGTGGATTTTCCCGTACGACCATTTCACGAGTGTACCGTGAATATAACGAATCCGGTAAACATCAAATCTCCCTCATGGTAGAGTCCGGAAAATAATCTTCCAAGAAAGGGACCAAGGACGACTGAAGAGAATCGTTCAACGTGACAGAAGTGCTACCCTTCGGCAAATTGTTGCAGATTTCAGTGCTGGCCCATCAGAAAGTGTCTGTGTGAGAAACATTCAACTAAACATCGTCGATATGGGCTTTCAGAGCCGAAGGCCGACTCGTGTACTCGTGATGACTGCACTGCACAAACCTTTACGTCTTGCCTGGGCCTGTTGACACTGACATTGGCCGGTTAATGACTGCAAACGCATTGCCGGTTCCGACGAGTGTCGTTTCACATTGTATCGAGTGGATGTACGTGTACGGGAATGGAGACATCGTCATATATCCATGGGCCCTGCGTGTCAGCAGGGGACTGTTCAAGTTGGTGGAGGTTCTGTAATAGTGTGTGGAGTGTGCTGCTGGAGTGGCATGGGACCGCTGACACGTCTAGATACGACTCTGACGGGTGACACGCACTTAAGCATCCTGTCTGATCACCTGCATCCATTCATGTTCATTGTGCATTCCGACGGGGTTGGGAAATTCCAGCAGGACAAAGCGACACCCCACACGTCTAGAATCTCTAGAAAGTGACTCCAGAAACACTCTTCTGAATTTAAGCGCTTCTGCCAGTCGCCAGACTCACCAGACATGAATATCATTGAGCATATCTGGGATGCCTACCAACATGCCATTCAGACGAAATCTCCCCCCCCCCCCCCCCTCGTACTCTTACAGATTCAGATTTATGGACAGCCCTGCATGAATGTTACTTCCCTCCAGTATTACTTCATACATTAGTGGAGTCCAGGCTAGGTCGTGTTGCGGCACTTACGTGTGCTCACGGGAGCCCTACACGGTATTAGGTAGGTATCCCAGTTTCTTTGGCTCTTCACTGTAGTTCCTGTATTTCAGACATTGTCAGACAATTGTGTCATCATTTCCGTTCTATTCGAATACCACAGGTATGCGGATATTATTTTTCGTTATATCTATGTCTTTTGCAAGGATTTCCATAATAAATTTGACGCTATCTTCGACTGATGATGAACGCCTGCAATTATATAACGGTGATGTTCGACTTTTTATCATATTTCAGCATCTCATGAACAACTATCCTGGCTGTGTGCGGTTAAATGCAGAAATTTGCATACGCTCTGTCTCGTCTATCGTCTTAAATAAGTGAATACACTCTCCCTGGTATCTCTCCTCCAAGTTTAAGGATGGTGGCTGTACAGCATGTCTGCAGCGGTCCTTCCGGTCAGAGCAAAAGCCTTTCTGTTTCATTCCCTCACTCAGTTACTTTTTCGACGTCTTTTCATTAGAAGGAACCACAATCTGGTATGACCTCCTTCAACATATCAGAGAACTGAATAAGAACCAACATCTAAAGTCAACTAATGACATATCTACTAATGCAACAATAATATCTGCCTTTGTACACACTCATTATCCCCTAGAAGAGAAGTTTCTGACCAGTTTTTCCTCATTTTAAGGGGTGCAGTCCACCTAAATTACTCTTCATCAGAATTTTCTGTAAGAAAATATCACATTTGTACGCCTGTTAAGGCATTTTCAATATGCGACTAGCCCTGTTATTGTTATCACTAGCAACAACAGCAGCAGTAACGGAAGTAATGCTAGTGTCCTTGGTCAGTACTGTTGTACTCATTGTCATGACTTGCATTGATATCACTTTTTGTTTTATGAATGCCACTGCATTACTATTTACCACATTAAAACTATTGTCCTTTTGAGGTAACCACGATTTTAAAGAACTACTGCACGAGTAAATCGCTAGTCCCAATGAGAGAGGTCCTAATCTGTCAAGTTAAACAAATATGAATAGAAATGGGTAAACGTCAGCATTTGATTAGTACGAATTTAAGGCACTAATCATATATGAAGACTGCATAAAAATTTGCTGTGTACCACATGTATTATGGAAAAATTTTTATTCATAATATCTATCTACGAGTCACCTAACAGTAAGGTAACACATCTGTCCATCGCTATAATGTAGTTTTTGGATGCCCGCATTAGCTGCCTCCTCATATGAACAACTGTTGACAGAAGCAGTGGTGTGTTTCTTCTTATTGTAATAGTATACCAGCTGATTGTTGAATTTTCAATCACTCATATGACCTAGTAACAAATCTTACTTCTACCAGAGAGCTTGTCTCTAACTGAAGGATTTAATTAAAAACACCTGTAACCTATAATTTCTTCACAACCTGTTTTTTTGTTGAATCATCACTGTCATCATTTTTCAGTGATAACAAAAGTTTAGAGTGTTCATCACAGGAAACTATTTTCAAATGCTTCTTGCAATAGCGACCTGAAATATATTTTCCACATGCACGAGAAACTTGCTTATTAATATACATTTTTATGGTATTCTTTTTTTCTCATTCTTTACAAATATATGAAAGGTTATCCTCTGTACAAATATGAAAAAAATTACAAATTGACATCTTTGATCACCTGATCGCCCTCATTCACGTATTCACTTTAAGTAAATTATTATATAATCATTAAATGGCACACAAATTTTGTTAGAATGGCTTAGGCAAAATTCGAAAAAAGGCCAAAAATTAAAGACCACATCATTTTATTATTGATGTAAGAAATATCAGAAGATGTTTAGAGCAAGTATTTGGAGAAACTGAAGATTCATAGCCCAGACAACATTAATCACCAAGATAACAATGAACTATATAAAAATGGAATACATTCTGGCAAAAAGAAAATTATAATAACCTTAGCTTTCGTAAAGCCCTTTAGGAATTCACTGGACAATTTCTAACTAAACTAAAATTGCTCAAGACTACAGCAAAATTAAAATTACAACGATAACTCGAATTCGTTTGTTTTAAATCTTATAGCTACCAATTCAATTAATATGCTTTCTAGTTGCTGTAAATTAGATTACTCTATAGATAAAATATTTTCACTCTTCGATTTATTTACTGTCACTTGCATTACCAACATGTATTTGATTGCATTTACAAGCTGTCAGCACAATAAACATTTCATGAAAAACAAATTCATGGCTTCAATCAAAGAGTTTTAGACGCAAACTTAAGGAAATTACACATTTAAATTATTTAATTAAGCTAAACAAAAAAATCGTTATCACATGGGTCAATCCAGAAACTGTGTCTTGCAGTTCAAAGTAACCTATATTTAGTATATCTGAATATAAGAAGCAAAATATTCTGACACTGTCTGATGAAGAAATATTTGTAAAATTATGGCTCTTTTTGAAAGTAGAGAAAGATATATTAATAACACCAAATTTATGGGAGTCAGTCGACAGAAAGTTCGTTTACCAGGGCCAGGTGTAAACAGAATGAAAAAAAAATATGACAAACTTTTTTCACATTATTAAAAATATGTATATAAATGGATGCACCAAGTATGTCTGGCCATTCTAGCAAGTGGATTAATATTTTTCAATTTGTTAAGAATGAGAAGAAGCATGATTAGAACACCAAGTAGGTGCTAGTTATTATTTATGAAAAAGTAATACTTGGTTTGAGGCAAAAGACGTTGTAGAAATTTTTGAAATTATAACTCCTCAGATACCAGTTCATGACCATATTAGAAGAATGTATCAACAATATCTAGTGATATTAGAGTGAATGAATTGTTTATCAAACCAAAAATAAAACATAATACATTGTTTATTAATGAATCTGGGTTACCTTCATAAAATTATTACTAATCACTGATCCTATTCATTAAACGATATTAGGTGAACGATTTCGAGAATGGGTAATTCAAAAAGTTTTTCTCTCAATTATTAGTGAATATAGACAATATAGGATTAGGAAAGAAATAAGAGATTCCTACTGAAACCAAAAGGAACACAAATTTATTGAATAGAAAACTATGAAAATAATAAAAAATAAGAAATAAAATAAGAGAAGTGAAGAAATTACTATTCCTTTAGAGATAATAAACGAAAAAAATATAAAAAATATTAAAATATAAGGCAAAAATTATTTTTTAAGATTTAATTATGATATTATTGGATCACAAAAAATAAGACTAGGAAATATATCAAGAACTGTGGAAACAGAGAAAATGTTAGGACTTCATTACTATTCCAGTTCAATAAATTTGTGCCAAATAAGGAGAGAAAGATTGATTATTATTTCCTGTCAAAATAATTTTAATCTTGAGGATGGCTACAAATAAAAATTGTTCAATTTGCAATGAATGTTCATCAGATTTAAAAGTAGATTATTTCTCAATAAAAATGAAAACCCAATTACTTATTTTAATTAATTTTTTTCAATATTAATAACGATTTTTTATGCATTTGGTAAACTAAACATTCTAAATCCATCTGATTGAGTCAACTGAAAGTTGAAATTCTCAAATAATTCTAACCATAAGTCATTCTCGTGAACTTTTATTTTAATATTGAAATATACAATATTGTAATTAATAATACAATCAGCTAAATTAATATTATAATTAATTCGAAACAACTTAAAATTTTGTGTAACAAGTTTCATTTACGGACATACAAATTTTATAGAACAATTTTTTCTTAATTCACTGAAATATTATGTGGATTATGAAATCCGAATTGCTTAAAATAGACATTATTTCCTGTATTTCTCAAAACTGTCTCAACAAGACAGATATGAGGATAATTTGTTTTGGTAGTGCTTGGTCATAAATATTTCCTTTCACTTTTTCTCTATCCAATGTTTGCAAGTTGTATAGGTTTTGATTAGACTGACTAACATTTTCAGCTTCAAAAATTCTGTTGACCAACTAGCAGTGTATCCTTCTGAAAACCTCAGTTACGTTTTCTGACTCTAACCTTATCACCCGCTTTATATTTACGTTTTGTATCCTTAACAACTATCACAAAACAGGTTGTAGTAAGATTTTCTCATTTTCTTTGCTTCTATATTTTGGCTACATTTTTATTGTTGAATGTTTTGTATTCTCATTTTCATCAACTTGTGCTATAACTAGTTCAGACCACCCATAATTCCTTTGATAGGCAAATCTCTTCAACAGTTTTTCTTTTATTCTTCTGTTTAAAGATGATTTTACTTCAGTGAAACTTGAATAATGAGTGACATTGTATTTTTCAGTGATTTTCAAAATTATTTTTTCTAGAATACTTTACCATTACATGTGTTGAGATTTCTTGGAGTTCTCTCTCTAAACGCCACAGGTCGAAGCCTGCACTTTCTGGTGCATATTTCTCCAATACCATCAGCTAAATTTTTACCTGATTTGTCCCTGAAAGGAGTAGCTGAAGCAAATTAGGAAAACCCTCAAATAATAGTTAATAAATATTTACACCCATTATTTATGGTCGAAATTCCATTTCTATAACATCAGACTTACACGAATCATCAATCTCAAATGCAATGACATTTCTTCTTTTAAAAATTATCTAACTGGTTTACGTAGTCCATTAATAATTTCTTCATGAAGATTTGTAGTATTTGATTTGTTCATCCTATCACATACAAATGTTTTGACAAATTCATTATTTTTAATTTTACACACTGTACAAGATCTTCAGTTCTATTTTATTCATTTATATAAAATAAAATATATTAATGGAAACATTGTTGTTACATTCTATCATTATCATTTGCTACTAAAAACCATTCCTCGTACATGAGTAATTCATTGAAACAAGCACAGTTTTAACAGATTTATTGGGGAATATAAAATTTTTATCTCTCATTTCCATTTTAAGTTTTCGATTATTTAGTTGAATGGGATAACAAAATTTGCAGTACATCGACATTGCAACTTTTTATTTCTATTAGAAAGTCAGTAGGTGACAGTCACCATTTACATTTGATCCAAATCAAATAATTCTCTTGATTTTTACAATATAAATTTTTAGAATCTCATCACCAGCAACAAAATGAGACTTCCCTTTATATGTTGTTGTTGTTGTTGTGATCTTCAGTCCTGAGACTGGTTTGATGCAGCTCTCCATGTTACTCTATCTTGTGCAAGCTTCTTTATCTCCCAGTACTTACTGCAACCTACATCCTTCTGAGTCTGCTTGGTGTATTCATTCTTGGTCTCCCTCTACAATTTTAACCCTCCATGCTGCCCACCAACGCTAAATTTGTGATCCCTTGATGCCTCAGAACATGTTCTACCAACCGGTACCTTCTTCTTGTCAAGCTCTACCACAAACTCCTCTTCTCCCTAATTCTATTCAATACCTCCTCATTCGTTATGTGATCTACCCATCTAATCTTCAGCATTCTTCTGGAGCACTGCATTACGAAAGCTTGTATCCTCTTCTTGTCCGAACTACTTGTCATCCATGCTTCACTTCCGTACATAAGTACACCATACAAATACTTTCAGAAACAGCTTCCTGACACTTAAATCTATACTCGATTTATTTATACTCACCTTATATGTGTCTTACATTCTTTTTTTAGGATCACTTAATTCATATAGATATCATATTACATCTGCCTTTTTGAAATATTCAGTGAAAGCTGTTTCTGTTTCCTTTGTTTTTGAAAGTGATTTTCAAAATGAATCTGGCTAAAATGTTTATTCATGCAGTTATCTAAGTGTGTTAAAGTACTTGTGTATTCAGGCATTGTAATGAGATTGATTAATTCATTTTGTAAACAGTATTTGGTAATGGCATCATGACAACTTATATGATCTTTCAAACCCACTAACTTTGTAAATGTAATATCAATACATCCTTCAGTTATTTTAAAGATGTTAAATAGTTGATTATGAAACTCTGTAACTAATTTTGTATTTTTGAATTAAATTCAATTTAAAATTTTTCTAGGTCTCCATTTTTTGCTTTTTTGTCGTATTTCCAAAAATGTCCATTTATTAAAGTTTAAATATCATTAAACTTATGATTATCTGTCAACATTTTTAAAACAGATATATGGAAATGATTACAAACTACTTCAGTAATGCTTTGTATTAGCTGTACATTATAGAACAACTCACTTGAACCTAGATATTCAACCTGTTCTTCAGGACCATTTCCTCCTAATTAATGAAAGACCAATTTTTTGCATTGTTATTATAACAACATATCCAGTTAGTACCAACATTATCAGAACTATCTAAATTTAGTTATAGAGGGTCACATTTTCTAGGTGAATAGATATCTCATCAATCATGAAGACAATATGAAAGCAGTTTATTCTGTTAGATATTCAACAATTTTTTCCCAGCCATTGTATTTAAGGTCATACATAATTTTCCATCAGCTTCATTGATCTATTCTCTGTTTCTTTATGGTATCTGTTAAAAAATTACCAATGCTATGTAACTGTTCTTTGTTGAATTTTATTTTCACTGATTTTGCTTTAATTTCGCGAGTAGGTAGGATCTGTATTCAGTGCTCAAGTCATTCATTTATATAGCTTAAATTTTTCCAAATTAAGATTATTTTTATAACCCTCATACATTTTCACCTATATCCAAGTCAATTACTAATTTTTTCTTCCCATACATTATTCCTCTAACTAAATTGCAACTAATTTTTGTCCATGTGAATGATCAGAAATACGCTTTCTCTCTTTTGCTGTTAACTGAAGTTGTTTATCTGTGTCATGTTTTTTTTCAAAATCTTTATTTCCTCTGTGCACAGTATCCTGTTGTTTACAATGACATCAAAGGTATTTATATCTATATCACCATGTGCTACACTATCTTCTCGTTTGGTGAAAGGTCTGCAGTACGTAAATCATAGTGAAGCTTCTCTGTCATTGGCAAGCATTTAGCATGTTCTTTGCTCTTTCAAAGTGTGTGAGGAAGAAATATAATGAATTTTGGTACAGCTTTTGCATTATTTATAAATTAATGACTTTATTTATTAGTTAACATTTGTGTTATGCCAACGTTTTCATTATCACGATTTTCATTTTGAGCTAATTGTTCACCTTGAATTGCTACCAGTCTCTTGGTAAATTCTCACACATCACACCATTCAGACATATTCACAAGTTTCTCATCCTTACTTAGCAATGAATAACTTAGATTTATTAATCTTCAACTTTGAAAAAAGTCATCAAAAACTTCTCTAGGCAAATAATTGTACTTGACCCCTCTATTTCAATTGATTTTGTTAGGATGTTTTTAGGATACTTCACCCCTGATTGGAACGAAATACTTGCGTGATTTGTTGGATCAGAACCAATAAATTTTTTGTTTATGTCTTACATAATGATGTGTTCTTTAGTCAAGAGATTCATCATCCATCTGTACCATAATATGTCTGATCTTCAACAATTAATTTATCTCTGACAAATTTTACAGGTCATTTGACAATATACTCATATTTAAAGGAACCTACAGGTCTCAAGCCATAAAGTGAGCCTTCACAGTGTTTCACTTACATTCATTATTTCTTTAGTGGGTAGCGTTTCTCCCTCTTTTTTAAAATTATTCATCTTTTTTTATCAATAAAGCTTTTTTCTCATACACTTGAAAAATAATCTTTTACATCATTATCATAGTGTTTAGTTGCTGCATGTCATTTAATTATTCAAAATAATGGCGATAACAATCCAGCCAAACTACTATAGCCTTGTTTCACTTTTTGTATTGCATCAATAACAGACTGATCCTGTTTTCTGTATTTTTATATCCTGTTCTTGGTTGTTTGTTCCACTTTTTAAATTCTTCTTTTAATTCTTTCTTTACTTTTCTATATTATCTACATGTTTTGACAACTTCTGAACTGTACACATTCTGTATATTTAGTGGTTTTGGATGATTTTATTTTGCAAACATTTACTGTAGTCAAAGATGTATTAGTAATTTTTAGACCTTTTTAACCCCCAGGTTAAAACAATCTTTATTTTTATATCGTTATAAAACTTTAAATATATCTCTGTAATTGTCTTTGTCCTGTCTACTGCAAGAAAACTAAACTTAACCCCATTCCAGAATTTACAACATTCCTTCATATTATCAAATCTTAAATCTCCACCGACAAACTCATGGAAAAGGTGAATTAAATTTGTGTATGCTGTGTAAAATTTTTTAAAAAATTAGGACATTTCTCACTAAGTGTGTAGGTATCTTAGAATACGTCTGAGATAAGTAAAAACAACAAATCCCTTAATGTCTTTCTCTAGTAAAGTATTCTCTCACTACATCATGATTTTCAAGAATGAATTCATCATATACTACAAGGGAATGAAATTGGCATTAACCCAGTTTTACAATTTCTTCAATAATGTAAATGAAAGTAGTAACCTCTGGTTATTTTTATCTTCAAATTTTTTTACATTTTTTGTAAATTCTTGATATTTCATTTGATCTAAGCTTTTAGAAAGTAAATGCAAATGATAGGTTTTGCTCCAGTTCAACCATCCCGGACTTAGAACATAATTGTCAATCATTAAGCTATTAAAAAAAAACTTGCTCCTATTACTGACACTGACTAGAATTTTGTAAGTCACCATGTTTATGTTATTACTTCTTCTCTGAAGTTGTTATCTTTGGTTCCCAAGTTTTAGCAATAATGCCCTAGATTCCCTTTTTCATATAATTATTGAAATTTTCATTTATATTAAATGAGTAGATTATTTCAATCGAGTGGTAGTTAATCCATGCACAAAAGAGCGATTGACTGTAGTCATATGAGAATGTTTTGGCAATGTTCAAAAAATGGCTCTGAACACTATGGGACTTAACATCTGAGGTCATCAGTCCCCTAGAACTTGGAACTACTTAAACCTAACTAACCTAAGGACATCACACACATCCTTGCCTGAGGCAGGATTCGAACCCACGACTGTAGCAGTAGTGGGGTCCAGGACTGAAGTGCCTAGAACCGCATGGCCACTCTGGCCAGTTTGGCAATGTTGCTTTAGATGATCTTCATACAACATTTCTAACTCCAAATATTACATAAAAAGTAATAAACAGTATTGTGATGGAGAAACAATAGAACTTACTGCTGGTCCATGTAGTCTGAAAAGCTTGGAAAAATGTATTTCTCCTCAATACCATAATATACACATTAAAGTAGATGAAATATTCAACAGAGTTATATTGAGAGTGATATTAAATTATATGCAGATATAAAGGATAGTATTGGAAGTATGCAATGATTTAATAACCAAATTATTGAAGCCAATAAGAAAGCTGTACCTAATGATACCTCAAAAAATATTCAACTTGAATTAATCAATGTTAATTATAGTTTGGATGAAGAAAAGTTTGTGCAGTATACTGATCTTTTCATTGAGTAACTAATATTATTGCTTCATTCCAGTTTAATCCTGAATCTTATGGACCACTCATCCATAAACGGCATTATCCTGTATATATCCCAGTTTTTGATACTATTCAGGATTTAGAAATATCTGTAACTGACAGAAATAATTTATATTACTTCAATGATGCTTGTGTGACAGTTGCTCTAGAAATGGCTTACTAAAATTTCACTCTTATTAAATGCATAAAAATGAAAGCTACAAGTTTACCCATTCCCTCTCACTAAAAAGACTAAGAATAATCTAAATCTACTTAACAGTGTGTTAGCTATTAAGACAAATATCAGAGGTGTTTAGTTCCTACTAATCATGCTCAACTGTACGTGAGCTACAGTATCACTGGAGCTGATGGTACAGATCATCCTACCTGTGATGGAAAATCCAACAAAAATTAATTGATAGTTAAGTGGCAAAACTGTTTGAGGTTACCACCATAAAAAAAAGGAAATAAGGTTTCATCTCGAAATGATTATCTTTTTATTTCCTCACCTGTTCTTATGTGATTAACTTCATCTCTAGAAAATGAGTTAAGCATGGAAGGTCAACCCTAAGTAAATGGGAAGCTTAAAACTAAGAAAGATGATTCACTTTTTCCATTAGAATTGCTTGGTGGGTTCTTTAAGGATTTTAAAGAAGTGATATGGAACCACGATATTACTGTAATTTTTCCGTCGAGTTTTAGTGCTAATAATGCCATTCATTGATGGACTGATAATAGTCAGCCAGCGTTGAAGATATCACCAGACTTCCCAAGGAAGACAAAATCCTTGTAGACTCCATGGATACCCACATTACTGTGGTTAGACATGAGCAGCAATTTTTAAGCTATGGCAAGATGGACGAAAACTCCAATGGTTACCATATCTTTCTTTGAACTACAAATTATAGAGATCTATGAATTGAATGTGAAGAGAAATTTTGAGTTAGATATTACCAATTACTATATTCTGAAGAATCTGATATGAGTTATTTTATTCTTCGTATATCTGAAGGACATCTAAAAAATATGTAGAAGATTGAGCCTTTCCTGTCAGATCACATGAAACTATATGGCGTCTATGCAAAGAATTGGAGAAAAATTATGTTTTTCCTCAATAAATGTGCAACTACCAAACAACTATCTGAAGGAGTATGATGCTTTCTGACATTTTACATGAGCCACACAATTGAATGATAAAGATAATACTAATCCATACAATTTCATAAGAAATTACCCTTCCAATGTCATAAACATGTCTAGGATAAAGAATGTCATTGCCACACAGAAGACTACAGTGGAATATCATGCCACTTTCAGTGATAAAATTCCGACTAAAACACTTGCCTACACAGTCATCTATGGTAAAAGAAATTTTGAGATACGGTGCTCAGCATGTAGCTTGGTGTGGAAAGTTTTATTTATGGAATTATGAGCTTCATATTTACATTTTAAGAAAGATAAAGGTATTTCTCTGGAGAGCACTTTCTGTGTAGTCTTATGCTAGCTTGTATAAGTTTGAAAACTGGGACTGAGATATTAGCAAACATTGATCTATTTAACTGCCCAGGCGGCAGCTGTTGCTTAAGGTCCGCCTTCCAGCAGATCTGACAACTGATTGATCTCGCCAAAAAGTGGGCGCGATTGATACAGATATCAAACTACACCTTCTACTTGACTCAGCTTCCCTATCTCCATCCTGACTGCCCAGTCAACTGTATTGCTCCCAACATACTTGATAACTTCATTCGCTGATGGCACTGAGGCAGCCTCTATTCAAAACAGTACAGGATGATTGTTTTTTTGCACATAAAATGTTCTTTTTCAATCTTAACCCTAGAACAGACGGGCGAAAAAAAGTAACACAAATGGATGGGCTGGGTCTGACAGCCCCACCGTTTTATTTACGTTCCACAATAAGACGACTTGAATTTTCAACCCCAGTGCTGCTATACTTCTTTTACTGTTTATTAATATTTAAATTTACCATATATTTATTTGAAAATAACGTTATATCTCTCCGAAAATCTGAAAGTAAAATTATTCAGTATTTAAAAACGTTCTTGAACATTTAAAACAGATTTATTTTATTTTTTGACCGTTCACGTCCTCACAAGTTATGAAATTAGGATTGGTAAGCACGCTATTACAAAATATTATACATTTTAGTGCATTGCATAATCTGATAAAAAAGTGGTTTCTCTTGTTACGACATACATATTACTGACCTGTATTTTCTGCACAGTCTTCACATAACTTTACAGAATGTGAGAGACACAGCTACTTCCCACAACTTTTAGAAAAGTATTTTGTTTCATTGTCTTTGCATTTGTAACAATGACCTCGCTTACCTTCTGGAACAACTTCCTTGTCAATGGTGTTCCCTGATAGACGTGCTGCCAGCTGTCGAATGTTGCTCAGGAGATTCTTCCGGTTAGTTCTCTGCGCCATGTGTGGTATTGTGAGTTCCAAACCGAGTTGCTGGAGAAATATCCTTCTTCAAATATCCAGTCCTGTGTTTGCTTTGTATACCACAAATGATTTGTACCAGCAATGTTCAAAATGGCATAAAACATGCACAGTGGCCAGCATCTTGTTTGCTTCCAACATTATATTGTGAACACATGGCATCAACCACGTCCACTCTACTCTTTGTTGAATTGTAGAATGTAATAATTTCTGGATTCTTCATATTACCGGTTTCTTCATCGATTTTATTGTTTGTATACATTGAAGACAGCAAAATTACACATTTATTTTTGTTTGGCGCATATGACACCAATGTGAAATTGTCGCAAAATGCGGAAATAGACGAATGTATTTCTCTTTTCTTGTGAGGCAAGAATTCCAATGGAATTTCTCTTTTATTTTTGCACAGTGTTCCAATGAGTGTAAGGTTACAGTCTGTGAGCAGTTTCCTTGCAGGAGTGCAGCTTGTGAACCAGTTGTCAAGGGTAATGTTCCTTCTCGTTCCCTTCACTGGCTCCACAAGTCTGAACACAACATCGTCAGCTGCGTTACGCACACGGAAGAAACTCACATGGAAGAAACCAGGAGGTTGTTGCCCTACGTACACTTCCAAGTTTTTTACGTAGTACGTCTCCCCGAAAAGATAGTAACATCTCGTCCACTGTAAGGTATTCATTTGTTGTGTAATGCCTTCTGCAGTTTTTTGTGAATCATTCGATAAGATCACGTACAGGGGCCACTTTATCACCTTTTCTATGTTCTTCTCTTGTCTGAATATTATGTAACTCATTTCCGAAGAAAACGAACTCTTCGCAGTGACATACTTGGAGGGAAGATTTCTGTCCCTGTGCCACAAGTGTTCCAAACTTCTTCCATATTTATTTTTCCTCAGTGGAGAACGAAAGAAATGTACAAAAGACCCAAAAATGCGTTGCTGTTTTTGGGTCACTTTTATAAAGTCGTTTTACGTGATCTATGTACGTATTTGTGCTCTCTATTATCAAATCGAGCAAATCGTCGTCAGTGAACAGCTTCCAGGCCTCGACAATGTTGTTAGCATTTCTGGGCTCCCCATTGACACCAGGAAAATGCGTAATTATATTGAGTGATCTGGTACGTACATTTTGGTTGCGAACCTTTTTCTGCCATTTAGTTCGTCGACCTCTCGACAAATAGCAAGGCAATGATTCACTGGAAGCGGGACCAGAACCAACCACACTAGTTGATACAGAATCTCGAGATGTATTAGTGAGTCTACTCACGTTTCTCGCAGGAATAACGACGTTATCTTCGCTGTCCAGCTGTTCGTCGCTCATTTCTGTGTTGTGATCACTTTCAGGAGTAAAATCAGAATCTACATCATTATCACTTTCTAATAACAGTTTTTCAATTTCTTCATCACTTAGAGGACGCTGCCAGGCCATTTTCGAGCAGTTTTATTGCTCGCAGCCAGTATCACAAGAAGTGTGCATAAGCAAAAAAAGATAACGTAAACGGATGGGATGGGTCTCTCAGACCCACAAGACGCTTCCTTCCATGTCAACAACCAACTGGTGAACAAAGAAAAATTATGACACAAGCAATGTCCTCTAGGATCATTAACTGAAAGCTACAATGGATGGCTCACTCACAACTAGTGCACTCTTGTGGATATTTTAAAAACTAAATCCGTTTGGGTCTGAGAGACCCAGACTATCCATTCTAGGGTTAATCTGAGAGTTCGTATTATATAAAATGCTGTTTACAATCCATCTCCTCTAAAAAACGAAAGCAATAATGTAAAGAAAATAATGTATTTGCATAAAAATAAATCAATGTGTGTGAACTTTATTACTCAAATGCCAGGCTTATATACGACTGGTAAACAATTTTTGCTAGTTGGCATGGATGAGGCTGATGCTTTAGCTAATGACTTTACAGGCCCTTACTAAACCATTTGCTGTCCTGCGTTTTTCAAGAACATCTGGAAGGTAATCTGGTATATCTCAACTTGCAGCTCAATAACTTATAAGTGGAAGAAGATGAGGCACGAGCAGTGAAACATCAGCAAATACACAGAGGGTAAAAATGAGAAGCAACGAAGAAATAGCAAGGAAAAAACCCTGCATGTTTATCTATACAATGTGGCCTGGAGTTTCGCTAAATTTTACTACTGAAAATTTTTCCCTTTATTGTAAGAGGCCCTAATTGAAAAGCTCAGTAGTGCATACAATTGAAGTTTGTTTAGAGGAAATTGTTGTGATACAGGTAAATGTTTTGTATAACTTTGCTGGATGTAATACTAGATATGTAGAAACAATTGTATGGAGCTTAATAGTGAGTTTAAGTTTATTGTGCAATTTAGATATTTGCAATCACTACCTGAATGGGATTTTCAGTTATTTTGAAGAAGTACAGATTAAATTAGATAGAATGGATTGAACAAAATAAAAATAGTTGTAATGAATTTCATGAACTGGAGTTTTAAATTTAATCTTTTAATTCATAAACACAGAGTGCAGGGCCTCACATGCTAAATTATACAGGATGTTTAAGATGTGATGGTTAATATTCACGGATATGACAGGAAATATCATTCGAAACAAAAAGTCAGTTAAACATGGGCTCTAAAATGCTATGATGAAGCCTTGATCTTGGATACTGTGGAATTAATCTCTTCTACTACAAGCACTTGTTCATTAGAAGAGTTGTGTTTCAAAGTAGCGAAGATGAGCAAGAGCTTTTGGTATTTGATTCGTTTATGACATGACAAATTTCACACCTTAATGTGATCTGTAATACTTTACAGGTTCATTTCCTGACAGTCTGCACAACACTCGTCATCACTGTCTGGCAACTGCTAATTCTGCCTACTGTTAGTTCCTGTTATGGCGGTTATCTGCAACACTGGCTGTGTTGCTCTCCCACTTAATGATGGACGGTAGGAAAACAGGGCGGAATCTAGTGCAGTCCCCATTGTTGCCAAATTTATTCAAGATGGCAGCAATGGATGTGGCAATGTCGCACTGTTGACATCACCCGATAATACAACCAGATGACGCTATGGGTTTTTCCTATTTCCTCGTCCCATTCCCCTCCACTTTTTCTTCTTCAAGACCATCCACAAGATCAGGGACAGAAGAAGCGGTTCAGTCACCCACCTACCAAGATATGAGCCCTTCTCAGTTCGACAAAGGATGTTCTGGGTATAGGGCCTCCCTTGATCAGACAATGGGCACAGTGAATGATGTGTTGATCATATAACTTCCATTTCACTGTTCAATAAGTTAGCCATAGCCGAGCATTGCATCTCCACAGAAGGTTCAATGGAATACTGTGCCACAGAAATTTGACTCGGTGAGATGCCTCTGGGATTCAGTTACTAAGGAATCGGTTGAAATACGTTTCGTTTAGCACAACATCTTATTAATCATGATGGTGGCTTTCAACCGGTTCTTTAGAAAAAAAAAAAATTTATGACCAATGACACGTCTAGTGACATTCAATTTGATTAATTTTGACATCTGAATTTTAACAGCACGAGTGAGCATTGCAGCAGAGAGTGCGCGTGTAGTATCATATTACGCATGATTCTGCACGTCACAGATGGCGCAATACACGAAGAGGACGCGTAACTCGACTTTGCTCATGTATCGGTTGCCTTTGAGCATGAGCTTGCTTGCCAATTTTTGGTACAAAGGTTGCGATGTGAACTAACAATCTCCAGTGCAAAAAACTAACCTGGAGATAGCTGAAAGACTGTTAGCCGATATACCGTGACAAAAAGTCGACATTAATTGACTGCCATCGTGATTCTTCACGGAATACTCTTTACTCTAGGAAAATTTCAAGAACCAGTGTAGGGTGCTTTTTGTGTCCTCCTCACTCTGACCGCCAGGGGTTATCTTCTACTCCATCATCATCAAAATGGATCAAATGACTCTAAGAAATATGGAACTTAACATCTGAAGTCATCAGTTCCCGAGACGTAGAACTACTTGAACCTAACAATCCTGAGGACATCACATACATCCATGCCCGAGGCAGGATTCGACCCTGCAACTGTACCAGCAGCGCTGTTCCGGACTGAAGCGCCTAGAACTGCTCGACCACAGTGGCTGGCCATAATAATCAATTCTGATGTTAAATTTCTCTCTGTTCTCACTTCTGCTGCGTCTCGCTACGTTTTTCTTTCATTGATTTATTCTCAATCAACGTTCTGTACTGATTGGACTGTTCATTCCGTTCAACACATCCCATAATTCCTGAGAATAGGAATGTCATCACCATACCGTAACACTGATATCCTGTCACCTTTAATTTTAATCCCACTCTTGAACCTTTATTTTATTTCCTGCTTTGCTTCTTCGATGTATAGATTGATACGCAGGGCCTAAACAGTACCTTAATCCTTGTATTTTGTTCTTGGTCTTCCACTCTTACTGACCTCTCTAATTTCTTGTACATATTATATCTTAGCCCCCTTTTCCTATAGCTTACCCTTATTTTTGTCAGGATTTCGAACAACTTGCCCATTTTACCTTGTCCCACACATCTCCCAAGTTGACAGATCTAATGAAATGTATATTGATTTTTTTTTCCAGATTTGCTTCCATTATCAACAGAAATTTACAAACTGCCTCTCCGGTGCTTTTACCACTCCTCAAGCCTAACTGATCGTTACAAGACAGATACTCAGTTTTCTTTTCCATTTTGCATTCTTCTGTGTATTATTCTTATGAGAACTTAAATGTATGAGATGATAAGCTGATTGTGCCATAATTCTTGCACTTCTCGGCTGATGCCTAGCATCTGAATCGTATTGCCGATGTTTTTTCCAAAGTGCCGATGGTTCACTCGTCAAAAAAGGTTTTGCATCACTTAGGTTCGAAGAATTTTGGAACCTGTATAGAAAATTGAAATAGACATCAACATAAACATCATTTCAGCCCTTTTTATTGCTCATGATAACTACACATCGCATGTTGTACCACCATACAGCGAGAACTGCGGAGGTGGTGGTCTAGACTGCTGTTCACAATGGCACCTCTAATAATCAGTATCACGTCCTCTGGCACAGATGCATGCCTGTATTCGTTGTGGCATACTATTCACAAGTTCATCAAGGCACTGTTGGTCAAGATTGTCCCAGTCCTCGACGGCAATTCGGCGTAGATCCCTCAGAGTGGTTGGTGGGGCACGTCGACCATAAAAAGAATTTTTCAATCTATCCCAGGCATGTTCGATAGGATTCATGTCTGGAGAACATGATGGTCACTCTAGTCGAGCGATGTCGTTATCCTGAAACAAGTCAATCACAAGATGTGCACGACGGTGCCGCGAAATGTCGATGAAGACGAATACCTGGCCAGTATTCTGCCGATATGGTTGCACTATCGGTCGTATAGCCGTTACGGCGACTTCCATGAGCACCAGCGGTGCACGTTGGCCCCACATAATGCCACCCCTAAACATCAGGGATCCTCCACCTTGCTGCACTCGCTGGACAGTGTCTAAGGCGTTCAGCCCGACAGGTTGATGGCATATGCGACACTCATCGTTGAAGAGAACGTGACGTAAATTCTGAGAGAGCCATTCGGCGTTTTATTGGGCCCATCTGACCGTGCTGCATGGTGTCGTGGTTGCAAAGATAGACCTCGCCATGAACGTCGGGAGTGAAGTTGCGCATCATGAAACCTACTGCGCGCAGTCGTAACACGTCCTCCTGTAGCTGGACGAAAATCTGGACGAAAATCATTATTTTACATGGTGGCTTTGTTGTCAGGGTTGCCCCCAAGCCATAAACCGTAGGTAGTGGTCATCCACTGCTACAGAAGCCCCCGGGCGGCCTGAGCGAGGCATGACATCGACAGATCCTGTGTCTCTGTATCTCCTCCATGTCCGAACAAATTCGCTTTGATTCACGCCGAGACGCCAGGACAACTTGTTG
The DNA here is from genome assembly GCF_023864345.2 of Schistocerca serialis cubense. Lineage (NCBI taxonomy): Eukaryota > Metazoa > Arthropoda > Insecta > Orthoptera > Acrididae > Schistocerca > Schistocerca serialis. Next base: position 815,521,266 of record NC_064641.1, on the reverse strand, counting down.
AGAGCCATTCCTGGCAAAAAGTAACAGTGCGGACGCGATCGAACCGTGGTACTGACTCTCTAGGCGTGGTTGAACTACAGACAGGACGAGCCGTGTACCTCCTTCTTAATGGAAGAACTGGCACTGGTCGGCTGTAGGACCCTCTGCGCCTATTACGCGTTGCTCATGCCTGGTTGTTCACATCTCTGAACAGTTAAAGGGACTGTGTCTGTGACACCATATCCATAGTGAACGTCTGTCTTCAGGAGTTGTGGGAACTGGGGTGATGCAAAACTTTTTTGATGTGTGTATATCGCCAGACTTTTACATTCGACAGACCAAGACGAAAAGTCGATTTGTCGCCATTTCCCCCAACGAACTTATAAATTCTGATGTTATGTTATGCACCGCTTTCACTGTATTTGTTATTAAGTCTCCAATGCTCTAGTAAAACATGACTCTAATACTGTCGACTCCTGTCAGCTCTTCTTCTGTCACGTCATCATACAAGCACTCCATCCTTACACGGGACTTCAAAGTATTCTTTCCACATATCCGCACTCCGCTGCATTCAACCATGGAATTCCAATTGCACTCTTAATGTTACCGCCTTTGCTTTTAATTTCACTGAACGTTGTTTTGACTTCCGTATATGCCGAGTCATTCCTTCCGACAATTATTTCTCGTTCTAATTCTTCACAGCTTAGCTTCTCTAAATTTTCTATTTATTTTAGTCCTAAGTAACAACGCGGACCCGTTCGAACCGCGGTACTGACCGTCTAGGCATGGTTGAACCACAGATTACACGAACCGTGTGCCTCCTGAACTTCCCCCCACAGTTTTGTACACCATTCTTTAATTGATCAGCTGAAGAATTTCTTTTATTACCTATTATATTGCAACAAATAAGACCTCGGTCACAAATATTAAGTCAAAATTGACCTGGTTTCGACGCTACTATGAGCGTCGTCTTCAGAATTAGACTAACTGTTCTAAAACATATTAGGTATATAGTACATTAATACAATTAAAGTTTGTACTGACTGGAAAAATCGAGACCGATTTTTAAATCAACAAGCATATTTTCTGTTACATTCCTATCTGACAGGTTAGGCCTGACATTGTATTTTAGTCCTTTTCCTAACAGGACTTTTTCATTCTCAGTAAAGACGATGTTGGATTTATTTAAAATTCTTTCATGAAAGACTTGACTGCTTTTTTGAAATGTATTCTGAGGGCATTTTTCATTAGAAAGCAGACAAAATGGCCTTTTATCATTCTGTCGTCCACCGAGCCCCCTCCATACCACTTTCAACAGAAAAGTTTCATGAGGAGATTAATTTAGTTTAAGCCATAGCAGTCAATAACGAATATACGCCTAACACAGTGGACGATATACTGAAAAAGAAAACTGCAAGAAGTACCATGCTCAAAACCTCATGCATTGAATTTAACCCAAAAAGCTTTTTTCTATTCCTTTCATAGGACCCATTTCCTATCAGATTCAGCGCATGCTTCGCAACAAATACAACTGTAATGTTGCCTTCTCCACTAATAATAATCTATACAGAAACGTCATTCATAATTTGAAATCCATTCGCTCCCATACAGAAAGTTCTGGCGTTTATAAGTGTTGTGACTTGGCAAGACAGCCAAGTCACTATGAGAGGAAACCGAAAGGCACGCGTTAAGCTCACGCAGACTGGCGTGAGGTCTGGAACAGTTAAGGGAATTTATAGTAGTAAATAAAGTGCGTAGTTGATGTAATACATAACTTTAATCCGTAAGTGGTGTACATCGGTCTGACGGTACAGGCATCACAAGTTAATATCTATTGATAATGGCGCCTTGCTAGGTTATAGCAAATGACCTAACTGAAAGCTATGCTAACTATTGTCTCGGCAAATGAGAGCGTATTTGTCAGTGTAGCATCGCTAACAAAATCGGCTGTACAACTGGGGCGAGTGCTAGGAAGTCTCTCTAGACCTGCCGTGTGGTGGCGCTCGGTCTGCAATCACTGACAGTGGCGACACGCGTGTCCGACATATACGAATGGACCGCGGTCGATTTAAAGGCTACCACCTAGCAAGTGTGGTGTCTGGCAGTGACACCACAATAAGATCATTTGCGATACCTGCTCCTCCTACTATTAAGGGCAAACTAGACATGCTTTCACCATCATATATAAAGAAGATCTTTTGAGTATGAACGGCACCAGTCCCCTAAATTCATCCTTTGGCGATCATCTTTTAATCACTGGGATCGTGCCTGAAGCCATAGGCGATAACAATATTCTGCATACCGAAAAGAAGGGGCGTATGTTAGATGTCTTAGAGGAATTGGAGATTTTCAAACATCTCACTCGTCATGATGGCCTCATTCTCAACGAACAGCTGCAGCTGCGAAATAAAAGCTTTTGTTGACTGTATAAAGCCATTGCTTGATCTTTGATTCAGATTTCCTCATGCAGTTTACCGACATTTTGTTTTCCTGTCACATCTTTGCTGTTTTCTTGTATGTCATAACTAACGTTCTTTTTGCGTTAGAAAATGTATCTCTATTTGAAGCAGATAAAAATGTAACTTCCTCCTGTTATTATTAATGCTTACGTTATGCCTGAATCAGCTGCATCACAATTTCATGTGTCTAATTTTGAATGTACAGCTGCCTAGTTGTTTCTGCGGCTACTAGATGACGCTCGTAGCAACACCATGTTTACGTGCCCACACTTTCGAAAGTTGGCACTTCAGTCTCGTAGTAACCCTTGTTCACAGTACGAGCAGCCCTTAGAGGCTCGCCATCTGACAAGTGTTCATGACGTCGCCTTTCCGGCTCAGATATTTTTTAATTGTGACTTGTAAGTACTGCATCTTTTCCAGTCAGTACAAACTTTAATTGTATTAATGTACTATATACCTAATATGTCTAATTCTGAAGACGACGCTCATAGTAGCGTCGAAACCAGGTCAATTTTGACTTAATATTTGTGACCGAGGGCTTATTTGTTCCAATATAATTCTGACACGGTCACTGAACCTTAGCAGCTAAGTTCGAAGTTTTACGTTTCTTACCTGTCCAAGTATCTAAGGCTGGCTCTAAATATAAAGAATTAAAAAAGAAAATTTTAAATACAAGTATGGCTTTCTATTTTAACAAGCAGTGTGAAAAAAGGGGACTTGTCCCGACTTATACAAAAGCCTACATCAATATTTCTGTATGTAAGAAAAATCCAAAGTCCTTTAGACCTATCATAAGAATATTATTTGTGATTGGATAAAAGAGCTGTACGCTAAAAAAGACCGTCTTAACGAAGAAGAATACCATTTATACTTAAATATCACAAACACTTATCGTGTTAACTATAATTTTAATTTTGACGACATGTGGACGCAAATTAACGAACATCTAGAGGTTTGTAAAATAGGTATAATGCTGAAACACGAGAAGAAGCTCAGGAATCTTTCTTGTCTGCTTTCTAATGAAAAATGCCCTCAGAATACATTTCAAAACAGCAGTTACGTCTTTCATGAAAGAATTTTAAATAAAACCAACATCGTCTTTACTGAGAATGAAAAAGTCCTGTTAGGAAAAGGACTAAAATACAATGTCAGGCCTAACTGTTCAGAGAGAAATGTAAGAGAAAATATGCTTGTTGATTTAAAAATCGTTCTCGATTATAATCAGATAGATAATGCTTCTCAAGCCAGCATTGCGTATGATGTAACCCACATGCTAGAGAGAAATGCAGCTACTTTGTCTAATGCTACGCATAACGACAGAATTTTAGTAACTTCCATTAATAATAAACTTAAAACAGCAAATGCTTTAATAACTAAATCCGATAGAGATTGTTGTCTAGTCATTGCTTATATTTCTGAGTATATTTCTAAAATTGAAAATTTTTTTCAGTGAAAACAACATATTGGAGTTGCATGATGATCCGACTCCTAAATTACAGTAAGAAGTAAGGTCAGCCATTAACAATGCAAAATTTCTTATAAATCCTTTCCAAACGAAACTATTCACCAATATGAACCCTCAGCCCCCTAAACTTCGGTCCCAGTTCAAAATTCATAAACCTAATCATCCAATACGTCCAATCTCCAATAGCATGAATATCGCATATCACGATTTGGCCCGATTTCTACACGAAACTTTGAAAATATCCTTGGTTTTCGAAAATAATTATTCCGTTCCTAACAGCCACTTTTGGGTCCAAAATATTAAAAAATTAGTACACAGTTCAGACACCAAGCTTTTTCCCTTAGATATTAAAAGTATACCAATGTCCCGGTACATGAGACGCTCATCAATGTGTAAGGAAACTTACGTCAATTTAAAAAAGATCTATCAGATGAACAGATTACCGACTTTATGAATCTCATTAATGTCGTTGTCAAGTACAACTACTTTGAATTCAACGGACAACTGTAGCAGCAGTCTGATGGGCTCGCTATTGGCAACCCTTTAGCCGGCATCCTTGCCGATATCTTTATCAATTCCTTGGAAAAAAAGCTGATTAACGGTGTCTCATCCGCTTCACTAGGTATCCTCTCTTACACAAGACACGTAGATGATATTCAAGCCATCCATAACGGACCCGCCGATAGAATTGATCATTTATTTAAACTTTTTAACGACCTCCATGAAAAAATTTCTTTTACTATTGAACTCGAAAACGAAAACCGCCAATTACATTATTTAGACTTGACGCTTACAATAGAAGACAATAACATCACTTTCAATATTTTTCGAAAAGAAACGTATACTGACCAAATCGTGCCTGCTTCCTCTTATCATCCACAGTCTCATAAATGGCCTTTTTTCACTCTGCCGTCCACCGAGCCACCTCCATACCACTTTCAACAGGAAAGTTTAATGAGGAGATTAATTTGCTTAAAACCATAGCAGTCAATAACGAATATACGCCTAACATAATGGACGATATCCAAAAAAGAAAATTGCAAGAACTACCACGCTCGACACCTCATGCAGTGAAATTGACCCAAAAAAAAAAGTTTTTCTATTCCTTTCATAGGGCCCATTTCCTATCAGATTCAGCGCATGCTTCGCAACAAATACCACTGCAATGTTGCCTTCTCTACTAATAATAATCTAAACAGAAACTTCATTCATAATTTGAAATCCACTCGCTCCCCTACAGAAAGTTCTGGCGTTTATAAGATCATCTGCGATACCTGATCCTCCTACTATATAGGGCAAACTAGACGTGCTTTTACCATCAGATATAAAGAACATCTTTTGAGAAAGAGCGGCACCAGTCCCCTAAATTCATCTTTTGCCGATCATCTCATAATTACTGGGTACGTGCCTGAAGCCACAGGCGATAACAATATTCTGCATACCGAAAAGAAGGGGCGTAGGTTAGATGTCTTAGAGGAATTGGAGATTTTCAAACATCTCACTCGTCATGATGGCCTCATTCTCAACGAACAGCTGCAGCTGCGAAATAAAAACTTTTGTTGACTGTATAAAGCCATTGCTTGATCTTTGATTCAGATTTCCTCATGCAGTTTACCGAATTTTGTTTTCCTGTCACATCTTTGCTGTTTTCTTGTATGTCATAACTAACGTTTCTTACGTTACAAATGGTATCTCTATTTAAAGCAGATAAATATGTAACTTCATCCTGTTATTATTAATGCTCACGTTATGCCTGAATCAGCTGCATCACAATTTCGTGTGTCTAATTTTGAATGTACAGTAGCCTAGTTGTTTCTGCGTTTACTAGATGACTCTCGTAGCAACACCATGTTTACTTGCAAACACTTTTTAAAGTGGGCACCTCAGTCTCGTAGTAACCCTTGTTCACAGTACGAGCAGCCCTTAGAGGCTCGCCATCTGACAATTGTTCATCACGTCGCCTTTCCAGCTCAGATAATTTTTAATTGTGACTTGTAAGTACTGCATCTTTTCCAGTCAGTACAAACTTTAATTGTATTAATGTACTATATGCCTAATATGTCTTGGAACAGTTAGTCTAATTCTGAAGACGACGCTCATAGTAGCGTCGAAACCAGTTCACTTTTGCCTTTACATTTGTGACCGAGGGCTTATTTGTTCCAATATAATTCTAACACGGTCACTGAAACTTAGCAGCTATGTTCAATGTTATATTAGTCATTGTTATTTCACATCGCATTACTTGCACCTACGTTTTTCTTTCCAACTTCTGTGACTACCGTTTTCAGAGCTTGTGGTTCCTCTTTAACAGTACTGCCTACTGCGCTATTCATTATCATAGTATAAATAGCATCAGAGAATGTCAAGTGCATATTTCCATTCCTTAGCACTTCCGTGTCCCTCTGCTTTGCACTCTGATTGTTCCTGACTAGTCTCTTAACTTTCAGTGTCCTCTCATCACTAATAAATTGGTATGAATTTATATCAGCTCCTGAGTATTCCTTACAATCCGGAATCTCTGCCTGATGATGATACAATCTAATTAAAATCTTCCTGTACTCCCAACCTTTTGCATGTATGTCTACTCCTCTTGTGATTTTTGAACAGAGTACTCGCTATTACTTCCTGAAATTTGTTTTAGAACTCATTCTTCTTCCACTTTCATTCCTAGTACCAAGCCTGTATTCTCCTGTAACCCCTTCTTCTATTCCTTCCCCTACAACCGCATTCCAATCCCCCATGACTATTAGATTCTCATCATCTTTTAAGTACTGTATCATCCTTTATATATGCTCATATACTTTTTATGTCTCTTTATATTTATCTGCTATATCGGCATATGTACGTGAATTATCTTTGCCGGTATTAGTTTGTTGTCGAATCTGGCTGGAGCAACCTTATCACTGAACTGTTCACGGTAACTCACTCTCTGCCATACCTTTTTACTCACAACGAATGCCACCCCAGTTGTTCCATTTTCTGCGGCCGTTAGTATCACCCGATTCTTATGACCAGAAATCCTTGTCTTCTTTCCATTTCAGTTCACTGACAACCACGATATCCAGAGTGAGTCTTGGCACTTCCCTTTTCTGTTTTTCTACTTTTCCTACCACGTTATGACTTCTGGCATTCCACGCTCGGACGTGGAACGTTATCCTTTCGATGGTTATTCTTTTCCTCATGCCCCCACAGAAGGCGAAGGGGGGCCCTCTGCAAGCGCAGTGGGCTATGACTCTTCCGCTGGGCGTTGCTTACGCTATAGGCTCAGTTGACTATCTGCATTGCGTCGTGTCCCTTTTTCTTTATTGTTTCTTCGTCCTCCTGGCCCTATATTTGTGATGCATGGGCTGTCAAGGGATAAAATTCACCGATCTTCAGTCACATGATAGTACAAATTTTCAAACTTAGTATAAAAAATCTACTTGACGGTTGGCTAAAATAACTGTATTGCACAATAAAAAGAGGGATCGTCGGTTGCACAAGTTAAAATACAAAAGGATGATCTGTTGATTCCCTAAAATATAGACACAGATGAATGGAAGTTTAGTGCTTCTGGCGTCTATAGAAGACAGATGGACTGTTGCGTAAATTAAAAGGGAAAAAGCTACTGTATTGAGGGATTGAAACACATTCTTAGATGAGCGAAATGATGAGTGGATGTAGACGGACATCGTTAGAGGTGTCATCGGAACGCAGCATTCGGGGTAGTGTGTAGGATGGTGTTTGTTTTGACGGATGTTTGCAGGAGGGTTTTGTGAAGAGTTAAGAGCGATGCGGTTCGTAACCAATACTTCGGAAGTAGGCGGAGACGAGTGAGTAGGAAGGAAGCCCAGACTATTGGAGTGAGGGTAGGATCTCCTAAATCTGGTAGATGGGTAGGTATCAGAGTGGATTTCATGATTGTGTGACTCAAGGCGATTAAAGTTTCGTCAGGAGAGGACACGGAGCATGTGGTAGAGATGTGGCAAAGTACCAGAATCAGTAGACAGGGCGGAAGCGAGCGGGTGAGTAGTGTGGAGTTCACGGGTAATGTAGGATGCTCGGAGGTGCACGGAAGAATGGAGAGGGGAATTTTATAAGTTGGTAGAGGTTGTTGGTCGGTGGGTGGGGGGTGTGGGTACAGGTCTTCAGTGTCACGTCGAGGAGGTGGACAATCTTATCAAATGGACTGTGGGATTTGAACCAGGCACTGCTTGGAATCGAGAATTTAAAGGAGGAGAAATGAGAACGTTCGAATTATGAAATGACGCAGCATGATCGAGAGAGTTAATTCCGTTTTCCACCTCAGCAACATCGAGCACCACAGTCACTGCCCACTGAGCGCTTTCTTCGGCCATTATCAGGAGGCGCTATGATCGCAATGTCCTCCGTGCATGCGTAATTCCTGCTACTGACCTCGAAACATTACGACTCCTCTGTCTCAAGTCGCATTTTGCAGCTGAGACGGCCGCAGTTACTGCCATCTGAAAATGTTCTCCAGTTGTTTATATGAAACACTTTGGGACTTGCGCAATGTTATCCAGCGGCTGACCTAGAAGTGTTTTTGCGCCGAGAAACATTCGTAAAATGTGATTTTCTTTGTTATATGAATGGATTTATTAAGAATGAACTGAGACAGGGTGTGTTACTGTACATCGTAAAAATTACATCCATTGGCTGTTCATAGCCGTCCTCCTGATTCGGTTTTGTACGAAATAATATTAAAAAACCGTATTTTGGGAGGGCTCTCTCAGCAACCACCCATTAATCAACAAAGATCTTTCAAGGTGGTTAGACGTCACATCTAGATGAATGCCGAAGGAAAGGGCTGTTTAGAGATAAGCGTTATACTGTGGTTAATTACTACTTATCTTTCTCTTCGTACTAGATTTAACATGAATATTTTACTTGTGGAAGTAGGGTAGGTTTGAATCTATGTATCTCAGAAACGCATAAATATATGACGAAAATTTTCAAGCTTGTTGGAGATCGTGATCTTGGGTATATATCGTAAGAATTTCAGCCATTTGCAGAGCTGAGTTAGAATCTGTTAGCCAGTATTGGTACAAAAAATTGCGAGAAAACTTTTTTTATGGTTTTCTCACGAACCGCCTGTGAATTGATGGTGCTTCCACAAAGCACCCTTAATTTTTACAGTACCAAGCATTTTACATAATGTGTACTACCAGATGGGCTACTTTATGGCCATACGGAAAAAAGAGAAAAAAATTTGATAAACGTTGTTCAATTTGCAAGTTGTCAAATAACACACCTTAGATTTAATTCATGAAACTATTTTGCTTAAATCGATATGTCATACGTCATGGTTATGTGAAAATGTATGAGTTGTATTAATAGGCAAATCGAACAAGCAAGGCGGTATTTCGTGAATAAAAACCACTTACTCTCACACTAGTAATTACATGCAAGTAATTTCCCAGACCCAAGCTATGAGACACAGTTCTCAAGGAAGGCGAATTTTACAATGGCAACCAATGTAGCAACGTTAGGCCCCAACCCTCACAGCGGGATATTCACCACACACAATGCGAAGCTGGAGTCACTGTGCAGGCTGCCAGCAAAAGCCGCCCTTTCCTCTGCTTTTAACGACGACCCTTCGGAAAGCCCTTCTGCAGGAATGCAGCTAGGGATGGCACATAAACGTCCAGAGAAGTGCAACTCAAAACATTCTTGACTCACTGCTGTCACCTGCTTAAAAACACACGTGGAAAGAAGCTGTTTATCTCAGTATTATCCAGCAGAAGTTAAATTTTACCCTACGGAAGAAACAACGCCTGTGATAGGCTATAGTAACTCTAGTAGGTGGAGTTATAACAAGTACGAACGATCTGGTTGGGCAGAAAGAAAAAGCGTAGCCACCAGCTTTGATATAGGCAAACTGCAGACAGAGAAATGCACTCTTTGTCTTGAAGCACATCGTTGAGTTTTTGAGGAAGGCGACTCGCGCTATGCTGAGGCAATTTGCAAAAGTAATTATGTGAATGCTTGTTCACAGGTTTGTCTTAACTCTTAAGGAGTTAAACTGCAAATCCTTCTAGTGCAGAGAATTGTACCGAGCACTGTTGTTAATGCTAGCGAGCGATTTGAGAGCAACGATGTACATGCTATTCGAACCACATAGTATGTACCATGCCAAAGCACTTAGCTAGGAGTCTTGGCTTCATCAAAGATGTAGGAAATATATCAGATTGGTGTTTAATAGTAGAGAGGGATTTAGCATAGATTCTCAGGTGCACAGCTCGGGCTGACTGCAGACACTGACACCGCCGATGACAGGTACAAATGGATCACTCAGAACTGCGATCATCTCCATTTCCGTTTTTTTTATATATATGTTTTTGTGCAACCAAGCACGACCTGTAGTTAAACGTATTCACGACTGTCGAGCTTAATTGAAAGGAAAACACGTGATATATCCGATCTAACAGAAAAGGATTGATCGGCCACTGCAAAGTGCTCTACGCTCTGAAGTTACTGAACTGTTTTTATTGTATAGTTATCTCTGCAGTGATATTTACAAACCCTATACGGATCCCATTCAATTTTGTTCATTTTCATTGTGCCATTTTAGCTTAATTGACATCCCTGGCCCCAACTGTATTTAAATTGTCTGTATTTTATCGACCCCCAGACATGCACCTCAACCATCTAACTATTAAAGAACCTTGTAACAGTTAGGAAATTCGCTTCACAGTTGTGAACACCCAATATCAGTATTTTACCATCCTGTATGTATTACAGTAAAGAGTGATATGTCATAAAGTCATACTTAGAGTAAAAATAAACATTAATAATGAAAACTTCAGATTTTCATTTTTTGCCAACATTTAGCTACACCTGAACCCGCTAACTAATTTCTGTTATCGATAACATTTCATTTACAGAGAGTGTAGTGGAACCGACACTCAGATCATTGTCTGACTACATCACTGTCCGTACTGCTGCACTCTTGTGAACTCTTCATGGGTGGGATGGTATTTTGCTACCTTGAAGGTCGTAGATTCAACATTAATTTTCCAAAACACTCACAGAGCGTCCTTGCGCAACTGTGGTAGGAAGGTAGTTCACAAACAGTCTCACACATGTTGGAAATATTGTTGACAACATACTTCTTAAGGAAGTATTCATGTGGAACGAGGGTACAGAACCTGAAAAATAGCTTTCAGCACACTCGTAGGAATAACAACTTCATTATCACAACATACCATCAATATCATGTAGTAGCGACTTCATGACCACCGTCAAAAATATAAAAAATGCAAATTTCTTTACTTTTGTTGCCTTTTACTCCTAAAATACCTTCTAAAAAGATACTGATGTGTAAGTAAGGCCTTGAACCTTAAAGTATATGACATTCACTGCGGAAATATACTTCAGCAATGAGACTTAAACATTTGGGTTAGGTTTAACAGAAAAATTTCAAAAATACAAGAAACCTGTTAGAAGTACTTAGTAGAACCCAGAAACCTTTTTTTTCAAAATCTTAAAATACAACAATTTCAAAACTTGGTTATAAAATACTGTGTCCCTTGGTATTTCGATGGTTAATGCCCGCAGAAGATCAAATAGCTGCCAAAACGGACCAACCAATTTGCTACATTTCCCTAGGCAGTGTCTAATATACATAATTTGACCCTGTACTTTAGTGTACTTTTGGGTGTACAAATGGTTCCTTGCACAAGGGCACTTCTCATTACCTTTCTATAAACAACAGAACCAGAGGTATGAGTCTAGGCAGAATCTCGCTTTTATGTGTGGGGTTTTGAACATAGTAAGTAGCGCATACTATCGTTGCTTACAGACAGTGGATATAGTAGTTTTGTACGTATGGAACTATTACTACAGATTAGGTTCAGATGGAAGACTGCAGGAAAGTAGTCGACCGGTTGGAGAATAAAAAAAAAAGAAGAGAAAAGAAATACAATGAAAACGTGCCGCTTTGAGCCGCCGTAGGTTAACTATAAGCGCCCACTTATTTCCTCTACTTCTAGTATTGGTATTGGGTGTTCAGCTCTCGTTTCCGCTGACGAGCACAGTGACACAATTTGGGAGGCCTCTGCTGGGCAACTAAAACCCGGGCGGCACTGGTGTCGGCAGGATTGTGACGCCCTCTGTGGACTCGCGCCGCTAGAGCGCCTCGCGTGCTAAACGAACCGCGAAGCCGTTAGCTCTGAGCGGCCCAATTCTATCAGGGCCTGTCGCCAGCTTGTGTGTGTGTGTGTGTGTGTGTGTGTGTGTGTGTGTGTGTGTGCGGCTCTTCGCTTCGAGTGCAGACGTGTTCTCGCCGGCTGTGCGTGCTGTCTGAGTTCAGGGCGTTGGGCTGACAGAGAGTGCTGGTGTCAGTTCGCGTCTCCGGTAAGAAGCAGAGGCAGCCGTAGCGAAGTAATCGAGTGCTGTTGTGCATACAATATGCATACCACTCACTTTTATTTAACTCTGGATGTTTGGATATACAGGTAAATTACTATAAATTCTCTATTAATAACGAACGTTCCCAACATAGATTATTACGAAATTAATATATTCATGACAATCCAGAACGTTAGGCATCAGGAGCGTATTCCGACTCAGTATTACGTACGTCTGCGTTTCAGTACAGTCTCGTTGGGTTGGGTTGGGCTGTTTGGAGAGGGATACCAGACAGCGATACAGTCTAATATTATACATTTGTGGTAGACTAATCAATCCTTTAAACACCTCCCTCAAACAGGGTTGTACATCAAAAGTTCATTATTTTTCAGGAAGTAAAACAATATGTTGTTTTTCATGGGTTCTAGGTATTTATATGTTTCATCATGTACGATCGTTTGGTACAATGTGTATTACAGAATAGCAACATATATTTAACATAATCTACAATATTTAAAAAGTTATCTTAATTTGCAATATGTAGCTTTCCATGATGCACCATTGCATATCTGTATCATTACATTGAAAGATAAATTTGTCTATCAAAAAAGAAAAAAAATTTATATCAATTTTCTGTAACAATGGTACAATAATGGAAATTATCAACAGAATATGCTATATGACATACTGAAATAAGACAATATTTTTATTTAATTAACCTCCAGACTACAAAAAAACGAGTTATATGTAGGATACGGAGTAACAACATAATTAAACAGAAGAACCGTTCTCTTGGAAGGCAGGTTCACATAAAAGTCCCTTTATTGTATAACGAAGTATTTACACATATCCAACAAATCCTTTTTCGCCGGCCTGTGTGGCCGAGCGGTTCTAGGCGCTTCAGTCTGGAGCCGCGCGAGCGCTACGGTCGCAGTTTCGAATCCTGCCTCAGGCATGGATGCGTGTGATGTCCTTAGGTTAGTTAGGTTTAAGTAGTTCTAAGTTCTAGGGGACTAATGACCGCCGATGTTAAGTCCCATAATGCTCAGAGCCATTTGAACCATTTTTTGAATCCTTTTTCTCGGCTGATAGAGGAAGAATCTCTATGCAACAAAGGAAATCTCTTAATCCGTATAGCGATTTCTTAGTGAGGTTGATTTCGCTCTTCGTTTTTAGCAAGAGAATGACGCACGGAAGGCCCAATGGCAAAACGCATGAGCCGCATGTACACTGCATTTGGATTTTCTGCACTGATCTTCAACCACGTTTTAACAGTAGAAATTTTCAAGTTTGTGTCACACTTCATAATTCCGACAACAAAACTGATTTGGAAAAAACTATTTCGAGTCATTTCCTTTGTAATGAAATGCGTACAAAGAGAAGCTTAAGCTATTACGTACACTATTTGATCAAAAGTATCCGGACACCTCCAAAAACATACGTTTCTCATATTAGGTGCATTGTGCTGTGACCGACTGCCAGGTAATCGACATCACCGACCTCAGTAGTCATTAGATATCGTGAGAGAGGTGAATGGGGCGCTCCTCGGAACTCACGGACTTCGAACGTAGCCTGTACACGAGATTTCCACACTCCTACACGTTCCCAGGTCCACTGTTTCCAATGCGATAGTGAAAGGCAAACCTGAAGGGACACGTACAGGACGAAAGCTTACAGGCCGACTTCGTCTGTTGACTGACAGAAACCGCCGATTACAGAAGAGAGTCGTAATGTGTAATAGGTGGACATCTATCCAGATTACTACACAGGAATTCCATGCTGCATCAGGATCCACTTCAAATACTATGACACTTAGGCGGGAGGTGAGAAAACTTCATGGTCGGGCGTCTGCTCATAAGCCACATATCTAGCCGGTAAATGCCAAACGACGCCTTGCTTGGTGTAAACATTGGAAGACTTAACAGTGGGAAAACGCTGTGTAGAGTGACAAATCACGGTACACAATGTGGCGATCCGACGACAGGATGTAGCTATGGCGAATGCCTGGTGAACGTCATCTGCCGGCGTGTGTCACGCCGACAGTAAAATTCGGAGGCGGTGGTGTTAAGGTGTGACCGTGTTTCATGGAGGGGGGCTTGCACCATTTTTTTGCGTGTCACTACCACAGCACAAGCCGACATTGATGCTTTAAGCATCTTCTTGCTTCCCACTGTTGAAGAGCAATTCGAGGACGGTGACTGCATCTTACAGCACGATCAAGCACCTGTTCATAATGCACGGCCTGCGCCGGAGTGGTTACACGACAATAACATCCCTCTAATAGACTGCCCTGCACAGAGTGCATACGTTTGCTACACTAGGCCAATGGTCGTCTGTACGAGAGGATTGGGGGCTCAAAACGTGCAGCAGGCTACGGAAGAAGCGAGATGGGAGCCATATTATGCTACGGCAGACATTCTCCTGCGCTTGCATGGGACCTATGGTGGCAATCGAAGACACGCTGACACCTGCGCACCGCCTGCAATCCTTCATGCTTGATATCATCCGACGGCGATGTTATCTTTCAGCAGTATAATGGCTCCTGCCTTGGAGCCAGAACTGTGCTACAGAGGTTTGAGGAGCCTTATAGTGGACTCTCGTTGATGTGTCGGCAACCAAGTTCACCTGATGCAAAATTAGGGAACGCATCTGGGTCGCTATCCGGCCCCTTAACCGAATAAGGAAATCAGCGGCCTGCTATTTATGCTAATTACGTGACCTGTGCGTAGACATCGAATGCTACATACCTCCACAAACCTACCAACAAACGGTCAGATACCTGATACGCAGAATAAGTGATGTACTTCGTTCCAAAAAGGGACAAACAAGCTACTAAGCAGGTGGTCAATGTGCTTTGGCTCGTCGGGGTACGTCTAGAGTAATATGGTGAGGTTTGGATTTCTCTTGCGACATCTGTTGGTCCTGCATCCGAAAATGTATCGGTATTACAATTTAATTTCTTGCAAACGTGATATACGTGAAAATGAGAAATAACATTCCACAGAACCAGAGAACCATGGATCAGACGAAAGGAGAAGCAGATTTTAAGAGAATTGTTGATATAGGCCATTTTAGTGAATGCGTCAAGTGCGGGATTGAGTTTAGGCACTATACGCTTTTACCATTCCCCTTTGAAATTCCAGTTCGGAAGATGCCATTGGCACTGGCAAATTATAGTAAAGTGTTCAAATTTGATAGGAGCACTAGACAACGAAATCCCATTTAAACGTTCCAAACGGGATTAGATTAGTACGAGCCAATCTTACTAAACATGTCCCGTCGTATATAAATGTTGTGGGATTCTGCCCTCTTGTCTCTTATGACGGGCAGCCACGAACAGGCGCCATATGCGGTAAAACAGGTCGTCTACCGTCGCAAAGTGGTCAGCTCTGAGCCGGCCGCGGTGGTCTAGCGGTTCTAGGCGCTCAGTCCGGAACCGCGCGACTGCTATGGTCGCAGGTTCGAATCCTGCCTCGGGCATGGATGTGTGTGATGTCCTTAGGTTAGTTAGGTTTAAGTAGTTCTAAGTTCTAGGAGACTGATGACCACAGATGTTAAGTCCCATAGTGATCAGAGCCATTTGAACCATTTGAACCATTTGGTCAGCTCGGTGTAATCGGTTGCAGCGAATCAACATAGCAGTCTTAAGTCGAACCTTTCTACGTCGTCTTACGCTGCAGCGGTGTCAGATGGGAACACCCGCTCACTGTACACGTCCATTGAAGCTCTAAGTAGTGTGAGATAACATACTACTCATGTGCGACAGCAAAAGGAATTAGAGATCACAGCCCTGAGTAATGTCGGAAACACAGACGCAACGCCCCAATTAGCTGAAAACCAGTGTTCACAGTCTATAATAGAGCATAATATCTCTCTTCTCAACCTATAAATGTTAAAATAGAACCCATTGGAACTGACGTAGATATGGACTAAGCAAAAGATCCGAAAAACCAGTACCGACAATGACCATTTACGAAACTGGGGCACGCTAACCGAAGATAAAAGGAGAGCAGTCTCTATATAATATGTAAGGGGCGTTCAAAACGAAACGAGCCGGAGACATAATTACAGAAACCAGTACCTGTAAGTTAGAAATACTGACCCTGGCTGTTCAGACACTTGTCCCACTGTGACACAAGGTGGTCAATGGCCATATCATGCGATGTTAACCAGTTCCGCACGTACAGCTGGACGTCGTCGTCCACACGAGTGCAGGAAAGGTTATGCTGACTGACGTTCTTCTTTGACCAAGATGGCTCCCTTCTGATTTACTTCCTGCGGCACGGGACAACAGTGAATGCCCAGCGTTACTCGCTAACCTTGACCTCCCTTCGCCAAATCAAAACGACCAGGCTATCTCATCCGTGGGGACATTCTGCTCCACGACAATGCAAGGTCTCACACAGAGAACACAGTCGCGACACTCCTGCAGAAATTCAAATGGGAGGTTCTCGGCCACCCTTCATACAGTCCGGACCTCTCTCCCTGTGATTACGCCACTTTTGGTCCCCTTAAAAATTGCTCTGAGGGGCAAACGATTGAAATCGGACCATGACGTCCAGCTGTACGTGCGGAACTGGTTAACATCGGCAATTTTATGGGACAGCCATTCACCGCCTTGTGTCACAGTGGGATAAGTGTCTCAACAGCCTGGGTTACTACTTCTAACATACAGATACTGGATTCTGTAATTATGTCTCCGGCTCGTTCATTTTTGAGCTCCCCTTATATATGATACCAGGCGTCACACACCTGACCAAATTTCCATTCAATTTGTCCGATCACAAAGAACAGTACCCCACACAACACGACAGTGTCAACACCAAAAGCAAAATAAAACAATTAAGGACGGCAAGAAACAAAAAAAGAAACACAAAACCATTTTGCTACCACGGTAACAAACAAAACCAGAAGATAACCATATCATAGGGCATATTCTGAGGCATCAAAGGATCACCAATTTAGTAATGGAGGGCAGCGTGGGGGGTAAAAATCGTAGAGGGAGACCAAGAGATGAATACACTAAATAGATTCAGAAGGATGTAGGTTGCAGTAAGTACTGGGAGATGAAGAAGCTTGCACAGGATAGAGTAGCGTGGAGAGTTCCATCACACCAGTCTTTGGACTGAAGACCACAACAACAACAACCAAATTATCCACCCAGGAGTCACAAAAGGTCAATACTGACGCAAAGACTGAACAAGTGACGATATCGAAAGATTTAACTATCCTGGCGTGGTCTGATGATCACTCAGTGTAATTAAGTGAACATTTTACAAATATACCACATAGCAACCACTAATGTTAACAGAATTAAGCCCATAACAGAGATACCAAAACTGAAGGATCACTTACACGAGATAAAGATGGACCTAGCTATGTTGTAAGAGGTAACTTCTCCCTCGGGTGCAGAATTATAGCTTAGGAAGATTTAAGAAGATAAATGTAGGTGAAACCGCGGGCGCTGTCATTTTATGCCTACTAAATATATCGCTTCTCTGCTTGCACCAGGAAGAGAAATATCATGCCAGGTTCACACAACACACAGTTCATCAACATATATGATGGATCAGGCAGTGGTGTCAAATTAGAACGAAGAGAATGTTTAAAAAGCAGTTGACACAGTTGTTCCCCAGTCCGTGAACACTCACAGTTCTTACACTAGTCTTTAACTTTGTTACAGACAGGGATGGTCTAGAACCGAGCTTCTTTTATAGTCCCGAATTGTGCAACTTGATCAGAAACGCGAAATTCACCCACGTGTGGCGCGAAGACCACCCGTTGCAAATAAAACAACAAACACACTCGATCCTATATACGCACAGACAGAATTAAAATGATCAAATGTGTGTGAATTCCGAAAGGACCAAACTGCTGAGGATCGCTCACTAGACTTACACACTACTTAAACCAACTTACGCTAAAAACAACAAACACACTTTAACATTTTTCTAATTGTTCGGGATAATAATAAGTTGCCGTCTCTTCGTCTAAGAATAGATGATGAATGCAGCTAGCCGCTAACTGTGTGTAATGTCTTGTCTGTATAGACGTGTATCTGTTGCCTTTAAGATCCTTTCACCTTCACACATAAATCTATACAGTAAAGTGAGGGCCTCCCATTTCTTGGCTGATCCGTGATAAGACAGGCGAAAAGTTAGACTAAGGGAGGATTATTAGTATTATCTCTATTTTCATTCGCTCTCTCTCTTTCTCTCTTTTATCTATGTACAGTTTTTAATATAATATTTCATTACGTGAAATCAGCCAAATAGTATCTTTGGTGGAGTCCTTCGTCTTGGTAATCAAGGGCTGACTTGCTGTAAGAGATCTTTACATTTATTCTTACTGTTAAACACTGCATTCTGTCGGGAGAATCAATCGTGTGGACAATCTCTTCCTTTTACGAAAGATTGCGAATTCCAGATGTGTACGAAGCCTTTTTGGACGATTTAACACAGACTCAGTGGTTGCAGGCTCTCTTCGACACAGCTGAAACTTCCCCACTAATTACAGGGCCAACGTGATCATCAAATGATTCAGAAAAAACTCATTCGTTCATTCACTCCAGAACAAAAAAGTCACAAACCTTATTTATGAAGGAAATTGTGTATTAAATCCATCTCCATTACATGTCCAGATCTCCGGTGATTCCACGTCTTAATTATTTTCCGTTTACAGTCTCTTTCTCTTCAAACAAACCGCTAGCGGCACAAATGTTAATTGGCTCGCTTTAGCGAGAAGAAAAGCAGAATATGTATCTCTCAGAAACACGTCAATCCCTCAACAGATACTCCAGAAGCTGTCCTAGTTACCGCTCCAACAAACATGGAGAATGCATATAAGCATCTCTGTTATTTCAAAGAATAAACGCACTGTCGCCGCATATGTTACGAGAAAATCAGATCAGATACTTTTCCAAAGTGAATGAATGTGGATGGTTTGATTGACAATGATTAATTGATGCGTGGTAGAGGGTATTTTCTGTGGGGACATTACAACACCTATGCGCGAGAGAGGACTCGAACCTCCGGCGGGAGGGGCTGTGCAATCCGTGACATGGCGCCTGTAACCGCGCGACCACTCCGCGTGGCAGACAGAATTACTAGCTCATATGTCGAGTAGTGAATTTCTGTCACTTAGATTTTTTGACCATTCCAGCTGTCGTATTTTATGCACGCAAACGAAACAAAAAGTATTTAAGTAAGCAGGCTCTGACACTTGAATGTCGGCTGGTTAAAGGCTGAATTGCTACAGATAGAAATCCAAAATTTTTAAGAATTTTGTGTCGCTTATTCCTCTAAGTTTCGGAAGGGCAATTACTTGTGGTTATTCTATATGAAACCAAAACTTAAACGTATATTGAAACAATTTTGGATAGACACTGCAAGTTGGAGATGCCGTTCTCAGAATTATAATTTCTTAGCGCTGAGACAGCTTTGTGAAGATACCGAAAATATATTTCCAAACATTACGCAAATTAAACGATAGAAATTTAAATTGTGCAAGTAACGGGTATGGCTACAAGGGGATATGTTATCAGATATGAGGAACCTGCAGTAGAACTTCAGCGAAAATCTACAATATATCATATTATAACAGAGCAACACCGTGCTCATCTTTATATCATAAAATCGGTAACAGACTCACAGGACCATTTTGGCGACAGCCAACAGGAGTTAAAAAGACACATTTTACGGTATTTCTATGATATGTTATAACATTTGTTTATGGTTCATTTAAATTTTTATAATTGTTTTTGCTTTAAAATTTTCGTGTATTAGTACTACATTTTTTTTATGTAAAGTAAAGTGTGCTATACTTGAGTTTGAAGTGTGTGAGTAATGTATGTAAAATACTATGTAAATTGTTTATTACGTTAAATAATATTCTGATAAATTTTATAGCTAAAAATATTTGTGTGTATAAATTGTTCATGTCGATGTCAATTTGACAAGTGTAAGAAAGGGTCACGCTTATGAACAATGTAAGAAACAGATTTAATAGCCAGTGTGCTTCTGTTTGAAACGAAAGTGTCGCTGGGGAGTGAAAAGGTGGCAAGAGGGAATTGGCGCGCTACCTAGAGCGCGGGAAGTAAGTCGCACAGTCTGTAGAAAGGAGTGATTGAGGTAACACCTTTGTGGAGCAGGAAAAGCTTTGCTCTGAAAATTTGCACAAAATTGCCTCGGACGAAGACTGCAAATGGTTTACGGTATAGCTGCGAGTTTTTGGGTTACTGTATGTAAAATTTAACGACGCCAGGAAGGGAAATTGAGCCCATACAGCAAGATACTTGCAGGCCGTACTATGGGTACTGTAGCGGTCATAATCGTTCGCCACAGCCAAGCCTGCACCCACCAGATAATATTTTTCTTGTATTTTCACTTTTGTACAGCGTGAACCATTATTTTAAACTGTGTTTTAAAAATCATTCTTGAACTTTAAAGAAACTGGTTCACCCTGTTATTTCCTCCTAATCATACACCTATAAAGGATTCCTTCCTGGTGTTTGATTAATCCGAGTGTCCTGTTTTATTGACATATGAAGTGCCAAGTTAATAAAAAGAGGCGCCATACAGATTGGTTTTGTGTTTTCTTAACTATTGTAATGTGTGATAGTAATTCAGAGTATAGCCAAGTTACTAGAGTCTGTTAAATTACTATACAGCGTTAGTTCAAAGAATGATAGTCTTTGAAAGTAAATTCTAGTAAGAAAGAGGTTTCTTTGAAGTATAAAAAGTGTGGCTTTAGTATCTAAGTATTTTAGTATTTAAGTTTGTTGGTTGCGTAAAGTGCTTTTCTAAAGGTTCCCGTGGCCAATTTTTTTTAGCTTCCTTGAAGTTATCTATTGGGCTTTTTCTCTTTTAAAACGTAGTGTATAAGGGTGTACTCCAACATTGTTTAAGTGGAGTAATATGTATTTGAAAAACCAAATTAAAGAGTAGCAAGAAAGTAGGTGAAATTCATACTTCTGCTTTTCCAATACTTCACTATTTCATTGCCTGGCTAAGCTGGCGAACATCAGTGTATGTTTTAAACCACTAAATGAACTTGGAACTGAGTAGCTTTTCCCGTGACAGGACTATTTGTTCTTTTGGGGTATGGTATACGTCGCAACATAGACACAGGGTTTTCTGTTATTAGGTTAAAAGCATATTAAATTACAGTATTAGTGGTAGGGTTATAATGTATTCCCATACAGGAGGGCGAGTTATTGATATCCCAACATGGCTATCTCAACCAATATATAATTACAAATTTCGACAATCGAGATCAAACGTAATAATAAAACAAAGTTCTTCTAATAAGCCCCTGGGCAACGATGGAATCCCTGCAGAATTTTATAACGCAATCGATATTTTATAGATCCAACACTGACTTAAATTTGTAACGAGGAGATGCGTTCTCAGCTAATCTCAGCAAGCTGCTACCAGTCTTAAGTGAAGAAACGTCTTCCCCGAAAAAATGCATCACTTTTGTCCATTACCGTGTCGCAGTACCGACTTTAAGCCTTACATCCGCGTACCCAATTCATGACGAAAGCAAATTATTCACCGTGTGATCGTCAACATAGTGCAATGAATGTGAACAATATAACGGCAACACATTAGGATGTGAAAGGGGTACCCTGACAAGCTAATTCTGAGTTCTTAGACTTTAAAAACACCCATGCTGGAGTGGATCATTCCTACATCCAGAAGTGTATTTGTTGACAAATGGGGTGTGTTGCTAATACTAACAGCAAAATTAATCAATCTCTTACTGCACCAGTATCGTTACGATGAAGACTACATAGAACGCTCGTTGCCAGAACAGTGTAAGGCTGTAGAATATCAGTACAGGCATATACTGACGATATCAGTGCAGACGCCAACAATCTGTTAGTGATGTGACCCACTGTAGAAGCGTAGCGGCTCTTAAAAAGAAGAAATATTCCACCTTAAAAGTGGGGAGCAGAAGCCCACTACCTCATACGACGTGGCTTCCGAGTGTAACAGAACGCAAACAACTAAGGATATCCATTCTGGTACGTCCTCAGATTATGTATGAAAAACTGACAAATTAGAATGCGCTCACTACGGGATGCAATACCAGAAAATTGACAATAGCACATGGACCGCTTGCAAACAGCGCACATTATAAATACGTATGTGCTACCAGAGTTACAACAGATAGCGTCTGTCTGTCCTATAGTACCTAAAACAGGAAAGTAGATCGTATCAGCCGGGGAGTGTACTATGTGGCCTGCTAATATTATTACAGACTCGTTCCCCATAACACCAACACCTACCACAATCGGAGGAACTGGTCTACGAAATCCGTGGATTCAGTTTCGCATCATGTTCGTAAAGTACACGTATCGGACCCATCAAGCGAGAGCAAGTTACGTCAGAGACTTTGCCGTTCTGAAATAGACCCACAGACATGTCGCCTAGTTACCCATGTTGAGCCGTGGCGGCTCCAGTTCATTTTATCTCTGTCTCCCCGGTGCCCTCTTTCACGAGCACGCCGATACGCGGCGCGAATTTAACTTGCAGTTTTCATAGACTATCGTTGGCTCAGAGAGTTTGAAATAGGCTGGCAGCGGATTGTGAGAGGAAAACGGGCAGGAGGGGCGCAGCGTGATGATATCATGCTTGAGGTTTCGCGCGAAACGGTTTCTGTGGCTGTTAGTTCTGTTTGTGCCGAGATCGATCCGTCACTCCTTTCGGTAGTGACAATCACATTGCTATATCGACTTTGTCGTCCTAGGGCTTTCAGTGGATTTGCACTTCACTGCCGGCCGGGGTGGCCGAGCGGTTCTACGCCCTACTGTCGGGACCCGCGCGACCGCTACGGTCGTAGGTTCGAAACCTGCCCCGGCCATGGATGTGTGTGATGTCCTTAGGTTAGTTAGGTTTAAGTAGTTCTAAGTTCTAGGGGACTGATGACCTCAGAAGTTAAGTCCCATAGTGCTCAGAGCCATTTGAACCAATTTTTTTGCACTTCCCTGTTTATCCATGCTTTGCGGACCTGGACGTTTGCAGTTTTGCACTAACGCTTCTGCGTATTAGAGGACCATTACTTATTCGAGGGAACACTGTTTATAACGCCTAGTCACTAAGTATTCGCTTGGAGGGTCAACTACTTGTTCTATCAGTGTCATTCAAGTAGGCACCTGACAGTGCAGTTTTTATCTAAATTGTTTGGAGAGACGTTAATTATACCACTTCTATACTTCCGCAGCAGTGATTTAAGGTATGTTTCCTTTAGGCAGTTTTTGTGAATAATATTTGCTACCTTATTTTATAACGGATTTTTTTGGTTTATACCCACGATCTCTTAACAAGGTGGCGATTGTTGTTCATGTAGTTTGTGTTTCTGTAGCCTATATCTCACCCATATAGTGCCTGCTAGCAGTGCGAACTGAAGCTCGAACCCGCCGCGAGGGCTTGTTGCTGTTGTGCCGATGCACATTCCTTCTGGCTGTGTTTGCGGCATGTCCGCTATTATTACAGGGGAACAATTCACCTTGGCGCCTTTCAGTTTCGCCTTACCCTTCTTCAGGCTCTGATGTATTTTCTTTAACTTCTATTCTTCCTAAAGACCTATATATGAGTAATGTAGTAACTAAATTCTGAGGTAGTTCCTTTGTCTGTGTTACGTTGGTGCCATTTGTTACGTTATATATATTATTTTTTGGTTTATCAGGTGAATTTTTCTTTTGTTGGAGCATAATTTTTCTCTCAGGGATATTATCTTTTCTTATCACTTTTACTTACGTGCCTAAGTAAATATGAAACGGGTTCTTGAAGGGCCGCTGTTGTTATTCATGTACCGACTTCAGATTTTGAACGTGATGATTAAAATATAGTAGCTATTAACTGAATTGAATGTAATTTTGGTAATTTCTATTATTAGCTGCAAATCCAGGCTCGAGAGAATTTCGATTGTTGCTGTAGAGCGGCCAAGATAAAACTTACTGAACTCATGGAATCTCTATAATTTAAAAAATGAACTTTAAAGTAAATTAACTAACTGTGGCAAATTAGAAAGATTCTTACAACGAAATCTCTCGAATGTACAGTTACCGTAAACACTTTGAAAAATAAATTAATATTTCGGCGCGTAATGGCCGACCAGAGGCAGCATCGGAAGATGAACTTCTCGCAGCGCAGATTACTGAAAAAATGCTTATTAAATCTAACTAGCCGCTGCGTCCATTTGAGGTGACAACTATTATAAGGAAATTGATTTTGTGATAACAATAATTAGTTTATTTTAGCAGAATGCAGAATATCTTACATAAAATAAGTGTAGCCGCTCAATGGCCGCCTTCCGTATCGCGAAACAAAACAGTGTGTGTACCATAAAGTACGTCCTTCCTCCTCGGCCGTACAATCGCGTCTCTTTACGATCCTTTTTTATTTCCATAGACATATTTTAAATAAAGATGCTAATTTCAAATTATCGCTGCATATCAGTGGTTTCAAGAACATTAACTGTATCTTTTACACTAATTATATTCATAAATTACTTTAACAATGGTTTACAACTGATAAAAATGTCAATATTTATGTGACGTACCGTCACACCTGTTTGCACATACACTTGGCGAGGACAATTTTAATGTAATTTTCGTTCTGATTACTATCTCCTTAGAGTTCTACGTTTTATTATAACTCGCTGTTGAGCTTAATTCATTGTATCAGTTCTATGGATGCAAGTAATTTTGTCAGATCTGCAACGCTTAGATGTTTATTCCAATTTACCCCTCCTTAACTTCTTAACTATGACGGTTTCAGAAGATTGTGAAAGACGTGTCGTTTACTAACATACTGTTTAAGAGAGGTTTATTGAGATTTTTTTAAATTTTTTTTTATTTGCTGCTGGCACTGATTCCTTGGGGGTAGCAAGAACTAAAAGTTTAGTCATGTCATTCTGTGGTCAGAACTTAAAACGGCCTATTTCCAGTTAACAGCGTCTTATGTTGATGATTATTGTACCTTATTTGGTGCTGTAACGTGCACTGCAAATAAATCTGATCATTCGAAACACTAATGATGCAAGAAATGCGGACTCATAATTGAATGTCATTCTTTTCCTATCCCAATATGTATCTTGAGGTTACACATGTCTGGATATTTTTACTTCTTTGTTGGTACTTTTGCTGGTGTTTACGTTTTTTCTTCTAAACGTAAACATTTAGTTACACATGTCTGGCTCAGAGGCCCCCTTTCCATGTTTCAGATAATCCTATTGATGCCAGTTGTATTGGTGAGGACAACTTTCGCATTCTCACTGCAGTTTTATACGGAAGAGCCTTCGAGTCACCTCCCACACTTCCGAGAAAAATCGTCCACCCTAGAACGATCTGCATGTATTTGTGGATTAATAGATGTCAATCTTTTATGCCCACCAACACCGGTCACAAAACTATGACTTTGTCAGCGACAAAGTAGTGACGAGAGAGGAACTGTTTCGAGCAGGACAGGCGCTAGACCAGTATTGCACCACGTGTGCACCGTATACACGGATCAAAGCGAAACATGATCAGGGGTTCGCAAAAGACTGGCTGGTATTAGCCAACGGCATTTTTAGCAGTACTCACAGAAAATATATTTCGGATAGATTCGCACTTCTATCCCGCTGTAACGTACAACAGCTGTGTTTAGTACGTGGCTCACATTGTCTCTTACATATTCTCTAAAACCAGAATTAACGGGAATTAGAAACTTTTGGCGATTACAAAACAAGTTACAACAGAAATATAAAAATGTTTCTGTATTTTTTATAAATTTCTGCCGTGTAGAGTGAAGTTCTCATGCAAGTTCTCATACATTTCTTATTCTCCGTGCAGTGGCCCGAAGCTGCGATATGGAATTCCCGTTCCCGTTTTGGGGGGAGGGGACCAAACAGTGAGGTCATCTGTCCCATCGGATTAGGGAAGGATGGGGAAGAAAGTCGGTAGTGCCCTTTCAGAGGAAGCATCCCAGCATTTGCCTGAAGCGATTTAGGGAAATCATGGTAAACCTAAATATGGGTGGCCGGACGCAGGTTTGAACAGTTGTCGTCCCGAATGCGAGTCCAGTGTGCTAACCATTTCCTCCAGTGTCATGTCATTGATTATTTTGCTCCCTCGTTAGTAGAATTCCTCAACTTCATCTACTTCGTGGCCTTCAATCCCGATGTTAAGTTTCTCGCTGCTCTCATTTCTGCAACTTCTCATTACTTTCGTCTTTCTTCGATTAACTCTCAGTCTATATTCTCTATTCATTAGAGTGTTCATTCCATTCAACAGATCATGTAATTCTTCGCTTTAACTCAGGTTAGCAGTTTCAACAGCGAATCGTATAACTGAAACCCATTCAAATTGAATTTTAATCCAACTCCTGAATTTTTCTTATATTTCCGTTATCTGTTCTTCGATGTACAGATTGAACAGTAGGGGCAAAGACTACATCGCTGTATTGCACCCTTTTCAACCCGAACACTTCGTTCTAGGTCATCCACTCTTTTTTTCTCCTCTTGGCTCTTGCACATATTGAATGTTACCCGTCTCTTACCTTTATTTATCTCTGAATTTCGAGCACCTTGCACAATTTTACATTGTTGAACGCCATTTCTAGGTAAACAAATCCTATCAATGTGTCTTTATTTTTCTTTATTCTTCCTTCCAGTATCAACCCCAACGCAGAATTGCCTCTCTTGTGCCTTTACCTTTCCTAAAACGAAGCTGATAGTCATTTAACACATCCTCAATTTCTTTTTCTGTTCATCTGTGTATTATTCTTGTCATCAACTTGGATGCATGAGCTGTTGATTGAACCATAAATCTTGAACTTGTCGGCTCTTGCCGTCTCGGAAGTGTGTGGATGACATTTTCCGAAAGTAAGATGGTGTGTCACCAGACACATAGTCAACATTCTACACACCAACGTGATTAGTCGTTTTGCTGCCATTTCCCCCAGTGATTCGAAAAATTCTGATTTAATGTTATTTAATCCTTCTGTCTTTCTTGATCTTAAGACCAGCAAAGCTCTGTTAAATTCTGATTCTAATACTGGATACCTTGTTTCTTGTAAATCGACTCCTGTTTATCCTATTACACTAGTTTAATCTTCCTCTTTACATAGGCCTTCAGTGTACACTTTCCACATTTCAGCTCTCTCCTATGCATTTATCAACGGAGATCTAGTTGCACTCTTAATGTTACCATCCTTGTTTCTAATTACAATGAGGGTTGTTTTGACTTTCCTCTATGCTGAGACATTCCTTCCGACAGTCATTTATTTTTCGATTTCTTCATATCTCTCATGGAGCAATTTCGTCTTAGCGTCCCTGCACTTCCTACTTATTTCGGTCCTCAGCGATTTGTATTTCTGTATTCCTGAATTTCTGTACTTCCTTCTTTCTTCGATCAACTGAAGTATTTCCTCTGTCATCCATTATTTCCTCCCAATTATCTTCTTTGTACCTATGTTCTTCTTCCCAACATCCGCGATTCTTCTTTTTAGAGATGTCCATTCCTCTTCAACTGTACTGCCTACCGA
The DNA here is from genome assembly GCF_023864345.2 of Schistocerca serialis cubense. NCBI lineage: Eukaryota > Metazoa > Arthropoda > Insecta > Orthoptera > Acrididae > Schistocerca > Schistocerca serialis. Next base: position 815,493,481 of record NC_064641.1, on the reverse strand, counting down.
GCAATTCCTTATTGCTGTATTTTCGGCATTAGAAAGCGTCAAGCGTATCTCGTCATCTCTTAATATTTCCGTATCCCACTTATTTGAGTATTGACTCTTCCTGACTAATTTCTTAAAATTCAACCTACTCTTCATCACTACTACATCATGATCTTAGTCTAAATCTACTCCTGGGTACGCCTTACAATCCGGTATCTGATTTCGCAATCTGTGTCTGATCGTGATGTAATCTAATTGAAATCTTCCCATATCACCAGCCCTGTTCTAAGTATACCTCTTCCTCTTGTGATTCTTGAACACAGCATTCGCTATAACTGGTTGAAATTTACTGCAGAACTCCGTTAATCTTTCTTGTCTCAAATTCGTTGTCCCGAGCCCATATTCACCTGTAATAGTTTCTTCTACTTCTTCCTCTACAACCGCATTCCAATCGCTCATGACTATTAGATATACGCCCCTCTTTACATACTTTATTGCCGTTTCCTTAACCTCATATACCTTCTCCATCTCTTCATCTTCAGCTTGCGACGTCGGCATGTATACCTGAACTATCGTTGTCGGTGTTGGTTTGCTGTCTATTCTGATAAGAACAACCCACCTCTTAATTATTCACAGTGAATAAGTTGTTAAATTGTTGTTCACAAAAATAGCAATAACATTCACTTTACTTGTAACTTTCAGATGAAATGTAGTAGTCAGAATTAATGTTTAAAAGAAAGGAAAAAATAAAACAGGCATATGTTATATTGTATTTCTGTGCCTGTGGGATCTTACACTGGGAATTCACTGTTACAGTTGCAAGATGGCGTGATTACATCATGGTCGTTGAGTGCGTCTAGAGATACTGGAAATTTTCTGATGGAGTGGCCATAGCATTTCCATACGACAAGTACATAGATGTATTCTCATGTTATGGTATTCTGAGAAAGATCCAGTCTAGGCATACGTGACGTGAGTGCTTCATATCGTCGAATCGAAGAGGCAGTTTGCTGTTGTTCAGTCAACGAGCAGTGACGTGACGGACTCAGGATACAGTGTGACAAGAAGAGTAGACACAAGATCTCCTAGAAGGGCTCTCTGACGAATAGACGGATGACAACAGGTGAAATCTGGGCAGAAGCTGGCAACAGTGTGAGCAGATATTGTCAGAAAAGATTACTAAAATCTAAGTGGCGGTCTTAAGACACCAGAAGTAATTTACTGATTTCATAAAACAACGGAAAACCATTCGCTTGGTGTACAGCCTGAGTCAGTTGGGGCCATGATTGGCGTTAAGTGGTCCTCAGCGACGACTCTCACTTCTGATTGTGGCACGGTGACAGACGCCAGCATGTCCGCATACAACCCGGTGGAGGCCACAGGACGCAGCAAATCTCGAGGACCGCACCTCTTCAAGTAGTGTGTGGAGCAATTGTATATCCAAAGAAAACAGGTCTGGTAACTGCTGAATTAAGGCGAGTGTTCACCAGTTTATGGGAAGAATAGTAAACCAGGCTACCAGTCTTTTATGACCAAATTGCCCAAACCATCAGGATAATGCAGGACCACACATACTGTAGTTTTCAGCACAATCGGCTTGTGTAACATACTGACCTTCCAGGTGCCCAGACTCAGCATTGAGCATGTCTGGAAAGTGATGGGAAGAAATACACTGATCTGACAGAACATTATGATCACCGACCTACTATCGACATAAACACGTCCAGCAGCATCACCTGCCATGGAATGACTGCTAGCCAAACACACGCACGGTGCATGTAGTATCAGTCAGCATGCCATCCGCGTGTAGAGTGCGCAAGGCGCGCGATTTACCTGAGTCTGACTGAGCTCAGATTGTCATAGCCCAAAAGCTCGCCACGAGCATTTCAGAAACTGCGCGACTTTTGGGGTGTTCGCGGAGTGCTGTGGTGAGTGTCTTCAACGCGTGGCGAAACCGAGGTTAAACCACATTCAGACTTCGTTGGGTTGGGCGGCCACCTCGTATTAAAGATGTCGGACGTCGTAGGCTGGGCAGACTGGTAAAACAGTGGCAGAAATGTGACAAAGAAACGACAAACTTAAAAGCTGGGCAGATTACATGTGTTTATGAACACGCAGCACACCGAATACTCCTAATGATGGGCCTCCGTTGCCGACGACCCATATATGTGACAGTGTTAGCACTGTCTACGAATGAAATGGGCACGTGACCATCTCTACTGGACTTCGAAGCAGAGGCAGAACTTTGCATGGTCTGACAAATACAGATACCTTCTTCATCATACCGATGGGAGGACATGGATCCGTCGTTCCCCAGCGGAACAGCTCCAGTGCAGGTCGCAGATAAGTGGGCGACGGCTCCATTAAGCTGTGGGGACCATTCACGTGTTCATCCACGGTTCAAATGGAGCTCGCGCAAGGCACCATGATGGCCAATGAGCAGCATACACTGGTTGCAGATCAAGAACACCTGTTCATGGCGATCATGTTTCATGACGACAGTGGCGTTTTTCAGCAAGATAATGCAACACCATGTTACAAGACCAGGAGTGGGAAAATGGCTCTGAGCACTATGGGACTTAACTTCTCAGGCCATCAGTCCCCTAGAACTTTGAACTACTTAAACCTAACTAATCTAAGGACATGACACACATCCATGCCCGAGGCAGGATTCGAACCTGCGACCGTAGTGGTCGCGTGGTTCCAGACTGTCGCGCCTAGAACCGCTCGGCCACTCCGGCCGGCCCAGGAGTGTGATGGAGTGGTTCGAGGAACACAATGGCGACTTCCAATTGATGTCCTGGCCCCCGAGATCAACAGATCTGAACACTATCGAACAAATCTGGGACGTGATTTAACATGGAGTAAGAGATTTTCGTGCTCCTCCCCGGAATTGCGTGTGTACAGATGTGGTGCCAACTCCCTCCAGAGACTTACTAAGGCTTCATTGCTTCCGTGCCACGACACGCCGCCGCTGTTACCCGTGCCAAAGGTGGACTTATCGGCTATTTGGTAGACTGTCATAAGGTTCTGGCTGACGACAGTTTTAAATTCATAACAATCTTAAGACAGGAACATTCATGAATTGAGACAGAATGTGTTACAGACATGGGAAGTTATTTTGAAAATGGCATTAGGAACTTCTTTGCTTCCACATGACGGTAAATACAAGAGTGCATTCGTGGCCGCTGAGGCCACATTTAAAACTGATGGTGATCATAGACGTCAAATCCGAATGGAATGAATAGCTCCAAAAATTATGATTAATGTAATATGTGACAACATTCCATCTCCTTCAGTGTATTGGTACCACTAGCGAGTGAAGAGATCCGTGGCTTTGTCGATGCGAAGAAGTTCTAGCCACGACCTGAGACAGCAGAACATACGCACAATGGTGATTTGACTTTGCCCGTGCACGACACATACCGGTTATCAGTTGCTGTGGTCAAGTTCAGTTTTACATAGCTTAGTGATTCTATAGCTTGATTTAAACTTGTCCGCTCTTGACGTCCAACGCTGCGGTGTTGTCGCATCATACAGTGTCTCCAGGTATCCGCCACAGCGGATCCTTCTGAGCGACGATGGAAAATCGCTTGAAGACCTGTATCTTCCATAAAAATCAATTAAAAATCTCAAAGACAAATACGATGGAGATCTCTATAGCGTCTCTCAGCAGGCCAAATACCTTTCCTTAATTTCAATTTCTGCCGGTGCTACGTTGGTTAATGAAGTAGGAGAAAGTTTCGCGTTGGAAAATGTCCTTGTCTCGAAAACTATTGCACTTCCCATCCCCTAAATGGAGATCTGCGAGTTTTCGTAGACGGCACATAATGGAGTCTTTGGAGTCCTAATTCCTCTATAGTATTATGAAACACCTACCTACAAACCGTTCTTAAAATTTGCCTTATTAGAGGGTTTGACACGTGTGACACTGATCTGTGTTCTCTTGCGCATTTTATCCACATACTTACGTGGCATACACACGATTGCTTGTCTGCTTTTCTTGCAGTCTTTCGAGATATGGGTTCCCTTCGCACAGTGACGATGGATGCTGAGGTCTGGAGCGAAGATGACTTTCAAGTCAACCCAAATGTCTTTCACTGGCTTCAGTTCGGGACTGTGTGTAGGCCAGTCAGTTTCTGAAATGTTTTCTACACAAACCATTGCCTCACAGATGCTGGTTTGTGATACGGTGCATTGTCATTTTGACAGAAGCAGTTGTCCTCTCCGATCAGTTCTTCCACTGCATTTAGAGGCGTTCATGTCCTTCCGCATTATCCTTTCCCTTAAGGGAAAAACATCCTAAACACGAAAATTCCTCCAAACGGTAACACTTTTGTCTCTATACTTCACTGTTGGCACTACACTTGATTGCAGGTAACATTCCACAGGCATTCGAAAAACCCAGACCTTATACCGGAATGCGAGATGGTATAGCGTGGTTCATCAGTCTAAGTCACTAGTTTCTAGCCATCCAGTCGTCCAGTCGCTCTGCTCTTCACATGGCCGAAAGAACAGATACCATCTTCATATAGTTAAGGCTTACCGGCCAACGATCTTCTTCAGCGCGGATGCACTCACATTGCACGAACTCTTACGGAAAACGGTAGATTGACTGCCGCGAGTAATGAGTATAGTAGGGAGGTGCACTACAAATGTAGTGTGTGGACAATAATTTGGAAATGTGGGTCTCGCGGGAAGCGTGCCAGAGATAATTCCCTGCTGTCACACTATCCTCTGTGTCCTCGATGGCTCAGACTGGTATAGCGTCTGCCATATAAGCAGGAGATCCTGGGTTCGAGTCCCGGTCGGGGTACACATTATCAAACGTCCTCGTTGATATTTATCAACGCCTGTAAGCAACTAAAGGTGTGGATTTTGAGCAGCCGCTTGTCACACGAGGATAATGCAAATATGGAATCTGTTTTCACGGAGGACGAAATCCTACTGGCGGTCTACAGTGCAAAGAAAGGGAAATCACCAGGACCCGACGGTATCAGCGCTGAGTTTTACCACTGCTACTTGTTCATCCTCGGCCCGACAATCCTCGAGATAGCGAATGAAATCTGGCACTTGGAAGTGATACCAAAGGCACTCAAGGAAGGTATTATCTTGCCCTTACCGATAAAAGGTACCATCAGCAAGGTAGAAAACATGCGACACATCACACACCTGAACGCCGATTTCAAAATCATTACCAGATCAGTTAAGCTACTGATGTAAACCGTTATGTACCAGGTTTTGGGTAATCACCAATACGGTGCAGTGCAAGGCCGAAGTGCTTGTGATTTGAGCGACATCATCTGTTCATATGCTGAAACCAAAGGAAATGGCACCCTGATCTTTCTAGATTTTTAGAAGGCGTATGACCGTGTATGTCATGACTTCCTCTTTAAAAGCAAGGCGAAACTAGGTTTTGGACCTCATCTCATAGAACTTAACTACAAACGTCTCTTCCCTGATTTTCATTAATGGCCATTTTACCAAATAAGCTTCCATGGGGCAATCCATCCGACAAGGATGTCCTCTGTCAATGATTTTGTACGCCACTGCAGTAGCGTGGCTACTGCACAACTTAGTACACTGTGGGGTCGGGTCTAGCACAGATTCTTTTATTGTCCCATGCGTTGCGTATGCTGACGATATATGCGTAGCTGTTTCTTCGTCACAACAACTTATGTCAGCAGAAAGTTTTACAATCATTCACGTTTCTTTCAGCAGCAATATTAAATAGAACTAAAAGTGCAACTTTGCCCATCGGAGGCGGTATTGGAGATATATTCCATGTTACCTGGTGCATTGTAAGGGATTGTCGCAAAACTCTCGGTGTAACCTTTGAGGCCATCGCAGACAAATTCCTGACGAAGAACTGGTCTCAAATGCTTAATAAATTACGTGCTGCTTTGATACTCCTCTCCGATCGAGATCTCAACATACTACCGAAAGTTAAGACCAAAGAGATCGCCATTACAACCAAGATGAATTATTTGGCGCACATTCTTCCTATATCCGACAATCTAACAAAGAGTTAACAACAAGCGCTATACTGGTTTCTTTCTAGAGGGCACATTTTCAAAGTACAATTTGATACATTAACTTTACCTAAGTCCAAAGGTGGCCTTAACCGCATAAAGGTACGCAAAAAATTTGTCACCCTGCTCCTAAATCGCATTAGGAAGGAAGTTCGTACCCGGAGGACCAGTATCATCACAAACCTCATCCAGCCGTGGAAGCCTCACAGCCTTGACCTATCCGCTGATATCACCGGCATTCCGTTGTATTACCGACATGTGCGACTGTACTGCATGGAACTGAGCTACATCCGACACAACATCGTCGATACAGGCACTCTGACCAATAGGAAATTTTATAACCTTCTCATAACAACAAACCACAGGAATCGTCTTGAAGACAAATATCCACATTTACATGGAGTATAGTATGGTGGAATGTGTACAGCGACATGTTACCGTCACCCGTCATAGCCGACTGGTCAACGATAAAGTAGCAACGAATGACAAACTACATAACGTAGACCTTCATCCAACGCCCAACTGCGACGCACGCGGAAGAGTCGATGCATTGATTCATAGGTTCACGTGCAGACATGCAGAATAAATTACAACTTTTCATCATCAAAGATTGTCGATGATAGACCGCACGACGTCCAATAGTGTAGTCGTTTTACAGATCATTCAGCCACAAAAACTGAGGTATCCACGAGCAAAAAACAAAGCTGTAACTTTTATCATGGGCCACACTGCATCCTTTATTACGCAGAATAGGCATGCTGCTTTTCTAGATTATTACTCTCACATCGAAAATAAACATCTTAAAAAAGCCAACATCGCGACTACAGGAGATTATTTGGAAATAAGCTGCACGTCATAATCAACGGTTAAATACTTCAAATCCAGTATTTCGCATATTGGAGGTTGACACTGTTCTGTACATAACAATCGTAGTTGCTTCCTGAGACTTTAGTTATTGTCGAAATTTTCAGATTCCATGCGCTTACCATTGCAGAAGGCAGTTTTATTTCCCGTTTGCTGTTCTTACATTTCCTTTCTGTAGCAGAAGAAGACAGCAAACTTTTTTCAACAATGAAGTGTTAGTCATACTTGCAATAATAAGTTTTTCTGTTTACTGCTTTGGAAACAAGAAATATGATTTCGTGTATTGTGCAACGGACGACTGCAAAAAATACATATTTTTGTTAATTCTACTCGCATGACAAATTGAAGAAAACGTTTGTTTTTCCTTCCTCATCAATGAAATTCCATTCTTTTTCTCCTCCTTTTCAAATAGAGTGTAATGATTTATTTGCGAATACAGCTTAGAAGCTGGCCGATGAAGGCAACACAGATGAGAGAATGGCTGATCTGTAAGGGGTGAAGGGAGGCCCAAAATTTTAAAAAAGAAATTCTAATTTCACTCACAAAACTGTATGGTTTACGAGTATCTGCTCGACCCTCTACCCTACGTCCGCTATGAGCACAGAGAGTCAAGGCCTTATCGGAGTAATAATAAAACCTACTAAACTCTTTATTAGCTCAAAAATTGATCAAATGGCTCTGAGCACTCTGGGACTTAACATCGATGGTCAGCAGTCCCCTAGAACTTAGGACTACTTAAACCTAACTAACCTAAGGACATCACACAACACCCAGTCATCCCGAGGCAGAGAATGACACCAAGAGGTCAATTCCGTATTATACGAGAGCGTCCAGATACTTTTGATAAGATAGTAAATGTTGTTGTTGTGGTCTTCAGTCCTGAGACTGGTTAGATACAGCTCTCCATGCTACTCTATCCAGTGCAAGCTGCTCCATCTCCCAGTACGTACTGCAGCCTACATCCTTCTGAATCTGCTTAGTGTATTCATCTCTTGGTCTCCCTCTACGATTTTTACCCTCCACGCTGCCCTCCAATACTAAATTGGGAATCCCTTGATGCCTCAGAACATGTCCTACCAACCGATCCCTTCTTCTAGTCAAGTTGTGCCACAAACTCCTCTTCTCCCCATTTCTATTCAATACCTCCTCATTAGCTTTGTGATCAACCAATTTAATCTTCAGCATTTTTCTGTAGCACCACATTTCGAAAGCTTCTATTCTCTTCTTGTCCAAACTATTTATCGTCCATGTTTCACTTCCATACATGGCTACACTCCATACAAATACTCTCAGAAACGAATTCGTCACACTTAAATCTATACTCGATGTTAACAAATTTCTCTTCTTCAGAAACGCTTTCCTTGTCATTGCCAGTCTACATTTTATATCCTCTCTATTTCGACCATCATCAGTTACTTTGCTCCTTAAATAGCAAAATTCATTTACTACTTTAAGTTTCTCATTTCCTAATCTAATTCCCTCAGCGTCACATGAGTTTACTACATTACATTATCCTCGTTTTGCTTTGTTGATGTTCATCTTATGTCCTCCTTTCAAGACACTTTCCATTCTGTTTAACTGTTCTTCCAAGTCCTATGCTGCCTCTGACAGGATTAAAATGTCAAAGATAGTAAATAGCGATGTGAATTAGGTGCAAAATTAGCCAAAAAATGTATTGACATAGTAAATCATTTTTGCTGTGCAGTGTTTAATTATGGAATGCTTCATCCCAGTTTTGCATGTCGTTTTCGTTGTGTTTCGGTTTCAGCGGCCAGCAGTGTATTTGGACGGATGAAGACTTTTCTCGTCGAAGCGGTGTCCACCGTGGGCACCGCTGAGGGGACAGCCAGTAATTGGAAGCGCGCCTGGCGAGGCGTACACAGCTGCACCGCCGCCGCCGCCGCCGCTGACAGACGTCGCAGACAGCGGCCGGCGGCCGTCGCGGTGATTAACGAGAGCCGCCACGCTGTCCGCGTGCAGTGCAGGCTACTACTGTGCGCTCCGCGTCCCGCGCCTGCGCTCTGCCGCGGCTGCACACGGCGTCTGCGGTTGCTTCGCCTCGCCTCGCCTCGTCCCTCCACCCTGCGGGCCGTGAATTTTGCAGCAGCGCGAGTGCGTCGGCCGTTGTTTTCGTTCCGCCGCCGCCGCCGCCGCCGCGCTATATCGTGCCCGCGCCGGTTTACCGTGGCGCAGCGAGGATTACCTAAAGCCAGCGATTCAGTGCGGGGCGCTAGGGAAGCAGGCCGGTGGCGAGCTCTGCTTCACAGAGGCGAGGCGGGGAACAGCTGCGATACACAGGTTGCCCTGTTGTGCCGGCGAAGTACATTACTTGTCACGTCGCAGGCAGACCGCTATGCTTCTGCGAACAGTACTTGTTCGAACTCTTTAAAAAGAGATTCGATTCTCCGCATGCCTGATTCAACCGCTGGATGTCGAAAAGTACACTACTGACCATTAAAATTGCTACACCAAGAAGAAATGCAGATGATAAACGAGTATTTATTGTATAAATATATTATTCTAGAACTGACATGTGATTACGTGTTCATGCAATTTGAGTGCATAGACTCTGAGAAATCAGTACCCAGAACAACCACCTCTGGCCGTTACGGCCTTGATACGCCTGGGCATTGAGTCAAAGAGAGCTTGTACGGCGTGTACAGGTACAGCTGCCTATGCAGCTTCAACACGATACCACAGTTCATCAAGAGTATTGACTGGCGTGTTGTGACGAGCCAGTTGCCCGGCCACCATTGACGAGACGTTTTCAGTTGGTGAGAGATATGGAGAATGGGCTGGCCGCGTCAGCAGTCGAACATTTTCTGTATCCAGAAAGTCCCGTGTAGGACCTGCAATATGCGGTCGTGCATTATCCTGCTAAACTGTTCGTGCAGATGGTTGTTGTATTGCAAACGTCCCCATCTGTTGACTCAGGGATCCAGACTTGGCTGCACGATCCGTTACAGCCATACGGATAAGATGCCTGTCATCTCGACTGATATCGATACGAGGCCTTTGGGATCCAGCATGGCGTTCCGTAATACCCTCCTGAACCCAACGATTCCATATTCTGCTAACAGTCATAGTCCCTCGACCAACGCGAGCAGCAATGTCGCGATATGATAACCGCAATCGCGACCTTTATCAAAGTCGGAAACGTGATGGTACGCGTTTCTCCTCCTTACACGAGGCATCACAACAACGTTTCACCAGGTAGCGCCGGTCAACTGATGTTTGTGTATGAGAAATCGGTTGGAAACTTTCCTCATGTCAGCACGTTGAAGGTGTCGCCACCGGTGCCAACCTTGTGTGAATGCTCTGAAAAGCTGATCATTTGCATATCACAGCATCTTCTTCCTGTCGGTTAAATTTCGCGTCTGTAGCACGTCATCTTCGTGGTGTAGCAATTTTAATGGTCGATGGTGTACCACTCGCGTGTGTGTCCGCGTGTCCAGGATGCCACTTTTCATTAGTTCATCTACCCATATGTGACTGAGGGGGAATCGTGCATGTTGAGTGACAAATGAACAAATTCATCGTAAGACATGTTGAATAAGATAACGCAAGGCAGTTTGTGTGATGGCAGCCACTGCTTGGTTATATCATTTTGTAAAAATGAGACTGCTTTATCTGTAAGTCTGTTTTTTTTATAGGCACGACCGGTTTCGCAGCATTTTACCTGCAACTGTGCAAATTGGTAGACAAAGACTCGCGTAGATTAGCAAGAAAACAACTAAAATGGAAAAGTATATGATGGATGAAAATACAAATTCAAGTATTCCTCAGATTTCAAATAGAGAACGGAATTATCCAGCATCAATAATCAACAAATTTTCGCTAATTAGCTAGTGCCAAAAGAAAATCACATACAAAGCTCCCGTGAGACCTAGAAATGAGGAAACTAATAAGAAGGAACTTCTAATGAGTGACCGTCATGTGAGAAAAATACTTATAAATTCCACTACCATGAGTAAAATTATCTGGTGAGGTAGCGGTGTCCACATATGCCGAAATGGCGATCAAAGCACGGGCCACATACGATCATCTATTCAATGAAGTAAGAATTGAGCGGCTTGTTTAAAAGAGATGAAAAAAATATTGGTAGAAGTTTTTAAATAAGATTCAAAGACAACCTTAATCTGGGAATTACAAAATCGGTGTTAAGTTCGCATCTGACAGTACACAGTCAAACTGTCATTAGTCAGTCCAGCTGTCTTCAGGTCTCACATAGGGAAAATAGGGGCGACACTTTAAATATTCTTGAGGAAAAGGAGATTGTGCGTTCCCGGATTAAGGTGCCTGGCTGCAACCCCAGCAGGCAAGCTGAGCTCAGACATCACGGTTTGTTAGTCAGTTTTGTCTGCATTAGAGATTATGCTCATAGTGAGTTGGCTCCGGACTTTTCTTGTTTTATTGTGTATTGCGTTTTTGAATGTCTTGTATTATCCTGTTCTATCTGCTCTGTAATTTAAGGCCCAAAATTTGTTCAAAAATGTTCAAATGTGTGTTAAATCTTATGGGACATAACTGCTAAGGTCATCAGTCCCTAAGCTTACACTCTATGTAACCTAAATTATCCTAAGGACAAACACAAACCCATGCCCGAGGGAGGACTCGAACCCCCGCCGGGACCGGCCGCCAAAATTTGTTCATTAACTTTCATCGAACCACATCTGTGGCCTTTATCCAGTCCGTTTGTGCGTGGTAACAGTTTCTTGAGGCTTCGATTTTGTGCTGCTTTAAAACACCTTGTCTTGTAAGTGATGTTTCAGGCTTTTAGTGAAATTTAAGTCAAGCACGTTTCCAGTACAGCGCATCACTGTAGTCTTGTCCTAGATTTTATTAATTATTTCTGTAATTAATGTTAGATGTCATGGTTTTTACTTCTAAATGCTTGCTATCTTCACTTCATTTTGAAGTCGTTAACTCCCTATTTTCCCATTGTCTACCATTCACAACATTGGCCCTAATAATAGTTCTTATCCCTTTTTTGTACATATTGTAAAGGATTTCACTTGCTTCCTATCATTCTACATGTCTAATTAATTTTCTGATGCACGTGCACACCCCACAAGACGACGGCCTCTCTCCATGTCGGTATCTGGCTCTTCCGCAGTTGTGTTCTGACACGCTGCCTGTTTAGTACGTAATCCCATGCTCGCATTTGCTGTTGGTGTGTTCTGTAATAAAGTTCAGATAGTAATAGCGAATACTCTGTTCAATAACCAAAAGAGGAGGAGGAAGAGTGATACCGGAAGATTTAAGTTAGATTGCTTCATGGTTCGGCACGGACTCCAAAATGAGATACTGGACCTTAAGGCGTAGCCAGGAGCAGATACAAGACTCGGGTCATAAGGTAGTAGTGATCAAAGGTAGGCTTAAGTCTAAGAAATTATTCGGGAAGAATCAATACTAAAAGAAGCAGAAGTACTAAGAAATGACGAGATACGCTTGAAGTTTGAGGCTATAGATACAGCAATAAGGAATAGCTCAGGAGGCAGTACTTTGAAGAGAAATGGACATCTCTATAAAGAGCAAATATAGAAGTTGCAAATAAAATCATAGGTACGAAGACGGTAACTACAAAGAAACCATGGGTAACAGAAGAAATACTTCTAATGATAGACGAAAGAAGGAAGTACAACAACGTCAGTGAAATTCAGGTATATAGCCGACCGCAGTGGTCTAGCGGTTCTAGGTGCTCAGTCCGGAACCACGCGACTGCTACGGTCGCAGGTTCGAATCCTGCCTCGGGCATGGATGTGTGTGATGTCCTTAGGTTGGTTAGGTTTAAGTAGTTCTAAGTTCTAGGGGACTGATGACCACAGATATTAAGTCCCATAGTGCTCACAGCCATTTGAACCATTTTTCAGGTATATAGAAATTCAAGTCACTGAGGGATAAAATAAATAGGAAGAACAGGGAAGCTAAGAAGAAATGGCTGCATCAAAAGACGAAGAAATCAAGAAAGCTTACACACTACTTAATCTAACTTAAACTAACTTACGCTGAGGACGAGACAGACACCCATGCCCGAGGGAGGACTCGAACCTCCGACGGGGGAAGCTACGCGGATCGTGACAAGACGCCCTAGACCGCTCGGGTACCCCGAGCGGCTTATCGGCACGATTGACTCAGCAAAGAGCAAAGTCAAAACAACCCTCAGTGATATTAAAAGCAATGATGGAAACATTAAGAGTGCAACTGGAATTCCACTATTAAATAGGGAGGAGAGAGCGAATAGGTGGAACGAGTACATCGAAGGCCTCTACGAGCGGGAAGGCTTGTCTGATGTGGTAGAAGAAGCAACAATAGTCGATTTAGAAGACATGTGGGATCCATTATTAGAATCAGAATTTAAATAGCATTGGAGAGCTTAAGATCAAATAAGGCAGAAGAGATTGATAATATTACATCAGAGTTTCTAAAAAAAATTGGGGAAGTGGTAACAAAACGACTGTTCACGCTGGTGTGTAGAAAACATGAGTCTGGCGACATACCATCTGGTTTTCGGAAAAATATCAACACAATTCCGACGACTACAAGAACTGATACGTGCGAGAATTATCACACAGTCAGCTTAACAGCTCATTCATCTAAGTTGCTGGTATGAATAACATGCGGAAGAATGGGAAATTTGGGATGTGTTATATGACGATCAGTTTTAGTTTAGGAAAGGTAAAGGCACTAGCTAGAGGCAGTTCTGACGGTGCGGTTGATAATGAAGGCAAGACTAAACAAAAATCAAAAACATTGATATGATATGTCGATTTGGAAAAAGCCCTCGACAATATCAAATTATGCAAGATGTTCCAAATTCTCAGTAAAGTAGAGGGAAGCTATGAGGAGGGACAGATAGTATGCAATATGCACAAGAGGCAGCAGGGAGTAATAAGAGTGGACGATCTGGTACGAAGTGTTCGGATTAAAAAGGATATAAGACAGCGACTTTGAATTCCACCCCCACTGCTCAATCTGTAAATCGAAGAAGCAACGATGGAAATAAAAGAGAGGTTCAGGAGTGGAATCAAAATTGGAGGTGAAAGGATATCAATGATACCATTCACTGATGACATTCCTATCCTGAGTGAAGGGTATGAACAGTCTACTGAGTACAGAATATGGATTGAGAGTAAATCGAAGAAAGACGAAAATAATGAGAAGTAGCAGGAATGAGAACAGCGAGACACGTAACATCAGGACAGATGGTGACGAAGTAGATAAATTTAATGAATTCTGTTAGCTAGGCAGCAAAATAACAAATGGCGGACAGAGCAAGGAGAACATCAAAGGCAGACTAGCACTGGCAAAAAGGTTATTCCTGGCCAAGAGAAATCTACTCCTATCGAAATTACTCCTTAATTTGAGGAATAAATTTCTGAGAATGTGCGCTTGGAGCACAGCATGGTATGGCAGTGAAACACAATCTGTGGGAAAACCGGAATAGAAAAGAATCCAAGCATTTTAGATGTGGTGCTACAGACGAATGCTAAAAATTAGATGGATTGATAAAGTAAGGGATGAGGAGGTTCTGGGCAGAATCGGAGAGGGAAGGACTATGTGGAAGACATTGACAAGAAGAAGGGACAGGACGACAGGACATCTGTTAAGACATGGGGGAATGACTTCCATGGTACTAGAAGGAGCTGTAGAGGCCAATATCTTTAGAGGAAGACAGTGACTGGAATACATCCCGCAAATACACTCCTGGAAATTGAAATAAGAACACCGTGAATTCATTGTCCCAGGAAGGGGAAACTTTATTGACACATTCCTGGGGTCAGATACGTCACATGATCACACTGACAGAACCACAGGCACATAGACACAGGCAACAGAGCATGCACAATGTTGGCACTAGTACAGTGTATATCCACCTTTCGCAGCAATGCAGGCTGCTATTCTCCCATGGAGACGATCGTAGAGATGCTGGATGTAGTCCTGTAGAACGGCTTGCCATGCCATTTCCACCTGGCGCCTCAGTTGGACCAGCGTTCGTGCTGGACGTGCAGACCGCGTGAGACGACGCTTCATCCAGTCCCAAACGTGCTCAATGGGGGACAGATCCGGAGATCTTGCTGGCCAGGGTAGTTGACTTACACCTTCTAGAGCACGTTGGGTGCCACAGGATACATGCGGACGTGCATTGTCCTGTTGGAACAGCAAGTTCCCTTGCCGGTCTAGGAATGGTAGAACGATGGGTTCGATGACGGTTTGGATGTACCGTGCACCATTCAGTGTCCCCTCGACGATCACCAGTGGTGTACGGCCAGTGTAGGAGATCGCTCCCCACACCATGATGCCGGGTGTTGGCCCTGTGTGCCTCGGTCGTATGCAGTCCTGATTGTGGCGCTCACCTGCACGGCGCCAAACACGCATACGACCATCATTGGCACCAAGGCAGAAGCGACTCTCATCGCTGAAGACGACACGTCTCCATTCGTCTCTCCATTCACGCCTGTCGCGACACCACTGGAGGCGGGCTGCACGATGTTGGGGCGTGAACGAAAGACAGCCTAACGGTGTGCGGGACCGTAGCCCAGCTTCATGGAGACGGTTGCGAATGGTCCTCGGCGATACCCCAGGAGCAACAGTGTCCCAAA
This sequence comes from Schistocerca serialis cubense, assembly GCF_023864345.2. Classification (NCBI taxonomy): domain Eukaryota; kingdom Metazoa; phylum Arthropoda; class Insecta; order Orthoptera; family Acrididae; genus Schistocerca; species Schistocerca serialis. Next base: position 815,478,003 of record NC_064641.1, on the reverse strand, counting down.
TTTGCTGGGAAGTGGCGGTGCGGTCCCCTACGGCACTGCGTAGGATCCTACGGTCTTGGCGTGCATCCGTACGTCGCTGCGGTCCGGTCCCAGGTCGACGGGCACGTGCACCTTCCGCCGACCACTGGCGACAACATCGATGTACTGTGGAGACCTCACGCCCCACGTGTTGAGCAATTCGGCGGTACGTCCACCCGGCCTCCCGCATGCCCACTATACGCCCTCGCTCAAAGTCCGTCAACTGCACATACGGTTCACGTCCACGCTGTCGCGGCATGCTACCAGTGTTAAAGACTGCGATGGAGCTCCGTAGGCCACGGCAAACTGGCTGACACTGACGGCGGCGGTGCACAAATGCTGCGCAGCTAGCGCCATTCGACGGCCAACACCGCGGTTCCTGGTGTGTCCGCTGTGCCGTGCGTGTGATCATTGCTTCTACAGCCCTCTCGCAGTGTCCGGAGCAAGTATGGTGGGTCTGACACACCGGTGTCAATGTGTTCTTTTTTCCATTTCCAGGAGTGTAGTTGAGCACATAGGTTGTAGGTGCTACTCTGCGATAAAGAGGTTAACGGACAGCATCAAACCAGCCAGAAGACTGATGACTCAAAAAAAAAAAGTTCTGCCTCACGCCCTCTGGCCATGCAGTGCCTTGCTTTATGTCCATTGAGCTCTTTAAGTAAGCGATGATATTCATTCCCTTGACTTACTTCATGTCAGTTGCGTGAGATGCCTTAAAATTGTTTTGGGGTTGTTGCCATTTCATATCGAATAACTGAGTCCTTACCAATAGGTTTTTTATATCTTTTAGGCAAGTGGATGACGGGTAGCTGTTCAACTTTCACATTATTCTGTAGATGATCATATGCAGTCGGTGCTTTGAATATCATTTCTGGACTCCGCCATCTTACCATACAATATTACTCATGCTGAGTGGAACCTATTAGCATTTTATGTACCTAGTACTCCCTATTTAGGAATTTCTTCTTATTAGCTTTCTCCCTTCTAGTTATCATGGGAACATTCTACGTAATTTTATTTTTGATGTCTTTTACTTAGGGCAAACTTGACCGTTATGAACGTGGGGCCAGTTAATTATATTTCTCGATATCAAGATTACTTGAATTTGTATGTCCCGGTCGCCTACGGTGGACTGGAGGCCGAGCGGTGATCTCTCCAGTTGACAGGATGCTAGGAAATGACTATGGACGCGTCAGAAACGCCAAAGAAACATTATTAATTCATAACACCTTTATTCCTGCCGAGTACAATGTGGCCCGCGTAACACAGGCTGGCTGAGCTTGGTGATATCAACGACCTTCCCCAAGTCCTCGCTGACTCGGAGCGATGACACCAGCTCCGGGCCGCATCAGTCTTGGTAGCGCAGCACCGCATGCTGTGACGTAGTGGTGGAATGCCCTTACTTCGACCACGCGTGGCTGGCGGCGCATTGCTGGCCGGCCGGCTCGGCGGATAGCAATCCGCTGCGCGTAGGAGGCTCCGGGTTGGAGTCCCGGTGCTGCCGGCACGAGAAGCTTTTTCGTAGTGCGGAGTGTACTCTATCCCACCCTGTCTTCTTCCCTGTTCCTCCAGGTGGCTCATCCGCGGTGGACGGGCGGAACGGGCTGCAGTCCCTCAGTGTCGTCGGCTCACCCGTTTGTGACGGCGGATGCACAGGGCATAGGCCCCACACGATCTCGACGACGGCTCACTGATGTGGTCAGCATTGGTGGCGAGCGAGTCTGCCGCGATGTCTGCTAATCCTGGGTTGATTATTGACAGTGGCAGCAGAGAGGACCAGAGCTGGTACTGTCCCCTCACGTCTGCTGCTGGATGGGCCGCCCTTACTGCAACATCTCCTTAATAAAGATTAACGTGTCGATCACCGAGCTGAGCGCTACGCAGCGACCCAGTACACATATAACTGTAAGTCTAACTGTGAGTGCCTTGTTGCTGTCAAAGCTGGCGTATTTAAAGGAAGCACGAGCGACATCCTGACGGCAAGCTCGTTTGTAATGAACGCATTCGTTCCACTTATACTGCTGATTCATCTGTCGTACTCGCCCCTTCGGCGTTCTTGTGACAGAGTTACGTAATGTTATGGCAGACTTACGCGAAGTTGTGAAATGCAGTACAGCTGACGCTATACCTCTGTCTTACACTCTACGAAAGTCTCCGTCTAACACAAGCCTGCATGCTAAGCAATTCTCTCTCGCCTGTTGTGTGTAACCAGGCCATTGCCCTTGCGTGACGACACAATCCGATACATGCGCAACCCTCTTATCTCTTGCTTAACCTACTGCCTCTGGCTCTCGGCATAGGCAACGCAACTTTGACAATATTCCACGTTTCCAACTCTTTACTATTCCGTGACACTACAGTACTAACTTTTTCAATTTAATTATGATTTTTGGTACCTTACATGAGACTTTCTCTACCACTTTGTTGAGATTGCACTTGATGATATAGCTAAATTTCTCTGAAGCCAGCTATGCTTAATATAGGAATTACAGCTAAGGTAGTCTTATCTTCTCAGAGTGAATTAGGTGAGTAGAAGGGTTCCGTTTTAAGAGGAACAATTGTCTGGCAGGGAGACATGGAATTTAGGAGATAAATGAGGTCATCACAGCGTCCTGATCTCAGGCAATTTAAAATTTCATTAACTGTGAGAATGAGAATTCTTTGAAGATGGCGTAAGTGCCTTCCCTCACAGGAGTACATGGCAAATTGGAGAGTTAACAGGATATTTGGAGTAGACAACGCCACTTTAAACTGGAGTCCAGTCGTCATCTAGGCAACCAGATAGCACACAGACCATAGAACAGGTGCCTAGACAATGAAAGATCAAGGTAAAATAAGGCAGAGTAAATAATACTCTGACGCAAATAATGTACGACAACAGAATTAATCTAACATTAATGCAGTCACACGGAATTCCTCCAAAGAGGGAGCAATAAAACATCAATGCACGTGATGGAAAGCGTTCTTGTGGACAGTTCTGAGGTCACACAGGAAGATTGTTTGCAACCAGATCAGTTAGGACAAAAATAAAACACGCCTTCATCAACAGAGTCGGAGTTCACTAGGCAGTTGCAGTACGGAACAGTCAGAGTATGGAATGGCAACGGCACCATCGCAACAGATGAAGGTTAGTTTACTCAGCCACGATATGCCAGGGGAAAAACTCTGGGGACACATATCAAATGGTTCTGAGCACTATGGGACTTAACTGCTGTGGTCATCAGTCCCCCAGAACTTAGAACTACTTAAACCTAACTAACCTAAGGATATGACACACATCCATGCCCGAGGCACGGACACATATCAACTGCTAGATAATTAGTTATTGTGCATTTCTTGGAACAGTATTGAACAGAGAATAATACTTGTCTCTGGCTCAAGGACTGCGATCTAAGCATTTCACTAAATGACTTGATGAAGATACAACTGGCGACTTGTATCTTGTACTTTTCTTAGGAATCAGTACAACACTACACAGGGCTACACAGTATACTGACAAGAAACGAAAGCAACCAGAAACACAAATACGAAATCCACAATGCAGTAAGAACAGTTTCTTACGTATCACGGCCATGCCGTGCAGAACATACAACACAGCAGTACTTTTGAACACCTTTCCCGAAAACTGTCTTGTGCGACAGCCTACACGCAATGGAAATATTTTAAACATTATGGCTACAGACAGGCCTGTCGTTATTGATGATATCAGTGTAGAGACAGTGTAGGTGACATGATGTCATCATAGCGACTATGGTGACTAAAGTTAATAAATGCATCAAGAGGGCTGGTAGAGTATTTCTGCTAGAAACAGCAGATAAGCAGTTGTTAGCATCGAACAGCTGCGCCCCGAATAAGTCCGGCGAGCCCACGTGAATTTTTAAAATTGTATTCCTGCCGCTCCCAAGCAATAGCAGCCAGCCCACCCGATGTGTTAATCCAGTTAGCCACTGGACGGTGTTGTTGGCATTACGGAAAAACACTCCGAGCAGACGGGAGTTGCCGACACCAGTCAACGGTTCCACAATGCATTCCTGCACAGTTCGTGTTGTTTGCCCTGTATATGATTTGCCGTCTTCACACGGAATCTTGGAGACACCTGATTTACGCAGGCCCAGGTCGTCTTTAACGGATCCCACCAGTGATGAAATTTTGGAAGGAGGGTGAAAGATGACTCTCACTTGATATTTCCTCAATATTCTGCCTATCTGTGAAGAAATATTCCCAATATATAGTAGATAAGCAGTCGACCTGAAGGCCTCTTCCTCTTCTTTGTTCCGTCGTTTGTAGGTCTGCATCACTCTGTTCACTTGCCTAATTGAAAAGCACTATGGGACTTAACATCTGAGGTCATCAGTCCCCTAGAACTGAGAACTGCTTAAACCTAACTAACCTATGGACATCACACACATCCATTCCCGAGGCAGGATTCGAACCTGCGACCGTAGCAGAAGCGTGGTTCCAGGCTCGGTAATAGCGGCCGGCGTAGTGGTGGTGATTTCTGGTAACTGTAGGTAAGAAATTTGTAAGTAGGAAGTTATGAACAGAGTAAAACGGTATAACTGCCAATATTTTCAACTTTAGTGTGAAGCATCGTAAATATGCTCTGTAGATTCTGCTCACAAAATACCAAGCACGTTCGCCCTTTGGATGGGGACAACTTACACTAACCATAATAGGAATAGTATGGACGCTACACTGCGCTGAGTGTAGCACAGCAAATATCTCGTCAGTGAGGGTCGTAGCCTTCACCTGCCCTTGCCTGAACCTTCTGAATTTCGAAATTCTTGTTAGCGGTTTCTACCACGCTCTGTCAAGATACGTAGAAATGAAGTGATATCCTCGTATCTGCAATGGAACACAGCTGAATAGCATCGCTGATGGGCAGATTGAGTTTCATTCGTGACACAAATGATTTGTCCACGTGGGACAGCCGCCCCAATAACACGCAGAGCTTTACAAAAGTGCTTACAGATGAACGAATCGCAGAGAGCTTCATTTTATTAACTGCCAGTAAAGTAGTCCACACTCATTTAACTGATGACACGACAGTCCTGTAAAAAAAAAAAAAAGGTCACTATTCACTGTGCGTTGTATCCATTTGCTTTTCATTTGCAGCTCATTTATGTTAATTGTGTGCTGGACGGTCTGTCTCTATAATGCAATAGCTCTCGATGTAAGAGCTCAGTGCTTCATTTCTATACACTCATACAAATTATGCTGCCATCTAGCACCACCATAATCTCTCTCTGTAAAGCGTGTCAACAATACACTTCGTTCTGTGAATGATAAAGCGATAACAGTAATTCTGGAATGTATAAAACAGTTCAGGCCAAAGCTCAGTTTGCTGTTACCACATCCGTGCTACACAGAATGTCCGCATGAAATTCAGAAGCAACAATCGTCTTGCGCTGTGTAGAGCGTGTTTATGCCTTCCTGTTCTTACAGGAAGATGGTATTGGCCAAGTGTAGAAAACAAAGTCGTGTAAACGTAAGTCAAGAAACAAAAGACTGTCGGACATTCTGTCGTTAGATAACTGGTGGTCTCATCAGCTGTTATAACGTGTTTTACGTATCCTTTAATTCTCCTTCTGACAATGTCACGTACTCGTGCGAACACATGGATTTGTCCGTATGCGTGGTATACATGCTTCGACATCTTAAGTACCTGGTGATGGATCATTATACCAATGCCTTTAAATATCCCTGTTGCGTCCTCCTGAGATACGAGACAGAGACACGCACAGAGACATCTACATCTACATGGCTACTCTGCAATTCACAATTAAGTGCCTGGCAGAGGATATATCAAACCACTTTCAAGCTAATTCTCTATAGTTCCGCTCTCGAACTTCTAGTGGGAGAGACACTTAAAACTTTCCGTTCGAGCTCTGATTTCTCTTATTTTATTATGATGACCATTTATTCCTATGTAGATGGACCCTAACAAAATATATTCACACTCCGAGTGGAGAGTTGGTGAGTGAAACGCCTTGAGAAGATTCTGCCACAGTGAAAAACGCCTTTGTTTTAATTATTTCCACCCCAATTCACGCCTCATATGCGTGGCACTCTCTCCCCTGTTTCGCGGTAATACAAAACGAGCTGCCCTTCTCTGGACTTTTTCTGTGTCCTCTAACAATCCTAATTGATGTGGATCACACACCGCACAGCAGTACCCTAGAAGATGGCGGTCAAGGAAGTGTAAGAAGTCTGTTAATTAAACCTGTTGCATTTTGCAAGTGTTTTTCATGTTAATTGCAGCCTTTGGTTGGCTTTTCCGACGACATTATCTATATGATCGTTTCTATGTAATTTAATCGTAATTGTAGTCCCTAAATGTATAGCTGACTTCATAGCCTTTAGATTTGTGCGGTTTATCATGTGGCGAAACTTAGCGGGTTGCTTTTGGAACTCACGTGAATGGCTTCACATTTTTCATTGCTTAGAGTCAATTGCCACTTGTCGCACTATACAGATGTCTTGTCTAAATCATTTCGGAATTGATTTCGATGATATGATGATCTGTTTACAAGGCGGTAAATAACAGCATCATCTGAAAACAATCTATGTGGACCACTCATATTGTCTCCCAAATCGGTTATGTTGACCAAGAACAGCAGAGGACCTATAACACTTCGTTGCGAGAAATTAATTCGGTTTTATTCGATGACTTTTCGTTGATTACTTCGAACTATGAGACTTTACTAACAGTAAATCACAAATTCAATTGCACAAATGGGACGACCTTCCATAGGCACGCAATATGGTTAGAAGTCGCTTGTGAGGAACGGTGTCAAAAGCCATTTGGAAATGTAAAAATAAAGAATCCATTTGACAAACACTGTCGGTAGCATTCATTACTTAGTGAGAATTTAGATCTAGTTGTGTTTCAAGAGAACGATATTTTCTCAACCCGTGTTCACTGTTCGTAAATAAATTGTTTTCCTCGAGGTAATTCATAATGTTCAAGCACATTATATGTTCTAGAATCCTGTTGCAAATCGGCGTTAGTGATATAGGTCTATAATTCAGCGGATTACTCCTATTTTCATTCTTGTGTATTGGTGTGACGTGTGTAACTATCCGCTCTTTGGGTGTGGATCATTCGACGAGCGAGCTATTTTATATGATTGCTAAGTATGGAGGCTATTGTGTCAACACACACTGAAAGGAACCTGACTGGTATACGGTCTGGGCCACTGGCCTTGCCTTTATTAAGTTATTTAAGCTGCTTCCATACGCCAAGAATATGTACTTCCAAGTTAAGGAGGGGGGGGGGGGTGGTTTTGGGGAGGAGACCAGACAGCGAGGTCATCGGTCTCATCGGATTAGGGAAGGACGGGGAAGGAAGTCCGCCGTGCCCTTTTAAAGGAACCATCCCAGAATTTGCCCGGAACGATTTAGGGAAATCACGGAAAACCTAAATCAGAATGGCCGGACGCGGGATTGAACCGTCGTCCTCCCGCAGTTCTTCCAAGTTACTCAGGTTTTTAGTTGTTCTTGCTGCGAATTCTGGAGTAATCACTTGGCCTTCCTGGTGCGGGGATTTCAGGAAACATTGCTTAGTGACCCTGCTTTATTGGCAAATTACTGTTGTTAGTGTGCAGTGAAGGTACTGGTTATGTCTCACCAAAGATGTGCTTTACATACAACCAAAATCACTTTGGGTTTTCTGCCAGAAAACTATCAAACTATTGAAAGCATCTCATACTGAAGCTAGCGCAAAATATCTAGCCTCTGCTAAACTTCCCAAATTTCGTGTGTTTCATGTTCTTTTAAATTTGGCATGCTTTTTTGTTACTTGTGCAACAGTGTCCTGAACTATTTTTGTATCATGGGTATCAGTATCATGTCTTATTAATTTATTTCGTATATATCACTCAATCGGCGTCGATACTATTTCTTTGAATTCAAACCACATTTGTCTTACGTGTACACAGTCAGACCGGGAAACTCCCAGGAGGGGGTCAAGTGGCCACATGCTATACAAGACGCTCACAATGCACAATATGTTGTTCTTCCATCTAACATCAGTTTCCAGTTGACATACAGGATTAATTTTTTGTATCCCGAGGCACCAAAATGTCTGAGAAACTAAACAGTGGATTAAAAAGCGGAAAACTACGTTTTCAGTACTTCTAAACATGCTATCTGGATATACCAATTTAGATCATCTGCCTCACCCTCAAGGGATGTGGTGGGGGGGGGGGGGCAGTTATTAAAAATTGAACATGAACATCTTGTTTTTATTGTAGATTCGATTCTAGGGGGAAAATATGTAACTTTTGTGTCAAACGCTCGTTTCGGTGCGTGATATATGGATCTGTAATCGACAAATAACACAATTGAGTTCCAAAACAGTATTAAATTGAGGAAAATGCACTGGAGCAGAAACAAAACACAGATGTGTGAGGTAAAGAAGTCGGCTAAAATCTTCTTCGTGTAACTGTTCTGAAACATTTGTTTATTCATTATATGAGTTAATGTCATTGGACGAATGCGTTCGTAGCTATAATGCAAATTACTACTATAGAAGATAAAAATGCTTTAGATTTACGGAGAGATTGGTAGGTACGTCGACAATGCTTTAACACTTTACACTCAATGTTTTCCGAAACAGGGCGTGATCACGTGCTTCTTTTTGTCGGGTTATCGACGGTTCTCCATCGATGGAACAGATCTGTCTCTAAAAAGACACTGTCCAAGAACAGTTGCTGGAGAGAATAATGAAACTGCGATGTTAGCAGCAGTGCATCCTAACCCGACATTAGAAATTGCCAATTAAGTCGTGAATGGGGAATAATTCACATTACTGTTTGCCGAGACTTAAGACGTAGAACATATAACCAGAATCATACTTCCCTCCATCAGGAACTTCATGGAGATGTCTCCGACAAGAGAGAGACAGTTTGCCAGTGGCAGCATCAGCAAATACAGAGAGCCCCAATTGGCTCTGAGTACTATGGGACTTAACATCTGAGGTCATCAGTCCCCTAGAACTCAGAACTACTTAAACCTAACTAACCTAGGGACATCACACACATCCATGCCCGAGGCAGGATTCGAACATGCGACCGTAGCGGTCGCGTGGTTCCAGACTGAAGCGCCTAGAACGACTCGGCTACACCGGCCGGCTTAGAGAGCCCCAATTCCTTTGCTTGACTGTTGTTCTTCGACGAGTCACCATCACTAACAATGGTAGGATTATCTGACACAACATGCAAGTAGACGGACAGTCGCTGTTCTGCTCCAAAAAGCAATGTGTCCAGATTTACGCTGATATCATCGATGACATCATGCACTATTGATAGATTTCCGACAAAGGCCAATTGCCCTGGGAATAAAACAGCGGGAATTTCAAATTTTGATGGGAAACTTAAAAGCTGGAGTGTAATTCCAAATATCCTAAAACGGTACTGAGTTCTTTACGTTGGCTGATTCCTATTTATCATTGCCGTTAGGTTAAGACTATTTTATGAAAATCTCAAGGGAGTGTCATTCGGCTACGGGTTCTCTAATGCTTTCTAGTGTCCCATAAGGATATCTTCCCCACCTCATCAATTAGCGTGCAGTATCCGAAAACTCCTTACCGCAAATAACCCATAAAGCGTTACGATTGAAGCACTACGTAATTGTCCATTTATTCTAAACATAAGCGGACCTTGTATCTTGGACCAATATATCTAAGTGAGACACATAAAAAGTAAATTATTCAGAAATACTATTTAGCAACTGCTGCTGTAACAAATAATAACTGTGGTTTAAAGTTTGCTAATAAATTTGGTTGTGTGGGTAGACCATTCAACGTGGTTATACGAAAATGTCTTCTACCAAGCTAGTAAATTTCCTGTCTGTTAGGTTATTACTGTTAGGAAATGACGTCTGTTAGTATTTAGAATGAACCTGGTGGGAAACTTTAATTATCAAGCAGTACAATTAACAATCAAGTAAATGTTTCCTGATCTCGGGGGATCCCCTTCATAGGTCAGGCGTATACCACACACAGGAAGCTGCAGCTAGGGTAGCAGAATACGGGTGGCGTGCACATGGAGATATTTTAGGTTAGAGAACCTCACCTTGGGATGATAAACGAACTGCCTGTCAAAATCGAAGTTACCTCAGCCACAATGTTATCAGAGAATTCTTGTCTTCGCAGATCGGACACAGAAGTAGTTAATATGATTTAATAATCCACAGAAGTACAAAGAAAAGTTCCGAGAATTAGTATCACTTATTGAAGGTTGTTATATCTAGAGAGTATTAGGAACAGGAAGCTGGTTAAAACCGGAAGTGAATAGATACGAAATCCTAAGTTATTACCTGTATATTTATCATAATGATAGATTAGTCGCCGATGATGGTGGCGTATTTATTGGAGTTAGGAATTAGTTAAAATCTAGTGAAGTTATCATGAATCTCGAATGTGAATTAATTTGAGTGAAGTTAAGCATCAAAAGAGGGTCAAAAATAATAGTCGGATGATTTTATAGACCGCCTGGGTCAAAAGCTGTATTGGTTGACCGCTTCACAGAGAACTTACAGAATATCCATAACAATTTTCCTAATCACTCTCCTGTACCGGGAGGTGACTTCAATTTGCCAGGTATAGACTGGGAGAGTCATGTTAGCAAAGCTGGTGCCAGAGACAGTGATTCGTAAGACATTATTCTGAATATGTTTCCGAAAATTACTGTGAGCTAGTAGACAACCAACGCGCGAAAGTAAAGCCATAAACCTAGCAACATACGTACCGTATTAGACCTCCTAGCGAGAAAAATTACCTGAACTTAACAAATCAGTTAACCTGTACAAAGGCATCAGTTATCACAAGACTGTGACAGCATCTGTGACTATGGGACTAACAATGAGTTTTTAAGAAAGGCACGAAGATATTTCTGAGCCGTTTAGCGGCTCGCGTTGGTCCTATTTGTAGGTTTCCGCCCTCTCTTGGAGGCCAGACGGTATCGTTTAGTTGGCATGGTTACATTTGTTTGTCTTCTTCTCGTGTTGACTGGAGCCACTCTGTTTCGCAAGCGTGCCCTGTCCGCTAGTTGCAGCAGCGGCAGTTATCGGTATGCAGTAATTGTTGCCCTATCTTTGGGACGACGTCATGGTTTTTCTGGGTCCTGTGAGTGGGTCAGTTCGATTGGGGACTTAGGAGGAGCCAGGTCTGCGCAGTCCGAGAACACGCCGGGACCGCTGGCATTGCATTTCAATCCAAATAGAGCAGCCTCGACCACTGTGATATCTCGCTATTCTCCAGTGACGTGGGTTCGTGTTGCTGCTCGTAGTGTCGCCGAGGCGAAGAGCAGCGAGTGGAATGCTTGGGGGAGGCGGATCTGTTAAACTTTCCTCAACTTCTTATTACTATTTACTGCGTTCAGCTTGTTACAATTTCTTAAGTTCAACCAGCGGTAATTTTTCTTGCTTGGTGGCCACTAACGCCCCAGTTACCTGTCCTGGGGACCGGTTGGTGATTCTTCTACTCTGGTGGTAGTGATTGTTTTCTCGTTCTGAGCGATCTAAGCACAGTGTTCTGGGAACGAAGTGCAGACCGCCGGTTCCGGCTTTGGCGTATTGTTCCATCATTGCATTTGGTTTATCGGACGTCAGGCAGCTTCAGCAAGATTATCATTAGTTATTCGTTAGACTGCCACTAGTCTGTGTTACCAGCTTGTGAAGTGAATGCAACTCTTATGTGCCTATATCATTGCTCGCGAAAGTGTTTGTTGCCGGACGTTTTCAGAGGTCGATTCCTGGAGCACCGTCTGTTGCCCCTTGGTTCTTGTAAGACATGTGTGTTCTAAAAGAAGGTCTGATGGCCAGTAGTTCAAAGTAACGCTCCTGCAGCCCACGCCTTCTGCGGGTATAATCTGCCGCAGTACCCTTTAAGTAACTTACGTACTGGTCCTTTTGTTTTATTATTGTATTATTTATTACTGTAACTTGTAATGCCTACATTAAATGTTATATATGTCTAGTTAATAGTTCTGGTCGTCTTCTGGAATAAATCTAGCTGTGTAGTGTCTAGTGGATGTTAAGGGTTGTGTTACAAAGTTTACCATCATCTTAATTCATACGTTTGGTGATCAGTTGCTTGTTTTTTAATTAACCTTTACTATTGTTCTTGCTGTTTTACAGCAGGTTTCTAAATTTTTTATATTGTTGCCGTTCCTAGAGTGTAAAGCCTTTAGCCGAGGTTATGGTTATTTGCCTTAAAATTCTAATTTGGTACTTATATTTTAGCTATAAGCCTTAAAACCTTATTTACTGCCATTCCTTGTTCTCGTTTCAATAAAGGCGTATCTTTGTTTGTACTTTTCTGACTATTCGTATATGATTCACACACTTCTTACCACGAATGTGACAGAGTGCTAGCACACAAAACTAATCCTCACTGCGGAATCGAATTACACAGATGAAAAGACCTAAGTGTCGCTGCAATTATTCAATTACAACTATCAAAACTCAGCCTCTTCAGGTTAAGACAGATCACGAACCACTAGCAACCTGGTTATTTCTCTTTATGGGTGTCACAACAACAAACGTTTCACTTCGAGACATTATCTCGCTTGGGTGCACCAAGTCCATATCAATGTCCAAACAAAAATTAAGCTCTTAGAGCTGGCCTGCAGTTCCAACAGCTTTATTTACAGTAATTAATCGGAACCTTCGTCCGACGTCATACATACATTCCTATAATCAACGAAATTCAATGCGTAACGCAAAAGCGAAACCGTTATCTCAGTTTCATTGCTACCGTTGCCGCTTAAACAGATATATGTGTTTGTGGTGACTTTGCTTTAATATTTCCATACCAGTAACTTGTAAGTTGTAGCAAGTATTAAGCAATTCTTAATTTATTGCCATTCCAGGCGTGTAAGGCCTTCTACCCAGATCACTGCAACTTGCTTTTAAAACATTATCTGTTCTGACTCTGTTTAGTGGTGATTTGGTAAATTGTAACTCACTTAAAGCACTATTATTTACACAGTTGTATATTCCTTCATTAATAACGAGTGGTTTTTTTGTTTATTGTTAAGTCTGGAATTACTGGTTTAGAATAAATTGTGTGTAACTGTAAAAGGCAACCAATAGTAACTGATTACGGCCCCGTGCACAATCGTAGCCCAATCCTACCTTCCCTTGACTGTTGTTGTTGTCTTCCGTCCAGAGACTGGTTTGCTGCAGCTCTTCACGCTACTCTAGCCTGTGCAAGTTTCTTCGTCTCCAAGTACCTCCTGGAACATACATCCTTCGGAATCTGCTCAGTGTATTCATCTCTTGGTCTCCCTCTACGATTTTTACCCTCCAGCTGCCATCCAATACTAAATTGGTGATCCCTCGATTCCTCAGAACATGTCCAACCACCCGCTCCCTTCTTCTAGTCAAGTTGTGTCAAAAATTTCTCTTCTCAACAAATCTATTCAAATGGTTCAAATGGATCTGAGCACTATGGAACTTAACATCTGAGGCCATCAGTCCCATACACTTAGAACTACTTAAACCTAACTAAGGACACTACACTCATCCATGCACGAAGCAGGATTCGAACCTGCGACCGTACCAGCAGCGCGGTTCTGGACTGAAGCGCCTAGAAACGCTCGGCCACAACGGCCGGCCAATTCTATTCAATACCTTCTCATTAGTTGTGTGATCTAGCCATCTAATCATCATCTTCTGTAGCACAACATTTCGAAAGCTTCTATTCTCTTTTGTCCAAACTTTAATCGTCCACTTTTCACTTCCGTACAGGGCTACACTCCGTACAAATACTTTCAGAAACGACTTTCTGACGCTTAAACCTATACTCGATGTTAACAAATTCCTCTTCTTCAGAAACGCTTTCCCTGCCACTGCCAGTCTACATTGTGTATTTTCTCTCCTTCAACCAGCATCAGTTATTTTGCTCCCCAAATAGCAAAACTCTTTTACTACTTTAAGTGTCTCATTTCTTAATCTAATTCCCTCAACATCACCCATTTTAATTCATCTACATTCCATCATCCTCGTTTTACTTTTGTTGATGTTCGTCTTACATCCTCCTTTCAACTGCTCTGCCAAGTCCTTTGCTGACAGAATTACAATGCCATCGGCGAACTTCAAAGTTTTTATTTCTTCTCCATGGATTTTAATACCTACTCCGGATTTTTCTTTTGTTTGCTTTACTGCTTGCTCAGGATACAGACTGAACAACATCGGGGATAGGCTACAACCATGTCTCACTCCCTTCCCAACAAATGCTTCCCTTTCATGCCCCGCGACTTTTCTAACTGCCATCTGCTATCTGTACAAATTGTAAATAACTTTTCGCTCCCTGTATTTTACCCCTGTCACCTTCAGAATTTGAAAGAGTGTATTTCAGTCGACATTGTCAAAAGCCCTCTCGAAGTCTACAAATGCTAGAAAAGTAGGTTTGCCTTTCCTTAATCTATCTTCTAAGATAAGTCGTAGGGTCAGTATTGCCTCACGTGTTCCAACAGTTCTCATTTCTATGGAATCCAAACTGATCTTCCCTGAGGTTGGCTTCTACCAGTTTTTTCATACGTCTGTAAGGAATTGTTGTTAGTATTTCGCAGCCGGCCGGAGTGGCCGATCGTTTCTATGCTCTTCAGGTTGGTACCGCGTGACCGCTACGGTCGCAGGTTCTAATGCTGCCTCGGGCATGGATGTGTGTGATGTCCATGGTTAGTTAGGTTTAAGTAGTTCTATGTTCAGGGGAGAGATGACCTCAGATGTTAAGTCGCATAGGACTCAGAGCCATTTGAACCATTTAGTATTTTGCAGCCATGACTTATTAAACTGATAGTTCGGTAATTTTCACGTCTGTCAACACCTGCTTACTTTGGGATTGGAATTATTATATTCTTCTTGAAGTCTGAGGGGATTTTGACTGTCTCATACATCTTGCTCACCTGATGGTAGTTTTGTCAAGGCTGGCTCTCCCAAAGCTGTCAGTAGTTCTAATGGGGTGTTGTCTACTCCCGGGGCCTTGTTTCGGCTTAGGTCTTTCAGTGCTCTGTCAAACACTTCACCTAATATCATATCTCCCATTTCATCTTCATCTACATCTTCTTCCATTTCCATAATATTGTCCTCAAGTACTTCGCCCTTGTATAGACCCTCTATATACTGCTTACACCTTTCTGCTTACCCTTCGTTGCCAAGTTTTCTGTCTTAGAGTTTCATCCATTACGTTATAACGCTATCTGAGCGTAGGATTAGTACCCATTTTCCCCGGTGGTTTTTCTTTTCTTTCGAAGTGCTGCTCAGAACTGGGATTCCATCGGAGTTCTTGATGTTCATACAAGTGGTTCTCTTTTCTCCAATGGTGCATTAAATTTTCCTGTAGGCAAGTACCTATCTTTAGTGAGATATGCCTCTACATCCTTACATTTGTCCTCAAGCCATCCCTGCTTAGCCATTTTGCACTTCCTGTTGATCTCAGTTTTGAGACGTATGTATTCCTTACGGTTGCTTCTTTTATTGCATTTTAATATCTTTTCCTTTCATCAATTAAACTCAATATTTCTCGTGTTATTCAAGGATTTCTACTAGCCCTCGTCTTTTTACCTACTTGATCCTTTGCTGTGTCATCCCTCAAAGCTACCCACTCTTCTTCTACTGTTTTTCTTTCCCCCATTCCTGTCAATCGTTCTTTTATGCTCTCCCTGAGACTCTCTACAACCTCTGGTTCCGTCAGTTTACCCAGGTCCCATCTCCTCCAACTCCCACCTTTTTGCGGTTTCTTCAGTTTCAAATGTACAGTTCATAAACAACAAATTGTGGTCAGAGTCCACATCTGCAACTGCAATCGCTTAGTAGTGTAAAGGCGTCAGGACCAGGTGAGATATCTATGAGATACTACAAAGATTATGCAAAAGAACTTGCTCCCCTTCTAGCGGCACTTTATCGTACATTGCTTGAGCCTTGAATGGTACCTAGCGATTGGAAAAAAGCACAGATTATTCACATTTAGAAGATAGGTCGCAGAACAGATGCATACAATTATAGTTGAGCTGAACAATTATGTCGTTTTTAGAAACCGAAAATCTCCTCTACAAAAATCAACATGAATTCCGAAAGCAGAGATATTTACGAAATTCAGCTCGTTCTGTTCATCCATGAGATCCATAGCGCTGCAGACAACGAGACTCAGGTTGATGCCGAGTTCCTTAACTTCAGGAAGGCATTTGACAGAGTCCCGCATTGCCGTTTACTGAAAAAAATTGAGAGTTTACAGAGTATCTCGCCCATTTTCGACTGGATTCAAGACTTCCTTACAAATAAAACTCGACACCTTGCTCCTAACGGAAAAAGACTGCCAGATAAGAAGTTAATCTGGAGTACCCCCAAGGACGTGTGATGGGACTTTTATTGTTTACAATGAATATAAATGATCTAGTAGAAAGTGTCGGATAGTCTTTAAGACAGTTCGCAGATGATGCTGTTGTCTGTGACGAAGTAGCGAAGCCAGAAGACAACATCGACTTGAAGAATAACCCGCAGAGGACTGATGAATAGCGCAGGCCATGGCAGTTCACCCTCAAAGTAAATAAATATAACAACAGTCCATACATAGGAAAGAAAGCCATTACTATACAACGACACTAATTATGAGAAACTGCTGGAAACAGTATCTGCCGTAAAGTATGTAGGAGTAACTATTCAGACCTGCCTGAAGTGGAATGACAACATAAATAAAGAGTGGGAGGGGGTTGCTGCCAGACTGAGATTCATATGCAGGAAATGTAACTTATCCCCGAAGGAAGTGGCTCATAGGGTGTTAGTTCGATTTATGAGTATTGTTCATCGGTATAGGATCCTTACCAGGTAGGACTGGTAGAAATGGAAAAGAGAGAAAGAGAGGGAGAAAGACAGAGGGAAGTTTCAACGAAGAGCGTTAGTTTCCATCATGGGATCGTTTAGTCGGCGTGAGACATTGCCGGCATTCTCAACAAAGTCAATTGTCAATGTTTACAAGAGAGGCATTGTACACAACGGAGCGGTTTATTAGTGAAATTTTGAAAGAGCAATTTCCGGAAAGAGTCGAACAACACATTAATTCCCCCCACATACATCTGCCGTAACGACGGCTGCGAGAAAATTCGAGAAATTAGAGCCCATAGCGAGGCTTACTCAGAATCATTCACCCCACGCGCCGTTCTCGAGTGGAACAGGAGAGGACTGATCAATTTGTGGCATCAGAAATACTCTACACAGTACACCATTAGGTGACTTGTAGAGAATGGTGTAGATGTAGATTTAAATTAGAATATAATTGATGTCATCACTAAGGGAGGAGTAGTGACCTGGGTTGAAATGATGAAGCGGCAAAGATTTTCTACGGCTAGTCGTGAACCGATTTTAAAAGCCTCTATTGCTTCACGAACACTGTCTTTAATAACGCCAGTTCACAGTATCAGTAGAGCATACTCGTTCAATCTTCAGCCCCGGTGTTATAGCTTTGGCACTACCACGTATTAGCAAAGTATTAGACAACTAACGTCCTCCGCATAACCGTTACGACAAAACACTACATTATGTGATAACTACTTAAGATGCTGACAGTGAACTGCTTTTATCAGCACAAATGTACTTTTAATTTGAGGTGTTATTCGAGGAGAACTGTTGGAAGATAAATCTACAACTTGAACCTATGTAACACACTTTAGTAATATTTGTCTGCATAAGTTTGTTTGTATCGACACCCAGCAGCAACGAAATATTAGTTGAGTGTCGACAGTGTGATTGTAGGGATGTGAGATCTGTAACTTTCCACCTCAGATGACTGCTGCAAGATCTCTGGTGCTTACGCTCCATTGTCTCGTTGATCGCTAGTCTGTCACAACACATGATAAGTAAACTTTCACTGCTTCAAAATCGGAACAGGTTATGCCAAATCGAGTTAATTTAATATTAAGAGCATGGATTTCCAAATTCAACAATGTAAAGCTTGACGAATTTTATTCGTGGTGTGAAGTCCATCAATTTATTTTTCGCATCAACAAAATTAAACTGTACAGGAGCTTGGTGCTCCGATTCAGTATCCAGCAAATTAAACCAGATCATACACAGTTCACTGCTCCAAATGGCGGCAGTCCGACTCACTCGTTATGTTCGGCTCTACTCGTAGTTGCAACAGAATATAGTTCGCCACCGCTCTTCCACTGTCTTCCTCTTCGTAACATTATTTACGGATTTAGTATATTATCCATCTTCAGCAACAGCAGTAGCACATAATGAAATAATAAGCAACCTGCTTCAGACTGTTATGCCATGGTCTTAAAATATATACGCAATAATTCATACACAATACTGAAGCAAATATTGTATTCCGACATTTCAGACCCATAACTCCTAAAAATACAACGAAATTACATACGTATAGGAAATAATGCTACACAACAAACAACAATACTGATTTGGCATAAAATACTACAGTGCATACTTGCGTACAAAGTCAAACAATACCAGATTAACAACGTTAACAGAAAACTGTCACCATACATACAGTAATATACGTCAAATAAGCTCTCTGCACCTGCCTTCTAAATTGTGATAATAACTCATTATTTACAGAATTTCTACAATTTTCAACCATTTCCACTAATAAAGTTATAACAAGATTTAATACAATAATTATACACACACGACAATAATTCTCGTTCTATTCGTCTTTGCTACCACGTGCACTCATGTATTACATGTATTACCCCCACTTCAGATCAGCTGCAGGCTTTACTGTTCACAAATACCAGGTGACGTGACAAATTTCTATAGTTCTGCAGACTTGTAGAACCAGATAAACCGCTTCACACTTTCCACTGTCAAAATTTGCCTCCTACAATAAATTCATGTCACTGCTTGGACGGCGATAACTGAAAATATCAAACAAGTTACTATTTTGACGTGTGATTCTTAGATTTTTATAAATCCTTCCGGTCATAACTAATTAGTATTTTAATTCTAACCAAGGAATTAATTAGCATCTTCCGTGCTTCTACTGTCGCTATGATTTCGATTGTCTCTCTCTCATTCCTTTCTTTATATTTGTTCTCCCGTTCCTGCAATACACCTCCGTATCTTGCGTATTCTCCTTCCATTCTTTCATCTTCGCAGTACCAGGTTCTGCGTCCACATATTCTTTTAAGGTTTCAGTCTCTAATGACATAAATTGCATCGTTTTCTGCCGCTGTCTACCTTCTCTCACTCCAAAGATTGTTCCAGGTTGGCTTGCGCGCCGGCCGGTGTGGCCGTGCGGTTCTAGGCGCTTCAGTCTGGAACCGCTTGACCGCTACGGTCGCAGGTTCGAATCCTGCCTCGGGCATGGATGTGTGTGATGTCCTTAGGTTAGTTAGGTTTAAGTAGTTCTAAGTTCTAGGGGAGTGGTGACCACAGATGTTAAGTCCCATAGTGCTCAGAGCCATTTTTTGGCTTTCGCGGCTTCATCTACATTGTCGCAACACCAAGGATTAGTTGAGCGATATTAACTAAAGTTGACAGACGTGTTTCTACATCTGAAAGATGAAGTCTATTGAAATTTCACGTCAGTCGTATGAGAGCGGCGCTAGTAGTGCCATTATGACGACGCAAATCAGTTACGCTTTAAATACATGCTGCAACGGCAATGAGCGTTAGTTACCTCTGAGATTAGACATGGTGAGATGTTGTTAGACTGCCCTTACGCGACAAAGGGGCCATTATCAGCACCTCACTGAGTTTGAGTGAGGTCGTGTAATAAAGCTAATAAAAGCTGGATAACCTTCTGCGAACTGCAGAAAGACTTGGCAGAAATGTAGCCACTGTACGTGATTGCTGGCAGCGATGCTCCGGGAATGAACGGTCGCAAAAGGAAAAACGGGCTCCTGACGGCCACTGTGGCACTATCGAGAGGCATGACCATCGCATTCGGCGTATGGCTCTGGCGCATCGTACAGCATCTGCAGCAGCAGTTTGACCGGCAGTTGGCACCACAGCAACACAACGGACTATTACAAATTGTTTACGTTAAGGATAGCTCCAAGCCAGACTCCCCATAGCGCGTATTCCACCGACGCCAAACGGTCGCCAACTGCGGCTTCAGTGGTGTCAAGTTAGACCTGAAGGGCAGGTGAAGGTCTGTTGTGCTTTCTGATGAAAACTGGTGCTGCTGCAATGGCAATGATGACCGTGTCTTGGTTACAAGGAGATCAGCTGAGGGCCTGCAATCAACCTGCCTGCGTGCTAGACACACTGGACCTGCACCACTTTCGTGGTTATCCTACGCACCCTGACTGCATGTTTGTACATCAGTCTGGTGATTCGATCTGTTGCAGTACCATTCATGAATCGCATTTCAGAATGTATTTTCTAAAAGGATAACGGTCGCCCACATACCGCCGTTATAATCAAACATGCTCTACAGAGTGTCAAAATTTTGCCTTTGCCTGCTCAATCATCGTATCTACCTCTAACTGAGCACATACGGGACATCATTGGACAACAACTCCTGCGCCACCCTTAAATAGCGTTAACCTTCGCGTTATAGACCGACCAAGGCATGGAACTCCATTCCACAAACAGACGTCTGGTGTCTATACAACACAATGCATACGCGTTCGCAATTTACACCGGTTATTGACGTATTAGCATTTCACTTTCTCATTGTCCTCTCTCGTCCTAAAATGAACCTGTGATATTGCAACGGTAGTCACTTAAATTTGTTACCTAGGCCGGCCGCAGTGGACGAGCGGTTCTAGGCGCTACAGTCTGGAACCTCACGACCGCTACGGTCGTAGGTTCGATTCCTACCTCGGCCATGGATGTGTGTGATGTCCTTAGGTTGGTTAGTTTTAAGTAGTTCTAAGTTCTAGGGGACTGATGACGTCGGAAGTTAAGTCCCATAGTGCTCAGAGCCATTTGAACCATGTAACCTAGACGAACGTATTTACGAAATTTCGGTACTTTTTTCCGTCAGTGTATCTTACTCGGACTAGGTCGTGTTTCATGTATCGGTATCGTAACAAACCTGTAATTCTCATTCTGACATTACCTCTCGAACTGTAGCTCTCCCTGTCGAAAATTCAGATAACCGTATCTTCATTTCGTTGAAAGTTAGTCCAATAGTTTATGGTACCTCTTTCATATTACGCGTACATTGCCTTATCTCTTCATATTCCTCGTATTTTTCGTCCTCGCTTTCCTGTTGCCGTCTGCTACCACTCCCTTATTCTGCCTCGTGGACTTCCGCTTGTGATACATCTGCCTCTCAAGATTCATAGCGCTTGGTGGCGCTTCGGTGTGGCTCTGCCCGTACCCTCTTTTGTTCTGTTGAGCCGAGAAACATCGCTGTTGCTGACTGCAATACTCGCTTGGCTGTTGCTAAGTTCATCTGTTCTATAAACATCTGAAGAAATTGTTTCAAACTTCGACATTACTTCCTGGTGCTGCAAGCGCACACCAAGTATCATCGTTTATTAAGCTATACGTCGCATCAGTGACCCTGGTTCCAGTTAGCTGGTATGTCTTTCTTCAGTCCATCAATAAATTCTTGTGGGTATGTTATTCCTCGTCTTCTGAATTATAAGATGCTAAATTTCTCTACCTCTCGCTCGAAGCATTTTCCTGGCGCGCCATACAAGCCTAAATTTTTCGAGAATTCTCGCAATTGGTGATCAGTCTCGGTTATTTTCTGTAGCATTGTATTAGTGTATACCTGCACCGGCTCTGCTCTGTCTTCGGTCTCTTTACATTTCACAGCAACCTCAGCCACGGTGTCCTCTACATCTTTAATTTGTTCACCAACCGAAGCTTGCACCTGTTTCATGACACCTGTCTCTACCTGTTGAGCCATATTCATAATACTCTCCTCGATTATCTTCCGCGTACGTTCCCTTATGCCCTTAAGCTTTTCATCAACGTCTGATCGTATAGTCTTGCGGTTTTATTTTAATTTTGATTCTACAGCGGCAGTACTTTCTTCTAACTTGATATGCCCTGCTTTTATTTCCGTTTGGAACGCGGTCTGAACATTTCCTATTTTAGTTTCTAGTGCGTCTAATTTCTCTAGCGTTTCATGCGTCTTTCTGTTTTGCCTAGTTTCCTGTCTTAGAATTTCATCCATTACGTTATGACGTTATCTGAGCGTAGGGTTAGTACACATTTTCCCTGGTGGCTTTTCTTTTCTTTCGAAGTGCTGCTCCTACATACTGTTGTGTTGGAAGCGGTGGTCGAAAGTACAATCCTGTTGTCTCTACTACTTTATCCCCTTCCTGTATGTTCTGACTGGGTGAAACACAGTTGTAAGTGTTTCGACTGCTCAGGGAGAGGGCACATCAGACTAGAAGACATGAAATATTATTTCCCTTTATTACCTAAATGAGTGAAAGAATTGTTTAACTTTGATGCAGGCGTTCTCGGTACTTTACAGCTCTCATGGACTAAGAAAGCTTAACTTGAAGCACTTATTAAGAAACTGTTCTCTTAAGATACAATGTGCAACATTTGCCAAAGTACAGTTCATCAGAATAAAAGATGAGTTTGACTGTTGTCAACTACATCTGGGGCAGAGCTATTGCTGCCTCGCCACTATATTGCCCTCAGTGTGAGGGCGCTGCTATGCTGACAGGGGATGTGTGGTCTTGAGGACCGCCTCCCATAAATCGTTGCGGACTGCAGCGAGCCTTCGCTAATGTCTGTAGTATCGATTTGCGTTGCCAAGTTTGGTGAGGCAGCGCGGTCTCTGTATGATAACACACTGTATACCACTACTTTTTCCATTTTGTTCTGAAGTTTCTTCGACATATGCCATCTGAACATCGTTTGACCTAGCTTGGGCACGTGTAAGATTAAACAGTCGTCTAAACTCTATTCAAATGAGTGCTCATCATCCAGAGACTGTCGAACTGGTCAATCAACTGCTGTCATGTTGAAAATCATAGCAATATGTCCCATGGTCAACACATGAAACAGTCTTAAAATCTTCCTTACTTTGATTTTTATTTAACCTCTGCTGTCTGGTTACGGCTATTTCATGGAAAGTTGAAGGGACTGTAGTTCAGCTAGGTGTTCTGTAATGATTATCTCAGTGTTCCACAAGGAAATACGCAACTGATACCTTCCCCCAATATATGATAACTCCTTACTGAACATAAAATGTAACATTCTTGTGGTAAAACGTTCATGAAAACATCTCGTAAAGCGCTACAATTAAGCGGTACATATCTGTCGATTTAATCCAACTTTAAGCAACTTTCAATCCTAGACTAGTATGTGTGTGATATTTTCTTGTAGATAGTATCTAAGGAAGACTAAGATCGCTGATACAGCTTTTAAGAAACTTCAGTCACATGCAAAATAAGTGCATACAAGTAAGTCACAAAAACAAAATATACACAAATATTAATTAGCAAGTGCCGCTGTAACAAGAAAAACTCGAGGTTACTGTTTTCTAATGAAGGCCGTCATGTGGGTATTCCATGAAACTTTTTTTTACAAAAGACATCCTCCACCAAACTAATAAATTTGATTCGTATTGGATTATTACTGTTAGCAACTTAGATCTGTTGGTGTACAGTATATCCTTCGTGGGTAACTTTAATTATAAGTGTGCAATCAAAATTCAAGTAAATTACCCCTCACTGGAGGACCGCTAATGTTGTCATTACGGAATGAGTGGTGATTTGGCTTGAAATGACGCAGCCTCAAACAGTTTAGACTATAAGTCCTCGATAACTGACTGCAGACACCTCTATGGATTCTCATTATCTTTAATAACGTGAGTTGAGTTCCTCTTCTTGATATTTTGGTTCACACAAGTGACGACGGGACCTCGGGATATACTGATCATTATGTTCACGCGACCAGGTCATCAATGAATGGGATACTTGCACACGTTCGTGAAGAGAGCCTATACTATTTCCGATGCAGCAAATTTGGTACAGAAATTGGACCACCTTAAAAATACAATTGCGTAGGCTTCCGCGGCCAGGGACAGTTGACATAAATGTTTCCTGGGTATGGTACCGCGTCATAATGTGTAAAATTACTGCTGCTGGAGGAAAACCAACGTTTCGGTCACGGTTGCAACTGCCTTTTTCTGGGTCTACTGGTGCGTTCCAGGTATGCAGTGTCCCTTATATTTCGTTGTTACTCTTGACGGCCCATGACATTACGTCATAATTTTGGAACGCTAGTTCGTTTCATTGGTCACTTAAGGAAGAACGAGAAGTAACTTTATTTTAGTAGGTTATTGCGGCGAAGCGATAGCGTAACGTCTACTGTCTATTGTCTTTTGTGTTATGTGCCATGATTCGTGGTCACCAACGAATGAGAAATTGGCTGCTGTTCACCAAATGCTAGACGTAGGCCAAGCGGCGGCAGTTACTAGCCGGTAGAGCTCGTGGCTCGTTTTGGCAGTGTGATCTGTTGAGCTCTGATTGCTGGCAGCCAAGATGGGGCAAGCCTGAGTTCATACTCTCTATTCATGTTATTAGGGTGTTTAAGCATTTCGATGGCCTCTCTGATTTTGCATTTCGTCATAACGGGCTGCTTGGCCAGCATATAGGCTTCACTGAATATTATTTCTTTTCCGCAGTCTTGCTGATGTTATGCCACTGCAGATTTTTTGTGTTGACCGAGACGAATATAGCGCTCGTGTTCCGGAATGCGCGTTGCTATTGGCCTGCCAGTATCGCCGATTTATACCTCTCCACATTCGCATTCCACCTTGTACACCACTGCAGTGTGTAATGGATCCACCTTGTCCTTAGTGAAACCCGACGAAGGTGTTTGCCTGCTCGGTCAGTAACATTTTTCACATAAGGTAAGCACACTGTTGGCTGGAGTTTGTCTATTTCTTGATTGTTTTTCTTACTTGTGTTCGTCGACAAGGCTGTATGGATCGACTTAAGGCTGTAGCCATTGGCTAGAAACGTTGTGCGTAGCCTTTTAAGGTCAGGTGTTATGATTTGAGCATTTCTTAGGGACTGCGCAAGGATTGCCAAAGAACGGATTCTGCGCTGGTTCGTCGTTGGATAGGGCGTGCAGATACCTGTCTGTATGTGTAGGCTTACGATGCACTCTGTGCCCCAGTGTGCCCTCCGTTGTCCTGTGTACTTCGACGTCTAGAAATTGAATTGCACCATTCTTAATTAAGTGACCAATGTAACAAATTATCTTTTCAAAATTATGACGTAATGGTAAGCGCAGTGAACAGTAACAAGAACAAATAAGCGACACTGCATAGTTAGAACGCCCAGAAGAAGGCAGCTACAACCGTGGCCGAAACGTTGGTTTTTCTCCAGCACCTGTAGTTTTATACATTATGACGCGGTACCATACCCAGAAAACTTTTACGTCGACGTCTTAAAAACGCTTATAAGCGGAAAAATGTGACGTGCTTTTTAGTTCGGACCGCAAGGAAAGGTATCAAAGATACTTGTAAACGTGTTTCATCCTTACATTGTGCTAGGGTATGCCCTCGAAAATTTTAACAATTTTGAAAGGCTAATACGTCAGTAGTATAGTCATGCCACCAACTAAGATTAAGCTTATCCATTACGGATATTTTAGAACCGTGACTGTATATTGAATGTAATTAAGTTATACAAAACTGCAACGTCACTTTTTTGATTAATTATGTTTTATTCCATGAACCCGTTTTAGAACCTTTTCAGGTTCATCTTCAGATGGTTTCAGGAAGTTACATCATTATTGCTAGCATAATGCTGGGTGCTGGTTCTGTGACAAAAAGATGGAACACACTTTAATGTATCGCCATGATTACAGCTTATCTGTCGATAACAAGTGGACATCAAAATGGAGGCAGAAAGATGGGCACTAACCAAAAACAACCTCCTATACTGTCGCAGTAAGTAAGAAACTAAATTTTCATCCATGGACAAGCCGCGGGGTATAAAAGACCTGCCGCTTCTGTAGGAAACTCTTCAGTCGTGACGAATTTGTGCATCAGCATACTCGCCTGCAGATGGTGGTCCTTTGAAATACACTCCTGGAAATTGAAATAAGAACACCGTGAATTCATTGTCCCAGGAAGGGGAAACTTTATGGACACATTCCTGGGGTCAGATACATCACATGATCACACTGACAGAACCACAGGCACATAGACACAGGCAACAGAGCATGCACAATGTCGGCACTAGTACAGTGTATATCCACCTTTCGCAGCAATGCAGGCTGCTATTCTCCCATGGAGACGATCGTAGAGATGCTGGATGTAGTCCTGTGGAACGGCTTGCCATGCCATTTCCACCTGGCGCCTCAGTTGGACCAGCGTTCGTGCTGGACGTGCAGACCGCGTGAGACGACGCTTCATCCAGTCCTAAACATGCTCAATGGGGGACAGATCCGGAGATCTTGCTGGCCAGGGTAGTTGACTTACACCTTCTAGAGCACGTTGGGTGGCACGGGATACATGCGGACGTGCATTGTCCTGTTGGAACAGCAAGTTCCCTTGCCGGTCTAGGAATGGTAGAACGATGGGTTCGATGACGGTTTGGATGTACCGCGCACTATTCAGTGTCCCCTCGACGATCACCAGTGGTGTACGGCCAGTGTAGGAGGTCGCTCCCCACACCATGATGCCGGGTGTTGGCCCTGTGTGCCTCGGTCGTATGCAGTCCTGATTGTGGCGCTCACCTGCACGGCGCCAAACACGCATACGACCATCATTGGCACCAAGGCAGAAGCGACTCTCATCGCTGAAGACGACACGTCTCCATTCGTCCCTCCAATCACGCCTGTCGCGACACCACTGGAGGCGGGCTGCACGATGTTGGGGCGTGAGCGGAAGACGGCCTAACGGTGTGCGGGACCGTAGCCCAGCTTCATGGAGACGGTTGCGAATGGTCCTCGCCGATACCCCAGGAGCAACAGTGTCCCTAATTTGCTGGGAAGTGGCGGTGCGGTCCCCTACGGCACGGCGTAGGATCCTACGGTCTTGGCGTGCATCCGTGCGTCGCTGCGGTCCGGTCCCAGGTCGACGGGGACGTGCACCTTCCGCCGACCACTGGCGACAACATCGATGTACTGTGGAGACCTCACGCCCCACGTGTTGAGCAATTCGGCGGTACGTCCACCCGGCCTCCCGCATGCCCACTATACGCCCTCGCTCCAAGTCCGTCAACTGCACATACGGTTCACGTCCACGCTGTCGCGGCATGCTACCAGTGTTAAAGACTGCGATGGAGCTCCGTATGCCACGGCAAACTGGCTGACACTGACGGCGGCGGTGCACAAATGCTGCGCAGCTAGCGCCATTCGACGGCCAACACCGCGGTTCCTGGTGTGTCCGCTGTGCCGTGCGTGTGATCATTGCTTGTACAGCCCTCTCGCAGTGTCCGGAGCAAGTATGGTGGGTCTGACACACCGGTGTCAATGTGTTCTTTTTTCCATTTCCAGGAGTGTACATTGTCGAGATGACTACATTATCCGGCTGCATACGCGAAAAGAGCGCCAACAGTCCACTGGGAAAGTTTACGTAATTACATTATACAGAGCGGTATCTAGTAAAATATTGTGGTATGTCATGGAGCATTTTGCTACAGTTTTACTGTGGCGTAGATTGCTTTCTGCAATAACAGTTAAGCCTTTCTCTCACTGTCTGACATTGCAACAGCTGAATTATTTATATTTATCTCATATAAATCAAAGTAAGTCTCTTGGATATAGCAATACCTGGACTTTGAAACTGTGACTCCTCACATGAAGAACCATACGCTTGTATCCTGTGCGTAGACAATTATACTGGACAACGGAATTAAGGATCACTTTTTCGAAAATCCTAAACCCCAGCCATTACTAGCAGGTAAGTCTGAAATTCACCTCAAAGATGCGTATAACTCTCCTCCGTAATTGTGTAAATGCATGGCGTCCTAGGACGTTATCCTCAATCTCGACCACACCTCTGACTGTAAGCGGTCGACGCTTGAGAAAACAGGCCACAGCTCAGACGTTCATGAGTGTATGACGTCACATTGGCTCCAGATTTCACCCCGATTCTGTGAAATGAGACCATGGATGTGTCACACGATTGAAGATCGTCAAAACCGCCCTTACTCATATTTCACCCCTTCTTTCGACACCTCTGTGATGGAAGTCAGTAAAACGACGCCCAGTTTTGAAATTAAGCGCTTACCTTATGAATGGCTGTCAAAAAAATATTGCAAACACACTGCCACTCAGAATCGGCAAGGAAAGCCTGTGGGGATTGGCATAAAGTGCGCCAATAAAACCAATCCTTCCCCTTGGGTGTTCATTCTCACATATTCCACGGTCGAAAATGACAGAGTGCAGTGCGATGAGCAACAGGAATACGTTGTTCACAACCTTTTATTTACAACCTTTGACACTGCTTTCAACCTCGGACATTTAAAGCCTTCTCTAAGGACACTGTGAAGCCGCATCCACCTGGGACGTGATCGCAACCGTTTGGAGCGCAGCTCACTCGCAATTTTTGCTCTCCTCTACAGATTGAAACCTCTAGCTACGGTTCAAAACCGCTCTACGAACTTGATCCGAAGCTGCTAACGAAACTTATGTCTTTTCTTAACTCCTTTTTTTGTGTCCTCCTGTTGTCTGATCATGGGGGTTTGCGACACAGACACAATCGTGAGTAAAACTGAAAAGGGACCCTCTAAGATCCTTCTTCGACAGAACATTTGGTGGGACCCACCCAACTTTATTGAGAATGTAAAAAAAATGCATCTGTAGGGACAGAACTCATAACGATGTCCTAGTCTTCTACCGACAAGTAACTCCTTTGACGCTCTCCGGTTCCGGATGTCCAACCATCAGGCACTCTAGCGGCGAATGAGCAGCACTTTAGCCTGTCTGTAGGCGGCTAGTACTCTCGACATGGGCTCTGTCTGTACAGGTATATTTTTAAATTCTCAATATAGATAGTCGGGTGCAACGAAGGGCTCCACATTGGTTCTGTAGGAAACTCATCAGTCTTGACGAGATTGTGCATCAGCATACTCATCTGCAGATGGTGATCCTTTGAAATTTAAAGGGACCCTTCGCCATTTTATTCACATGCCTGTCAATGTCGCATACCGCCTCCCCCCTCCCCCCCCTTTCCCTTACCAACTTGATCACGTCACAAGAGAAGCGCTGAAAAAGCTTAAATAAACTTAACACATTCGCATCGCATTCGTTCAAATTCGTCGAATGGTTTTGAATCGTTCATAGTGGTTTCATCCTGTACACGAGTGCAAGAACTGCGAGTGTGCTGGGTTCCAAACGAGTGCGATCACGTTCCATGGGACTGCTTCTCGACAATGTCTTTAGAGAAGGGTTTAAACGGCTGAGGGAGTCATAAGTGTCAAAGATTATACAGACCGTATTCCTGGTGCTCCCTGCCGCCGTTGGATAAGCAGCTGCAGCAGCAAGTCGTATACTCCTAGCTCACTCATTTGTTACATAGTTTAATTCTTAATTTCTTTGCGTGTTTTTGGTACTTGCATTGTTTAATTCATAAATTTCTGGCGTATTATAGTACTTGAGAGTTGTAGCATCGCGTTTTAGTACCAGAATAGTGTAAATTCGCGTAGTCGTTTGTCTTCTGTTTTTGTTTTGAATGGCCAGTGTCGGTTGGTCACAGTCAGTGTGCTCCCTGCCGCCGTTGGATAAGCAGCTGCAGCAGCAAGTCGTATACTCCTAGCTCACTCATTTGTTACATAGTTTAATTCTTAATTTCTTTGCATGGTTTTGGTACTCGCATTGTTTAATTCATAAATTTCGGGCGTATTATGGTATTTGAGAGTTGTAGCATCGCGTTTTAGTACCTGAATAGTGTAAATTCGCGTAGTCTCCTTCCGCCGCCGAGCAGTGTCAGCAGTGCGGAAGTAGCAGCATTACTGCATTTACTAGGAAATCTTGTATTTTAATAACCGTTTAAATTTTGTCGATTTGTTTGCGCTCTCTGTAGATTAGTTCAGACGTTCTTTGCAAAACAGTTTTTAGCATGGATAGGCACTGCAACTGCTGTGTTCGGATGCAGGCTGAGTTGGCATCCCTTCGCTCCCAGCTTCAGGCAGTGTAGGCTTCGGTCACACAGCTTGAGGTTGTTGCCAATGGGCATCACTGTGGGGGTCCGGATGGGGGTTTGTCGGGGACGGCCAGCTCGTCCCACGCATCCCCTGATCGGACTACGACTGTGGTTGCCCGGGATACTGTCAGCATTGAGGCTGATCCCTCACCTGTGGTAGAGTGGGAGGTCGTCTCAAGGTGTGGCAGGGGGCGAAAGACATTCCGGAGGGCTGAACGGAAGGCCTCTCCAGTTTGTCTGACGAACCGGTTTCAGGCTCTGTCTCACGCTGATACTGATCTTCGGCCTGACATGGCTGCTTGTCCTGTTCCAGAGGTTGCCACTCAGTCTGCAAGATCCGGGCGGTCGCAGAGGGTGGGCTTACTACTAGTTGGGAGCTCCTACGTCAGGCGCGTAATGGGGCCCCTTAGGGAAATGGCAACAAGAGAGGGGAAGAAAACCAATGTGCACTCCGTGTGCATACCGGGGGGAGTCATTCCAGATGTGGAAAGGGTCCTTCCGGATGCCATGAAGGGTACAGGGTGCACCCATCTGCAGGTGGTCGCTCATGTCGGCACCAATGATGTGTGTCGCTATGGATCGGAGGAAATCCTCTCTGGCTTCCGGCGGCTATCTGATTTGGTGAAGACTGCCAGTCTCGCTAGCGGGATGAAAGCAGAGCTCACCATCTGCAGCATCGTCGACAGGACTGACTGCGGACCTTTGGTACAGAGCCGAGTGGAGGGTCTGAATCAGAAGCTGAGACGGTTCTGCGACCGTGTGGGCTGTAGATTCCTCGACTTGCGCCATAGGGTGGTGGGATTTCGGGTTCCGCTGGATCGGTCAGGAGTCCACTACACGCAACAAGCGGCTACACGGGTAGCAGGGGTTGTGTGGCGTGGGCTGGGCGGTTTTTTAGGTTAGATGGCCTTGGGCAAGTACAGAAAGGTCAACAGTCTCAACGGGTGCGGGGCAAAGTCAGGACATGCGGGGACCAATCAGCAATCGGTATTGTAATCGTCAACTATCGAAGCTGCTTTGGTAAAGTACCAGAACTTCAAGCGCTGATAGAAAGCACCGAATCTGAAATCGTTATAGGTACAGAAAGCTGGCTTAAGACAGAGATAAATTCTGCCGAAATTTTTACAAAGGTACAGACGGTGTTTAGGAAGGATAGATTGCATGCAACCGGTGGTGGAGTGTTCGTCGCTGTTAGTAGTAGTTTATCCTGTAGTGAAGTAGAAGTGGATAGTTCCTGTGAATTATTATGGGTGGAGGTTACACTCAACAACCAAGCTAGGTTAATAATTGGCTCCTTTTACCAACCTCCCGACTCAGCAGCATTAGTGGCAGAACAACTGAGAGAAAATTTGGAATACATTTCACATAAATTTTCTCAGCATGTTATAGTCTTAGGTGGAGATTTCAATTTACCAGATATAGACTGGGACACTCAGATGTTTAGGACGGGTGGTAGGGACAGAAAATCGAGTGACATTATACTGAGTGCACTATCCGAAAATTACCTCGAGCAATTAAACAGAGAACCGACTCGTGCAGATAACATCTTGGGCCTACTGATAACAAACAGACCCGAACTTTTCGACTCTTTAAGTGCAGAACAGGGAATCAGTGATCATAAGGCCGTTGCAGCATCACTGAATATGGAAGTTAATACGAATATAAAAAAAGGGAGGAAGGTTTATCTGTTTAGCAAGAGTAATAGAAGGCAGATTTCAGACTAACTAACAGATCAAAACGAAAATTTCTGTTCCGACACTGAGAATGTTGAGTGTTTATGGAAAACGTTCAAGGCAATCGTAAAATGCGTTTTAGACAGGTACGTGCCGAGTAAAACTGTGATGGACGGGGAAAACCCACCGTGGTACAACAACAAAGTTAGGAAACTGCTGCGAAAGCAAAGAGAGCTTCACTCCAAGTTTAAAGGCAGCCTAAACCTCTCAGACAAACAGAAGCTAAACGATGTCAAAGCGTAAGGAGGGCTATGCGTGAAGCGTTCAGTGAATTCGAAAGTAAAATTCTATGTACCGACTTGACAGAAAATCCTAGGAAGTTCTGGTCTTACGTTAAATCAGTAAGTGGCTCGAACAGCATATCCACACACTCAGGAATGATGATGGCATTGAAACAGAGGATGACACGCGTAAAGCTGAAATACTAAACACCTTTTTCCAAAGCTGTTTCACAGAGGAAGACCGCACTGCAGTTCCTTCTCTAAATCCTCGCACAAACAAAATAATGGCTGACGTAGAAATAAGTGTCCAAGGAATAGAAAAGCAACTAGAATCACTCAATAGAGGAAAGTCCATTGGACCTGACGGGATACCAATTCGATTCTACACAGAGTACGCGAAAGAACTTGCCCCCCTTCTAACAGCCGTGTACCGCAAGTCTCTAGAGGAACGGAGGGTTCCAAATGATTGGAAAAGAGCACAGGTAGTCCCAGTCTTCAAGAAGGGTCGTCGAGCAGATGCGCAAAACTATAGACCTATATCTCTGACGTCGATCTTTTGTAGAATTTTAGAACATGTTTTTTGCTCGAGTTTCATGTCGTTTTTGGAAACCCAGAATCTACTCTGTAGGAATCAACATGGATTCCGGAAACAGCGATCGTGTGAGACCCACCTCGCTTTATTTGTTCATGAGACCCTGAAAATATTAGATACAGGCTCCCAGGTAAATGCTATTTTTCTTGACTTCCGGAAGGCGTTCGATACAGTTCCGCACTGTCGCCTGATAAACAAAGTAAGACCCTACGGAATATCAGACCAGCTGTGTGGCTGGATTGAATAGTTTTTAGCAATCAGAACACATCATGTTGTTATCAATGGAGAGACGTCTACAGACGTTAAAGTAACCTCTGGCGTGCCACAGGGGAGTATTATGGGACCATTGCTTTTCACAATATATATAAATGACCTAGTAGGTAGTGTCGGAAGTTCGATGCGGCTTTTCGCGGATGATGCTGTAGTATACAGAGAAGTTGCAGCATTAGAAAATTGTAGCGAAATGCAGGAAGATCTGCAGCGGATAGGCACTTGGTGCAGGGAGTGGCAACTGTCACTTAACATAGACAAATTTAATGTATTCCGAATACATAGAAAGAAGGATCCTTTATTGTATGATTATATGATAGCGGAACAAACACTGGAAGCAGTTACTTCTGTAAAATATCTGGGAGTATGCGTGCGGAACGATTTGAAGTGGAATGATCATATAAAATTAATTGTTGGTAAGGCGGGTACCAGGTTGAGATTCATTGGGAGAGTGCTTAGAAAATGTAGTCCATCAACAAAGGAGGTGGCTTACAAAACACTCGTTCGACCTATACTTGAGTATTGCTCCTCAGTGTGGGTTCCGTACCAGATCGGTTTGACGGAAGAGAAGATCCAAAGAAGAGCGGTGCGTTTCGTCACAGGGTTATTTGGTAACCGTGATAGCGTTACGGAGATGTTTAATAAACTCAATTGGCAGACTCTGCAAGAGAGGCGCTCTGCATCGCGGTGTAGCTTGCTCGCCAGGTTTCGAGAGGGTGCGTTTCTGGATGAGGTATCGAATATATTGCTTCCCCCTACTTATACCTCCCGAGGAGATCACGAATGTAAAATTAGAGAGATTAGAGCGCGCACGGAGGCTTTCAGACAGTCGTTCTTCCCGCGAACCATACGCGACTGGAACAGGAAAGGGAGGTAATGATAGTGGCACGTAAAGTGCCCGCCACACACCGTTGGGTGGCTTGCGAAGTATAAATGTAGATGTAGATGTAGAACTGTAGTTTACGACCGCGAAAAGTGTGGGAATGAAACTCCCCGGACAAAGGGAGAGTTTCATTAACGCCCGTTATGCCACCCCCAGCGCCCTTTTCCTCTCCATTCAGAGCGAAGGTGTCTCTGGAATGTTTTCCACGGCCACTCATAAGAAAATCGTGTGATTCCAACGCTGGGCGTCGCTATTTTAATCTCCGTAGTAGAGGTGAAAAAAGATCGTGCGATACACCCACGGTGGCACTGGGCAGAATGCTGGTGAAATACGGTGCCAATGTAACGTAATTAATCAATCTTGCGCGTCATATGAATTTCTGAGCTGTGTCCTTTCTTCGCAACTGTCGATTTCAGCCTTGGGAGCTATGTCTCAACTCCCTGTTTATCTAGATGCAAACAATTTCTGTTATCTGCATCTATTCCTACGTTGTTGATCTATAACAAGTACTTGACAGAGGATTCAGCGAACCACTTCCAGGCTATTTCTTTACCTGAATACTCTCGAACAGTTCACGGGAAATGCGAACACTCTTCTCTTATTTTACTATGGTGACGATTTCTCCCTCTGTAGGTGAGCGAAGACAGCATATTTTCGCATTCGGAGGAGAATATTGGTGATTGAAATATCAGGGGAAGCTCCTGCCGCTACTAAAAGTTCCTTTGTTTTAATAGTTGCCACCCCAATCTGTGTTTCATTTCCGTGGCTCTCTCACCCCTATTTCGCTCTAATATAAAACTAGATGACCTTTTTTGAACTGTTTCGATATCGTCCGTCAGTCCTATCGGATGTGCATCCCACACAACGCAGCAATATTCCAGAAGAGGGTGGACAAGCGTAGTTGCATTTCCTAAATGTTCACCAAAACATCTATGTGATCGCTCCAGTATAGCTTATTCGTAATTTTAATCTTTAAGTACTTAGGTGAATTCACATCCTTCGGATTTGTGTGACTTATCGTGCAACCGAAATTAATTGGATTCGTACCAACAACCAAGTGGATCACTTCACACTTTTCATTATTTATAGTCAGTTGCGCTTTTCGCACCAAACACATCGCTTGTCTTGATCACTTTGCAATTGATTTTGATCATCTGATGCTTTAGAAGACGGTAAAAGAAAGCATTATCTACAAAAAACTTGAGTGGGTCACACAGCTTGTCTCCCAAATCGTTTATGTAGATCAGGAGCAGAAGAGGACCAGTAGCAATTTCTTGTGGAACGCCAGATATTACTTCTGTTTAAGTCAATGGCTTTCCATCAGTTACTATGAAGTGTAACGTTTCTGGAACAAAATCACGGATCCATTCTCAGAATTTAAATGTATTCTTGAGGCACATAATTCGATAGTAACGGTGTCAGAAGTCTTTCGGAAATCAAACAAATATTGAAGCAGTTCTTCATCTCCTGTCGATAGTACTCATTACTTCTTGAGAATAGAGAGCTTATTTTGTTTAAGAAAAACGATATTTTCTGAATCCGTAGTGGCTATTTGTCAATAAATCATATTTGAAGTAAATCGCAACGTTCGTGCACAGTGTACGTTCCGAAATACTGCTGCAAACTGACTTCATTGGTATTGGTCTGTAATTCAGGGGATTACATCAGTGCGTACCTACAGCAAAAATCAGTTTTAATGACATTGTCACCATCATAAGGGCGGATCGTTGCTGTAGTATGGCTGGCTGAGAATACATGGTTATGAATTCTACCACAGCTGTTGCAATCACTAGTATGAATATGCTTCTACCACCCATCTAAATTCACCGTGGGAGCCATCTCAATATACATAAACGACTGACATATACACTCCTGGAAATTGAAATAAGAACACCGTGAATTCATTGTCCCAGGAAGGGGAAACTTTATTGACACATTCCTGGGGTCAGATACATCACATGATCACACTGACAGAACCACAGGCACATAGACACAGGCAACAGAGCATGCACAATGTCGGCACTAGTACAGTGTATATCCACCTTTCGCAGCAATGCAGGCTGCTATTCTCCCATGGAGACGATCGTAGAGATGCTGGATGTAGTCCTGTGGAACGGCTTGCCATGCCATTTCCACCTGGCGCCTCAGTTGGACCAGCGTTCGAGCTGGGCGTGCAGACCGCGTGAGACGACGCTTCATCCAGTCCCAAACACGCTCAATGGGGGACAGATCCGGAGATCTTGCTGGCCAGGGTAGTTGACTTACCCCTTCTAGAGCACGTTGGGTGGCACGGGATACATGCGGACGTGCATTGTCCTGTTGGAACAGCAAGTTCCCTTGCCGGTCTAGGAATGGTAGAACGATGGGTTCGATGACGGTTTGGATGTACCGTGCACTATTCAGTGTCCCCTCGACGATCACCAGTGGTGTACGGCCAGTGTAGGAGATCGCTCCCCACACCATGATGCCGGGTGTTGGCCCTGTGTGCCTCGGTCGTATGCAGTCCTGATTGTGGCGCTCACCTGCACGGCGCCTAACACGCATACGACCATCATTGGCACCAAGGCAGAAGCGACTCTCATCGCTGAAGACGACACGTCTCCATTCGTCCCTCCATTCACGCCTGTCGCGACACCACTGGAGGCGGGCTGCACGATGTTGGGGCGTGAGCGGAAGACGGCCTAACGGTGTGCGGGACCGTAGCCCAGCTTCATGGAGACGGTTGCGAATGGTCCTCGCCGATACCCCAGGAGCAACAGTGTCCCTAATTTGCTGGGAAGTGGCGGTGCGGTCCCCTACGGCACTGCGTAGGATCCTACGGTCTTGGCGTGCATCCGTGCGTCGCTGCGGTCCGGTCCCAGGTCGACGGGCACGTGCACCTTCCGCCGACCACTGGCGACAACATCGATGTACTGTGGAGACCTCACGCCCCACGTGTTGAGCAATTCGGCGGTACGTCCACCCGGCCTCCCGCATGCCCACTATACGCCCTCGCTCAAAGTCCGTCAGCTGCACATACGGTTCACGTCCACGCTGTCGCGGCATGCTACCAGTGTTAAAGACTGCGATGGAGCTCCGTATGCCACGGCAAACTGGCTGACACTGACGGCGGCGGTGCACAAATGCTGCGCAGCTAGCGCCATTCGACGGCCAACACCGCGGTTCCTGGTGTGTCCGCTGTTCCGTGCGTTTGATCATTGCTTGTACAGCCCTCTCGCAGTGTCCGGAGCAAGTATGGTGGGTCTGACACACCGGTGTCAATGTGTTCTTTTTTCCATTTCCAGGAGTGTACAAATAAACACTGCATTTCCAGATCATTTCTGATCAACTGTAAGGTAACTAACACAGTAGAATGTTCTTATTTGTTCATACAGACGTGTGGGCTAATATGACCCCAGGAGGTATAGTACTCGTACTAATGGTTTTACCAATAGCAGTATCAGTAGTGATAGATTCAACTCTATCGAAAGTTTTAAGTATTTTTTCTAACCTTTGTGCTAAAGACTTAACTAATGTAATTGTTGTATTAAATCTCCCTGGACTTCAGGTTTCACTGTACCTACAGGTTTAGCCCATATGGAAGGTTCGTTCACGTGCGCGTACTCGAGCGAGTTGCATCGAGGGTGGTAGGGCTGCTTTAGTTTGGATGCACCGGTTATCACTGGGGGTTTTTCATCATCGTCAATCAATAAACGCTGAGGTATAGAGTTTGTTTTATTTTCATTTTCTGCAAGTTTATACAAATTGTAATTTATTTTCTACGATGGTAACACTTAAGCTGTATGCAAAACTTTTCATCATTATTGTCCATTCACTTTAAATGTTTCTATAATACATCGTTTTTATAAAACCTACATATAAAATTATAAAATTTCCTAAATTTTCTTTGAACAAAGAGCAGTACGGTAATTTTAGGCGGGAGGGGGGATTCTTCTGAATATCCTGTAGAACTGGGTCCTCCAAATCTGGTGTATTCACAGTTGGCCACCTCCGTGAACGTTCGTCTTTATCGAATCATGGCGGATCTTCCACTGGTACCGTCTCGTATATCATTTGGCTTACAAAATTCAACTATGGAACCTTAACGGTCACTCACCCAATGCTGCATGTTTGCTGTCTCCTGGTCACATAGTTTATAACGAGTTTCCAGTCGTACTTGTAAAGCAGAAACATCATCCTTCTTTAACGCATCGCTCGACGCCAGAGATTAATTATGCTAATCCGGAGCGAAAAGTTCGTGCATGATTATTGGTAGCAAATCAAGGAAGTGTTTTCTATGGCTCGAATCACCTACTGCTCTAAATAAATTTTGAAAAATAGGTCTAGTACACCGTTTTAAGGGAACCTCTCCAATGAGCTGCGGTATCCAGGATGACAGCAGTAACTGAAACATAAGGACACATATTAGCTGATCTCATGAGAATTCACGAATTCATATATTCCTTAGACCGTGCCCCACCACGTGGTGGTTTAAGGGAGGGGGGGGGGGGGAGAACAGAATGTGGCACGTTCGAGCTTGCACCAGCTTTGATGGGGGTTCGACGTCTCAAGGTAAATCCAGCACGTGTTCTAGAGAAACTCTGGAGCGGCCAGCTTAAAAGGTGCGCGCACGATAGTGCTACAGCGAAAGACAGGAAGATGGCAGGGACCGACAGTGAGAGACTGAGAGACGGAGTGAGAGTGGGGATGGGAGGGGGGGGGGAAAGGAGGGAAAGAGGCCACAGAGTGAGTGCATCCTCGCGCGGATGATACGTGGAGCCATAGTGCAGAGCTCCTGTTTTGACGGGCAGTTGTGTGTTCTGGATGGATCCTTCCAAGCTAAGTGGAGTACGTAGTATTGCAGTGTCTGCAAGGGAGGAGTGTTAACTTGGCTCACTTCCACATTTGCACTTTAGGCAAAGCAGTTGCTCTTTACTTCGCACTGAAGACACAGTTCCGGAGAGAGCTCGTAGAACAAGTTATTCGTCTTTTCCTGTTAGTCTGCGCAACGCGATCAGCCTTAGATGGGCCATGTTGTGTACCTACTGAAAATGAGAGTGCTATTACAGTACTAGTGATGAAGGAAGCAGTGAAAGTTTTAAACTTGGCAAGCACTGCCCTAAAATTCGTACTAATGCGAAACCATTCTGAACTTCGCCACACTGGTAACCACACAGTAAGAGTGTCCGTTTAGTTGCACAATAAAAAGACCAACTTAAAATTAAAGACTGCAGTGCATCAAGAAACTGAAGTGCCCTAAGTTAATATTTAAACGTAAATTTGTGTGCTGAGTTCACCTGGCTTCTTTCCTTTTAGCTAATTTTTTAGTAATCTGAATTCCTTGCTTCGAATTGCCCTAAGTAATTTAGCCGCTTTATATGTTTACATTCTTTAAATTTGTCAGTTATCGTACACCCCACGTTAGTAACCCTGGCAAACACTAAAACTTCATCCATTTTATTACTTGGTAGCACCCGGAAGCCGAAACGCCTGCGTCAATAACCACTAGACTGCCAGCTAGGGTGAAATACTGAGCGAGTTGATGCAAACATGGAAGGTATCGCGCACGGGGAACGACCGAGAATCCAAGACTGCAAGCGGAGCATAATGGCATCAGGGAAGCCGAGAGGCACTTTCGTACTAGTGATAAAGCAGAGTGTCGTAAGGAAAGCCAGCCACAACGCAACAATAAGTATTCAGTTGCAGAGCCAGTGGAAGGTGAAGTTACGGAAGACTGAAGTCACAACGAGAGCTGACAGCGAGAGAAAACCGGGAAACGATATCTCAACCATCCCCAACAAAGCGTACTGGAAGCACGCCAACCTAAATATCTCACCCTTCTTAATAAAATGTCTCATTGCTCAGCGCTGACTGATGACTGCCCAGTTTTAAGTCTCACCCCTAGTGTCAGTTGCAGCTATCCAGTGTTAGGGGAGGCTCTAGAGCTCGACCGTCGGAATGCCTGGCTGTCTTCGACCGTTAATGGAACCATGAGTCCGGCTGGAAGGATGCTGCTGCTTCCAGCTGCACTGCCACCTTCCGAGGCAACATAGGTGGGTCGGGGAGCCCACCATTACTCTCCAGCCCTGCTGGAGGCTTCACGTGCAAGGTCTGGACACTGCCAGACACATCACAATCCTTTGGTACACACTGTTGCTGCCAAATCCTGTATTTTTAACAGGAGCTGAGAGCTGAACCATGCGAGCGAACGAATGGTTCAGATGGACCTGGGG
Source organism: Schistocerca serialis cubense (assembly GCF_023864345.2). NCBI lineage: Eukaryota > Metazoa > Arthropoda > Insecta > Orthoptera > Acrididae > Schistocerca > Schistocerca serialis. Next base: position 815,438,019 of record NC_064641.1, on the reverse strand, counting down.
TTTAACTCCTTCGATATCAATGAGCGCACTTTGGAGATCGATTCGTAGATCTGCAGGCCACCGTATCGCTTGGATCCACGGCCGCCCCCTGACGTAGCAGCCGCTATCCAATCCTCCGCCCTCCTGACGGTACTCTGAGTCGAGCGTACACCGGAATTCCGCTGCTGAGATGCGCTGCCCTCTCGGCCCGCCTGTGGCGCACCGCTTTTTAAGATAATCTTGCATTACTGCCTAGTAAATGTGTTATTGTCAATAATGTTTCCTTGGCGCTGTCCAGTGTAGATAGATCTTCACATGTGCATCCAACCCGGCTCTTCCCTGACGACTGTAGGAGTTTGGGACTGGACTCTACATCTCGTGTCAGCAAGTAGTTGCCAGTGGTACCTGGTGCCACAACCACACACCTACAATAATGGCAACCGACAGTCTGTGCAGCTAGACGTCTACGCAGCTACAATTACATAACAATGTGATGGGGAGAGTGACTGATATTTATTTGTTTCACTGTTCTGTATTTTCTTATGACCACATTGAGTGGTAGGGACTTTTACAGTACGTTAAAGACGTCGTTTTTTGACCTCAGTAAGCTACAGACTTGTCTCAGTTCCGTAGGAACACTAGAGAAGTGAGGTGTCCATACTGTAACTGATCTGAGCATGACTTACAATGTGTTCAAGCTGTGTCAGGTACCTGTAGTACGTTAGGAGGGTTGGCCACGCGGCACACCAGTGCACAGAATCTTGTTGGACTATATGGCATAAAGATTATCATCATCATCATCATTTAAGACCGATTATGCCTTTCCGAGTTCAGTCTGGAGCATAGTCCCCCTTATAAAATTCCTCCACATTGGTGCCTCTTCTGATGTTAAGCCCAATATTTAAAAATAATTCTTAACCGAATCCAGGTACCTTCTCCTTGGTCTACCCCGACTCCTCCTACCCTCTAATGCTGAACCCGTGAGTCTCTTGGGTAACCTTGCTTCTCCCATGTGTGTAACATAACCCCACCATCTAAGCCTGTTCATTCCCAGTTTTTCTTTGATTTCCTCATTGTGGACACCCTCCTGCCATTGTTCCCATCTACTAGTACCTGCAGTCATTCTAGCTACTTTCATATCCATAACAACCTTATTGATAAGGTAACCTGAATCCACTCAGCTTTCGCTCCCATACAACAAATTTGGTCGAAAGATTGAACGGTGCACAGATAACTTAGCCTTGGTACTGACTTCCTTATTGCAGAAGAGAATAGATGAGCGCTCATTGCATTAGCCTTGCTACATCTCGCTTCCAGTTCTTTCACTATGTTGCCATCCTGTGAGAATATGCATCCTAGGTACTTAAAACCGTCCACCTGTTCTAACTTTGTTCCTCCCATTTGGCACTCAATCCGTTTATATCTCATACCCGCTGACATTACTTTCGTTTTGGAGATGCTAATCTTCATACCATAGTCGTTACATTTCTGATCTAGCTCTGAAGTATTTCTTTGCAAACTTTCAATCGAATCTGCCATCGCAGCTAAGTCATCCGCATATGTGAGACTGCTTATTTTGTGTTCACAAATCTTAATCTCACCCAGCCATTCTATTATTTTCAACATATGATCCATAAATAATATGAACAAAAGTGGAGACAGGTTTCAGCCTTGTCTAACCCCTGAAACTACTCTGAACCATGAACTCAGTTAACCATCAACTCTAACTGCTGCTGACTATCTATGTAAAGACCTTTACTTGCCTGCAAAAGTTTACCTCCTATTCCATAATGTCGTAGAAGAGGCAATAACTTCCTCCTAGGAACCCGGTCATAAAGATTAAGCGTAGTTTAATTCCGTTCTTTGGTCTGTTGTGTGTAGAGTGTTATTCTTTTGTGGTACAACGGCAGATGCAGTTTACACACATTCCAGAAATAGTCAGGAACACGAGCAGCGACGGAATGAAACGGTGAAAGCTTTGAAGGGGCAGGTAGCCACGTTTTAACAAACTACATCGCATCATAGCTAGACAATGAAACATTGTGAAGGAGAATAGAGCAATGGAAAGCCGTTGGGGGCAAGAGTCCTTGATTCAGGGGAAAATAAACTGTGTCGAGTGTATCCGACCATTTCATTGACCCCGCTGCAGCTAACGTCAGAGCACTATTTTCGGGGAAGACAACCGAGGATGTGTCTATTTTGCTTAATGATGTCAAGGCTGCCGTTTAATTGGGAAAATGGTCGAATGAAACGTCCTTGAATTTGGCTAGATTAAAGTTAGTGGGTGACGCGAAAACGTACGTTATGTACCACCTCAGTAAGACCCAAACGTTTCCTGAACTGCTAAACTGTCTAATACAGCGCTATCGGAAGCTTAGGGAAAAACTTAATGGAATATCGCAGAAGTACGACGTATAAGCAGAAACCTTCTCTGGCACGATTAGGAAACTGAAATCGCAGAAGTATAGACTGTCGCAGAATGCGGAGGGTGGTAGACTGATTCTGCGTGGGGCAGATGATAGGGCTCTGCATACGTTCCTAAGAGGTATTTCTGCTGATATGTCAGGGGGTGGGGGGTCAGAATGGAGGACACAACTGACTTATCTGCTGGCATTAGGATTGCTACGCAACTGTTTTATCTTCTGAAGTGAGGTGTTTTAGATATGGGTGTACGAACCGCATCAGGAAGCAATGTCGTCAGCCCAAACGCTATGAATGTGGGGAAGTGTGCCATATATTGCGTTATTGTCTGAAGAAAGAACAGAACAAACAACGTCCTAATAATCGGTCACTATACGGGAACAGGGGTAGCTCATCCGTCGGCCAACAATCCCAGTACAACATGAGACTGCAGAAACATATCTAGAGACGGGATGTTGGTTGCTAAACAAAGTAAATGTAGGGAGCACAACTCATACCAAGCACCGGTAAATGTCATGTCGCACCAATGGAAGTAAAGTATCTTCGACATATAATTAGCAAGGAAGGCTTGATTACAGACCCACGTTTGGTCTCCACAATTTTTCGCTCTTGAAGACAATCAACTAATTGCAGTTTTTTCAGTCTCCGTAATTATTAACGTCGATTCGTAAAAGACTTTGCTGAAACTGCCAGACCATTGACCCTTTTGCTGGGGGAAGGAGTAAAATTTGAATAGTCTGCAGAACGTCAGATGGTGTTTGATGCTTTAAAGCTAGCACTGACATCCATCCCAGTTCCGATTTTCCTAATATTGAAAAAGAATTTATCCTGTGATGCAAGAAATAGATCTCTGGGGGTTGTCCTAGGACAGAGTACACATGGTAAAGAGATTCTTTAGCCTACACATCCTGACAGTTGACAAAAGCAAAGCAAATTTATTTCATGCCTGAGAGGAAGATATTAGTAGTAATCTATGGTATTACCTACTACTACTGTTACTTATATGACCAAAACTTTAAGGTACAGACAGATCATGCTGCTCTTAAATAGTTGTTAGGACTGAAGGACCATTGCAGCATAATGGCAAGGTGAGTGAATTTGATAATGGCCATGGAAAAGGTATGCTAATGCTAATAGAAAAATTTTAGTTCTACAAACACTGGGCAGAAGCTTTGCTTAATGGTGAAAGGATCAAGCTGCTGATTCTGACTGTTGACAATTCAGTTAGCAGCCTCAGTTTGTGATGCTTGATGGCTTGCTGTGCAGAGCGACAAAGAATCCTCTGAGTGATACTACTGGGCTTCAGTACCTTCGTCAGTCCGTTAAACTGATTCAGCAAAGGCTTCCCTCTCATCCATACCCCTTAAAGATAAGAAAGACAAAGAATTCTTGAAAGTTGAAGGAAATCCTGGTTACCCCTGTGCCACTGGATCCGACATTTACTGCTTCTGCAGCGATGGAAACGATCCCAGTGGCCCCGGATTCTCCAGATCACACCGCAAAATTTGTTACACAACCTAAGTGCCTCTAAACGAGTGGCAGTATTGACCAGCAGATGACCCTGACAGAACCACAGGCACATAGACACAGGCAACAGAGCATGCACAATGTCGGCACTAGTACAGTGTATATCCACCTTTCGCACCAATGCAGGCTGCTATTCTCCCATGGAGACGATCGTAGAGATGCTGGATGTAGTCCTGTGGAACGGCTTGCCATGCCATTTCCACCTGGCGCCTCAGTTGGACCAGCGTTCGTGCTGGACGTGCAGACCGAGTGAGACGACGCTTCATCCAGTCCCAAACATGCTCAATGGGGGACAGATCCGGAGATCTTGCTGGCCAGGGTAGTTGACTTACCCCTTCTAGAGCACGTTGGGTGGCACGGGATACATGCGGACGTGCATTGTCCTGTTGGAACAGCAAGTTCCCTTGCCGGTCTAGGAATGGTAGAACGATGGGTTCGATGACGGTTTGGATGTACCGTGCACTATTCAGTGTCCCCTCGACGATCACCAGTGGTGTACGGCCAGTGTAGGAGATCGCTCCCCACACCATGATGCCGGGTGTTGGCCCTGTGTGCCTCGGTCGTATGCAGTCCTGATTGTGGCGCTCACCTGCACGGCGCCTAACACGCATACGACCATCATTGGCACCAAGGCAGAAGCGACTCTCATCGCTGAAGACGACACGTCTCCATTCGTCCCTCCATTCACGCCTGTCGCGACACCACTGGAGGCGGGCTGCACGATGTTGGGGCGTGAGCGGAAGACGGCCTAACGGTGTGCGGGACCGTAGCCCAGCTTCATGGAGACGGTTGCGAATGGTCCTCGCCGATACCCCAGGAGCAACAGTGTCCCTAATTTGCTGGGAAGTGGCGGTGCGGTCCCCTACGGCACTGCGTAGGATCCTACGGTCTTGGCGTGCATCCGTGCGTCGCTGCGGTCCGGTCCCAGGTCGACGGGCACGTGCACCTTCCGCCGACCACTGGCGACAACATCGATGTACTGTGGAGACCTCACGCCCCACGTGTTGAGCAATTCGGCGGTACGTCCACCCGGCCTCCCGCATGCCCACTATACGCCCTCGCTCAAAGTCCGTCAGCTGCACATACGGTTCACGTCCACGCTGTCGCGGCATGCTACCAGTGTTAAAGACTGCGATGGAGCTCCGTATGCCACGGCAAACTGGCTGACACTGACGGCGGCGGTGCACAAATGCTGCGCAGCTAGCGCCATTCGACGGCCAACACCGCGGTTCCTGGTGTGTCCGCTGTGCCGTGCGTTTGATCATTGCTTGTACAGCCCTCTCGCAGTGTCCGGAGCAAGTATGGTGGGTCTGACACACCGGTGTCAATGTGTTCTTTTTTCCATTTCCAGGAGTGTACAAATAAACACTGCATTTCCAGATCATTTCTGATCAACTGTAAGGTAACTAACACAGTAGAATGTTCTTATTTGTTCATACAGACGTGTGGGCTAATATGACCCCAGGAGGTATAGTACTCGTACTAATGGTTTTACCAATAGCAGTATCAGTAGTGATAGATTCAACTCTATCGAAAGTTTTAAGTATTTTTTCTAACCTTTGTGCTAAAGACTTAACTAATGTAATTGTTGTATTAAATCTCCCTGGACTTCAGGTTTCACTGTACCTACAGGTTTAGCCCATATGGAAGGTTCGTTCACGTGCGCGTACTCGAGCGAGTTGCATCGAGGGTGGTAGGGCTGCTTTAGTTTGGATGCACCAGTTATCACTGGGGGTTTTTCATCATCGTCAATCAATAAACGCTGAGGTATAGAGTTTGTTTTATTTTCATTTTCTGCAAGTTTATACAAATTGTAATTTATTTTCTACGATGGTAACACTTAAGCTGTATGCAAAACTTTTCATCATTATTGTCCATTCACTTTAAATGTTTCTATAATACATCGTTTTTATAAAACCTACATATAAAATTATAAAATTTGCTAAATTTTCTTTGAACAAAGAGCAGTACGGTAATTTTAGGCGGGAGGGGGGATTCTTCTGAATATCCTGTAGAACTGGGTCCTCCAAATCTGGTGTATTCACAGTTGGCCACCTCCGTGAACGTTCGTCTTTATCGAATCATGGCGGATCTTCCACTGGTACCGTCTCGTATATCATTTGGCTTACAAAATTCAACTATGGAACCTTAACGGTCACTCACCCAATGCTGCATGTTTGCTGTCTCCTGGTCACATAGTTTATAACGAGTTTCCAGTCGTACTTGTAAAGCAGAAACATCATCCTTCTTTAACGCATCGCTCGACGCCAGAGATTAATTATGCTAATCCGGAGCGAAAAGTTCGTGCATGATTATTGGTAGCAAATCAAGGAAGTGTTTTCTATGGCTCGAATCACCTACTGCTCTAAATAAATTTTGAAAAATAGGTCTAGTACACCGTTTTAAGGGAACCTCTCCAATGAGCTGCGGTATCCAGGATGACAGCAGTAACTGAAACATAAGGACACATATTAGCTGATCTCATGAGAATTCACGAATTCATATATTCCTTAGACCGTGCCCCACCACGTGGTGGTTTAAGGGAGGGGGGGGGGGAGAACAGAATGTGGCACGTTCGAGCTTGCACCAGCTTTGATGGGGGTTCGACGTCTCAAGGTAAATCCAGCACGTGTTCTAGAGAAACTCTGGAGCGGCCAGCTTAAAAGGTGCGCGCACGATAGTGCTACAGCGAAAGACTGAGGAAGATGGCAGGGACCGACAGTGAGAGACTGAGAGACGGAGTGAGAGTGGGGATGGGAGGGGGGGGGGGAAAGGAGGGAAAGAGGCCACAGAGTGAGTGCATCCTCGCGCGGATGATACGTGGAGCCATAGTGCAGAGCTCCTGTTTTGACGGGCAGTTGTGTGTTCTGGATGGATCCTTCCAAGCTAAGTGGAGTACGTAGTATTGCAGTGTCTGCAAGGGAGGAGTGTTAACTTGGCTCACTTCCACATTTGCACTTTAGGCAAAGCAGTTGCTCTTTACTTCGCACTGAAGACACAGTTCCGGAGAGAGCTCGTAGAACAAGTTATTCGTCTTTTCCTGTTAGTCTGCGCAACGCGATCAGCCTTAGATGGGCCATGTTGTGTACCTACTGAAAATGAGAGTGCTATTACAGTACTAGTGATGAAGGAAGCAGTGAAAGTTTTAAACTTGGCAAGCACTGCCCTAAAATTCGTACTAATGCGAAACCATTCTGAACTTCGCCACACTGGTAACCACACAGTAAGAGTGTCCGTTTAGTTGCACAATAAAAAGACCAACTTAAAATTAAAGACTGCAGTGCATCAAGAAACTGAAGTGCCCTAAGTTAATATTTAAACGTAAATTTGTGTGCTGAGTTCACCTGGCTTCTTTCCTTTTAGCTAATTTTTTAGTAATCTGAATTCCTTGCTTCGAATTGCCCTAAGTAATTTAGCCGCTTTATATGTTTACATTCTTTAAATTTGTCAGTTATCGTACACCCCACGTTAGTAACCCTGGCAAACACTAAAACTTCATCCATTTTATTACTTGGTAGCACCCGGAAGCCGAAACGCCTGCGTCAATAACCACTAGACTGCCAGCTAGGGGGAAATACTGAGCGAGTTGATGCAAACATGGAAGGTATCGCGCACGGGGAACGACCGAGAATCCAAGACTGCAAGCGGAGCATAATGGCATCAGGGAAGCCGAGAGGCACTTTCGTACTAGTGATAAAGCAGAGTGTCGTAAGGAAGGCCAGCCACAACGCAACGATAAGTATTCAGTTGCAGAGCCAGTGGAAGGTGAAGTTACGGAAGACTGAAGTCACAACGAGAGCTGACAGCGAGAGAAAACCGGGAAACGATATCTCAACCATCCCCAACAAAGCGTACTGGAAGCACGCCAACCTAAATATCTCACCCTTCTTAATAAAATGTCTCATTGCTCAGCGCTGACTGATGACTGCCCAGTTTTAAGTCTCACCCCTAGTGTCAGTTGCAGCTATCCAGTGTTAGGGGAGGCTCTAGAGCTCGACCGTCGGAATGCCTGGCTGTCTTCGACCGTTAATGGAACCATGAGTCCGGCTGGAAGGATGCTGCTGCTTCCAGCTGCACTGCCACCTTCCGAGGCAACATAGGTGGGTCGGGGAGCCCACCATTACTCTCCAGCCCTGCTGGAGGCTTCACGTGCAAGGTCTGGACACTGCCAGACACATCACAATCCTTTGGTACACACTGTTGCTGCCAAATCCTGTATTTTTAACAGGAGCTGAGAGCTGAACCATGCGAGCGAACGAATGGTTCAGATGGACCTGGGGTTTAACTCCTTCGATATCAATGAGCGCACTTTGGAGATCGATTCGTAGATCTGCAGGCCACCGTATCGCTTGGATCCACGGCCGCCCCCTGACGTAGCAGCCGCTATCCAATCCTCCGCCCTCCTGACGGTACTCTGAGTCGAGCGTACACCGGAATTCCGCTGCTGAGATGCGCTGCCCTCTCGGCCCGCCTGTGGCGCACCGCTTTTTAAGATAATCTTGCATTACTGCCTAGTAAATGTGTTATTGTCAATAATGTTTCCTTGGCGCTGTCCAGTGTAGATAGATCTTCACATGTGCATCCAACCCGGCTCTTCCCTGACGACTGTAGGAGTTTGGGACTGGACTCTACATCTCGTGTCAGCAAGTAGTTGCCAGTGGTACCTGGTGCCACAACCACACACCTACAATAATGGCAACCGACAGTCTGTGCAGCTAGACGTCTACGCAGCTACAATTACATAACAATGTGATGGGGAGAGTGACTGATATTTATTTGTTTCACTGTTCTGTATTTTCTTATGACCACATTGAGTGGTAGGGACTTTTACAGTACGTTAAAGACGTCGTTTTTTGACCTCAGTAAGCTACAGACTTGTCTCAGTTCCGTAGGAACACTAGAGAAGTGAGGTGTCCATACTGTAACTGATCTGAGCATGACTTACAATGTGTTCAAGCTGTGTCAGGTACCTGTAGTACGTTAGGAGGGTTGGCCACGCGGCACACCAGTGCACAGAATCTTGTTGGACTATATGGCATAAAGATTATCATCATCATCATCATTTAAGACCGATTATGCCTTTCCGAGTTCAGTCTGGAGCATAGTCCCCCTTATAAAATTCCTCCACATTGGTGCCTCTTCTGATGTTAAGCCCAATATTTAAAAATAATTCTTAACCGAATCCAGGTACCTTCTCCTTGGTCTACCCCGACTCCTCCTACCCTCTAATGCTGAACCCGTGAGTCTCTTGGGTAACCTTGCTTCTCCCATGTGTGTAACATAACCCCACCATCTAAGCCTGTTCATTCCCAGTTTTTCTTTGATTTCCTCATTGTGGACACCCTCCTGCCATTGTTCCCATCTACTAGTACCTGCAGTCATTCTAGCTACTTTCATATCCATAACAACCTTATTGATAAGGTAACCTGAATCCACTCAGCTTTCGCTCCCATACAACAAATTTGGTCGAAAGATTGAACGGTGCACAGATAACTTAGCCTTGGTACTGACTTCCTTATTGCAGAAGAGAATAGATGAGCGCTCATTGCATTAGCCTTGCTACATCTCGCTTCCAGTTCTTTCACTATGTTGCCATCCTGTGAGAATATGCATCCTAGGTACTTAAAACCGTCCACCTGTTCTAACTTTGTTCCTCCCATTTGGCACTCAATCCGTTTATATCTCATACCCGCTGACATTACTTTCGTTTTGGAGATGCTAATCTTCATACCATAGTCGTTACATTTCTGATCTAGCTCTGAAGTATTTCTTTGCAAACTTTCAATCGAATCTGCCATCGCAGCTAAGTCATCCGCATATGTGAGACTGCTTATTTTGTGTTCACAAATCTTAATCTCACCCAGCCATTCTATTATTTTCAACATATGATCCATAAATAATATGAACAAAAGTGGAGACAGGTTTCAGCCTTGTCTAACCCCTGAAACTACTCTGAACCATGAACTCAGTTAACCATCAACTCTAACTGCTGCTGACTATCTATGTAAAGACCTTTACTTGCCTGCAAAAGTTTACCTCCTATTCCATAATGTCGTAGAAGAGGCAATAACTTCCTCCTAGGAACCCGGTCATAAAGATTAAGCGTAGTTTAATTCCGTTCTTTGGTCTGTTGTGTGTAGAGTGTTATTCTTTTGTGGTACAACGGCAGATGCAGTTTACACACATTCCAGAAATAGTCAGGAACACGAGCAGCGACGGAATGAAACGGTGAAAGCTTTGAAGGGGCAGGTAGCCACGTTTTAACAAACTACATCGCATCATAGCTAGACAATGAAACATTGTGAAGGAGAATAGAGCAATGGAAAGCCGTTGGGGGCAAGAGTCCTTGATTCAGGGGAAAATAAACTGTGTCGAGTGTATCCGACCATTTCATTGACCCCGCTGCAGCTAACGTCAGAGCACTATTTTCGGGGAAGACAACCGAGGATGTGTCTATTTTGCTTAATGATGTCAAGGCTGCCGTTTAATTGGGAAAATGGTCGAATGAAACGTCCTTGAATTTGGCTAGATTAAAGTTAGTGGGTGACGCGAAAACGTACGTTATGTACCACCTCAGTAAGACCCAAACGTTTCCTGAACTGCTAAACTGTCTAATACAGCGCTATCGGAAGCTTAGGGAAAAACTTAATGGAATATCGCAGAAGTACGACGTATAAGCAGAAACCTTCTCTGGCACGATTAGGAAACTGAAATCGCAGAAGTATAGACTGTCGCAGAATGCGGAGGGTGGTAGACTGATTCTGCGTGGGGCAGATGATAGGGCTCTGCATACGTTCCTAAGAGGTATTTCTGCTGATATGTCAGGGGGTGGGGGGTCAGAATGGAGGACACAACTGACTTATCTGCTGGCATTAGGATTGCTACGCAACTGTTTTATCTTCTGAAGTGAGGTGTTTTAGATATGGGTGTACGAACCGCATCAGGAAGCAATGTCGTCAGCCCAAACGCTATGAATGTGGGGAAGTGTGCCATATATTGCGTTATTGTCTGAAGAAAGAACAGAACAAACAACGTCCTAATAATCGGTCACTATACGGGAACAGGGGTAGCTCATCCGTCGGCCAACAATCCCAGTACAACATGAGACTGCAGAAACATATCTAGAGACGGGATGTTGGTTGCTAAACAAAGTAAATGTAGGGAGCACAACTCATACCAAGCACCGGTAAATGTCATGTCGCACCAATGGAAGTAAAGTATCTTCGACATATAATTAGCAAGGAAGGCTTGATTACAGACCCACGTTTGGTCTCCACAATTTTTCGCTCTTGAAGACAATCAACTAATTGCAGTTTTTTCAGTCTCCGTAATTATTAACGTCGATTCGTAAAAGACTTTGCTGAAACTGCCAGACCATTGACCCTTTTGCTGGGGGAAGGAGTAAAATTTGAATAGTCTGCAGAACGTCAGATGGTGTTTGATGCTTTAAAGCTAGCACTGACATCCATCCCAGTTCCGATTTTCCTAATATTGAAAAAGAATTTATCCTGTGATGCAAGAAATAGATCTCTGGGGGTTGTCCTAGGACAGAGTACACATGGTAAAGAGATTCTTTAGCCTACACATCCTGACAGTTGACAAAAGCAAAGCAAATTTATTTCATGCCTGAGAGGAAGATATTAGTAGTAATCTATGTTATTACCTACTACTACTGTTACTTATATGACCAAAACTTTAAGGTACAGACAGATCATGCTGCTCTTAAATAGTTGTTAGGACTGAAGGACCATTGCAGCATAATGGCAAGGTGAGTGAATTTGATAATGGCCATGGAAAAGGTATGCTAATGCTAATAGAAAAATTTTAGTTCTACAAACACTGGGCAGAAGCTTTGCTTAATGGTGAAAGGATCAAGCTGCTGATTCTGACTGTTGACAATTCAGTTAGCAGCCTCAGTTTGTGATGCTTGATGGCTTGCTGTGCAGAGCGACAAAGAATCCTCTGAGTGATACTACTGGGCTTCAGTACCTTCGTCAGTCCGTTAAACTGATTCAGCAAAGGCTTCCCTCTCATCCATACCCCTTAAAGATAAGAAAGACAAAGAATTCTTGAAAGTTGAAGGAAATCCTGGTTACCCCTGTGCCTCTGGATCCGACATTTACTGCTTCTGCAGCGATGGAAACGATCCCAGTGGCCACGGATTCTCCAGATCACACCGCAAAATTTGTTACACAACCTAAGTGCCTCTAAACGAGTGGCAGTATTGACCAGCAGATGACCCTGGGACACAGCCTGCCTCCTTGTTACCACACGCCCTTACAGTACACCGACAGCACGATTCTCCAGTTACATTATAGTGGCTTTTCCCCCCACCTACCTGAGCTATTAAATCTCTTAAATTGCTCCCCAATATCTGCATTGCCCTTCACAGAATCTGGTTTCCAGCAATAAGAACCTTTGCCATTCATTGCTAATGGGGTTATTTTAAGAATCATGCTGATTATGATAGATTATAAGGTGGAGATTGCACATACGTTCTGAACTCTGTATGTAGCAAACTTGTTCCTCTTGATACAACTTTGGAGGGTGTAGCTGATCGGGTGAGGGCATTTCAGGATTTTACCATGTGTAGCGTTAACCTCTATCCCTATGGCAGAACGCCTCAGAATGTATTGTCTTTGTTGATTCCTCAGCTCCTTCCAGCTTTCTCAGTGTTTGGCGACTTCAATGCCCATACACCTTCGTGGGATGGGGTTAAAGACATCGAAAACTTACTGGCAGATCTCGGCCTCTGTCTTTTGAATATTGGTGTCCCCCACGCTTCACACACATAGAACTTACTCAGACATTGATATTCCTATTTACGGCCTTAGTAATCTCCCATCCGTCCACAGGAGGGTCTATGATGACCTTTGTAGTAGCGATTACCTCCCAGTCTTCATGTACTTCCCTCAGCATCACTCCTCTCAGTCCCTGCCTAGAAGGGATCTCCACGATACCGACCAGGATGGTTTCATCTACAAAGTCGTTCTGAACTCCCTGCTAAATGGAAGCATTACCAAAGCCGTCCAGAATGCAACAACATCCATCATATCAATAGCCGACCTAGCAATCACCTGTTCTACAGGATCCCCTATTAGAAGGAGTACCTTGGTGGTCCTCGGAAATAACTGAGGCCATTAGAGATCGCATGTGGACTCTCCGACGTTATAAGCAAGTGGCATCCATTGACTGGGCATCTCATTGGCTTTATATAGCTTCATGCCTGAATCCGCTAATTAATAAAAGGTCGGAATGAAGAATGCGGGGACCAGTATGTCTCAGCTATTGGTCCATGTACACTTCCTTTGCAGGTCTGGGTGAAAATCAGACTCTTCTATATACAGCAGTCCTCTGCAGGTGTACATGATATTTCGTTGAACAGTGCTTTTTTTCAGCGACCCATGCGCTGCAGCCGAACATTTATCTCTACGTTATGCTCAGGCTACTGCGTCTGAAAACTGTATTCATGTACTCAAAGAGTGGATGCAGCTACGGTAAATATTTTTCTTTGCCCTTCACCCTAAACCCCATAATACTCCATTCAGAGAGTGGGAATTCGCCAGTGTCCTAGCCCTATTCCCAGATATAGCTGAGGGCCAGACAACATCCAGTGCCAAATGCCCAAACACATATCAATGGATTGTCAGCATCATCTCCTTACCATCTTCAACCGTACCTGGAGTGAGGATGAGTTCCGATTGCACTGTCGAGAAAATACCATCGTCGCAGTACTGAACCTAATAAGCATCCGCTTGAGGTGGGCAGCTATCATCCAATTAGTCTCACCAATTTTCTCTTTAAGTTGCTTGAACACTGGGTTAGCCCGCATCTGTGGTGGCTCCTTGAGCCTTGGAGCCTTCTGGCTCTGTTCCAGGGCGGTTTTCATCAAGGCCTTCGACTGCTGATAATTTGATTTGTCTGAAGACTTCTGGATGCTTTTTCTTCAACCTACAGATTACTTATGACATCAGTGACATTACATGGCGACAGCACATCCTAGGTAGCCCACCCTTAGCGATCTTTGGGGCCAGTTCTGATTTTTGATCGGAACTTCTTGCCAAATTGTACATTCTGGGTTCAGGTAGATACTTCACATATTAGCCGCCCTATGCATAGGGAATGGGGTACTGCAGGGCTCGGCATTAAGTGTACCACTCTTTTTAGTAGCCATCAATGGTTTAGCAGCAGCAGTGGGGGACTTCAGTATCACCCTTCTCGTATGCCAACGAATTTTGCTTTTAGAATTGCTCCTGTAGTGTGGGTGCTGCGCAACAACTGGAGGACACAGGTCGAAAGGTGCCGTCATGGGCTATCACCCTTGACTTTCAGTTTCCCGCCGTCATGACTTGCGTCATGTGTTTCTGTCGCCATCGTACTGTTCATCTACCACCAGAATTTTATCTCGATGACCTACTACTCAGTATGGTGCAGAATTACAATTTTCTTGGACTGGTCTTGGATGCCTGGCTGACATGTATTCCACATGTTCACTATCTTAAGAGAAGGTTCTGGGTAAACCTTAATACACTTCGCTGCCTTAGTAATATCAACTAGAATGCAGACTACACTACGCTTCTTCAGCTTTACAAAACCCTAATCTTGTATCGATTATGCGAGTCTTGCTTATGAGTCAGCATTGCTCTCTGCATTGAGCCACTGCAGCTGATACAGCACTGTGGGGACAACTTGCAACAGGAGCCTTTTGAATTGACTTTGGGAAAAGCCTACTCACAAAGGCCACCTCCCTGCATTACGGATCAGGTGCCAACAACAGAGACTCATTTACGTTGTATAAATTTGCAACTCCATTAAGCGTTCAAACTAATGTCACCTTTTTCCTAGTATGAAAGTTCACGATTCACAACAGAAATCCAAAGCTATGGTCACAACTACAGCTCTACTACAATGTCTTTGCTCTGAAGTCCTACTTCTTCCACTGTCACCGTTAGTCAGAGAGCAATAACGTTCACCCCCTTGGTGTGTGCCCCAACGTGAGATCTGTCTCGATTTATCCTTTAGACCGAAATACTCAGTTGTGTTTTGCCACCTGTTTCTGTCTATCCTCAAGACATTTCCAGGTTCAGAAGTGGTATACACTGACAGATCAACAATCGACGGACAGACCGGCTTTGCATACACACATACATTATGCACCTCGCTGAATGGATGCAGTGTCTTCACCGCTGAATTGGTGGTCTTCAAATGAGCCACTAGCGATTCTCGTTCTTGCACCAAGAAGATGCTTCTAATCTGCAGCGACTCCCTGAGCTGCCTTCAGGCTACAGATCAGTGCAACCCTTATTACCCATCATGCATAACTATCCAGGTACTGCTTTCTGACTTCCATCAAGGTTGATCGCCAGTGTTTTACTCTTAGACCTGGACATTTTGGGATCTTAGGGAATGACCAGATGGAAAAGTTAGCTGCCAGGATGCCGATTTTGGAAATGGTGATCCCATATCTGGACCTTCGGTCGATTTTACATAATCAAATGTTGAATGTCTGGAACCCAAAATGGTTCATCCTGGACTCCCCAAAGAACCTGTGGGTAATAAAGGAGACCACGAACACGGGGCAGCGTTCCCTTCGCACATCTTGCACTTAATACAGTGTCCTTTGTTGGCTACACATTGGGCACACTATTCTGACCCACAACCACATTGTCTGATGTGGGGATCAGACTATGTGGTGCCCCCCTGATGGTGGTCTACATCCTACTAGACACTGCTCAAACTTGGCTGATTTGTGGTGATCTCTTAACCTTCCTGGAAAGATAACTGTGGTGCTAGAGGGTAATGCTAAAGCAGCTGAGCTGCGTTTTACGTTTAACAAGTGAACTTGCCTCTGTGTTGTGCAGCACTTTGTTCCTCTGTGTTTGCCGTTTTTAATGGTTTGTTAAATGATACTTAGATTGTTACCTGTAGAGAATGAGTACCCCCTCTTATTGAAATGTCCTCATAGACCGCGATTTCCCCTTCATGGCATTTTTGAACCTTTTTTCTTCCATTTCTACATATGTTGCCTTGTCTTTTGAAACTGCTAACACTCACTGCGTGTTTGCTCCTAAAAATTTTCTTAAGTTTCCCCCTCTTGACAGGATATAAACTATGTAGCACACGTAATGCCCTTGTTTCCCTGCTAGGGCATACAAACGAAATCTAAACGTTCTCTCCATCAGTTGTCACCGATACTGTAGCTACACTGAAATAAAACGGTATGTTTTTGTGCTCATGTTCTAACACCAAACTAAACTCCGACTGTAGTACATTCTATACTTTCCTTAAACCCTCTAAATACTGCTCTGGTGGCAGCAAGTTTTCCCTTAGCTGACGTCTTAAAGTGTCCTGCATAGCCCCCTATAGTTCCGTTACCTACCCTGATGCTTCTCAAGCAATATTTCTACTGACCGCAGCCATTTTGTCGCAACTGCTTCTCTATGTAAGACTTCTGCTTCGGTTTTAGTTCCCTGATATTCTGATTAACTACCTCTTCTTAGGCAATGGCATGCTGCATTACTTCTCGAGTTAGTTGTCATAGTAGTCGTGTGTTATTCAATACGTCCTTCTCTAAATTTCAGCGCGTGCTCTGCAAGGCCTGTGATCGCTGAATATCTGTCTTCTCTAAACTTCACCTACGGGCAGGAACACCAGTTACTTTCTTCCCCCTTAAATTCATTGCTGCCCCCCAGCCGCTTATACTAATTACACTAAACCAACTCCCAATTTAAAAAAAATCTTAAATTACTGTCTCCTAGGTGTTAATGCTTACGGGTTTCTCTTCTTCCTATACTTTTCTCCTCACTCTCCCTTTCTGGTTTGCTTCTCCTATCTCTGGAATAACTTCTGGACACCCTTGTAAAGGTTCCTGCCGTCCTACATGCACAATTATCGTTCTCTTCGGCAACTGAAGCTTGACATTTGCTGGCGACGCAGTCTCTACCACTTGGAATGACCCCCGATACTTTGCAAAAATCTTCTTTGTCCTTCCTTTCGGCGTACATGCAGTTGATAGCATCACACATGAACAACTTTGTACTGTGGCATTCTTCCTGTTTCTCCAGTGTTTGTCTATTTTCCCTCTGTACTCTATTTCTAATTTCCCTAATCACTGATTCAGATTCCCTAGAGGTGCTTCACTTTTCGTCATAATGCAGTTCCAATAGGGACCGACGATTGTTCGTGTCTCACAACCCTCCATGTCCCAATTTTTCTTCATCCTGGATATCCATATTAACGATTAATAACACCTTTGCTATCACTCTGTCCTCTTCGCTAAAATTATCTACATGAACAGGTACTTTTTTCACCCTTTACTTCGTATGCTTCATTCTCTTCTAATGGTTTCACGACACACAAAAATTCTACTGGCAAACTAGACTTAACGCTGATTCAATGATTTCCCCGTACACTTAGGTAACCACTCGTGGGAATCAAGTCGTTCGCGGTTTAATTGGTTCGTCTTGCGCGATAGACTCTCCTCACAGTATCGCTACACTGGCAATGGCTTCATCTAGCTGAAACATTTTTCCATCAAGTACCACCAGTGTTGCTGAAGATTAATTATGGCATACTGCTGATGTAAGAAATCAAATCCTAGAATAATTTCGTACCCGTTCCGCACGTGTGTCACAATTTCTACACGTTGTCTTGGCCATAACCAAGCAAAAGTGTATGTCATCTTTATCCCCACTCCAAACAATCTGTACCGTGGTGGGTCCCAATGTTTAAGCTGCACCAGATCACATCTTGCGACCGATACATGCAGCTCTGTGTCCAATAATGTCCTGATATCCGTGAAGTCATGGCAGTCAAAAGGAAAGTAACCCTCATTATCTAGCACACTGTACGATTTGATAACAAACCACTCCTGATTTCTTCTACCTCTTTCCTGAATTAAGCCTCCCCTGCTGGAGACAACTAGCCACTACTACCACATTGTTGGAGGCAGAGTACAACCAATGCGCTCGAGCTGCTGAAAGTGCAATACTGCCTCGATCACTTCTTTATTTCCGTGCTGACGTAAGCTGTCGCCAGCACAGAGGTCGGCAAAACCTACTGACGACGGTACAGCAATTCTGGGTTACACAAGCTGCGTGGCAGAGCGGTTCTAGGCGCTTCAATCTGGAACCGCGCGACCGCTACGGTCGCGGGTTTGACTGTGTGATGTCCTTAGATTAATTAGGTTTAAGTAGTTCTAAGTTCTAGGGGACTGATGACCTCAGATATTAAGTCCCATAGTGCTCAGAGCCATTTGAACCATTTTTGAACAAGCTGCGTCGGCTGCACAATCACAATCGACCAACAATCCAGTACCACA
Organism: Schistocerca serialis cubense; assembly: GCF_023864345.2. Taxonomy (NCBI): domain Eukaryota; kingdom Metazoa; phylum Arthropoda; class Insecta; order Orthoptera; family Acrididae; genus Schistocerca; species Schistocerca serialis. Next base: position 815,419,772 of record NC_064641.1, on the reverse strand, counting down.
AGTGCCGACGACAAGGATACCACTGTTCTGGCAATTTACTAAAACAGAAGAGGAATGTCTAAAATACCTGACTCAGTTCCAAGTACATTGTCAAGTTCATCTTGTTCAAGGTACTGTTAAGATACAATACTTCCCCAATGACCAGGTTAATACAGAGACTATTCCGAACCGCGTCTACCGAGGAACTCAGCTATTTCCAAGTAATCGCTGCATTAACTCAATACTGTGACCAGCAAGTCCAAGCAGATGAAGCTAGATATCAGTTCTTGCGCTTGCAGAAAAAGCCGTAACAGGCGTACTACCGGTGGTACACAGAATTAAGGGGCAGGACTAGGGAGTGTAAATGTAAGTTTCGTTGTGGCAACTTTTACAGCGATTTAATGATACAGAACGCAATAACATTTAATGTCCCAGATAGCAGGGTACGGGAACAGATCCTAAAGTACTCTCATCCACCGCTTCATCAAGTATTGCAAATATTAGAGCAATATGGTTCGGGTGCCATAGCGGCCGATAAATTAGACCAGTCCCCGATTTGTCGGGTCGAGTCGCCCCTTCTTCGATCCCGACACAAGCAGCTACATTAACGAGCGCATAGACAGCCGCGCGCACAGCCACGTAGACATGTAAACAGGCATGTGAATTTAGTTAAGTCTTGTCCTAGACATTTTGCTCGCCATAAAAGACAGAGCTGCCCATCACGTAACACAACAAGTTACGCGTGTGGCAAAAAGGGCCATGGCAAAGCAGTTTGCTTGCAGCGGCACAAAAACACAAATTTTGATCGCTCCCTGAAAAAAAACACGCACGTGCACATGCATTGAACGCTGTGCTTTCAAAACCTAAGACAGGTTCTGAGAAAATTTAGTTTGTACCTCCTTCTTGCGCTAGAACTGTGTAACAAGGTTCTAACAAACTATTTGTCCCTTTACAAATTGCTGTCCGTGGTGTGAACTTTCCATTAGACAGAGGTGCACAGTAACTTTTTTTAATCGTGCCACGTACGAATAGTTAGGCTTACCACGCCCTTATAAATCTAGCAAGCACCTCACTGCTGGCAACAGACAGAAAATTCTGGTGCTTTGACAGTGTAGTTGGCCTGCCATTTACTGTGCTAAAATCAAGAGACAGTGATGCCTTTGATTTGTTTGACCTCAGCATCGAAGACAATGTCCTTCCACCGACATATTTTGAACCAAAAGACGATGTAGCTAACTTGCTTAAAGAATTTACTGAACCAATTTCAGAAGGAATGGAAGAAAGCTAATAATTTTATAACGAATGTTACACTGAAACATAATGTACAGTCTAAGTTTTCCGGGCCCGCCAGCACCAATTCCCATCAAAGGCAAAGTACCCAATGAATTGAAAGAATCTCAAGATAATGGTGTAATCTCTCCCATTCAAGATAGTCAATGTGTATGTCCTCTAGTTTTGTTTCTAAGACTCCCGGTCGCATCCGCATTTGCATTCACTTCAAGTCTGCAGTCAACCCACAGACAGTAGTTGACACACATCCGTTCCTTCAACCAGAAGAACTCATGGAGAGCCTTGGTACAGGATGTTACTTTTCTAAGAAAGATTTTCATGATGCCTACTTGCAAATTCTATTGGATGAAAAATCAAAGAAAGTATTTGTTGTAAATACGCACTTAGGGCTGTTCAAGTATTTGCATTTATACTTCGACAGTGCTTCCGCATCCGCCATTTTTTAACATTACTTGGAACAGCTGACTGTAAAAGTGTCATTATGCTCAAACTACCTTGACGATATTCTCGTCTCAGATCATACACCAGATGAACACCTTGCCAATTTGCCTATCTTTTCCGAGTGTTGTCAGAAGCAAGAATCAAGTATCGTCTGGAAATCTCTTTTCGAACTGCAGTAAATAGTTCATGCGATAAACAGTCGGGGTGTGCACCATCTCCAATCTCATTTTCTTGCAATCCGTGACCTGTCGCACTGTGTCTGAACTGCAGTCAGTACTAGGCGAGATGACGTACTACATTCTGTTCATACCGAATACCGGTCAGATCTCGGCGCCGTTGCATCGCTTGCGTCGGAAAAATGTGACTTTCGTGTGACCTTTCATTAGCGAAGGTATGTACTTTGATGGTGCAGTTAAAATACCTAACTCCTCGAATAGGTGCCTACATGATGTCCTTGGGTGAATACCACTAATTAGTCTCACTGCTCTCTTTTGTGCAATCAATACTTTATGTTAAAGTGGTGAGTTAACCCAGAAAGCTATTCCATCAGACATTATTGAGTGGAAATATGCAGAGTACGTCAGGAGGCGGATCTGTTTATTACCAAGACTAGAGATTATACGAAGAGCGAAAGAAGCTGAACTTAATTGTTTGAGAAGCTCAGTAATATGCTTCTTCCAGTTCAAGCTGTCGTCAATGTGAACAACTAAAAATTTGGAGAAATCCACCATGTAAACTGAGCCCTGTTCATATGTTACATCAATTGTCAGTATGACTCTATTCGGTGTAGAGTACTGGATATAATGAGGTTTTTTTTTTTTTAAATTAAGGGAGAGTCAATTTTCTGAGAACTACTTAAAAATTCTTTGACAGACATTCTTAACAATAGCTTCAGCTGCTTTTTCTGGGATGGGACTTATTATAACACTCGTATAATCTGCAAAAATTACTAGTTCTGGTTGCTGAACGTTAAGTGAGATGTCATTCACATGAATAAGGAACAGATGAGGACCCAAAACTGAACCCTGTGAGACCCCCTTTGTGATAACTCCCCATTCACTAAAATTTACCACCCACCCAACATTGTGTTATTCAGCACAACGTTTTGCTTTCTGTTCGTTAAGAATGATTCAAACCAATTGGTGATAATTTGTTATTTCGGACTTGCACTATTTTATGGGTAATTGTGTAGATAGCATTTTCACTCGAGTAACCTTTCTGGAATCCGCACTGTGACATGCTGAGTAAATTATTTTCACTTAAGTGTGAGACTACTATTGAATACAAAACTTTTTCGAATATTTTAGAAAGTGAAGTCAGCAATGAGATAGGTCTATAATTACTTAAGTCACTCTTGTCGCCTTTCTTACAAAGAGGTTTGACATTTGCGTATTTCAATCTGTCTGTAAAAATTCCCTGTGCCAGCGAAGCATTATATGTATCAATAATGACTCCATGTATAAAATTAGAACAACATTTCAAAATTCTGTTAGAGACTCCATCAACACAACTTGAGCTCTTGTTTTTCAGTATAATTCCCTTAACTTCTGTGGGTGCTATTTCTAAAGGCCTAAAGTCCTGGGGAGTGATATTTTTAACATTTTTTTTATTTTTCTTCATCAACTGAATCCTTTGACACTATGTTTGTTGCTACATTCAGAAAGTGATTGTTAAAAATATTTGCAGCTTGTGAATTATCACTCACAACATCATCATTTAGCTTTATTGCTATGGTATGCTGTGCACTGTCAGGCTGCCCCGTCTCCTGTTTGACGATATTCCATAGAGTTTTAATCTTACTATCAGCATTATTAATTTCTGTCAGAACACATAAGCTTCTCTACTTCTTAATGACTTTCCTTAAAATATTATAGTTTATAGTAAGCAAGTAACGTCGGAGCCTGACTTATTCTGGCCTGTTCACCTATTCAAGGAATTATGTATTTTAACTGCACCATCACAGTACATATATTCGCTATTGAAATTCGTTATAAATAATCCATGTCAATTCGCGAAGAACAGTGATTTTCATACATACAACACTAGAGGGGAAAAATGACCTTCCCTATCCGTTATTGAAGCTGTCAGTTGCTCAAAAAGGAGTACATTATTCAGCAAAACAAACCTTTGATCATTTGCCCAACAACATAAAGTGTCTGGCAGGTAGCAGATCAAGTTTTAAATCTAGCTTAAAATCATTTTTTTGACAACTCCTTCTATTCTATGAACGAGTTTCTGTTTCAGAACTGGTAAAAGAAATTGTACCTCTATATGTAGTTGCATGTGCAGAACTAAAAATTTCAGTGATATTAATATTAGCACTATTCATGTGTGTATATATATCTTGTAATGTTACTTGTTCCACATCATACCGATAAAATAATCGTGAAAATGATCTATAGAACATGACATAACTAAACTAAACTATCAAGACGCATTTCAGAAACTCAAAAATGCTTTGCTTAGTGACAGATGTTTAATGAATTTTGACCCTGCCAAGCCAGAAGATCTGCAAGTCGACTCTTCTTCCTTCAGAATCGGCGCTGTGCTCTGCCACAGAATTGGTGCCAAAGACACACCTATTGCTTTTTGCTTCATGGTTTCTAACTCAAAATCAGTGCAATTATTCATAAAATGAGAAAGAAATTGCCGCTGTTGTGTATGGTGTGACAAAAGTACATCACTATTTGTGTGGTCACACGTTCTTTTCATAGACAGAGCACAATACTTTGCAGTTTTTGTTTCATTCGTCAAAACCGGTTCCTACATTCAATGCTCAAAAATTACAACGCCAGGTTTTGTTGCTTTAGCAGAATCAGTATGAAACTGTGTACAGACCTGCGGCAAAACATGGCAATGCAGACGCCCTATCTCGCCTTCCGATTGGCCCTGACTCAGGTTTTGATGCACCTGCCACATCTTGTTGCCAAATAGATGCGTAGGACTCTGAATTGCGGGGTCTTTTCCTTTGCACTACAGAAAAATTGCACAGGCCACGGAAGAAGACCCTGATCTAAAGATTTGTTGCATTAATTTCGCACGTCTTGTCCTCGTCCAGTGAAAAGTATCCAGAACTCAATTGTGCTCCGATATTTTGCACGTCGGCATAACTTTTCAACTCAACGGGGTGCTATTCTAGTTCAAAATGACACCGGACAATCGCGTGTTGCAAAAAGATGTAAAAATAAACAGCTCCGCCAAAGATATTCGCATGGACTTTGCTAGTTCATTTTGGAACACGCGTTTGCTCGTAGGGGTAGACTCTTTTAGCAAGTTGCCATATGCGTCGCCAATGGCTTCTACCACATCACCTTCATATTTTGCATAGAATGTTGGCCACAAGTATTTGTGTCAAACGCGGACCACAGTTCACTTCATGTGATTTCGAAGAGCTTTCCGATCGAAATCGAATTCGTCAGCTAACAAGTGCTCCGTTTCACCGCACAGTTCAACGGAGAAGCAGAATGCTTCATTTGCACTTTCGTCAGCTAACAAGTGCTCCGTTTCACCGCACAGTTCAACGGAGAAGCAGAATGCTTCATATGCACTTTTAAACAACACATTTGCAAGCTTCACACCACCCACCCACGGGAACAGGTGCTGCAACTCTTTCTCGCCTCCCATCGCTCCCACGCACGGGAGGAACCATCACTGACGAAACATCTGCGTCTCCGACGCCATCGGATACTGCTACACTTGCTTCACCCACTGCGGCATACAGCGCCGCCAGTGGTCCGCAAGTATCGCTTTGTGCAGCGCAGTCTTGTTCTTTTCTAGTATTCAATGAACTGTGGATGAAGCCTGACCAACCGGTATTACATGCATGGATCAAAAATGATAGTGCATTGAGAATGGCTAATTTTTAGCTGAAATCTAGATCCGCCAATAAAATTTCGAAATGACGACTGATAGCTGAAATCCATTGTTTACAAGTCAATATAACAGTCACTGGGTGCAATGGAGGGTAACCTGATGATCCTTTCTTTTCCCTGGTTCTCTCTTTCTGAACCTATTACTTCCTCTTACTTATTGACATTACGCTGACGCTGATGGCACTGTCTCCTTACTTGCCTTTTCCGCCCAAACCTGAGACATTTTATACCATCGGCAAACTCTGTCCGTTTACTCCTCATTGAAGTCGACAAACTGACCTCCTCAAACTCTGTAGCTAAACACACTGCTGTGCGCAAATCCATTGGATATCCTGCCTGTAAACGTCTTGACATTTTCGCGTGCAACATCGGTAAAAAAACATCGAGAGCCTTCTGCTCAACTTCTTGCAAGATAATTACATAGACTCCAGCATCCTACTCTAATCTTAAGATACACCCATTAATGTTCCTTATTCTAGTCTCAAATTGTGCCGCAGTTTCCGTTTTTCTCTTAATTATTACTCTTAATTGTTACCTATAGTGTTTGGCGCTATTTCTTATCTTATAACCCTGAAATAATCCATCATTAAGTACAATGAATTTGTGACTACTTTGAAAGCTTCTATATATCCCACGTAAGTCTTAACTTCTCCTGTTAATCTCAATTTTGCAACACTCAGTAATTGCTTATAAGGTCAGCCTTCCATTAGAGCCAGATTTCCAACGTGTCTCACAAAGGCCTGTACATCCTCGGGTGCCTTGGCAGAAAAAGAGCAGTTACACTTAGGAGTGACTAATCTACACCCTGTTGCGACGATTGCAGTTTTACGAACCTATGCTATTCTGCATTGTCCGCTGTTGTGCTACCTTTTCTAACAATGTGTACTGCTTCCAGCTCTGATTCACTTTGTGTCTCTGGTTCTGCCAAAGCTTTGTCCTTGCCAACACTCATTTTGTGCAGTAACGTTCACAAGACAAGAAAACAAAACATATGAAATTAATTCTTACGTCTAATCATTAGCCATGTTCCTTAAAGATTACACATATAACATTTTACTTGAACTCATTCCGTAGATGGTGCTGAGTGCCCCTCAAGGTTACACTGTGAACATCTAATAGGCACTAATTAATCACTCACCTCTATTACTTCTAAAACTAGACAAATCCACTACTTCTCTACTCGCAATAAAATCTACATGACCAAAATACAATGAAAAATTTTTGGCCTCATCTTCCTGTTGCCTGTAGTTTCATAGATTGCTCTTAGAATATGACGTCAATGATGTGATGCCTGTGTTAGAAGTACCATGGATTGTCACCTGTGGAGAGTGAAATAAGAAATCGGGATAACAGTAGATTTGGTTAATTAAGTTCCTTACTCTGGCTCTCAGCCGTAGTACATCAGGAATAACTTAGCAGAGACGTCCAGTTGCTCTTCAAGCAAAACAATGGCTGTATGGCATTGCAGACAGCACAAATACCGGAGCCAAGCATGCGTCACTCGAATGCCGCCGTCAGCGAAGTCTCTGGCTGTCATCGTGATGACAATGCAGCTGACGATACTGTGGAGGTGGGTGTGACCTCCCTCCAGCAAGCGGGTCAGTCTCTGCTCTGTCTGCTCTGATAGGCGTCTGCTCTCATGATTCATGGCAGACTGCCCTGTTCCCCGGTCGAACTGCACGCCGCATACTGCATTCTGGTATGTCACTCTGGGAGTCACAGCTTTGGGGTGTAAGACTATGTTTACGGCTCAAGGAAAGTACTCTAAATACTTCCACGGCGTCAAGTGAGGAAAGGCTTCCACACTTTCACTAGCATATTGAAATGTTGTCTTTTCCAGTACCATAGCTAGGCGACTCTGTTTTTCAAACACCTATCAACCATGTTTTGGTTCACAATCTATTATTCCCCCTCCTGCCTGTAGCTGAATCTTATGCAACTCACTTCTTCTCTGGCGCACTTCTTGACTGAGTAATGTCGATAATCTACATAACTAATCAACTTCCCATTCGAGTTCACATAGCTCTCATAAAAGTCTCACGAGAAACCGAAGTTGGCCATGTGCTCATTCTGTAACATTTCACTTTGCAGCAGTACACCAAGATGTTTATTTGATATGAGTCTGTCAAGTAGTACACCGCCAGTCCTGTCTAAAAACATAACAGATGTGTTTTTCCTACTTATCTTCTTAAACTTAAATTTTCTATGTTTAGAGGAAGCAGTCTTGTTTGACACCTAATAGAAAATTAATCCGCGGCATTCAATACCCTTGCACAGTCACTCAAAACGATACTTTTCCGTAAACTAAAGCGTTCGCAGTAATATTCCCATTACCCGTTGATTTCCTCCTTTGAGGCTTTGCTCCACGTCACGTGTTTCAAATTATTGCACTGCATTTACTCATCTGACATTATGAAGTTCTTTGCAGCCATACCTATGTCGCCACTACTGGTATCCAAACTATCCTTTTGGCGTAGAGTTCAGTCCGAATTTAATATTTCCCTGCTAGTTACTCCGGGTTTCAATTAACAATCTATATTACATGAATGTTGTTACTGTTAGTGAGTGACAGTAGTGCAACAGCCGCTACCGGTAAAAGATCCACAAAGATGAGGTTAGTGTCCTTCATAATCTCAGCTAGTCGCCGAAAGGAATAGTGGACTGACGTTGAACCCAGGTGACTGGCATCATCATACGACTTGTGAGTTCAGCTGGGTAGAGCGTTTAACATCTTTTGATAGCGACTCTTCAATGTGTCTAGCAGAAGACACCCAGTAACTTTACTGAGAGCACTCTGGAGGTCGTTCCCAATGACGTTCCGAATTATGACAGTTCTCTTCCACACTGAGCTCGTCTCCCTACAAAAATTTTCAAGACGAAACTCCAGCTAGTGTCATGTCCAACTAGTGATAGGAATCCGAAGGACAGTATTTGCGGCGCTGTCAGGAAATTTGTTTCTGCTCACCATCTTTGGGTTTTCAGTGACTCTGTTATGGGCGTTAACATCAGCGGCTTGCAACACTGCTAAGGTTTAACACAAGCCTAATAAGACTGACACCACTGCAGAAATCTTGAAAGTTGTTAGGGGTACTAGTGCAGATATTTGTATTGGTGACCGACGACAGTGAAATGAACAACGCTACCTCAGTATGTGCTTCATTTGCTGACTAATAATTGTAGCTGATACGTATATTGTTTTTAAGGTTGTTTAGTACCTCCAGGTACGCATGGCACAAGCAAGTCATTAATGTCTGTTTTCCCTTTCGTTTTAGTTTTGTTTAGTTCATGTAAGTGTGTCTGTCTACAATTACTCCGATAAATTTTCGTATTTAACGTTTCCACATTTTCTGGGAAATAGCGGTTCATATATTACTGCGTAGCTTAATACTACAGCGCTTTATTTGAAAGCTCATGTAATATAAAAATTGTTCATCACATAACTGCCAGAAAACGGAATAGCGTGTTTCTTTCCGGCTTATGGGTCGAAGCAGTGCAGTTGAGATTGTTCCTTCTGATATATAGTTACTGATTTTTAGATTTGAAAAAAATATTGATATCAATAATTTCTTGAAGCATTAAGATCAGAACACAGGTGTACAGTATGAATTCCACCTAGTATCGTAAACAGGAATCACCTCGCTATGTACCACAATAAATCTCTCTTTTCTATCAGATCACCATGCAGTATATTTAAAAAACACCGATCGTCCATGACAGCAGGCGACGACTTACGTTGACCCAATTGAAACCTGGTTTCATGAAAAGAAATAGTTTCTATTACTAGTGGTTTGTGATTGCAAAGCATAATTACTTCATTTATGTGTTTGTATCACATCACAGCGTTTATGCGCCGCAATCAGCTTCAGCGTGCATGCAAAATAAGGCTACTTAACTGAATATGTTGTAAAATAAATTCAACAAATGGGAGTTGTGTGTTTGGTCGAAATAATTCAGGAAACCAGCACTACAGAAATAGGAAACATAATGGCGAATACTCAGCTGAACCGAGACAGCCTCGTGATTTCAGAACGGCGAACAGTTGCCACTGACTCACTGCCAAGCCGACTTTCTAAAGACGCGAAATGCCTCAGTGAGCAAAGCAAAAAGATTGTGAGCAAGAAGTGAAACTGTAAACGAATAGGCAACTTTCAAAGAATTAAGTGAAAGCTCGTTATGCATGGTATGGTCCATGGGTTAAGAATAAAAGCGAAGATTCCAAATGAAAAGTCTAAGTCATAAGCAGAGAATAAATGCTAGCACAAGAAGTGAAAGAATTACTCCATCCAGAGAACAATATTATGTTGAATGGCAGTGCCGCAGAAAGCTTTGTGCAACATTAAAGTTTCAACTGGTTTTAAATATTAACATAAGATTAATAAAAACATTCCTTAGTTTATATACCTGAAGCTCAACTAGGTAGGGAAGAGATATAGATACGGTACCATGGGGAAATACAGAGGAGGAAACAAAAGTAGAAACATTTTAAGTTTATTTCCGTAGGATAATATGAAAAATTAAATGGACAAATACAAGACAAAATTTACAAGTGTTATAATGGATAAGAGAGGAGGAAAATCTACAGAAAGTTTGTACCAGAGGAGGGGGAGTTAGATATCTTATGTAGCATCCTTAAATACTTAACTTTTGCTTGACGCAAAGAGCTGAAAATCGCCGGCAAACATGAGAAATATAGAGAAAGTTTTGAAAAGTGTATGTCGGCATTCACACATGTCAGGAAAAGAGTGATGCCAACACTGACCAGCAGAAACTCGAATGATTAAAACATATACCATCTAGAAACGTTGAATGGAATATCCTTCATTATTGGCTGTACACCACCCACTGGCACTAATGACACAAAATCTTGCAGAAAAAGTCTAACTTCGGAAGAAAGAAATATTTGGATACATAATTCCTAAATTCGTTCCTCTCTCTGCTTGGTTACCGCTTGAATTAGTCCCCTGTGTGGTATAACCTCATGAACCCATGTATTCATATTGGGTACAATTACTGCCTTGCCATCACACACATTGCACGCATTGGCAAGAATTCTAATAAATTCTGCTGCATTGTTCTGATTTCCTTAGTCTGCCAAACATAAGGGGGTGTGTGTGTCGGGTGGGGGGGGGGGGGTAGTATCTTATAAATGTTGTGCAACATGCTCAACAACTAACGTTAAGCAAGCAGGAAGTACATTCCATTCGGAATTCTCGGGCGTATAGCTATCTCGGAGGCATTCCGGCGTGCAAGACGCATTCCAGTAGGCTAAGGCATTTAATGGAGTGGCAAAACTGCGCGTTCCGACGCTTGAGAAAATTGTGCGCCAGAGGGGGCGGGCAAAGTAGTTTCCTGCCACCAGGAGCTTGCTGCGTACAAGGAAATTGGCTGCAGCGATTTTAACGAAGATGTTCGTCCGTTGAGGTTCTACCTCACATAAGATGTTCAATCAGAGATCTTTGTCTGTAGTTGATCACAATTTTGTTATCAGTGTGCTGTACACTGAGATTCTTTACAAATTTTATTAAAACCGCGAAGAATCAACTTCGTCTCCTTTTATGTAGACTAGATCTTGCACGAATCCCGCCTGTTTTCTTCTTCACCGTTAGACTACGGTTCCCTACAAAGCAGCTAGTTGTGACTCTTTGTAGCACATGTTACATATTTGCAGTACTTCAAGGGAACGACGAGGACTAGTAAAATAGGACAAAGAGAAATTACCTCATAAACTTGCGGTAGCATTGTTCAACTTACGAAGAAGGGACTGGATGCAAGAAACTCATGAGGGAGGACATGTAAGAGTATTACAAAATTTGTAGCACAATTCCTATTGCAAGGTGTCAGATTGATCCAATTTATATGATTCAATTCGAAAGAACTGGCAACCATGTACTCCAGTTAATAATGACAATACCCGCTGAAGAGACACGAGTCGTAACAATGAGTAACAAGTATTAACTGACGACCATATCATCTGAAGTGGCGCGAGTCGCAAAAATGAATTACAGTGGCGAATACGAGATAACTGACGCAAATCTTTGCAATCATTCCTAGGACCGTTACAGAACTGGAGAATCACTGATAACTTCAAATCGACAACACTAACAGGCGAGCACAACACTGCGGCACTTTGATTCCCTTATTTCCAATTTATCCTGTACAGGTGATGAGTTTATAGTTGTCCAGCAAGTATCCTACTGCCTTATATGTGAAATTGCTTGCTTTGTTGCATTTGACATGAATATATGTTTTATACTTACCCTCAGATTTTGTTTTGTTTCTTCAAATATCCAGCCCCGCTATATATAACGTTAACATTAGTGTGATGTATTTCACTACTGTCCCTCTCAAAATTAAAAATTTTCGAGCCATGGTTAACATATCAACGTGTTCTCTTTCCTAATAGGGGATATTAAATGGAATCTTCTGTTACATACCTAGTTTTCTGTTGCTAAAACAAAGGTAGGATCCAGGTGTTTTCTACAGTCCTTGGGCTAGGAACCATTTGTATACCCAGGAGAAGGATTGTCTTAGTGTCAACATCCCACAGAACAGGGTCAAAATGTGAATACTGCACACTTACTCATGCTTAGGCAAACGGCGAAAATCTGTTGGATCTTGTTACAGTTGATGTGGTTTACGGTGGGCTTGACGGAACGTACGGGGATTAGTTCATGGGCAGGTCTTCGGAAAACCTCAAAAAAGACTTGTTAGCTATATTTTAGTCTCCATCTTGGGAAAGAAACCATCCGAGAATGCCAACACGGGTATGCACAGCAGATGGCTGAAACTTTTACAATATGTTCATAATATCACAATCTCGAACAGCTTTCAAGTTTTCTTGATATCTTTACCCCATTCTCAGATACAGAGGTTCAAAATTTCCCTACCCGGTCGTTTCCGCTAATCGGACGTTTCGTTTCCGCTCACATGTGTACCATTCACTGTTCAAGTGATCAATTGTGTCACAGGTTTTGTCGTATGCATTTGGAATTCCGTAACGTAGTTTTCTAAAGCTCCTTTCTGTCCTACTTCTGGTGGCCCGTTACTTGCTCTGCAGTATGCGTCACCTGTGTGGCCGCTGACTCCTGCCACGGGACGCCCCCTAAGAGCTTTTCGTAGTGTCTCCCATGGTGCAGCCTCTGCATCTGCCCGTGCTGGCTTCTGCACAAAACTTTTTCTCTCACTGCTTGTTTCACCTTCTCCTCAAGGATTACATAGTTGTGGTGTGTTAATACCGTCTATTGAGTGTCATCCCTTTTGCAGTACATAGTTATAGGCAAATCTGCTCATTACAACCGAAGTAAGTTAGATGTCATATTCACCTTCCAATTATGTTGTATAAAACTCTTATGTAGAGTGCGAAATTCACCTTCATTTATTCTGCCTCCTTACAACCTCTCATTAATAAAATTAATAAAAATTTGTGGCCACAGGTGTGAGGATTTTAAATTGTACAGGCCATGGATCTCCCTGTCTGTAGTTGAAGACTTACTACTGTATGAGATGTGTACAGAGAGCTATATGACAGGAGCCATCACAAGTTTGTGCGCAGAAGATTGGGTTTCTTTGGGAACGCCGTGAGATCCTCTGTATTTGGTTCCACCAGTTAAAGCGGAGACAAATCCGCACTCAATATCGAGAGGCTATAACTCCTGGAAAAAGCTACAAAACAAATCATGTCAAACTCTGATAGGCAAAGAGATTATGGAAACCTTTCCTCTGACGACGTTTTCGTTTAAGCAATATCGAACATACTGCGTCAGTTCTCTAAGATTTCTGTGCCAAGGTTCGTCAGGAGAAACTGGCTGTCATGGATGTTGTTGCTGTGGCCTTATGTAGCCTATGGACGCTTTCTGATTATCCGTTACCTTTACATAACGATGCCAACATGGCCCCAATGTCTGCGCTGGCTGCGCCGCCTCTCCCGTCGGCGATTTCCTTTTTTTTTTTATCTTCCTCGAGAATTCACTTCCAGGTACCACGAAGACTATGTCTGGTGTCGTGGTTCATTTTGTCCTTGTGTATTCTAATTTCTACAGCCTCTTGAATAACAGAATCTCAGCAGGTAAGAGCTTGGAACCAAGCTTTTGTCACATCGAACAGTGTTTTGTGTTTATTTTGGAGGCGTTATCCAGCAACTGCAAGCCGTTTCTCATGTTTCAAATTTTTAATGTTCCGTTGATGTTGTGCAGAGTGCTCGGAAAGTGTACGGAAGGATCGATGTAATTGCTTCCGCACAAACAGGGGATACTATGGACCCTAAGGACCCAGAGGCCGAGACTGTTCTTCACCGCGCACAACTTGTCTGAGAGCTTGTTACCTGGTGTTGTACCTCGTCTTCCTCGGACCCTGCCTTATTTGCTAGCTGTAGTGTTGCAGAAAGGAAGGAGCGGAAACGTTTACTCATAACGTGATTCTTTAATAATTTCACGTTTCCCTGTCGCGTGGAGTGCCTAAATTTACGTGCCCCACGTCACTGATTATGTACTATCCAAAATCATACAGCTTCATTTCTACTGATATCTGAATATGCGAGATACATAATTTCCGTGGTGGCTTGGCATGTGTGAAGGTTCACCCTATTCAGATTGACCTACTCAACGGAGCAACCCCATATATCGATGGCCGTTTGGGGATGAGAAGTCGGTATCAGTATCTGATGACAGAATTCCCGGAATATACAAGTAATGTACCCAGCGAAGTCTCAGGAAGCATCGCAGAAAATGTCTTCCAAATGTTACGACACTCTCATTTAAGGGCGCCGATTTGTATCGATCCAGAACGTAGAATTTACAGATGTAGCTTCACCTGCTACATAGAAACAAGCTACTTGGGGAGGATACGCTGAAACTATCTTCAGCAAGAAAGCAGTTGCTGCGATCTTCAGTTCGAAGACTGTTTGATGCAACTCTCCAGGCTAATCTATCCTATCCGGACGTCTTCATCTCCGAATAACTATGGCAACCTACATCCTTCTTAATGTGTGTACAGTATTCATCTCTTGGCCTTCCTCTACAATTCTTACCCTCCCCACTTCCCTCCAATACTAAAATGGTGTGTTCTTGTTGTCTCAGAATATGTCCTGTCTACAGATCCCATCTTTTGGTCAAGTTGTGCAACAAATTTTTTGTCTCCCCAGTTTTGTTCAATACCTCCTCTTAAGTTACGTGATCTAACCCTCGAGCTTCAAAATTCTTCTGTAGCATCAAATTTTAAAAGCGTCTATTCTCATTTTGTCTAAACTATGCTTCACTTCCCATGCATAGCTATACTCCAAGTAAATACTTATAGAAAAAACTACGTAACACTTAAATCTATATTCAATGTTAAGAAATTTCTCTTATTCAGATATGCTTTATTTGCCATTGCTAGACTACATTTTATATCCTCTCTACTTCTACTATCATCAGTGTTCCAATAGGAAAACTCATGTACTACTTTATGTGCCTCGTTTCCTCCTTGTTTTGCTTTTGTTAATATTCATCATATCCTTTCAAGACAATATCCATCCCGTTCAAATCCTCTCCTACGTCTCTTGCTGTCTCTGACAGAATTACAATGTTATCGCCAAACGTCAAAGTTTTTATTTCTTTCCCCTGAATTTTAATTCCTACTCAAAATTTTTCTTTTGTCTCCTTTATAGTTTGTTCTTTATACACCCTGAATAAAACCGGCGATAGGCTGCAACCCGCTCTCTCTCCCTTCCTGCTTTCCTTTGATGCCCCTCGATTCTTATTACAGCCGTCTGGTTTCTCTACAAGTTGTAAATAGCTTTTCGCTCCTTGTATTTCACCCCAAGTACCTTCAGTGTTTCAAAGAGAGTGTTGCAGTCAACGCTGTCAAAAGCTTTCTCTGAGTATACAAATTATGTAAACGAAGTTATGTCTTTCTTTAAGCTTTCTTTCAAGATAAGTTAGACGTTTAGAACTGCTTTGCGTGTTTCTACATTTTTCTAGAATCCTAACTTATCTTCCCCAAGATCGGCCCGTACCAGTTTTTCCATTCTTCTGTAAATCTTGTTAGTATTTTGCAATCATGACTTATTAAACTGATAGTTCGATATTTTCACACCTTTCAGTTACCGCTTTCTTTGGACTTGCAATTATTACATCTTCTTGATGTTTGAGGGTATTTCGCATGTCCTATACACCAAGATAGAGGCGAAGCCCACACCCACCACATTAGTACATGTTTATATGACAAAGAGCTCCACATGTGATGAAGAGATTGAAGAAATGTATAACAAAATAAAAGAAGTTATTCAGATACTTAAGTTGGACGAAAATTTAATAGTGATGGGGGAGTGGAACTAAGTAGTAGGAAAACGAAGAGAAAGAAAAATAGTAAGTGAATATGGACTGGAGGAAGTGAATGCAAGAGGAAGCCGTCTGGTAGAGTTTGCACAGGACATAATTTAATTATAGGCAACACTCGCTTTAAGAACCGTGAATGAAGGCTGCACTCTTGGAAGAGACTTGCAGATATCGGAAAGTTTTAGACTGATTATATAATGATAGGACAGATATTTAGAAATCAGATTTTAAAGTATAAAACATTTCCAGAGGCAGATGTGGGCTTTGACCACAATTTATTGGTTATGAAGTGTAGTTTAGAAGTAAAGAAATTGTAAAAAAGGTAAGGAATTAAGGAGATGCGACCTGAATAAGTACAAAGAACCAGAAGTTGCTGAGAGTTTCAGAGGAACCATTAGGCAACGGTTGACTAGAGCAGGGGAAAGGAATACAGTAGAAAACGAATAGGTAGCTTTAAGAGATGAAGTAGTGAACGCAGCAGAGGATCAAACAGATAAATAGATAAAGCCTGGTAGGAATCCTTGTATAACGCAAAAGTTATTGAATTTAATCGATTAAAGGAGAAAATATAAAAATGCAGCAAATGATACAGGCGAAAGGAAACACAACTTTTAAACAATGAGACTGGCAGTAAGTACAAAATGGCTAATCAGGAACGAGCAGAGAAAAAACGTACGGGTTCAGAAGCATAGTTCGTTAGGGGAAAGATAGATACCTCCTACAGGAAAGCTAAAGAGACCTTTGCAGAAAAGAGAACCACCTGTGTGACTATCTAGAGCTTAGGTGGGAAACTAAGCAAAGAAGGAAAAGCTTTAAGATGGAATGAGCATATAGAGGGTGTATAAAAGGGAAATAAACTTGAAGGCAATATTACAGAAAGGGAATTGGACGTGTATGAAGATGAGATGAGAAGTATGACGCTGCGAGAAGGATATGACAGAGCTCTGAGAGACCTAAGTCGAAACAAGGCCTCGCGAGTAGACGATACTCCGTCTGCACTACTGGTAGCCTTCAGTGATCCAGCCATGACAAAACTCTTCCATCTGTATCCAAGATGTATGAGACAGGCGCAATACCCTCAGACTTATAGAAGAATGCAATAATTGCCTTTCCTAAGTAAGCAAGAATATACAAACCATTAATTCAACGAGCTCCTTTGCGTCAGTTGGCTAGCAAATATCCTAACAGAAAATCGTCACCATTTTTGGAGAAACGTCTGGGTAAAGATTGTATCCACAAGTGTAGGAGCTATATCTTAGAAATCGTTACCGAAAACTACCCAAATTTTCCTAAGGAATGCAAAATCAAAATCCAAGTGACATCTCAGCTTTATGTGGTGGTGGGATTGTGGGGTGGGGGCGGTGGCGGGGGAGGGGTTCTGTGTGGAAGCGAACATGGAACACATATATCTCTGCAAGAAAGCTGTTAGTATTTGGAATTAGGTTAGAAAAAGATTGATTTCTATTATCACTGGAACCACCACTAATAAAATAAACGTCAAACACGTGTGGCGACAAGACTTTAAATTTTCTGTAACGCCAAACATAATGCGTTTGTTTGGCTTGTTGGAGACTTTACGATTTTTCTCGCCAGCTCAGTTGGCAGTTGATGGTTGGAGGCACAACATCTTTATTACAGATAGTCTGCGAAAACTAGTTCATAGATATTGGCCACTGATCGAATCTGTATACGACTGCAGTTAACCCCCTCAAAGTCAGTTAAGGCCTGAAGATAGTGTACTGAAGCATCCAAACTGGTAGCCATATAATAAATAACGTCGTATGGATGGGTGTGAGGTTTCCATTTTATTACTTACAACAGTTGTGGGTCATCTTACCTCAGGAGAGGCTTCATAACACCCTTCCCAACCGAATTATTGAATGCATCCAAGCAAAAGGGGTTGCAAAGTCGTTGGCTCAGTCTGTCCAGCTGTTGGCAAATTTGAGCCGTTTTTGAAATCACAGAAACAATAACAAATACTATCTCTACATGTGAAGTTACATCTTATTTCGTCCTCCCCTCCTGGGTATTTTTCAGGCACTTTGTTTGCAAAGAATCTCCGCGTCATCGTATCTTGGGTAGCAGAGGCACCGTAACTCAGCTGAAATGGTGGAGGAAGGCCACAGTATACCTTCTCTAAATCTGTGATGCCTTCAAACTTACCTGTAGATTGAGGGTAGCTGTAATCCCCATTTAGTAACGGCCTGAGTAAACTGCACTGTTTTGTTTTTTGTCACCTGTGTGACGAATACAGGCAACTGTGAAAGCACTTTACCGCTGCCAGCAAACTGTGTGTGTCGGGGGGGGGGGGGGGGGGGGGCGTACGTGTGCGGAAAGAGGGTGGGAGAAGTGGAGCAGAGACGGTGGATAATCGCAAGTGGTCCCCGCAGACCAGTGGATAGCGGAGTGGCCGTTTTTCCGGAGCAGGTCCCATCATCAGTCTTGATTAGTCGTTAACGGACAGGAGGGCCGTCCGCCGATAAAAGTTGCCCTCGTCTCTGCAGTCTCGGGGCGCCAGGTGCCCGGCGGTAGTCAAAGGCAGTCTGAGTTAGCCGAAGTGCGCCTGCGTAAAAACAGTACGTGATGCGAACTTGGTCGCCTCGCAACGCTAATCTTGTACCGGGAATCAAATTTTAATACACCTTTCATTACTGGCGGTTTCTGATGTGACCTTATAGACTCCAGCGTCGTACACAGGGCGCTGGGTGGATACTGTTAGTCCTAGAAATAAGTTTCCATACAACAGTGGAGAATAACAGGTGTGTTACAGATCTTCTAATCCAGATTTTAGTAGAAGAAAACAACCAGTAGAAATAGAAACGTCGGAAATGTAGTGAAAGTAGTTATCACATGCTAATATACGTATTATGTGTACACTAATGCCGGTAACTAGTTCTTTACACCAAAAACTTATAACTCATATTAAATAACTAGCTAGTTGCAAGTCGTTAGGGGTATAGGGGTAGAGGACTTAAAAATTTTCCTAGTTAACATTCTATTCAATTCTGCATATCATAGAAAGCATCGAACATGACTTAAGGCTAAGCACAGCAGAGATGGACCTCAGGAGGAGTTCTTTTTTTTTTTTTTTCTTTTTTTGATAGATTCCGTCCCGAGCAAAAACAATTCTTTCTCCATTTTTATCGACACATATTTTGCTGATGTTACAGCGTCTAAAGTGGATTTTTTAAATTTTATTTGTATTAAATTAGGAAACAAAACGTTTTTTGCTATCTGGTCATTTAGAATTTCCGTTTTTAGCGAATTATTCACAAATTAAAGATATTCTTTTTTTATTCACTTTAACAAATGCTGTCCTATCTATAATCTGAAGTATATTTATTATTCTTTTACAGTTTGTCACCTGCAGCAGCGGAGAACTTAATATTGGAAACTTCTTTACGATGCGAATTAAGTGTGGAATGGTGACCTCACAATGAAAATCTCATCAGGAGTAGTTAGAAAGGGAAGCAACGGCTTGACTAAAATCAAAATCTTAAATTCTGTGATAATGGAAGACGAGCGAATTCTCGTATCTAGGATGCAACATTACACAGGATGGCCGAAGTGAGAGAGATATCAGAAATAGACTGGTTCAGGTAGACAAAGTTTTGTGAAATGAAAGAGCTGATATTGATACGGAACTGAGGAAAACGTCCGTGATAGGTACCGTCTGAAGCGTAGGACAGGATAGAACGGAACGTTCGCCATAGAAAATAAAGAGAAGAAGAAAGTGAAAGCATTTTAAATGTGACGCAATCGAATCACTAATAATTAAGTATATATAGGCAAAACGTACGAAATGAAGTGCTAAAAAGGAAAAGTGAAGCGAGGAAACTATAGAAAACCATATTCATAAAAAGATAGAAGTTAGTGTGACATCTGATACGGTATCTGGGAATAGTTAAGCTGCAGCGAAGGCTTCAGTGACGGTGGAAAATAGTGAGGGCTGACCAGGAATATACTATGCAAAACAGGGATCAGATAATATTGGTTGCTCTGGATTTACGACGTACCTCGATCGCTTAACTTGACCTGGTGAACTATACGCACCCGCCGTTGGGATGGTGCATCGGAGGTTATGTCACTGTCATGGGCCTTTCATGAAGTGGCAAGCCCAATATCCGCCAAGCCGCTTCCTTTCTGCTCACATAACGACCCGCTCGAAACTTCTCCACTTCGTCCCTTGGTTCAGCGTCCCTGCTGTTCACTGTAAATATCACCTAGCGACTGCCTTTGCTCATCTACCTGGAGATATATTCAATTTCCTGAATCGAGTGACCAAATTCCACTTTAATGTGGTCATTAAAGTTTCTGGAAAGGAGCTGTGGGTACCGTATCACCAAGCTAGTGTCCTTGCCTGGAACCTCTGACTTTGACCGTACTTCCTCTCTCCTCAGACGCTCTCGAACTCTTTCCCAGCTACACTTTTTGGTGCATTCCCCGTCCTTCATGCACGGTGACGTAGGGTTTAGTCCTCCGCAGGGATTGTGGATTAGACAGTTAGTGACCGTGTCGTATTGCAGTTGGTCCTCGCTGGTGTCGGTTAGCTCAGCTGCTATCACTTGATCAATTTGTTTCGGTTGAAGTTTCTTTTTCAGAGAGCAAGTGTACGTGTGGGAAGCCGCGTTTATGCCACTGTGTGGAATACATGAAGCACTGCGCCTCATGAAAAACATGAGGAGGGCCACTAGAATACACACTTTAACCTTAGAAAGTCGCACTATGATACAGTGGCGGTCTGTCAGTTTCCGACAGTCCATCAGGTCTCCCCTGATCTGTGTCCAAGATGGGCTGCACACGAAGGTGGTGAACAAGCGCGGACGACCACAGCTCCCAGATATAGGATAACGTGTCCTGTGTATATTCGCGGAAGTACCTCGGACAGTTCAAGAACGACGATGGGCAGATCACCATCTGAGCTAAGCCCTTGGGATTCACATAGCCGTCATTTGCAATTGCTTCTTGTAGGTGGACGTAATTCTCTGCAACCAGCTTGCTCTGGTTTATCACTGTGTGCCTTAAATGCTCACTCTTCATCTTCACGTACTGTCTACTTCGGATTCACATAGCCGTCATTTGCAATTGCGTCTTATAGGTGGACGTAATTCTCTACACGTAGCTTGCTCTGGTTTAGCACTGCTCGCCTTAGACGCTCACTCTTCATGTTCACGTACTGTCTACCAAAAAACTGAGACAGAAGTACCTTACATGGCAGCAGAAAGCTCAAGTCATATTAGCTGACTAGCAGGTAACACGTGTAAGTCGACACACGTCACTTGTTCCCTCTGTTTCGGTCGCTCAGTCGCCGGATTCGTTTGAGGGATACTGAAATGCCGTTTTCAAAAGATAAGGCAATACTGTAGAACATTGTACTAGCACCTACGTGTCTATTACCCTGGCGAGAGAGTCGTCGTGCTTGAGCAGGGAGATGTCCCTCGGGGCGGCGGGGTCGACGCCCACAACCACAGCCACGACCTCTGTCACGGCCGAGCGGGTTGTAGCGGGGCGTGTGCCGCTGTGTTGATCACCAACTTGCAGCTCCCATCGGGAGTGTTCTAGAGAGCTGTTTCATGCTCCTGCACCACCACACTGTGATCATGCTGAACTTTTTTGTTTGTATTTTCAGTGTAGCCGCTCGTTATTTTACCTCAGTAATCTGGCACCATCTATCAGCCTCCAAATCGCCGTCTCCCATAAAGTAAATCTGCCAACAAATTGTTCTTGTCCATTGAACATCGGTAAAGGGGACCTGATTTTATGGTGCATTTGCCCCTGGACCGTGAAAAGCCCTTGAAAACCGAGGCAAGGCGGGAATTCTATCCGTCCCAAAGCAGGTCAAGTGAAAACATGGATTACATTTTTACTATGGTTTAGGAACCGCTTTGACTGATCAGTCTCGTCAGAGAATAAGTCGTTTAAAGGATTGACTGGCTGTTGTAATGTGGTAAAGGATACCTTTCCCCCAGAGCAACGCATTCTTGCCATTGCATCTTTCCATTTTAGCATCCCACAAAATCTGAATGGCTTGTTCATATAGTCAGTTTTGATGAGCCTGAGGTCAGTGTCATCTAAAATTCGATCATTCTCTAAAGCACATATTTTAAGTCTCTATGTATTCATTGCAAATATTTTCCGAAGCTCAACCTGTCATTGAGCAAGAGAGAGATTTTTCACCCTTGGGCGACAGTTGCATTTGTTATAGACTAGTTCCCCCCTACTACTGGTGTTTCTCCGAGTAACACCAGTAATATAATTTAGACATATATGTTTTACTTGTCTAAATAACTTTGCAGAATGGAATAAAAATCTTTCATTTTCACTTACTTTCCTTCCTCTCACGCATATGTTGTCGCTGTTGTCAATTAACCTGTGTTGTACTGTAATATTATCACAATTATTCGTACTTAACTAAAATTCTATTTTTCAAATTATAGTGTGTTTGAAGTTACGTATCAATGTGCAGCACATATAAAGATCAGTATAGTTGTTCACTCTGAGCAGCAATACTGTGTATAAAATGATGAGTTTTGCAGCTGGGTGTTTTGCCTACAAGCTGCATTCGAAGCAAATGTTGTTCTTTTCTAAATCTAGTTACAGTGCTCCGAAATGCAGGAAAGAATAGAGGCAAGTTGCATAACTGACCAAACTTGCTGAACCGGACACATACCAGCAAATGAAGCAGGTCACTTTATACACTCAGTTGTCTGCCGATGGAGATACTCATTCATCAGATGGGTACTGAAAATATCTCCTCCACACTGGCGGAATTACGCACGTGAACGTTAGATATGTTGCTTGTATTGGCACAAACAGCCTCAGTTCTATGTGAAACGTCTGTGCATCCGCCTAGAAATATACCATTGAACATACAGGCACTGCGACATCCGCAGGCACATATTTTACCATTGTGTTGCGGATAATAATGGACATTAGCGTCTTACCAATTCACACTTGAGGCTACTTTCTGATAAGAACGATCCCAGCTGATTTGGTATCCAGCGTAGATGTCATCATGTGCGCTGGCTACGCTACCTCCTACGACATGCATTGTATAGATGTGATGAGGCTGGACAATACACGTACGTATCATCTTCCCATAGTATTCTGGTTATAGTTATCAGTTAAAAAGCCTTACTACATTTTGAGTAAAAACTGATATTTCATTTGTATGTCCTCTCTAATTACAAAATAAAATGTTCATGAGACACTTTCACTAGAAACTCTTAGTTAAAACTTGAAAGTTAATTTCTGAAATTAAGTAGACAAGATAATAATGTTCTTAAAAACATTAGAATTATATTCCTTTCCTTATCCTTATGGTGAAAGAACAGTTCAGATATTCCCATCGTTACAAGTTTTATTCTCTTCCTAAGACATTTTCCAGATGTAAACTCTAAGCCAAATACCGGGTTGCAACAGACAATAGTTCTAAAAGTAAGATTTTTTGTATATTTTATATGTAATATTGTTCATGCTTCATCACCAAAATCAGCGACCTAAGCGTTAGTCAAGGTTCACAACAACTCTGACTGTATACTTCTTAAAACTGAAAATATTTCGTTTTATTGCTACTTTCTTGACAGAGTGTGAGTGAGTTTTATTAACAGAGGAGGAATTATTATTTGTGTAAAAAGAAATTATGGATACAATACACAACACAACTGTTACACTATTTAAACCAGTAACTGAAAGAAGTAAGACAAGATCTGATACACTAAAAAGGCGACCAAATTAAATACAATTTTCAGCCGAGAGTATATACAAAAATATATCACTTACATGTAATAAACATCAATAAAACTAAGTAGGTTCTGATGAAGCATTAAGATTTCCTGTGAGTAAAATATCCTAAAAATTTTCTAGAAACAGTTTTAGTGTGATGTTCCTAACATTTTTAAATATTTTTAAAGAAAATATCTTGTGGTTTCAAGCGATTTGGTTGTGTTCATTGCGTGAGGAGAGTTTACTGCGATAAGTGGAATCACTTCAGAATTTATAACCGATTTAACAAGAAACTTATGACTAGATCATTTTCCAATAATCTCTGAAACACTAGTTCGTCGTGGTATACAGTAATCTCTCTTCTTTTTTCAATCATCATCTTCTGACTGGTTCGATAAAACCTACGTCCTTAACTAATTGTTAGATGTGTTTCAATCTTTGGCTCCCAGTACAACTTTTAGATTCTGCGGAAGACCTCCATGTACCTTAACTTATGAGCCCACCAAATTTTCAATAATCTTTAAGAGCACCACATCTTGTACACCTGGATTTTCTTGTTTACCGGTTTTCCCACCCATGGTCCACTACATTAGAATGCTGTGATTTTAAAGAGTTCTTATCAGTTTTTTACTGTATTTTTATATTTCATATGTCATGTTCCGTAGGACTAAATTGCCGAGGAAGTCTACATGATCCTGTAACGAGTAAGTACATTAAATTACAACAGAAGAGTAATAACAGATAAAATGAAACGTGTACGAATCGTATGTACACGACTACCAACAAGTTTAAATTAACATAATCAATAGTGCAACACAGGAATGAGTTTAAATTTTAAATTTTACGAGGATTTCCTCGACATAAATGATGGAATGAGCCCTGAGCAAACTCTTAAGTTTAGACTCGAAAGTGTGTAAAGTACTGCTAAGGTTTTTGAATTCTTGCGGCGAATTATTGAAAATGGAAGCAGCAGAATACTGCAAGCCTTTCTGCACAACAGTGAAGGAGACGTGTTCTAAATGCTGACTGGATTTCTGCCTAGTATTAACTGAGTGAAAGCTGCTAACTTTTGGGAATAAGCTGATATTTTTAACAATAAACAACATTAAAGAAAGTATGAATTGAAAGGCCATTGTCAGAATAATTCTGACTGCCGAACGGGAGTCTACAAGAGGCTCTCGAACTTACAACACATATTGTTCGAACCAAACTTTCCTGTGTAAAAAATACCCTTTTTGAATCAGAAGAATTACCTCAAAAATTATACCACACCGCTTAAGCGAATGAAAACAAGCAAAGTAGACTACTTTTCGTGATGAACTATAAGTTATTCACGTTGCATCCTAATGGCAAATAAGATACGCTTAGCTTTTGAACAAGATCCTGAACATCGGCATTCCACAACAGCATATTATCTGTCTCAACTGTGATTTAGCATCAATTTATTTTGTTCGAGACGTGAACTTGCGTATTGGAGTGCATTGTTTGAAACTGTGTGCATATATAATGAGAAACAGTGGCGGACCCAGAACCGACCCCAGGAGCACCCCCTTCCTCCCGTCCCGCCACTTAAGTGTGCCCCATTGGGACCGCACGTTATAGCCACTTTCGGTACTTTGGCGAATGATCTACAGCTCATTGTTCTTAAAGTAAGAGGCG
Organism: Schistocerca serialis cubense; assembly: GCF_023864345.2. Classification (NCBI taxonomy): domain Eukaryota; kingdom Metazoa; phylum Arthropoda; class Insecta; order Orthoptera; family Acrididae; genus Schistocerca; species Schistocerca serialis. The sequence continues at coordinate 815,394,493 of NC_064641.1, read as the reverse complement.
AACCATTTGTGAGCTACGTCCCTTATTCCATAACGATCAACTCCTGCAGTAATATGTTGTGATCAACACATTCAAACGCATCAGTGAAATGAAAGAAGACGCCTAGAGTTGAAATTCTTTTATTTACTCCGTCCAGAGACGGAATATAGCATTTTTGGCTGTTAAACCACTTCTAAAATCAAACTGTAGATTTCAGAGCAAATTGTATGCACTGGAATGATCAATTCCCCTTATATATACAGCCATTTCAATAACTTCAGCATACGGTACAACGATGTCATAGAAATAGATCTAATAATGTCTGCCATTAACCCTTTCTCCTTTCTTATAAAGTGCCTTCACTGCTGAGTGTTTTAATCGGTCAAGCAACTGACAATTCCTAAAATAAGATCTACACATACGGCTAAGCATCGTGCTAACATATGCAGGACGACACTTTGCTATTCTGTTAGACACCTTGTTCCATGAGAGCCGTTAGTCATTAGTAATTTAATTATTGGCCTTATCGGCATCATAGAGGAGTATTTCAACTAACAGTCTTAGAAAGCTATTTTCTGAGAGTGTGATATGATTCCTTGTAGAAACTCAGCCTCTATTTAATTCACCTGCTATATTCAGAAGGTGATTATTAGTTACTGTACATACATCCTACTTATCAGTAACTGAAACATTTCGTCTACGCACTGAATTTATATTCTAATGCTGCTGCACTAACTAGACACTTTCTTCACGACTGACCACATAGTTTTAATTTTATACTAAGAATTAGCCATTCTATTCGCATTCCACTTACTTTTGCCTCTCTAATAACATTTTTAAGCATCTTACAATACTATATGTAATAAGCTGCTGCACCTAGATTGTGAATGTTTATAGCAATCGGATATCTTTGAAACATTGTTTTACATCGTATTATTATCCCCGCAGTAAGCCACCCAGGGTGCCTGTTAGTCCCAGATCACTGTTTTGAAGGTTCAAATGGAAAGCAACTGTAAAAGAGCACGAGAAAAGTGTCGAGGCAAGCATTATATTTGTCGCCTTGGATATTAGTGGTACAAACGTCCTGCCGCTCTTGCACTTTAATGAGACCTAAAAATGTCTCTGTTGCAACTGCATTAGCTTTTCTCAAAAGCTTATTATTGTATTTGACATGAGACTGAGCATGAATATCTTACAGCGTTAAAATTGGTGCATCATGGTCTGAAAGGTCATTCAGATTTTTGCTAACAAAGTGCTCGTTTCGCAGATCAGCAACCCTATTCAGCAGGTGGCTTCCCTTTGCAGTGCAGTAAAACCCCTTTTTTTTTCTTTGTTGTGCAAGGTCGGACAACTAGGAACAGTTCAAAACCGTTCGACGAAATCTGAACACGATCAGACACAGCAAAGGGTGCTTATGGTTTTTGAGCTCTCCTGTTTCCCGCGCTAATGTGACGTGACCACAGGGGATGACGGAGCGGTGTGAAACTGACTCATTAGTGACTAAAACGGCAAAGAATACATCTAAGATCCACCAAGTAGGATTTCGGCAACAACCTCTCTGCCGCTCAAGCTCCTTTGCTGCGTACTTGTTATTCACTGATTACTAAGTGCCTGTCTGACAGCAAACCATTCCGACTTCTCTCAGCTAAATGATGTCATGTCGCTAAACTAGCTTTTTATGGCAGCATACGCTATCTGAGTGGTCTCGAGAAGGACTCCGTCACGTCAGTGCCTAGGAATCAGAGAAAACTTGGCTCTTTCTCCTGGGAATAATTTTAGAGCGTTCCAAAAAGTGGCGCGGGTGGCATCAAGGGTGTTGCCGATCTGCGGGTCTTGGAAGGGCCCAAGTCCGTTTTTATTCAGGCTCGTGTCACTCTTGCACAGCGACATAATCACATAGCACGAGGGTGCGAAGCAGGAGGATTGAAACAGCGTAAGAAACTTTGCTGCTTCGGGTCACATTCAAATTTCGACAAATGATTTCGAACGGTACCTAGTAATTCCACCGTATATAGCAACGAATGGATAACGTTTTACGAGTCGCGGTGTGGAATGTCAGAAGTCTGAACGTCTTACGGAACCTAGAAAATTTGAAAGGGTAATGCTAAGGCTCAGTATTGACATAGTGGGCTTCAGCGAAGGGAAATGGTTCAAATGGTTCAAATGGCTCTGAGCACTATGGGACTCAACTGCAGTGGTCATCAGTCCCCTAGAACTTAGAACTACTGAAACCTAACTAACCTAAGGACATCACACACATCCATGCCCGAGGCAGGATTCGAACCTGCGACCGTAGCGGTCAAGCGGTTCCAGACTGTAGCGCCTAGACCCGCTCGGCCACCCCGGCCGGCGAAGGGAAATGGAAAGAGGACGACCTGTGGTCAGACAACTAGGTAATATCGACCAGAGTGGAATTCGTTATGAACAGGAAACTAGGAAGCAGAGAACTTACTGTAAACGGTTCAGTGACAGGGTTGTTCTCATCAGAATCGACAGCAAACGGACACCGACAACAATAGTTCAGGTATGTATGTCGATATCGTAAGCTCAAGATGAAGAGACAGAGGAAATGTGTGAGAGTATTGAACGAGTGATATAGAACGTAAACTAAGATGAACATCTAATGATTAGAATAAGATTACATCATGGTTAGGCAAAGATTCCGAAATCAGATATTGGATTGTAAGGCGTATCCGGAGGCAGATATAGAGTCGGATCACAATTTGATAATGAAGAGCAGACTAAAGATTAAGAGGCTGGCCATGAAGAAACATTGAGCAAAGAAATACTAAAGAATGAAGAGATATACTAGAATTTCTCTGAGGCTATAGATACTGCGGTAAGGAATAGTTCAGAAGGCAGTTCAGCTGAAGAGGAATGTACGTCTCTAAAATGGGCAATTAAAGACGTTTGAGAAGAAAACGTCGGTACTGGGTAGACATCAGAAAAAATACTTCAGTTGATCGACGAAAGAGGGAAGTACAAAAATATTTAGGGAAATTCAGGAACACAGAAATGCAGGTCACTTAGGAATGAAATAAACAGGAAGTGCAGGGGAGCTAAGGCGAAATATGTGAAGAAATCGAAAGAGAAATGTTCGTCGGAAGGACTGTCTCAGCATGTAAAAAAATTAGTACATCCTTCGGTAAAATTAAAAAGCATTAAGAGTACATTGGGAATTCCACTGTTAAATGCAAATGAGACAGTGGATAGGAGGAAACTGTATACTGAGAACCTCCATAAAGTGAAGTACTTACCTAATCACACGGCAGAAGAAAGGAGTCGATAGCGAAGAGATAGGCATCCAGTTTTAAAACGGAATTTAGGCTGGATTTGAACGAGTTAGGATCAAATGAGGCAGAAGGGATAACTAACATTCCCTGCCGATTTCTAAAATTGTTGGGTGAAAGGACAACCAAACAATTACTGACGTTGGTGTGTGAAATGTATGAGACAGGTGGTATACCATCACACTTTCGGAAAAAGAGCGTTCACGGAATTCTCAGGTTTGCAAGAATCGACAGGTGCGAGAACTGTCAGACAATGAGTTTAACAGCTCATGCATCCAAGTTGTTGACAGGAATAATTTACAGAAGAAAGGAATAGATAATGGAGGATCTGTTAGATGACCATCAGTTTGGCCTTAGGAAAATAATGGCTCCAGAGAGGCAGTTCTGACGTTGCAGTTGATAATGGAAGCATGGCTGAAGAAAAGACATGTTCATAGGATCTACCGACCTGTAAGAAACGGAAGACAGTGTAAAACGGTTCAAGATGTTAGAAATCCTGAGAAAAAGAGGGGTAAGCTAAAGCAAAAGAGGGCCAATGTACGATATGCAGAAGAACCAGGAGTGAACAGTACGTCTGGGAGACCAAGGACGAAGTGATCGGATTAATAATTGTGTAAGACAAGGATGAAGACTTTCACACCTACCGTTGAAAGTATACGTCGAAGAAGCAATGACGGAAATAATAGAGAGGTTGATGGCGGGGTTGGGGAGGGGTGGGGGGGTGGTCGGGGGGAGGTGGAGCTAAAATTAAAGGTGAACGGATATCAGTGATAAGATTCGCTGAGGACATTGCTATCCTCAGAGAAAGTGAAGAACAATTACAGGACCTGCTGAATGAAATGAACTCTCTAGTGAGTGTAGAATATTAATTCAGAGTACATCGAGGAAAGACAAAAGTACGTATGTGGAGTAGCAGAAATTAAAAAAAGCGAGAAACCGAACACCAGGACGGATAATTACCATGTATTTGAAGTTAAGGATTCTGCTACCTTGGCAGCAAAATAATCTATCTACATCTACATCTACATCTACATCTACATTTATACTCCGCAAGCCACCCAACGGGGTGTGGCGGAGGGCACTTTACGTGCCACTGTCATTACCTCCCTTTTCTGTTCCAGTCGTGGATGGTTCGCGGGAAGAACGACTGTCTGAAAGCCTCCGTGCTCGCTCGAATCTCTCTAATTTTACATTCGTGATCTCCTCGGGAGGTACAAGTAGGCGGAAGCAATATATTCGATACCTCATCCAGAAACGCACCCTCTCGAAACCTGGCGAGCAAGCTACACCGCGATGCAGAGCGCCTCTCTTGCAGAGTCTGCCACTTGAGTTTGCTTAACATCTCCGTAACGCTATCACGGTTACCAAATAACCCTGTGACGAAACGCGCCGCTCTTCTTTGGATCTTCTCTATCTCCTCCGTCAACTCGATCTGGTACGGATCCCACACTGATGAGGAATACTCAAGTATAGGTCGAACGAGTGTTTTGTAAGCCACCTCCTTTGTTGATGGACTACGCTTTCTAAGGAATCTCCCAGTGAATCTCAACCTGGTACCCGCCTTACCAACAATGAATTTTATATCATCATTCCACTTCAAATCGTTCCGCACGCATACTCCCAGATATTTTACAGAAGTAACTGCTACCAGTGTTTGTTCTGGTATCATATAATCATACAATAAAGCATCCTTTTTTCTATGTATTCGCGATACATTACATTTGTCTATGTTAAGGGTCAGTTGCCACTCCCTGCCCCAAGTGCCTATTCGCTGCAGATCTTCCTGCATTTCGCTACAATTATCTAATGCTGCAACTTCTCTGTATACTACAGCATCATCCGCGAAAAGCTGCATGGAACTTCCGACACTATCTACTAGGTCATTTATACGTATTGTGAAAAGCAATGGTCCCATAACACTCCCCTGTGGCACGCCAGAGGTTACTTTAACGTCTGTAGACGTCTCTCCATTGATAACAACACGCTTTGTTCTGTTTGCTAAGAACTCTTCAATCCAGCCACACAGCTGGTCTGATATTCCGTAGGCTCTTACTTTATCAGGCGACAGTGCGGAACTGTATCGAACGCTTTCCGGAAGTCAAGGAAAATAGCATCTACCTGGGAGCCGGTATCTAATATTTTCAGGGTCTCATGAACAAATAAAGCGAGTTGGGTCTCACACGATCGCTGTTTCCGGAATCCATGTTGATTCCTACAGAGTAGATTCTGGGTTTCCAAAAACGACATGATACTCGAGCAAAAAACATGTTCTAAAATTCTACAACAGATTGACGTCAGATAAATAGGTCTACAGTTTTGCGCATCTGCTCGACGACCCTTCTTGAAGACTGGGACTACCTGTGCTCTTTTCCAATCATTTGGAACCTTCCTTTCCTCTAGAGACTTGCGGTACACGGCTGTTAGAAGGGGGGCAAGTTCTTTCCCGTACTCTGTGTAGAATCGAATTGGTATCCCGTCAGGTACAGTGGACTTTCCTCTGTTGAGTGATTCCAGTTGCTTTTCTATTCCTTGGACACTTATTTCGATGTCAGCCATTTTTTCGTTTGTGCCAGGGTTTAGAGAAGGAACTGCAGTGCGGTCTTCCTCTGTGAAACAGCTTTGGAAAAAGGTGTTTCCTATTTCAACTTTACGCGTGTCATCCTCTGTTTCAATGCCATCATCATGCCGGAGTGCCTGGATATGCTGTTTCGAGCCACTTACTGATTTAACGTAAGACCAGAACTTCCTAGGATTTTCTGTCAAGTCGGTACATAGAATTTCACTTTCGAATTCACTGAACGCTTCACGCATAGCCCTCCTTACGCTAACTTTGACATCGTTTTTCTTCTGTTTGTCTGAGAGGTTTTGGCTGTGTTTAAATTTGGAGTGAAGATCTCTTTGCTTTCGCAGTAGTTTCCTAATTTTGTTGTTGAACCACGGTGGGTTTTTCCCGTCCCTCACAGTATTACTCGGCACGTACCTGTCTAAAACGCATTTTACGATTGCCTTAAACTTTTTCCATAAACACTCAACATTGTCAGTGTCGGAACAGAAACTTTCGTTTTGATCTGTTAGGTAGTCAGAAATCTGCCTTCAATCTTGCTAAACAGATAAACCTTCCTCCCTTTTTTTATATTCCTATTAACTTCCATATTCAGGGATGCTGCAACGGCCTTATGATCACTGATTCCCTGTTCTGCACTTAGAGAGTCGAAAAGTTCGGGTCTGTTTGTTATCAGTAGGCCCAAGATGTTATCTCCACGAGTCGGTTCTCTGTTTAATTGCTCGAGATAATTTTCGGATAGTGCACTCAGTATAATGTCACTCGATGTTCTGTCCCTACCACCCGTCCTAAACATCTGAGTGTCCCAGTCTATATCTGGTAAATTGAAATCTCCGCCTAAGACTATAACATGCTGAGAAAATTTGTGTGAAATGTATTCCAAATTTTCTCTCAGTTGTTCTGCCACTAATGCTGCTGAGTCGGGAGGTCGGTAAAAGGAGCCAATTATTAACCTAGCTTGGTTGTTGAGTGTAACCTCCACCCATAATAATTCACAGGATCTATCTGTTGTGTCTAGACAAGATAGCCTAGACACAATGAGGGGAAGCCGAAAGGCACGCGCTAAGCCAAAGCAGGGTGCCTGAGGTCTGAAACCGGATACGTAATGAATGCTATAAAGAAAAGTATGTAGCTTCTGGAATACTTAACTTTAATCCATCCTTTTGGTACATCTGGAGATTGTGGCGATACAAGTGAGACTCTTTAGATACATGCAATGTTACTAATGGCGCCTTGCTACGTCGTAGCCATTGACTTAGCTGAAGGCTATTCTAACTATCTGCTCTGCAAATGAGCGAGGCTTCGTCAGTGTGCATCGCTAGCTACGTCGTCCGTACAACTGGGGCGAGTGCTAGTCCGTATCTCGAGACCTGCCTTGTGATGGCGCTCGGTCTGCGATCACACAGTGGCGACACGTGGGTCCGACATGTACTAATGGACCGCGGCCGATTTAAAACTACCACCTAGCAAGTGTGGTGTCTGGCGGTGACACCACACTATCCACTTCTGCTCCACTACAGGATAAACTACTACTAACAGCGACAAACACGCCACCACCGGTTGCATGCAATCTGTACTTTCTAAACACCGTCTGTGCCTTTGTAAAAGTTTCGGCAGAATTTATCTCTGGCTTCAGCCAGCTTTCTGTACCTATAACGATTTCAGCTTCGGTTCTTTCTATCAGCGCTTGAAGTTCCGGTATTTTACTAATGCAGCTTCGACAGTTTACAATTACAATACCGATTGCTGCTTGGTCCCCGCATCTCCTGACTTTTCCCCCGCACCCTTTGAGGCTGTTGCCCTTTCTGTACTTGCCCGAGGCCATCTAACCTAAAAAACGGCCGAGTCCACGCCACACAACCCCTGCTACCCGTGTAGCCGCTTGCTGCGTGTAGTGGACTCCTGACCTATCCAGCGGAACCCGAAACCCCAGCACCCTATGGCGCAAGTCGAGGAATCTGGAGCCTACACGGTCGCAGAGCAGTCTCAGCCTCTGATTCAGACCCTCCACTCGGCTCTGTACCAAAGGTCCGCAGTCAGTCCTGTCGACGATGATGCAGATGGTGAGCTCTGCTTTCATCCCGCTAGCGAGACTGGCAGTCTTCACCAAATCAGATAGCCGCCGGAAGCCAGAGAGGATTTCCTCCGATCCGTAGCGACACACGTCTTGGTGCCGACATGAGCGACCACCTGCAGATGGGTGCACTCTGTACCCTTCATGGCATCCGGAAGGACCCTTACCACATCTGGAATGACTCCCCCCTGTATGCAAACGGAATGCACATTGGTTTTCTTCCCCTCTCTTGCTGCCATATCCCTAAGGGGCCCCATTACGCGCGTGACGTTGGAGCTCCCAACTACCAGTAAGCCCACCCTCTGCGACCGCCCGGATCTTGCAGACTGAAGGGCAACCACTGGAACAGGACAAGCAGCCATGTCCGGCCGAAGATCAGTATCAGCCTGAGACAGAGCCTGAAACCGGTTCGTCAGACAAACTGGAGAGGCCTTCCGTTCAGCCCTCCGGAATGTCTATGTCGGACGGAGCAAGGAGGACATAAAATGCGGGGCTAGCACTGGCAAGAGAATTCTGTTAGTAACAAACTTCTTCCTTAATTTGAGGACGAAATTTCTGAGAATGTATCTATGACGCACAGCATTGTGTTGTAGTGAAACGTGGACTGTGGGAAAATCGGAACCGAGGACCATCGAAGCATATCGAATATGGTCCTTCAGAAGAATGTTAAAATTTATCTGGACTGATGAGGTAAGGAATGAGTAGATTCTCCGTAGAATCTAATCGGCGCGGAAAGGAATATGTGGGAAAAGCTGCAAAGAAGGAGAAACAGCATGGAAGGACATCTGTTAAGACATTACAGAATAAGACAGAAGACATTCCATAGTACAAAAGGAAGCTATGGAGAGAAAAACTGTAAAGGAAGTGAGAGACTGGCATACACACAACAAATAGTTGTGGACGTAGGTTGCAAATGCTAAAGTGAGATGGACAGGTTAACGCAGGCGTTGGTGGCTGAAATCATCAAACGAATCGGCAGTACTAGAGCAAATTTTGGAATCACGTTACGCTCCAAACGGCTTCAATCATGCTGGGTGAGGTTGCAGGCCCATGAAGTCCTTAGAGAAGGGTTTAAACGTCCGTGAGTGTCAGCAATGGCAAAGGTTGTCACAACGTAGTTCTGTTTCTCATATCACTGCAATCCGTCGTTTTTGGCGGCGAAATATTTGGGAATCTACGTCACAAGGAAAGAACTTCTTTGGCTGACGTCCTTTATGGAATCTCCTGAGGCTTTTTCCTGTCGATTTGTAACAGCGGGGTATCTCAAACGTTTTCCTTGACCACCTGTAAGGTGGTCACGGTTCTGGCCTCCATCACAGAGGCCCAAAAAGAAGGTATGACATGTGTTTAACAGGTGGTGTGACGAGCGTCCCATTGTATGCCACATCCGCAGCGTGTTTGACTGGATGGTGGTGAAATTTGGTGAGAATGTTACGTCATTAACCCACCTTACACCTCACAGGAACTTCTTAGCTCTGGTCTTTTTCTCGCATACGTCAGCATTTTGTTCTCTGGAGCGTCGCGGAGCCAGAAGGTGAGAGCGCAGTGCGCCAAGTCTTTTGCATCATTACAGAGAAAGACTGGGGAGAACCTTTGAGCCAAATTTCTATCTTTTGTATATGTAGTGTTTTTTTCTTCCAAGGCGGTTGATTTTATTAACCTCGTCCACTTTGTGATTCCCAATTTTAGTGTCAATTTCTGTAACTTTTTTTCTATTTTCGTTTGAACTACTTCTCATTGTATTTCTCTTTCTTCGGCTTACTCTCAGTCCATACTGTGTACTTATTAGATCAGGGGCGACCAAGGTCTTGGCGCACCAGCTATGCAGTGGCACGAGTGCCACAGATCACTTGGCTGACCACCCTCGTCTCCCCGCGCCACGCTGCGCTGTCTGGATTACGAAGTTGGGGAAGACGGCTAAACTGCGACAGAGCCGCATTTAATTATCAATGAAACCGCACAGCACACGACTTCGTTTTATATTCAATATTTCTCAACAACATATCCAATACAGGATTCTACTATTATGCAGTTGTTTTTGGCACGCTGTAGACGTGATATTGCTTATATCTGGTACAAACTGTCGGCATTCGGACAGACACAATTTCACAGGTTTTAGCAGTGGTTGCCATGAAAACGTGACTTGTTTAGTATAATATTCGATAGAAGCCTTTGACATATACATGGTTTTAGTTCATCCCGTTCGCAACGAAAAATAGATGTCCCGGACAAATTTAAAATAGAAGAATTTTCCTTTTTAATGATATTTATACTGCAGATCAGTTCGTTCCATCGGCACGTGCACAGGTGCACATTCAACTGAAATGGCAAGAAGTCTCGTGAACAGTTTGAAAACAGAAAGAAGGTTACTAACGTCTCCAAAACTTTTAGAAGACAATCCTTGTAATTCTTGCAAGCCCACAATTATATCTTGAAATCTTGTGTTTCCTTTAATGTCAGTGAGCCTAGCGAAAATGAAAGTGTTTTCTGTAAGACGATTTTCTTTTAAAATGTGTCCTCATCAGATCAGAAACAAGTTGTTTCTCACCTTGCTACAGCGGGCAGCTTCCATCCAAGTCCACTTAAAATGTGATGTCTGCAATACATTCCATATTTTCTAATTTTCATTGCTGTCTACGTTTTTCTTAATATAATCTGCAAGTAGGTTGTAAATCGAAAACTAGTTCCAGGTATGCCCCTTGACTAACCTCGGGGCCTTGGATTGTATGTAAAATCCTCATACTCTCCGTTCAATTTAATCAGAAGCCGTAATGCTTTCTGCGTGAAGAAGTAAATAAACAAATAAAAAAATAAAAGAAAATCGGTTCGTACTTCAAGCTTGAAAATTTAGCACGAAATGCTTCTTGCTGTATAGATCAATGAAATCTGTCTGTGAGTCGTAATTTTTGGGTCTTTGATAGTCAAGTAAATTTTCAAATTCCTCCTCTGTGGTGACGTAGTACAGTTCCACAGCAAATTTGCAGCAACCGTCGATTATGCGACTGCGTAATACACTCCTGGAAATGGAAAAAAGAACACATTGACACCGGTGTGTCAGACCCACCATACTTGCTTCGGACACTGCGAGAGGGCTGTACAAGCAATGATCACACGCACGGCACAGCGGACACACCAGGAACCGCGGTGTTGGCCGTCGAATGGCGCTAGCTGCGCAGCATTTGTGCACCGCCGCCGTCAGTGTCAGCCAGTTTGCTGTGGCATACGGAGCTCCATCGCAGTCTTTAACACTGGTAGCATGCCGCGACAGCGTGGACGTGAACCGTATGTGCAGTTGACGGACTTTGAGCGAGGGCGTATAGTGGGCATGCGGGAGGCCGGGTGGACGTACCGCCGAATTGCTCAACACGTGGGGCGTGAGGTCTCCACAGTACATCGATGTTGTCGCCAGTGGTCGGCGGAAGGTGCACGGGCCCGTCGACCTGGGACCGGACCGCAGCGACGCACGGATGCACGCCAAGACCGTAGGATCCTACGCAGTGCCGTAGGGGACCGCACCGCCACTTCCCAGCAAATTAGGGACACTGTTGCTCCTGGGGTATCGGCGAGGATCATTCGCAACCGTCTCCATGAAGCTGGGCCACGGTCCCGCACACCGTTAGGCCGTCTTCCGCTCACGCCCCAACATCGTGCAGCCCGCCTCCAGTGGTGTCGCGACAGGCGTGAATGGAGGGACGAATGGAGACGTGTCGTCTTCAGTGATGAGAGTCGCTTCTGCCTTGGTGCCAATGATGGTCGTATGCGTGTTTGGCGCCGTGCAGGTGAGCGCCACAATCAGGACTGCATACGACCGAGGCACACAGGGCCAACACCCGGCATCATGGTGTGGGGAGTGATCTCCGACACTGGCCGTACACCACTGGTGATCGTCGAGGGGACACTGAATAGTGCACGGTACATCCAAACCGTCATCGAACCCATCGTTCTACCATTCGTAGACCGGCAAGGGAACTTGCTGTTCCAACAGGACAATGCACGTCCGCATGTATCACGTGCCACCCAACGTGCTCTAGAAGGTGTAAGTCAACTACCCTGGCCAGCAAGATCTCCGGATCTGTCCCCCATTGAGCATGTTTGGGACTGGATGAAGCGTCGTCTCACGCGGTCTGCACGTCCAGCACGAACGCTGGTCCAACTGAGGCGCCAGGTGGAAATGGCATGGCAAGCCGTTCCACAGGACTACATCCAGCATCTCTACGATCGTCTCCATGGGAGAATAGCAGCCTGCATTGCTGCGAAAGGTGGATATACACTGTACTAGTGCCGACATTGTGCATGCTCTGTTGCCTGTGTCTATGTGCCTGTGGTTCTGTCAGTGTGAATATGTGATGTATCTGACCCCAGGAATGTGTCAATAAAGTTTCCCCTTCCTGGGACAATGAATTCACGGTGTTCTTATTTCAATTTCCAGGAGTGTATATACCGATCATATTTATCCTTCTCTTCTGCCATTCCAATTCATATTTAAGGATTTGTGATGACAGATTGCTACACTGTGCCTTTGGACCTGCGAATTTCCTTTATATAAAGAACTAATAACGATGGATAAACAGCGCTGACACCTTGATTCCGCCGAATTGAAGATTGACGTGACGGCCGAAAAGTGCCGAAGCGAAATGCTGCATGATATTTCGCACTGCAGCGGTTACTTCCGAGAATGACTGATCAAAGCAGAGACAGGCCGAGTCTCATCGTGCGTGTGGCTCACAGATAAGGCTCGCATGAAATTTGGCACGCCTTGACCTACCTTACATTAGACCAGGACTTCCCAACCTGTGGTCCGCGGACCACTTAGGGGACCGCCGGCTCTTTCTAGGGGTCCGCGGCCACCTTTCACCAAATAGTGTAAAATAAAGAGTAAAATTATTGAATAAAAACGTGAAAATCAAATTCATCACTTTTTTTCGTGTTACTTCAGGTCGTATTGCAAAGCAGCCTTTCCAGTTCCTAAGTCAGAACGCATACACAGTTCAGTGCCGGAGAATGCGGCTTCCCTGATCGACTGTTTCGCCGCTATTCGGGGGTCGTTTGTGCGCCGACTCACGGCTCTAGATGCTCTGAAACCTTTTACGCATGCGCGGAGCGAACTTCGTCGACCAATCACAGCGCTCGCTGGCACGTATGCGGCCCCAGGCATCATTAAATGTTAAACTTGCTTTGTCAGTGCACTACCTATTTCGTAAGTCGATTTTTGAACAGTTTATTACTTCAACATGGATCGGTGGCTGAAGTCAGGATCATTGAAGAAGGGTGCAGTTTCTCCATCACCTTCACAACAAGGGAAGTTTCCAGTTGAAATGAATGAGGAGGGAGGACGACCAAAGGAAGAACAATCACATGAAGCTCCACAGACAGGTTTATTATGTGAAAACGCTGCAAGTACTCCATTGGCTGCAATATCTTGTGGAAATGGATTAACCAAGTAGCGTAAGTACAACGAAATCTATTTAGAAATGGGCTTTATGGAGACAAAGGAGGGTAAAGCTCAAGGTGTAATTTGTGCGCGAGTCCTTCCGAACAGTTCAATGGTCCCACTTAAATTGTGCCGTCATTTTGAAGGTACTCACCCGGATTTCCAGGCTAAAGACATCGTTATTTTCAAAAGGAAGTGTCCTGAACTAGCTGCTTCTCAGGATTACATGAAAACTCACGCAAAAACAGTCAATGAAAATTCATTAAGAGCTTCTTTCTTGGTTAGGTATCGAATGGTAAGAACAGGCAAAGCTCATACCATTGGAGAAAATCTCATAAAGCCCTGTGTTAATGATATTGTTTCTTGCATGCTACACGAAAAGGCAGTAAAGCTTGCATCTTCGATGCCATTATCAAACAATACTGCCGAGAGACGCATTGTTGACATGTCAAATCATATGAAAGACACTCTTGTTTCTCGCATCCAACACAATTCATTTTCTCTGCAGATTGATGAATCCACTGATGTTGCAGGATTAGCGATTTTATTGGCTTTTGTCCTTTATGAATTTTCTGGAAGTTTTGAGGAGGACCTCTTATTGCGGAGACCACTACCTGCCAACACAAAAGGTGCTGAAATATTCCATCCATTGGATGATTTTTTAAGGCCTAACGACGTTTCATGGTCCAACTGCATAGATGTGTGCACATATGGTGCAAAAGCTATGATGGGTCCTACAGTGGAAGCAATAACGAAAATAAAAGGAAACGCAAAGAATTGCAGCAGTAGTCATTGTGCTCCCCACACATACGCTTTAGCTACGAAACAAATGTCTGTTTCGTTCAAGAAAGTTTTAGACAAATCCATTCAAATCATTAACTACATAAAATCAAGGCCGTTGACGTCAAGACTTTTCACAATACTGTGTGAAGGTATTGGAAGCCTTCATCGTTTCCTGCTTCTCCACACAGAAGAGAGGTGGCTCTCACGTAGGAATGCACTCTCTCGGTTGTACGAATTAAGATCGGAAGTCTTAGTTTTCCTTTCGGAGTATAACACCAAATTAGCAGAGCTTATTAATGACGAAAATTGGCAGTGTATACTTGCCTACTTGTCACATATTTCCTCCAAAATGAACGAAATGAGTATTTCACTCCAAGGGCAAAGTGAAACAAAGGTCACTGCTATCGACAAAGTTCGAGCATTCAAGAGGAAAATCAGTTTTTGAGCAGAGAGTGTCGAGGAGGGGGAGGTCGAGTGTTTTCCTCTTCTCAAGGAGTTTTTGAAAAACAAAACATTGGCGCTTGGGAAGAATTTGTTTCATCAAATCCTAGAACATCTCCGAAGCTTGATGTAATTGTTGGAGCATTATTTCCCAACAGCTGAATATGAGAAGCTGCAGAAATACGAATGGGTGGTCAACACATTCACTGTATCCAAAAAGCCGAACATTCTATCATCAATTGAATATGAGTTGTTGATAGAAATTGCCACAGACAATACGTTGAAATGAAGTTTTGACATTGGCGGTTACTCACACTTTTGGATCCGTTTCGATAACAAGTAATACTAGCCCCTTGTTGAAAAGGCAAAACGTGTACTTCCTCCGTTTGCCACAACATACGTATGTGAATCTGGATTCTCGATCTATGCTGCCCAGAAAAATAAGTACCGAAGCTGTCTAGATGTGGAACCAGACATTCGTCTCCAGTTGTCAAGAACTGAACACAACTTTTCGAAATTGTGTCAGCGTAAGCACCCTCAACCATCACATTTGAATTCCATTATTATTCCTACAGACTCATCTACAGCAAAGAAGAAAGCATTTTTCTTCATAGATCCTCAGTGAACGTACCTGAACTATAACTCTGTAGGAATTTTGTTTCTGTCTTCTATCATCTACAAAATAATTATTAATTGAATTTTGTTGACATTGATATTTTTGTTACGAAAATTAAAATGATCTCTAAACCTAATTTCTTTTCTTTATAATATATTCCGTCCTCTCAGTTAAAAATATGGCCTGTCTATACTTCAATTACAATTACTTGCTATTACCCTGACACTATATTGTGGCCGGCCGGAGTGGCCGAGCGGTGCTAGGCGCTACAGTCTGGAACCGCGCGACCGCTACGGTCGCAGATTCGAATCCTGCCTCGGGAATGGAGGTGTGTGATGTCCTAGGTTAGTTAGGTTTAAGTAGTTCTAAGTTCTAGGGGACTGATGACCTCAGAAGTTAAGTCCCATTGTGCTAAGAGCCATTTGAACCATTTGAACTATATTATGGCAATCAGCTGCGAGCGTAAACAAATGAGGACTTTGCACGTGCCACCTTGCAAAAGATAAACCTCCTATGCCAGAGGTGTTTCCTTTGAGAAAAAATGTCTTACGTTCTGTGAAATGCTTTGTATTCTTATACAGAGATAGGTCTGCTTGTTTGTTTTCCTAATTTGTTTACAGTCAAGGCTCACTGCCAAGATATAGTGTCCCAGTGCAGTGTCGCGGAATAGTAAAGAGTTGGAAACGTGGAATATCGTCAAAGTTTTGTTGCCTATGCCGAGAGCCAGAAGCAGTAGGTTAGCCAAGGGGTAAGAGGATTGCACATGTATTGAATGTGTCGTCACACATGGGCAATGGCCTGGTTACACTCAACAGGCGAGAGAGAATTGTTTAGCACGCGGGTTTGTGTTAGACAGAGGCTTTCGTAGAGTGTAAGACAGAGGTATAGCGTCAGCTGTACTGCATTTCACAACTTCGCGTAAGTCTGCCGTAACAACACGTAACTCTGTCGCAAGAACACCTAAGGGGCGAGTACGACAGATGAATCAGCAGTATAAGTGGAACGAATGCGTTCTTTACAAACGAGCATGACGTCAGGACGTCTCTCGTGCTTCCTTTAAATACGCCAGCTTTGATGGCAACAAGGTACTTGCAGTTAGACTTGCAGTTATATGTGTTCTGGGTCGCTGCATAGTGCTCAGCTCGGTGATCGACATGTTAATCTTTATGAAGGAGGTGTTGCAGTAAGGGCGGCCCATCCAGCAGCAGATGTGAGGGGACAGTACCAGCTCTGATCCTCTCTGCTGCCACTGTCAATTATCAACCCAGGGTTAGCAGACATCGCGCCAGACTCGCTCGCCACCAATGCTGACCACGTCAGTGAGCCATTGTCGAGATCGTGCGGGGCCTAGACCCTGTGCATCCGCCGTCACAACCGGGTGAGCCGATGACGCTGGGGGACTGCAGCCCGTTCCGCCCATCCACCGTGGATGAGCCACCAGGAGGAGCAGGGAAGAAGAAGGGGTGGGATAGAGTACACTCCGCACTACGAGAACGCCTCTCGTGCCGACAGGGCCGGGACTCCAACCCGGAGCCACCTACGTGCTGCGGCCTGCTGTTCACAGCCGAGCCAGCCGGCTAGCCGCGCGTCACCAGCCGCGCGCGGCAGAAGTACGAAATAAGGACATTCCACCACTACGTCACAGCACGCGGCACTGCACTAGCAAGACTAGTGCGGCCCGGAGCTGGTGTCATCGCTACGAGTCAGCGAGGACTCGGGGAACGTCGTCGATATCATCAAGCTCAGCCAGCCTGTGTTACGCGGGCCACATTGTACGAGGTGCATTCAAGTTCTAAGGCATCCGATTTTTTTTGTCCGGAATGGAAAGAGATAGAAACATGCGCTTTGTTTTAAAATGAGGCCGGGTCCGGTGTCAATACGTCCCAGAGATGGCAGCACCGTACGGCAGATGGAATTTTACCGCCAGCGGCGAGAATGAGAACTGTTTTAAATACTTAAAATGGAGACGTTTTCCTTACTTGAACAGTGTGCAATCATTCGTTTTCTGAATTTGCGTGATGTGAAACCAATTGAAATTCATCGACAGTTGACGGAGACATGTGGTGATAGAGTGTGTAGAAAGTGCGTTCGTGGGTGCGACAGTTTACTGAAGGTAGAACATCGTGTGACAACAAACCGAAATAACCTCGGGCTCGCACAAGCCGGTCTGACGACATGATCGAGAAAGTGGAGAGAATTGTTTTGGGGGATCGCCGAATGACTGTTGAACAGATCGCCTCCAGAGATGGCATTTCTGTGGGTTCTGTGCACACAATCCTGCATGACGACCTGTCATCCAGGTGGGTGCCACGAATGCTGATGGACGACCACATGGCTAGCCGTGTGGCATGTTGCCAAGCAATGTTGACGCACAACGACAGCACGAATGGGACTTTCTTTTCGTCGATTGTGACAATGGTTGAGACGTGAATGCCATTTTTCAATCCAGAAACAAAGCGCCAGTCAGCTCAATGGAAGCACACAGATTCACCGCCACCAAAAAAATATCGGGTAACCGCCAGTGCTGAAAAAATGATGGTGTCCATGCTCTGGGACAGCGAGGGCGTAATCCTTACCCATTGCGTTCCAAGGGGCACTACGGTAACAAGTGCATCCTACGAAAATGTTTTGAAGAACAAATTCCTTCCTGCACTGCAACAAAAACGTCCGGCAAGGGCTGCGGGTGTGCTGTTTCACCAAGACAACGCACCTGCACATCGAGCTAACGTTACGCAACAGTTTCTTCGTGATAACAACTTTGAAGTGATTCCTCATGCTCCCTACTCACCTGACCTGGCTCCTAGTGACTTTTGGCTTTTTCCAACAATGAAAGACACTCTCCGTGGCCGCACATTCTCCAGCTGTGCTGCTATTGCCTCAGCTATTTTTGAGTGGTCAAAACAGACTCCTAAAGAAGCCTTCGCCGCTGCCATGGAATCATGGCGTCAGCATTGGGAAAAATGTGTACGTCTGCAGGGCGATTACGCCGAGAAGTAACGCCAGTTTCATCGATTTCGGGTGAGTAGTTAATTAGAAAAAAAATCGGAGGCCTTAGAACTTGAATGCACCTCGTATCCGGCAGGAATAAAGGTGTTATGAATTAATAATGTTTCTTTGGCGTTTCTGGCGCTTTCACAGTCATTTCCTAGCATTCTGACAACTGGAAAGGTCACCGCTAGGCCTCCAGTCCACCGTAGGCGACCGGGACCACCGGGGCACCTACACAAGTAGTAGTTGAAGTTGTCAGCTGTGGATAAACTGTTGCCACGCCACCTGCCAGTTGCCAGCTACCAACTAACATCTACTGTTGCAACGCCGCCTGCTAGCTGCTAGCTATGGACTGAGAGCTGCCGTTCGGTAGATAAGCAAAGACGTAGAAATAACCAGACTTTCTGAGCTGTTTACATGGGCACAAAAATCGATTGTGGAACTGGAAAACGGCTTTATAAAACAGATTTCCAGAATCGATTTTGAAGTGTTCACCTGACCGACCAAAAGCAGAACTGGGAAGAAATCCGGTTTCGAAAACGCATGTAAACTGGGTGAGTGTATTCCCACACATTGCACAACAGATGTCACAATAGTCTTTTAAAGGCAATTCCATGGCCTTTTTTCTTTTGTGACGTGTTTGTATCCTGGTCATGGGTCTCCTCTATTCTTCACAGCCGCCCGGAATGGCTCCGCAGTCTGAGGTGCCATGTCGTTGTGGATTGCGCGGCCGCTCCCGCCGGAGATTCGAGTCTTCCCTCGGGCATGTGTGTGTGTATGTGTGTGTGTGTGTGTGTGTGTGTTGTCGTTAGCGGAAAGTAAACTTAAGTTAATAGTGTTAAGGCTAGGGACGGATGACCTCAGCAGTTAAGCCCCATAGACTTTACATACACTTGAACATTTTTCTTTGGCTTTCACGAAAAACCACACACACACACACACACACACACACACACACACACACACACACAAACACACGACTGTTACGAAATATGCATGCCCCTTACACAACAGTTGGCAAACGGTGGAAGTGAACAGACCACAAGCGGCAGCTTGTCAACAGCGGACAGTTTGGGCGTGGCTTTGATTTCTCTTGGAGGAAGGATGTTTCAACGTGTGAAATGTCAATTACCAGGTAATTTTAATCAGGCTATAGTGTGTTGAACAAAGGGAGTAAATCCACTTGTAAGTGACTGGATACAGTGCGAATTCAAATTGGATCATTAATTTCAAGTTGTTTTCATTCATCTCTAAACCAAAGACTACTGATACTTCGGTTGGGGGGGTGGTGGAGGGGGGTAATTGGGAACATGGCGCTTGCATTAAGAAGCTTTCAGTTCCCATGAGTTTCGCTCTGAAATTTAAATTTACTGTGCTCTAAACTGACTAGGGGTCTGCCATGGATTTTCGACTGAAGAAGAGGTCCGTCAGCTGAAAAGGTTGGGAAGCCCTGCAATAGACAGTTATTTCCACTCAACGCTTCCTGTAATTCTTACTCACTGTCACCGAAAATAGCAATGTCAATGGCGAATAGCATCACTGATATCCTTTGAAGGTGAATTTTAATCTCAATCTTGAAACTTGCTTCTATTTCCATCATTGGGTCTTCGATGCATAGGTTGAGGAGTATACGTAAAAGACTAAATCCTTGTCTTACACCCTTTGTAATCCGAGCACATAGTTCTTGATCTTCTAATATTCCTTTTCCCTCTTGGTTCTTGCACAAAAATTATATTATCCTTTTTTCCTTATAACTTACTCTTTTTTTCTCAGAATTTTGAATATATTCCACCGTTTTACATTCACAATAAATTCTAAGAATAATTCTTACTATTTCTTATCTTTTACATGCATTATAAAGTGTAACATCGGGACTGTCTCTCTGGTGCCTATACATTTCCTAAAGCCAAACTGATCGTCATCTAATACATCATCAGTTTTCTTTTCCTTTCTTTTGTGCATTGTTCTTGTCAGCAGCTCGGCTCCCTGGGCTGCATGAGCCGTTAACGTAATTGTGCCATAGGTCTTACACTTATCACCCTTTCCAATTTTTGGCATTGTGTGGGTGATTTACTTCCGAAAATCTGATGGTATGCCTCTTGACTCACTGATTTTATTCACCAACTTGTATATTCTATTGCTTACCACTTCTACCAATGATTTAGAAACTTCTGGAGAGCAGTTATCTATCTGCTTTTAGTTATTTGATGGCTAGTTTTCCCAAAATTGTGTTAAACTCTAATACTAGATCCCATTTGTCTCCCATACCGATGACTTACCTTCTTCTATCACGTTATCGAACAAGTCCTCTTCCTTGTGGAGGCCTTCAATGTACTATTCTAACCTATCCGCTTCCTCCTCTGCGCTTCGGAGTGAAATCCTCCAACGAATATTTTTTTCATTTTTCTGTATGCTGAATCAGTTCTCATGACGATCATTTCCTTTTCGACTTCTTCAGATGTTGCCCGCACCCGTTTCACGACGGCTTTCCTGGACTTCCAATTTATTTCGTTTCCAAGCAACTTATATTTCTGCATTCTTGAATTTTTCTGAACGCATTTGCACTGACTTCTTTCGACGATCACATGAAGTACATAATCTTGTACTCAAGATTCTCTCGCAGTTACCTTCCTCGTACCAGTGTTTGTGTTCACATTTGTGACTGCCCTTTTTTACAGATGTCCATTACTCTTCATTTGTGTAACCTACTATGGTCTCTATTTCATCAACGCATGTAATCATTACTCAGTACCTCAGCATTCCACTTCTATTTACAGTGACCATAGTAGTCTCATAGTTTCAGCCTATTTCATTATTACCAAATTTTGGTCTAATTCTATTTCTACTACTGGGTACAATTTCGAAATGTCTGTCCTACCACACCGTAACCCATATGGAATCTTACCCTTTACCCAGGTCTTTACCAATGGTGCTTCTTACTTTTTTTCAACAGTGTATTCGCTTTTACTGTTAGTCTCGTTCCCATTACCAAGCACATGATGTCTACAGACGTAACTTTCTGTTGCTTGCTTGACTACCGCGTTCCAGTTTCTGATGATAATTAAATTATCATCTCGTCTTACACACTGGATTACTCTTCAATATCCTCGTATACCGTATACCTTCTCTATCGTAAATAGGGGATGAAAAATGATATAAAGAAATCTACTACGTGTTAATTTAATTCTCTCACATAATATCAAGAAATACATCATTACCAACCCTGTAAAACAATTAGCTTGAATGAACCTATCGCTGCTTTCGTTTAAGTATAGACTTATATTTGCGAAAAGTTGCGCAGTTTTTGACAACGAACTTGTTTCTGTATCATAGTATATCTCAAGAGTTCAGCTACGATAAATGAATGTATATGACTGCAAAAAGTGCAGATCCCAACTTTTATTATATATAAGATTTTTGTGCCGATACCTGTGAACCGAACCTGAACCAATGTATAGGAAGCTAATTATTGATCAGCAAGTTCGTGTTCCTAGAGGAATACAAAAATGTAATAACGTTGCAGTACTTTGACATTAACCCTTCGAGTGCCAGTGTTTTTGAATGAAACTACCATTTAATTGTTTTTAAGTACCACTGCCTTTCTCATGAAACCACTGATGATACAGCAAGACAGAGACGTCCAGTATTACACTGAGTTACTTCTGTGAAAGTAATGCATGTTGTAGGCAGTTACAGCGCTCCAAGGAAGAGCCGCCTCAGACATTATGCTGTGCGATTGTATGAAATGGCGAAATTTGACTTTTTCATATGAATCATATTGAGGACAACATTCATAAAAGGTGAAATAAAATATATCTAAAGCTATTGTAAAGTAAATCTGAATTTGTCTTACTGCTGTGTTGGATGGCTCCGAAATTAAATTATGTAGCAGTATGTACTCTTGACAAAAAGTAATTAAATTGAAGCCTAATTTTTGCTTGTTATTTAGGACTATAATTTGTTTTGGGCATTATAATTTACTGGATGATCTGAGAGGTAGGATTGCGTTTAAGAAAATACTTAATTACTTTCAAATACATCTCACGAAAGGATGGGTGGCTAAAAACTGCATGTCCCAGTGGTTCCACGTGAAACCACAATTTTAAAATAATTGATTGCTTACTTTTTGCAATATATTCTTGTATTCGTTGCTTACCGAGATGATAGACGTTAATTTTATGAAAATTTTAGAAATTATATTCCAAAGTGAAGTAACCTTCTTAAAATAATTGAATGATTACTTTTTGCCAATATCTTCTTGCTATTTTTGCTTATTGTGATGATAAAGATCAATTTTCTGAAAAATTTTGCAGTCAGATTTTTTTATATTTTTTGGATTCAAAGAGTTAAGCACTCATCCCCTAAACTTACATACAAATATACCTACTGCCATGTGTGACAGCTTGTCTAGGCCATAACAGAGAGCTTCAGTTAGGTACCCCAGACTTGGAGTTTTCATTCACAGATATGCATTGGTCAGTAAGAAACCCAAATATAGACAGTTGATAGACCTTAAATCTTATAATATGTGACACTGTTCATGATACTTGAAATTAGATAGTTACATGTTCCACATATGATTTGAATGATTGTTTTGTCTGAATTATGTGGAGTCAGTTTACAGTATATGTGTATTAGTGTTAACATAAAGGAACAAATAATTAGCACAAAATTTGACAAATTGAGTATAAAATGGTTCAAACTATTATTAGAACAAATAAGGGAAAGTCAAGGAACCAGTTAAAATGGTAATATTAGACAATAAGCAGCACTATTAAAATGCCCTATCCTCAGTATGTATCTCAACATATCTACTTAGTGCCACAAAACCAACCAAATAAATAAATAAACTGCACTTCATGTGCAGTTCTGAAGATGTCAGTTTGCCTTACCATTGGGAGTCAACTCCACCTGACAGTATTTAACTTCACTGATAAGAAAGATCACCAACCAGAAGTGTAGATGACACTATTTTTATCCCACAGACGTATTATAGTTTTATTTAATTGAGTAGTAATATTTTGTAGTTTGCTATTAGGTTTCCTGTTATGATGAAACAGAAACAGATAAATTTGCGTCCACCCTAGATCACTACACAGTAGTAAGTCGAAATGGATAATATAATCATCTGCATAAAGTAGATGTAAATCTCCTAGACGTCCTAGCAAAAATTTAAACTAACTTTGATATATGTTTCGACAAAAATTAACGTTTAATCTTCTAGGAGTCCCTCAGAACAACAATTCATTACACATACCTAAAATGTTTGAAATATGTTTTGGGTGTTGGATTCAAAGCTCAGCTCCTAGATATTAATGTTAGCTATCCAGTGTCACTCAAATATGGCAGTACTTACCACCTGCTCCATTAATAACACACACAGAATTGAGAATGGTTTTGTAAGATTCTTCATCCATATAAAATTAGCTTTATTGTTTTAATGGCATCCATTGTGTGAACATACAAATAATTAAATCTTTTCAAGTCCCAGTACTTATTTTGGACACATATTCTGATGCATATAGTTATTGTATGAATATAACAGCTCTCTCAACCATTCACTTTCAGATTTCCTTTTTGAACATTACATTATTTTATATTGTAGATTATTGAGTTTCAAGTATCTGAATGTGGGCCTGAATTCTTTGCCACAAATATTTCATATACTATACCATATTATAATGAGCGATACTTTGTATGACACAAAAACGACTAACGAACTTCACGACATTCAGACTGATTAATTTCAGGACCAACAAGTTTAAGAATAATTAAAAAGAAAATAAAAGTTATACAGAAATTACTTTAATAGTTCCATCCAGACTTTTTAAATACAGTATACAGACAATATATTACGACTCTCAGTAAATTGACGTTTGGTTACTTTCTTTAATGGGTGTGGTATGATACCAGTTCCCCTACAAAATCGGTAGGGAACATTTTTTACTGAGCTGAGTTTTGAGTCCATATTAGCAGTTGTAACCATATGGTGAGAGATTAAACTCACACTGGTTTATAGTTGTTGACACTACGAGATCAGCAAGCCTTATGTGGCGGTAAGATCTCCAATGAAACTGATTCACACTGTTGTCACAAGAGCTTTTATATCCTGCGACACCTAGTGGCTCTCCTCACAGTAACGTGGAATCTAAAGTAACACATCCTTTCCGTTTCTTTGACGTCATAAAGATTAGAGGTCAATTTATACCAGTAGTTGTCGGATACAATCTCGGTAAGAGCATATATGTTTCCTCTCAGCTGCTGGAGTACAACGTCTCACTATACTGTTCAGGTTAGTGTCCCTGAGGTGCAGAGCCCACGGTGACGGCCCACTGTTCCCGCCGAGGCGGCAACAGCAGCGGGTCGGCGTTCAGCTGCCCATCCTCAGGACCAGAGCCAGAAGCAGCAGTAACGAGCACAAGGGCCACCTGCTCGGCATCGTCGGACTGAGGCTGAGGTGCAACTCCGCTGGGTGTTCGCCTGCAGACATGTAAACAACACAGCACGCTTTGAAACAGACCAGCAGCGGGTAATCAGCTACAATTTAGGACATTCTCAGCAGGAGAGCTATTGTAGTGGTAGGGACAAATGAAGGCGGAATTACTTGGGAATATGGGCAGCGTGCGAGGTACGATGAGGTGAAAAGTGTTCATCTACATGTACATCATATTCCGCAAGCAAACTAATGGTGTCTGGCGGAGGGTACTATCGGTACTACTCTCTGATTCCTCCAACCCTGTTCAAGATGGTTCAAATGGTTCTAAACACTATGGGACAACATATGACGTCATCAGTCACCAAGATTTAGAACTACTTAAACCTAACTAAGCTAAGGACATCACACACATCCATGTGCAAGGCAGGATTCGAACTTGCGACAGTAGCAGCAGCGCGGTTCCGGACTGAAGCGCCTAGAACCGCTCGGCCACAACGGCCGGCTCCAACCCTGTTCCACTCGCGAATAGGGCGTAGGAAGAATGATTGTCGGTAAACCGCTGTATTGGCTCTAATGTCTCGAGTTTTTTCCTCGTGGTCAATGCGTGAAATTTATGTAGGAGGGGGGATTTATTATGTTCTCAGACACCTCCTGATAAGTGCTGTCCCCAAATTTCAATAGTAAATCTTTCCGTGATGCACAACGCCTCTCTTGTAGCGTCTGCCAGTGGAGTTTGCTTAGCATCTTCGTAACGCTCTCTCGCCAGCTACACGATTCCGTGACGAAAAGTGCCGCTCTTCGTTGAATCTTCTCTATCTCCTCTATCAATCGTACCTGATAGGGATCCCAAATAGATGAACAATACTCAACAATCGGCCGAAGAAGCGCATTATAAGCCACTTCTTCCGTGGATGAGCTACATTTCTTTAAAATTCGGCCGGCCGGTGTGGCCGTGCGGTTCTAGGCGCTTCAGTCTGGAACCGCATCACCGCTACGGTCGCAGGTTCGAATCCTGCCTGGGGCATGGATGTGTGTGATGTCCTTAGGTTAGTTATGTTTAATTAGTTCTAAGTACTAGGCGACTGATGACCTCAGAAGTTACGTCGCATACTGCTCAGAGCCATTTGAACCATTTTGAACCTTAAAATTGTTCCAATGAATGTGAGTCTGTTGTCTGCTTTTCCCACTGTCTGTTTTATATGGTCATTCCACTGGAGGTCGCTCTGGATAGTTTCGTATAAATGTTTCACGGCAGACGCTGTTTCCAGCTGTTTGTCGTTAATAGTGTAACTGTACAGTAGTGGATTTCTTTTCCTAAGAATGCGCAATATATTACATTTATCTACGTTCAGGCTCTACTGCCAGAGCCTGCACCATTCATCAATTCTCTGCACGTCGCTTTGAAAACTCTTACTGCCTTCTGGCGTTGCTACATTGGAATAGACAACTACATTATCTGCGAATAGCCTTAAAGAGGACATAACACTTTTTGATAGATCATTTATATATATTGTAAACATCAACGGTCCTATCACACTTCCCCGTGGTATTCCGGTTATTACATTTACATCTGTCGATTTAGTTCCGTTAAGAGCGACGTGTTGAACTCTGTCTGCAAGAAAGTCGAATCCAATCCCAAGTCTGCTCCGATACTACGTAAGCTCGTATTTACGTCATTAAACGGCAATGCGGGAGGGTGTCAAATGCGTTACTGAAATCAAGGAACACGGCATCAACCTCAGTGGCGTTGTCCACTGCCCTGTGGATCTCATGGAGGAATAGAGAGAGCTGAGCTTCGTAGGATCTCTGTTTGCAGAATTCATGTTAATTTTTATAGAGGAGATGTTCATTTTTCCAAAAAACGTCATAATTCTTTAGCATAAGCCATGTTCCAGATTGACGTCAACGATATAGGTCTATAACTGTGTGGATCTGTCTTACGGCCTTTCTTAAAAACCGGCCTTCTTCTTATAAACGGGAATAACCTGCGCTTTTTGCCAGTCGTTAGGTACCTTTCGTTGCCCAAGCGTTCTACGATAAATTGCTGCTAGAAGGGGAGCAAGTTCTTTCGCACAACCTTTACAACATCTTATAGGTATCTCGTCTTGTCCTGAAGTCTTTCCACTACTAAGCGATAGTAGCTGATTTTCAATTTCACGATCGGTTATCTCAATATCTGACGTTTCGACGTTCGTACTACGATTGAAAGGAGGGGCAGTGTTACGATTTTACGCTGTGAAACAACTTCGGAAGATCGAATTCAGTATTTCGTCCTTCTCTCTTTCACCTTCCGTTTCCGTGGCGGTGTGGTCGCTGAGAGAATGAATACATGATTTTGATCCACTTACTGATTTTACATACGACCAAAATCTCTTAGGGTTTTTACACAGGTCGGTTTACAGCGTCTTACTTTCAAAATCATAAAGTTCTGTTAGTCCGTCTTCCTTTCTACCTAAAGTGGAAGCAGGTGTAATTGGAAACGACCAGGAGATATCAGAATGCATCTATTGGGCTCAACGATGCTACACAAGGATTTGTAAATGAACTACTTTACCGCTGAGCGTATACGAGTGCACACGTAGCCACATGTCATACCGTAGTATGGGTGAAAACCAGGTTGTAGAATAAGGCGATAATGAAAATGAAGTAAAAAGGGTGAGTCAGAAGGAAAACCACATGGTTTAAGGGGTGGCAGTATTAATGATTCCGAACAAAATGTCTTTAGGATAAATTAATTTCGGATGTGCATCTAAAACAAGCAAATTGCCAACGTTTAGAACGGCTTTTTGCGGTCCTCTTCAGGGTAGTTCATATTAACAAATGTCCTGTTCTTAATCATTTGCCGGCCGGAGTGGCCGACCGGTTCTAGGCGCTACAGTCTGGAACCGCGCGACCGCTACGGTCGCAGGTTCAAATCCTGCTTCGGGCATGGATGTGTGTGTTGTCCTTAGGTTAGTTAGGTTTAAGTAGTTCTAAGTTCTAGGGGACTGATGACCTCAGCAGTTAAGCCCCATAGTACTCAGAGCCATTTGAACCTTAAGCATTTCCCAGGAAATTAATGTAAACATTAGGAAACAAGAAAAATGCTGGTGATAGTAGATGAAACATTGGGTGCTTGTGTTTTGTTTAATGATTTTCAATAAGTGCACCGTCAACTGTAACGCACTTTGCAGCTCTTGTAGACTGCTGCCGTGTTGCTGATCTGAGCGCATTCGTGCCGTCTTTTACGTGAGTAGACGTATGTAAAATACGAGCGAGAAGTTTCTCCTTTGTGTCCATTCTATGATTGTAAGCTTCGCTCTTAAACCAACTCCAAGAACAGTAATCTAATGGAGTAAGAACAGGTGAACTCGGTGGCCAGGAAAGACTTCACGGCGATCGATCCAACGCCCAGTATACGTTTCAGTGAAGTAGTGTATCACTGGCCGTGCAGAATGCGCAAGTGAAGTACACATTGAAATGGTCAGGAAAGACATCACTAGCGTAATGCTGCGTTGGTTATATTAGCATGTGCTGGTGAAGAAGGACATTCGACTGACGCCCATGAATTTGAAACATTTGTATGTGGGATACGGTTATGAAAACAGTATATTTTCATTCCAAGTTTTTCGTTGAGAATCATCAATATTATCACCCGTCAAAGCATGTACTTCTCCTCCTGTCTCACCCTCGATATGGTAAGGTGGTTTGGAAAATTTACATTATTTTGAAGTACATGGAAATTCTGCAAATAAATAAACAAAAGCCTTATCAGGAGTCTCGAGAGTCGTTTACTGCAAGATTTATGCAATAAATATGTAAATAATCGAGGCAGGTCACGACGCATAAGGCGCAATAGAATAGGGGAAATTAAAGCTATGGAATACTCGAATGGTACCGCAGCTTGTTGATGAATGAAGAACGGAAACCTACTGCTTACACGGAAGGAAGATTAGGGTTTAACTTACCGTCGTCATCGTGGTCATTGGAGACGGAATACTGGCTATAAATGTTAAACGGATGGGGGAAGGGAATCGGCTGATCCCTTTCAAAGGAACCATTATACGATTTGACTGGAGCGAGTTAGGAAGGTCACAGAAAATCTGAATATGTGTGGCCGGACATGGATTTGAACCGTTGTCCACCAGAACACGAACCAGTTGTGGTACCCATTGCGCCTCCTCGATCGGTATAAAGCACGATTTAAAAAGGTTGCACAAATAGGCAAAAAATAATAACATACGCTAGAAGCACAGAAATGAAGTTAATAAGTATATGATATGAGAAAAAGTAGATGCAGTACGGCTGGTAGCGGCGGAGGTTAGAGTCCTCTCTCGAGCATGGGTGTGTGTATTTGTCCTTAGGATAATTTAGGTTAAGTATTATGTAAGCTTAGGGACTGATAACCTTAGCAATTAAGTCCCATATGATTTCACACACATTTGGACATTTAGATGCAGTACTCAGGAAGATGGAATGTAGCTTTGCAAAATGAAAAATTAAAACTATATATATATATATATATATATATATATATATATATATATATATATATATATATATATATATATATATAGAAATGATACGTTTTTCTCATGGACTGTTATTAAATGTATTTGTACAGAATCGCAATTTCAACTTATAGTGTTATTCTCAAATAGCAGCTGGCTATTAAGTGCTTGATGCATAGTCGTTTTGTTTAAGAAGACACTGTCCTTGTGTTAACCACATTGACAAATTCAATATACCTACCAAGACGGTAGTGTCCGCCATTTACAAAAATGAATGTAGCACTACCTCGGACAGTTACTATCGACATCTAATTTTCCCTGTGTATCCCCTAGGTGTTACATCTGACAAGGGAACAGTAGATAATAAACCTACATTGAAAGGTATGTTCGATCGGGAAATTTTGTCTCGAAATGTCACAGAAGAAAAGGAAATTCATTATGAAGAAAAC
Source organism: Schistocerca serialis cubense (assembly GCF_023864345.2). Classification (NCBI taxonomy): domain Eukaryota; kingdom Metazoa; phylum Arthropoda; class Insecta; order Orthoptera; family Acrididae; genus Schistocerca; species Schistocerca serialis. The sequence goes on along the minus strand of NC_064641.1, from coordinate 815,364,953 downwards.
AGTGATCTGAGTTTCAGAGACGTATATGTGGTATGAGAGCATAAAAATTACCAGAAGCCGATGTCATATCAGCAGTGCTAGTGAAACCTATAACTAAAAGGTTATTTTAGTGGCGAAAATACAGTAGGATAAATGGCCGTGCCGGCGGCTTCTCAGCAAAATACTCATATTACCTTTACTCGAGATGTTATGAAAGAATACGTATGAACAGCATCACAGATCTGTCTGTTACGTATAATATGTAAATTGTTCACTACACGAATAAGAGAAAGAACGATTGAACTGACTCTGAACAACAATTTTGAGAAGAGACGGAAATAAGGAGAAAAAAAGCGCTGTCTGCTTGACAGATTTTCACTACCGTCTATCGTTTTCTAATTTACACTACAGATCTTCTTCAAATCTAGCTCGAACAGGGAAAAAAAAAACAAAAAAAAAATTACAACAGTGTTAATGAAGTTACCTTTGTTCCTGCATCAACCTAGACATGAAGAGGTTAGGCAGTTCAGACTGAAATCGGTATTTAGTAATAAAACGTTGTGATGCAGTCTGGGTTTGTTTTCTTTATTATAACAAAAGAGATGGGAGTTTCCTAAGACATGGCGTCACAGAAGAAGGAAGTTCCAGATGAACAATTCTGACCTTACACTTGGCTGTAGAAAGAAGAATAAAGAAAGTATATAATGCTGCTTAGCACCTGTGAAACAAGAGAAAGCGTTTCGCAGTATAACGGGAGATACGGTGTATGAAATGTAGAGACAAATAGGAACATAGTTGAAAGACAAACGAGTGTTTCACATCTGCATATACGGAGGTGGAGCTATAAAAGTGGAAGATCACGAACAAAAAGTTTGTGTTGAGTAGACTGTAAGGCAGGATTGGAGTTGTAGTTGATATTGTTCATCTTGTAAATTGCAGAAGCAATGAAGCAAATGGAAGAAAATCTGGTAAGATTAAAAAAAGTGAAAGGAGAACAGATAACAATTTGAAGATTCACTGATTACACAGCTTGCATGACGAATCAAATCAGATGAAAAGCTTTGAATCATAAACAGTATATGTTTAGTGTATGGCCAAAGGAAATAAACGAAGCTGACAGAAAAGTGATACTGAGTCATAGTAACGACCTGTACAACACAAAAATTGGTAAACAGAGCAGTTATACAGGACTGATGAAGCATGGCGCTTAAAAATCGATTAATGTAACTAAAGAAAGGTGTATTGGGTTAAATAACACTGTACCGAATATTCCTGTGGAATTGAAGAGGCCATTTCTGAGGCCATTTATGAAAGTACATCACTGGAGGACGTGGCACTGAAACATAAACCAAGTAGATTCGGAGAAGAAGAAAATTTTATTTTCTAAAATGAAATGCTTTTGATGTATCTCAAAAATTAAATAAGCATAGAACGTAAAGAATGAATGGGAGGGACGAGCTATGAAGTGTACGGAAACCCTTATGAGCAGGAAGGACTGATCACCTGAACATCTGCAGCTACATAAAACGATAGACAATGTAGTTACGGAAATAGGAGCAGAGAAGGAAAGTTGAAAGCGGTGGACAAAGACTAGAATATCTTGTTAGGTGATGGGAAGGCCAATTGCATTCACATTTCCGCCGACAATACGATCATTAGACCAAAGACTGGTCGTATCACGGGAACGTTCTCGAGGTTTGAGCTAACTGATTTACTAAAACCATTGGTAAACATTGTTGTCTGATGGTTTGAAACCTACTCCTCACGAATGACAGAGATATGTCATCTCATTCTATAATACCACTCGAATGGCTCTGAGCACTATGGGACTTAACATCTGTGGTCATCAGTCCCCTAGAACTTAGAACTACTTAAACCTAACTAACCTAAGGACATCACACACATCCATGCCCGAGGCAGGATTCGAACCTGCGACCGTAGCGGTCACGCGGTTCCAGACTGAAGCGCCTAGAACCGCACGGCCACACTGGCCGGCAATACCACTCGATAAGTATATTTGTTGACATAGTTTCGTAGAAGAAGAGCTTTCAAGAAACGCTGGTGTTGTCAGAGAGGAAGGGCTCGATGTCTTATCGAGAATTAAGAGCACTATGTAGAGCCGATACCAACGTTCAGGCCATGTAGCTGTCACTATCCGTGAGGTAAACAAGCCTTACGGATCACTATGTACTGAACAGGATATAAATGACAGATATTGACAGAAGACAATAAATCTGCGGGTAGGTGACCAGTGTGCTAACCGATCGCGTTGATCCCATGTTGACAGTCTGAGAAGCACTCTGGTCTGGGCTGTGACAGCTGTGAGAGTCGCTTTGCTGAGGATAACCCTGTTCATGTATTTCGCGATTGCCAAGGGACCCGGTCAGTTTATTATCACATAGGTAGCAGGGGCGGGCGGGGCTGCCTGATGCCACATTCGATTTTCATGGACGTCAATATACCCCCCCCCCCCCCCCCTGGAAAGGAATAGTAGGGGAATGGAACTCAAGTGATAGATACAAGCCATGAGGAGTGCCCAACCACAAGCACTCCTACCCTGCTACACGAGGTATGGCTAAACACGAGGTGTGTGAGAAAAATAATGAGACTAACAACACTTCAAGCGATCTGGCAACGCGGTATTGTTAAACTCGTGTAGACCAGTGTGTTTATCCCTTACACGTGCTCAGTCTGAGTTTCAGAACCGTACAGCCTTGACGTGATTTTTGGGAGTATGATCAATAATGTTATGTTTTTGTTATGTGGTACGAAAACGGAACAGCGGAAGTTAGAGCAACGTTATGCCATCATTTTTTGTGTTAAACATGGAGAGTCCGCAAGTGTAACCTTTGCAAAGTTGAAACACGCTTATGGAGAATATTCCTCATCAACATTACAAGTTTTTCGCTGGCACAAGTCATGTTTGGAAGGCTGAGAACACGTTGAAGATGAAGCTCTGTCAGGAAGATCTTCAAAATTCGACGAAAACGTCAAAGGTGCGCCTGCTCTTGTGACATCACGCTGACGTTTAACAATAAGGATGGTGGCTGACCTGTCAAAGTTGAACGGTTTCTCCGTACATCACATTTTGACTGAAGTTTTGCACATGTGAAATATATGTGCTGAATTGGTGCCGTAAAACCTCACAACTGAGCAGAAGGACATCACTGATTTTTTCTGCAGCCCCCTGTTCACCTGATATGAGTCATCATGGCTTCTTCTTTTTCCTAAAACTGAATTATGTCTTAAAAAGGATGTCATTTTCTGACTCTAGAGAATATTCAGAGGAATATACCCGACATGTTAACATTATTTCAGTCGAAATCTTACGCGGTGCTACCAAAACTCGGAACAAAGTCTCCGCTGGTATCTAGCTGCCAGAGGAAAGTACTTTGAAGGGAACGATACTGATGTTTGAAAAAAATAAAACACTCTATTAGATAAGAAATCACTCTCATAATTTGCCTCATACATCTCGTAGACAGCAGCATGGTTGTTAAAAACACCACTGGTTACACTATTTTTTATTTACTGGCCGGAACTGGAAGAACTTAAGAAGCCGGGGATAAGTTAATAATATAGAAAACCATGTAGAATGAAAGGCGAGTACACTGTTGAGCCAAACATTATGACCAATGTAACTCTTCAGGCTTTCCCGGCGAGATCATGACATGTAGAACAATGTTTGTGTCGCTCTGGCCCAATATTTCGGCCACGTAACTCGTTGCCTTCTTCAGGTGCTACCTGAGACTGCCGTGTTGGAGGATCTTGTCCAGTATTTATGGCCAGAGGGCGCTGGGTGCTCTCTTTGCCGTCCGCGCCCGCCTGGCGCTGCTTGTAATGTGTTGTCTCTTTCCCGGTGTTCCCTCGGACGTCCGCGGCCGACTTGGGCGCCATCTGTGGCAGCTCTCTGGGGCCTGTCCTGTGTCGGGCGTTCCGTTCGCGGTCCGCACCCGCCAGGTGCGACCGAAATATTGTGCCAGAGCGACACAAACATCCGCAGTAGACCCGATTGTTCTACATGTCATTATGACCAATGCCCACCCTGAGACTAAATCACGTTTACTATTTACATTCTCTGCGACATCATTATCCTACTGTATGAACAGGCTGTTTCTCTGGAGGATGCCTGTAGCCATTTCTAAATCTGTTCGACGACTCGACCTCTAAGATAACGTGGTGCCTCTCCTAAACAAGAAATCCTAAATCCAGTTCGTTTCACTTTTAATATGATAATTCTAAGTTTTAAAATAGTACTAAGCCCATGGAGTCATAAACTCAAGGAACACTGCTTGCTCCAGACTACCCTAATCCGTGTCTTTCAGCCTGTCATGTGAGAAAATTGTACATCTGAACTTTAATGACTGATGTACCCGGTGTCTGTGATGGTTGGCATTGAGGATGTCGTTCTGTTCGCCGTACGTCGTTATATTTGAGCTTTAGAGTGTGATCCGTGAATGTACAACATACGAATTCCAACGCTATTGGTAGCTTTGGGGATCACTTCTGCGACTCTCCATGAAAAATATCGCCTGTCCTTTCTTACAACTACTGGTCATAATTTTCTACCGCATTTTTCAATTAAATCTCAGGTGGCGATACATGCTACTAGACAAAATGTTATTATTTCATTCTACACGATTTCTAAGCCTTCTGGATGCCCTTAAAGTTCCTGCCAGTTTAGAGGTTCCATCCCGGGTCAGAGAAGCACGATTTTCATTGTCTGAAAAAGAAATAAAAAACAAATTTACTCAATTAGTTAAATTGTACGTTTAGGGACAGAAAACGTAGGAGTGTAAAAAAGCTGATGCTGAACACTTCCTCCTGTGTTCTCGCGGTAAATTATTGCAGAAAATACAGAGCATACAGCTTAATATAGCGGGACCATCAATGAGATTAATGAGACGAGAGTCACTAGCAGGACTAGTTAGGCATTATGACTGAAGACGATAATAAACCTATACATCCTGCGTACTGATCTTGTTACTCCTAATGTGAATGGCACCTCAATTCCGTGTGTTACCGCTTATAGCTTCGACGTAGCAGCATACTGCCTTCACAACGTCTGGCTTGAATGTGTACAAGAGATTTAATAAAATAATTGAGGATTTCACTGCCGGTATTCTCACGAGATTCAACTTATTTCCCTGAGGAATCACACCGTAATCAAAGATACAAATTATATAAAAATATACCTCCCACCACGGCAAAGTAGTTGGAAGCTGCAAAAGTTTAATGTGCAAGGTTCTCCCAATTTGATGACACATACTCCCTCCCATACGCACCTCTTCACTGTTTCTGCTCAAGCAGCTCTCGAATTCTGCCAAATATTCCAACGTGACCGGGATCCTAAGACCGGAGATGGCTTTGGTCCAGGAAACAGAGCAGCTACAAATCTTTGACTTATTTACAAACAGTATTTATATAGACTCTATCATATTTACATATACAATCTGTATGTTCCATTAGTCAATGTCCACCTCCCTTCTTTCTCTCTGTCCATCTCCTCTTGCTCCGTCTCTCTGTCCCACGCCTTCTTTCCTCTCAGGCTATCCACATCCTCTTCTTATCCGTTCCTTTCCTTTCCATCACCACCCCCCCCCCCCCCCGCCTCTCTGTCCACTTTCCCCAACTCCACTCGCCCCCCATCCCCTACTATCCCCTTCCTATGTTCATTTCCTCCTTCCCATCTCTCTGTTCATCTCTCTCCAACAAATTTTACATATTCACATGTACCTTTACCTTTAATCCAAATAAATACAGTTTCATTAACAGATATCTTACGTCTATTACGGGTATACAGGGAGAAGGGAGAGGGTGACATATATGATAATTTGCCAAAGTCTTTATTTGCATTTTCACAAACATGGTATGTGCGGTAGGCTATGACGTCACGGTCGACGAAGCTTTCAAGTCCTGATAGATTGGGTACACCTGTAACACCTCGTACAATTGCGACAGTTAGCCACCCATTACCATGAGAAAATGTATCATTCAGATCAATACTAAAGTTCTGTCTACATCCACAAAAGACAGCGGGTCCATCTAATAGTGAATGTGCAGCGACAGATTTTATAGTATTCTTCTTCTTGTCAGCAGCAGATGTTGTCATTTCGACGTCTTCAATTGTTTTGTAGATTGTCTGTCTTGCACGACTTGGCGCTCCAAGGAGACGGGCGCACTCTAGTATGACTAGTGCGCCCGTACGGGATAACACGCGGCTGGCACTGTGAAATATTCTAAGTCCGTTATCTGGCGCCGAGCCAGTGCGCGGCTATAAAAGCGAGCGCTGCCCGCGGAGCGGATCATTCGCGCTGCTGCTGCTGCACAGGCAACTGCATTGAACGCTGCCAAGATGCCCTACAGAAGATATCGTCGTCGTGCAAGACAGACAATCTACAAAACAAATGAAGACGTCGAAATGACAACATCTGCTGCTGACAAGAAGAAGAATACTATAAAATCTGTCGCTGCACGTTCACTATTAGATGGACCCGCTGTCTTTTGTGGATGTAGACTGAATTTTAGTCTTGATCTGAATGATACATTTTCTCATGGTAATGGGTGGCTAACTGTCGCAATTGTACGAGGTGGTACAGGTGTACCCAATGTATCAGGACTTGAAAGCTTCGTCTCCTTGGAGCGCCAAGTCTGCGGCTGGCGCGCTGCCAAGATGGCCTTGAGCCGCCTTATCGGCGGGGTCAAAGGTCACGCGCTCAGAGAGCTGACGTAACATGCTGTTGCATACTCTATGTCGACAGATTCTAGATGTACCCTTGTCCGGTTCTCAGCTACGCTACAGATTAATTTATTTATGAAAATACAAAGTACAGTCTCTGTCCACTTTCCCCAACTCTACTCGCCCCCCATCCCCTACTATCCCCTTCCTATGTTCATTTCCTCCTTCCCATCTCTCTGTTCATCTCCTCCTTCCCCATCTCTCTTCCTGTCTCTTCCTCTCCCTCTCTGTCAACCCCTTTCTCTTTCTTTTCTCTGTAAATTTCCTTCTCTCCCCTCTCTCTTTCCATTTCTACTCACCTTCCTTTCTGCATCTTCCCCTCCTCATACCTATGTCTGTCTCCCTTTTCTCTTGTTGCCTGTCCATCTCCTCATGCTCCCTTTCTCCTCTGTCCCATTAGAAGACTGGTGATATCCCTACAATATTTCTTACCGCATTGTACCTAACATGCGTACCAAATTTCTTTGAAACCGTTCCAGGAGTTTATAATGAGCTTTTTACCCACGGATTTGCTTACATCCACACATGTCAAACACGTTTCACACATATTTAACATATTTCGCGCGTATTTGTACCTATATTTCTCCTGTATGTCTAACGAATTTCACCCCGCAGTTTTATTTTCAAGCAGCTGAATGTTTATTACGTTGTGTCTCCTGAACTATGTGCTGTATGACGATATAATTTTGCACTTAGTTCCAGTGGTATATGTGCCCACTGTCTGGGGAATTTGTTGCGAAAGGAGTTAGTAGTAAAGAAGAAATAAATTGAAATGTTATGGATGATGCCGCAGTTTCTCACGCATCTCAGTATTTATGACGTCATAGCCCCTGACATGCGTGTCGTGTTATTATTTTTGTAGATATACTCAGCTGCATGTATAGATGCCATGGGGAAAGACTGTTGCGAGTATCTGCATCTACATCTACATATACATCTACATGGTTACTCTGCAATTCACACTTAAGTGCCTGGCAGAGGGTTCATCAAACCATTTTCATATTACTTCTCTACCATTCGACTCTCGAATGGCGCGTGGGAAAATGGAACACCTTAATCTTTCCGTTCGAGCTCTGATTTCTCTTATTTTATTATGATGATTATTCGTCCCTACGTAGGTGAGTGTCAACAAAATATTTTCACATTTGGAAGAGAAAGTTGGTGATTGAAATATCGTAAATAGATCTCGCCGCAAAGAAAACCGCGTTTGTTTCAGTGACTGCCACCCTAACACGTGTATGATATCAGTGACACTCTCACCCCTATTGCACGAAAACACGAAACGAGCTGTCCTTCATTGCACTTTTTCGATATCCTCCGTCAATCCTACCTGGTAAAGATCCCACATCGTGCAGCAATATTCCAGCAGAGGGCGGACAAATGTACTGTAGGCTGACTCTTCTGTGCGTTTGTCGCATCTTCTAAGTGTTCTGCCAACAAAGCACAGTCTTTGTTTTCCTTCCCCACAATATTATCTATGTGGACTTTCCAATTTAAGTTGCTCTTAATTGTAATTCCTAGGTATTTAGTCGAACTGACAGATCTTAGATTTGTGCGATTTATCGTATACCCAAAATTTACCGGATTTCTTTTAGCACCCATTTGGATGACCTCGCACTTTTCTTTGTTTAGTGCCAATTGCCACTTTTCGCACCATACAGAAATTCTCCCTACGTCATTTAGTAATTGGAACTGATGGTCTGATGATTTTACTGGACGGTAAATTACAGCGTCATCTGCAAACAATCTAAGGGGGCTGCTCAAATTATCATCTAGATCATTTATGTAAGTCAGGAACAGCAGAGGGCCTATGACACTATCGTGCGGAATGCCAGATATCACTTCTGTTCTACTCGATGATTTACCGTCTATGACAACGAACTGTGACCTTTCTGAGAGGAAGTCACGAATCCAGTCACACAACTGAGACGATACTCCATATACACCCAATTTGATTAATAGTCGCTTGTGAGGAACGGTATCAAAAGCCTTCTGGAAATCTAGGAATATGGAATATATCTGAGATCCCTTGTCGACAGCACTCATTACTTCACGAGAATAAAGAGCTAGCTGTGTTGCACAAGAACGATATTGAATCTGTGTTCGTTATGTACAATAAGTCATTTTCTTCAAGGTGATTCATAATGTTAGAGTACAGTATATGCTCCAAAATCCTACTGCGAATTGAGGTCAGTGATATGGGTCTGTAATTCGATTGGTTACTCCTATTTCCTTTCTTGAATATTGGTGTGATCCATGCTACTTTCCAGTCTTTAGGAACAGACCTTTCGTCAAGTGAGCGGTTGTATATGATTGGTGAGAAAGGCGCTATTGTGCCTGTATACTCTGAAAGGAAACTGATTGCTATACCGTCTGCATCGGAAGAATTGCCCTTCTTAAATGCTTCGAGTTGTTTCGCAGCACCTAAGGTATCTGCTTTTATGTCACCCATGGTAACAGCTGTTGTGGTTTCGAATTCTGGATATTTACTTCGTCTTCTTTCGTGAAGGAATAACGGAAAACTATATTTAGTAGCTCCGCTTTAGTGGCACCATCATCGGCAACATTTTCATCGCTATCGCGCGGTGACGGTATTGACTGTTTTTTGCCGCTGGTGTACTTTACATACGACCAGAATCTCTTTTGGTTTCCTACCATATTTTGAGACACTGTTTCATTGTGGAAACTAGTAAAAGCATCTCGCATTGACGTCCGCACTAAATTTCGAGCTTCCGTGAAACTTAGCCAGTCTTGGAGATTTTCCGTTCTTCTGAATTTGACATGCTTTTTTTCGTTGCTTCTGCGACAGTGTTCTGACGTATGTTGTGTACCATGGTGGATCAGCCCCGTCTCTTTTTAACTTATGCGATATGAATCTATTAATTGCTTTCGATACTGTATGTTTCAAATTGAGCCAAATCTGGTCTACACTTACATAATTAGCTTGGAAGGAATGGAGACTCTCTCTTAGGAAGCCATGAAGCGAATTTTTATCTGCTGCTTTAAATAAATATATTTTGCGTTTATTTTTAGTGGTTTTGGTTGATATGGTTTTGAACTTCACTCCAATGACCTTGTGTTCACTAATGCCTGTATGAAATACCGTTAGTAACAAAGGAGTAATACATTAAAACGTCATAAATTATGCAAGAGTTTTTATTTATCTCAGTATTTGATGCCATGTCTCCTGAAATATGTGTCCGGCAATGAAGTAATAAATTTAGAAGCATTGCGTGATGCATTAATTTTTTGTGGTATTTCCAGTGATATATGTGAATACTCTGTGAAAAATGTGTCACGAATACAGTTAGTAATAAAGAATCATGCATCATGTTGCAGTTTTACTGCACGTGAAGCGAAAATATAGTAAGAAAAATTTTTCCTTTCTTCATTTTGTGGGATCTTGTGGGAGAACAAGTTTCGTAAAAGTTTGAAACTATGTGCAAAGTTGTTGGAAGTCCCTAAGTGCTCTCATTCTCGCATACTGAGCATCTAAATTACGGATATTCTCACATCCTGGGCTGCACTGGTTTTTCACCCTGACCTCTATGTTAGGTAGATGGTTCTTAACCCCACAATGATTGTTTCCAGAAAGTAAAGTTCTACCAAGCTTGGTTTAAGTCGGTTCAGTGGTTCAGGAGGGTATGTCGTACGTACTTAGGTAGATACATTTCCATAATTTGTATGGGTATGGATGTAATGTGCCATTTTATCCAGCGCTACCTAAGCAATACATAAAAGTTAATATGCGTTTGAGGCTACATATATGGTTTTGAGAACAATGTTTTCTAATAACTGACAAAACAATAAGACTGCATTACGGCCACTGCCCACCGTGACACCGAATAGCGCTTGGTGTATTATCGGACACATACGACACAGCAGAGACGAAAGAAGAATCATTATGGTGACGGTAAGGGACGTAACTAGGGCAATCCACTGCCATAAGCAACTTTAGAAAAAGCAGACTGTTACAGCCCGGCATATGAGAACGGGCGTCTCGGAAAAGGAGAACCTTGTCGGCAGTTTGCGTGTACTGTCGTAGGCATCTATCGAAAACAGCTGAAGGACATTGAAACCAAAGTAGGCATCAAAGTGTTAGACGTCTACGCCTCATCAAGGAGCGTGGTCAGAGGTTTGCCCGCTCAGAAGAGCAGGATACGCTGCTATCACTGGCAGACATGTGCCAGCTCTGACGACAGAGTACAATGCCTGAGCGGGGAGAAGTGATTCAGACACATCACTTGTAGAACATGGGCCTACTGAGAAAACTCCCACTACATGTTCCCTTGTTGAACCAACGAAATTGTACGTGGGGACAGCAGAGGTCCCAGGACGCTTCCCTGGGGAACACCTGATATCACTTCAGTTTTCCTCGATGATTTGGCGTCTATTACTACGAACTGCGACCTTCCTGACAGGAAGTCACGAATCCAGTCGCACAACTGAGACGATACCCCATAGGCCCGCAGCTTGATTAGAAGTCGCTTGTGAGGAACGGTGTCAAAAGCTTTCCGGAAATCTAGAAATACGGAATCAACTTGAGATCCCCTGTCGATAGCGGCCATTACTTCGTGCGAATGAAGAGCTAGCTGCGTTGCACAAGAACGATGATTTCTGAAACCATGCTGATTACTTATCAATAGATCGTTTCCTTCGAGGTGATTCATAATGTTTGAATACAGTATATGCTCCAAAACCCTACTGCAAACCAACGTCAATGATATAGGTCTGTAGTTCGATGGATTACTCGTACTATCCTTCTTAAACACTGGTGCGACCTGCGCAATTTTCCAATCTGTAGGTACAGATCTATCGGTGAGCGAGCGGTTGTATATGATTGCTAAGTAGGGAGCTATTGTATCAGCGTAACCTAAAAGGAACCTAATCGGTATACAATCTGGACGTGAAGACTTGCCCGTATAGAGCGATTTGAGTTGCTTCGCAACCCCTAAGGTATCTACTTCTAAGAAACTCATGCTAGCAGCGGTTCGTGTTTCAAATTCTGGAATATTCCATTCGTCTTCCCTGGTGAAGGAATTTCGGAAAACTGCGTTCAATAACTCCGCTTTAGAGGCACAGTCGTCGGTAACAGTACCATCGGCACTGCGCAGCGAAGGTATTGACTGCGTCTCGCCGCTTGTGTACTTTACATACGACCAGAATTTCTTCGAATTTGCTACCAAAAGTTCTGTTTGTCTCCAACATTGTCTTCTTCCGTAAGCAGACACTTGTTATATCTAGATGGTCTATATAAAATGAAGTTAAAACTAAAATTTAAACTATAATAGGTGACTTCCTGTCTTTAGATACATGTTTGGTGTATTTTAACAGCAGCATATGTAGTTAAATGCGTCGTAGATCATATTCAACGCTGCTTCTGAAATCTGAATGTATAATCCTCGGATGAGAGTTAAAGATATATTTTTACTTATAGCTTACGTACCGGTCGTACCTCGCAAGTCATACTGTAAAATGTGTTAAGTCATACAAATGAATCTAAGACCAGCAAGAATTATAAACGAAAGTGTGGCCCCATGCTCTATCATAATCTGTGCATTACCTAAAAATATTGCATTAAGGTTTCATTAGAATGAGTTAAGGTTTCATTCAGTCCTCTAAATTCCATTTACTATTCAAGCAACATATATGCTGTTGCAAAACATTGGTTGGTTCCAGTAGTCCCATAGAGTATAACTACACAAACATTTTGGTGTTCATTTCCAGGTTTTGAGATGGTTTTATTAAGGATGCAGTTGTGATTAAATTAGCAAGTACCCTGTTTAAGCATTGGAGTGACAGGTATATGCCACTAGCTCACCCATTGGTAATTAATATTCCCTATCGATAGTTGTAGTTTCGTCATGTTTGTTTGATGTGAGAGCGCTAGGGGTTTACAGTGTGGAAGTTGCCTTTCTGCATAAGTCGTATTAAAATTCTTGGAGAGCGCAACCCCGGCTACCGAGCGTTTGAATTTGCTTGCTCATAGCTCTCTCATCACATCTGTATCTTGAAAATGAGAGTGTGTTCTCCAGCCGAAATGTCAACGATTGTCTAAGACGCCGCCCAGCTACAGTCTCGTAACTTATTTGAACATTTTTTACATCCGGGGAATCTGAAGTTTCATATCCTTTTAGAGTGTGTCGTAAGAAATGAAAATTGTTGCAGGTATTGTTCAAGGTGGACTTAAGGGAGTCCTCATAAAGCTGTAGCGGCTTAATTCAGATTGAGCTTTGTACACTGTATTTCAACTCTATCCGCTAGTTTACATTTACCTTATTACTTTATTTCCTTTCAGTGTAAACTCCGTGCCGGAAACTCTACCACAAAGTCATAGATTTTCTGTGTTTGATTGTCACATCATGCGGCTAAGTATAAAATGACGTATAATTTTTATAAATAATTACGAATATAAATGTTGTTTCAAATTGCGCATTTATCTGGTTTCCCTACTTTTAAAATGGGTAGTATGCTTTGTGCTGCATAATTTGATAATACACTATACGTTGAACCAAATGAATGTTATAGTTTCATACCTGAAAAGACAAATGTGGATTTAGAAAAGGGATAAGGAGTTCGTTTACTGCATATGGTTTAAAGTGGTCTTATTTTATGTTTTTCACTTCTGTAAGTAAATCACTTTGAACTTAAGTCGCTAATTTACTCCTTGAATCTGTTCTTTTGATTAGACTGCAATAATGTCCCAGGACGCCCGGACGCCCGGTATTAACTAGCATCGTACTGGAAGAAATGAAACAGTGTTATTTCAATGTTCTCTTGGAAACTGAGTGAAAATGGCTCGCATTAACTGGCAGCAACAATTCCTGTCTCGTGTTGAAACAATAGTTGTCCTTGATTCGGTGCGACGCTCGTCCCTGTTCCTTGTCGGTTAGGATAGTTTTATGATCTCTGTTCTTACGCCCTGTTACAAGGCTGAGAGTGGTACATTATTCCTTGTTCACACAATGAAGAGTTGCGCTTGTGTACCAACAAATCTACAAAGTCATTCCGCATTGCGACACGATCGTGGTCTTTTGTGCCATTTTGTCGCTTCTCTAGGTCGACTCATTAAATTGATTTATAGTCTGACATATTGACAGCACTTTACTGCCACTACTTACCTCAGCCGTTGACGGTCATGTAATCGTTTGGTACTAGTTCAATATAATTCTCAGTGCTCCAAGGCGAGCAACTTGTTTTTTTTTTTTTTTTTTTTTTTTTTTTAAGTAGGTGACTTATTTTCTATCATGTGAGCTTATTGGAGTGTATATGGCCATCAGGGCAGACTGAAGCCGGGCTCGTCAAGGAACAAAACTTCAGCACTGCCATCGATGTTATCGTAACCGTGCGAGCCATTTATGATTTCTTAAAATTGGAGTGGACTAGGTCGTACACATGTCTCCAGGCTATCCGACAGTAGGTAGTGCCACACCGTTAAAGCTGTCAAGTCACGCCCACTGCAGTACGTCAACTTCGAGTCAATAAGTGGAAGAAGACAGAGATCGCTACGGCTTTGCGGGAAATATCCGTCTAGTCACACCCTCTGGCTCATTACAGGGCAGCGCAAAATAGCAGCTTATGCCTTGGGCTTCACCCTGTGCAGTGCTTTCACTTTGGTACACAGGCATTACACAGTTCCTACTACTGCTGAGATCCACGAGAACTTAGCAAACAGTTTTGCTAATTGATGGTGGGCGAGGTGGAGGAGGAGTGTGAAAGGAAAGGAAAGGGAAGGAACTAATAATGTCAGATGCATCTAGGCTTTATGTTGAATCAGTGGCGACGAGTCACAATTTGTACTATCCCGTACTCAAGCCCAGGATCTCCTGTATACTAGACAGCTGGGTGAACCGCTGTGCCACTCAGACGCATTGTTTATCGCAAATGCCATGTCCGGCTGATCCACACACCTAGATAAAGTAACTATCCTCAGTCCACTTCCTTGTCCTCTGTGTTCGCTAATTTTATTCCCGCTGGATATCGAACAAAAATATGCATCCGCGCTGACTGTTGTTGATTCATTGTCCACGTAGGCAAATTAATTGTTTGAATGCGAGGTGTCTTTTCTTTCGCGCATTAATTCTAACCAATGACTCGTCGTGTGAAGTAGGCGATAACACAATAGTAGAAGCTCTTCTTCTTTGTCAGATTCCATAGGTATAATTCTGATGCAACAGTGTGGAGTGATTTTAGTCGAAAGTACGACACTGCACTTTTGGGTGGCTTTTATTCATCGCACAAATAATGAGGCACCCCTGATTTAGACTCAGTAGAAAAACCGAGAATGGTGCTCATCAGCACATTCATTTGAAAATAAGAAATTAAATATCGCATACAATTTATGTTATCAATCTGAGAAACTACTTTTCGGAAATAGCTAATAACTTAATTACTTTCAAGCCAACGGCTTTGCCGCAGTGGTAACAACGGTTCCCGTCATATCACCGAAGTTAGCCGCTGTCGGCCTGGGCTGGCACTTAGATGGGTGACCAGCACGTCTGCCGAGTGCTGTCGGCAAGCGGGGTGCACTCAGCCCTTGTGAGGCAAACTGAGGAGCTACTTCATTGAGAAGTACCGGCTCCGGTATCGTGAACTGACATGCGGCCGGGAGAGCGCTGTACTGACCACATGCCCCTCCATATCCGCATCCAGTCACGCCTGTGGGCTGAGGATGACACGGCGGCTGATCGGTACCGTTGGGCCTTCCAAGGAGTGTTCGGACAGAGTATATTACTTTCAACCACATTATTGATACTGCTGTATTACCTTTGATAACCCACTTTAAGACAAAAAATTAAATAAAAGAGACGGTGCCCACGAAGGATTTATCCAAATTAGACGTCATTTACATACATAGACATACAAATAATTAGAATTTCAGTACACTGGATGACTTATTCAAGAGGAAGAGCCTCAGAAATTGAGCATGTCGATAAAGTGTTCGGCCGCATCTGACCCTTATGCAATTGATTCAAAATGGTTCAAATGGCTCTGAGCACTATGGGACTTAACATCTATGGTCATCAGTCCCCTAGAACTTAGAACTACTTAAACCTAACTAACCTAAGGACATCACACAACACCCAGTCATCACGAGGCAGAGAAAATCCGTGACCCCGCCGGGAATCGAACCCGGGAACCCGGGCGGGGGAAGCGAGAACGCCACCGCACGATGCAATTGATTGAAAAAGTTATTGGATGTGTTCCTAAGGGATATTGTACCAAATTCTGTACAGTTGCCGCGTTAGATCGTGAAAATCCTGAGCTGGTTGGAGGTCCCTGGCCTTAAAAGCTGGAGATCTGGTGACTTTACTGCCTAAGGTAAGGTTTGCCAAGCTCTAAGACAAGAAGTACAAACTATAACTTATGCAGGCGGGTATTATTGTGTTGAAATGTAAGGCTACAAAGCGGGGCGTAGAATGTAGTCGAAGTGCCACTTGCCGTATGTGTGCTGTGGATGGCACCAAAGAGGTCCTGCTATGAGATGAAACGGTACCACAGACCTTGACTCCTAGTTTTCGGGCCAAATGGCGTGTGACAGTCAGGCTGGTATCCCACTACCCTCCAGGGCATCTCGAAAGGCGCTTTCGCTCATCATCGGCGCACATCTCAAAATATGAGTACAAATGTCGCTATTTCTACTCCAGTAATTGAGATATCATGCTCAAGATGTGTCTGGCGACTACCAGACAGCGGTCGGATACCAGACCAACTGTCGTCCGCCATACGGCCCGACAACCAGGAGCGGTGGTCTAAGGCGTCATTTAATTTGATAGCAGGACCCCTTTGGTTGTCACCTGGGGCACCCTTACAGCACAGTGGTACGTCGACGATGTTCTACGCCCCGTTGCTCTATCGGGAAAGCCACCATGGATAGCATACGGCGAGAGTTTCTCCTGCTTGTTTTCGTGCTTGCCAAACCCAACCTTGGCCACCAAGGTCACCGGATCTCTCACAAACTGAGAACATTTGGAAATTAAGGGCAGTGCCCTCCGACAAGCTCACGATTTTGATGAGCTAACGCACCAGTCGGACAGAATTTGACACGCTGTCACTCAGAGGTCATCCAAGAACAGTCAGTCTAATGGTAAGCCGAATAACTGCTTGCTCAGTTACTGAAGCTCTTTCTCTTGAACAAATCATTCAATTTCTCTCATACTGTAATCTCTTCATCTTCTGTGCATTTAAATCACAACAACCGGTTTCAGTCCCGTTCGTATAGTTGCTTCGTGATGCTCCTTTTTTTGTTCTTTTTTGTTGTCTTAGTCTCTATAAGGAGCTAATATGTGCCGTAAGTGTGGGACAAATGTGTTTAATAGTTCTTGTGTGATAATACGTCTTTTACACAGTAATAACTTGTGGTGATACTCGATACATTCTGAAGCATATACTGCTACAGCTCCTCACTTCTCCTAAGCAGTTTCCTACACTTTCTACATTCACATTAATAACTACAAGTACAGTAGTTTCAGTCTCTTGATTGCATAGCCACTGTGAAATACCTATTTCGAGGAACGGACCGGTTAAGTTAAGAAACAAAGCTCCGCACTGTAGCCCTGAACAGCCAGCTGGAACCGAATGACCACCGTATCATCTTCGGCCAGTGGAGTCGTATGGTATCAGTACAACGACCATCCGGCCGTTTGTAAGCTTTCTTTAACTTGGAGCCGCTACTTTTCACTCTAGTAGCTCCTGGTTTGCCATCACGAGGCTAAGTCCACCCCAGTCCGGTCTTACCATCACGGAGTAGTCGTTGGCAGTATTTGTAGTCAATTCTCGCTCCCCTGCACAATAGCCAGACACTTTGACCACTGAGCTACTTGGGTGAACCATCAGTTCTCATATCTACAGAAAATAATTCAATCTCATTATTGATATTTCGAGGATTTGATCGATTCCTTCTTCAACCCTTTTATTCTTTTATGGTTCTGCCTCCCAATTCAATGCAGAGAACACAGTCATTATAACATTCAGAAGATTCATGGGATCGGTGATGAACAGAGTGACAGAATATAAGACAGATACCATTAACGATATTCCAGTTTTCGTGATGCCACAATAACAACATAAATAGCTTCACATTCATACGTATAAAATTTTTGAGCAGTACCTGATTATTAGTACCGTACTTTGACGGGCGCAAAATCATGCTTCTACGTCTACAAAGATAAGGAAATCGCAGCTGTCATAAACTGTGTACTTTCCTTGTGGCTATGGTCGAAATACTTCACGGAGCATAACATTTTCATGTACCTAACAAAAAGCCCCTTTGTGTAAGACACAACCCTTGGAGCATGAAAAGATATACAGTGCGTGTGTGCTCCTCAAAGTATATTGAACACAATGGACTGAAAGAGCAACTAGCCCACGTTAGGGAATCTGTTTATCTTGCAGGAAAGTGTTGTTTTCCTGGTGATGAGGTACAATTTTTTTCCTGGATTTTCCGCTACTGAAGGTCAAGGGGCACATTTTTCCCCTAATCTATCGAGCGCAGCTTTCATATATCTGCGTTTTACATAGACGACAACGTGAGCAAATTGCTGAATTTATTAAAAAGAGACCATACAAGAGCCACTCTACACCACCATCTGTTCCTCAAAGTACTTGAATTGGCTCCAACAGCTTCTACACACTAGTTGTTAACTCAAGAAGAGATCCCAGTGTCATCCTAATGTGCTCGTTCATGACACGTAGCAACAGAAGTCAATGCAATGACTCTACAAATGAAACACCTTGGAGCAACTGTGAATACTGTCAGGATGCTGCCGAGTGGCTGTTGGGGTGGCATTGCAAATTGCTGAAAGGTAAATAAAAATACTTATTCTAAACATAATTTTGAAGTGTCTCGATTTTGTACTTCCATGTCTACATGTGTAAGTTGGAATGATTCTTTTAATATTAAAAGGTAATGAAAACAAAAAATAGAATAAAATTGTACATCCTCAGAGAAATTTAAAATTCAGTCCATACTTCTTCTGTGGTTCATGCAGAAGATATAACCTTGTGAAACAGGAGGAACCTTTTTGAAATAGCTCACATTTGAATCAGCGAACATTTTCAGCATCTTTGTCCCAGAAACGCCCAAAGAGTTCCATATACCGTAACACGCTCCTTATCTTGCATTTATCCTCAACAGATAAGCGCCATTTTCCATAATTTCATGATCGAAGTCCTGCTTTATATCTTGTGTTTCTTACTGCAGCATTGCAAATAAAAGCGCTTGAAGCGAAGAACTCTCGCCTACACATGAATACAGAGCGTCAAGTATTCTAGTGTAAAAAACCTGAGAAAGAAAATAAGATTCGCATAGTGTGTCACTGCCTACTAGCGTAGCTGGATGAAGCTTGGAGCGCGCTTAAGAGAACTGCTATATTTTATCACAGAAGAACGAAAGAAATAGTCAGTTAGTCGAAGTGAAATGACACAGAAGTCAGTGCAATACGTAATGGTGTCTTGTGCATTACACACGAATGACTTTCTTCTTGACAGCGCGCGTGTTCACGAACAACTGCCAACATGAGTAGCATAAAAGTAGATATCCTCGGACTAGTGAAGCAACTTAAATCAGTAAAATCCAGTCTGATGGTTCAAATTGTATATTAATTAGGTTCCTTTGAAAGTATGCTGTTGCAGTAGCTCCATACTTAACAACCATATGCAACCACTCGCTCGACGGAAGATCTGTACCCAAAGACTGTAAATTTGCATAGGTCACACCAGTATTCTAGAACGGCAATATTAATAATCTACCAAACTACAGGCTCATACCATTGACGTCAATATGCAGCAGGATTATGGAACGTATATTGTGTTCGATCATTATGAATTACCTCGAAGAGAATGTACTATTGAGACGTAGTCAATATGCACTTAAAAACATCGTTCTTGTGAAATAGAACTTGATCTTTCCTCACACGAAATACTGAGTGTTATCCACAAGGGTTTCAAATTAATCTATTTCTAGCTTTCTAGAAGGATTTTGGCAGTGTTCCTGACAAGCGGCTTCTGATCAAATTGCATGCTTGTGGAATAACTTCTCAATTATGCGACTGGATCGTGATTTCCTGTCAGAGAGACCACAGTTCGTAGTAACTGACGGAAAATCATCGAATGAAACAGAAGTGATTTCTGGCGTTCTCTGAGGGAGTGTTAGAGGCCCTCTGTGATTCCTTGCCTATGTAACCGATTTAGCAGACAATCGGAACAGCGATCTTAGGTTGTGTGTAAATGATACTGTTGTTTGTCGTCTAGTGAAGTCATTAGAAGATCAGAAACATTTACAAAATTATTTACATGAGTTATCTGTATGGTGCGAAAATAAGCAATTGACTTAAATAATGAAGACTGTGAGGTGTGCTAAAAGCAATCCGCTAAACTTCGGTTACGCGATAAATTAACAAATTAATACTGAGTAAATTCACCTAAATACCTAGGAATTACAATTGCTAACAGCTTAAATTGGAAAGAAAGTATAGAAAATGTTTTGGGGAGAGCGAACCAAACATTGCGTTTTCTAGGAAGAACGCTTATCTACTAAGAAGGCTGCCTACACAACGTTTGTCCTTCCTCTTTTGGAGTATGGACCCGCCATGTGGGATCCTAACCAGATAGTATTAACGGAGTCGATCGAGAAAATTCAAAGAAGGGCAGAACATTTTGTATTATTGAGAAACAGGGGAGAGAGGATACAGGATATGGGGTGGACATCTACATCTACATCTACATCTATATTTATACTCCGCAAGCCACCCAACGGTGTGTGGCGGAGGGCACTTTACGTGCCACTGTCATTACCTCCCTTTCCTGTTCCAGTCGCGTATGGTTCGCGGGAAGAACGACTGTCTGAAAGCCTCCGTGCGCGCTCTAATCTCTCTAATTTTACATTCGTGATCTCCTCGGGAGGTATAAGTAGGGGGAAGCAATATATTCGATACCTCATCCAGAAACGCACCCTCTCGAAACCTGGCGAGCAAGCTACACCGCGATGCAGAGCGCCTCTCTTGCAGAGTCTGCCACTTGAGTTTATTAAACATCTCCGTAACGCTATCACGGTTACCAAATAACCCTGTGACGAAACGCGCCGCTCTTCTTTGGATCTTCTCTATCTCCTCCGTCAAACCAATCTGGTACGGATCCCACACTGATGAGCAATACTCAAGTATAGGTCGAACGAGTGTTTTGTAAGCCACCTCCTTTGTTGATGGACTACATTTTCTAAGCACTCTCCCAATGAATCTCAACCTGGTACCCGCCTTACCAACAATTAATTTTATATGATCATTCCACTTCAAATCGCTCCGCACGCATACTCCCAGATATTTTACAGAAGTAACTGCTACCAGTGTTTGTTCCGCTATCATATAATCATACAATAAAGGATTCTTCTTTCTATGTATTCGCAATACATTACATTTGTCTATGTTAAGGGTCAATTGCCACTCCCTGCACCAAGTGCCTATCCGCTGCAGATCTCCCTGCATTTCGCTACAATTTTCTAATGCTGCAACTTCTCTGTATACTACAGCATCATCCGCGGAAAGCCGCATGGCACATTACTAAGGCAAGGGGCGTCTCTCGTTACGGCGGGATCTTCTCACGAAATGTCAATTGCCAGATTTCTCCTCCGAGTGCGAAGATGTCTTGTTAGCATTAATCTACGTAGGTAGAAACGATCATCATAAAGGCAGAAACGATCATCATAATAAAATAAGGGAAATCGGAGCTCTCACAGAAAGATAATGCTGTTCGGTGTTTTCTCTCGCTGTTCGAGTGTGGAACAATAGAAATTTATTGTAAAGGTAGTTCCATGAACCCGCTGTCAGGCGCTTAAGTGTGATTTGCAGGTAGCATATAGATGTAGATGATAGACAGTGTTGGACGCACTCACATAGGGTGAGAGGTGGGAACAAGTAATGCATCCAGCATCCGCACCAAAATTTTCCTAGTCGGGATTCGAATCGGCGTATCGCTAAACTGATTTCCACCGCATAACCGTGCGTCAACACTCTCGGTTATGAGTGTAGATAGATTACTATGAACCTTTCAGATATTTTAACAGCCGCCGGAATAGATTACTGCCGTGATCGTACGGATCCCACAGTGAACCATAGCGTCTACGAGATACATCGTTGCCACTGTCCCATAAGGCAAAAAGAACGTAGAATACCCATGAGGTAAAAGCTCGCAAAAACGAGGAATCGCTGTGGTGTATGTGTGGGTTCGAGACGGCCGAATGAAAGGCAGTTATATTTTAACGGAAGACAAAATGAGATTTCACATTTTACTGAAAGGATAGCCGTTGTCTCTAACTACAATATTATGTGGATCATTTTAGTTTAGCCGATTCCTTTGAGACCAGCCCTAACAGTGAGACGCATGAGCAATTATCTATGTCTCATCGTACGTCTTTCTGTGTTTCCTGTTAGTACCCTGCTGCTACAGATATATCAGGTTGTAGTTAATATGTGTGGCGACGGCGCTCGACAGGTCTGTTGTGAATGGTGTCAATCGTCTGGCCAATGTACGTTTTCGCAAATGATTCTGTAAACACTGGATTCGCTCAGCCCTAAAATATTTCTCAGCCAAGGACAGCTCTAATCATGGTTAGCACACGAAACACACTTTAAGAGACCCAATATTTGAAGATACGCTAACATAACATGGTAGGAAAGGAGCCAGTCTACTGGTTTCGGTAGAAGTCTGTACTGTGGTCTGTTTGTCAGTGTAGCTATTCTACTTGAGCACAAGCTTTGGTCTCTCATATCAAGGGTTCCGCATCCGAGATGTAGTAAGCCCTTTCTACCAAGGTCCTCGTGTACTGTACATTATGCAAATTTCTGATTTGTTGATAAAATTCTCTTGGCCTTCCAACCACGTTACGTGGTTTAAAATCCACGAGCTTTCGGCCGAATGCCCCTTGGCCATTGTCATTAGGTGACTGTCGATTGATTACGGCTACTGTCCTCACGCAGCCGCGCTGTCCTCAATAATGTCACTGGAGCTCGCTCCGGTACCATACGTGGTAATACATGGTAATGCAGCGTCTGCTTCAACCTTGCGATGGTCAGGTTCTAAGCCGTGCTTAGCTGCAGGCCGCCTACTTTGTTGAGGGTGTTCTCACAAATTTTTATCTCGATCGCTTGTGTATTACACCATCCCACAAACTGTTAATCAGTGTAGCAACAGCTAGAGAATGTGCCGATTTCTCAGGGTAGCGACGGCGAAAGCAACTCTTGTCTTGTACAGGGCGCTGTTCAATAGTTAGTACAATCTGTCTAACAAAAAACTGTCCACTCCCGCACGGTGTTTTATACACTCCTGACGATCTGAGACTTGCTTCGCCTTTCACAGGCCTCATTAGTTGCCGAAATTTAGTTTCGACTGTGATGACCGAATCCATTTTATGCCTTTTTAGGGGCCAGCTAATATTTCGTTATTGAACCACGGAACGGCATAAACCAAGGCTTCTTCGTGTTCTCCTTGGAGACCTTCTGCTTACATTTCGTCGGCAAGATGGCATGTTAAATCTGTTTCTTGTAGCCGTTTTCCTTGAATTTATTTATTTATTGTTCCGTGGGACCAAATTAAGGAGAAGTCACCATGGTCATGGAACGAGTCAATACATGGAATTATAACACGATAGTAGAAACAGATAAAATGAAATATAAAAAACATATTCAGGCGATAAGTCTTAAGTTTAAATAAAGAAAATCAACAATGTAACACTGGAATTTGCTTAATTTTTCAGCTCATCCAGGAGCTCCTCGCCAGAATAGAAGGAATGAGCCATGAGGAAACTCTTAAGTTTAGACTTAAAAGAGTTTGGGCTACTGCTAAGATTTTTGAGTTCTTGTGGTAGCTTATTGAAAATGGATGCAGCAGAATACTGCACTCCTTTCTGCACAAGAGTCAAGGAAGTGCATTTGTAAGTAGGCTGTTTATGTTTTCTCTATGTAAGTAGGCTGTTTATGTTTTCTCTATGTAAGTAGGCTGTTTATGTTTTCGCTATGTAAGTAGGCTGTTTATGTTTTCTCTATGTAAGTAGGCTGTTTAGGTTTTTTATTGGTAACGCCACCTCTGTATGACAATCACTGGCTGTGCTGTGGGCAGTCTGTGTCTGCTTTGCATTGTTGTAATACTCGCCATTGTAGTGTTAGGCAGCTGGCTGTGAACAGCGCGTAGCGTTGCGCAGTTGGAGGTGAGCCGCCAGCAGTGGTGGATGTGGGGAGAGAGATGGCGGAGTTTTGTAATTTTTCATGAACTGATATATTTATATATGATGATATCAAGGTAAATACATTGTTTGTTCTCTATTAATATCTTTCATTTGCTAACTATCCCTATCAGTAGTTAGTGCCTTCAGTAGTTTGAATCTTTTATTTAGCTGGCAGTAGTGGCGCTCGCTGTATTGCAGTAGCTTGAGCAGCGAAGATTTTTGTGAGGTAAGTGATTTGTGAAAGGTATAGTTTAATGTTTGTCAGGGCCATTCTTTAGTAGGAAATTTTGAAAGTCAGATTGCGTTGCGCTAAAAATATTGTGTGTCAGGTTAAGCACAGTCATGTAAAATTGTTGAAAGGGGACGTTTCATATGTCGACCCTTAGCCTAGGATACCTCACTGGAATCTTCTGATTTTTTTCTTGTAGTTTGTGTAATTAGTGTAGCTATTGTTTATTGCTAGCGCGTAATTGTAGAGAAAATCTCCTTTGTAGTTGCAGTCTTTCATTGTTGTACAGTAAAACAGTTTTGGCATGCATGTAGATTTGCACCAAATATTTCACAGCTATAATTAACTAGATATTATTTTCAGTGCTATTTTAATGTGTTCTCTTATTTTTGATCTTCAAATTGTGCTTTTCTTTGTTATCGTGTGAAATACTGTGACAATAATGGCGTGTGAAAAACGTAACACTAGGCTCCAAACTAAACTGAGAAATAATAGTGATGACGAGCGTAGCTTATCAGCGCCGCCGAGTAATGAATTTACTAATGTTCAAAGTAGTAATTTGGTAACTGTGCACAGGGAAATGGAGCGGGCGTCAAACAATGGCGTGGACAGTGAAACAATTAGTGAAGAGGGAAGCATTATCGATCGATCGGTCGGCAATAGCTCGCCTCAAGAAGCCGAAATGACACGACACGATCTCGCAAATACTGTAGATTCAGGTTTTGGATCCTCACCGTTTTCTCAAATAAGTCAAGACACATTTTCTGCTTGTCAAAATGTGAATGTTTCCGGTGTAAATTCACTGCCGAAAAGCACTGAGGAACATGTTTCAGACACCAATGCATTGTTATTACAATTAATACAACAAATGGGACAAACACAGCAAAAGCTTCAAAAGTTAGACACAGTGGAACAAAATCTTCAAAAGTTAGACACAGTGGAACAAAATCTTCAAAAGTTAGACACAGTGGAACAAAATCTTCAAAAGTTAGACACAATGGAACAACACCAGAGACAAACACAGCAACAGTTAGACGCAATGGAACAAAATCTTCACACCACGCTTGAACAAACACGTGAAGATTTAACTACTGAGTTACATAACATTGAATCGAAATGTCAAAAAGTCTGTAATGACGTAAAAACACAAATTTGGGAGCATTTTCAACCTATTTTTTCGCGGCATGAAAATGCATTACAGAATCACGAAGCAGCCATAAAAGAACTGCAAGCCATTGTTCATGAAAATCATGAGACCTTGTGGGCTAAAATTGACTCAGTTGCATCTACCGATTCGGTTACGCAACTTGCAATAACTCAGGAAAACTTAAAGGACACAGTAGATACGATTTCAACACAAATGGACACTCTGAAACTTGGTTCAGAAAAACACACTGAGGAAATGTGTTCACTATCGGAGAAAGTAGCCGAACTTTCGGATCAGGTCACTAACTTATCTACAAAGGTAGATGATGATCTGAATGACACAAGACCTGTAGCCTTCACTGACACTGAAGAGTGCGAACAAATTAGGAAATTCAAACAAAATCAGAATCAGATTAATACGCAACACCAAAGAGAAATCCGGGAAGTACAAGATCAGCTGACACAGTTAATACAAGAATTACGTATTTCAGAGGATACTCGCGCCCCAATACGGGAAGAGGGACTTAGAAATACGGAACAACCACAAAATAATAACACAGGACACTTCGGAAGTTATGAAAGAAATTGGCAAGGTGCACCGAATTTTGAAATGGAACCGCCGAAACGACATAACAATGACCGATATGCGACTCGCCGACATGATGACTTTGACTATAAGCTGTTCATTACTACACGTAAATTCAAAACATTTAAGAATTCTGGGAACGACATTCATCCACAAGCATGGCTCCATCAATTCTCTCATTGTTTTCCTCCCAACTGGTCATTAGAGCACAGATTAGAATTTATGTGTGGCTACTTAGAGAATGAACCAGCTGTAAGAATGCGGTCGGTCATTCACGATTGCCACAGTGAAGGAGAATTTTACCATGCCTTCCTCTCAGCATATTGGTCTCAAGCCACACAAGACCGGGTAAAACATGGTATCATAATGATGAAACATTTCGAACAATCTGAATTCTCCAGTCTTGTGAAATATTTTGAAGACATGTTGCGCAAGAATCAGTACCTGTCAAACCCATACAGCCCCTCAGAACTCATCCGCATTTGCTTAACCAAATTACCTGAACATTTACGACATATTATTTTGGCAGGACGTTGCAAAGACGACATTGAAGCTTTTCAGGGACTGTTACAAGAATTGGAAATTGACACTGACAATCGCGGAATGCGGAAAGAGGAACACAACAATTACAGGTCACATCCGTCGCAATTCCGCGATGAAAGAAGTAATAACTGGACACCACAAGGCTATTCTCACAACACATATCGTGACCAAAACAGACACCACCCGTATGACAAGCGTTGGCAGAGTAGTAATAATTACAGGGAAAGATCACCTCTCCGTGGTAATGACTATCACAGAGACAATAAGAGAAACAGACAATATGGGAACCAGAATAATTATTATCAAGGGAGGCAGAATAAATTCAGGCGCAACAGTTCGACGCACAGTTACGATTCAGGGAGAAATTCTCCACCACGTGACCGACACGAAAGAAACTGTGTAAACTACCGACAAAACGACAGACCTGAATTCCATCAGAACTGGCGAGCTTTAAACAGAGCTGGGCCCTCTCGGCAAGGCGAATTTGTGGAAGTTAGGTCTCCAAAGCCCAATAACGGCGCGCTCCAACAAAGAAACAGACAATGACTCGCACCGCAGGCAGCCACCTGCGCCGGCTGGCTCAGGGAAAAATAACATAGACGCTAACCTTGAGAAAAAAATTTCAGTATTCTTTACCGACGTATACCGCATGATAATTGCATTCAGCTAAAGGATTGCACCACACTTCACATGTAGAACCATTTATTGAGAGATAATCTACTTTTTAACTTTGTCTTTGCCATAAAACGTTTCACTTCACATTTCTAGTATGCTTTGTCAGATTTAGAAACTGTTACCATGCAACAATGTTTGAAGTTAAATATCCAGCCAAGAACCAAGAGAAATTATTTAAACAGAAATTACGAATGCATTGTTATTGCGAACAGACGACACAGTGTAATTGTGTGTGTACATTCTTGCTTGTTAGTTGCACGATTAGAACATTTACCAGTACTGCTAATGAGATTTTAATGCAACTTTTGGTTTACTTGAAAATACATTCTGGGTTTAAAGTACTTTCTGTGAGATACCAGACGACACAGTGGTTAGTTTATGTGACAACTACACGGTTTTATCACGACGCTACTAATGAGTGACAATTTACAATGTTGCTTTTGCGGTGTATCTGTTTTATATCTGCACAGTTTTCTGAATTATTCTGCAAAGTAAAACATGTTTTAGTAGTAACTTGTGTGGTATAGCAACAATGAGACAGCCTTTTTCGTGGCATAACAATACGTTACTGCACAGTACTTTCTTCATCACGGCAATAAGCGTAATAACTAAGACATTTATACGCAAAGCATTTCACTTTTGTGTATCATGAGGTAAGTACATTGGCTTCTGCAGAACTTAGCTTTCGGAGGAAAATAACTACGACACTTCCACAGAGATTATCTTACAACAAGATGCACATTTAGGGCTACAGGACACGCATTTCAGTGATCAATTTTATACTTAAAACATTTATTTTTAAAGATTTTTGAATTACAAAGAAAGTTTTGCGTGATATATTTCATTCCATTGGTGTAATCTGTAACACCTGAGGGTATAATTACATTAATCCTCAGGGGGGTACACGCTTACTTTGTGTACCATGTGTGTGGCAACCACAAGGAACCCTAGCTAATATGGTATTTGCTTATACAACTTTACACATCGGTACCATATTTCTCTAACACACAAATTACACAGCTATCTGATCATGTAACTGAGAGAGACAAACATTTATTTTACTATATTAGTGACAGATGTTTATGTAATTACACAGTTAGATAACTTCACACTTATGGAACTGTATTTTGTCTGTACTTTGTAAACTGTTCATATTTTTTCGGAACTATTGTGATACTATGAGAGCTTTGAATGATGTATTTGGTATGGATTCATGATTTTTAAAGTACTTTTGAGGCAGATGACACTTTTGACATGAGCAGAGAATTTTTTTTAATTATTGGAGGAAGCTACGACGATTTTGAGATTTGACTGAGGTGTTATGATGTTATTTTTACGACGACGATGTGTATTATGCTGCTGAGGTATGTTTACGATTAATAGGCTGAGGCTATATGAGTTATTTGATTATGCTTCCTATTTATAATGACGAAATATTGACGAGTGTCGATGGATACGTATATGTGTAATAAGGTAAGGAGTAATGAATAGTGGGTAGGGACTCTTGACTTGTGACAAAGGATGTTGGAAACCAAGAATCGTACTTTAAGAGTTATGACATGTGTGAATCATGTGTGAATGTATCACAATGCCACTGAACATTTTTTGGACACTGTTATATTCATAGGATTTTGTTTCTACACATTTGCAAAGTAAATTCTCGACCTGTGAAATTTTGTATATATGACTGTCACTGTAGCGGTAAATATTTCCGTACGAAAGTTAAGTGACCACCTGCACGTAATGCGTCGCGGGCACCCAGCTGTGTCAGACGCCTGGAGAAAAAGCCATTATTGCGAGCCCTTTTCAGCGGCACAGGTAGAAAAAAAAAGGGGACGTGGGACGTGTCAAACACCTGGAGAACAAGCCATTAGGGTGTGCCTTTCATCGCTAATGCGACACCCTCGTTACTTGAAAACAGATGATTACTCGCACTTTGTGCTAATTACTGAAATGCTTATGAACTGATGGGAAATATTCGTACATCTGCACACCTGATTACGACAAGCGTCTTTCTACGAGAGTTGAGAGCTACTAACTTATGAAATGTCACATGACTACTGAATGATATTTTTATACTTTGCTTTTCGTAGTTGCTTATTTCACTTGATATCTGGTTTCCAGCTGTGTTGCAGCATTGCTTTTATAAAATAAAATGCATTTGCTAATGTGAACACTTTCTGTCAACAGATCTATTAAATAATTATTTTATGATCCACATTCTTTAAAAAAGGAGCACTGGGAAAGGAAAGAACAATAAGAAGGAACTAGTAACTGCATTCATAATTTTCTTTTCAAGTAATTGGTAACTTTTTGGTAGAATAACTTCTTGTGGTGCACCACTTTAATTACATAGACATTAAGATGTGAATATACATTTCCCTTATCTGCATTGTTATTTAGTGTAATATTTTTTCTGCTTGCGCTATGTCATGTTTAGGTATAAGTTGCTGCTGTTTGCCAGGCATAGTGTTATTGAATTTGACTTTTGCTAATTTATACTGTAGCTTGCTTTGCAATTTTACATTTTTTTCCTTGCTGTTTATAATAATTGTTTTACGTGCTGCTGCATTGCCTCGTCCCTTAGTTTAGCATCTGAGCTCAGTAGATTTAAGTTAGCTTAAGAGGGGGTAGACTATATGAGAAACTGACTATGGAGAATAGGTAAAGAATGCATTGCGAAGTTATATAAAAAGGATTTGGGCCCAAATGAGTATTGTACAATCAGAAATAATTATTTTGAAAGAAATATGAACAGAATACAGAAAGCATGCTTGGATAAGATTTTTTTGGTGGAAGCAAAGGTTGAAATAAGACGAAAGATATATGAAGTTTTGGGTTGGACTGCAGTACCAAATGTTACACTGAAAACGAACCCTGTCCTTTCCTATTGGTGTTATCCCACTATATGTTTGTGTACCCTTGAGTATTTGTTTTCTTCCTGTCTCTGTGTACTGTTTCATAGAATTTTTTTTCTTTTAATATTAAGCTACATTCACTATGAGGAGGAATACTGTTATCCTCAAATATAAGTTGCATTAATAATATGTTATTTTCTTTGTAAAGTTGTTTACAATTCTGTTCTGTTTCAATGTTCATGTGTGAAATTAATGTTTCGAAAACTATTCTCATTATTTTATGTATGTACTCATCTCATAATTCCTGTAACATTGATGTATATGTTTATTTCTATTCTTTTGTAAAGCCTGTTTTACTACAAATGTTATCTGTATTGTTATGTTTTTAATAATGTATTTTGTACCTTTATTATTGTATTCTTATGTTATAAAATTGTAATTGTCACCAGTTCATGATATTATTAACATGTAAGTTACATTTCACTGCACACGTTTCTGTTGGTCATAGTACATGGACAATATGTGAGAAGTAGGGACTGTTAGTGTTTGCACGTTTGTTAATAATTCTGCAAGGGACTGGATAACAGCATTGCTGGTTCTAAGGACAATTCCAAAAACTTTGTGAGTGCACAAGTGATGGTTTATGGACTTGCTATATTATCCGCAAGACTCTTCAATGGTGATTGTGCACCTGCACAGTCACAACAGATGGCTGCTGGCCTTCTCTACAAGGACTACAGTGGGTCTGCATCTATGATGACCCACCAACGCCATTATTTCTACAAGGACTACAGTGGGTCTGCATCTTTGATGACCCACCAATACCATTATTTCTACAAGGACTGCAGTGGGTCTACACCTCTGGTGGCCCACCAATACCGTAATCTCTAACAAGACTACAATGGGTATGCTCTGTGATGACCTACCTACCAATATTCTTCCAAACTTCGAATGACTCTGCTGTGGGTTTGCTCTGTTGTGGCCCATTACCTGTCTGCATGTCGAGAGTCAGCACTGTCTTTCCGTTGGAAGGTCAACACTACTTCTTCAAGACTGCATGGAAATCCACTACTTCTATGTGCATTTTCTTTTACTGCTTGGACTTTGAGAAAAACTCTGCATTTTTACTGTGATGAACAATGTGGACTGTCTTTATGGACTGTGAGAAATTTTGATCTTTTGACCAACATTATATTAATAAGTGTGTGCATTTTATATCTTTGTTACTGTAATTGTGAAAAATTTTTGTCAAATCTGTATTGGCCAGTGCCCAACACCATTTGTAAAAATTTTTGTGGGGAGCATGGGGGCTATGTAAGTAGGCTGTTTATGTTTTCTCTATGTAAGTAGGCTGTTTATGTTTTCTCTATGTAAGTAGGCTGTTTATGTTTTCGCTATGTAAGTAGGCTGTTTATGTTTTCTCTATGTAAGTAGGCTGTTTAGGTTTTTTATTGGTAACGCCACCTCTGTATGACAATCACTGTCTGTGCTGTGGGCAGTCTGTGTCTGCTTTGCATTGTTGTAATACTCGCCATTGTAGTGTTAGGCAGCTGGCTGTGAACAGCGCGTAGCGTTGCGCAGTTGGAGGTGAGCCGCCAGCAGTGGTGGATGTGGGGAGAGAGATGGCGGAGTTTTGTAGTATGACAATCACTGGCTGTGCTGTGGGCAGTCTGTGTCTGCTTTGCATTGTTGTAATACTCGCCATTGTAGTGTTAGGCAGCTGGCTGTGAACAGCGCGTAGCGTTGCGCAGTTGGAGGTGAGCCGCCAGCAGTGGTGGATGTGGGGAGAGAGATGGCGGAGTTTTGTAATTTTTCATGAACTGATATATTTATATATGATGATATCAAGGTAAATACATTGTTTGTTCTCTATTAATATCTTTCATTTGCTAACTATCCCTATCAGTAGTTAGTGCCTTCAGTAGTTTGAATCTTTTATTTAGCTGGCAGTAGTGGCGCTCGCTGTATTGCAGTAGCTTGAGCAGCGAAGATTTTTGTGAGGTAAGTGATTTGTGAAAGGTATAGTTTAATGTTTGTCAGGGCCATTCTTTAGTAGGAAATTTTGAAAGTCAGATTGCGTTGCGCTAAAAATATTGTGTGTCAGGTTAAGCACAGTCCTGTAAAATTGTTGAAAGGGGACGTTTCACATTCTACATGCAGATTTGATTTCTGCCTAGTATTAACTGAGTGAAAGCTGCTAACTCTTGGGAATAGGCTAATATTGCTAACAACAAACGACATTAAAGCAAATATATACTGTGAGGGTAATGTCAGAATTCCCAGACTATTGAATAGGGGTCGACAAGAGGTTCTTGAACTTACACCACATATAGCTTGAACAGCCCGTTTTTGAGCCAAAAATACCCTTTTTGAATCAGAAGAATTACCCCAAAAAATAAGACCATACGACAAAAGTGTATGAAAACATGCAAAGTAGACTACTTTTCGTGTTGAACTGTCACTTATTTCAGATACTGTTTTAATGGTAAATAAAGCAGCATTTAGTTTCTGAGCAAGATCCTGGACGAGGGCTTTCCACAACAGCTTAGTATCTATCCGAACGCCTGGGAACTTGAACTGTTCCGCCTTGATTATAATATGCCCATTCTGTCTGATCAAAATATCGGTTCTTGTTGAGTTGTGAGTTAGAAACTGTAAAAACTGAGTCTTACTGTTATTTAGCATCAAATTATTTTCCACAAGCCACAAACTTATTTCATGAAATACATTATTTGATACTGTTTCAATATTACACACAAGATCCTTCACTACCAAGCTGGTGGCAAACAGAAATATTTTTGAATCACCTGTAATACTAGAAGGCATATCATTTATATAAATAAGAAACAGCAGTGGCCCCAGCACCGACCCTTGGGGAACACCCCACTTAACAGTGCCCCATTAGGACTGAACGTCACTACCACTCTCAGTATTGCGGAGAATTACCTTCTGATACCTGTTCTTAAAGTAAGAGGCGAACCACTTGTAAGCTACTCCCCTTACTCCATAATGGTGCAACTTCTGCAGTAATATTTTGTGGTCGACACAGTCAAAAGCCTTCGTTAAATCAAAGAAAACACCTAGCGTTCGCAACCTTTTATTTAATCCGTCCAAAACCTCACAGAGAAAAGAGAATATAGCATTTTCAGTTGTTAAACCATTTATAAAACCAAACTGCACATTTGACAGCAAATTATGTGAATTTAAATGCTCCAGTAACGTTGTATATACAACCTTCTCAATAACTTTAGCAAACACCGATGGCATAGAAACAGGTCAAAAATTGTCAACATTATCCCCGTCTCCATTTGTATAAAGTGGCTTCACTACCGAGTACTTTAATCGGTCAGGAAACCGACCACTCCTAAAGGAAAAGCTACAGATTTGGCTAAGTACTGGGCAGACATATATAGAACAATACTTCAGTATTCTGCTAGATACCCCGTCATATCCATGAGAGTTCTTGGTCTATAATGATTTAATTATTAACTCAATCTCCCTTTTGTCAGTATCATGGAGGAGTATTTCAGGTAACAGTCCCGGAAGACTTTTTTCTAAGAGCGCTACGTGATTTCCTGTTGGGACTAGGTTTCTATTTAGTTCACCTGCTATATTCAGAAAGTGATTATTAAACACTGTACATATACGCGACTTATCAGTAACACGGACATTCCCACTACGCACTGATTCTATATCCTCGACCTGTTTCTGCAGACCAGCCACTTCCTTTACGACTGACCATTTGGTTTTAATTTTATCTTGAGACCTATCTATTCTATCTGCATACCACATACTTTTTGCCTTCCTAATAACAGTTTTAAGCAGCTTACAATACTGTTTGCAATGGGCTGCTGCATTTAGATTTTGCCTGTTTCTAACGTTTTGATACAATTGCCACTTTGTTCTACAAGATATTCTTATCCCTCTAGTCAGCCACCCAGGCTGCCTGTTTGTGCTAGTACCCTGTTTTGAACGTTCTAACGGAAAGTAGCTTTCAAAGAGCACGAGAAAAGTCTTGAGAAAAGCATTATATCTATCATCTACTGTATCAGCGCAATAAACATCTTGCCACTCTTGTTCCTTGATAAAGTTTACAAAGGTCTCTACAGCAACTGGATCAGCTTTCCCAAACAGTTGATAACTATATTTAACATGTGTTGCAGCACAAAAATCTTTTAGAGTTAAAATTTGTGCATCATGATCTGAAAGGCCATTCACCTTTTTGCTAACAAATTGCCCTTCTAGTAATGAGGAATGAACAAACATTAACTCGCTCAGTTCCTTCTGAAGGCTTTCAGCGTCTAAAACTGCCCACGATCGATACGCCAAGTTCCTCAGAAAAGAACTTTTCAGCGAAGGGTGATGATAGCTGGTACTGTGCAGATATCGGTCTGTGTGGAAGAGATGCCGGTAAACATTGCAGCTGCGACACCACGTAATACAGAGAGAATTTTATCAGTATATATCGCAGCGAGACTATGTATTCGTATATTGTGATTTTATTGATTTCCTCATTGCTTTTTCAATTGCCTGCGGAGTTCGAACTAAGTAAATTTGTGTTTTTGAAATATAGTTTCCTTAAATTCAAGGGATGGACAGTTTCAGTATTTGCAGACCTTCTGTTCTGGTCTTGATATCCTACCGTAACGGGTCGTCTTGTCAGATGTATTGGGCACTGCTCTACGCTGAGCTGGCGGTGATAGCGCTCTCAAAGGCTGTGTGGACGGCGCATCCCCTTTGTACCCGTCGGTACCAGCTCGCAGGATGAATCACTGGGGGGCGAGCCTCAATCGAGAAACCAATTAGGACGCCACCTTGCCTCAGGCTAGGGACAGAAGCGAAGACGGTCGTCTGGGACCATTCGGACAGGCGGAGACAGCGGTCGGTCCGATTCACAGTTGCATGCACTCGTTCCGGCTGACTCGGCGTCAAAGGCGACCGTTCTAAGTGTTACTTGCTGAGACTCCTCCACAGCTCTCGTGTCAGACCACTGTCTTTTGATTTTACTCCCTACAGAGACGGGGTGTATGACCTCATAAACACTGAGATGCTTGAAACACTGTTTTGTAGATGGAAGTTTAGATTCTTATATACTCGTGGATGCGGTTATTGATTAAAACTATAAGTGTTTGTCTTTGTCTGCCAAATTCAAGATAATGTAATGAATATATAACGACAGTGAATTTTACTTAGATTTAGTTAAAATACAAAATTTCTCGAATAATGAGCTTCAAAAGGAAGCCTTATTTATTTGTCTACAGTGTCAGATCTGATTATTATCATCAGGCCTTGATTTACATCCGACCAGAGTTTCGCAAACACAGTACCTTTTTTACATCATAGTTTCCTAAGGACTAACAATTTTTGTGTGAAAAGTAGTGATAAATTGATCTGAGTGTCTACAGAAACATTGTCAGTAAATAATACTATGAACCAATAAAGTTAATTCTTGCTACTTAACTATTGCTGCTGCTGCCACTAATGCCGATAATAATAATAATAATAATAATAGTAATAATAATACTAATAATAAAAATCGTAATAATGTGCAATCAGAAGAAGAAGAAAATACAGTAATGGACTCACACATCCCAGAGCAAACAAACAAAGAACAACACACACCAATTTAACAATCAAAGGAAAACGAAATCTTAAGGCAGCCACCAGAACAAGCACAAATAGAACACAAAGTAACACAGATATTAGATATAGAAGAAAAATTTCAGCTAACATATATAGAATACAAAGACACAAATACAGACATTAGACCATTCTTGCATAGACCACCAAATAACCCACAAGTCGAAACAACAATAAAAACTATCAACACAATCATACCCAACAAAATAAATGAAAACACAACTATGGAAGAGTTACAACTACTGGTATATATAGGAGCACTCACTACACGAAATATACACACTAGGCAGAGATCAGAACCAACCAACACACAGAAGAAACCCACAAAACCAGCATGGCAACACAGGCTACAGATCAAAATAGAAAAACTGAGAAAAGACATCGGACAGATAACACAATTTATAAGAAATGAAATCTCAGAAAAACAACAAGAAGCGACAGAGCAATTAGACGAAAAGAAGCAGAAATTACAAGCATTCGCCAAACGACTCACAAGATACAAAAAAAGTGAAAATAGAAGGAAGCAAAACCAAACATTCAACACAGACCAAAAGAAATTTTACCAGACAATAGATAACACACACATTGAAATAAACAATCCACCAAACATAACAGACATGGAACACTTCTGGAGCAACATATGGTCAAACCCGGTACAACATAACAGGCATGCACGGTGGATACAATCATAAACAGACACATACAAGATGATACCACAAATGCCTGAAGTGACAATTTTGCAACATGAAATCACCCAAGCAATTAATTCTACTCACAATTGGAAAGCCCCTGGAAATGATAAAATAGCAAATTACTGGTTAAAGAAGTTCACCTCAACACATTCACATCTAACTAAATTATTTAACAGTTACATTGCAGACCCATACACATTCCCTGATACACTTACACATGGAATAACTTATCTGAAACCTAAAGATAAAGCAGACACAGCGAACCCAGCTAAATATCGCCCCATAACATGCCTACCAACAATATACAAAATATTAACTTCAGTCATTAAACAGAAACTAGTGACACATACAACACAGAACAAAATTATAAATGAAGAACAAAAAGGCTGTTGCAAAGGAGCACGAGGATGTAAAGAGCAACTGATAATAGATGCAGAGGTGACATATCAAGCTAAAACTAAACAAAGGTCGCTACACTATGCATACATCGATTACCAAAAAGCTTTTGATAGTGTACCCCACTCATGGTTACTACAAATATTGGAAATATATAAAGTAGATCCTAAATTGATACAGTTCCTAAACATAGTAATGAAAAACTGGAAAACCACACTTAATATCCAAACAAATTCAAATAATATCACATCACAGCCAATACAGATTAAGCGTAGAATATACCAAGGAGATTCATTAAGTCCTTTCTGGTTCTGCCTTGCTCTGAACCCACTATCCAACATGCTAAATAATACAAATTATGGTTACAATATTACTGGAACATACCCACACAAAATCACACATTTGCTATACATGGATGATCTAAAACTACTGGCAGCAACAAATCAACAACTCAACCAATTACTAAAGATAACAGAAGTATTTAGCAATGATATAAATATGGCTTTTGGAACAGACAAATGTAAGAAAAATAGCATAGTCAAGGGAAAACACACTAAACAAGAAGATTACATATTGGATAACCACAGCGACTGCACAGAAGCGATGGAAAAAACAGATGCCTATAAATATCTAGGATACAGACAAAAAATAGGAATAGATGATAGAAATATTAAGGAAGAGCTAAAAGAAAAATATAGACAAAGACTAACAAAAATACTGAAAACAGAATTGACAGCAAGAAACAAGACAAAAGCTATAAATACCTATGCTATACCAATATTGACCTACTCATTTGGAGTAGTGAAATGGAGTAACACAGACCTAGAAGCACTCAATACACATACACGATCACAATGTTACAAATATAGAATACATCACATACATTCAGCAACAGAAAGATTCACATTAAGCAGAAAGGAAGGAGGAAGGGGATTTATCGACATAAAAAACCTACATTATGGACAGGTAGACAATTTAAGAAAATTCTTTCTAGAACGAGCAGAAACTAGCAAAATACACAAAGCAATCACCCACATAAATACATCGGCTACACCACTACAATTTCATAACCACCTCTACAACCCTTTAGATCACATAACATCAACAGATACAAAGAAAGTAAATTGGAAAAAGAAAACACTACATGGCAAGCACCCGTATCATCTAACACAGCCACACATCGATCAAGACGCATCCAACACATGGCTAAGAAGAGGCAATATATACAGTGAGACAGAAGGATTCATGATTGCAATACAGGATCAAACAATAAACACCAGATATTACAGCAAGCATATTATTAAAGATCCCAATACCACAACAGATAAATGCAGACTTTGCAAACAACAAATAGAAACAGTAGATCACATCACAAGCGGATGTACAATACTAGCAAATACAGAATACCCCAGAAGACATGACAACGTCGCAAAAATAATACATCAACAGCTTGCCTTACAACATAAACTTTTAAAACAACACGTTCCTACATACAAGTATACACCACAAAATGTACTGGAGAATGATGAATACGAATTATACTGGAACAGAACCATTATAACAGATAAAACAACGCCACATAACAAACCTGACATCATACTCACCAATAAAAAGAAGAAATTAACACAACTAATTGAAACATCCATACCCAATACAGCAAATATACAGAAGAAAACAGGAGAAAAAATTGAAAAATACATCCAACTGGCTGAGGAAGTCAAGGACATGTGGCATCAGGATAAAGTTGACATTATACCAATTATACTTTCAACTACAGGAGTCATACCACGCAATATCCACCAGTACATCAATGCAATACAGCTACATCCAAACTTATATATACAACTTCAGAAATCCGTAATTATTGATACATGTTCAATTACCCGAAAGTTCCTAAACGCAATGTAACATATACCGTACAGTTAAAAGGAAGTGACGCTTGATCAAGGTCCGCATCACTTTCATTCCGAACCAGACCTAAGGTCTGAGAAAGGAAAGGTAGTAATAACTCCAAAAAACTAAAGTTTTATATTCACAGACAGAAATTGCGACCCTGGAAGAAAACACGACAAAATCAACAAGGTCAGGTACTTTAAGTACTTCGCAGAATTCTTCGAAAAGACAGGTCTTGGAAAAAATGTCACAGTACAATCTCCTCCAAACAGCCAAAAAATATTAGGGTTAGTCCATAATCTCTACAAAAACAATTTATATCATAATAGAGTAAATTCGGCACAACAATACCGTCATAAAACCAACAGTCCTCTACGCAAGCGCAGCACTAACACTTAACAGAAAATACGAACCTGAAGACGTTACAAATGAATAGAGAAAGTTCATTAGGAAATTTTTAGGAGCAAGGCATACCCAAGATGGTTACAGGTTACAATCAATGAAAAAAAATAAGCTTTCAATCATCGAAATGGACAAAGGAAAACGAGAATGAAAGCCTTTGGTCATCTCAACAACTATCAAAAAAGCTATTGTCAAAAAGGGTAACAGACTATGTAACATCACTTACGAGCTTAGCACCTTGGCTGAACGAAATAAGAAAGAACCTCCAAAACGCAAACCTAAGGCCAATCGACATTTTAGGAAGAGACACCTTGAGACATAAAGTAGACGAATGGGAAATTACATCAGAGCAACGAAAATAAAACAGCACAGACCAAAGTGGTTGTAAGTACGTTAAATGGCCTTCTCGGGAAGAAGGAAAGCGTATTGGAACAACAAGAAGAAACTGAAAAAGATTTGATGAGTTATTTGCTTAATTTGCTTAAAGCCCTCCATTTAATTGGAGATTCCGCTAATAATAATTAAAATAATGATAATAATCAGAATGAAAATAGTAATGACATTAAAAACAACAACTTTAGTGGCACATAGAAACATTTTATAGATGTACAGAATGTACATAATGACGTTTTTTGATACAGCGAGTTCTGGGGACAGAAAATTTAAGGGACCGAACCAGCCAAGAATACTGGGAAATGAGGAAGATATGGTTGGAAAGAAGGATGTACAGGGGTAACGTGTGGGTACAGGGACATGATAAATCTACAACTACATCTACATAGATATTCCGCGGCACTGTAAGATGCTTGGCGGAGGGTAACCAATACCACTACTTGTTATTTCTCCTTCTGTCCCACTCACAAATAGAGAGAGGGAAAACTTTCTTATATCTTATCTTCGTGGTCCTTACGCGTGGTGTATGTTGGCAGGAGCAGAATCGTTTGGCAGTCAGCTTCAAATGCCGACTCTGTAATTTTTTTTAATAGTGTTTCCCGAAAAGAACGCAGCCTCGCCCCCCCCTCCCCCCCCCCCTTACGGTAACATATCTGGCAGCCCTCATCTGAAGTGCTCTGATGTCTTCCTTCAATCCCAATCCCAAACACTCGAGCAGTACTCAAGAACAGGTCGCACACTCTTACCTAAATTTCTTCCAATAAACCGAAGTCGTTCCCCCTCACATCGCTTTGCAACGTTACCCAGATACTTAAAAGACTTGAGTGTGTCAAGTTGGACACTAATAATATTATATACAAACATTACAGATTCGTTCTTACTACTCATCGTATTAACTTACATTTTTCCACATTGAGAACTAGTTGCCATTCATCACACCAACTGGATATCTTGTTTAAATAGTATCTTCCTGCAGTCATTCAACTTCGACACCTTACCGTACACCACGGCATTATCAGCAAACAGCCGCAGACTGATGCTCACCCAGTAAGCCAAATCATTAATATATATAGGGAACAGTAGCGGTCCAATCACACTTTCCTGGGACGCTCCTGGCGATACCCTTGTCTCTAATGAACATTCACCGTCGAGAAGAACATACTGGGTTCTACTATTTAAGAAGCCTTCAAGCCACTCTGTGGACTTATTCCATATGCTCGTACCTTCGTTAACAGCCTGCACTGGGGCACCGTTTCAAATGCCTTCCGGAAATCTAGAAATATGGAATCTTCCTGTAGCCCTTCATCCATAGTTCTGAGTATATCATGTGAGAAAAAAGGAAGCTGAGTTTCGCACGAGCGATGCTTTCTAAAAACACGCAGATTCGTGAACATAAGCTGCTTAGCCTCAAGGAAGTTTATTATATTCGAACTGAGACTGTGCTCAAGGATTCTACAGCAAACAAAAGTTAGAGACATTGGTCTAATTTTGCGGGTCCGTTCATTCACCTTTCTCATATACTGGAATCACCTGCGCTTTTTCCAGTCGCTTGGGACTTTGTGGTGGGCGAGAATTTACGATACATGCAAGCTAGGTAAGGAGCCAATGCCGTATAGTACACTTTGAGAAATCGAGCTGGGATTCCATCCGGACATGGTGAATTGCTTGTTTTAAAATTTTCTTGTTGCTATTCGAAGCCAGGCATGCTTATTTCTACGTCGTCCATACATGAGTCTAGCCTATGGTGAAATGACGATATTTTTGTACTGTTCTCCTTCGTGAACGATTTCTGCAGCGCGGAGTGGCGGAGTGGTTTGAGGCGCCATGTGAGGGATTGCGCGGCTCCGCCCGCCGGAGGTTTGAGTGCTCCATCGGGCATGGGTGTGTGTGTGTAGTTCTTAGCATAGGTTAGTTTAAATTACTGTGTAAGTCTAAGGATCTATGACCTCAACAGTTGGGTCCCTTAGGAATGCACACACATTTGAACATTTGTACGTGAAACTTTAAACTTCGGGTTTCGATCTGGTAACTTCAGATGCCACACTAGGCTGGTCAACAAGGGACTGAAAGGAAGCCTTAGACCCGCTTAGCGATTTTGCATACTACCAGAATTTTCTCGGGTTCTTTGCCACATATTTTGCTAGTGTGTGACGGTGGTAGTGTTTGTATGCTTCGCGCACATATCTTTTCATAGACGCACAAATCTCCACTAACCTTAGTTTGTCGTCATTAGTGTGTCCCTTTTTCAACCTAGAGAGCAACAGCCTCTACTTCGGGTCTTTTCCATCCTTTATCCACTCAACAGGCTCGTAACTCTCCTGACTAAACTTAAACTTTGACTATAACTCCCCTACATCCTTCATACTGGTACTAAGTGATGCCAGTTCACTGTCTAAGTAACATGTTAATGACTGCTTATGTCCTTTATCTAGCAGAAACACTCTCCTAGCCTTCTTAACTGATTTATTAACTTTTGTATTCATAGTTGCTATAATGACATCATGATCGGTAAGTCCCGTTTCTATACTGACACTGTCGATAGGGTCCGGCCTGTTTAGAAAGACTAAGGTATTTCCATTGCGTGTGGGCTGCCTAGTTAGCTGCTCAAGACAATTTTCAGAAAAATCTTTAATGTTGCTTTAGTAGATACGTCAGTAACTGTCTTCTCGAGCTGAAGACGTTATTCTGTTCGCTAATACAATGCGGGAGGTTATCCCACAGTCGGATTCGAGAATGTGGCGGAAGCATAGAGGGTGGCAGAAAAGGTGTTTTGCCTTATGGGAACGAATGTTTCTGCCGTGTTGTTCAGACAAGAGCGTTAAGATGGGGGTGTGATGTGAGGGACAGTGTACCATGATAAGATAAAGGAGACAGGTGGTATGGAAATCCCTGTGCTTGTCTTAATACGATCATGAAATATAATCAGAGAATCGAACATTGTAAGACGTATGCTTTGCCGGCGATGGGCGAAGCATGACAGAATCTCTGACCAGAGAGTAGTTTATAGTTAGTTGTTGCTTGTGGCTAGGCTGCGCTTGACTGCGCGAGTCGACAGTAGTAGTCTGGTGTAGTCTGCAGTAGTCTGGTGGAGTCGGCATGTGTCGGCTGTGTGCTCTGCTCGGGACTCTGGTCAGGACTCTGGAGGATGAGTATTGTTGTAGAAGGTAAAGAAGCAGCCTTGCGCATATTTAATAATGTATGTTAATTGTAATTTAATTTGTTCCAAAAAATGCCCCAATAATAATTTTTATAATATAAAGTAACTCTTTTAAAGAAAAGTATTCATTTCAATTTAAAGAATTTCCAATGCATTATCATTGCATCCAAGAATATATATATATATACGCCAGCATTGCACGAAGCTGTGTCGAAAAATGACTAATTAAGAGCAGATATAATTGCAGTTTTATTGAGGTAAGAATTTTTGCTTTTGTTATTCAGGATACAGGGACGAAGGTCAGCGCCGCTGTCCTCATAAAATTCATCAGGTTACAAACCTTTTTTATTATTTTGGTGTTTAGGAATTTTTCTGTTTCGAACTTGACATAAAATGAGAATAGAATTTTGTGGTAACATTAATTGTGAATGCATTTCTGGGCACAGACTATAAATCGGAGCCAATTTTGTTCGGAGGTCACAATATTTAAAATTCATCTAATTATTATTTTTTGTGGGCTCCATTTTCATTTTTATATTTTTTGTGGCGAGGTTACACTTCGCTCCATTTCCATTTAAATATTTATGTGGGGAGGTTACAACACAAAGATTTAACGGAGAAGGTTTGATAAGCAGATTTACAGTAAAGTTACTGATTAATTTGTTTGCACCTACACTTCATGCTAAGGAATCTAATTATAATACTTAAGTTGTCTTAAAACACCACTTTCAGTGGGGAGCGAAAGCTAAATTGGTGAAACTGTCTGTCAGTATCGAAGCGGGAAGCCTGTTTCGGGCCAAAATGCTCTTTTTTCCACTACTGCTTCTTGACTATAGGTCACAGGTACATTCTTAAAATGATCTACGTATCAGGTAAGCACCGTTGACGTTTTCCGACTACTGGTTTGCGTGATATTATGTAGGTGTAAAGGTTACAGGCTTGGACGCAACCGCCACGTGCGGCTGCGAGTGTGCGGGATGGGGTTATCGTGGAATGCTGACGAACTGCGGTGTCAGTACGCGCCGGTCGCAGAGCGCCTCACACACAGTAGTGGCGTCGCCACGCTGGCCACCTGCAAGGGCAGAAAACGTTTAAACGCGCGTGGTTCCGACGCAGAATTACTTCTTTTTCGACTCACATAGGAATATTGAGATACCCGCATTTGTTCGTGGTAGGACGTCACACACCGGTATGACGAGTAGGCGTAGCAAGCACGTTATCACAAATTTAATAGATATAAAGTGATGATGGCTAATAACTCGTAGTTTGCCTATTTTCTGTACCTCAGGGACCCAATGCCCGCAATAATCCTGACAAATGCCAAGGCAGACCGTCAACCGAGGATCATCGTCATCAGTTTTCTGCTTCATAAGCAGGTCCTTTACCTCCCCATTTTCTGCGATACATTGCGTCCTTCTTAAGGCTGATGTACGTTGTACCGTCCATCACGTCATCCACTACCTGCAATCTCTTCCTTCCACGCTTCCTTTTCCGTTCAACATAACGTTCTAAAACTGTTTTTAAGAGTCCGTCATTCTTTCTTAATATATGCTCAATCTAATTTCTTTTTCTTCTTTTTATTACATCTAGTAACTGTCTTTTCTCTCCCACTCTTCTCAGTACCTTTTCATTTTTTACTCTGTCCGTCCAAATTATTCCTTCTATCCTCCGTCATACCCATATCTTATAAGCCTCCAGCTTTTCTCCGTGTTTTTTCTTCAAAGGCCATGTTTCAGTACCGTACACAAGAACACTCCATACAAAACACTTCGTGAGTCTTTTCCTCAGTTCTCTGTCCAGACTGGTGCAGAAAATTCTCCTTTTCTTATAAAATGCCTCTTTTGCCACTGCTATCCTTATATTAATATCTTTGCTGCAATTCCAGTCGGTGACTGTCCTGCTTCCAAGACATTTAATTTTGCACCATATATTTCTCCATTCAGTATCAATTTTATTTC
Source organism: Schistocerca serialis cubense (assembly GCF_023864345.2). Taxonomy (NCBI): domain Eukaryota; kingdom Metazoa; phylum Arthropoda; class Insecta; order Orthoptera; family Acrididae; genus Schistocerca; species Schistocerca serialis. Next base: position 815,320,452 of record NC_064641.1, on the reverse strand, counting down.
CTTATTTCCTCCTAGTGCCAATACTTTTGTTTTATTTGTGTTAATTTTCGTTCAATAATTTTTCCCGTTAGCTTCAATGGTGCCCACTAAATCCTGTAATTCTTTTTCCCCTGAGGCTAGGAGGAATACGCCATCAGCAAACCTCAAACACCCTATTCTTCGTCCTCCAGTTTCTACTCTTTTGTCATCTAATGAGCATTGGTATATCATATTTTTGAAGTAGAGGTTGAAAAGTTTAGGTGATAGACAGCATCCTTGACTTACTTCTTTTCCTAGTCCGATCCAGTGTGTACTTTCTCCTCTCAGTTTAACAGAGGCTTTTTGAATCAGATGTAATGAGTTTACAAGTCTTCTGGTTATCCAGTCCACCCTCTTTCCCTCTTTATAGTCACCAGCTTGTCCCAAGCCATTATCAAATGCCATTTCTAGATGAAGCACTTATAGAGGTCTCTTCCTTTTTCAGTAAACCTTTCTCCCAAGCCCTACTGCGTGCCTGGTGATCGTATTCCGTATAAATCCAAACTGCTCCTCGCCAATGTTCTCCTCCATTACTCTTCCGAGTCCCTTATTAATTATTCTTAACATCACTTTGGCTGCGCCGGCCGGGGTGGCCGAGTGGTTCTTGGCGCTACAGTCTGGAACCGCGCGACCGCTACGCGCGCAGGTTCGAATCCTGCCTCGGGCATGGATGTGTGTGATGTCCTTAGGTTAGTTAGGTTTAAGTAGTTCTAAGTTACCTCAGAAGTTAAGTGCTCAGAGCCATTTTTTTCACTTTCGCTGCGTGTGAAATAAGGCTAAATGTCCTGTGTTCACTGCATATCTTTGTTCCTTGTTTTTCCGGTAATGGAATCATTATTGTTGTCAGAAGGTCCTCAGGCCATTCACCACTGTCATATATTTTATTACCTCAATATTTCTCTTATACCATTTTGGTTCAAGCATTTTAATATTTCTCCCGGTATCGTATCTGTACCTACTGCTTTGCCGTTTTTCATTACAGTTATGGCAGACTTTACTTGTTCCATTATGATGGTTGGTCCTTTCTCGTTATCATTTGACTGTTGAGTGATTCAACTTCCAGAGTTTCTGGTTTGCAGTCTGTGTCATATAGCTCTTTTAGATATTCTTCCCATCTCTGGAGGACATTGTACGATCTTTGTACACTACCTCTTTACTCAAAATTTCCATAGTATCACTTCCTGCTTTGTTTTGATCCCATGTCATCGTCTGAACTCTGTCGTATAGTGAGTCGTATCTTCTCTTCCAGTGCAGTTCTTCAATTGCATCACATTCCTCTTTTAGCCATTTTTCCCTAGCCTGCTCTGTTTCTCTTCGCTGTTCATTATTTAACCGTTGGTGCATCTTTCTTACATCTTCAGTGTTCTTGTTATTAATTTTTCTTCTCTCTTCGAGCTTGGAAATCATTTCTTGTGTGACCCATGGTTTTTTGCCCTTTCCCTTTTACATATCCTACATTTTGCTGTCCTGCTTTAATGATTCCTTCTTTCAGCATATTCTAGCACTCGTTGACATTTTCTGGTGATTCTTTGTCTCGTAATGTGTATACGAACTCAAGTGACAGCATTCTTGTAATTTGTTTTTTGCTGTATCTTATCTTCTTTACATCTCATTTCTTCACCATGGTCGCCTTCTTCAGTTTTTTCATTCTTATTTCTATTTCTGCCATAAGTAAGTTGTGGTCGCTATTAATAACTGCACCTCGTAATGTTTGCACCTTCTTGATTCCATTCCTGTATCTTTCTTCTACCAGAATATAGTCGATTTGGTTTCTGTATTTATCCCCTGGTGATTTCCAAATGTAGAGCCTCCTTTTGTGGTTCTTGAACCATGTACTTGAAACTGACAGCTGCCTTTCCCTGCAGATTTCAATTAGCCATTCACCTCTGTCATTTCTCTTTCCAAAACCATGAATGCATACTATGTTTCCCTCTTTCCCTTTTCCCACAATGTCATTCCAATCTCACATTGCTATTTTACAGCATTTATTATTTTCGTCCATTATTCTCTCTATTACATTGAACGTTTCCTCTACAATTTGGTCATCATGTTCTGAAGTTGGCATATACATCTGGACAATCACTAAATATATTTTTGCTCCTTTCAGCCCTACACCAATAACCTGATCATTTGCATAGTCCGCATAATCCACACATTTAGGCAATTCCTTTGTCATGATTATTTCTACTCCATCCATTCCTTTTACTTTTCCTTCTGAGTAGTACAATACATATTCGTATGACTGTAAGTCTCCACATCCATTCCATCTTACCTCAGCAACTCCTACAAGGTCCAAATGATTCTTTTCCATCTCTCTTTTAAGGTTGTCTCCTTTTCCTACTTGTAGCAGAGTTCTAACATTCCTGGTACCAATTTTCATTTTGATTTTTTGCCTCCTTTCAAGTCATACCTGCCTCCCTGGGGATCTGAATAGGGGACTATTGTACCTCTGGATACTGATTTAACACGAGAGGAGGCCATTTTTGTGCATAAAATGGGGTCTGCACAATGCAGGCAAGACAATCTGCGGTGATATTCCGTTGCTTTCAGCAGTTCTGGAGGCTGCCCCAAACATGGGATACAGACGCCATTCAGAGCCATCTGCTCCAGGTCAGATGCTGCATGAGACGTATAGGTCCATAAATGAAAGACCCCTAGCCCTCAAAACCTAATAGTGTCAGGGTCAGGAAAGAACCAGAGCTGTCCAAGGGTGGCCAGATAGGAAAGATAAAAGTGAGGCGCCTGGTGTAAGCAAATGGAAGCAATCCCAGGACTCAGTTCGGAACCACGTGGTCGCCAGCCATGTACTCACTAGGTGTGAGTCGCTGGGGATACAAACCTCATAAGTGCCTTACATAGGAAAGGTTTTCGGAAAATCCCATTTAACGGTCCAGTAATTGACTGAGTTCTTTTTTTAAAACTCTTGGATGTTTTGCTGTGAGTGCCAAGCAGATATAATGGAAATTTGAGGCGTTATGGGAGGGGGAGGGGGGGTGTTTTCGGGGTAGGGAGGGGGTGAGTTTGAGAGGTGAATGATGGCTTAATTCATATCTGCTGCAATGCGCGCCCGTGAATGGTCTGGGCTTCTACGCCTGCAGCGTCATTGGTAGTCTCCATTTGAACAGATCCCTGCCGGAAAACCTAATTTTCGACACTCCATCGCAAGCAATTCGATTCTACTCTTTGCTGTTTTAAGTACTAACTAAGTTCTTACGGTGTAAAGTTTGCAAGTTGTGAGTCAACATTAGAAAAAGTTTCTGGTAAGGGAAACTTTGTTTTTGAAGTACTCACCATCGAGAACGTGTACAGTGACGGTGGCGAACTCTGACGGTGAGACGGCGCACGTGTAGTTCCCCGCGTCACCGCTGCCAATGCGCGCCACTAGCAGAGAGCTGTTGGCGCCTGCGGGGCTCAGGTCGGTCCGCACGCTGCACAAACACACAGCAGGCACACAAAATCACCAGCTGCATCACATCACATCACCAGCTGCAGTTTGGCAGTTACTACACAGCACATTCTCTCGTGGTATTAACACACTTCCATTTCATGAAACAGCTTGTCTTGAATCAATGAGGAGCATTCAAATGTGTGGACACATCCCGGAGACTGTGGGTAGCGTATTCACTATCATAAACAGATAACCAGCTGTATGTGCGTTGCGGGATTGCAGGTCCACAGGAGAAGACAGAATACGAAGGCAAATATTTACTGTTCACTAACTCGAAATTTCACATTATCTCAAAGCACAAGAACAGCTGCATATTAATGGGCTTTTTAGTGATGAGGACTCTTAATTTACGAAAATAGGAACAACGTAATACACACAATATCTTACATTGGGCCCGATATTTGCTTCTCTACAGTTTCATGGTTCCACGACGAACACTACAACTAAATACTGGAAGACTTTTTTCGCATTGTTCTCATTATATATAAGGTTTCCATTTTTTTTTTTTTTTTTGAGCCATCAGTCCTCTAACTGATTCGATGTGGCGCTCCATTAATTTCTCTCTTGCGCCAGCCTCTTAATCCCCCTACGTCCGCATTTATTTGATGGATGTATTTCAGTTACTGTCTTCCTCTAGGCTCTGCCTCTTGCCCTCTAGGAGCTCCCTCTAGTACCATGGAAGTTATTCCCTGACGTCTTAACCATGATCTAACATCCTGTCCCATTTCCTTGTCAGTGTTTCCCGTATGTTCTTGTCATCACCGATTCTGCAGACACCTCCACAAACCTGATTGTTACACCTAATGCACAACATCATTCTGTAGCACTTCATCTCCAAAAACGTTCGATTCTCTCTGTGATTCACTGAGATGCTGTGCTACAAATGTATAGCCTCATAAATTTTGTTTCTCCAGTCATATTCCGTTTGATACCATCAGATTCGTCTTGGCCAATTTAAGATGAATAGGCAGGGAAAAATAAAAAGATATTGACCGGATACCTCAGTGTACTAAGGGATATGATAACCTAATAATCTGGGAGACTGGCAAGCAGTAGTTGGAGAAGAAATAGAAGACTGAATGACTCGAGAATATAGGCTGGCAGCAAGAATAAGATACGAGAAAGATTAATTCAGTTTTGGAATAAATTTCAGCTACTAACAGCGAATTCACTGTTGAAAATCACAAATTGTTTCCCCATCGTTCAGTCCGCTCCTCCGCTGTTGACAGAAAAAGAGTGTCTCTTCATACGGCAAGTCATAGAACGCCATTGCTGATGAGTTTTATTCCAATTTGAAGCAGTGGCTGGTTTTCAACTCGGGATCCACGACTTTGTGATTCGTACTAAAGGGCTGAAAGAAAAACAGTAAATGTCTTTGACAAACTGAACGAAGATCTGTCTGCTGAAGTTGTACGATATGAAAGTTTCAAGGCTCAAAGAAGGAATGAAATCACTAAACTCACTAGACTGAAAGGTTAGCTGATCATAGACCAGTAGTCCATGAATTCCGGCTATTCCTACCCGGAGTTTCCAATGTTTGATATTCCTGATCCAAATCATTTTACATTTTTTGCATGAAATAACTTTGAAATTACAACTAATTTCTAACTAAATTTCTAATGTCTAATACGTCCTAGTATCTGCAGACTCATACGCTTCCATCAAGAGTTATCACACTGAGCTGTTCCAGACAACATCATCATCAGTTACTGGTTCTATGACACTCAAGGAATATTGTAATCTACATTATCAAGTGGTATCTAATACTTACTTTCGATTAACAAAATGATCATAATAAAATTTGTCTCAAAATTTAAAGTCGGATTATGGTATGCAAAAACATGTAAAACAAGAGCAACCTTGTACTGACACTCAATTTTACACATATCCTATGCATTACGTCCTCCACGTGATGTTACAGGTGAAAATGGTTCAAATGGCTCAGAGCACTATGGGACTCAACTGCTGAGGTCATTAGTCCCCTAGAACTTAGAACTAGTTAAACCTAACTAACCTAAGGACATCACACACATCCATGCCCGAGGCAGGATTCGAACCGGCGACCGTAGCAGTCTCGCGGTTCCAGACTGCAGCGCCAGAACCGCGCGGCCACTACGGCCGGCTGTTACAGGTGACTTAAGCAATTTACAGACCAATATTTAGTTATATCAGCTAATTGCTTGGAGTACCAGGCCAAAGAAGCACTCTCTGCTTTCCATATTCTTGAAACACCTCCGTAAATGTCTGTGAACCATGCACATTGTTAAGTATGTTAACGTACTTTAATCTTCTTCATATTGTTCACTCTAGTGTATCACAATTATTTTTACAGTATATCATTACGGTATGTCATTTGTCTTGCTCGTGTGAGATCCCATACACACCCACAGAATTCTTAGACGTCCTCGTCTTAGTGTCTTGTTATCTCGTTGATATTCCTTTCGGCTCCTGTCTTCCTTCCCCAGACTGCTCATCTTTCAACATCCACTGCATCCCAGACAGACAATTCTAACCAGTGAGATGACGCCTTCAATCATGTCTTGTTCAACACAATGTTCTATCCCTGGCTACGTACGTATGCTTCACTCTCTCAACATGAACCTTTCTCGATCTGTTACATATCTGTTCATCGAACATTCCATGGTGGTAAGCTTTTGCGATGAAAGTTGTCCACAATAACTTATATCATTGTTTCGATGTATAATCCTTTCAGGCACATAGCGTATAAGCAGTGACCATATATAGTGGAATAACCCACGAAAGAAACATATATCCCCACAATAATATTTCCTCGAGGCTGAGAAATACTTCGTAAATACTTCTTCGACTATCGCTGCTATTCCACGTTTCCTACCACTATCTTTAATTCGTTTCTAATTTACAGTAATTTGGCCGCATTGGTAAAATATTGTAAGGTACGCCTCTCTAAATCGTACCATAATCCATCTGTGTTTTCGTCGCGACAGCTTTGCCTTCAGTTTATGAGCCGAAACACCATCTTTGTATCTCACAATGTCACTGAGAATGTACTCGTGATGTACTCTGATTAATTGCGAAGGTCATATAAAGGCAATTTGGGCTACATTTGCAATAATTTGAATTATGGCTACGTTTCTGGTGCTGATATTTTCGTCTAAAATAATCCCTAGAAAGTATAGGCTTGTCCAATCCCTCAGTCCGATTATAATCTTAAAATTTCTCGTCACAGATAGTAGTATAGGGACCATTTCATGAGCAGAAATCTTTAATATACTTTCCACACACCATTTGTGAGGTATTTCCACGGTAAGCTGTCCCTCTCTTCTTTCTGTACTCCAGATCGTCCAATCATGATCAGAAACAGACTTTCTGCATAAGCTTTACAGTTAATTGCCACTGACGCCACTGTCATTTTTCTACCACTGAGGCTAGGTCCCAAAACAGAGCCAACTGGACACCTCTTCTTTATTGCCTTACGTATATAAAGTTATCTGAACTAGTAAGTCTGGCCTGCCAAATCTCTTACAGTCCTCAGTGTTCGATTTAGGCAACCGTTTCAGCTAGAAAACTCGTTGTCATCTGTAGTGATCCACCTTCCGGGTCTCAGGGAGATTATTGTTAATTTTGCCAGGCGAAGTATTGCACAAGAACTATTACACAAGGCTTTTAACGATGAGCTTTTCCTTGTAAAGCACCATTCAGAATTCATAATAACGATAAAGGATTCACGCCTCTCGGGACATACTGCATATCTCATAGAAAAGTAGCCAGCACTTTCATAATGATCACGTTACAGATGATGGGATGCGGAACATTATAGTCTGTTGTGAATATACAGGGTGTTGAAAAAAGGTACTGACAAACCTTTAGGAAACATTCCTCACACACAAATAACGAAAAGATGTTATGTGGACATGTGTCCGGAAACGCTTAATCTCCATGTTAGAGTTCATTTTAGTTTCGCCAGCATGTACTGTACTTCCTCGATTCACCGCCAGTTGCCCCAATTGAACGAAGGTAATTTTGACTTCGGTGCTTGTCTTGACATGCGACTCATTGCTCTACAGTACTAGCATGAAGCACATCAGGACGTAGCATCAACATGTTAGTTTTCATCACGAACGTGGTTTTGCAGTCAGTGCAACGTTTACAAATGCGGAGTTCGCAGATGCCCATTTGATGTATGGATTAGCACGGGGCAATAGCCGTCGCGCGGTACGTTAGTATCGAGACGAATTTCCAGAACGAAGGTGGCCCGACAGGAAGACGTTCGCAGCGATTGATCAGCGTCTTAGGGAGCACGGAACATTCCAGCCTATGACTCGCGACTGGGGAAGACCTAGAACGATGAGCACACCTGCAATGGACGAGGCTATTCTTCGTGCAGTTGACGATAACCCTAATGTCAGCGTCAGAGAAGTTGCTGCTGTACAATGTAGCGTTGACCACGTCACTGTATGGAGAGTGCTACGGGAGAACCAGTTGTTCCCGTACCATGTACAGTGTGTGCAGGCACTATCAGCAGCTTATTGGCCTCCAAGGGTACACTTCTGCGAATGGTTCATCCTACAATGTGTCATACCTCATTTCAGTGCAAATGTTCTCTTTACGGATGAGGTTTCATTCCAACGTGATCAAATTGTAAATTTTCACAATCAACATGTGTGGGCTGACGAAAACCCGCACGGAATTGTGCAATCACGTCATCAACACAGATTTTCTGTGAACGTTTGGGCAGGCATTGTTGGTGATGTCTTGATTGGGCCCCATGTTCTTCCACCTACGCTCAATGGAGCACGTTATCATGATTTCATACGGGATACTCTACCTGTGCTGCTAGAAAATGTGCCTTTACAAGTACGACACAACCACATGTTGTCCTACACATTTCAGTCGAAGTGTTCGTACGCTTCTCAACAACAGATTCGGTGACCGATGGATTGGTAGAGGCGGACCAATTCCATGGCCTCCACGCTCTCCTGACCTCAACCCTCTTGATTTTCATTTATGGGGGCATTTGAAAGCTCTTGTTTACGCAACCCCGGTACCAAAATGTAGAGACTCTTCATGCTCGTATTGTGGACGGCTGTGATACAATACGCCATTCTCCAGGGCTGCATCAGTGCATCAGGGATTCCATGCGACGGAGGGTGGATGTATGTATCCTCGCTAACGGAGGACATTTTGAACATTTCCTGTAACAAAGTGTTTGAAGTCACTCTGGAACGTTCTGTTGTTGTGTGTTTCCATTCCATGGTTAATCTGATTTGTTGTTGTTGTTGTAGTCTTCAGTCCTGAGACTGGTTTGATGCAGCTCTCCATGCCACTCTATCCTGTGCAAGCTTCTTCATCTCCCAGTATCTACTGCAGCCTACATCCTTCTGAATCTGCTTAGTGTATTGATCTCTTGGTCTCCCTCTACGATTTTTACCCTCCACACAGCCCTCCAATGCTAAATTTGTGATCCCTTGATGCCTCAAAACATGTCCTACCAACCGATCCCTTCTTCTAGTCAAGTTGTGCCACAAACTTCTCTTCTCCCCAATCCTATTCAGTACCTCCTCATTAGATACGTGATCTACCCACCTTATCTTCAGCATTCTTCTGTAGCACCACATTTCGAAAGCTTCTATTCTCTTCTTGTCCAAACTGGTTATCGTCCACGTTTCACTTCCATACATGGCTACACTCCATACAAATACTTTCAGAAACGACTTCCTGACACTTAAATCTATACTCGATGTTAACAAATTTCTCTTCTTCAGAAACGATTTCCTTGCCATTGCCAGTCTACATTTTATATCCTCTCTACTTCGACCATCATCAGTTATTTTACTCCCTAAATAGCAAAACTCCTTTACTACTTTAAGTGTCTCATTTCCTAATCTAATCCCCTCAGCATCACCAGATTTAATTTGACTACATTCCATTATACTCGTTTTGCTTTTGTTGATGTTCATCTTATATTCTCCTTTCAAGACACTGTCCATTCCGTTCAACTGCTCTTCCAAGTCCTTTGCTGTCTCTGACAGAATTACAATGTCATCGGCAAACCTCAAAGTTTTTATTTCTTCTCCATGGATTTTAATACCTACTCCGAATTTTTCTTTTGTTTCCTTTACTGCTTGCTCAATATACAGATTGAATAACATCGGGGAGAGGCTACAACCCTGTCTCACTCCTTTCCCAACCACTGCTTCCCTTTCATGCCCCTCGACTCTTATAACTGCCATCTGCTTTCTGTACAAATTGTAAATAGCCTTTCGCTCCCAGTATTTTACCCCTGCCATCTTCAGAATTTGAAAGAGAGTATTCCAGTTAACGTTGTCAAAAGCTTTCTCTAAGTCTACAAATGCTAGAAATGTAGGTTTGCCTTTTCTTAATCTTTCTTCTAAGATAAGTCGTAAGGATAGTATTGCCTCACGTGTTCCAACATTTCTACGGAATCCAAACTGATCTTCCCCGAGGTCCGCTTCTACCAGTTTTTCCATTCGTCTGTAAAGAATACGCGTTAGTATTTTGCAGCTGTGACTTATTAAACTGATAGTTCGGTAATTTTCACATCTGTCAACACCTGCTTTCTTTGGGATTGGAATTATTATATTCTTCTTGAAGTCTGTGGGTATTTCGCCTGTCTCATACATCTTCCTCACCAGATGGTAGAGTTTTGTCATGACTGGCTCTCCCAAGGCCATCAGTAGTTCTAATAGAATGTTGTCTACTCCCGGGGCCTTGTTTCGACTCAGGTCTTTCAGTGCTCTGTCAAACTCTTCACGCAGTATCTCATCTCCCATTTCATCTTCATCTACATCCTCTTCCATTTCCATAATATTGTCCTCAAGTACATCGCCCTTGTATAAACCCTCTACATACTCCTTCCACCTTTCTGCCTTCCCTTCTTTGCTTAGAACTGGGTTGCCATCTGAGCTCTTGATATTCATACAAGTGGTTCTCTTCTCTCCTAAGGTCTCTTTAATTTTCCTGTAGGCAGTATCTATCTTACCCCTAGTGACACAAGCCTCTACACCCTTACATTTGTCCTCTAGCCATCCCTGCTTAGCCATTTTGCACTTCCTGTCGATCTCATTTTTGAGACGTTTGTACTCCTTTTTGCCTGCTTCATTTACTGCATTTTTATATTTTCTCCTTTCATCAATTAAATTCAATATTTCTTCTGTTACCCAAGGATTTCTATTAGCCCTCGTCTTTTTACCTACTTGATCCTCTGCTGCCTTCACTACTTCATCCCTCAGAGCTACCCATTCTTCTTCTATTGTATTTCTTTCCCCAATTCCTGTCAATTGTTCCCTTATGCTCTTCCTGAAACTCTGTACAACCTCTGGTTCTTTCAGTTTATCCAGGTCCCATCTCCTTAAATTCCCGCCTTTTTGCAGATTCTTCAGATTCAATCTGCAGTTCATAACCAATAGATTGTGGTCAGAATCCACATCTGCCCCTGGAAATGTCATACAATTTAAAACCTGGTTCCTAAATCTCTGTCTTACCATTATGTAATCTATCTGATACCTTTTAGTATCTCCAGGATTCTTCCAGGTATACAACCTTCTTTCATGATTCTCGAACCAAGTGTTAGCTATGATTAAGTTATGCTCTGTGCAAAATTCTACAAGGCAGCTTCCTCTTTCATTTCTTCCCCCCAATCCATATTCACCTACTATGTTTCCTTCTCTCCCTTTTCCTACTGACGAATTCCAGTCACCCATGACTATTAAATTTTCGTCTCTGATTTGAAGAGAAGTAATAAAATGAGCTCTAACGTGGAAAGTAAGCGTTTCCTGACACATGTCCAAATAACATATTTTCTTTCTTTGTGTGTGAGGAAAGTTTCCTGAAAGTTTGGCCGTACCTTTTTCTAACGCCCTGTACAAGTTGCATATAATTCAGAGGGCCCAAGAGCAACGATACTGAGGAATTAGAAAAAATCCAGTTTACTTGTATAAGACTTGCCAGGGAGCTATTTGTTACACAGGAAAAAATGCATTGTTAGCCGGAGATGGAAAAATGATCAACCCCCTTTGACGGAGTTTGATGACAGACGATCTGCAATTAACGACTCAAAAGGTTGTTTTCTGGAGAATTAAACTCAAACAGAATATTCACTGCACAAAAATCAGAATTACGTACCGATTTCATAATAAATGAGGCCAATTGTAATAAAACCAGGAAGAATGCAAATACACTCCTGGAAATTGAAATAAGAACACCGTGAATTCATTGTCCCAGGAAGGGGAAACTTTATTGACACATTCCTGGGGTCAGATACATCACATGATCACACTGACAGAACCACAGGCACATAGACACAGGCAACAGAGCATGCACAATGTCGGCACTAGTACAGTGTATATCCACCTTTCGCAGCAATGCAGGCTGCTATTCTCCCATGGAGACGATCGTAGAGATGCTGGATGTAGTCCTGTGGAACGGCTTGCCATGCCATTTCCACCTGGCGCCTCAGTTGGACCAGCGTTCGTGCTGGACGTGCAGACCGCGTGAGACGACGGTTCATCCAGTCCCAAACATGCTCAATGGGGGACAGATCCGGAGATCTTGCTGGCCAGGGTAGTTGACTTACACCTTCTAGAGCACGTTGGGTGGCACGGGATACATGCGGACGTGCATTGTCCTGTTGGAACAGCAAGTTCCCTTGCCGGTCTAGGAATGGTAGAACGATGGGGTCGATGACGGTTTGGATGTACCGTGCACTATTCAGTGTCCCCTCGACGATCACCAGTGGTGTACGGCCAGTGTAGGAGATCGCTCCCCACACCATGATGCCGGGTGTTGGCCCTGTGTGCCTCGGTCGTATGCAGTCCTGATTGTGGCGCTCACCTGCACGGCGCCAAACACGCATACGACCATCATTGGCACCAAGGCAGAAGCGACTCTCAACGCTGAAGACGACACGTCTCCATTCGTCCCTCCATTCACGCCTGTCGCGACACCACTGGAGGCGGGCTGCACGATGTTGGGGCGTGAGCGGAAGACGGCCTAACGGTGTGCGGGACCGTAGCCCAGCTTCATGGAGACGGTTGCGAATGGTCCTCGCCGATATCCCAGGGGCAACAGTGTCCCTAATTTGCTGGGAAATGGGGGTGCGGTCCCCTACGGCACTGTGTAGGATCCTACGGTCTTGGCGTGCATCCGTGCGTCGCTGCAGTCCGGTCCCAGGTCGACGGGCACGTACACCTTCCGCTGACAACTGGCGACAACATCGATGTACTGTGGAGACCTCACGCCCCACGTGTTGAGCAATTCGGCGGTACGTCCACCCGGCCTCCCGCATGCCCACTATACGCCCTCGCTCAAAGTCCGTCAACTGCACATACGGTTCACGTCCACGCTGTCGCGGCATGCTACCAGTGTTAAAGACTGCGATGGAGCTCCATATGCCACGGCAAACTGGCTGACACTGACGGCGGCGGTGCACAAATGCTGCGCAGCTAGGGCCATTCGACGGCCAACACCGCGGTTCCTGGTGTGTCCGCTGTGCCGTGCGTGTGATCATTGCTTGTACAGCCCTCTCGCAGTGTCCGGAGCAAGTATGGTGGGTCTGACACACCGGTGTCAATGTGTTCTTTTTTCCATTTCCAGGAGTGTATATTTCCTTTGCCAGGACGCACAAGTTAGTAAATAACAGCACTGCTCAGTGTTTAGACATATACGCGGACTGTATTCTGCTTACTTTCGCCCACTGTCCTGTAAAATTTCATAACAGACAACTTTTTCCGCCTTGAATGTTAAACATTCATTCGTTCACAATGTACGCGAATTCGGCTATCTGTGCTATTCTCAAGTGGTAGCTCATTATCAAGTGCGTAAATACTTCGTCTCTCTTAACTCGTTACCTTGGTGATATTTATTGTACCACATAACTTGGGATGTGGGGTATTTTGTAACCCGTCAGTAAAAAACAGCACTTTTGACTAATACGTATTTAGTATTTGACAATTTAATGATCTTGAAAGTAAATATTGACAGTGCTGACGACTAGGATTACATTATTCAACTGGAGTCAATGTAAGCCGTTCTAAAAGCATAATGTTACTTTGATACGACCTTCAATGCAATTTATCCCAGCCTAAGGGAATGCAGAATGGGATTTCAAGGTGGTACACTATGATTTCGTTACTTTTCTCTGGGTGAGCATGATACAACACTTTTACGACCGCCATCCATTCTTAGGTCTGACTGACATATTTTAATTACATCATTGTCCTTGTTTCGTTTTAGAACTTGAGACATTTGTCATAGCTGTCTCCTTTACTCTGCGACTTATGGTTTTACTACAGTTTCCCTTATTGATGTTTTAAGAGAACTTGACTGAGAGCGGAGACCAATAATCTTTCTGTTTCGCTGTAAATGATTTTAATGTGAGTATTTTGTTTACTGCGAACCCGATTCTCTTGTCTATTTCGTATAAGTGGTATCTAAACATTACTGAAGTAACATACAGATTTTGCTGGCCCTTCATCAAAAATCATTTAATTTTTTCTCCAATCTCTGTGTTTCCTCTTCAGATGCTTCTGATGATTCAACTTCACGTTTCGAAACAGGTTGTACTAATAAACGATTATTCAACAGATGCTGCTGTTTTGTTTAACAATAACGGATCCTTACATCTCCGGATGCCCTCAATGTAAAGTATGTTGCCGATATACGTAAGATGTCCCAAGTGTCGTCGTTGGAACGACAAGAAAACAAACACATGCTTTTTGTATGTTCTGCACCGGTATGTGGATATAATTGCAAAAATTTTGTCACGAATCCGTGAATTTCGTTTAAGGAAATGGGCACAATTTTAGTAACGTAGTGGTTCCTTTCAATGATAATTGATGTGTTTTACTTATTGTTTGAGATTTTTAATGCTGTTTCGGTCAAATAATAAGCTTCTTCCTTGGTGCTATTATAAAATCAATGATTTCCAGGCTATTAATTCCTTTAAATACTTTCATTTCTTCCAAATTGGGTGATTTAATTCGTCTCTCATTAGTTGCCGCCTACTGCTGCTATGCACCATTACCTCTATTAATATTTCATTTATGACAATTAGTATCTAGGTATCTCTCTCTGCACTGTACGGAGGAAGCCTTTCCATTGCATCAGCTACCCCTGGCAAATGTGCAATGATATTATGTTTTCTTGTTCGAATGTTTGGCGACGATCCTTTCTTACACCATTTACGGCCAACAATAAAGTGCACGTTCACTGTTTTTCATTGGTGCATCATGCTGTGGATTCAGAGTAACGCGCATTTCCTCTGACGCCCCCCCCCCCCCCCACACTAGCACTATCACTGTCATCATCTTCACCTTCTGTATCGACATCAAAATCACACACCGAATCTCTTTCTAAATTACCGTCTTTCTCACTAAAGTCACTTTCATCAGCGCGTATAGCATCCATTCGATCACAAAACGTTTACTCATCACCCACAGCGACCAAGATCCATAGTCATCTGAAAAGAAAGTAGACCATTTCGAAAGTCAGAACACAACCTGTAAATTGGGATATATTCTGCCCAGCCCATAATCAAATTAGTACAGTTTGTCGTTACTCAAAGTAAACAATTGCCTGTCAGAACAATTAACAACCAACTGATGCAGAGGTAGTGGCGCTGTTGTGTAGGATGACGGTTAAACCTATTCCTGCAGCATGTGTACGAGGTTAATGTAGAATATACCTCAAGTCCAAGGTTACAGGTAAAGAGGACAAAGAGGACACGGCCTTACTGCCATCCATGTGTAAATATTTCAGGTGTACCGTAACACCAACTGTTTGCCTTTTATATGGAAGAACGTAGCACTTCGTGTAAATAATTTCTATCAAGTTCATCTCCAAACCTAATTCACACCTTGCACTTACCAGGTGTGTCATTTTACAAGTGACGAAGATTCCATGAAACGCTAAAAATGAAGCCCCTTTTCCTGGAACTTGTAGATTTATCAAGCTGAAATATATGTCAGAAATTGAGGTCCACGATCTATCTTCGGTGTAAAAATTTTGAGCTTTTATGTCCACTAAATCAAAAGACACCGTCGTTTATGTGATATGTTTTGATACTCGCAAACCCAGTCATCAAAAAGTATAGGATAACCCCTTTGACCTAGAGTCATGAAATTTGGAAGATGTAAGGATTCACAGTATAGGTGAAGGAAAAAATCCAAAAGTTACTAATTTGTAACTATAACACAGGAAAAAAAAAATGTCATTTGTTATCCGACTGTGTCTGTCTGTCAGTTAAGACCCCTTTTACGGGAATGCATATACTTATCAAATTGATATATTACATACTGACGTCTACAGTCTCTTGATGGTGTAAAAGATTTAAGCTCCTATGTCAATGTAATCAGAAGATACGGCTGTTGATGTCACATTCTTCGGTACTCACAAACAGATACACCAAAATATATAGGTTATTGTTCATTTACCTCCTGTCGTGAAATTTGGCGAGAAGTTACGGTTCACATACGAAAAAATCCGAAAATTGTTAACCTGTCACTCTAGGGTCAGTGTTTCTATGTGTTAAGACCCCATGTTCTCAGGAATGGGTAGACGAATCGTGCTGAAGTTTATGTGTTGTACTAATGCCTGCCGGCGCTTAATGGTGGAGAAACTTTAAGCGTCTAAGTCAATGCAATCGAAAGACACGGTGATTGATGTTACATATTTTGTCACTCGCAAACTCACTCGTCAAAACCATAAGGGGACTTCCCGGTTATCTACAATTATGAAATTCAACAACAAGCTAATTTTCACAGTAAAAGTAAAGGAAAAAGACGTAAATTGTTAATTTGTACTCATATCAAACGAAAAAACGGCTGTGTCATTTGTTATATCACTGAGTCTTTCTGTGTGTTAAGACCACTTTTTATTAGGAATGGGTAGACGTATCAAAATGAAATTTATATCGCATACCAAGGTCTACGGTCTCTTAGTGGTGTAAAACACTTAAGCTACTAAGTCAGAGAAATCAAAAGATTTGCTTATGTATATCACATATTCTGATACTCGCAATTTCACTAATCAAACATCTAAGGTACTTCCTGCCGACTTAGAATCATGAAGTTTACAAGAAGCAAATTATCACAAAACAAGTGGTGGAAAGCATCAAAATAGTTAAGTCAAATTATGCGAGAATAGTAGAGAATTTTGTCATATGTTATCCGAAAGTCTGTCAAGACCCATTTTTCTCAAAAGTGGATAGAGGTATCGTGTTGAAATCCATCTCACATACTAAGTAGTATGTCTTTCGCGGTATGAAAAATTTAAGATTCTGTGAAATAAAAAGATACGGCCATTTATGCCATATATTTAGATACTCTCAAAATTACTCATCAGTTTCTGTTGACCTACACTCACTAAATTTGGCAAGAAGCAGGATTTCGAGTAGTAAAGACAAATTCTGGAAATCGTTAATTTTTAACTATCATATGAAAAGAATTTTCTTGTTATTTGGTTTCCATACGTCTGTCTGTCAGTCTGTTAAGATCCCTATTCCTCAGGGACAGGTAGACGTATGAACTAAAAATTTGTGTCGCTTACTAAGGTGAATGTATACTAAGCCAATTTGAAAAATTTTAGTTACTATGTCAATGGAATCAAAAGATAACTTTTTTATGCCAGTATTTCGATATTCTTAAATCATTCATTAAGCTTATAGGGTTTTTGACATACAATACGCTACTGTTTATTCTTATAAATCTGATCCATATTTGATACTTTAGTATTCATTTTAGTTCAATTATTGATTTTTATACGGACTAGTGCGCCTGCATGTGACTACAATCTGATTATGAGTGTTATTAACGCCTTAGACCCTCTGGTTAGGTAAATGCCTTATCAATCTCGCCTTAAAGGTACCAAAACTGCAGTTATACGTTTTGGGTACCGCTTTTGGGAAATATTTATTAGTAAAATGTTTCCTTTCAGTTATGGCTGAAGTTTTGTCCCTAGACTAAATTTCGAAATTCACTATGGTAGGAAATGAAATATGAGACGTCCATATCTTTTGGTCAATAGCTACAGTACTTTTATGAATATAAATCAAAATCTTAAATGATGCCAGAGCGCATTGGCTCTGAAAAGATTATTCTCATTGATATTCAAACTTTGATTCAATAAATTCAAACATTATTTAATAACGATTCTTGAAAATGTTTAAATAATTGGTGCTGCTAATTAGCGTAGTATGTTAACATAATTCCATAAATAATAAAATAAATGCGAAAGTACAATAACAAGTGCCGAATTATACAAAAATTTAAATTTGAAACAAAAAATTATATACTAAAATGTAGATTTTCACGACCGGAAATATCATGCCCATTATAATTATCCGGGCTGTTATGCCGTGGTCGGTTGATGAATTCTGTGTCGATTCCCAACGTTTCGTCTCCGACTGCGGGAGACATTTTCAAGGGGGTCCGTAGCTCGATGGAAGGTCCAACACACCCACTGGCTCGCTACTGACTGTCAGTAGCGAGCCAGTGTGTGTGTTGGACCTTCCATCGAGCTACGGACCCCCTTGAAGACGAAACGTTAGGAATCGACACAGAATTCATCAACCGACCACGGCATAACAGCCCGGATAATTATAATGGACAAAAATTTACATGTCAGAAGTCTTAGAATTCTGGGTACCAATATCTTGCTGGTAACCATATCGATTACATGCAAATAGCGTATAAATTCTCGATTCCTGAGTCGATAAACTACTTATACTTCTACTTGCACTTGGTCAATTATTTTTTGTGTAAAGATATTAGTTTGTTGTCCGTATTTTCTGCACAAAACATTTTTCTTTGTGTTTGTATTCCTTTCGTAAGTGAATACGCAGGGTGTGACTGTATCTATGTTGAATGTCAGCCGCCATCCTCCCTATATCCCCTCTGTCTCCGTCAATATCTCTGAAAAATATTAATCTTAAAAGCGTACGTGTTTATCGTTGAGCCACAAATACTCTTGGATTGTAATGTAGTGTAGTGTCAACCTTACTAACCTCCTCCAGAGAGGTGTAGCCAATTGCTTATTTCTGAGTCAAAGCAACATTGTGAATGAGCTGAAAGCCCACGCCCTTAGTAAAAAGAGTGGACGTCGCTGGAATCTACTGTAGGCAGGCTATTTTTGAGCTGCTGGAAAGTTTGATTCCGTGTGAATCAGAGCGCTTTCTGCCTTATCTGCCAAATACTTTTTTGTTCCATTGAGTTTTTCAGGTAATTATCATGACTAGTGCTCAAATTGAGACTCTTTCTACGGTGATATCGGAAGTGACCATGTGCACTCTGTCTTGAACTCTCTCTACCTGATTACCCACCACGTTTTGCTTATTATCAACAGAACTTTTAAATTCTCGAAAATATTAAAATTATTCATAGGTTTGTCACTTCTGTGCTCTAACCAGACAAAAATTTTACTGTGAAGAATCACATGTGAAGAATAGTAATTAGTCTGTATATGTTAATTCGGGTTAGTGCCATTATCAATAACTCGTATTCCTGTCGTGTGATGACGCGAATCAGATCACGAAATGTAGGATTTGTTTCCATCTGAGATACATCTCACTGTGTGACTCCACCACCATGTGTGTACTGAATAACAGGCTTGCAAGCGTTTGCTATCTCATTCTGTAGATTACTTAATTAAACATACACAGAACCCACGTTCAGCAATGTTTCCCGAATAGAACGACGCAAAGGGAATTTATCAGTTCTAGTAAAAGGGATTTGTCTTCTACTTTGGGACCTCTCTGTCTCTCCTGCATATTTTCAATGGTGGTGAAAGTAGCTGTTTTCTTCACCTGTTAAACATCAATGCAGTATTGCCCACCTTTTGTCTAATTTCTAGTTGTTAGTTTCCCCATCCTCGAATTCATTACACTGGTTTCCCTCGTAGCCTCAGTTACAAAGATAATCGTTGTATTAGTAACGCACTCCAATTTCACATAAAATTCCTTGTTAGTTCATGTATTTCCTGTTGGATGTGAACCACGAAAATAAATTGCTAGTACCACTGACAGCTGCTTTGCCAACATTCCACCTCATCTCAGGCTGCCCTTTCCTATGAAGTTCCCCTCAATAGATAAAGAGAAAGCACATTAATCTCAGCGTGATAAGTAACCGAATTTTTTGTGTATCTTTCTCTGTTTACTGTCTCCGTGTAGTCGGACCGCACCATAGAGAGCGTACTGTTACGCCATTTAAAATCAGGGTTCCACACAAATTGGCCGGTCGGCTAGCAATGAACACTCGGTTGACGTAGCTGAGATGTAGTTTACTTGTTTCCTATATTTAGACAAACAGGGAAAGTAATTAGTCCATCCTATTTGGTAACCTGATTGTCTACTTCCTACAGCACACCTTTACCGTTTCCTAAGCACATTATTTCGATTTATGAAAAAAGTAATAGATGGAGAGACTAGTAATCTTGCATCATGCGTTATTGTGCTGATGGATTATTTAAACATGGATAACTGGAGGATCATGTTCTCTTAAAAGGAATGACGAGCTGAGTCATTTCATAACAAGTTATCCCTTGAAAATGGGTTAGTAAAACGAAACTTGTACACTGTGGATGAATGAGGTTTTGACAGGCCAGGCAAAAAAAGTTGTCCTTTCTAAAATAGACACAGGCAGTTTCAGTATCAGAAGTACTTACACAGTGACCTATTTACAGAAAACTGATTTCTTTTCCCACTGAGATTTTTAGATTTCCTGGCCAAGCGATAGCTATGTTTCAACTTCACATTACATCCAAACACTCTATTCTTATTAAGATTATAGTATCCTGTTTCAAGGTATGCATTCTCAAGGAAACTAATCCACGTGTGGGAGCAATGTGAAAAATCTTCTGGGTAAAGTAAAACTGGCATGCATCAAGGTACACTCTACCAATAAATATAATGAAGTAGTTGATTACTTTCACCATCAGAACAAATCACTACATGATACAAGAACAAGTCCCCAATGGGAAGTCAAATCTCAAGTATCGAAAGGTACTGTCATTATCATCTCCTTCCAAACATAAGATGTTGTTGTCATCGATCCACATGTCATGAGGTCTATCTAAATCTGTCTTTGTAGTTGGGAGTAATTCTTCATTTTGGTAATCAATTTTATGTCATTCTATCATCATGAGAATTCAGTCTCATTCTGTTGTCTTCTATCTTGTCATTAATTGCAGAGATTTCTGAATCTGATCTTTTTGTTTCTTTGCTTATTTTATCTTTTTTATTGAAACCACTTACATACCCCATGAATTTCAACCCTTTTGCTGTTATACATGATGTTCCTAGTTTTGTTATTTTCCATGACTTGGAACCAAGCAGCCACACCTTCATAGAATTTCATTTGTGTTTCCTTTCTTATTTCCTTTCGCAAGTAACTTGACATTTATTAATCTTCATATCAACATCTATGTGTGAGTTAAGGCTAATACCACATCCTGGATAAATGAAGTGGGGTACTTTCCTAAAATTTTCTCATTTATTATTACTTTCGATTAAAAAGCTGTTATTATTGTCTTATTATCAGATACTGTTAAACTGTAGTGTATTACATCCTGGCTCAGTCTATATTCTGCTCTTAGTTAATTATCTTCTGTTTTCCTATATAATTATGCAGTCATCAACATATAATAAGTCGTATCAAAGAGTGGAAAGTCTTGGAAGGAGTAACAACAACATTATGAAAAAGATAGACTGCTGCTTACCATATAGAGGTGACACTGAGCTGCAGTCAGACACAACAAAAAGACTACTACATATTTCAGCTTGAACCAAAAGGCCTTCTTGTGAAATGGAAAAGACACCCTCATGCATCTAACAAACATCGCCTCTGTGGCCAGAGTCAATGGACACCTTGGTTTATTAAGTTTCCGTACGACGATTTCGATCGTAATCTAATAATTATTTTCTTATTTACATGCAAACTCTGTGGTATTAATAACGCTTTTCGGAAAATCCTTAATTTATAATATTCTACACGAAAGTTTTTTTGTCATTTCAAAGGTTTTCTGACAATCGATCAATGTTAAAAGCGATTCGAAACCAAATTCCCGCTGCTTTCCACAGAGTTTCCTTATTATAAGTATGTTATCATTATGCAAATAGCTCTCCATGAAGCTTAATGTTGTTCTGAAATAAGTGCACATGTTTGCAATATCTGATAAAGGCCAGCCAAAGTGGCCATGCGGTTCTAGGCGCTGCAGTCTTGAACCGCGAGACCACTACCGTCGCAGGTTCGAATCCTGCCTCGGGCATGGATGTGTGTGATGTCCTTAGGATGGTTAGGTTTCACTAGTTCTATGTTCTAGGGGACTAATGACCTAAGAAGTTGAGTCCCATAGTGCTCAGATCCTTTCTGCTAAAGTTTTTCCCATTAATTTTGTGTCCTATATTATTAAACTTATTCCTTTATAATTTTATATGTCTTTTCCTATTGTCTTCTTTAAATATAAAAATAGCTTTAGATTTGTTCTGTTGTTAAGTACTGGAAAGTTTTTACAACATATTTTTATTAAAAATAGAGAAAATGAAATTCTAAAGTGATTCCTTCATAGTTTATTAATTCAGCATTAGTTCCAACTAGGCCAGTGGTTTTTCTATTTTTTTGTTATATTTAAGACTATTTTCGATTCTTTTATGTCTTTTTGGTCTGTGTAGTTGTTATCAGTTTTATGCACTAAATTCGTTCACTAACTTCATCATACTACAAGTTTCTGTAATGTTATATCCATTGATATTCTGTTGAAGATTGATGTTAGCCATATTTTTCTCCATTAGATTCCTATATTTTAAAAGTTCAAACTGTGTATTCTGAATTCCATGAATGTCATGTTCAGTGACAGCAGTGAATATTTCCCTGAATTCACTGTAATAACTGTTTATTAAACTTCTGTTATATATCTTTCACCTTATATATTTCCCAGGATTCCTTTTTCCATGTTATAAGCATTTTGTTTATCTCTGATATTGGTGGACTCTTCCAGTTTGATACATGGCCAGTAGCCTATAGCTATTGTCAACATCTCATGTTAATCTTTCCTATTCATCATCAACATTGTCCTTAGTTTCAAGCTTCATTACATGAGTAAGTCTTTGTTGATATAAATTACTTATGCATTCTTCCTGTAGAAGATGAACTAAAGTTTAAGGTTATTTTTGTCTTTGGGTTTACTTCACGTAGCCCATATTTCAAAGTCTGAAGTAACTAGGAAGTCAATAGTGCCTATACTATTACCTCTAAATATGTCAATATCTCAAATTTCAGAGCTTATTTTTCATTATCTTCTACATAATAAATAACTGAGCATGAATGTTTTGTGTTCCAGGTATATTTATTTATGTCATTCTTTCTGCAGAAGGTAGTGGTAATTTACAACTGATTAAATGTAGCAAAATCTCTTAATGTCAGTCTTATTCAAAGTCACTTCACCGAAGGTGCCTACTATGCTTATTACTGGTACTTTTCCTTGCCTTACATTTAAGTCTCCTAATATTTTTAAAGGACCAGATTTACTTAAATTTATTTATTTTTCGGTTCTTCATCACATATTTCGGGTATTCATGTTTTCCATATTCAGGTCATATGTAACTGTCATGTACTAATATCCTCTCTCATTTCTGAATCTAGTAGTTACCAACCATTCGTTCATATAATAACAAGAACCTCTCCCTTTTTCCGCTTTTCATATACAACGATGCCTTCTTTAGGTTGTAGATTTTTTTAAATGGATAGATAATTAACTGATTGGATGGCAGTAGGGACAGGAAAGAGAAATATTATGCACAAATGTTGATAAAAATGCCCTCGAATCCCTTGTTCCATGCAATGAAAGGGGATAAAGAAATATAAGTTCTATAATCTACATGAGATTTAGTTACAGATCTTTCCCCAGCCAATCCTGCAAATCTTGTCAATACCTCATGTAAAAGTCTACGTGAAGTATAGTAGTATAGACTAATAATCGCCAACTGGAATCAAAGAAAGAAGCAGTATTGTCAAAATCCAGTTGAAACATTCTGAAAAGAGAGAAAACTGCTAACAAGCTCCATTCATCTGCAAATATAGAGCGTTCCATGGTAGAATACAGTCTTCCGTTTCAAGGTACATGATGGTGCACAACCGGTGAGTTATGGGTTAACCCTCTACACTTTATGTAATCAGGTTTACTCTCCACGAAACTCTGTAACAATATCGTCCAAAATAACCAGTCACTATACTGAAACAGAGGATTTGAAGCATCGTGTGTTAACATGGATACTTTCTTAAAGTACGACACGCTGCCCTACTTAATTAGAGTTGGTCGTTTTGAATGTGGTATGTCCTTCTCCTTCTTCTGTCTTTGACTTACCGATTTGATGTAGATTGGAAATCAAGATACAGCTTTTCGTCGGCACGTTAACAATCCATTGACAGAGATGAAAGAAGTAATATGTGAAAGATAAATAAATTAGTAAGTAACAACGGGCCAGACTATAGACTATGGCATGCAGAAATTCACAAACTTATAGTGCCACCACTTTTAACATTTGTATGATAATCAAGCCGTGTCTCGGACACGTAAGTAGCAAACGCAAAAATTTTTGTTCTTTTTGTCACATGTGATCCATGTTGATGATATGAAAAGTTCGTAACGTAAAAATATCAACATCGATCCAGGCCTATAAATCGAGTCGTGTCCTTCGGTGGTTTGGGAGAAGATTCTTCGCTGCGTGTTAGTTGCGGAATTGCCAGAAATGCGATGTAGCGGCAGCTAACATGCGCGGCAATGTGTGATGACTGATGTTTCGCAGTCTGATGGGATGTGTTTCCAGGTAGAGGCAGTGGATATGGAAATTAATTATATTAAAGGTTTTTCCTGTATAAAAATCATCCGCATACAGTACGGGATTTTGGGGCAACGACGGCTCTCTAGTAATGGCGATCACTAATTGTAGTCATGATTTGACTGTCTTAAGCCGTAATATTAATAAAAAATAAACTTCAATTAGTTTAATGGAAAAATTAATTATAAAAAGGGCAGACATTATAATCCTAAGACAGTGAAGGAGTAAGGTTAGATGAGAATTCGTCTGTTAGTATTAATTTAAAAGTAATACAGACAATAGGTCTCGCCCTCACTTTGTTCAGATCATTCTGTTAGCTCATTTTCGTTCGATCACCTTGTTTCCTCATTGAGCGTACATTTTGGTTTATGAGAGCAAGAGGATCGACAAACTTTAATTTCTGAAATACACCCTACCTATGTTATAAAAACGCAATACGAGGAAAAGATAACAAAGAAAGAGTTTCAGTTTTATGGAAGGTGCAATTCAGGATTAATTTTGTGAAAAATGAAATTAATTAACGTTGAAAGGTTCGTTTTGAAACTGTTTTAAGAAATATACTGCTAAATCGCTTCGTAGTGCAGCGCAATAACAGTCAATTGTTTAATAATCGGCAAATATTAACAATCTGCCTAGCATATCTGGGCTCTGTAGAGCGCAAGCATTGAAATAAATTTTGCTACGAAAAAGTAGTTTTAAAATATAACCAAAGTACAGTTCAATTTTCTAGGCACGGGACTGTAAGACCATATACTAAACTATATTTTTTATCTATGATTGATTTTTATCAGAGAAGTAAATCAACGACGTTTTGTTCACGATAAAAGTAAAATGTATGTAATCTGGATCATGGACAGTTTTCTCTCCTTCCACTTCCCAGAGATACATCGATGTGTGCTTCATAATAAAATGTACTGCTAGATTTAGCAAGAAAGTAAGCATTTAAGTACATCGAACTTTTAACACTACCATAAAAAAAGGAATAGCCAGGAGAATACCAGGTTAAAAGCATTTAACTTTGCCACCTCATATATTTCCGAAACGAAAGAAAAGTGGAAAAATGCAATTGGTCACGGGTGCATATACGTACATTTACATCTAAATCGTACTCCGCAAGCCACATAATGGTGTGTGGCGGAGGGTACTTTCGGTACCACTATCTGATTCCTCCAACCCAGTTCCACTCGCGAGTAGTGCGTGGGAAGAATGGTTGTCGGTAAGACTCTGTATTGACTCTAATTTCTCGAATTTTCTCCTCGTGGTCAATACGCGTGATGCATGAGGGACGGGGTTCAAATGGCTCTGAGCACTATGGGACTCAACTGCTGAGGTCATTAGTCCCCTAGAACTTAGAACCACTTAAACCTAACTAACCTAAGGACATCACACACATCCATGTCCGAGGCAGGATTCGAACCAGCGACCGTAGCGGTCGCGCGTTCCAGACTGTAGCGCCTAGAACCGCTCGGCACTCCGGCCGGCCCACTGGAATTTGTTTAGCATATCCGGAACGCCCTCTCACCAGTTAAACCATTCCGTGACGAAACGCGTCGCTCTTCATTGGATGTTCTGTATCTCCTCTATCTGTTCCACCTGACAGAGATCAAAGATAGATGAACAATACTCAAGGATCAGGCGAACAAGTGCCTTATAAGCCACTTCTTTCATGGATGAGTTACATTTCCTTATGATTCTTCCGATGTATCTGAGTCCGTTATCTACTTTTACCACTATCTGTTTCATGTGGTAATTTTACTTAGGGTCGCTCTGGATGGTTACGCCTAGATGTTTTACAGCAGACGCTGTCTCCAGCTGTTTGTCATCAGTAGTATAGCTGCACTGTAGTGCATTTCTTATTCTATGTATACACAATATGTTACATTTATTTACGTTCGGGGTCAACTGCCTGAGCCTGCACCATTCATCAATTCTCTCTAGGTCGCTCTGCAAATTCTTACTATCTTCTGCCGTTGCTACTTCGGAACAGACAACTGCATCATCTGCGAATAGACTTTAAGAGCATTCGGCGCTTTCTACTAGATCATTTAAATACATTGAAAAGAGCAACGGTCGTATCACACTTTTTTGTGGTACTCCGGTAATTACATCTGTCGATTTTGTTCCGTTAAGAACGATGCGTTGAGCTCTATCTGCAAGAAAGTCTAGAATCCAATCACAAGTGTGTTCCGATACTACGTAAGCTCGTATTTTTTTTACTAAACGGCAATGCGGAAGGGTGTTAAAATGCCTTACTGAAGTCGAGGAACACGGCATCAGCCTGAGCGTCGTTGTCCACTGCGCTGTGTATCTCATGGAGGAACAGAGCGAGCTGAGTTTCGCAAGCTCTCTGTTTGCGGAATTCATATTGATTTTAATAAAGTAGATGTTCATGTTCGAAAAACGTCATAATTCTTTATCAAAAATCATGTTCCAGATCGACGTCAACGATATACTGTGGCTCTATAATTGTGTGGATCTGTCTTACGACCTGTCTTAAAAACGGGAATGACCTCCGCTTTTTTCCCTTAGTTAGGCTCTTTTCGTTCCCCATGTCACTACGATAAATTACTGCTAGAAGGGCAGCAAGTTCTTTGGCATAATTTTTATAGAATCTTATACGTATCTCATTTGGTCCGGAAGCCTTTCCACTACTAAGCGACTGTAGCTGATTTTCATTTCCACGATAGGTTATCTCAATATCTGCCGTTTTGACGTTCGTACGACGATTGAAAGGAGGGACAGTGTTACGATCTTACGCGGTGAAACAACTTCAGACGACTGAATTTAGTATTTTGGCCTTCTCTCTTTCATCTTCCGTTTTCGCGCCGGTGTAATCACTGAGAGAATGAATAGATGATTTTGACCCAATTACTGGTTTTACATACGACTAAAATATCTTAGCGTTTTTACTAGGGTCGGTTGACAACGTCTTAATTTCAATATCATTGAAAGCTTCTCTCATTACTCTCCTTACGCTCATTTTCGCTTCGTTTAGCTTTTGTTAGCCAGCTAGATTTCTACTTCTCTTGAATCTGAGATGAATTGCTCTTTGTTTACGTAGCGATTTTCTAAAACGACCAATAAATCATGGTGGATTTTCCCACCTCTTAAAACCTTACTCGGAATATCCTTTTTTAGGGCATACTGAACGATGCCTTTGAATTTATTTTTCCATTTGTTCTCCACATCTTCGTCCTCATCACCGAATATTTGATTCTGACTGCTGAGACATTCTGTAATTTGTATGCTGTCACCCTTACTGAGCAAATACATCTTCCTACCTTTCTTAACATACCTTGTAGGACCTGTCGTATCCCTTGCTGAGCAAATATATCTTCCTACCTTTCTTAACATACCTTGTAGGACCTGTCGTATCCCTTGCTGAGCAAATATATCTTCCTACCTTTCTTAACATAGCTTGTAGGACCTGTCGTATCTTAGGAACTCAGACAATGGGAAGGGATTCACCATCTCTACGAGTAAACAAACATAACTGTCAACACAAAGTTAAGTTTTTTAATAGGCATATGTATGTTTTTTCCACCAAAATTAAAACTAGAGGTACAATCAGTGTTGCCATTCTTAGTCTCTCTGCTCTAAACCTTACACCTTCTGCAATACTTAGACTTTAAGTAATGGATACGGTGCCGTAGCTCCTGCCTTCATGCCGTAATGCCGATTGCCTGCTCTTTCCTGAAGCTTCCTGTGGGCAACCCTTGCCTCGCGCACTACAGCAGAAACTGTGGCGCCATTGCCACTCTTTAAAGTTTACAAATTTCAGAAGGTATAGGAATCAGAGAAGGAAAAACGATTCTTGTAGTCTTCATTTCCGTACAAAAATATACTTATGCCATTGAGAAAAACATTACTTTGTGTTGAAAGTGATGTTTGTTTACATTTATGGATTGTAAATTCCTGCCTGACGTGTGAGCCCCTGGAAAGGTGCATCGCTTTTCAATTATATTCTCCACATTGTGTTTCGTTTCGGAAATATATGAAGTGCCAGATTCAGGTGGGACAGAATGTATAAAGAAACTGTATTATGAAAGGAGCACACTAGCAACTGGTAATATCTGTAGGTCATCTACGGAGTTACTGATTATGATGAAGTCTTTCTGCAATTGTGATGCTATGGGCTTGAATGTCGAGAGTTTTAATCTAAGAAATCACAGTTTTTCCAATATCTTACGTCCTCAAACTTTGCTGAGACAATTATTCCGAATTATTTATAGGAACGTCAAATTTTAATGTGAGATGAACTACACACTTTTTCGAGATCGTAATGCTTTGGTGTCATTCCATGAGAAACCTTGTCTGCTCTGAAACGTTGATTAGTTCCCAAAAGCCATCCGTTCCGAATTGTTTTACGACATGTTGGCCTTTATTTTTATAAATTTGATGCTTAATGAGCTTAGTTCGGCGAGTCTGAACGTATAATAAGGGCTCTCTGGCGACTGTCTACATCAGTCGATAGATATTATATAAATGTATTATGCCTTCTGTGATTAATATGGATGTTTTCTTGTTACAACTCTGGGGTTAGACGAACCAGAAAATATCTTTCCTGGAGGAAGCGCAGTGCACTTACGGCAGGTGACTGAAGTGCTGATCCCGAAATATTTCCCTATCTCTTAGTAATTTTGGCTATGTGTACGCTACGTAGGTTAATATGCTTTTCGATTCTTCTGGAATCCTATTCAAACCATCAGAACTATCATGTATGGTTTTAAAATATCGTGTGCATTTTTAGACAGATTTTCATTAATCAAAGTATAGCAGTTACCTTCATCAGGACGGTTTATCGTTGGAATTACGAATGAAGTAAACCACAGCGAAAATAAATATTTGTCAGGCTGTGTGCGCCCCATGTTTTCATCTCTATACTTTTGTTAGGCTTTTGTTTATTGACGTTTCGAATCTGTAGCTGACGTCAGCAAGCTGCTGGGGAATCGTTGTCCTGTCAATAGCTCATAACCGCAGAAACGGTACACAATATTTCCTGTTATCGGCAGGTTAACCCTGGCGCACACTGCAGGCTCGATTCTGCAGGACTGAAAAGTCACATGATTTGTACCAGTCTCAAAAGCTTTCATTCTGTTTTGAGTATCTAATGTTTGTATTATCTCGCACTTGTATCACTGCAACGAAACGTTGTTTTTATGGACACACTTTGATACGTATTTCAGCAGAGTGTACAGAATCGACAAACAGAGAACCCTAGTATATGGTTCAAGAGTTACCAAACTATGTTTGTAGCAAGTTCTCCGTCGTTCTCGGTCATTTTTTTATTTATTATTGAGAAGATTGAGATGACCAATCCTATCAATGGTGATTTAACTCAGAATCATTAGACCAGTCCCTAGAACTGAACACGGACATTTGCTTTTGAGCCAAATGTTACAACTTAGGCTGCATTTTACACTGGTGACCATGGACTGAGCATCCACCTAAATATCTTTGATGTCCATTAACAATGTGTGCAATTACTAATTTTCTGGATACGCGTAACTCCAGTTTCTGTAATGGTATTCCCTGCAGTCAAGGAAATACGAATTACACAGTCATGCTCCAAGCAAGGTTGAGATGGCTGGTAAAGACTTTCCTTCAAGCAAAAACCGTGTTACAAAGCTGCTAGAAAACTGAAAGAGGTCTATGACAGAAGTGAAATCTGATGAAAACAAAAGTTACATGAAGCAAAGCATAAGGAAGATCACAGGAGGTGCGAGGTTAAGGACGAAATATTGGTATTTAATGGGTCGTCGATGACGAGGTCATTAGGGACGGTGCACGAGCTCAGATCGAGGAAGGATAGGTAGGGAAATGGTTATTTTACCCGTCGTTTTCTTGCGTAGGAGAGCAGTCTCTTACTGTCTCGTCACTTTGTTCAGTAACGCGCGGAAGCCTCAAACAAATTTGGAAGTCAAATTTTGCCCACAAATCCGATGACAAATCGTAGGAAATAAGTAAATCAGAATTTTAAATCCGTAATACATGATCTGTCGGGCATGCGTCCAGGATATATCTATTTTTTCTTCCAATAATTCAAATGATAAGGTGAGGCGGTAAATGCCTTAAAACTGCTCGACGCAATGCTATATTGCAGGGTAAACGCATGTGCAGCAGAGATAAGACCGTCACCACATTACCGTCACTCATACACAGTCAGACACATAGTGTCTAACTATGAAACCTAGAAAGAGCCGAGTCAAGAAACACACAGTCTTAGAACACCATGCAGTGAAGATCCAGAACAATAATTACTCTGAGAGCGCAGACGTGGAATAATCGGTTTCCACGAAATTTCGATCTGTAACCTCTCGTCTTGTTTGAGTAGATTGTTCGTCAATTGTACTTCCACAGCCTGTTTGATCACAAAATTCCTATAGGATGAGGCAGTGCCCAATATTTTCACTATCTCGTAAACCCTGGAGTGACCTGGAAACACACTGCTCAACATAATTATGGGGTCACTCTTTCGAAACCCCGTAATTGTCACCCGCTGAGATGCGTCGGTTTGAAATTTTGCTCAAGGAGCCTACAATGATCCTCCGCAGTGGTGCAATAGTATGGTGCCACGTGACGTCACCCTCGGTCTCAGGGACACTTCAGACAGCAACCAGTCGACAAGTGCGTGAAAAAGAACATAGCTCAAAGGTCCATCTGATCTGTAAGGTCAGTTAATGATGTCACATTCGCTCTAAATTTCGTTTCACACATCCCCTCCTACCCTACTTCGCGCTCAGCGATTTCTTGTGGGTGGCCAAATAAAACATTTCATACTCGCCGAGACTCAGAAGCAACACGAAAAGGCCCCAGGTAGTGACATGAAGAGCATCAATGAAATCACCCCCTTGAACGTGATCTGACCTACTTGGAATGTTGTGCGACCGCAATTTTTTTTTGTCTGGCATGCAGTATGGAACCGATAGGTATCCAATAAACCATTCGACGAAATTTGAACGTGTTCCAATGCCACAAAATGCGTTTTCAGCCACCGCGTGTCACGTTCTGCTGTGTCGTGATCACAGAGAGGATGTAGGGGACAGGTGCGTGAATGAAACTGCAAAGAGTGTCTCTAACAATCCAATTCGGATACACCCTACATCGCACCCGCAGACTTCGTTTGAGCTCTGCACAGAGACATAAGAGGACAGAAAAAGTAGAAAACCAGTTTTGGTGCCTTAGATGACGTTAATATTGCGTAGATGATTCTGAAGGGTTCTTACTGGTTCAGCCTTGAACGTGGTCGAAAACAACTGTGATCGCGTTACACTCCAATGGGGACAGATCGCGTTCAGCGGGGTTGAAGCACCACGATGTCGTTAGGGGAGCGTTGAATCGTCCTGGGGGTGTCAGCGGTGTCAAAATTCATTAAAAATGTCGTCCGGTTGCTCACTACATTACGAACTGTTGTCGACAACGAAATGTGTAGGTATCAGTTCCCCAGGGTAAGGGACAGTTTCATCTCACATGAACCTCAAAGCTCTAGTACGTTTTTCCGCATACGTCGACACCTTATTGAAGCGGCGCCGTGCCCGAGGATGAGATCGTAGGACATCATTACGTAGGATAGAGAGCTTTGAGCCAAGTTTTAAACTTATGCGTCGTAGTGGGAGGCAATTTCGGGGATTCGAAAAAAGTTACCCTTGAATTGTGTTGCGCAGTGTACAATGTTTTCAGACCTTGTGATCAGACTGAGGAGCTACTTGATTGACAAGCAGCGTCTCCGGTCTCGGAAACTGACATACGGCCGGGAGAGTGGTGTGCTGATCACAGTCCCCTCCATATCCGCATCCAGTGACGCCTATGGGCTGACACGGCGGTCGGCCGGTACCGTTGGGCCTTTATGGCGTGTTCAGGAGGAGTTCAGTTTAGTACAATATTAAGCCACTACAGATCTTTCATAGATAACATTCCATCAGAATTTCTAAAATCATTGGGGGAAGTGGCAACAAAACGACTATTCGCGTTGGTGTGTAGAATATATGAGTTTGGCGACATACCATCTGACTTTCGGAAAAGCATCATCCACACAATTCCGAAGACGGCAAAAGCTGACAAGTGCGAGAATTATCGCACAATCAGCTTAAGAGCTCATGCATCGAAGCTGCTTACAAGAATAATATACAGAAGAATGGAAAAGAAAATTGAGAATGCGCTAGGTGACGATCAGTTTGGCTTTAGGAAAAGTAAAGGGACGAGAGAGGCAATTCTGACGTTACGGCTAATAATGGAAGCAAGGCTAAAGAAAAATCAGGACACCTTCATAGGATTTGTCGACCTGGAAAAAGCGTTCGAAAATATAAAATGGTGCAAGCTGTTCGAGATTCTGAAAAAAATTGGGGTCATATACAATATGTACAACAACCAAGAGGGAATAATAAGAGTGGACGATCAAGAACGAAGTGCTCGTATTAAGAAGGATGTAAGACAAGGCTGCAGCCTTTCGCCCCTACTCTTCAATCTGTACGTCGAGGAAGCAATGATGGAAATAAAAGAAAGGTTCAGGAGTGGAATTAAAATACAAGGTGAAAGGATATCAATAATACGATTCGCTGATGACATTGCTATCCTGAGTGAAAGTGAAGAAGAATTAAATGATCTGCTGAACGGAATGAACAGTCTAATGAGTACACAGTATGGTTTGAGAGTAAATCGGAGAAAGACGAAGGTAATGAGAAGTAGTAGAAATGAGAACAGCGAGAAACTTAACATCAGGATTGATGGTCACGAAGTCAATGAAGTTAAGGAATTCTGCTACCTAGGCAGTAAAATAACCAATGACGGACGGAGCAAGGAGGACATCAAAAGCAGACTCGCTATGGCAAAAAGGCATATCTGGCCAAGAGAAGTCTACTAATATCAAATACCGGCCTTAATTTGAGGAAGAAATTTCTGAGGATGTACGTCTGGAGTACAGCATTGTAGGTAGTGAAACATGGACTGTGGGAAAACCGGAACAGAAGAGAATCGAAGCATTTGAGATGTGGTGCTATAGACGAATGTTTAAAATTAGGTGGACTGATAAGGTAAGGAATGAGGAGGTTCTACGCAGAATCGGAGAGGAAAGGAATATGTGGAAAACACTGATAAGAAGGGACAGGATGATAGGACATCTGCTAAGACATGAGGGAATGACTTCCATGGTACTAGAGGGAGCTGTAGAGAGCAAAAACTGTAGAGGAAGACAGAGATTGGAATACGTCAAACAAATAATTGAGGACGTAGGTTACAAGTGCTACTCTGAGATGAAGAGGTTAGCACAGGAAAGGAATTCGTGGCGGGCCGAATCAAACAAGTCAGTAGACTGATGACCAAAAAAAAGAAGGAGGTAGGGTGTAGTGTGAACAGTGTGGTGGGGTTGGAGGAAGGTTTCATTGAGGAGGAAGGCAAGGGTGTGAATGAAGAGGTTCTTGTTGGCGGGAAGGGAGATCTTTCGAACTGTAGGAGGCTGACGTGCCGTTGGTGTTCGGAGGACCGTTCTTGTACGGTGAATACTGTTTGTCCGGTACTATAGGCAGTTGCTCAAAGGTGATACTGCCGCTCAGACGAAAGACGACAGACCTGTGTTTAAAATATTGAATGTGGCCTTCTGAAACTCTTTCAGTGCCTAACACTGTGATACTGTTGTCCCCAGTTCTGAAAAAACCGGAGCACATAATAAATTTCAAACGTTGATTTCCTCTCATTTGATTCAAAGTTTTCATATTTATATAAAAGTTCATCGTGACATTGATTAAACCCGATGGGAGACAGATTCTGAGGGCACGGTCGCAAATACCAGAGGTTTTCGCCTTTGTGGAACCATCAGTATATAGTACGATAAACTCATGGTGCCCGTTTCCAATGTTAGCAAATATTTTCCTTCTTAAAAAGGTGCCGATTGAGTAACTCCTAGCACTCTGTCAAAATTAAATTATACTGTGCTTCGCCAACAACTATGGCGGTCATTTCCTCCAATTTTGCGTCTATGTGTTAATACAGAGACACACCTAGATATGTTTTGCTCTTATATTAAAGATTTTCCTCTTGTGTGAGTAATCACTATAAGTCGTTCCAAGGCTCCACGAACGTTAATTTTCGCAGGAGGAATAAGTAGTGAAGGATGCGACGTGTTCTTTAACACATGCATAACCACAATAAACGTTTGTCGATGTGATAGCGGTGGCTCGTCAACCTCTGCTTATAGGCACTGCTCCTGGCTCAGTCAGGTACCCCCGATGTAATGAGCGCAGCTTTCAATGTAGGCGTTCATACTCAGTCACTGAACGGAAACCTCATCGAGCCCTTAAAATGTTAAAATTCAAGAGACATAGAGTTTTAAAAAGAGAGTAATTATAAACTGATTTAACAGATAATCCTTCGAGCTCTTTAACTGGTAACTGTAATTGTGGAACTAGAAGTGGAGCAGAAAATGCAGGGCTCCTTCCCGTAGAGGAAGCAGGTCACAGGACCCATCACTGTGGAAGGTCTGCTATTGATACTAAATTCGAATAAAGCTTCCTTGGCGCAGACCAATAACCCGAGGTAGTTTATTGAGCAAAGTATTACTAACTCTGTATCTAAATCGACGTTTGGCAAGGAATTACTGCAGAGAAATGGAGAGACGACGACGTAATTCTTGCAATTGACAGGTGATCGTTATTACGCCCTGTAGTATCGTATCATTGTTCGGTATCGACAAAGAATGTTATCAGAGGCTTACAAAGGAATCTCTCTTGAATGGCAGCCTACAGTAGTATTGGATTACCAGGAGTTGAATACTATCTTCTAAACCCACATTCGAAACGACTTAAAAGGTTTTTAGAGTCACCACGAAGTGAGAGATGATCACTCTAAAGCCTTTCAGTTCAATTTTACTATACAAATGTACTCTTCAGGTTAATATGAACTGCAAAGAACTTCTCCTAAGATATATCAATATGTTGATGAAAATAACAATAATTGTAACATCGATAAGAAATAATACTCACACCTCTATTTCAGAAATAACGTACGATATTTTACTTAATAGAAATTTATCATTTTGATATTCACACAGACCAAACTTAGAACAAGAGACAGTTCTTAATAATGCGTCACAACATTTTTCTATTCATTCCTTTATTTTACTTTACTTATTGCACTCTGGACACAAGTTGTCACATAAATACCGACAGACTCATAAATATAAAACAACATTTTTTTATACAGGCAATATTCTTTTTAAACATTATCATTTAGGCCTATTTGATAACGTTCATTGTTGCTCATTTCAGTTTGGACAGAAGTAAGTCACGCGAGTTTTGTAAATACGTTTATTACATTTTTCACAAAATATGCTTTTTTTTATTAAGAGTACGCCTTTAGTAGGGTTTCTTATTGTCACTAATTCTGACTCACTCGCCACACATTCAGGATTTTGGACAACCCTTACTGTTAACAGCGTTTCTTCTGCTCTTTGGAAATGCTTCCCTGACGCAGTGTGCTCTGCTGCAGTTGACTTTCCAAGTTTCTCCAAGAACAATCTGCCCCTCAGTATTTTGCATCTCCGATATTTGATTTTTGTAGCATTGTGTAAAATACTGCTTCAAATTAACTGGCGTAGTAAGTCCGGTGGTGGTTTTGACGATGTTAGAAACTGATCGTCGGTCATGTGGTGATGATGGGAGTAAGAGCCATTCTGTATTCCCAATTTAAGAAAGAAAAGACTCTACACCGTTTGTACAGGCTGTGAACTGTCGTCACGATCAAAGGAACACTCGCTTTCAGATGCATTACCACCAGGATTTCCGATTATGGAAAGGCTTCCTTCCTCTTATGAGTAATTTACTAACACTTCCAACTCAACGCCAATCAATGATGATGTCACAACCCAAACTTAATATAAACAATAAAGTTTCAAATAACTTAGAAGTACTAAACGATTTTTTAGAAAAAGCAAGAAACTAACACAATGCTGTAAATGCATATTGATTATTCAGTCTAAGCTGGAAATATGAGAATCTTTATTAGCATAAAATGTAACGATTCTGCTTGACATGGATTCCACAATCCATGGTATATGGCACAAGGCCGCTCAACTCGAGTAAATTTTGGACCAGTGGCATGCGGTCGCGGAGCAGGGGCCTGATAGCGACCCAAATTTGTTCAATCGGGTTCGTGTCAGGCGAAGTAGGTGTCCAAGACATCAACGTGAGTTCATTATTATGCTCCTTTACAAACTGTAGCACGATTCTGGCTATGTAGCACGGTCAGTTGTCCTGCTGGAAGATGCCCACTTCACCGGGAAAGACATCAAGCTCGAAGCAACAATGTTCATGTATTCTACAGCGGTCATTGTTACATGACCAGTCGTCTCTGAAATTGTCCACCATAGTCTTTTAGGTTATTTCATACTGTACTCATATATGTTGATTAAATAATCTATTGCTAACAGTGAATAATAATTTCAGTCGAGGTTCAGTACTTCCAGTGACATGTTATGGCCTCCTGCGCAGTTCTCTTTTTCAGCACGGTGGACAGACGGCGCAGTTGTAAGCCTGCGGGCTGGCCAGCTATAGATAAGAAGGATTGGCTACGTGAAATTGTTCTGAATGCGAGTGCAAGTGAAGTCGTAGCCGCAGGTTGTCCGATAAGCATTCCGTCCCATGCCACTCACTCTCTCCAGGCGCGCCTTGGAACGGCCGCTTCCTGTCGAAAAAACACGCACGCCGCAGAATCCATGTAGCCAAGTATTACTGCGCCGAGGACCCTATCAATTGTTCAAATGGTTCAAATGGCTCTGAGCACTATGCGACTTAACTGCTGAGGTCATCAGTCGCCTAGAACTTAGAACTAATTAAACCTAACTAACCTAAGGACATCACACACATCCATGCCCGAGGCAGGATTCGAACCTGCGACGGTAGTGGTCGCTCGGCTCCAGACTGTAGCGCCTAGAACCGTACGGCCACTCCGGCCGGCCTATCAATTGTCGTACGACTCCTTTGCCTTTGTAAATGGTGCCACATAGTAGAAATTTTCTGCATTCTTACCCAACCCCAGCGTACTATTGGCTGAAAATATAAAAAATCCCCAAAACTAGGAAAATGTTTAAAACCGTTTCTTGAGTCTGTTTGGACAGAACACGTAATCTTTTCTGATTTTGACCGGCAAATTCCTGCTCTGGCGGAAGTTCCAGATCGGACTAAAATAGTGTACTTCGTAATAGGCGACACAAGGGTGATGACTTCACACTAGGCTATAGAAGAGTAATGACTGGGGTTGATGGGCGATTCAGTACTGTGGACAGAGAGAGAACTGAACTGAGGGCCTCCCACAGCTACTACTCCTGCCTTTCGCATTAATCTACGAGTGTGGTAAGATGCGCCATTACTGTGATCGGAAATTCTGTAAGAGAGCGGTATTAGTTCACTCCCTACAAGAGTCAGTTATTCCGTTTAACACTTCGAAACTATCTAGTGTCCTTTCAGTTTGCTGTTTGGCGATCTCACTGGCATCCCAGCCTATTTTTCCGTATTCTCCTGTAATTTACCAACCATTCTTACTGTCTGTGGTCGTGTTCGTGTGTTATCTGCACAACTTTGCATTTATCGTGCCCACTCGCCTCTGCCAAGGTTACAGGTCACCACTAGAACACTCTGTCCCAGTGTTAAATGTTCAGTGTTTCATATTAGCGGGTAACTCATGTGTGTTTCCTTACGATAATAAATTTGATAACTATAGTGATCGGTTGTTTCTGTTACATATGGTGTGGTCCTCATGTTGTCATGTTTGGGTACGCCTATTAATTTATACAGTAAGACGACTTCGTGACGCGAAATTATTATTACCATTAATTAACTTGCAAGAATTGGCGTGCTACGCTCCACTGTAGGTCACCAGAGATCGGACTTAAGCATGACATTGGCATGCTAAACAGCACAACAGACACCGACGGTAAGGATGTCTTTATATTTGTGCATGTCCGTATTACGAGAGGCCGCCTCGTGGTCTGCGGTGGGAATATTGATGTTGAGGGGTATCGATCGATATTGGTGTGCGTTCCATTGTTAGTAGGCGTAATAGCTTTGCTAGGTGATTACGTGGTTACTACTCAGCGGGCATTTCACACTAATTTCGAACTTTGCCGACATGATTTTGTGCCTTATAGAAAAACTAGACGACGTTAGCTATCAGACTTTACCACATCAGGTTACGCACTCAAAAGAAAATCTGCTGATCGACCTCGGATTGTAACAATGCCGGAAAAACGCAACGCGTATGAGAGCGTCCTTCATGCAATCTCTAAAGCGTATAGCATTTAAATGTACAGCTGCCTTCTATTGTATCAGAGGAGTGTAAGAAGATATCTGCACAGAAATCTTCACATACACCAGAACAGGGACGCCCTAATACACTGCAATTAGATACATTTAACATCAGCAAATCTTTGCTAAGAAGAAAAGAGGCGATAAGTTACAGGATGACTTTGTCCGATCGACCGACGATTGAATAAAGGATTTTTGTGTTTTAAATCTAACGGAACCCATTGAGCAACCGAGCTATGTTCTCCCCTAGGGCAGGTCTTCACACGTAGCTGTCCATGGAGCCCTGTCATTTGCTATCCATTTCGTTTTCTCATAATAGTTGTCTGCCCTTATACCATCCACCATCTGACATCTTCCGCGTCTCCTTCTTCTCCTTCTTGCATTCACCCTCCCCTTCCATAGCATCCATCAATAGAGAATTTCTTCTCTTTCAGTGTCCAAGCCAACTGTGTTTCCTCTTCCTGATAACTCTTATACTCTCTCTCTCTCTCTATTCTCCCACTGTTCTCTTCACCTCCTCATTTCTCATTTTCTTCTACCCATTTTATCCCTTCCACTCCCCTCAGATGCTTCTATTCTCCTTTCCTCGGTGTCCACATCTCAGCTCCATATAATGCCACGTTCTATATAAAGCACTTCGCCAGCCTCCTCCTCAGGTCCTTGCCCATCCACCCACACAAAATCCTCATCGGCGTACTAAATGCCTCCTTGTCAATGTCTATACCACAATAATAAAGTTATGTTACGATAATAACGATAATATTAATAATGATAATAATATAATGTGGCTCAGTGGCCTGATGCAAGTCTTTCGATTGGACACCACTTCGGCACCTTGCATTTCACTAACATCTACACGTACGTAATTAATCCGCTATTCACAATAATGTTCATGGAAGAGGGTTCAATGAATAACTTCCATCGTTCCACTCTCCAACGACGCGAGGGAGAAACGAACACTTAAATTTTTCTGTGCGAGCCCTGATTTCTCTCTTATTCCATCATTTCTCCCTGTGTAGGTGGGTGTCAACAGAATGTTTTTAGTATCGGAGGAGAATATTGGCGATAGATATGTCGTGAGCAGATCCCGTCGCAACGAAAAACGCCTTTGTTTTAATGATTGCAACTCAAATTCACGTATCATGTCTGTGACACTATCTACCCTATTTCGTGAGAATACATAATGAGCTGCCCTTCTTTGAACTTTTTCGATGTCAACCGTCAGTCAAGAGAACGACACGCCGGCCGGTGTGGCTGAGCGGTTCTAAGCGCTTCAGTCTGGAACCGCCTAACCGCTACGGTCGCAGATTCGAATCCTGCCTCGAGCATGGATGTGTGTGATGTCCTTAGGTTAGTTAGGTTTAAGTAGTTCTAAGTTCTAGGGGACTGAAGACCTCAGATGTTAAGTCCCATAATGCTCGGAGCCATTTGAAGTATTTCAACCGTCAGTCCCACGTAATGCGGATACCACACCGCACAGCAATATTTCAGAATAGGGCGGACAAGCGTGGTGTAAGCAGTCTATTTAGTAGACTTGTTGCACCTTCTAAGAGTTCTGCCAATGAATCGCAGTCTTTGGTTTGCTCTAACCCACAACATTATCCACGTATGCAATCATTCCAATTTGGGTAATTTGTAATCCCTAAGTATTTAGTTGAGTTTACAGCCTTCAAATTTGTGTGATTTATCGCCTAATAGAAATTTAGCGGATTTCTTTTAATATTCATGCGAATAGCTTCACACTTTCCTTTATTCACGGCCATTTTCCACATTTCACACCATACAGCTATCTTATCTAAATAATTTTGCAATTCGTTTTGGTCATCTGATGACTTTACAAGACGGTAAATGACAGTATCATCTGCAAACAATCTAAGACGTCTATTCAGAATGTCTTTTATGTCGTTAATATAGATCATCAACCATAGAGGGCCTATAACACTTCCTTGGGGAACGCCGAATATTACTTCTGTTATTCTCGAAGACTTTATGCCTATTACTACGAACTGTGACCCATCTGGCAGGAAATCACTAATCCAGTCGCACAACTGAGGCGATATTCCATAGACACGCTGTACGGTTAGAAGACGCTTGTGAGGAACGATGTCGAAAGCCTCTTGGAAATCCTAAAATATAAATCAATTCGACATCCCCTGTCGATAGCACTCATTAACTGATGAGTATAAAGAGCTAGTTCTACTTCACAAGAACGATACTTTCTGTATCCGTGCTGACTATGTGTAAGTAAATCGTTTCGTTCGAGGTACTTCATAATGTCCGAACACAGTACATATACCAAAACCCTATCGCAAATCGACATTAGTGATATGGGCCTGTAATTCAGCGGATTACTCCTCCTTCCCTTTTTGGGTATATGTGTGACTAGAGCAATTTCGAGTGTAATTGCTAAATATAGTGCTAATGCATCAGCATACTCAGAAAGGAACCTGACTAGTATACAATCTGAACCGGAAGCCTTGCCTTTATTAAGTGATTTAAGCTGCTTTGCTACACCGAGGATATCTACTTGTAAGTTTCTCATCGTGGGAGTTGTTCTTGATTGGAATTCAGGAATATTTACTTCGTCTTCTGCGGTGAACAAGTTTCGGAAAACAGTGTTTAATACCTCTGCTTTAGTGGCACTGTCATCAGTGACTCCAGCGTTGTTATCGCGCAGTGAAGGTATTGATTGCGTCTTGCCACTGGTGTGCTTTATGTATGACCAGAATCTCTTTGGGTTTTCTGCCAGATTCCGAGACAGAGTTTCGTTTTGGAAATTATTAAAAGTATCTCGCATTGAAGTAGCGCTATGTTTCAAACTTCTGTAAAACTTTGCCAATCCTGGGAATTTTGCGTCCTTTTAAATTTGGCATGCATTTTTGTTGCTTCTGCGACAATGATCTCATTAGTTTTGAGTACCATTGGGCATCAGTACCATCACTTTATGTAGTATATATGTCTCAATTTACGTGGATTACGTCGCTACTATCTCTTTGAAATCATTCCACATCTTTTCTAAGCTTACATGATCCGATCGGCAGGAGTGAAGTCTCTTAAAACGACGTTAAGAGCATTTTTATCAGCTTTTTTAAACAGATACACTTTGAGTTTGTTTTTGATGGATGTTGGTTTTACGGTATTCAGTCTAGCAGCAACTGCCTTGTGGTCGCTAATCCCTGTATTCGCCACAACACTGGCTATTTGTTCAGCATTATTTGTTGCTGAAAGGTTAAGTATGGTTTCACAACCATTCACACTTCGAGTGGCCTCATGAACTAACTTAAACTAAATTTTCTCAGAAAGCATTCAGTACAATTTCGAAAGACGTTTTATGTTTGCTGCCGGCTTTCTACGTATAATTTTTCCTGAATATCGAGGGTAGGTTGAAGTCACCACCGACTATCATTGTGTGAGTTGGGTACCTATTTGAAATGAGATTCAGGTTGTCTTTGAATTGTTCAGCAACTATATCTTCTGTGGTGCGGGAGGGGGAGGGAGGTCGGTAAAACGATCCTATTAATAGTTTAGTCCGATTGTCAAGTGTAACCTCTACCCACACTATTTCGCAGCAACTATCTCTTCAATTTCACTACAAGGAAAACTACTTCTGACAGCAATAAATACTCAACCGCCAACTGTATTTAACCTGTCCTTTCTGTACACTGTTAGATCGTTTGAAAAAATGTTAGGCTTAACTTATTTCCGGCTTAAGCCAGTTTTCTTTACCTATAACTATTTGAGCTTCAGTGCTTTCTATTAGAGCTTCAAGTTCTGGTTCTTTCCCAACACAGGTACGACAATTTACAATACCGATCATTTCTACAACTAACTTACTGTGTTTTACCTGCCCCCTTTTAGACGGAGGCCCTTTCTGTGGTTTCCTGAGACCCTCTAATCTAAAAAACGGCTCAGTCCCTTCCACACAGCCCCCGCTACCCGTGTAGCCGCTTCATGTGTGTAGTGAACTCCTGACATACACTCCTGGAAATGGAAAAAAGAACACATTGACACCGGTGTGTCAGACCCACCATACTTGCTCTGGACACTGCGAGAGGGCTGTACAAGCAATGATCACACGCACGGCACAGCGGACACACCAGGAACCGCGGTGTTGGCCGTCGAATGGCGCTAGCTGGGCAGCATTTGTGCACCGCCGCCGTCAGTGTCAGCCAGTTTGCCGTGGCATACGGAGCTCCATCGCAGTCTTTAACAATGGTAGCATGCCGCGACAGCGTGGACGTGAACCGTATGTGCAGTTGACGGACTTTGAGCGAGGGCGTATAGTGGGCATGCGGGAGGCCGGGTGGATGTACCGCCGAATTGCTCAACACATGGGGCGTGAGGTCTCCACAGTACATCGATGTTGTCGCCAGTGGTCGGCGGAAGGTGCACGTGCCCGTCGACCTGGGACCGGACCGCTGCGACGCACGGATGCACGCCAAGACCGTAGGATCCTACGCAGTGCCGTAGGGGACCGCACCGCCACTTCCCAGCAAATTAGGGACACTGTTGCTCCTGGGGTATCGGCGAGGACCATTCGCAACCGTCTCCATGAAGCTGGGCTACGGTCCCGCACACCGTTAGGCCGTCTTCTGCTCACGCCCCAACATCGTGCAGCCCGCCT
This sequence comes from Schistocerca serialis cubense, assembly GCF_023864345.2. Classification (NCBI taxonomy): domain Eukaryota; kingdom Metazoa; phylum Arthropoda; class Insecta; order Orthoptera; family Acrididae; genus Schistocerca; species Schistocerca serialis. The sequence continues at coordinate 815,277,244 of NC_064641.1, read as the reverse complement.
CCAGTGGTGTCGCGACAGGCGTGAATGGAGGGACGAATGGAGACGTGTCGTCTTCAGCGATGAGAGTCGCTTCTGCCTTGGTGCCAATGATGGTCGTATGCGTGTTTGGCGCCGTGCAGGTGAGCGCCACAATCAGGACTGCATACGACCGAGGCACACAGGGCCAACACCCGGCATCATGGTGTGGGGAGCGATCTCCTACACTGGCCGTGCACCACTGGTGATCGTCGAGGGGACACTGAATAGTACACGGTACATCCAAACCGTCATCGAACCCATCGTTCTACCATTCCTAGACCGGCAAGGGAACTTGCTGTTCCAACAGGACAATGCACGTCCTCATGTATCCCGTGCCACCCAACGTGCTCTAGAAGGTGTAAGTCAACTACCCTGGCCAGCAAGATCTCCGGATCTGTCCCCCATTGAGCATGTTTGGGACTGGATGAAGCGTCGTCTCACGCGGTCTGCACGTCCAGCGCGAACGCTGGTCCAACTGAGGCGCCAGGTGGACATGGCATGGCAAGCCGTTCCACAGGACTACATCCAGCATCTCTACGATCGTCTCCATGGGAGAATAGCAGCCTGCATTGCTGCGAAAGGTGGATATACACTGTACTAGTGCCGACATTGTGCATGCTCTGTTGCCTGTGTCTATGTGCCTGTGGTTCTGTCAGTGTGATCATGTGATGTATCTGACCCCAGGAATGTGTCAATAAAGTTTCCCCTTCCTGGGACAATGAATTCACGGTGTTCTTATTTCAATTTCCAGGAGTGTATTTAGCGGAACCCGGAAGCCCTACAACCGATGGCGCAAGTCAAGGAATTGCAGCCCACACAGTCACAGAACTGTCTGAGCCTCTTATTCAGATCCTCCGCTCGGCTCTGCACCAAAGAACCCCAGTCGGTTTTATCGACGATGCAGCAGATGGTGAACTCCGCCTTAATCTCGCAAGCAAGAGTGACAGCCTTTACCATTACCTCTAGCCGCACGAAAAGAGAGAGAATCTCTGGCTTCACCTTCCTCAGTTATCCAACTGTGAAAAAGGACCTACAATTTAACGCGGAATGTGAACCACGGATCGTTCTTGGAGACTCCTAACATCGTTAAGAGGTGAATGCTAGATTCAAGGCAGACTGAAAGTTCTTGTTGTCTGACGGGGACTCGCTCTGACGGTCTCCTGCTTTCCCAGCATGTGTTCTATTGGTAGAGCAGTAGGCCTGGCGGTGCAGTAATAATGTCATATAAGAAGAAAATGAGAGTCGAAATTAGTTGCTTGATATTGTGGTGGAGATTTTTGAGGACGTGGGACGGAGGGGCTTTAGGTTAGGAATTTTCTGATTCATTGTGATTGTCCGCTTGGCGAACGATGGCAGTTCGCCCAGGTCGAGACGCGGACTGGGACTGCAGTGTTGCTACATCTACATCCACATACATACTCCGCAAGATACTGTACGGTGCGTGCCGGATGTTACCCCGTACCTCAGCTAGTCGTTTCCTTTCATGTTACGCTATCAGGCAGAACTACGGAAAAGCGATTGTCTGTGTGCCTCCGTATGAGCCCTAATTTATCGTATCTCACCTTCGTGGTCCCTAAACGAAGTGTTCTGCAGTCAGCTTAAGATCCCGGTTCCCTAAACTTTCTCTCTAGTGTTCTTCGTATTGAATGTCCTCTGCCCTCCAAGGATTCCCACTTGAGCTTCCGAAGCATATTCGTAACACTTACACGCTGATCGAACATACCGGTAACAAATCTTTCGTAATACTTACATTCTGATCGAACCTACCGGTAACAAATCTAGCATCTCGCCTCTGAATTGCTTCGATGCTTCTTTCAATCCCACTTGCTGCTGATCCCAAACACCATCAGTACTCAAGGATAGGTCACACTAGCATACTGTATGCCGTCTCCTTTACAGATGAACTACGCTTTCCTAAAATTCTCCCAATAAACCAAAGTCGACCATTCGCCTTCCCTACCACAGTCCACGGATGCTTGTTCCACTTCACGTCGCGTCGCAACGTTACGTCCAGATATTTAAACCAAGTGACTGTGTCAAGGAGGACACTAACATTGCTGTATCCAGACATTAGGGATTCGTTTCCGCTACTGATCCGCATTAACTTCCAATTTTCTACACTAAGAGCCTGGTACCATTTATCACACCAAATAGAAATTTGGACATCTTCGACTTTTGTAGCCCCGTCTTCCTCAGTTGCATGTAATATTACGGTATAAAAACCAATCGTTCCTCTCACACAACCAAAAAAGATAAACTCTTCCCCCTTCGCCTTGTGGACACACACACACACACACACACACACACACACACACACACACACACACACACACATACAAATGAATACACGAACAGATCACAGATACTTCAATAATTACACTCGAAAGTTTGGCAATAACATTCGATCTTTGGCAAAAACATCTGACAGCCGGCAACAGAAACCAAAACATTGCATCGAAACAAGTGTTCAGTTCACAGTTCTGCGAAATGTGGGAAAAACCGCAAATTGTTATTTGTAAGAAGAAGAACAACACCAAAAATGCAACAGGAGCGTAATATGTAGCAAACATTGCACGCAGCCTGTAAGTACCTTTCAAAACATTACTACTTAATAGGAAATACCAACCACCAGAACTGTTCTTAACCTATAGGTACAGTGGCCAAAATGTAAATTAAATACGAAACATGAACCATGGACATTGCCGTTGTTGGGGAGGCTTACGTGGCTCAGAGAAACAGATAGCCGTACCGTAGGTGCAACCGCAACGGAGGGGTATCTGTTGAGAGGCCAGACAAACGTGTGGTTCCTGAAGAGAAGCAGCAGCCTTTTCAGTAGTTTCAGGAGCAACAGCCCGGATGATTGATCATCTGGTGTTGTAACACTAACCAAAACGGCCTTGCAGCGCTGGTGCTGCGAACGGCTGAAAACAAGGGGAAACTACAGCCGTAATTTTTCTCAAGGGCATGCAGCTTTACTGTATGGTCAAATGATGATGGCGTCCTTTTGAGTAAAATATTCCGGAGGTAAAATAGTTCCCCATTCGGATCTCCGGGCGGGGAGTACTCAGGACGACGTTGTTATCGTAGCGTGGAGTGACAGATCCCTTAATCGGACAGGTAGGTTAGAAAAATGAAAAAGGGAAATGGATAGGTTAAACTTAGATATAGTGGGAGTTAGTGAAATTCGGTGGTAGGAGGAACAAGACCTCTGGTCAGGTGAATAGAGGTTTATAAAGACATAATCAAATATGCGTAATGCAGGAGTAGGTTTAATAATGAATAGGAAAATAGTACTGCGGGTAAGCTACTACAAAAAGCACAGTGAACGCATTATTGTGGCTACGATAGATAAGAAGCCCACGCCTAGCATAGTAGTACAAGATGCCAACTAGCTCCGCAGATGACGAAGAGACTGATGAAACGTATTATGAGATAAAGGAAATTATTCGGATAGTGAAGGGAGACGAAAATTTAATACTCATGGGTGACTGTAACTCGATAATAGCAAAATGACGAGAAAGTAACGTAGTAGGTGAATATGGAATGGGAGTATGGAATGAAAGAGGAAGCCGCTTGGTAGAACTGAGCTCAGAGCATAACTTAATCATAGCTAACACTTAGTTCAAGAATCATGAAAGAAGGCTGTATACATGGAAGAAGGCTGGAGATACTCGAAGGTCTCAGATAGATTACATAATGGAAAGACGGAGATTCAGGAACCAGGTTTTATATTGTAAGATATTTCTTGGGGAAGGTGCGGACTCTGACCACAATCTACTGGTCATGAATTGTGGATTAAAACTGAAGAAATGCAAAAATGTGGAAATTTGAAGAGATGGAACCTGGATAAACTGAAAGAACCAGAGGTTGTAGAGAGTTTCAGAGAGAGCATCAGGGAACGATTGACAAGAATGGGGGAAAGAAATACAGTAGAAGAAGAACGGGTAGCTTTGAGAGATGAAATAGTGAAGGTAGCAGAGGATCAAGTACCCCGGTAAGAAGAGATATTGAATTTAATTGATAAAAGGAGAAAATACAAAAATGCAGTAAATGCAGCAGGCAAAAAGGAATACAAACGTCTCAAAAATGAGATCGACAGGAAGTGCAAAATGGCTAAGCAGGGATGGCTAGAGGACAAATGTAAGGATGTAGGAGCGAATATCGCAAGGGGTAAGACAGATACTGCCTACAGAAAAATTAAAGAGACCTTTGAGAACAGAGAGCCACTTTCATGAATATCAAGAGCTCAAATGGAAACCCAGTTCTAAGCAAAGAGGGGAAAGCAGAAAGGTGGAAGTAGTATATAGAGGGTCGATATGAGGGCGATGTTCTTGAGGCCAATGTTATGGAAATGGAAGAGGATGTAGATGAAGATGAAATAGGAGATATGATACTGCGTGAAGAGTTTGAAAGAGCACTGAAAGGCCTAATTCGAAATGAGGCGGCGGGAGTAGACAATGTTCCATTAGAACTACTGACAGCCTTGGGACAGCCAGGCCTAACAAAACTCTACCATCTAGTGAGCAAGAAGAATATAATAATTCCAATCCCAAAGAAAGCAGGTGTTGACAGATGTGAAGATTACCTAACTATCAGTTTAATAAGTCGTAGCTGCAAAATCCTAACGCGAATTCTTTACAGACGAATGAAAAAACCGGTAGAAGCCGACCTCGGAGAAGATCAGTTTGGATTACGTAGAAATATCGGAACACGTGAGGCAATACTGACCCTGCGACTTATCTTAGAAAAAAGATTAAGGAAAGGCAAATCTACGTTGCTAGCATTTGTAGACTTAGAGAAAACTTTTGACAATGTTGACTGTAATAGTCTCTTTCAAATTCTGAAGGTGGCAGGGTAAAATACAGGGAGCGAAAGGCTATCTACAATTTGTACAGAAACCAGATGGCAGTTATAAGAGTCGAGGGGCATGAAAGGGAACAGTGGTTGGGAAGGGAGTGAGACAGGGTTGTAACCTATCCCCAATGATATTCAATCTGTTTATTGAGGAAGCAGTAGAGGAAACAAAAGAAAATTTCGGAGTAGGAATTAAAACCCATGGAGAAGAAATTAAAACTTTGAGGTTCGCCGTTGACATTGTAATTCTGTCAGAGACGGCAAAGGACCTGGAACAGCAGTTGAACGGAATGGACAGTGTCTTGAAAGGAGGATATAAGATGAACATCAACAAAAGGAAAACGAGGATAATGGAATGTAGCCGAATGAAATCGGGTTATGCTGCGGGAATTAGATTAGGGAATGAGACGCTTAAAGTAATAAAGGAGTTTTAATATTTGGGGAGAAAAATAACTGATGATGGTAGAAGTAGATAGGATATAAAATGTAGACGGGCAATGGCAAGGGAAGCGTTTCTGAAGATGAGAAATTTGTTAACATAGAGTAAAGATTTAAGTGTCAGGAAGTCGTTTCTGAAAGTATTTGTATGGAGTGTAGCCATGTATGGAAGTGAAACGTGAACGATAAATAGTTTAAACAAGAAGAGAATAGAAGCTTTCGAAATGTGGTGCTACAGAAGAATGCAGAAGATTAGATGGGTAGACCACATAACTAATGAGGAGGTGTTGAACAGAATTGGATAGAAGAGAAATTTGTGTCAAAAATTGACTAGAAGAAGGGATAGGTTGGCAGGGCATATTCTGAGGCATCAAGGGATGACCAATTTAGTATTGGAATGTAAAAATCGTAGAGGGAGACCAAGAGATGATTACACTAAACAGATCCAGAAGGATGAAAGTTCCAGTAGATACTGGGAGATGAAGAAGCTGGCACAGGATAGAGTAGCATGGAGAACTGCATCAAACCAGTCTCTGTACTAAAGACTACAACAAGAACTACATGTACATATTTCAGGCCACTGATGATGCCCTGCAGAAGATAAAGGCGAAACGTGTATGGCACTAAAATTGTGTTTTATTCAGTTGCTGTCAGACGGCTCATAATCAAAAATTATCAATATTCCGTAAAATATAAATTTGGTTTACGTTGTATTGTATCATCCTACTGCCACTGACCTTCGACACCTGTCGCTACACCACAGCACCACCAGCGAACAACCGCAGATTGCTGCCCACACTGTTTGCCAGATCATTTATGTATGTTTAAAATAACATCGGTCCTATCACAGTTCCCTTGGGCACTCCTGATGTTACCTCCGTCTCAGATGAACACTCGGGGACGAGGACAACACATTGGGTTCTGTTACTTAATAAGTCTTCCAGCCGCTCACATATCTTGGAGCCTATTTCGTAAGCACATACCTTCGTTAACAGTCAGCAGTGGAGTACCGTGTCGAATGCTTTTCGTAAATACAGAGACATGGACTCTTTCTGTTGCCCGATGCTTTCTGAAGGCGTGCTGATTCATGGAGATGAGCTTTCCGGTCTCTAGGATTTGGTCTCAAATTCTGCAAGTAACAATTGTTAACGATATCGATCTGTAATTTTGCGGGCCCGTTCTTTTACCCTTCTTATACACATGAGTCATCTGCGTTTCTTTCCAGTCGCTTTTCACTTTGCGCTGGTCGAGGGATTCGCGGTAAATGGGAACTAAGGAAGGGGCCAATGACGGAGAGTGCTCTTTCTGTAAGTGAAAAGGGACTCCATCCGGACGTGGCGAATTATTTCTTTTCAACTCATTCAGTTGTTTCTCTAAGCCAGGGATACTTATTACTATTTCTTCAATATGGGACTATGTGCGATGGTCAAACGACGGTACATTTTTACGATTCTCCTCCGAGAGTGATTTCTTTAGTTTTGGCTATCATTTTGTTATGTTCTACTGTCAAAATAGACTGGTCAACGTGTGACTAGATGGAAGCCTTAGACCGGCTTAGCGAATTTACATAGGTCCAAAAGTTTTTCGGGTTCTCCGTCACATCTTTGGTCAAGGTACGACGGCGGTAGCTGTTGTAGCTTCACGCATAGTTCTTTTCACAGATGCACGAATGTCTACTAATTTTTGCCTGTCGTCATTTGCGCGCCCTCTTCTGAACCGAGTGTGCAACAGCCTTAGCTTCCTCATCATTTTCCGAATTTCGTTATTAAACTATGGTAGGTCTTTTCCGTCCTTAATGGACTTACGAGGCACATACTTATCCAGAGCACGATGTGCAATCTGTTTAATCTTTGCCCACGATTCCTCTCTGTCTAGCAATCTGGAACTAAATTTTTCTAAGTGAGATGCTAACAACTGCTTATCTGCTCTTTCTAGCAAAAACACTCTCCCGTCCCTCTGGGCTGCCGAACTAGCTGCTAAAAACAGTTTTGGACACAAGGGGTTCAAAACTGCTTCACAAGACTGTCTGTCTGTACCACCTCTAATGAATCAATGCACTTCCCAGTCTATAGTCGGTAGGCAAAAGACACCAACAGCTAGTACTGCACGATCTGGGTATTTATGCACAACTGGTCATAGACTTCCTTTGAATGACTCCAGGACAGCCACAGCGGAGTTGGGTGGTCGAAAAATTATACAACAATGAACCTGGTTTCACACAGAACTGTTAAGCACGACCACGTAACTTCTATATGAAACTAAATTTCAACCTCAGTAGAGACAGCAATGAATACTCCCCCTCCTGTGGCGTCTAATCTGTCTTTCGGATGAAGATTCCAAGATTCGCTAAATCTCTCAGAGATTTTTACTTTGGATTTTAGCCAGCTTTCAGTCCCACGAATAATCTGAAGTGGAGAGCTTTCCTGGAGGGCAGGAAATTCGGGAAGTTTGGTACGAATACTTCGATAAATTACTGTTCATAGCGACAGTTGTGCCTGAAGAAAGCGAATATCTTGAAAACTGTCCCTCACTTGCCTATGTAGAGTTTGTAGCTTATCACCAGCCTCAGCGATGACAACTCGCAACAAATGTAATAAAAATTCACTAAATAACTTGCTATGACCACGTATAATGCTCACACCGGCTACGAGTTTCACCATAGTCGAAGAACGAGCTTGAAGTAGACTGCCATCATTCCTGACTCTTTGTGTAGCCCTGCTCGCTGACGATACGTGAGGAAGAAGTTCCACAAAATGTATTAAGTTGTAACCGCCAAGTCTGCACAGTGGTAAGACATTCGAGTCGTATTCAGGTGGCGGTTGCCCACATCGCAACCCCACCATCCAGATGCTATATACCATTTTTCTAAAGCACTTAAAGATAATGCCGTGCTGGTTCCTGCGAAAGAGCGCGAACGATTTCCCTCCCCTTCCCCCAATAGGCTACCTTGTGATGCATCTCTGATGACCTTGTCGCGGCGTGATCTTTAACCTTAACCCTCCTGTTTTCTGCTGGGCACTGCTCATCTGTTCGGAATTTGTGAGGAAGATTTTGTCTATGTCATGTTGGCATCACGCTACTTTCTTGTTCATTTATTAATTCGAGTAACCATTTGTAATGTACCTTGAATGAACTTTAGCTGTGCTTCTTTGTGTTTAGTTGTCTTTGCTCCCAGATGGCACACTACAGAGGAAGGAAATAAACTAGTACAATGAATGCCCAATGCATAAATGCACCATTTGAATTTACATCTCATCCACAGACGCCAATGACTGCAGGTAAAGCCCGTTGACGTCATCGTACTACATGAGGCAGTTCATTCTCCGAGGACAGCGCTAACGATGTAAAATGGACAACAGTAATGTAACCGGACCCGCGGTAGGGGCTTATCTCTCTGAAGTACGTGACAAATGAGCGAGGGGTGATATTTTATGAGCACACATCATACATAGCACCTGTACCGTCCACATTACACAGGGTACGTCTTCACAACGTTACCGACGAGAATACGTCCCTCCGCACATTTCGCGAGTGGGCTGCTGTCTGCAGTAGTCGGGAAAATTGCCGGCCATTAGTAGCGCCCGCGACGGCCTTGCCCGTGTGATTCACGCCGTTAATGTGGCCCGTTGTCGTTTGACCGCGCAGTTGGCCAGCCTGAAAACGCTTATTAATGCACGCCCCCGCAGCGCCACCACACAATTGGCCATTTGGCGGCCTGCTGGGCACTGCGGTCGAGGATCCGAGCGTCTCGTTAGCGCTGCTGAGCACCGCCGCTGCAGCCTTAATCACTTGCTGCCACTCTCACTCACTAATGCCAACCTACGTCCTTCAACTGGACGCACAAGGTAGTCACTTGCGTCCTATCTGCCATTACACATAATACAACTTCACGCAAAATGACTTTTCCTTGCCGTTATCGATGTATTTAGTATAATTTTTTTGTGTATAGATGATCAAGGTTCTACTACAATGGTCCTACCTTACAGCTTAGCAGGCGCTAATCCTGTGGGAGGGGGTTGTCATGTAGTTCACGACACCAGCACACCCACAACAACCTTTACTACAAGTGTTTATACATGTAAGTGCAAAAATTAAACCAGGAAGCAACTTTCGCATGATGCTTCACTGTCAGGTAACGGAGCTCTACGAACGTTAGACCATACCTAATAACTAAGGTGCAATATACACTACTGGCCATTAAAATTGCTACACCAAGAGGAAATGCAGATGATAAACGGGTATTCTTTGGACGAATATATTATACTAGAAGTGACATGTGATTACATTTTCACGCAATTTGGGTGCATAGACCCTGACAAATCAGAACAACCACCTCTGGCCGTAATAACGGCCTTGATACGCCTGGACATTGAGTCAAATAGAGCTTGGATGGCGTGTACAGGTCCAGCTGCCCCTGCAACTTCAACACGATACCACAGTTCATCAAGAGTAGTTACTGGCGTATTGTGACGAGCCAGTTGCTCGGCCACCATTGACCAGACGTTTTCAATTGGTGAGAGATCTGGAGAAAGTGCTGGCCAGGGCCGCAGTCGAACATTTTCTGTATTCACATAGGACCTGCAACATGCGGTCGTGCTGAAATGTAGGGTTTCGCAGGGATCGAATGTATGGTAGAGCCACGGGTCGTAACACATCTCAAATGTAACGTCCACTGCTCAAAGCGCCGTCAATGCCAACAAGAGGTGACCGAGATGTGTAACCAATGGCACCCCATACCATCACGCCGGGTGATACGCCAGTATGGCGATGACAAATACACGCTTCCAATGTGCGTTCACCAGGATGTCGCCAAACATGGATGCAACCATCATGATGCTGTAAACAGAACCTGGATTCATCCGAGAAGATGACGTCTTGCTATTCCTCCACCCCGCTTCGTCGTTGAGTACACCATCGCAGGCGCTCCTGTCTGTGATGCAGCGTCAAGGGTAACCACCGCAGCCGAGCTGATAGTCCCTGCCGCTGCAAACGTCGTCGAACTGATCGTGCAGATGGTTGCTGTCTTGCAAACGTCCCCATCTGTTGACTCAGGGATCGAGACGTGGAAGCACGATCCGTTACATCCATGCGGATAAGATGCCTAGCATCTGTACTGCTAGTGATACGAGGCCGTTGGGATCCAGCACGGCGTTCCGTATTACCCTCTTGAACCTACCGATTCCATATTCTGGATCTCGACCAACGCGAGCAGCAATGTCACGATGCGATAAACCGCAATCGCGATAGGCTGGAACCGCCCGACCGCTACGTTCGCAGGATCGAATCCTACCTCGGGCATGGATGTGTGTGATGTCCTTAGGTTAGTTGGGTTTAAGTAGTTCAAAGTTATGGGGGACTGATGACCTCAGAAGTTAAGTCCCATTGAGCTCAGACCCATTTGAACCCTTTTTAATGATCGTCTGAAAAATCGTATGTTTGCTAGCGGCTGTGTGGAAAATATTGGTACTATTTCCTGTCGTATACGGAACGGAACGTATTCTATTTATTACTGTTACTTCGTTTCAGTCAATATTCTTCTGACTGGTTTGATGTGGCCCGCCACTATACTATCTCCTGTGCCAGCCTTCTCATATCAAAGTAGCACTTGCACCATACGTCCTCAATTACTTGCTAATCGTATTCGAGTCTGTGTCTTCTGTACAGTTCTTACCCTCTACAGCTCCCTCTAGTATCACAGAAATTATTCCCTGATGTCTTATGTCAGTTTCTTTCCTAGATGATTCGGCGAACTTCCTAATTCCTTCTTTAATATTCCACCTAATTTTCAACATTCTTCTGTACCCAACATCTCAAATTATTCGATTCTCTTCTGTTCTGGTTTACCTAAAGTCGTTGTTTCACTGCCATACAACGCTGTTCTCTGATCATACATTCTCGGAAATATCGAAATATCTTCCTCATATCAGAACTTATTTCTACTACTTGGCCAGAAAAGCCCATTTTGCCAGTAGGTATCGCATAGAGCGTGTGATGTTACAGGTTTTCATGACAGAAGTACGGCGGGCTAAAGAACAATCAACGTGAGAAACCTCGCCTATACCATGTAATATCACGAGGCAGCGAAGATGAAAGGCGGTTGCCCAGTTTCCTGGCGTGGTAGATTTTAAATTGCATTTGTGATTTTAATTTGGCTGCCTGTCCAGTTTCTGAACCGCTGAGCCGTCGTAATTATTTTCAAAGGTTTCCTGATATGTATGGATTCTGGGAAAGGTATGAGGATACGACAAATTTAATAAGAAGGAAATTAAGGAGTACTGAAAATAGAGATATATTCTGAAATCATAACTGAGTAAGACATAATATTTAGCCAAGGAAAGCCTTCACTGACGGTACCCAGCGACAGAGAACAAAGAGAACATGTACTGAAACCATAGCTCGGTACACATAACTAACCATCCCGGGTGGGGTGGGGCGGGGGGGGGGGGGAGGAGGGGAAGGGAAGGAGAATGCTGAACCGTAAGGAGTAGACCAACACGACAAACGCTGAGATTTCGACTAATCCTACCAAGTGCCTGGTGTCACTCATTTGCAGTCGGAGTGGGAGATACTCGCGCTCTCCAAGCGAACAAAGGACGTGTAATGTATACTCTAACGAGATTGCCGTGCCCTGTGCAGAGTAGCGAACAACTAGACTGCTACTACTGCATGGCGATAAAGGCCCGTAGCAAGCCGCAGTCACGACAGTGTCGTTAACTGCAGCTGGTGGTCCGTCTGGAAGCTCAAAAAACTAAAAGGGCCGGACGTGACGACGGCCGCAGCTATCACGGTCTGGTTGGAGCCACACTCTGGTAGTCTTCCACTTAAAATATAAACATTTAGGTGACGAAAGTTATATTACACACACCGGGTATAAAAGGGCAATGTGTTGGCGGAGCTGTGATTTGTACTCAGATGAATCATACAAGAATCTTTCCGATGAGATTGTTGACACATAATAGGAATTAATAGGCAACGCCGAATGGTAGTTGAATCGGGAAGCATGGGACACTGTATTTCGGAACTCGTAAGGGAATCCAGTATTCTGCGGTCCCCGTGGCAAGAGTGTCCCGAGAATACCAAAGTTCAGGAATTACGTCTTACCACAGACAGCACAGAGGCCGACAGTGTTCACTTAACGACCGAGAGCAGAAATCAATGTGGAAGGTACAACAAACGTACCCGTTAGGACATTTTGGTGACTTAATATGGCGTCAACGGGCTGTAGCAGCAGACGACTGACGCGAGCACATTTGTTGATAATAGCATGGAATTGCCTGGAGCATCTCTATTGGGCTCGTGACCATAACCGTTGGACCCCAGACGACTGATAACACAGGCCAACGATGGAAACATTTTTTTTGCTGAAAATACTTTATTCACATGTTTTTTTAGGGTGGGAAAATCCAAATATGTTACTTAAAAAACTGTATCACCCACTACTTCTTAACATTTTATAGTTAAATTTATCAAATTAAGCTATTTTTAAAGAATTTAACGGCTCCCATATAGTTAAAATTATTTAAAAAGGACGTATAATGAATGTCGATGTCGTTGGTGGCACTACTGGAAAACATTTGCTGGCAAATGTTTTTCCAGTATTCTTGTGTAAACAGATGCTGTTTTGTTTACGGTCAACCTAACCTCACTTTCCTTTTTCCTGCACATGTACTCAGTACAATGTCTTATCATGGTTGTAATAGCTCTGCTGACAGTTTTTGTTATATTTGTGGGGAATTTGTGACTACAAAACACCAAAGAAACATTACAGACTTCGTGAAAAAGGTTTACCTATCATACCTTGGATCTTAACTTGGCGATCAAGATAAATCCTGGCCGCAAAATAAGGTATGTTATGTGTGTATTGAAGATCTGAGAAAATGTTCCAAAAAGGAGTAAAAAGCCTTTAGGTTTGCTGTTAATATGATGTGGAGGGAGCCAAGAAACCATTCCAATGATTGCTATTTTGCGGTGTTGATATTACTGGTCATAATTCGAAAAACATGAAGGTAACAAGCTACTTTAATCTTCCATCCGCCATCCGACCAGTAGGGCACGGTGTAGATTTGCCGGTTCCTGAACCACAAGATGATTTACATTCTATTCCAACAGAATTATTTTCTGATGTACAATGTGATTTAGACGAACTAGATGATGATGAATTCCACTGTAATACAGAAAATCTAGAGACCAAATGGTTTACTGAGACCGAGCTTAACGATTTAGTTAGGGATCTGGGCTTAACGAAAGAGAAAGCTGAATTGCTTGGCTCTACATTAAAGGAAAAGAACTTATTGACTGTTGGAACCAGCATATACATGAATAGAAAGAGAGAGCAGCATTTTCCAAGTTTCTTCAACAAGTAGGTGAGTTAGTGTACTGCTCAGACATTCCAGGTCTGATGAATTACTTTGGTATTGAATACAAAAAGGAAGAGTGGAAGCTGTTTATTGAGTCATCCAAAACTAGTTTAAAGGCTGTTTTATTACACAATGGTAACATGTATGCGGCTATATCTGTTGGACATTCTGTGGATATGAAAGAAAACTATGAAAACCTAGAAATAGTGCTAAATAAAATAGGCTATTCTGCTCATGGTTGGATGATATGTGGCGATCTAAAAGTAACTTCAACAATGTGGCTTTACCAAATTTCCATGTTTCTTGTGTGAATGGGACAGTAGGGCTAGGGATCAAAACTGGTACAGATAGAACTGGCCGGTGAGACAGTCTTTAAAACCTGGCGGGAAGAACATTCTCCGCAAAAACCTTGTAGTTCCAACAAACGACCTCCTACCGCCTCTACATATAAAAAAAAGTTAGGCTTAGTGAAACAGTTTGTAAAGGCTTTGCCTGAAGATGGACCGCGGTTTAAGTATCTCTGTGAAACGTTTCAAAAGCTATACTAAAAGAAGGCGTCTTTGTAGGACTTGACATCAGTGAATTTATGTTTGAAGTTAACTTTGAATCCACAATTACCTTAAATGTGAAAAAGCATGGGTATCATTCAAGCAAGTCGTTACAAAGTACTTAGGACATGAAAAAGATCCAGAATATATTTCTATTATAGCTGCAATGTTAAAGAAGTTTAAAACTTTAGGATGTTTAATAAACCTGGAAAGTTCACTTTTTGACCAGTCACCTTGATTACTTCCTAGGAAATATGGGAGATGTTAGTGAGGAGCAAGGAGAGTGCTTCCACAAGGACAGTAAAGTGATGAAGGAACGCTACCAAGGCCGCTGGAACACCAACATGACGGGGGACTACTGTTGGTCCCTTCACCGAAAATTTCAGCAAGCGACGCATCGTGGAAAAAGCAACCCAAAAAGTTTCAAAGAAAAAAGAGAAGGAAATTACAAACCAAAACCAGCTGACGAGTGAAACCTCTGTTAACACATATCACTTTTTCAAGTAGCTTACTGTAAATACAGACCTTACTTATGTTATAACCAAGCATTTCATTAATTTCCCCATTTACCATATATCATAGGATTTTTATACTACATAATAAAAGACATATTGCTCGAAAACTATGGGTGATACAAAAAACTAAGGCTACATTTGGATTTAGATCATAAAATTCTTTAAAAATCAGCTATCAAAGTAAAAAAAGTTTTTTAAAAAATTTTTTCGTTGGCCTGTGTAAGCGGTTGCCTGCTCAGATGAGTTCCGATTTCAGTTGCTAAGAGCTGATGCTACGATTCGATTGCGGTGCAGACACCACGAAGCCATGGACGTAAGTTGTCAACAGGATATTTTGCAAGCTGCTGGGGTCTCCATGATGGTGTTTGCTGTGTTTTCATGGAATGGGCTAGATCCTCTGGTCAAACTGAACTGATCATCGCCTGGAAATTGTTAGATTCGGCTACTTGAACTAGCAGCCATTCATGGACTTCATGTTCCCAAACAACAAAGAATTTTTTAAGTATGACAATGCGCCATGTCAACGGTCCCGAATTGTTCCCGATTGGTTTGAGGAACATCCTGGACAATGAGTGAATGAGTCACCCATCGGACATTTATAGGACATAATCGAGAGGTATTTTGTGCAGAAGGCATGCACCGTCAAAACGTTGGCAATTATGCACGGCTGTAGAGGCAGCATGGCTTCATATTTCTGCAAGGGACTTCCAATGACGTGTTGAGTCCACGCCATATCGAGTTGCATCACTACGCCGGGAAAAGGAGCTCTGGAACGTTATTAGGAGGCGTCCCATGACTTTTGTCACCTCACTGTATAGCCATTGTCAACCACATGAGAAGCTGATAGGCCAGAGCTTGCCTGTTGACTCGTGGTAACTGCCTACGTCCTTTTCCCTGTTTTTAACGGTTGCCACAATTTTGAGTGAATTACCAAGTCCTCTCAGAATGGCACCCGAAATCGGTTTGCAGATTTCGGTAACTGAGTATATTAGAAATCATTGTCATGCAGTTCTTTTACTCTTGCACGTTTCACCAGTGGTGGGGTAACCCGAAATAAAATTTATGGGAAAACTTCGGAAACATCGGTGGGTTCTTCATTACCAAAGGGGTAACTAATGTACTTCAAAGAGGTAGAACGCTAAGTTTCACTTAATGTTCCCAACATTCCATAAATTTTCTGTGGAATTAGGATCTGGTTATTTAACGCAACAGTAGAGATGCGAACTGGTTGTCTTGGCTCTGTTCAGCATTTACTTTACTTCAGTCTCTTTTTGTTATCAGCGCCACAGCTCGGCGCTCTTACTATCCCTCTGAAGTCAATTCACTGTGCGGCTCGCTCGCTTCAGCATGTACGTTGTCGT
The DNA here is from genome assembly GCF_023864345.2 of Schistocerca serialis cubense. NCBI lineage: Eukaryota > Metazoa > Arthropoda > Insecta > Orthoptera > Acrididae > Schistocerca > Schistocerca serialis. The sequence goes on along the minus strand of NC_064641.1, from coordinate 815,261,153 downwards.
ATAGCAGTATTTGCGATTCACGGCTGTGATCACTAACCGGTCTCGGAACCACTTATTACCATGGTTTGTTGAGTTTATTTTTGGTTCCTAATCGTGCGTTCACGCTGATTTAATTTCTTATTAATGTCGTAATTTTACACCTTTAATTTAGAGGGTTTTACTTGACATTTCAGGCTTCCCTATGTTCACGTTTGACCATTGCAACCTGCGCTTCAACCCCACCATTTCAATGGCTTTAAAACACAGGGTGTCATTGAAACGTTCGAAGACTTAACTCTGAACTAGAAATTTATTGGACATTTAAGTACAGCGAACTAAAATTCTTCAAAATATGATCCTTCAGCATCAACACAGCGCTGCCAGAGAGTCTTCCACTGTTCGCAGCCCTTCTGGAAGGCCTCTGGCGTCATGCTGTCAAGGGCTCTCGTCGAAGCCTGCTGGATGGCGTCCATAGAGTCGAATCGCTTCCTTTTTAGGCCTTTCTTGATTCGGGGGAAGACGAAATAGTCACTAGGAGCCAAGTCGGGACTGTAGAGTGGCTGCGTCAGTATTTTCACGTTGAACTTGACCAAAACTTCGGCGGCGGCTCGCGCCGTGTGAGAGGGCGCGTTGTCGTGGTGGAGAATCCAATCGCCGTTGATCGCCGGGCGGACGTGGCGAACTCGATCGCTGAAGCGGCGGAGCACTCACATTAAGACGACGGTCACTGTTTAAAAGTTCCCGCACACTCTCAGCACTTTGATCCGTTCGGCTTGATGATGACCTCCCAGAGCGGTCGTCGTCTTCAACATTCCAATGGTAATCTTTGAAACGTTTGTGCCACATGAAAACCATCGCATGGGACATGGATTCTTCCTTTCCTCGCATGGAAAACTTCATCACATAACGCTGCTCCTAGTGCTCCGCCATTTCCGCCTCTCCCACTTTTCGACCGAGGTCAATGACACGCACTCTCCAGGTTTCCGGAGGCAACTGTCGCAGCATCAGTTCCTTCACTGAGGCCCCCCTACTATTTCCCACAGCCAGAGGAACTGGTCCGTTCGCGCTCCCCTACTCAGAAATGAATCAGCATTGAAACTTCTGAATCACACCTTGCATGTCTAATGCAGTATCCGCTGTTCACGGAAAGAAAATCATTTTACTCACATTCAGCTTAGCTATCTCACTGATAAGTTGGCCAAAAAACTGCCATGTAACAAAACGGCACTATCTGTTCCCGAAAGAACAGTTGCCGTAGATGACCATGCAGCTTTGATAGAATGAAATGATAATAAAATGGACACCCTAGTTGCAACTAGGCGTTGATATACTTCATTGGGGACATGTTGAAAATGTGTGCCCCGACCGAGACTCGAACGTGGGACCTCCTGCTTACATGGTAGACGCTCTATCTGTGGTGTCACCGCCAGACACCACACTTGCTAGGTGGTAGCTTTAAATCGGCCGCGGTCCATTAGTACATGTCGGACCCGCGTGTCGCCACTGTCAGTGATCGCAGACCGAGCGCCACCACACGGCAGGTCTCGAGAGACTTACTAGCACTCGCCCCAGTTGTACGGACGACTTTGCTAGCGACTACACTGACGAAGCCTCGCTCCTTTGCAGAGCAGATAGTTAGACTAGCCTTCAGCTAAGTCAATGGCTACGACCTAGCAAGGCGCCATAGCAATTGATATCGTATGAAGCATGTCTCATCAAGAACGATGTATACAAATGATGGATTAAAGTTAAGTATTCCAGAAGCTACGTACTTTTCTTTATAGCATTCATTACGAATCCTGTTTCAGAGCTCACGCCAATCTGCGTGAGCTTAACGCGTGCCTTTCGGCTACTTCCGAGTGGCGTGGCTGTCTTGCTACGCCACTACACTATCCACCTAAGCCACCGAGGGCACAGAGAATAGAGCGCCTGCAGGGACTTCCCTTGTACGCTCCCCGTGAGACGCACATTCCCAACATGTCCACACCACTACATTCGTAGTACGCCTAGTAGATGTTTGCCCAACGTACTCATTACTCGTGGCAGATTAATCTACCAAGTCCCGTACGAGTTCAGGCATAGCGTGTGCGTTAAAATATGGCTTCCCGGCCATTGACCTTCTTGTGCGTACGCACACGCTATGCCCGAACTCGTACGGGGCTTGGTAGATTAATCTGCCACGAGTAATGAGTATGATGGGCAAACATCTATTAGGCGTACTACGAATGTAGTGGTGTGGAAATGTTGGGAATGTGTGACTCACGGGGAGCGTGCACGGGATAAGTCCCTGCAGACGCATTATTCTCTGGGCCGTCGGTGACTCAGAGCGTCTGCCATGTAAGCTGGAGATCCCGGGTTCGTGTTCCGGTCGGGGCACACAATTTCAACATGTCCCCAATGAAGTATATAAACGCCTGGTTGCAGCTAGGATGTCTATTTAATTATCAAGATTGTTATTACTAATTATAGATAATATGAAGGTCCACTAACCGCGCGAAACGCGCCATTGTTTATAAAACACTTGCAACATAGATTGTTTTGTATTTTTGCAACACTGAACCACGTTTGCTGCATCAGACCAAAAGTAGAATAGAGTAAGGTATTGTAACATTACGAAATTCCTGGGGAAAATAAGTTTTTCTCTAAGACTGGCACAGATTCAGGAAAAACACCTTCTGTTGGAAACAGTGTGCTTTACAGACCCAACGCATAGTCTATTGTAAACTGCACGACGAACGGGTGACACCTTCATCAGAAGCAGCAGCAAGAGGCTGTTCCGCAAAGTTATACGGACAGTATTGCCGCGCCCGAAGTGTTTTAATTCCATAACATCCTTTAACGTCATTAGGAGTACTCGATTAATAACTAGTACAACAAAAGCAAGAAAAGCGCACGAACAGCATATCCGTAAGTCAGCGACCGCTTCCTGCGCTGCTACACGCTAGTGTGAATCGTATTTATCGTGTGCGGCTGTTACAGTTATCTTCCGGGGAAGGCGGCTTCAATTCCTACAACACTGCTCCAGTTTACATAGACTTAATAACACTAGAGGCATTCACTAAGCAATGCAACACATGCAACATATTTTTTCCTGAAATTATGTTGGTTTTATTTTGGATTCCAAAACACCATACTATTCTCCACTTTTTGCCTACAGAGCTCTATTTTTCAACGTAATTTCCGTTCAGTGCAACGGTCTTACTCCACCTTATTGGCGGGGGCTGTATTCCCCCGCGGTACCACTCAGCTGGTAGGCGTCCGAGCCAACGTCTTCCTGCATTAAAAATCTCCCCATCATCAACATACTGCTAGCCGCGGAGTGCATCCTTCATTCGGCCAAACAGACGGAAGGTAAGAGATCGTGGCTATAGTGTCGATGTAGAAGAACAGTCAAATTAAGTTCTGTGAACGTCTCTCGGCAAAGTACTCTTGTGTGATGCCTTGTGATGTCATGGAAAATTTGAAGTTCGTTTGAATGTTTCTGGCGACGAACACGCTGAGGTAGTTTCTTCAGTTCCCTGAGTGTGGCACTATACACTTCAGAGTTCTTCGTTGCACCCTTAGGGAGGACATGAAACTGAATAACCCCTTCAGAGGCCCAAAGAATATCACCATGTCTTCATTGTCTGAGCCTTGAACTTGTTTTTCGCAGGAAAGATGGTGTGGCGCCATTACATGAACTGCCATTTTATTTCCGGTGATGAATCCATGTTTCGTCGCCTGTGGCGACGTTCGACAAAAAATTGTCATGATCAACCTCGTAAGGCTCAAGCAATTCCATACAGATTGTCCCTCGTTCCCCTTCATGATCTTCCGCTCCAGAATGGAGGACGAGTGTGTCAGAGCTACAAACAGAGATGTCTTGTTTGTAGGTTCAAATGGCTCTGAGAACTATGGGAATTAACTTCTGAGGTCATCAGTCCCCTAGAACTTAGAACTACTTAAACCTGACTATCCTAAGGACATCACACATATCCATGCCCGAGCCAAGATTCGAACCTGCGACCGTATCGGTCGAGCGGTTCCAGATTGTAGCGCTTAGAACAGTTCGGCCACCCCAGCCGGCGTTTGTTTGTCATCCGTCGATCACCTCGAATGGGTGTGTCCGCATATTTCAGCACTGCTGGAGTTACGTCTGTGTGCAGTAGGGTAGTGTGCTGGAGACCGGACAGGTTTGCGCGACTTTGTTATGATGATTCCAGACGTCTCGCGCAACGACTCATGGTGATTTTGTTCACTGCCAAGATTCCATTGTCATTCTGCGTGTGCCTATGACGATAGGAAAAGCTCTAGCTTTCCAAAAGGAATCAAGGGAATCTCATGTAAATTGGTGGTGGAGTGGGAAGAAAGGGGGGCACTAATGACACCAGCTGCATCAGCACTTAATGCCGAACTAGCGGCGACGAGTGAAGTTGTGTGATGGAACGTATCGCGAACCCGGGATCCTCTGCTCAGCAGGCAGGTGTGTTAACCACTGTGCAACTTGGATATAATGTTTATCGCTATTCAACACGCACCCCAGCCGACTGAGATTCCCACCTAGCGCCACCTATCCGCAGTCCACGTCCTCCACGCTCGCGAATTTTTAGACTCCAGCTGGTCGTCTAATGTAAATGTATATCCTCTCTGAGGGTCACTGATTCATTGCCCATTGTCTGATACCGCGCGCCGCGGAATTTGAATCCGCGCCAGACGTAGTGGACGTCGAAGACCCATAGAGGTGTGTGCACCACGCTGTGGCGGCGCACGCCTCCTGGCCCGCTTTTAGTGTGAGGGCTCCACAGTGGAACACATGGGTGCACTGTCTGTGTGCATCACCAAGCAAGCCCCCCTCAGTCGTTCGCACCCTGGCCTGTGTCTCGCCGGCCCTGGGATCGCATCCATATCGATTTTGAGGGCCCATTTTTGGGGTCAATGTGGTTACTCATCGTTGATGCCTATTCCAAATACACATGTTGTCTGCATGGCATCCAACACCACTCACTGCCCTGGCCCAGGTTCTCGCCATTGAGTGCCTCCCACACACATTGGTCTCCAATAATTATCCCCAATTCACGGCGTCCTCCTCCCACAATGTCAGGCCAATGGTATCAAACATATCCGCAGCCCCCCTTTCCACCCTTCGTCCAATGGCGAGGAAGAGAGGCTTGTCCGCATTTAAACACCAGTTGACTAAGGCGTTCGACACATCTCCAAACATTTAGACCCTCACCCTGTTGTAGAGCACCTATCGCACTACGCCAATAGACGGACGCAGTCTGGTAGAGCTCCTTCATGGGCGACAGCTGCGGACCCTGCTTCATTTGCTGATGCCGTCCTCCTCCCACCCCCACTCCCGGCCCTTGCAGCGGTACACCCTCCCACAGCTGTGTGAGCCCGCTAGTACGGGCGTAAGGCGGGTTGGACACCCGCCACGGTCGTCGTGGCCCACGGGCGGCGTGTAATGTCCATGTAGACTTCGAATGGGTTGGAGCACCGCCATTATAATCAGCTCCGCCTTCATGCTGACACGGGACTTGCGCTGCCGCCTCTTTCCCTGCCTGCTTTGGGTATGGACGTGGTCCTCGAGTCACCGTCCTGGCCTCCGGATGCCCTCTCCCTGCCGGCCTACTGTGGGCCCTCTCCACCTCCGGGTGGATCGGCGGCTCCCTCCCCCACCCTGGCCTCTGAATCGGCTGTCATGGATACCACGAGCGTCCCTTCCTCCCCGCCAATTGCAGTTGATACACCCAGTTCCTCTTCCCATTGCTGCCCACATCGACACCGTCCGGGTTGCTTCTGTCCCTATGCGCAAGTTTCACGGGGGAGGGATCTGGTACCACGCACCGCGTAATTTGAATCCGCGCCAGACGTAATGCACGTGGAAGACCCATAGAGGTCTCTGCACCATCGCGCTTTAAGCTGTGGCGGCGCGCGCCTCCTGGCCCGCTTTTAGTGTGAGGGCGCCACAGCGGAACACGTGGTTCCTGCGGCCAATAGCGGCGCCCCCGATAGAGTACTTAAGCGCCTGTCTCTGGGGGAGCCAGTCAATCTCTGGCGGTAATCCGGCTCTAATTGAAGCGATAGGTCTATTGCAGGTGCCAGCCACCCTGCAGCGGACGAGCCAGCATCCAACAGTGGTTCCACCCAGCAACCAGCAGCGGTTCCAGCCAGCAGCCAGCAGCGGTCACAGCCAGCAACCAGCAGCAGTTCCAGCCAGCAGCCAGCAGCGGTCCCAGTCAGCGGCCAGCAGCTGTCCCAGCCAGCGGCCAGCAGCGGTCCCAGCCAGTGGCCAGCAGTGGTCCCAGCCAGCAGCGGTCTCAGCCAGCCAGCCAGCCAGGTTGCAGCAGCAGCAGCAGCAGAAGCAGCGGCATCCCCACCGGCCAGCCAGCCAGGTCGCCCCCCCCCCCCCCCGCCAGTAGCAGCAGAGTGGGGCTTTGGCCCCAGTCTCCTTCATCGTTCTCCATCCCTTTTACTCTGTGTTTCTCGTCGCCTTGCCCATCCCTCGTCTGCTTCTTTGTCCTGTCCTGTGTTTTTCCCCTTGTCACCATGTCAATCCCCATTACCACCAGTACAGCCATCACCACTGCTGTCATATACACGTCTCCCTCCGCCTTCGCCACCACTATCATGTGATGTGCCCAATCACCCCCCCCCCCCTCAGTCCATCCCGCCACTCCTCAATCTCCCATCTCCCTCACTTTTTGTTGCCCCATCCCCGGCTCCTCCCTCCTACGCCCCCTCTGATCCCTTCCCTCCACTCCCTCCCTCTGCTCCTTCTGTTTCCGCAGCGCCCACTAGGATGGTGGCCAGGAGGGCCACAGCCCACGCCGAACTTTCCCCTTCGCCCTCTTCATCATCATCGTCGTCTCCATCGCCTTCACCCTCACCATCTCTGGCACCGACTCCAGCACTGGGACCTGCCACTCCACGCCACCTTACTGTTGCTCCCATCCCCCACACCTCCTCCACCGCTGTCAAACGCCCCAATGCCACCCCTGCCTCCTCTGGATCTAAAAAGACTCTGCCTCATACCCCTTCCCCTGCCCAGGATGCCATGGATGTCTCCCCGCCTGTCCCTGCCCCTGCCCCCTCCTCCTCCACCTCCTCCTCCCCCTCCTCCTATAGCTACCTTCTCTCCCATCCTGATCCCTCCCTTCTTGAGGCCCGGAACCTCACTCTCTTCCTTTGCCAGCATTTTCCCGGTGCCCCCACCTCCCTCCTCACTCCTCACCGTGATTCAGCCCACATCTACTCCACCAGCCCTACCCTTCACACAGATCTCCTTTCCCGCATCCCTGTAACCCACTTTGGCCCTCATGCCTCCCTCACCCCTGCTCCTTCCCCACCTCCCTCCTGCCAACCCCAACCCCACTGTCGCCGCCACCCTCACCGCTGTGATCACTCGGGTTAGTCTGATGATCACGGAGGCGGAGGTGTTGGTGGAGCTCGAGGCACATCCCCATCTGGAGGTGCGTGTGGTTCGCTGCATCCATAACTCTGCCAGCCCCCCGCCTTATGTGGGTCTTTTCCGAACATGACCCCTCCTTAGATCGTCTCCTGAAGGAGGGTGCCCTTCTCTTTCACCAACGCTACCAAGTTGACCCTTACCATTCCCCTCCTCAATCCCTTCGCCCACCCCCTACCGCTGAGGACATCATCAGATTCGTCACCATTGTCCTCCAAAATGTTCACCCATTCCAGCGCCCCCACACCCTCCAACAGATAACACTCGCTGCCCGTTCTGTTTTACATCTAAAAACGTATGCCACCTGCTCCAACAACCAGGCCCATTTCACCTTCTCCCTTCTTGACACCCTTGTCTAAATCCCTATCATGGAGTGACAGCACTGTATCTTTTTCAACAACATCTGCTCCCAACAAGAACCTCTTCCTGCACACCCTTGCCTTCCTCCTCAATGAGACCTTCCTCCAAACCCACCACACTGTCCACACTACACCCTACCTCGATCACTGCTCCGATAATCCCCTCCCAATTGCGTGTGACGGAGTTGCCATTGGTCACCACCACCAGATCCCAGTTTGGCTCCAACCTCTACTTCCCGACACCACCAAACACCTGATCCTTAGTCTCTTCTACCCCGGCCTTACCGTCACCTGAGCCACCATCTATGTCCGCCCTAACGCCCCTATTCCCTTCCACTACCTCTCCCACATTGACTGTACCTTCTCCTCCTACGTGATCATCGCCGACCTCAACATCCATAGTCGTTCCGCCGCCCAGTTACGGCGGTGGCATCGGTTACTCTCCTCCCTTCACGGCGACCTCATCCCCATTCCCCAGCATACCTGTCCTGAATCCAACTCCACTCCCGATGTTATCCTTTCCTCCCCTAACCTCCTTGGCCACATAACGGTGGATGTCCTGGAGCCTATTGGTAGCGACCATCTCCCTGTCCTCACCATTTCAGACAGTCATCACCCCCGACCTGACCCTCATAATGACCCTCCCCCAAAGTATGTCTATGACTATTCCCGTGCCAATTGGAATGCCTACCGGGATACCCCTCTCCACCCAGGTCGATAGCCACCCCTTCACCTACCACCACCCCGACGATGTTACCCATGCCACCTCCTTTCTCCAGCAGACCTTGTCTGAGGCCGTGGAGGCCCATCATCGCCATCCACCCGCACCGTCCTACCTTACCCCCACAGGCCGTCCTCCTCCTCCGTAAATCCCGCCGTCTCTACCGTGCCTTCCTCCACATGTGTGACTAGGATACACTACGACGCCACCGGCAACTCCAGTGACACATTCGAAATTTGCTCATGGCCAAGAAACGCTGGGACTGGCGACAGACATGCACCCGTTTAAATTCTACCCTACCCATTAACTCGTCCAAGTTCTGGTCAGCCTTCCATCGCCTTACTGGAACTAAACCCTCCCCCTACTATCCTCCATGATGATCACCACTTCCCTGACACCCTTAGTAAAGCCAATCACTTTGCCTCCTACCTCTCTGATATCTTTTCCATCCTCGATGATCCCCAGTTTGATTACTCCCTCTGCCCAGATGTCCACAATCGAACTGAGACCTCTGTCCCTCCCCTCGCACTTGGTTTCCAGTACTTGGACAACATTGCACACACAGAACTCAATGCCCCTATCACTACACAGGATCTCATTGCTACACTCTGCACAAAACGCAACACCGCTCCTGGTCACGATTGTGTCACCTACCGCCAGCTTCATGAAGCTCCTGTCTCATTCCCCTCCACCCTGGCTAGGCTCTACAATGTAGTTCTGTACACCGGCTATCACCCCGACCTGTGGAAAAAATCCCATATCCTGATGTTCCTTAAACCTGGTAAACCCCCATCCGCCGTCTCCTCCTACCATCCCATCAGTGTTACCTCGGTCTTCAGCAAGGTCCTGGAATCCATCCTCACCCGACGCATCCACCAGCATCTCTGCCAGCACCGCCTCCTTCCCATTACCCAGTGTGGCTTTTGGCCATCCTTCTCTTCCGATGACCTTCTCCTTCACCTCACTCATCTCCTTTCCAAACAGCTTAATTCCCATCGCTCTGCAATCTTCCTCTCCCTGGACCTCGAACGTGCCTATGGCCGCGTATGGCATTCCGGTCTCCTCTTGAAGCTCCGAACCTTCGCCCTTCCCATTAACTACGTCCGTCTCATCGACTCCTTTCTCTCCCACCGTTCTTCCTACGTCACCATCCATAACACGGATTCCTACACTTTTTTCCCTCCGCCGGTGTGCCCCAAGGCTCCATCCTCTCCTCCCTTCTGTACCTTTTGTCTATGGCGGACATGCTGCCACCGTCACCCCCCCCCCCCCCGACCACCTTCTCCAGTTTGCCGATGACACTGCCTTCCTTGCCCTTGCCCCTACCCTGCAGCACTCCCAACATCTTCCCCAATCCCATCTTAACCAGTTCACCGCTTGGTGCAACCAGTGGTTGCTCAAGGTCAATCCCTCCAAAATCCAGGTGATCATTGTAAGCAAAACCACCCCTTCCTTCCGCCTCCTCGATTTCTATCTAACCATCTATGCCCGTCCTATCGCCCTCACCCCCACCCTCAAGTACCTTGGCATCACCCTCGACCGTCGCCTCTCCTGGACCCCCCATCCCCGGACACTCCAAGCCAAGGCACGCTCCCGACTCCGTCTCCCCAAACTCCCATCTGGCCGTACATGGGGTCTGGACCCCTCCACCATACTCCACACCTATAAATCCCTCATCCGTCCTATCATTTGTTACTCCCATCTGGCTTGGATCTCCGTCCCCCCTACCTTTTACAAATCCCTTCAGATCCTTGAACGCCATGCTCTCCGTCTCGCCTATCGCATCCGTCTCCCCTCCCCCACGCGGATCCTGTATGACCTCATTCCGTTCCCCCAACTCCTCGTTTTCCTTGAAAGGATACGGATCCTGTACACCTGCCATAAACTTGATCCTCCTCACCCGCTTATCTCACCCATCCTCTCCCACCCCCACCCACTGCCGCGTCTGTATTCCCACTTCCCACCCAGTCTCCATCTCCCCACCCTCCTTTCCCTCTCCCAAGGTGGCTTCCGCCAGCTCCCCCTCCCTGATGATGTCCCCCTCCCCTCCATCTACCCCTCCTATCAAACTATGGTCCTCCCCTCCCATCTCCTGTGTCTTTTCCTTGGGCACCCTCCCTCCCTTCTCTCTCCTTTTCCCCCCATCCCCCCTACCGCCATCCCTCTTCCCCCGGGCTCGCCCCCCTTCCTCCCTTCCCCTTATCTCCCCAACCTGTGGCATCTCTGCACTCCCCTCTCTCTCTCCCTCTCCCTCTCCCACCCCTCCCTCCTCCTCTCTTGGTAGGTCCCCGGACTCGTACGCACTCAGTGAACATTCGCGCGCTTGAGATCATCGCCATCAGTATCTCGTGTGTGTGCCTTCGTTTTGTGTTTAGCGTTTAGTGTTCTTTCGCCGTCACGCCACCACTGTTCACCTGTGCCGTCGCAGTCGTCTGTATTTTGTGCACCGTGTCAACTGGTGTTAGTGTTTTTTTTCGTCCAGCGTGAACGGCTCCATGTTTAGTGTTTTTCGTGTCTCCAGTTTTTGCCCGTCGTTTTTATTGTATTATCCATATGTCATCTTTATTGTGCCACTCGCGGCTGAAGAGCAGCGTAATATGCTGCTGACAGCCCGACTTTGTATAAGGTGATTAAAATAATAATAAGATAAAACAATAAATAACAATAACAAAAAAAAGCGGAGCCAGTCAGTCTAATCTCGCGTAGGTCTGTTGACACATCGCCTCACGTTAGCGAGCTTACTTACTTGTTCTGTGTACGAGTGGACGTGTTTGTTAGATTTCCTTGTGACTCCGTTGTTCGAGCTTGATGTTGTTCGTTCTGTCCTGCGTTGGTCGTGTCCATCCTCTCCCGTTGTGTTGTTGTGCGCGGGCCTCTCCGGGTCCCAACGTGCTTTCCGTCATTTCTGCCCCGCGACCGTCCCGGTCGCAGTTACAACACATTGAGGCGTAGAAATTTTATTAATTGCGTGGTGTCTTGTCTTTCGGACTTGTATCTCATGGCAGCTGTAGTTGCCGCAACGCCTGTTCCTACGGACTTACATGGATGCGTGCATATGTTACAGTCAAAACTCGTTTTTAGTTAGAACGCGTTCTTATTAGTTAAAACTAGTTTTTACTGAGCCACTTCGTCAATCCGCGTTTTGCCTAGTTAAAACTAGTTTTAACTGACTTTTGCTTTTGACCAGCAGTAAATTCTAGTTGTTACTAATGCTATCAGTATCAACTAGTAAGAACGCGTTCTAACTAAAATCGGGTTTTGACTATAACATATGTAAGGGAGAAAAGCGTCATAGTATGTAACATAGTATCATGCTGTAAGTACTACATAATATATTTATCACACGCTTGAAAAGGAACATGTATTACAGGCCACTGAAGCTTCGAAAATAAAGGGAGTGAAACGTGTATGAAAAGAACAAATTTCCTTTCATTTAGTTGCATAGACGGAACACACTTCCACGGATTTTGAAGCAACTAAGGAACGACGGAAAATGAAAAAATTACCTCTGGCACTTATTCGTAGTTCCGAATCCACCACCCCCATACCCAGCACGCTGCGATATTTCGCTCTTATGAGCCTTTGTGCTACTAGGCTTTATGGACCGATAAAGATGAAGAAGATAGGACATGTGTTAAGGCTTTAGGGAATGACTCCGATGGTACAAGAGAGATCCCTACAGAACAAAAATAGTGGGGGCAAACAGATAATGTAGGAAGTGGGGTCTAACTGCTACTCGAAGGTGGCAGACCACATGCAACCAGTCTATAGACTAATGACACCAAAGATGAAATTGATAAATGTAAATAAGGTTAAGATGTATTTTTGTGTTTCACATGCTTCTTAGTAACCCACAGATGCACTTCTGGGTGACCGGCTAAGTATAGATGCAGAGTAATGAGCCTTACTAGCACAATATGAGATGTGATGAAAAATAATGAGAAACATTGTTTGTTGCAAATATTTTGTATGTTCTTCAATATATTGTGACCTTCAAAACAGTCCCCAATCAGATATTACACACTAATGCCAGCCCTTTGTCTTATCACTGAAACACTTAAGGAATTCTGATGTTTGGGATAGCTTTCAGCTCTCTCAGCTATGTGTTTTTAATGTCAACAATGCTTGTACAATTACTGCTTTACCACCTTTTATTTGTTTTTGGAGGATGTGGATGCTGGGAAATCATCACAGTATCGTTTTTGGCCCAAAATTCACCAACAACCAGCGATGTGTGACGAGATACGTTATCGAAGTGCAAAGCAATAAACTGTTTCGCAACAAATTCGAATTTTTTTCTTTTTTGTTACGCAAATTGCATGGCACATAGTATTTGTTTTTGACCGTTTGACAGTATGGTAAGAACAGACTGTATATTATGCAAATAAAATCAAGTAATAGCTAGTAAGTAATGCGAATGATGAGGAAAAACAAACCCATAATATTCGGATGTAACATTAGTAGTGTCTTGCATGCCACTGTTTCATCGTTTGAATTCTGGGTGTAACTTTGCAAAACAATGTGAACTGGGACGAGAATGTATAGGATTGAGGTAGGGAAGGCGAGTACTGACTCCGGTTCATTGGAGTAATTTTAGGAAAGTGTGTTCCATCTGTAAAGCGGACAGCTTACAGTGGCTTGCGTGACCTATTCTTGAGTACTGCTCAAGTGTTTTTATTCGCGCCAGTTCAGACTGAAGGTACACATCGAAACAATTGACGTGCGGGCTGCTAGATTTGTTATAAGTATGTTCGAACAACGCGCAGGTATTATGGAGATGAATTTCCTTTACTTCACGTCTGTGGTCACAAATTTTTTGTCATCAGACTACCATTTTCGGTGTATAATGGCCGTATCAGGTCTGTTTTATAAAAAACATGTCCTAATATACTGGCATCGTCGAATGCTTAACAACAGTATATTAGGACATGTTTTTATAAAGCAGATCTGAAGATGGTCATCCGGCCGTTGTGGCCGAGCGGTTCTAGGCTCTTAAGACTGGAACCTCACTGCTGCTACGGTCGCAGGTTCGAATCCTGCATCGGGCATGGATGAGTGTGCTGTCCGTAGGTTAGTTAGGTTTAAGTAGTTCTAAGTCTAGGGGACTGATGACCTCAGAAGTTAAGTCCCATAGTGCTCAGAGCCATTTGAACCATTTTTTAAGATGGTCATTATAGACCGAAACCGGTAGTCTGACAAAAAAAAAGTGGACATATACGTGAAGTAAAGGAAATTTATTCTTTATTCAGATCACTGTTCAATTCGTGAACATGTCGCAGCTTGTGATTACAGAAATCCTTGGGGAATTCAAATGGGAAGCGCTGGAGGGAAGGGGACTTCGTTTTCCAGTAACACTATTAAGAACATTGACACAATCGGCATTTGAAGGTGACTGCAGAACGAGTATACTACCGTCAACATATATTTCGCTTATGGATCAAGAAGATACGATATGAGCAAGTACATGTTATAGAGGGGCACACAGGCAGTCGTGGTTGTCTCGCTCTGTTTTACCAAAACACATGTAACGTTTTTAACAGTTGACAGCGCATAAATATCCGGTTGGTCCAATACTGCACATAAAGGATGGACGGAAATTCCCGTTACAGACATCTAGGACTTGTAGAGGGGTGTGAGGACATCGTATTTTGGATAGGAACCCATGTCCGTAAACGTCATCCAACGAGACTACAGAGCTTCAAAATTATAGGCGCGGACGTCTCTAAATGTACCGTACGTATACAAAGGGTGATTCCGTGATGATGTTACAGACTTTCTAGAATGATGAAGAACGATAAATGTATTAATTGGAAGTGAGAATCCCTGTGCCGGAAACGAACGAGTCGAAAGTTATAAACGAAAACCGTTCTGATACCGCTGACAGTTGAATACTTGTACCGGTTCTTGTGCTGCGAAGAGTGTAGGGTTGGTAACTTTCAGTGGTGGTAGTGTGGACAAAAACTAGAAAAAATGTCCAATAAACGTGGGCTCTAAAGAACGTACCTTAGGAGCTATGACCATTCGATCATCTTCGCTAATGTGAAACACATCAACTCTACTGAGCAAGTGTTTTAAGGTACGCACTTTAGAGCCCACGTTTACTGGGCATTTTTTCTCGTTTTTGTCCACATTACCACCACTGAAAGTTACCAACCCTACACTCTTCGCAGGACAAGAACCGGTACAAGTATTCAACTGTCGGAGGTATCAGGACGGTTTTTGTATATAACTTTCGACTAGTTCGTTTCCGGTGCAGGGATCCTTACTTCAGATTAATACATTTGTCGTTTCCCATCATAGTAGAAAGTCTGTAACATCATCACGGAATCACCCCGTGTGTACGTACATCTACAGACGCCCGCGCCTGTAACTTTGACGCTCTGTAATCTCGTTGGATGACGTTTCCGGACATGGTTTCCTATTCAAAATACGATGTACTCACTCCCCTCTACAAGTCCTAGAATTTTCGACAACCCAGTATAATAAAATTCCATGCGAATCAGTCTAACACAACACGCGAAATTACAAAATTCCCGTTACATTCTGAACACATCTCCGATTGTACGGAGTTGCCGTGTCACAGAAAAGCAATCATATCCCTGCAGCAGTGCCGACTTTCTTTCTGACGTAGCTCCAAGTGGCAGGGAATGGAGAGAGAGAGAGAGAGAGAGAGAGAGAGGGGGGAGGGTATGTTGTCGCGCAAAACGCCCGCCTCTCTACGTCTCGCTAGAGTGAGTCCCGGCCGGCGCGCTGTGTTTGCGGAGCCGTGAACAGAGGAGCGGAATTCTGCGGCCGCCTTTGTGACAAATCACCCGCTGGCCGCCACAAAAGCGCGTCCCCCGGCCTAGCGTAACGGCTTATTTACATAACTGGCCCTGCCGCCGCTCTCTGAAATGGTGCTGCAAGTCCGCAGTGACCACTCAAAGCGCTGCGTCTCAGCTTCTTAACGCTCGCTATGTGTAGACAACGGTGCGCATGTCCTCACACGGAAGAGGGAACAAAAAGGTCTCTGTTTAAATGTATGTGGCGTCTGTTCTTCCGGAATGGTCTGAAAGAATAAAATCGCATATATGTAATTAAGGCGAGAACGGCCAATGAACTGTACAGTGCGGATGCACACCAGACTCGAACTCTTACGGGAATTGGCGAAATGCCGCGAACAGTGAAGATAATGGGCAAGGAGCACTGCATTCGTAGTGTGGATAAGTTGATAATTTGAGTCTGACGAGGTGTGTGTAGGGGTAGTTGGTTCAAATGACTCTGAGCACTATGCGACTTTACTTCTGAGGACATCGGTCGCCTAGAACTAATTAAACCTAACTAACCTAAGGACATCACACACATCCAGGCCCGAGGCAGGATTCGAACCTGCGACCGTAGTGGTCGCCCGGCTCCAGACTGTAGCGCCTAGAACCGCACGGCCGCTCCGGCCGGTGGAGGGCTAGTTGATGCAGTTGCATTGACCACTGCTTCTGGATTGCGCAGTGGTCAGCACATCCGCCTAGTATGCAGGAGACTTAGTTTCGGCACAAATTTTGAACGTCCCCCATTAATTTAAATGAATGCCCACACACAGCCAGTGTCTGTAATTCCTTTGCGTCTTAATATTGTGCCGGCCGGAGTGGCCGTGTGGTTCTAGGCGCTGCAGTCTGGAGCCGAGCGACCGCTACGGTCGCAGGTTTGAATCCTGCCTCGGGCCTGGATGTGTGTGATGTCCTTAGGTTACTTAGGTTTAAGTAGTTCTAAGTCTAGGGGACTGATGGCCTCAGATCTGTAGTCCCATAGTACTTAGAGCCATTTGAACCATTTTGAACTTGGATACACTGATGTGATACACTTACGCACCAAAATAGTTTTCCTATGACCCTACCAAGCAACGTCACTCGACGATACCTAGACCAAAAACACAAATAAGTACAACAGTATAGTACAGATGGTAACTGAAAGAAATATGGAATGAACCGCACAGTAATGACACTTTTATTCAAAGACAATAACTACACTGAAGTCACTGCGTTTCATGATGCTCCTATGCACATTACATAGACGGATCATGATTCTTAATGGGGTGTGTAACCATCACAGACGGCACTGCATGCTCTGGAACGTGCACCCATGCTGTCCACAAGGTTACTAAGCAGTTCTTGCGATTCGGCGTTCAACCATCGGGGTGGACAACTTCTGGATGGTCGCTGGTGCATGTGAACGTGCTACAATACTGCTCCCAAACGCATCCTAGACAAGCTAGATGAGATTGAAGTCGGGCGAAAGGACAGGCCAGCCCATTCGCCGAATATCCTCTAGTTCCAAGAGCCCCTCAAGGTGCGCTATTTTGTGGCGATCAAAATTATCCAGACACGTGGCTGAAAATGACTTACAAATTCGTGGCGCCCTGTGTCGGTAATGCTGGAATTCAATATGGTGTTCGCCCACCCTTAGCCGTGATGATAGCTTCCACTCACGGAGGCATACGTTCAATCAAGTGCTGGAAGGTTTCTTGGGGGATGGCAGCCCATTCTTCACTGAGTGTTGCTGAGGAGAGGTATCCATGTCGTCGGTGAGGCCTAGCACGTAGTTGTCGTTCCAAACATCCCAAAGGTTTTCTGTAGGATTCAGGTTGGGACTCTGTGCAGTAGATTCCAGGGATGTCATTGTCGTGTAACCACTCCGCCACAGGCCGTGCATTATGAACAGGTGCTCGATCGTGTCTAAATATGGAGTCGCCATCCCCGTATTCCTCTTCAACAGTGGGAAGCTAGAACGTGCTTAAGACATCAATGTAGGCCTGTGCTGTTATAGTACCGCGCTAAACAACAGCAGGTGCAAGCCCCCTCCATGAAAAACTCGACCACACTATAACACCACCGCCTCCGAATTTTACTGTTGGCACTACACACGCCGGCAGATGACGCTCACCGGGCTTTCGCCATACCCACACCCTGCCATCGGATTCCACATTGGGTACAGTGATTTGTCACTCCACACAACGTTTTTACACTGTTCATTCGTGCAATGTTTACGCTCCTTACAACGTGCGATGCGGCTTTTGGCATTTACCAGCGTGATGTGTGGCTTATGAGTAACCGCACGACCATGAATTCCAAGTTTTCTCACCTCCCGCCTAATTGTCATAGTACTTGCAGTGGACCCTGATGCAGTTTCGAATTCCTGTGTGATGGTCTGGATAGATGTGTGCCTATTACATATGACGACGCTCTTCAACTGTCGGCGGTCTCTGTCAGGCAACACAGTAGGCCAGTTTGTACTCCGTTTTGCTGTACGTCTCCCTTCACGTTTCCACTATCACATCTGAAAAAGTGGACTAGGGACGTTTAGGAGTGTGGAAATCTTGCGTACATCCTATAATATGACCACGTTCGAAGTCAGTGAGTTCCGCGGAGCGCCCCATTCTGTTCCCCCACGATGTCTAATGACTATTGACGTCGCTGATATGGAGTACCTGGCAGTAGGTGGCGGCACAGTGCACCTAATGTGAAAAACGTATTTTTCGGGGGGGGGGGGGGGGGGGGGGGCTTGATACCTTTGATCACATAGTGTGTAATGTTTCATTGTCATATCGACCTCCAAATCCTTGTACATGGCACAGTCTCCGAGCAAGGTTACTATAACACTGTACTCCTTCTTCATGTGCGTCTTTTCAGAGGTGCATTCGACCCTTACTTCATTAATATGGATGACTGTGCGTCATGCATCTTACTAAGCACTTTTTAGAGGAGCTCTTGACACCAGAGAATATTCGGGGAATGTTCTGGCTTGCCCATTCATCACACTTAAATCCCATCGAGCACGTGTTCTATGTGTTTAGGAACGTATCGCAGCATGCTCACCTAGACGAGCAACGGTCCAGTTGAGCTTATGGAGGAATCGAACACCCTATCACATTAAATCCTTACTAACTTTATGGCCAGCATGGAAGCACCATGTCCCACCTTTTGTAAATAGTGTTTTTGAAAAAAGGTGTCATGTTAGCTCATCTCATTGGGAATTTATTCCAGTTACGTTGTGTGCTATACTGTAGTAACTTTTTCTATGAGTTGTCCAAGTCCCATCAAGTCCTCTTAACTAGCAGTGAAACAGAGTGCAAAACTTACTTTTGTCTTCAGTGTTGGACGTTAGTTTAGGATGTTATGGACACACTCGGTCAAACACCAACAAACACTGTTTGACATCAGACTATCATTTTAAGAGGATTCCTGAAGCTTTTTATGTCAGTGCGAAAAAGTTAGTCTGTGACACTGAAAACTCGATGATGGCGTTTGCACTTCTCTTCATATTAGTCCTTCTATGGAACGTATTTTTCCCAACGATGGATGACTTCATGGAGACTGACTCTACAGTGCAGCATTTTGGCTTTCCAGAAAACTTTCCATCTGGAGAATCACCTCCTGGAAATGCCTTCAGCGCAGTACTGTAGTATCTTCATCACAGGCAGCAGGAAGAGGTCACGAAGTGCCATGAGAAAATCGAGGGGGAGGACGAGGTAGAATCTGATCGGACGCAGCAGAATCTTCTGTCTGCCCTGTGCAGTATGAGCTGCGACATTTCTGTGGACGAAAAACCCATGCTTGGATAGCTTTCAAGAGGCCTAGTTTTAACATGCTCCTTTAACTTTTCCAGCAGATTTCGATAGTTTGCTCGAGACAGTTTTCTGCTTCCAGTCATAAACTGTTAGCACTACACCACAGTTGTACCAAAAATACTCAGCATCACCTAGCCCTATGTACGTTGACACTCTGCTTCATTCGTTAGTCGTGAATCGACATGTTTCCCCTACTTGCTACGATCCCTTTTCTCGGGGTAATAAAGACACACCCAGCTCTCCTCCATTGTAATCAGAGGCCTAAAGGAGAAACATAGTTCGGCCGACACTGCTACTACATTAATTTTCAATTGAGATGTCGGTTCACCAGGGTTCCTGAATAGGTCAGTGCGGTCGCGGAACCAGCGGTAGTGAACTTCATCGTAATCAGGAGGTTGCGCAAGAAACTGAAAACTGGGTCATGATAGATTTCTTCTTCTATCGTCTCGAGTGCGATATTGTCGACTGACTCTCATGTTTCGAAGCTCGGAAAAAGTACGATCGCTTGTATACAGTCTTAATGATACTGACATTTGCCACTATGGCGGTCTAGTCGTCGGCAGTGTCGTGTGTATTTACTCCGTCCACGACGGATCTGCTTGTCTCACAAATAAACTTGACCGTGGGCTAGAAGGAAGGGGGGGGGGGGGGGCGTGGGGGCGACACAGGTCCTGCCCTCTCATGGTTCCAGTGGCATTATTTTCAGAAATCTCTCCCCACACTTTGCTGGAGATATAGCTTCCACCTCCAATGTCTGCCACCAACACGAGTCGTTTTCAGGAACTATCTCCGCAGATATCAAGATACCAACGACATGACAGCAGCCACTGCCTTAAAGACTGTGTTCCCCATGTCTGCTCGCTTCTATTCAGTTCATACATCCACAGGGAAAAAACCTTCTCAAGGTCCTCGACCGCCCAAACTGAAATTGAAACGCTCAGCAGGTAAAAGCTATAAGAATCAGGAGAAAACCTGCACAGACACGCGGCGCACAGGAAATATAAACAGCACCCGATCTCCAACGATCATATCGCCTACAAGCTAATACATAACTGAGTCCGTGAGAAATGCAAAACTGAGCTAGTCCCACTCGTTAACTGAGGACTTCAGCAGACCCTCCGTCTTGTGGGGGTTCACGAATAGGCAAACCCGAATCTCCAGCTCATCTTCTACTTCGCACTGAGGATCAAAGTATGCCACGCTTACGTCTATACTTAACCAACGCACAAAGGCGGAAACTATCGATTGCCTTAAAGTATGAGAGAATTTTTTTTTAATTTTTAATTTTTTTAATTTTTTGCAGCCGGTAAGACTTAGCACGCCAGGAAGCCAATTGCACAAGTTCGTTTGGCAGTTGCAGGACACGACAGTATTATAATGTAAATAATCAGTTTCCTCGTCGATAATGACCGTAATAACGGATATTTTTAACAATTCCCTGACCTCCAGTATCATCCACGCAGGCTGGAAACACGGGCTCGTAGAACCCGTATTCAAAATGAAATATGTCAAAGAATCCTCTGACTACAGGCCCATTTGCACATTATCTAAGACTTTAGGAAACAAACTTCACGATAAGTTTACAAATTACTGAACATCAAGTTGCCTCCTCGATGAATACCTGTCTAGTTTTCGGAAAAATCGCAGAACGACGACTGCTCTCATAAAAATGACTGACAATCAGAACGAAACTATGGACTAGAAACAGGAGACTATTATGTGATTTTTGGATTTCAGTAAAGCCTTCGACACCGTGGACCTTGGTATTATACTTGGTAAACTCAAAAGTCAAGACTTTTCTTCAAGTGTTGCATAATAGTTCCACTCATACTTTACATCCCGCCAACACTGTGTAATGACCGGATCAAAGATGTCACAATGGAGGAATGTAGTATCAGCAAAGGATCAGTATTAAGCGCATTACATTTTGTGGAGTCCCGCCCACTCGTCTCTTATAGGGTGTCTTAAGGATGCTGCTTTCTCGGATAGCTAAACAGTACTTCAGCAAAATCATATTAATGGTTTTTATTGTAATAAAGTAGATTGACAATACTTAACTTTGGATCGCAAGCAGATGGCGAAATGCAAATATAAGTCCTTCGCTATATACAATGTCCATACAAGTAATTCGCACAAGTTTATACTGATCACTAATCACGACCCTTGTAGTGCCTCTCTTTTCGTGCGTGGTCTCTAGTCCGGTTCTGCTAGTTCCTCTGCTAGTGCGCGTCTTCTACTGCCAAGCCGAGGCTGGCAGGAGCGGCGCTTATACTCTCTACTTGTAGAGGCTGCTCCTGTCGTGGTACGGTCCTTGTCACTCTACTATTGGGTGACGTCGTCTCACAGACGTCTTTACTCTTGCATTCCTCATCTTCGTGCCTGCGTTTGTCGTTACTCCGGAACACTTTTCTTATATTTAAATGATATTTCGACTATATCTGCAGTTGGAAATATCATTTACACCCTCACGACCTTCACTTATACCTAAGTGCAGCTCTTACAAATTTTCGCACAGCTGTCCAGTACGTTAATTCTGATTTACTTACTTTATCAGAGTAGGCGAAAAACATAGTTTTGATACTTAACCCATCTAAAATGCGAGCTTTATTAGTCGCTCAAAAGACATATTACCTCTCAGTTCAAATAACCTCCTCCGCCCCCATTCCTAAACAGTACAGAAATATATGTTCCTCTTTCGCAAAGAATTTGGGAATAATTCTGGACCACCATTTAGAGTGGACTGAAAGCACAACTGCAGTATGTAAAAGGGTGTCAGCACTACTTCATTCACAACAGTAATATGAACAATTCCTCTCGAGCTTAAAAGGAAACTCGTAGAGTCACAAAAACTTCACATCTTTCGTTATGGAATCCAATTCTCCAAGTTCTTTTGTATGAGGGCTCATGTCGGCTGGAACTGGCGATGAATGCTTGTGTGCGATATGTTTATGACGTTGGCTTTGTCGGCTGTATAACTCTCATCTATGTATAACTAAGTACCATGGCTACATGTCGATAAAAATTGTCATCCCTTTGTTAACTGTATCACTCTTCACTATATTTTTTCAATCATTGCACCCCTTCTTATTTATCTTCAACAACCCTGCAAAAGTACTCGTTCTCAACAAAGTAAAATCCTCTCGGTACCACTGCTCAGCATTTGCATTTTCCGTAATCATTTTATGTATCAGGAACCTGACTTGGGACAATCTTCCTCAAAATCTAAGAAAAATGAAAATCCTTTCAAGTAATAGCTGATGGTACACCCACTAACAAATAGCTATCTCTTTCCTATACATGTCTGCAGCTGATCATCATCAACCCTGTCTGCCCCACCATTGTTTCCTGACTTTGCCTTCAGGGATCTCTCTCTTCTTTCCAAACAGTCACTGTCATTTAGTCTTCTTCTTATTCATTACTCCTTCTACTTTTTGTAATAAGAGACAAGGCTTGCCAAATACTAAACTAGTCAACCTCATTCTTAAAGCCTCCAGTACTTTATTACTATTTATATTACTATTATTATTGCCAATTATTATTTTAATTAATAATGCTAATCATTATTATTGGGTTTGTTGTGTAACACCTTATCGAGACCATTCTTAGTGATACCATTTCTTTATCATCGTTATTACTGTCATTATTATTATTATTACTATTATTATTATTGATCTTAACAATTATTAATTTTGTTAATAATGCAAATTATTATGGTTGTTGTAGTTATGTAATATTTTCGTATTTGTTGTTCCTGGTCAAATGTGAGACAGGGCGTTAAGGCCTTAATCTGATCAGGCCACTCGCATTCGGAAGGACGACGGATCAATCCCGCGTCCCGCCATCCTGATTTAGGTTTTCCGTGATTTCCCTATATCACTTCAGGCAAATGCCGGGATGGTTCCTTTGAAAGGGCACGGCCGATTTCCTTCCCCATGCTTCCCTAACCCGAGCTTGTGCTCCGTCTCTAATGACCTCGTTGTCGATGGGACGTTAAATTTTAATCTCCTCCTCCTCCTCCTGATCAGGCCAAATAATCAGAAAATAAATTAATAACTCGATAAACAAAAGTTGAAATCTCAGGAGAAGGCCATCTGATTGATCCTGGAGCCATCAGATCCACCACGCTGTCTAATTCTGAACCGATGGATGTTCTTTCACTCACATTGCTAACAGACAGTGATGCTGTGGCGTGACCTGTCCTGCTGGCTCATTTACGCCTAACCAGGACACCATCAACGTGATAAACCAAGGGAACTGCAATGATGTCATCTGTCAGAACTACTAGAACGAATTTTCTCCTGCTCTGCGATCTCCATTGGCCTCCGGAGAAAAGCCACTGACGGCTATTCTCCACTCTTCGATGTTACTGCGCATTTCGTCCGAGCTGTCCTGGTTCTGGGAGAGCATCTAGAGGGGTCTGTACATTGGTTCTCACGGATACTGTCAATGAGTCAATTCCTCTCCATACCACGTTATACGTAAGAGCATACGCCCCCCTCGATGGCCATTTGTAATGAATACTTATCTCCATGCAAGACAATTACACCTTGAGATGATTACCTTAAACCAACCACTTTCTTCCCTTTCACCTGCTTGGGGCATATCTAAGTACATGCTCCATCCCTGTGAGGAAGTCCTTCTGATAGATCAACTTCTTTTCGATCGTAATCCATGTCTCCCCACTGACGGTACCTCTATCCACTTCACTGAGACTCACAGTAGCTTTTTTGGCTATCGACCTCGATACCTTTGCCCACTGTCATAGTTTCACTGCAATGCACGATAATCTTCGTAGCAGTGTCTATTTCCCATGATCCTCTCACTTCACCGTCCTATCTGACGGACGACATATCCCGTCGAGCTAAGGGCCAGCTGACCATTGTATACCATTGGCGTTACCCTCATCCCCTCTTATGGAGATTGGATCGATATGCTTGTGCAAGACGTCCGTGCCGTGATCACCTATGCCCCAAAACTGCTATCCCCCATTCCATGGGTCCACTCTATAGCTGGTCGACGCCATGCTGGACCAAAGGCATTGCAACACTATTCAAGATCGTCGAGGCTACCGTCTTAAGCCACATCCATCATATACCACTATCATCATTTTGAAGCAGCTCTCTGCTAAGGCTCACTATTAAATAAAACACAGTAAGAAGGAGTGCTGGGAGCACTGTGTCCCTTCCTTGAGAATATATGCCTCTTCAACCTAGCAATGGGCAGACCATGTGGCATGAGGTGCTGGCCAGCCGGATTTAGTAATCAGCAGAGAGGTGAACAGGATAGCCGCCTGCGATATCCTCCTTCTAAGCGGTAAGATAATGTTGACGTAGCTTTCTGCAAAACAGTAGTCTGCCATTGCGGTGGGCTGGTTTTTCACATGCCATGGCTCAACACTGCCCTTCCACTGGCAGCTACGTCACAGGAAGCGGTCTCCTGTCACAAAACTGTTGGTTAGAGCGGATATAAATTCTCCCTGCTCATACATGAACAGCAGTTGTCTTTGGCTTTCGACACCAGCGAACACCATACCACGCCAGCCGACAGTCTAGTACGCAGCTGAGCAGCATAAAACTCACCAAGCAGGGTCATCACTCAGATGAAAAAGATGGTTTATGTGCACTAGCTAGAACATGATTCTGTGTCTCCGGCCAACGCCACAGATTGGAAGCCATTTCCAGGGCATTATCCGATACTCCAAGCAACTCAGCACCCTGGGTTCTAGCATCATCCGTCTGCACTACTGGCCAGCTGTAAGGAAATGCGTGCAGTCCAGAGAAAGCTTTCTGGTGGTCAGACTGACGTCATCCTGATATCAGCAATGTAGTTTCACTACACAAGCTAGCAGCATCCCGGTACCTGGAGTAGGCAGACTCCTCTCAGGTCGATGCACCACCCCCGTTAGTTTTACTGAGTTTCCAGGGCGCAGGCATTGACCTTTTGTGGAGAGTTTCGGACGAATAGAGTACTTTTATACTGCGAACTTTACCGTCACTGTTATTGACATAGAACGAAACAAGTATACTGTTACCGCTCACCGTTTATTTATCTCCACGACGCGTTTCGAAGGTTTCAGCCTGTTTCATCACGTGGATTTACATTTGTTAGTATGACATACGTGTGTGTCGCCTTACGATTCTTCTTTTTTAGAAACTGTTAGCACTATCTAGTGGAGAAGCAAAACAGTATTTCAGAACATGGTTTTAGCGTTTTTTAAGTAAAAACTATACATATATACAACAGTATAAATAAAATAAGGAAAATAGAACACCTCTAGTGGTAACAGGTTTTTCTCACTGTCGTAACATATGATACTGTCTTATATTGTAAACAAAGATGGCTTCAGGAAACTATAAAGTGCAGACAATGGTTCAGATGGCTCTGTGCACTATGGGACTTAACTTTTGAGGTCATCAGTCCCCTCGAACTCAGAACTACTTAAACCTAACGAACCTAAGGACATCACACACATCCATGCCCGAGGCAGCATTCGAACCTGCGACCGTAGCGGTCGCGCAGTTCCAGACTGAAGCGCCCAGAACCTTTTGTCCACACTGGCCGGCCTATTGAGTGCAAAGAGCATGTAGCAAATGAGGAACATTATCACAAAGTATAAAGAATATACATCATAAGAGCATTATCATGGAATAAATTTTAAAGGATTTTGGAGATCTTTATTTTGGGGTGTTCAATAGATGCGTTGGAATACATATTTCAGGTGGTTTTTAAATCCCATTCTGTCTAATTTATGTAGCTTAAATTTCATACTCGTTTATACAATCAGGTGACAGGTTGCAAACTTTAAACACAATAATGCTGGCAACAGTGGTAAAATTATACACAAAAAATAAATTGGGTTGGAGTTCAGAGACAGGGATGAAAGGTTGGAGGCAGAATCGGATTTATATACCGCTTGAAATATATATTCCAACGTATGTATTCAACAACGCAGAACAAAGATCTCCAAAATCCCTTCTCACTTATTATTCCATAATAATGTTGTTACGATGTGTATTCTTTGTACTCTGTAATAATGTCTCTCTTTTGCTACTGTGTTACAAAAGTGTAAGGAAACCGTGATTATTTTACTTATGTTAATTTTACTGTTAGATATACGTTTAGTTCTTAGTCAAAAACCTCCCAAACCATGTTCCGAAGTAGTGTTTTGTTTCTTCACTATTAATATATAAATAAACAAACAAAAATAAACAACTAACAATGAATCGTAACATAACACACGTACATACTCGTATGTCTTACTATCAAATGTAAATTTACCTGATGATGGAGATTTAAAAAGTCGAAACGCGCCGTGGAGATAAATAAACAGTGACTGGTAGCAGTACCTCGTTGTTTCATCCTACCTATACACTGAATGAGCTTCCCTAACTTGGCACTCGTCATTGCACTGTGCTGACTAGCGCTGCAACGCACAGTGCACTGAGATGCACCACCACTAATTTCGAATTATCAAGTGACTGGACATATTCAAAGATGGCTGTCCTCTTTGCTGTGATAATTCAGAATAACTTATGGGCCACTAATTTGTGAGTTAATTTGTAAATTTGATATACATTCTCAAGCCTTGTAATATCACTTTAACATTCTGTTTATAGTTATAGACTTTGGGGAATTACGTTCGAAACCTGAGATGTTGGTCAGAGAGGTCAGAAATAATTTGCCAAAGTAAAGTCAGAGCGTGCGAGCAGCAGTTATGTGGTAACGTACTTGGTTTGATATTTATGGAAGCTGGTCCACCCTGGAGTGAAGGCAGCATCATTTGAAGCAATTTTTGAAATGTGATGTTTAAATAAAGATATTTAGTAGAAGTATTATAATATTGTACGAATGAGAAATAGTAACAATTAAAGGTAACGTTGGTTGTTATATTTATGATTACTTAGTACGCTGACCGTTATAACAGGCCTTTTTGTAGTTTACATTTTCTGTAAGTTTTTTGTAATGATCTTATATGGTTCTGTCTTTCAGTGCAGTGATAAATGCTAAAGAGACATTTGGTGGATTAGTTCATGTGTGAGAAGTGTGGAAAGGTTGCTATGCCTTAATCAAGCACAGTTAAAAACTTAATGTGCCGATCCAGTTATTTCTTTGTGACATGTTCCACATCCACGAGGATCTCCTCAGCACGGATCTATGAAACGAAAAACTAATCTAATCTAATCTAACCCGTGGGATGAACCTGATTTTCCATTTGCATTCATGGTTTTATTTGATTACACGCTCGCACTGCACATCGCGAGTTGTGTGCTGAGTAACATTATTGATTGTTGATGAAATCCCGTATCGCATTACACATCGTGAGTACGGTGCGTGAAACTTAATTTCGACAGTCAGATCATTATTTCATAAAAAACAAGAATGCGGAACAGACTAGCGGTTCACTGCACACAGGTAAGCAAGAAATTTCATTATAACTGTACCTCAAATTCAATGTCAGGGACTGTGATTGTCAGAGTGCATTTGCCAGAATAATATCAGTATAAGTTCAGAGGTTTAATGTGAGTGAAACATTTTATGAAACTTCTATATTCTCATTTCCAACAGATTTAACAGGGGAGTCATAGATGTTTTATTCGTTGTTAATTTGTTGTGTAATTACGATAATAATTCTGATACAGCAACTGTGTTCTAAACAAAGAAAGATTTGCCACATTCAGGGCCAACATATAAAAGGAAGCTATTTTGACAGAGAGACAGATAGTGTACGTAAATTTTATTAACAGATTTCTTTCCCGCAGTCGTACTGTTTGAACGACGGGTTAATGTTGATTTTACAGTACACTTTCAAGATGCAGTACCATCGTAAAAGTCTACTGGACAGTCAAAGGTCAACAACTGATTCACGTCTTCTCCTTCTTGATAACGTGTACCTGGTTACCTTCCGAACACAAAAATGACAAGTTCAAACATGCTCCTTTCCTTTAACTCCCGTCACGCTGAATCACAAATGAACATGTCAGTGACTGGGTTGCAGCCTCAATTTATGATTCGATTTACAATTAGATAATGCAACATGCGAAAATTACTAAAGACTCCATGTACTTCGAGTGTTTTAGCTAGAAAATGTCTCCCCACGCAACGGTGAGATAAAGCATCGTCACAACACTTCAGCTAGCCAACACGTCATCGAAATTTCTTTAAATTACGTACAAAATCGCATGGTGACATCAAATTTTACTTACAAGATCGGACTGGAGGTTCGAGGACATTATCGATTTTTATTCGTATGTATTTTTCTCTCCGGTTGTTGCTGCATCTCTCAGCTCACCAAAGGTCCAAGACGACAGCATTCTCTAAAACTCCATGCTGAGAGTTATGCTCTTATTATGGCTGTCAAGAGAATAGTGACTTCTCTGTTGGACCTACCAACTTCCATAGTGTATGTCGATGGTTTTACATCTGGATCACCTCCTAGTAGCTGTGGGACAGTCAACGATTTTCGGGACTCCACTCTGATACGAAGAATAAAATGCATATTCGAACCAGCAGCTCTTTTTATTTTAAACTGCACTGTATACGTTTAGGGTTCGGATGTTTGTTTTTAAGGTCCTGTGTCATGTATTTACGTTCTTGGCATGCACTACACATTTTAAGTAGTGATTAGTGCAATATGGTGGTTTAAACCATTTTAACCCTCCATCAGTGAAGATGGTCCAATACTGAAAGCGGTAGAATTTGGTTACAAAATAAAAACAGGTGTTGGTTCAAATATGCATTTTAAACATTACTTAACGGCTGTTGGCAGTCATCTTCCAAAAGCGTCTTTGACAAGAATCTGAAGCCGGTGCCCTATACACGTCAAGTAAAGATCAACTTCACGTGATAACGTAACACTCTCTGCTTCCTTGCCTACACTTCCCGGGTTCTGATTCCATTACTTTAAATTTACTGTACGCTCGTCTCGTCCCAAGTGGACTATGGTCGCAAGGTTTATGGCGTCACTTTCCACATTGATATTATGGCATGCAGTCAAATATCTTGGGGCGAGGCTGGCCACTGGCGCCTTCTACATCTACATTTACATATATACTCCAAAGTCACAGTACGGTGCGTGGCGGAGGGTTCTCTGTAGCACTACTAGTAATTGCCTCTCCTTTTCCACTCGCAAATAGAGCGGGAGAAACACGACTGCTTGTATGCCTCCGTATGAGCCCTAATCTCTCTTAGCTTCGTAGTCCTCACGAGTAATGTATGTTGGCGGAATAGAATCATACGGCAGTCAGCTCCAAATGCCGGTTCTCGAAATTTTCTCAATAGCGTTCTTCAAAAATAATGTCGTCTTCCCTCCAAGGATTACCATTTGATTTCCCGAAGCATCTCTGTAACACTCACGTATAGCTCGAACCTACCGATAACAAATCTAGCAGCCCGCCTCCGAACTGCTTCGATGTCCTTCTTCATTCCGTCCAGGTAAGGATCACAAAACTCGAGAAATACTCTACGACATTCGTCTCTTACATAACATCCACTAATCGTGAATCTTTCACCCCCACAAAGTCCCAAGTGACTGGATACCAAACTCCGATGGAGGCAAAGCATTAGGAGCTGATGACAAAAAACATCTGAAAAGACTTTTTACTTTCTCCAAGGCAGTGATTGGGTACTGTTCACATCTTTAACATCGCGACAATGATGCACTGGGAATGGGGCCGATGTGTGATGGCCGGCTACCGTCACAAGATTAGTCTTGAGTGAAACTCAACTGCCCCCAAGCACCTGCTGACCCTTTTAAGGTTTATTTAATTAATGTCGGTTCAACTGACGTTGATTACATTTTTCTCCATCTCATTTCTACGATTATTAATTTTTCCTGCTAGAAGTCACTGTTTATTTCTTAATTGTTGTGCCGGGAAATGAATCTGACAGCATGGTTGTCTATCTTTCGTTGCGTTTCTTTCCGCGCAGCCAGTTACAGCCGCGCTTTTCTGTTGCTCATGGTTTGCGTTGAACATTACAGTCTGCATAATTCATAGGATACACAGTCCTAATTAGTAAAGCCTAGGATATTCTCATTACTATGCATGCAACTAATATGTTGACAAACATATTTTTCAAACTACTACTCTCGAAAACTAAGAAATGTTGTTACTATACTTTGATCCAAAGTCTACATCGTAATACCATCATCACTGCTATTTGAACCTGTTTCCGAACCATCTGCCTTCTGAAGCTTTTCAGCATGCTGCACAGACTGTGCCCACGCTAAAATAGGGACGTTGTCTGTTGCCTCATACACAAGCGTTTCAGTGTGTGTTATATTAAATGTTTTGTTTTCTTTCCACACATGGCCTTTATGCTGTCCCCAAATTAATTCCATACTGATAGTGAGAGATCGTTAAACGCAAAACTGTGTGACCACATTAACGTGCAAGAAAGTCATGTTTGTACCTTCTGTCTCGTGACTTGCAAAATTAACGAGCTGCAGGAAATTGGCACCAGTCTGGTTTATGCTGTGCGAAATATTTTTATTTTTAAGCCAGGGAAAAATATCCGATTTTTTGGTGTTTGTGCTAGGTGTTTTTTCTGTAACAGTTGAATTATCGCTGGCAATGACCGACTTCGATGCAAGATATCACAAAAAGTGTGAACCACGTCACGAAACACAGCGAATGGTAGTCACTATCGTTTTCCTTACACTTAAATAGAAGTTTACTCTCAGGTAGCATATCAGAAGAAGAGGCAGAATAATTATCTGATAACTTATTCCAATGAGAACTTTGAAAGCGCCAGTAACATCATTCATTTTTGAGCAGGTCTTCCTGGAATGATTCTTATTGACCAATGCTTCATCAAGGTAATACACGAACTACCTCCTTCTCCTGTATCGGAAATGTTTATGTGGGACGCACTTCGTGCTGCACCTATGTCACTTCTTTGAACTAAAGGCTCTCTTCTTAACATACCTAAATCCAATGTCTTTTAAAATTCTTTGTATCGACAAAGCGCTTACCTTTGAAGCCATTTTTCTCCTGCGTAACCGTAACAGTTTTTGTTGATGTCGGACATTCACCATTCACATGGAGCACTTTAAATCACCATTGTTAAAAAGATTCATTTGTGTTAGGCATTTTGCGATTTCGATGCTTTCCAGGCGACACTAAACCAACGTTTTCTACGGTTCCTGCATCTTTGACATTCTTGTTTACAGTCCTCTTGCTGACACCACATGCTTCTGCAGTCCGTTCTTGCGTATTCGTCAACAGTAGGAGACCTGCTTTCAGATTCACATTTTAAAAAGTTATAAATGCGGTAAATACTCCCCCTCACCTGCTTGCAAAGCGCTACATGATTATTGACGTCACTGGCATTTTTGTGATCGCTCTATAACATGTACAGCTGCACATTCACAGCTATAGTGCTAGAAGGAACAAAAAAAAAGAACTAAATATCAAACTGACAGTTGCATGAATAATTCGCCAGTCGCGAAGTATGGCAACAGTGCAGCATGCAGGAGTGAGATTATTGCCGTCTAGCTGTACCTCAATGCTAGCCACTCGAAAAGAGAATGAATGTTCCAGCTAATGGAGGGGGATGCGCAGAATGGCTGAAAACTGGGCCGCCTTCCTGCATGACGGGAACTTTAGTTTCGGCAGCACATTACCGCCGTCCTCAGGCCCCACTACTGCCTAAAGAGTATTAGTTTTCCTTGACGCGAAAACACGGTGTCGAGTAGAAAATCCTGAGGAAAACATTCCCACGTGTACTAGTAACAAGGACTCCATAATAAATGCGCCGATGAAGTCTAATACTCTTTTGTTAGCGACAGGGTCTAAGGGCCGTCGAAATTAGTTGTGTGAGACAATAAAGACAGTTTCAAGATCCAGTTTTAGTGGTACTTTTTCTCGTAATTAAAATGATTATATTTGGCAAAATAAAGGAAAGGATGTGAATGTTGGAATTTACTAAACAATAGTGAGACCACTTATGTCATACACATTCGAGAAGAGACCTGAAACTTTCAGAAAACACAGAAATGAAACTTCTGCACAAGATTACAAGGAAGACATCGAGAGATAAAAAGAGAAATGACAGCAGGAGATTAGGATGTAAAGTGGATTCTATTAATGGGTAAATACATGAAGACATATAGAGGATAGATGAACAGAAGACTGTGAAAATTGTAAGAAATAAATCAACAGGTGTTAAAAGAAACATTGGTCAAAGAAGAAAAAGACGAAGTGACAACCTCAGGGTAGAGTGATGGGTACTGAATGAAGCAGGCTTTAGCCTAGCAAAAATGGAAGAAGAAGAAAAGAAGAAGACTTTTCAGTCAGCCGACTTAAATCTCACCATTATCGTTAACGTTGTCTGTGGAGAAATATAAGGGCACATTAATAATCGAGGTATTGATAAATCAGTAGTTGCTGAAAACAATCTCACAAATGTTTGATGAAACTAAAATCTTATCGTTCGTTTCTACATGTTGGTAGTCTGTTATTAAAGAAGCGGTAGAGATCAGAACATGCGAGAACTACTTCTATCGGGTCAGCGGCTACAATGTTTGTTTTGTGTGGAACGGAGCTCTTGTCGATGAGAAGATACAGAAAAATGGGATGAACTGTTTGCGTTCCTGCAATAGCGCCGGCACCGGCAGAGCAGGTGTGGCCATAGTCTATAGCAGAATGACTTTATGATGGCGTGCATGGTTCAATTATGAGCCATCGGTGTGGTGTAAAAGGTCACAATGGCAATAGCCACGGCAGTCACCTGTTCCTGGCGAAAACGAAGTGAGGGCTTGGTCGAACTACGGAGTTTGTACACATATTTGATGGGACTGGTAAGTTGAGAACGTTCTATGCAAAAACGACGTCACAAGAAATTTCGTTCTCACACACTCTAAAAGGCTACTATTGATAAAATGGTCTTGTCTTCCTGATACTTGACCTGATTATTTCACATACGATACAAATGTACTGAATATCTCTTTAGTTCTTTCAGCGTCTGTTACTTAGTTGCGTACAGAGTGTGGCCAGCGTAAGTATTCCCTATATTTCCACGTTAATGATATGAGCAACTTAAAATAACTGTAATCTTTGCAGTTCGGGTGGAATTTACTCCCATGTAGCAGATACAATGCCATTTTTTGTAACCGGCACGCAAGTTTTAGAACAATACCTAAAGCGAGCGGCATGAATAACAAGGAAGGAACGAAGAAGTGCCGACGTTAAGACTCTGCGAACATAAAACTTATCCAGCATGCCTCAGTCGTTTGTCATAAAATTGCCCCTCAGACCCTACTACGTGATCTGATTGTCACTGACTATCTTTAAAAGGGTGAATTCTGCTCAACGTAATGTCTGAGAAGGTTCACACAGGGCTCTGGCTTCTCAGATTCGGCGACGTGCCATAGTCTTTGCTGTACAGCATATTAGAACATATTAACGCGTCGTTACCTCTGTAACATGTCAACTTAATAATAATAATGATAATAATAATGAAATTAACAGCCGTCAGATATTTTCTTGAGTAAATGCAACTTTTACTTACCACGTAGAGCTCAGGTAATCCCGTGGTTTCCGTTCTAAAACTACAGTAAAAACAAAACATACTATTAGTGTGTCATACACAGAAAGTCCTTTCTGGTAATACCATGCCATATGAAACCCAATAAACCTGGTGTAACAGACAAACAACATTATCGTCTACAGCATTGGAGGCCGGTTCAATAATTTGCCAATACACAGAAAACAAATTCACGATGAACATGTTAAAACAAAATTTAGTTCTGACTCAGTAGCGAAAACTGAAATTCATATATTAGTGTCCCGACGCAGAATTTATCTATAACTTGGGAGTTGAAGCCCTCAACGTTTGTTACTATATTGTTCTCAGTGAAAATCGCGACAAGGTCATGAGGTCATTGTTCTGACAAGGTATTCCGAAGAAAGATCTTGGTACTCATCCCGTGATGAACATCTTTCAGATGCACCAGCGGTCAACGGTGTTGTCACGAGTATTTTCAGAAGTTTTGTGGTGTGGGTGAAGGTCTCCTGCACATTATTGGTCTAAATGAAATGGGTTAGTGATACAGCTACAGCAATGTTTCTAAAGTCAGGTCGTGGGTGCAATACCAAGATCTCCGTCTTTCACCTCCGTTGCTCAAACGTGATGTAAGCATGGACAGCTACATTAAGTTCTCACTCAGGGAAACATATTGTGTATTCTTCAAATTTTGATGACTCCTATAGTATTGTTGCGTCTAGAAGATCTAGGGCATGGTAACGATCACGGGATTCCCTCTTAATCATGTCGTGGACATCTTTGGCAACACATGTAGTTTCCTCGGTAATGTTAATCCAGAAACTGATTGACATGGATTTGTACTGACTGGCACAATAAATCTTTATCCTATTTCAAACAGAGAGTTAATGACAGTACACGGTACTTGTCTCTGGTCGCTGGCAGATTCTTTTTTCAATCACTGTTCTTACAATGTCTCACTTGCCTGCGTGTAGTACATTATTCCTTCTACAAAGTTTGGACATCCCGTGATTATAAATAAAAGACAAGGAAACAGCAGTAACAGCGCAGTCATTTGTGTTCTATCCGCCTGGTTACAGGGTCCTACGTCTGCCTAGACGTCCATTTACAGATGTTCTAAGTGATGACCATTGGTATCAATGCAGTGCTAGAATTTTCTTATCATGGATTGAGTGGTATTCCTTATCACATCGGCACTTATCGACTCTCTCTCGCATATCTTCTGGTGAAGTTGGAACGTTTTTATATACAATGTCTTTTACGAATCCCCACAAGAAAAAAATCCAGAGGCGTCCAATCCAACAATTTGGGATTTGTCTCTGCAACATATTTCTAGCCATCAGCGAAAAATGTGCCGGACACCCATCGTGTTGATACCACATTCTGTTCCTAGTTCCTAAAGGTATTTCCTCCAATAACAGATCTGATGTTTCTTGCAGCAATGTTGTGTAATACCTACCATTAAGTTTTCCTTCGATGAAATAGGGGCCTATAATTCTGTCCTCCAGAACTCCACAACATACATTCATCGTACATTCATCGACCATGGTTTTCAGTGTGCAACTTACCGCAGCCAACATGCATTTTCAGTTCCCCAATAATGCATGTTATGCAAATTAACATTTTCATGGTTCGTGAATGTAGCCTCGTCAGCAAATAAGATCAAATTAATAAATGTGTCATCCCTCTGAATCTGGAGTCCATCGGCAGTAGTCAATGCGACGCATACAATCCATACCAGTTAATTCTTGGTAGAGACTGATATGGTAAGGATATTTATGGCGATGCAGAACACGAACAACACTGCCAGG
Source organism: Schistocerca serialis cubense (assembly GCF_023864345.2). NCBI lineage: Eukaryota > Metazoa > Arthropoda > Insecta > Orthoptera > Acrididae > Schistocerca > Schistocerca serialis. Next base: position 815,225,734 of record NC_064641.1, on the reverse strand, counting down.
TTTACGCCAGATTCCCTTGCGACTTGACGCTAACTAACACAAGGATCTCGAACCACACTGGCGAGAGTCCAATTTTTGTTTCCTCGTTAGTACCTTTCCTTTTCCGGATATGTTTCCTATGCGTTAAACATCCAGTTGGTCTCAGTTTATCATACAGATACTTAAATATACGACATGTAGGGTGAGTAACTTTAGGATATCTTTCAGCGCATAATCTCAAGCTCTCTCTGAATTTCGTCGGCATTCTCCGTGAATGAGAATCGTATCGACTTGTTCTTGGAAGGAATGCATCATCCACGTTCACTTGATTCGACGATCCTAGTCTTACCGTTCCTATTAGTGTTGTACTGCGATACCGTCAAATGGTGTTTACATGTCAATGGAACATTAATTGGATACTCCGTATTAATCCAATAATTACCATTTACACGATATACAAGAGAGAATTGTCAGCGATAAGTGCCGAAGTGACAAGGAATACCACTCAGCCCATGATAACAATACTGCAGCGCTGCAATGATACCGCCGGTCATCACTTCAAACACCTTCTGTTGATGGACGTTCATGCTACCTTTCCGACCTTCGTACATCTTACTGTTACACATCATTGGATTCGTCTCGATAGCTGCTATCAGGAAATAAGTACCAAACTAAAGCATCCCATTTAAAAAAAAAAGTTGACATTCACACCTCTGACGTGACCCCACTTAGCAACAAAAAAACCAACGTTATATTATGGCCCCCGTTTTCAGATGCAACATTTGTCCCAGGAACTTTTCAGCTACTATTATACTTTTTTGGAGTTATTCTAGGTGGCAAGAGTTACTGATTCACTCTGTATATATACCTTTAGAGATGGTAGTGGTTCCGGAAATGAATACTTTGCAAGATAAACACGTGCTCCGTGTTTATAGGAAGGGCTGCCCGACGCTTGGTTGCGGATAGTGACACGGTGGCGCTCCGTGAAATGTGGCAGCAGGGTGTTATGAGGTGTTACTGCCAGTACCGCGTCTATGATTAGCTGGTCTGCGGTCAGTTGTGTGGTTCGAGTTGTGTTGTTGGCTATGTTAGTTTTCGTCGTGTTTGTGTTCCTTATTGTCCATTACTGCCATACCTCGGTACGTGTCACGGTGCTTTACCTTCTTCCAAACGCGGATTCACTTATGTGTTTATTTTTATTGCGCTGTTTGTACACACAAATGGTGTAGTATATTTACATTTTCTCTCTTCCACCACTTGTGAGCAGTAGAAGCCTACTCCGATAAGTGAAATTGGGGATATGATATTATGCTATGGTTTAGCAAATGGACGTATCCGTCAAGCCCGTGCACTCTACGTTGAAAAATATCCACAGCGCAGAATGCCCTCTGATAAGTCGTTCAGCAGACTTTTCCAGTGCCTGAGGGACACAGATACCCTTGCACCTCGACAGTGGAATATCCTGCACAATCGGCATACTTACCAATCTCTTTGTCAAAACTTCTTTCAATAAGTTGTAGAGATTCTGTTGTAGTGGTTCCCCTTCCAGAATCTCTGCAACTTATTGAAAGAAGCTTTGACAAAGAGATTTCAGCTTTATTCAAACTTGTTATGACCTCTACGTACTTCTTATTTAACAACGAATCTCTTGAACAGCTGGACAGAGTCGCCGTGGGTAGTCCCTTATCCCCTCTGGTGGCCAATTTATTTATGGAAGACTTCGAGGAGAAGGCGCTTGAATATGCTGACTTGAAACCCACGGTATTCTGGAGGTACGTTGATGATACCTTTGTAATATGGCTCCATGGTGAAGATAACTTGCAAGACTTCTTAAGGCATCTGATCTCCCTCGACGATCACATAAAGTTCACAATGGAAACTCAAAAGGAGGGATGACTGCCATTCTTGCCGGTCGGAGTGGCCGGGCGGTTAAAGGCGCTACAGCCTGGAACCGCACGACCGCTACGGTCGCAGGTTCGAATCCTGCCTCGGGCATGGATGGGTGTGATGTCCTTAGATTAGTTAGGTTCTAGGGGACTTATGACCACAGCAGTTGAGTCCCATAGTGCTCAGAGCCATTTCAACCATTTGAACTGCCATTCTTGGATGTTCTGGTTCGGCGCAGAGAGGATGGCATTTTGGGACATGAAGTGTATCGGAAGTCAACGCATATGGACTTGTATTTACGTGCAAATAGCTGCCACCATCTTGCCCAGATGATGAGTGTTCTCCAAATTCTACCTATGGAGCGCATATTATTTCTGACGAAAGCAGTCTTTCCCACTTCCAAAGAGTGTTTCAAGACAATGGGTACTCCCCACAGTAAATATAGAAGGCACTGAAAATGAAACCGAAAGAGGCCACAAAGAAAGCAGAAGAAGTCGAAGAAACCTTTAAATCATGGCCTTCCTGCCATATGTGGGTAGCCCATCCATCGATGATTAGATGATTTGCTGCTCCGAAAACAGGGAGTTTAGAAAATTCCATGTGAATGTGGCCTTTCTTACGCTGGACAGACAACTCGCACTGCCCATGAAAGATGTACAGAGCAGAGGAGGTACAACCGCCTTTTACAACCTAACAAAGTCGGAATTGGGAGAGGATTGTATTGACATTGGTCACAGTATGTTGCACGACAACGTCGAAATTTTGGCAACTACATCATCTTTTTGGGACTCGATAGTGAAGGAGGCAATTGAGATTCGCTTGATGACCAATTTAATTAACAGAGATAGTGGTTTCAACCTTTATAAATCATGGAATCCGCCACTTGGTGTAATAAACTCACAAAGGCGTCATCAAATTGCATCTCACGATGATATATCGACATGCCAACACAGATCGATTGCGGAGTCATAGATGTAACTCGCGCATTCTGCACGTCTCTGCCGCCGACCAACGTCTCTGGTGCATTTGCATCTGTGGCCGCATGCACAGTTGTGCGGTTCACGAGTAAGAAAGGACGAAGCGAGCAGTGGAGCGTCAGTCTTGCGTCTCACTCTGAAGATGGCTGAACGTTATACAACCGAAATATTAGAAGAAGAAGGAGAATTCTTGCGGCTGCATTCCCGAAATTTAATGGAACAATCATTGATCTGTTAGAGTCCCTTTCTGATGAGGTTCCTTCGTGAACAACTGGCATCTAATTCCTTTTTATCGTCCTTACGTCACGACTTCCGGTGTGTGCTGGGTGTTGCGAAAGTACTGCAGTTCACCGACCGGTAACTGGGGGTGTCCCTTCTTCTCTCCGTTTGACCTCTCGAAACCGATTGCCACACCTGACTGAACCGGCCGCATGTTTACGCCCGCTAATGGATTCGCGTGGTCGCAGCTGGCCGTGCCGGCGCCAGGCTGGTCTCGCCTTCGCCTCGCCCGTCCCAGAGACCGCCAGCATCACTTGCCGGAGCCGCTTTCGCCGTGACGCGGCGAAACAAGCGGCGGCCGTCTTTTGCTGCCGCCGGCAGGCCGCGCCACAGTGCTTTGTGGGCGCCGTCTTCCGGGCCATTACCTCTCCCCCGCAGCCGGGCGGAACCCGCAGCTCTTGGCGCTATAATTACGTTTCGTGGTTTTGCAGGGGAGAACAGTTGGCAGGCGTGGAATTCTTGGAGCACACAAGGTTGGACGGGACGCGACGGTGCTGTTTTCATCCATCAGAGCCACTTTCTTTCTCCCCGTATAAATGCTAAATTCCACAGGCACTTCAACCTCTTTCTTATAGTAAAATGCAGTTTAGGCTGTATCTCATTCTAGACAAAAACAAACATTAGCATCTATAGCATCACTCAGCAAGGTATTGTAGTTCTCAAACCTGACAAATGACACCCAGGTGGGTGGTTCTGTGGCCCCACCCAAAGATCGTGGTGCCAAACCACAGACGGCAACGTGCCTCGATACGGCAGACATTAGAGATGACTCGCTGCGATCGGCAACGACGAATGGGACACATTAAACTAGACACACACTCTCTTTTACCACAGCATTGCCCTCTCCCGCAGGTCAATATAGTACTGATTAAGAGAAAAGAGTTATTGAAGTCTCAGAGGGAAGTGCACTTTCGTAAATGTTTAACACTGTTAAAGATAAGAATTTGTTAATTATAGCCCAATTACAGTTACTTGATTGTTGACACCTCAAGCATTCTAGCTGGTTTCCTCGAATCAGAGCGCTCAACGTCAACCCCGAACTTTCCGCCGTTGGCAAACTGTCACAACAATTACTTCACTTCCAGTTCCTTGTCTGACGTTCTTTCTTGATGTCTTTGGATCCCAAATTCTGGGCCTGGCCCTTTTATTTAATATTTCCTCGCACATGATAACCACAGCGAAAACAACACACACACGCAGGCGCCCATACTTACACAGTAATGCTAACGAAGTACACATGTTTCATACACAGCACTAATGAAACTGCTGGACCGCCCCACACGAGACGCTAATCAGCGTCATTTATACCGGGGTCGGGGTCGACTTACTTCAGATAAGCTTCGCAACACATTCCGTGAAGCCGAATTTTTGAACGCTGTGAACTAATCTATCTACTGGCAAACCACACTCGTAAATACGACAGTTTTGTCCGATAGTGTAGAGGTTTGCTTTTAAACCTGATGTGTAGAAGTTCAAAGGTTCAAATCGCATTGAATGCAGCGAAATTTACTTATTTTTCTGACTCTAATCAAAAGACTTTGATTATCTTTCTTCTTGAATTAATTTATTTAAATACAAATTCTTTTACATCTAATGCTTTTCCATGTCATTTTCATCATTGTGCTGAGTTTTTTTATATTTTCTTATTTTCATTTCTATCATTATTTTTCGTAAATGTAGTGTGCTTGGGCTCCCTATAATCTGTAACCAAGTACCAACCAAGACTGCTCTTCGGTTGGTAATACAGCATCCAGCGTAGCCAGTGTCAGGATAATTTCCCGTAACCAATGACAGCGATAAATTAAAGTTTGTTTTTAAGGCTAAATATGAAATTTTGCTGTGGAAATCAGCTATACAAACAAACATATTAGATTTTTCTATCTTGAGTTTGCTTATAGAGGTTAGCTTTCAACACCGTGAGCAAAGCGACCAGGGTTTTAGCTCTGCTGCAGATTACCGAACGCCGTTTTCTCGGATGCTCTGCACATAACGAGGTTGTTGTTAGGTTAGGACATGAAATTCACGGCAACAAAACTCGTCGTCTGCCGCAGTCCAGCCATCGGACACTTACAAGCAGCTGTCGACCGAGCATCTCCCATTTTCGCCATATCGTGCCGTGGCCGCTTCCAACATTGCTCTGTGTTACCCATTAACAGCATTTATGGAGTGACTCGCTGTGTTAGTCTGTCGCATATAGCTGAGCGTGAGCTAGTGGCGGATGTGGCAAGCTGTACCGGAAATTGGCAGACGTCAAGTATAAAATAATTTTGAATGGCATATAGTGCTTCAAATGGTGCTTTAAATAGTCAGTGAGCCGGCCGGTGTGGCCGTGCGATTCTAGGCGCTTCAGTCTGGAACCACGTGACAGCTACGGTCGCAGGGTCGAATCCTACCTCAGGTATGGATGTGTGTGATGTCCTTAGGTTGGTTCGGTTTAAGTAGTTCTAAGTTCTAGGGGACTCATGACCACAGATGTTAAGTCCCACAGTGCTCAGAGCCATTTGAACCATTTTTGAACCAAATAGTCAATGACAGTTGAAAATTATCAAATACTCCTGTGGCAAATGATTGTATCAAGTTAGGTTAAACTTTTCATCATTTATGTAATAAAGTGATCTAATATTTCATATTCTATTGTTCGATCGAGATATCCCAGAGTAATCAAAGAACGCACGGACTGGATGACTGCAGTTTTGTGTGGTCATAGCAGTTTCGATTCTTCTTTTTGCTACTTACAGACAGTGCTACACAACCCCGACACGCTGTTGGTTGAAAAAGCAACTAACAGAACGAGAGAAAATAATTTACTTTATTCTAGGATCGGCCATGGCGTGCAAAACCTCACGTGCATTATGTGATGCCTGTGTGTGAGTCGAGGCTCGCCCCTTCTCGGCACTCCTCAGTAAATCTCGGCTTTTCTCGGTCCTTCTCTGTATAAGAGACATTTCATTTCGCAGTGCGATACGACACTTCACTCCACCGTTTGGTTCGGCTTCTTTTGGTTGACATCATCATCTGTAGTTGGGCAGGTTCGTGGTATAAGCACTGTTTTTCCTTCGCTATATGTTTGCGGTATAAAGAAACTCCCCACGTCTAGTGGCTCTTCGCGTTTTAAAAATGAATGGGAATCACAGAGAAAAGGGATGAGTACAATCAATATTTATTACGTAATCCCACAATTGACTGGTGTTGCTAAATTCCTGTGAAACGGCATTACAACACCGTGCAGAAATAATTTATATTTAGTTGACGATGAAGGAGCTAAAAAACATAACCGTCTAGAGACGATTTGTGTAGGATTCATTGCTTTCTGCATCAAGAAGCATTTTGTGTTACACGCGCACGCTTGGAAAACGTGATTGAATTGGTGTTGGGAATAGTAAATTGTCTGATGTCCCAGGCATTATTACATCGTCAGCTGTAACAGTTTTTGGTAGTTTTACGAAGAGTGTGGAAAAGCGATATATTACTGAAAGGTTGGTTAAGTCAAAGGACATTCCAGGTACGAGTTATTGATCTGATATAGTTCAGTTTCTGAAGAACAAGGAAAGCAGGGACGAAAACTGGAAATCAGGAATGGACTGCAGACCTTGAATTTCAAATAGAGTTCACTGCAGATGGCCTTCCCTAAGGCACTGCATGTTGCACATCACGTGCAGTTTAAAATGCAACGTTTGCAGTCCCTTTAGGATCTATAATTTATGGAAATTATTTCTGGTTGCGTGGTGACAATGGATGCACTTAAAAAGCAAAACGCTTTGTGCAACGGACAAGTTCTGTCCAGGAACACCGTTCACTTCCTTAACTTATAATCATTAAAGAAAACATTAAGTTAGAACCATCCATTTTGGTGTTGAAATATTTACAGGAATAGCTTTCTAAACATTTGAGGACGGTGTCAATCTTATACGTGTTCTTGGGCTGCTTTAGATACCGTTTTCCATTTCAATTGAAAGCGCCGCTGTCCATTTTCGGAGGAATTGGTCGATCTGCAAGGTAATTCCCGTTTGAAAGACAAATTCTCTTACGTTAAAACTGTCTAGGACTCCTACGTTACTTATCTCGGGAAGAGTTTCAACGTCTCTATAATAAGACTGAAGACATGATACCATTATTCGATTAACTTATTTGGGTGAATGGCATTTTTTCGACTATGAACCTAAATACGTGACTATTATGTGACAACCTGAGCGACAAAAATATACGGAAATGTCGGCGTCTCTTTGTGTACAGTTTGTACGAGAGACAAATTTTGTTATGTCTTCAGTGCTTCAAAAACAATTAATTAATATTAAAAATTTGTTTTATTTGTGGTCTACGTTGTTGAGAAATATGAAATATGAAACGAGGCCTCTCGTGGCGCTTTCGAAATTCATCCCGCCCCACCCCTTTTTCGCTCTTTTCACCAAGCGTGGTGTGGCACAGGCAGAAGTATGCATTCGGGCGACAGGGACTGACGCACGTGCACGACTACCGCACGTGAGCGGAAGTCTTTGGCGTACGTTCTTTAGTTTACAGTCTTACTTTCGTTGAGCCTACTGGGTATCTGTTTCGGTACCAAGTACCTTCATCAGGCTTCCCCTGGCACACAGTCAACAAGCTCGCTTTATAGTTATGTATGTCATACCTCTTTTCACTGAAACTGTAATAATACCGTTGAAAACTGTATTTAGTGTACCAAATGTCCTCCAAAACTTTTTTGCTAGTTTATTTATTTCCATGCACCTACAAAGCTTACATATATTCGTCACAGAATGTATACCAAAAACAGATATTTTTGTCTTACATGTTTAATATGAACTGGAGATTAAATTTCTACATGACAAAGTCAAGTTCATTACGCGTTTCTCTGTCCGCATTCGTGTCTCTCAGTGTCTCTAACCTCGAAATTAAAAACGAATAACTAGTAGTTAACGCATGCTATATCCACTGTCAGATACGGTACAGAGCTATACTCCACAGAGGGCGACTTGCTATAGCAGTGTCTAACTAATTAATTAACTGTGATGATTCATGGAGTGATCCTTCTGTGACGCTTTACTGCGTCGGACATGGTAACAGTGCAAGTGGTTTATTGCCAGTTGTTGCACGTGGTAGCCTACGTCGACCAACTCGTAAGGACAAGGTCCAGCAAACTTTTTGCAGTTGCCTTAGGGCGACAACAGGAGGTTTACTTACAACGTATCTTGTAAATCTGTCTCCATGTCCCCACAGGATGTGTTCTCTGCCACGCGCACATATAGCGTACGTACAATCAGTTGTGAATGACAGAATGGAAGTAAGAATATCTCAAAGTTACTTCAGTGCAAATCTCGAAATAAAAGGATGCTATTTTATCTTTGTCAACAATAACGAAAAAGCAGTCTTTAGAGCCAGTTTAACGGCAGTGTTTGAATCATTCCCCAAACACAGGAGTTCGAATGATTCAGTATTTAAAGTATCTTCTCCACTGTTCAAAGAAGGTTAAGGAGTGTAATCTTAACCTTCAGAGCACTAACTTTAGCGCACGGAATCTCCACACGGCTCTCATGACCACACGAGATCGTACACACGTGAGATAACGTTAGATTTCTTAGTGTTTTCTTGATCGTTTAGAACAGAAAGCGCCCTAAAACCGTCTTTTGTTTGTTTCGCAGCCGTTAGCCACTAGTCACTTGAATCAGCAGTTGTCTTGTGACAGCCAGAGCGAGAGCACCAGCAGCAGCGAGTACTGTTTGTATAAAGCGTTTTTGTACTTATTTGCTGCGCTTAGCTTTTAAATAGTTTTTCTGGGAAAACCTAGCGTAGTTTTCGCGTCTCGTATTTCAGTGAGTGTTTCTTGATTATCAGAGTAGCTCATCAGAAGATTATCTTGGGAATTTGTCACCGTATAGAGTAGGGTAAACATAGTCATGTGTAGGGACTGTGGTTGTTGTGAGCGGACGCAAGGAGAATTGGCCACTCTTCGGGGGCAGGTGGAGGCTTTGTCTGTTAGGCTCATCGAGCTCGAGGCGCAGGCGTCGGCTCGTAGTGGCGTTGGGGCAACTGTGGTGAGACCTATGCCTACTTCGGTGGCCTTGGAATCACATGGAACCCCTGATGTCGCTGCGTCTTCCGGCAGTGAGCATCTTACCGGTCAGCCATCACTCCAGGGTGAATGGCGGACAGTGGTGGGCTCGCGCGTGCCTGGCCGAAAGGCAAAGGTGGGATCTGGCCGCGTGGCAGCTGCCTTACCCCTTTCCAACAGGTACGGGGTGCTTCCTAGTGGTGATGACATCGTTTCCGAGCCACCACAGGATGCCTCGCCTGTTGGGCCAGTGGCCGATTCTCCGGCAAGGTCCCGACAGTCACAGAGGGCGGGCCTATTAGTTATAGGGAGCTCCAACGTTAGGCGGGTTATGGAGCCCCTCAGGAAAATAGCGGGTAGGTCGGGGAAGAATGCCAGTGTGCACTCGGTGTGCTTGCCGGGGGGTCTCGTCCGTAATGTGGAGGAGGCCCTTCCGGCAGCTATTGAACGCACTGGGTGTGACCGGCTGCAGATAGTAGCACATGTCGGAACGAATGACGCCTGCCGCTTGGGTTCTGAGGCCATCCTTGGTTCCTTCCGGCGGCTGGCTGATTTGGTGAAGACAACCAGCATCGCACGCGGAGTGCAAGCTGAGCTTAATATCTGCAGCATAGTGCCCAGAGTCGATCGCGGTCCTCTGGTTTGGAGCCGTGTGGAGGGTCTAAACCAGAGGCTCAGACGACTCTGCGACTATAATGGTTGCAAATTCATCGACCTCCGTTATTGGGTGGAGAACTGTAGGGCCCCCCTAGACAGGTCAGGCGTGCACTACACACCGGAAGCAGCTACTAGGGTAGCAGAGTACGTGTGGCGTGCACACGGGGGTTTTTTAGGTTAGAGGGACCCCCCCTTGGGCGAAACGATAAAATACCTGACTGCTTACCAGAGAGGACATTATCATCGTTGATAAAGAACGTCCGTCCTCAGAGACCAAAAACAGGAAAAGTTAACGTAATATTGGTAAACTGCAGGAGTATCCAGGGCAAGATTCCTGAATTAGTATCTCTTATTGAAGGAAATAGTGCGCATATAGTATTAGGAACGGAAAGTTGGTTAAAACCGGAAGTGAACAGTAACGAAATCCTAGACACAGAATGGAATATATACCGCAAGGATAGGATAAACGCCAATGGTGGAGGAGTATTTATAGCAGTAAAGAATTCAATAATATCCAGTGAAGTTATTAGCGAATGCGAAAGTGAAATAATCTGGGTTAAGTTAAGTATCAAAGGTGGGTCAGATATGATAGTCGGATGCTTCTATAGACCACCTGCATCAGCAACCGTAGTAGTTGAGCGCCTCTGAGAGAACCTGCAGAACGTCGTGAAGAAGTTTCGTGATCATACTATTGTAATAGGGGGAGACTTCAATCTACCAGGTATAGAATGGGATAGTCACACAATCAGAACTGGAGCCAGGGACAGAGACTCTTGTGACATTATCCTGACTGCCTTGTCCGAGAATTACTTCGAGCAGATAGTTAGAGAACCAACTCGTGAAGCTAACGTTTTAGACCTCATAGCAACAAATAGACCGGAACTTTTCGACTCCGTGAATGTAGAAGAGGGTATCAGTGATCATAAGTCAGTGGTTGCATCAATGACTACAAGTGTAATAAGAAATTCCAAGAAAGGAAGGAAAATATATTTGCTTAACAAGAGTGATAGGCCACAAATCGCAGAATATCTGAGTGACCACCATCAAACGTTCATTTCTGAGGAAGAGGATGTGGAACAAAAATGGAAAAAATTCAGAAACATCGTCCAGTACGCCTTAGATAAGTTCGTACCGACTAAGGTCCAAAGCGAGGGGAAAGATCCACCGTGGTATAACAATCATGTACGAAAGGTACTACGGAAACAAAGAAAGCTTCATCATAGGTTTAAGAGTAGCCGAATCATAGCTGATAAGGAAAAGCTGAACGAAGCGAAAAAGAGCGTAAAGAGAGCAATGAGAGAAGCATTCAACGAATTCGAACATAAAACATTGGCAAACAATCTAAACAAGAACCCTAAAAAGTTTTGGTCATATGTAAAATCGGTAAGCGGATCTAAATCCCCTATTCAGTCACTCGTTGACCACGATGGCACCGAAACAGAGGACGACCGAAGAAAGGCAGAAATACTGAATTCAGTGTTCCGAAACTGTTTCACTGCGGAAAATCGTAACACGGTCCCTGACTTCAGCCGTCGCACGGACGCCAAAATGGAAAATATTGAAATAAACGATATCGGAATTGAAAAACAACTGCTATCACTTAGTAGCGGAAAAGCATCCGGACCAGACGAGATACCCTTAAGATTCTACAGTGATTATGCTAAAGAACTTGCCCCCTTTCTATCAGCAATTTATCGTAGATCGCTGGAAGAACGTAAAGTACCTAGCGACTGGAAGAAAGCGCAGGTCGTTCCCATTTTCAAGAAGGGTCATAAATCAGATGCGAATAATTATAGGCCTATTTCGCTTACGTCAGTCTGTTGTAGAATAATGGAACATGTTTTGTGTTCTCGTATTATGACGTTCTTAGATAATACAAATCTCCTTCATCATAACCAACATGGATTCCGCAAACAGAGATCATGTGAAACTCAGCTCGCCCTATTTGCCCAAGAAATTCACAGTGCCGTACACACTGGCGAGCAGATTGATGCCGTATTCCTGGACTTCAGGAAGGCATTTGATACGGTTCCGCACTTACGTTTAGTGAAAAAAATACGAGCTTACGGAATATCGGACCAGGTTTGTGATTGGATTCAGGATTTCCTAGAAGAAAGAACACAACATGTCATTCTTAACGGTTCAAAATCTGCAGATGTAGAGGTAATTTCGGGAGTACCGCAGGGAAGCGTGATAGGACCTTTATTGTTTACAATATACATAAATGACTTAGTTGACAACATCGGTAGCTCCGTGAGGCTATTTGCAGATGACACGGTTGTCTACAAGAAAGTAGCAACATCAGAAGACTCGTACGTACTCCAGGAGGACCTGCAGAGGATTAATGCATGGTGGACAGCTGGCAGCTTTCCCTAAACGTAGATAAATGTAATATAATGCGCATACATAGGGGCAGAAATCCATTCCAGTACGATTATGCCATAGGTGGTAAATCATTGGAAGCGGTAACGACCGTAAAATACTTAGGAGTTACTATCCGGAGCGATCTGAAGTGGAATGATCACATAAAACAAATAGTGGGAAAAGCAGGCGCCAGGTTGAGATTCATAGGAAGAATTCTAAGAAAATGTGACTCATCGACGAAAGAAGTAGCTTGCAAAACGCTTGTTCGTCCGATTCTTGAGTATTGCTCATCAGTATGGGACCGTTACCAGGTTGGATTAATAGAAGAGATAGACATGATCCAGCGAAAAGCAGCGCGATTCGTCATGGGGACATTTAGTCAGCGCGAGAGCGTTACGGAGATGCTGAACAAGCTCCAGTGGCGGACACTTCAAGAAAGGCGTTACGCAATACGGAGAGGTTTATTATCGAAATTACGAGAGAGCACATTCCGGGAAGAGATGGGCAACATATTACTACCGCCCACATATATCTCGCGTAATGATCACAACGAAAAGATCCGAGAAATTAGAGCAAATACGGAGACTTACAAGCAGTCGTTCTTCCCACGCACAATTCGTGAATGGAACAGGGAAGGGGGGATCAGATAGTGGTACAATAAGTACCCTCCGCCACACACCGTAAGGTGGCTCGCGGAGTATAGATGTAGATGTAGATAATCGTTTCCGATGGCCGAATAATGCGTTTACCTAAATTGGTGAGCGTGAAATATCCCTCCTAGTAAATACATGGTGTTGGTCTGAATAGTCGAAGATTCTCTGTGTCTCTAGCTTCATAGTTTCGGGCCTGCCTGAAAAGGGCAGGTTCCTGACTGCCTTTGCCACCAAGCCTTATTGTTTAAATCATCATGTTTTCTACAGACTCCAGCCACAATGCTTACTGGAACCATTGTTCTCAAGCTTCGTGAACATTTGTCGTTTAGTGGGACGGGAAGTGTTACAAATCTTGTCTGCTTGATGACTCACAGCAATTTGAACCCTATTATGCTTTGTGACAAAATCTAATAAAATGTTGCCTGGCGTGCGATATAAGAGCCACATCACACGTGACATTCTCTAACATGGCACCACATAATTATGATCAGTCATAAATATATGGCACAGGACATTCAAGTGGCCAGCCTGTCACTCAAGATGCCTTACAGGAGATATCGTCGTCGTGCAAGACAGACTATTTACAGGACTATTGAAGACATAGAAATGACTACTTCAGCAGCCGACAAGAAGAAGAACACCGTCAAGTCTGTCGCTGCACACTCCCTACTTGATGGACCTTCTGTCTTTTGTGGCTGTAGATTGAACTTTAGTATTGATCTCAACGATTCATTTTCACATGGCAATGGATGGTTAACTGTCGCTGTTGTTCGTGGTGGAACTGGTGTACCTAATGTATCTGGACTGGAGAGCTTTGTGGATAGAGACATCATAGCCTACAGGACCTACCATATATGTGAAATTGCAAATAAAGACTTTGGCAAATCTGTATATACTTCACCCTCTTCCCTATCCCTGTATACCCGTATGAGACGTAAAATATCTGTTAATGAAACTGTATTTATATGGATTAAAGGTAAAGGATGTTGTGAATATGTTAAGTTTGTTGGTGATTGTACTTTGTATTTTCTGACGCGTCAGAAGTCGCTCTTACCAGAGATCACTTCCTTCATACTCCAAAAGGAATGTAAATGAACATTCTCCTTTGCCGATTGCCGACTTAAGTGGCCACAGGCCACCACTTGGTCAGCTGCCAACAAGTTGAGTTGCCAAGAAGTCACCAGGCAGCTATCAAAGACCAACCGTCAGCAGTCATCGTGCAGCCAAAGCCGAGTGTCGAAGTGCTTAACTATGAACTGAGCCGCAACCAAAATTCTGTCACTGGAGGTGTAAGGTGACGATTTTTGAAATGAACTATAATCCCCAGAGAAGTAACAAATACATTAGGATGCCTTCAAAGTAATGAACGAGTAACTTGCGACTACTATATGAGACAGGAATACAATATCTTTGACTTATTCAACATTATTGACCAAAAAATTGATAAAGAGTGGCAACATCAGTCTTACACGACCTCGGCATATCTGACATTGGGTCAGGGGGAAAGGCACTAATAATCGCCCAAGTGAATTAATTGTAAACTCGAAATGCCCATTGACTGTCGAGGGGAAAAAAGATAGTACAGTAGAAGGGAATACGTCACAGCTGTGGCTGGACTTGAATAAAGACTGTTCATTGTTTCGAAACGCAGGACTCCAAGTGAAGCCTGCAGTGATCAAAATGCTGTAAAATTAGTTTCCTAACACGTCGTCTCGCACTTGCGGCTCGATCTCACCATAATTTTGAAGGTGGAGGATGAAGCTTACCCAAAATCAATGAAGTTGACTATGAAGTGATTTCTCATCGAAAGTTTTCTACAAGGAAATCTCCACTGACGTGTTTTTCTTCTTATACAGAATTGTGTTTGTCTGACCTCTGGAAGTTCTGAGTACCGACCAATAAAATTGCTCCTTAGAATATGCTAGTCCTCTTCTTGCAGTTGGTTAACCAATAACACTCGTCCCACCACCTTACGCACAAGAAAGTCGCTTCGCTCTCTCTGTGTCATCAATGAGATAGTCATTGTCAGTGCAGTCGAACTGATCTGGCTAAACTGCAGTTTGTTTAACTGAGCCAGTCCCTGTGAGCCTTACGTCGTATAAACTTATGTTTTTTGTGCAGTAAATACATCCAACGGGGTATCACTTTTCAAAGGCGCAAAACTGCGGGTCCCATTCCATTTTCGTATTGTTTATTTGTGGTTGGAACTTAAAAAAGCTGGCCCTGGTGAGCTATTGACCTGTGTATCTTTGCTCCGGTCCATCTGTGGAATGGTTCAAAGGGTGCCTGCCGCCCCTAATGTCAAAAAACCATCCAGAATGCTATTAACGCTCTCTCATTTCTACAGGGCATGCACATTTGAATCAAGAGTAAACAAAGAGTAAGATTACATCAGTCAATTAATGACAGTTACTAATACTGTTGATTATCATATTCTTTGCAGTCACTTAACTATTCTGATCAAATAGGTCTTTCAATATGAATTTGCATGCATTATATGGCTGTGTGTTGAAAAAAAATGGTCACGCGGCAACATCAGTGAAACCTGAACTACAATTAGATTAGCTAGCCATGCATGTCACCGCTATTCAGGAGGTGATATTTGCGGTAAGGGGTCCATTTCCTGCTTAACCTACCGTTGCGCGACAAAATTATTTTCTGAATACAACATAAAAGGGCGCTAACATGTTGTTGTTGTTGTGGTCTTCAGTCCTGAAACTGGTTTGATGCAGTTCTTCATGCTGCTCTATCCTGTGCAAGCTTCTTCATCTTCCAGCACTTACTGAAACCTACATCCTTCATATTCTGCTTAGTGTATTCATCTCCTGGTCTCCCTCTACGATTTTTACCCTCCACGCTGCCCTCCAATGCTAAATTTGTGATCCCCTGATGCCTCAGAACATGTCCTACCAACCTGTCCCTTCTTCTTGTCAGATTGTGCCACAAACTCCTTTTCTCCCCAATTCCAATCAATACCTCCTCATTAGTTATGTGATCTACCCATCTAATTTTCAGCATTCTTCTGTAGCATCACATTTCCAAAGCTTCTATTGTCTTCTTGTCCAATCCATTTATCGTCCATGTTTCACTTCCATACAAATACTTTCAGAAACGTCTTCCTGACACTTAAATCTATACTCCATGTTAACAAATTCCTCTTCTTCAGAAACGCTTTCGTTGCCATTGCCAGTCTACATTTTATATCTTCTCTACTTCGGCCATCATGTTATTTTGCTCCCCAAGTAGCAAAACTCGTTTACTACTTTAAGTGTCTCATTTCCTAATCCAATTCCCTGAGCATCACCCGACTTAATTCGACCACATTCCATTATCCTCGTTTTGCTTTTTTTGATGTTCATCTTATATCCTCCTTTCAAGACAATGTCAATTCCGTTGAACTTCTCTCCCAAGTCCTTTGCTGTCTCTGACAGAATTACAATGTCATCGGCGAACCTCTAAGTTTTTATTTCTTCTCCATGGATTTTTCTTTTGTTTTCTTTTGTTTCCTTCACTGCCTGCACAATATAGAGATAGAATAACATCGGGGAGAGGCTAAAACACTGTCTCACTCCCTTCCTAACCACTGCTTTCCTTTCATGTGCCTCGACTCTTATAACTGCCATCTGGTCCTGTACAAATTGTAAATAGCCTTTCGCTCACTGTATTTTACCCCTGCCATCTTTAGAATTTGAAAGAGAGTATTTCAGACAACATTGTCAAAAGCTCTCTCTAAGTCTACAAATGCTTGAAACGTAGGTTTGCCTTTTCTTAATCTAGCTTCCAAGATAAGTCGTAGGGTCAGTATTGCCTCACGTGTTCCAACATTTCTACGGAATCCAAACTGATCTTCCCCGAGGTCGGCTTCTACCAGTTTTTCCATGCGTCTGTAAAGAATTCGCGTTAGTATTTTGCAGCTGTGTCTTATTAAACTGATAGTTCAGTAATTTTCACATCTGTCAACATCTGCTTCCTTTGGGATTGGAATTATTATATTCATCTTGAAGTCTGAGGGTATTTCGCCTGTCTCATACATCTTGCTCACCAGATGGTAGAGTTTTGTCAGGACTGGCTCTCCCAAGGCCGTCAGTAGTTTTAATGGAATGTTGCCTACTCCCGGAGCCTTGTTTCGACTCAGGTCTTTCAGTGCTGTGTCAAACTTTTCACGCAGTAACGTATCTCCCATTTCATCTTCATCTACATCCTCTTCCATTTCCATTATATTGTCCTTGTATAGACCGTCTATATACTCCTTCCACCTTTCTGCTTCTTTGCTTAGAACTGGGTTTCCATCTAAGCTCTTGATATTCATACAAGTGGCTCTCTTTTCTCCAAAGGTCTCCTGTAGGCAGTATCTATCTTGCCCCTAATGTGATAAGCCTCTACATCCTTACATTTGTCCTCTAGCCATGCCTGCTTAACCATTTTGCACTTCCTGTCGATCTCATTTTTGAGACGTTTGTATTCCTTTTTGCCTGCTTGGCGCTAAAATATTAATTCACTTTTTGAAATGAATGTTTCAGTCTACAATGAACTGTGAACTGGTTTGAAATTTCTGACAGTGCGAGCCTAGCACGGTATACAAGAGAGTTTTGGGGAGGTTTTGAAATTAGTTAAAAAGGTACTGGTAAAACTGAAAGTGTCTGGTTGTGGTCTAACTCATCCCAAGATAGTGCCATCGGTGAGAGCATATCTCATGGAAATCAAAGTTTTGGGCTCAGCTTCCGATTCGCCAATCTGAGATGAAATTTCGGATTCAGTTTTCTCTATTCATTACTTTGAAACATAAACGTTACAAGACATAATGACCTGTCTTAGCTGTGGAGTTTGATTTAACAGTTTTGGCATTCAGTATCTACATGTATTGCGCAACTTTATCCTAAGGTCTACTGAAATTGTAACACAAGATATATGTAGTAACGACTATATAAAACTTCGTTACTTCTTTCCAAACATTGTTGTCCAGTACAGCTGTTGTCTTTTGCCCTTAGTGTGGTGCCTACTCTTTGCTTGAAAATGTATGCGGGAATTTATGAATATATTTTTAAATACCTAATTTCTGCACAGTAAAGCAACCGTTTAGAATCTCACAATATCTGTATCCCCATGTTGCTTCTCTTGCTGATGTATCGTAATGGTTTGAAGAATAAAAGTTTGCAGTGCTCGATTTTACTACTTGAACACTAAGCACAATCATAAAAAATATGAGTATGTGACAATTGCGACCTAAAATTCAAAAGGGGGCAGGAATGTTAGGATTTAACGACCCTTCAACATAGTGGTTAATAGAAACTTCTGGGAGAAGAATGGGGAAGGAAACCATCCTATGTAATTTAGAGAAACTATCGGAAACCTAAATTTCGACGGCTGGTTGTTGTGTCTGAATCACTGTTCGACGTCGGACCAGAATTAAAAAAATAAAATAACAAAGTGAGAGAGAGAGACAGAAATGTTCTACTCGTATGTGCCTCACCTTCAGATACATCGGTTTAACAGGAAATAAGAGGTCTAATCAATGTAAATATCGCAACTTTTTTCTGAAGACTACCGGCACTTTTGGCGACGTTTTATCAAAACCACACACTGCACACGCATCGTCCTCGTTATTGACCACCGACCTGTGTTCATCGCAGTAGCGTTTACACGTACCAGGATTTCACTGTATGACAGACGGAATCGGCCCTCCGCTAAAATTTTGTAATGTACTACTTAGAACACTGGCGTCATCATTCACAAGGAAATTAAAATACGAGGCGTTATTTCGCTGCAATGAAAGGGGAATAACAATGAAATGGGAACAAACCGATGTCGAAACACTTGACATAGCCCCTCTACACCAACGTAAGAAGAACGGCGAAGACTTGGAACATTCTACGGGTCACAACTGTGTGCCGGACCCGGCCTTCTGACAGTCTCCGATTTTTGATGATCTAGAGCCCCAGTTGCACAGTATTTGACACAATCAATCAGTACCAAGCCCAATAACTGCTCCCACAAGAGCCAGAGCGGGACCAACGAGTCACTGGCTGGCTCAATTTGCGAAGTTGTTTCTCAATAATAAACCATCCAATTTTTCCGAAGTTGTAATCAGTTGTTTAATTGTACATGTACGTCACAACTACAGATTTCCGTCCCATTCAGTGAGTCCTTAGTGGCGTACCTTTTTTTTAGTCTCAGGTTGTGTATTGCACAAGGTGAAGGAAGTCTTCTTCAGTAAAAGAGATCTACCGGCAGCAAATATATAATTGAGACAGCTGCTGAAAGTGAAATTTGGACCATTTGAAACAGTAAAAAGTATAAAACTGATGTTTTTGAAATGTGGTGGCATTGGAGAATCTAAAAGAATCAAGAGTATAGGAAAAGTACGAAACATAAAGAATAATATGCAATAGATGCAGTAACAAATGTGAGGGCATCCCATACCAGAAGAAACAGCGGTTTAGTGATTCATCCGTTATGGAATCTTGAAATCGGAAAATAGTAGTACAGGGGACAGTAGTTGCTACGTAAGAAAATTAAATACACAACCAAAATTTTTATAACGAAACATTTCAAGTTATGTAATTAATCCTCTACTTATTTTTAGACGCAAGGCATGCGGGGTGTTTGAGAATATATTTTGATTTTTTTCCCACCCAAGGTCATACAATATTTTCTGCTCTCACCCCCTCCCCCCCTCCCACCACCCCTTTCCCAGCCGGTCCATCGTACTTGTGTCTAGTAGTCTTCCTTTCATTGGGCGTTTCCTCATTTTACTCAGTGTGACTTTTCAGGCTTTCCAGATTGATCGGTTGCAAATACATATTTTAGAATTGCCGCCGAATCCTATTGTGCAAATTCCGGAGTATTCCGTCGATACGACTCTTCGACGTCTTCCGGCGGTGGTAGATGCTATTATCTATCACTTCTCATAGACGCGGCTGATCAGCTTGTGTTACACAGAGAACTATGTGTGACTATACTATGAGCATAGCAGAGAGACTTTTGGTAGGGAACTGGCAGTGTTGTGAACTTCATGTCCCTACGGACTACATAACCTGCAGAAGCGATCTCACCATAGAAAAAGGAATTTGCGTTTTTATTGTAACCGTTTAAGGAGAAAAGTAGCGTCATCTAACACGATTAAAAATTGTTACGAACTAATAAATTCTACAGGGGAGAGAAAAGAAGAAAAGACATTAAAAATTTAATGCGATGTAGTAACAGCGAGGTTCGCTCGGCAACGGAGATACGGAAATGCACATCTGCGATGGACTGCCGGATGAGGAATTTTACAATGGTCTTTATTGAGAGGATTCATATTCGAGACGTCTCGATGAAGAATTGTGTTCGAGAATTTCTGATGAATAATAGTGAGCCGAGTATTTTCAAAAGCAACAAAAATCAGAGTATAATGCGGAGGTGTACGAGGGCTGTTCAAACAGTCAGGTGAGTTTTTGTATTGCGCGGAGACCGTACATCCGATTATCAATCTTTTTTTTATGTTGGTGCATATATCCCAAACATATGTTCACAGTTTCAAGTGTACAGCTTACTTCGTTGGTTTTTGACAGATAGAAAGATTAGATGCGTTTTATTGTGGCCGACGATTTTCGATTATTACAAAAAATAGAGCAAAGAATTTGCAACAAATTTTGTGCGAGGAATGGAATCAAGTACTCTAAAACACTCAAAATGTTGACAGTGGCATAATTAAAAAAAATAATTAGTGGTAAAAGCTCTTTCAAGGTGGCCGAGATGATGCCAATGAAGAACCTCGCTCTGGACGCCCCAGCAAATCAACAACACATTATAACGTCGAAGCTGTGAAGAAAATTATTTTGGAAAATCGTTGAACTGTCGTAAGACAATCCGCTGATGATGCTGGCATATTGGTCGGCTCGTGCTATGCAATTTTTTCTGAAGTTTTGGGTGTGAGATTTGTGTCAGCGAACTTTGTTCCAAAATTTCTGAATGTTGATGAGAAGAACCGTCGCATAAGCATCGCTCAGGAGCTCTTGAATGACGTCAGTGATGGTCCTGATTGGCTCAAAAGGGTCATAACAGGTGACAGAACAAAGCTCAATCGTTCCAATGGAAGCATCCCGGAGAGCCCGAAAAAAAGGACACCAAGTTCGGTCAAATGTCAAGGTTTTGCTCCGTGTTTCTCAATTACCGTAGCGTAGTAATCATGAATTTTTTCCCCAAGGTCTTACGGTCAATAGGGCGTATTA
This sequence comes from Schistocerca serialis cubense, assembly GCF_023864345.2. Classification (NCBI taxonomy): domain Eukaryota; kingdom Metazoa; phylum Arthropoda; class Insecta; order Orthoptera; family Acrididae; genus Schistocerca; species Schistocerca serialis. The sequence goes on along the minus strand of NC_064641.1, from coordinate 815,204,682 downwards.
TCTCGACGTTATGCGCCCTTTTGGAGGAGCAATACGGATAAACCGGCCGGAATTGTGGAAAATACAATTTATGGCTGTTTCATTACGACAATGCACCTGCTCATTCACCGTTGCATGTGAGACATTTTTTGCCCAAAAACAACACGAAAACCATGCCTCAGCCACCATATTCACCTAATTTGGCCCCCTGATACTTTCCCCTGTTCCAAAAGCTGAAGAAACCTATGAAAGGGCGAAGATTTTCAACGATTGAGGAAATAAAAACTGCTTCGTTGGAAGTACTCAAGGCTGTACCAAAAAGTGCTTATGAGAAGTGCTTCGAGGATTGGAAGAAGCGTTCGCAAAAGTGTATTGTATCTGAGGAGGATTACTTTGGATAGCATGAAAATTGATGGATAAATAAATATTTTTTCATAAAAATATAAAGTCACCTTACTTTTTGAACACACCTCGTAACTAACAAAACTTCCAGATATACTGAAAGTGGCTTGTGTCTTTCATTATTGTCTGTCACCGGTTGTACGTGCGGCGTTCAATATTGTCTGTCACAGGTCGCACAGTACGTGGGTAAGCTAATAAAATTCACACTTGGCCACCACATGAAGGAATAAGTTTGTAACAATTGACGTACTGGGAACAGAGAAAGGAATTAGTGAAGGGTGGCTATGAATTGATGTCTTAATAGTTGCACACACAGTATTTCAGTGAAAAGCATCTCACCGTTAGACCAGAGAAAATAAAGAAATATCTCTTACTTGTGATACCTCTCACACAGCTAATTTTCTGAAATTACGATCTGATGAAAGTGGTTCGATGACGTAAAAACGCGAAATACATAGTTTACGCCATCAGCGTGAAGATGATGAGACAGAAATTAACTTGTAGGAGAATAATCTCCGGCAATGAATGATAAACATGTTATGTTCCCGAATATCAGTTTGTTTCACTCACCATAATAATACTCCTTAAAACTATATTTCTAAAACTAATCATCCTCTGGATAACTGAAGAAAATTAGTTTTTCCCACCTGACTGGAATTCTTCCATTTTATGTTCTTTTAAATTCGACAAACTTAAAGGGCACATTCTACGACACAACAACATCATTGGAACAATAGCAGAAGGAGCTATTGAAGGAAGGAATCGGCGGGGGTGACCAAGGATATCATAGATGCAACAGATCATGAATGACGTTGGATGTAACATATACGTGGAAATGAAGAGGAGGCAGACAGAGTAATGGTGCTTTGCTCAAAACCAACCTCAGCGTTGAAAACTAAAAGAAAGAAATTCGAGATTTAGTTGTGTTGCGTAGCAATTAGTTACTGGTCCAGATTTTTGTACCGTAGTTACAACGAGGCATTTGTGAAGTCGACTTTCCATTCTTCCGCGTGCACTAGCAATGTACTGTTTATTCATCAATTATTTGCTCTTGTATAATTGCGAGTGTTTCATATTGCTGTTAAGGAACATATTTACCGTCAAAAACCACTGTTTATTCCGCGTTTTGTTCGCTTCCAGTAGCCACTGGTATGTTCATGACCATCAGGGGTATTGATTTGCTTAAAATCAAAATATGTGTGTAAATACAGCATACGTTTTGAATATGATCTCAATATTTACCATGTTGCTTAACAGTTGAAAGAAAAACGTTTTCCGTTTCAGTCCGTAATGCTTAACATCATTATATACAGGTCTTACCATGAGAGCTTACACGAGGAGTCAGTCTGGTTTAGCACCTCCCTGTATTTCTTCAACGTGTTGATTTGTAAATGTTTAATAGTTTTGTAACTGTCATCTTCTATCCTACTGACATACTGTTTCCATTTTATTTTAGATTCTTCTGTTTCTTCATTCAGAGTGATGATCCAAAATCTGATATTTCTGCGTTACTGATTCCAGCTGGTCTTATGTACCCTGCTAAGTGTTTAAGAAATCTCATTTACACACTCAGTCTCACTTCCACACTCTGGATTCCTTCTGTTCCCTTTTCCTTTTCTTTAGGGTTCGCTTCCAGACAATAAGTCTTGATGACAGTGTAATATGAAATTTTACAAGTGTCTGTTTTTCCAATGTAGGATTCATCTAACGTTACCACTCAGTTTAATTCATCTTCGTCGAAAATCTGTTCTTTCTTCAAGTGAAATATTGATTAGAAAACGTTGATTTTTTTTACTTTCTCTATTATTTTCTCATTCATTATAGATTTGCATTAATTTTGTTTTTCATATGAAATTCCATAACCTTCATGTTGTCAAATGTTATCTGCAAGTTGTATCAAGTAAAGAATTTTGGAAAATGGAAATTTGTGTTAAGGTCTTATGGGACCAAACTGCTGAGGTCATCGGTCCCTAAGCCTACACACTAATTAATGTAACTTAAACTAACTTATGCTATGGACAACACATACACACAACCATGCTAGAGGGAGGACGCGAACCTCCGACGGGAACATCCGCCTGGACCGTGGTAAGGCGCCCTAGACCGCTCGGTCACCCCGCGCGGCCAAAGATTTTTGAAGTTGTGGACAATTTGTTGGAAGATATCTCATTCCCTGCAGTAATTAACCGGTAATGTAAAAAGGGCATCGCCAGGATACAGTCTTCATTCTTCACGTAAAAATAGTAAAATTGTGTCGATGTATTCATTAAAAAAGGATGTAGTTTAAGTAAATATTAAAAGCATATTAGATTAAGAAAGATAAAGAAAAGAAAATTCAGAACATTTTATTCAGAATACTCTAAAGTTGGACTGACATCGTTGGGGGGGGGGGGGGGAGGGGGAAGGAGATACAGCGATCTGTGTTATTTGGTAAATGATTTTTAATAATCTAGATAGCATTATATTACAATTTGATGTCTATCAGTTGCGAGTTTTTATCACTCCCTGTCCGCAACTGGTCGACCAGTGTCTAATGGTCATGCCCGATGTGGTTACTGTATTGCCATGTAGGATAACTTGAATCAAGTGATGGGCTTACTTACAAGATTACAATTATCAGCACAAACAGTGAGATGATGTGAGGAGCACCATAGATTGGCAGCACTGTTGGAGATTCCTTTCAAATGGCAACAGAGTAAGGTGCTCTCTTATTAGTGTGAGCAACAACACCAGACACAAGGGAGGCTGTATGTCGGCTTTTCAGGACAGTCCCGGTTCGGCATACAGCACTATGACATGTCAGCATGTGGAGGCTTTGAGAAGAACGAGCTTTGTGAGGTTACATCTGTCCTCGGCATACGGACGCCTGCCTCATGAGATGGAAGGGCGTGCTGTATGGTACAGCAAAGCTTTCGACATACCTCTGTGGACGTCAAACTGATTTGCATCGGTTGGACTGTCCAAAAGATCCCGCCCCATGGGATTCTGACCATTTAGTAAAGGGTTTCGTGCAATAGATAATTATTAGGAGATGGGAGTTGTACTTCACGAAAGATAACAAACAGGGTTCAAATGGTTCACATGGTTCTAAGCACTATAGTCCAGTAGAACTAGCATTCAAATCGGAAGTAATTGCTACAAATTGTTTTTATTGTTTTAATGGCTCCGTTTGTGTCCCAGTATGACTATTCTAGGTTTTCCCCCTCGGTGGACTTGAGGAAAAGTGGTGGGGGGCAAAAATGTACCCGAAAAAGGGGTATCTTTTTGGTTTTGCGATTATATCTCGTAAATGACTCGCAATATCGAAAACATAGTGAGATTAAAGATTATAGGGCATGAAATTCTGCATTGAATGAGACCATCCGCATATTTTTTGGACCATCCGTTTCCATACTATTACTCTTCAAAATTGGACCAATTTTACATGTTTATGAAAAATTATCGATTTAACCTCTGTTTTTTGGTAATATCGTTGAAACCAACCCACCTGTCAATAACATCGCTCATAAAAAAGATATGGAGAGATACTTTCTGCATTCGATGAAATCAAAAGTGAATTTATTTGATTACCCATTTGTGTACAGCTCCTCATTAAAGTTGGACCATTTCTCATCATCATTGAAGACAATTTCAACTGTAGTTCTACAGTGATTCTGATGTGCACCTCAGGAATAGTTTGTCTTTTGCTTCGGCGAAGGCGCTCAGCATACTTGATGCTCTTGGTGCGCAGGTATTCTTGGTACCCATCGAATACCACCTTGTCGCACTTCCACTGTAGTGTCCTTTTAAATATTCATCTCATCTGTTTTGCATTAACTGGAATGTTTTACCATTCTTCCATACAACCCGGTGGAGAAGAAATCCACCATCGATGACAAACGCTGCTCCTTCTAGGTTTACATCAGTCAATGGTGTGAACAAGTCATATAACACTGACTTGGGAGTATTTCTCGTTCCTGATGCATCCAACACAGAGAGAGGGTGCCAGCTCACATCGGAAGAATTCTTTAAGCTGTTCGTCAGATTTCCTGAGAAGTGGTATCCGGTGGAATATTGTTTCAGGGTTCACTGGTACATCCTCCCCATGAATGGTCATCTTAGATTTAAATCCCTGTATACTCATCACTCTTTTCTTTCGGACAAACTTGATGTTGTCAAAGGTTTGACCAACTATGGCGAGCATTGAGGATTTGCTCATTTCAAACGCTCTGTAACAGTTGATTTAGGCATCTGCGACGATTCCTCTCCTGATGGACATAACAAATTTAGTAACAGGAAAAGGATCATGGGATTGAAACCACTCAATAAAATTCGGAAGGTCTGCATTGTCACACTGAACTCTAGCATCCCTCGCATCAACATGTTGCTCTGAGGTAGTGAGTGATACCCCACAAACTATTCATCCTGCTGGGTCACTGTAGTAACAGTTGGCATGGCCAGAATCCATCTACACAGAGTACTGTCTGAAATGCCGCGACCGTGACTGAGCCCTCCGACACCTTTCAAAGAGCGTGATAGTGTTTGCTCAATCGTCATGTCAGACCATATCCCACTCCAAAACTTATCAGACCTTCTGATAGTAAACCAGCCTTTGAGTGCAAACGGTGTATAGATTTCTGGTATTTTCTTTTCAAGGCCCATTATGTTTAGTTAATACAGCTGACTTTGAATAGTTTTTTAATTTGTTTTCAATCGTTACTCATGAAAATGTTATTTTTGAGTTCTCTGCGTAAGACTGATCGAGAGACCTAGATTTGTAAATGTGAAGTACCTTACTTTCATAGCAATGAAAGTACAAACTTAGGCGTACAGAAACGGATGGTCCATTTCACTTTTGGTCTCATCAAAAGCGTAATTTATTCCTCTGTTTCGTTTGTATGAACCAGTTTATTGATAGATGGGTTAGTTTCAACGATATTACCAAAAATCGGAGGTTGAAACGAAAATTTTTCATGAAGGTAAAATTGGTCCAATTTTGAAGAGCACTAGTATGAAAACGATTGGTCCAAAAAACATGCGGATGGCCTCAGTCAATGCAAAATTTCATGCACTACAGTTTTTAATACCACTATGTTTCGATATTGTGTGTCATTTACGAGGTATAATCGCAAAACCGAAAATATACCCCTTTTCTGGGTACATTTTTGCCCCCCACCACTTTTCCACAACTCCGTCGACGAGAAAATCTAGAATAGTCATATTGGGCCACAAATGAAGCTACGAAAACAATAAAACCTTTTGTAGCAATTATTTCCCGTTTGTCTAATTTTTAGGTTAACCCTACTGGACTGCTATGGGACTTAATATCTGAGGTCATCAGTCCCCTAGACCTAGAACTACTTAAACCTAACGAACCTAAGGACATCACACACATCCATGCCCGAGGCAGGATTCGAACCTGCGACCGTAGCAGCAGCGCGGTTCCGGACTGAAGCCCCCAGAACCGCCCGGCCACAGCGGCCGGCCGCAAACAGGGTGATCAACTAACTATGAAATGGAATATTGGTCCACATTAATCGCTGTTCAATACAAAATTCCCTGTTAACATACATGAATAGAAGATTATTACAGGATCTGTTCTATAATGAGAAATGCAGAGTATAAGAAAATTAACAGTTTTGTCATGGAGGACAGGATAGCTTACGCGAATGGGAAAATTCCGTAATGTACCCATGAATTGTGGGATAGCTGAATCTGGCAGAAGAATAAAAACCTAGATACTCAGATAACATTGCTGATCGAGTCATGAATGAGCCTTCAGTTTCTCGAGAAAACTATTATATTTACGAAATATACCTAATCCTAACACAGCGCCTACAAACGCATTGTAATTCTCATATCCTGCTTGGTCAAGCTGTCAAACACGTAAGTTTTCAAGCGTCTCGGCCGGCCGGTGTGGCCGAGCGGTGCTAGGTGCTTCAGTGTGGAACCACTCTACCACTACGGTCGCAGGTTTGAATCCTGCCTCGGGCATGGATGTGTGTGATGTCTTTAGGTTAGTTGGGTTTAAGTAGTTCTAACTTCTAGGGGACTGATGACCTCAGATGTTAAGTCCCTTAGTGCTCAGAGCCAAATTACCAATCTCAAGCTGATCTCCAGACGAAGTGTGATCTTTCTCGCATCCCGGACCAAAGTGCTGTCCTCGTGATGCCCAGAAGAAGTGGTCTCCATAGTATCCCGAACAAAAGAACATTCCCCTCCAACAACGTTCTTCTCCCTCTCTGCGGGCCGCGGAATTCCCGTGTGCCAACGAAAACCGCTTTGCAGACTTTTGGGGCAATGATATTTTTGCTAACCAAACAACTTTTCTCCTTCATAGCAAATGTTTTCCACATTAACCAACAGTTACACATGCATGTCTATCGTTCTTAAACCATTCCGAGAAGCCCTCCCATTTGTAGGTTAAGCCCTTCACTTCAGCTAATACACTCGTTTCCACATCTTTATTTCTTGGAAACTAGAGTCCTGACTGTGATACGGTGCTGTTTTTTAGATTAACCGATGAAGAGCTATCTTACAGCTTTTAGCAAGAGGGTTTTCATCTCAAACAAAACGGCACGGAAAGAAGGTTAAAACTTTTATAAACAGAACATAGCCACTCTCTACAATACAGGTCTTTTGCTTCTCACAGAACACAGAGACCTTTTTGTGTCATTGACTTGCCGTGGTGCAGTGATCTAAGAAGGCGACTGTTTGGCACAAAACAAAGTTCGTTTGAAATGAGTTTTAGCCAGATGGAACTTCTTGTAAAAGCTGATACTGTGTGAGAGCACAGGACTCTTCACACGATCTCTGTGAACGTCGCCCTAGAACTCAAATCGCGGATCGTGCATATGCGAAATACCACAGAAACGCGCCTCACAGACGCCAGTAGTAACAATGCACGGGGATGGACTGCGCCTTGTGTCCCATCATAAGTACACAGTGTAAGTTCCTCAGTCTTCTTCCCTCATTCTCCCCATCTTTAAAAGTGTTTTGTGCTACACCTGGCGAGTGAATGTGGCAGGTGCACACGGCTCGCCCTCCATCGAAAGAAGTAGATGAGTCTATTGGGCAGGCGGAGCATTAGGTACCTGGTTGTATTAGGAGAATTTAGAGAATCAGCACCCAGTTCCCTACTGGCATATGGCTTCCCCCTCGGGTGGTGGTATCGAGAAACCAATGACTGCCCAACACCATCAGTCCTGGTTCACACATTAGGTAATTTGGACAAAAAGCGTTTCGTCTCTGACTTGATATGGGTGTCGGCAGCCTTTACTTCGACGTATCTGTGACATTGTCTTTCAGCAATATAGCGCAAGACGCATCTTTCCCAAGCTGTCCGTACCCGTCTCGATAAAGAAATAGCTCGACTGTTGCGCTGATCACCAGGTTCTCCACGTCTTTCACTTGTATTCATAGACTGCCATGACACTGGCACACCACCAGTTACCAGTCACTACGATTAATGACTCGCTACTCAGCCGGGCTAGAGCTGTTGTTACTGCCAGAGGGAGAAACTCCGAATACTGAAGTTTCGTAATTGTATACCCTCAAAATCATCTACATTTATATTCGTGCACTTTTCCTACTGTATGTGCGTAATCATTAAAATTTTGAAATTTGATATATCTTCTGGTTATGCAATATTAGTGGCTAGTAGTGTATATTGCTTTAAGGGAGTGCTGTTCACTTCAAATTGAAAAAAAAAAATTGTCAAAGCTTTAAAGCAACTGATTTTTCTCATTTTGAGAGTACTGCACGGCGACCTGTTCTAATTGTTAAAAACTATTCAAAAGACAAGATCGCAAAAGTAATTTTTCCTATTTAACAAATCTGGTTTCAATAGTCTTTGCTGTCATCTTCAGGTATTAGACATCGTTTTGTTGTATAGCAGGTGAACCGTGCACAGCTCAAGTTTATCCCATTTATTATTTGTCATCTTCTATTACGGTACTGCCGCCTCGTTTTCTTATTCCATTTACTGGCGTCACAAACTTCCTTCCCCGTGAGCGGCAGCAGCAGCGCATATAGATAAGTGCACTGTCGTACCATCTCTGTAGCAACCGATAGTACTTCCAGGTCGTCGTGTGTCTGGCAGTCAGTGGGAGACGGACCAACAGTGCAGTCGGGATGCAGCAGCAGTGAAGTAGGGTTCGGAGCGCTCGTGAGGCGCCGACAGGCAGTGCTCGCTGACTGCTGGCGACACTCATGAACTGTCCGACGGAGGGAGACTGGAGCAGGACAACCATTGGTTGGTCGTTCGGTTGGTCCTTTGACCGTTTCCGGGCCTGGCCAGTTGGTCGGTTGGCGTGGAGCAGCTTGGAAATCTCCGCGGAGCGTAGTTTGGCCGGGCCCGCTGGGGACCTCTATGCAGTGTTGGAGTGTGTGGTGCTGTTTACAATGCAACGAGGTTCGTGGCTCACCGATCCAGGACATGAAAGTTGAGTTTTGACTTAAACTACCAGCAAGTCATGACTGTTCACATTGTGTAGTGTGGATTTCGTTGTCGGCTGTTGGGATATTCCCGCGGGCAGCAACATGTGTTTTGAAGATGGCAAATCTTAGCCACCCTTCGGTTGAGTTTAACTGTACTTGGTTATTTGAATTGAAGTGCACCAGCGGAATCTTCTTCCTTGTGGCCGTTAACGTTCCATTTACCTGCCCTGGCCATTGACGTAAATTCAGGCAGTGTATTTTCCTCATCGTGTTTACGCTGTCCAGCAAGGTCTGTAGTTTGACAGCTCAATGTGTAATTGGTTGTGGGCGCCAATACCTTCTACGTTGTTCCATTGAACTCCCCGTTGTGTGCTGGTTGGGTGAAGCGGAGGTTATTTTGTCAGTGGGTCCGTTGACTGTCTGTCGGTTGGGTTGTCGTTGGATCGACAATAGTTGGGCTGACTGCATGTCTCACCTAAGTGTTTGAATTCCAGGCCCTCCCTCGGAACTTCTGAGCGCCCTTGGGTGTACTGCCTTTTCTTCTTTGTTCTTGTTGTTTGTACTTTTATGGCTTCTAGCCGATTTTTGGATCAAGATTTTTTCTTTTTTTTTTTTTTGCCTATAAGGGGTACGTGGTTTGGGCCTTCAGCCAAATTTAAGAACTGTTTGTGTAAAACCTTTGGAATTTTTAAAATTAATCTTGAGTCTTAAGTGTTGGGCCTTCAGCCGATTTTGAATTTAAGTTGGTCTGCTCTTAAGGTGTTAGATGGTTTGGGCCTTCAGCCTAATGAAGGAACTGTTTTAAGATAAGGTTTTGCCTTTTAAATTTTTTATTTTGATTGAGCTTTAAGTTATTGGATTTCAGCCGTTTTTAAATTCAAGTGGTCTTGCCCTTAAGGCATGAGAGTGTACGGCGTATTCAGCCGCTAATTAAGTTCCAAAATTAGAACTCCCTTTTTTTTTAATTTTTCTTTGCTCTTGTAATGTTTGATCGAATCGAAGGTTGTATGTCCGAGTGTAACTGACAGCCACCTATTTTGGCCCCTTTCCACAACTTAATCTTCCTGTCCTGTCCTGCGGGTTCAGTGGGGCGTCTCAACAGGTTCATTTAACGCTGAAACTCAAGCATTTGACATCCCGTGCGTGACATTCAGCCTAGAATGAACATGTCATAGAACAAAAAAGGTGATTAAGAATTGATGATAGCGAAAACTGTTGAAACCGGATGTCTTAAATACAAAAAATACCTTTAAATAGTTTTTAACTTTAAATAATAACAAAGAAAGGGAAAAATATTGCGAAACATCTCAAAATATAAAAAGTACTAGAGGTACACGGATGGCAGTGGAAAGAGCAGTCTATTTCAGCACAGATGCGTCTCCTACATGAAAAATGATATCGTTAAGTTACTTTATCGGGTGTTACTATGCAGTTTGTCTGCCAGCGGGCTAGCGTCAAACATTCTGCTCGAAATGGGACACATTTCGGTTGGGAACAAGTTCTGGAGAGGCAGTACTTGTCCTCCATATTCCGCTATAGGGCTAGTTCTTAACGAACGTGGGGCATCATAACGCTGCATATAAGCTTGGGTGAAGTCACGCCAGATAACATTTTGCTGGCGTATCGGGAACGGCGCATCTGCATGTGTCGTTTAGATTCCATCACCATTTTATATTACGGGTCGTAGAGCAGCCCGCTGTGGTCTATTTCTGCCTTCTTTATCGCTATGGAGGACTGCACGCAGTGTCGTATCGTGGATTTAGTTTTATTTTTTTGCGCTATATTGGATTCCATCTGCAGAGAGCGCTGCATTGGTCTCGCTTCGGACTGTAATTTAGCGAGTTTCTGCTACCCCATCGCTGGGCGTTTTCGCTTTCCTATTTACTCTTAACAGAGTTAAAAGTAAGGTGTGTTGTAGTGGGGTTGTGAAATCTTCAAAAAAATGGCTCTGAGCACTAGAACTTAGAACTAATTAAACCTAACTAACCTAAGGACATCACAAACATCCATGCCCGAGGCAGGATTCGAACCTGCGACCGTAGCGGTCTTGCGGTTCCAGACTGCAGCGCCTTTAACCGCACGGCCACTTCGGCCGGCTGTGAAATCTTCGTTACGCCTTTTTTCTGCATGTTTTACTATGGTGAGATAAACTTCAGGAACACCACTGACGCTATTCTGTGTGTACTATAATGCTGCGACTTTCAAAAATGTCTTACGTACGCTGTAACTTCTTTACTTACATCCAGTATTGCACTTCTTCTGACGTGTCCTTACTGTTACTCAGGCTAAAGTAACTTCTATATGTCCATACCTTTGACTGGAGGTCTGCTAGTCGTATAGCAGTTGATCGTTGCAGAGACGAAATCACAGTTATAGAGAGCCAGTTGTCTGGTCACTGATTTATCATCAACTAAGGTCTGAAGATGGTGACGAAACTGATAACTATACAATAAATAACATCGTAAGGACGGCTGTAGGTGTTTCATTTTCTTACATAAGTAATTTCTATCCATTTTTACTAACAGTTTAATTCTCCATCTCCACTATCCACATACCCCTCAAGCTCTAAACTCTGTAAGTTACATGTTTGAGGGTACTTCGCGTTATAACAATAGTCCTGACCACTTGCTTTATTCGTACGTGAAGTGTGGAAAATATGAATTCCTGAGTTCTCTGTTCTTTGTGTAAAGCGTTTCTTGAATATAAAATTTCTGCTGTCCAAGGATTCCTATTTAAGTTAAAGATGAATTTCCATAAATCTGTCGTCCTAATCAGACCGACCAATGAGAAATCTGCGTGCACGCCATTTTAGGTAGGCAGCCATAAGTCTGGCAGCACTCAAGAGTTCATTTCACTGGCATTCAGTCTGATGTCTCATTTAAATGTAAATAAAATATTTCCAGAGTACTGCAAAAGCCGAAGCCGGTCATTTGCTTTCCCTACGAATGTCACCATTACACATTATTTGGTGTTGTTACATTATGATTAGGTCAGGGGCTGCCAAGAATTCAGCTTGCGAGCCACGTCCTGGTTCATTTGGGAAGGAGAAGAGGGGCAAACTGCGATCTTGCAGTATTTAGATTGGTTGGTTTAAAATGGTGGTGGTGGTGGGGGGGGGGAGGGGGAGCCCTAGAATTAAATGGCAACGTACTTCCACCTGGTTGCATAATTCGTATTTCTGGACAACATGCTTCACAAACGAAACAAATGTTCAGTACTATTCATTAATTTTTGGCACTGAAGACATAAAATAATTTTAAACGGCACAATTTCAGAGATTTTATTGGTCTCATACAGATATGATTTTATGTATACAGACAGCAGTGGTGAGCGAAAAGTAGTTCCAAACCCAGGAATGGAACCTAAGTCTCCTGATTACTAGGCAGGTGCGTTAGGCGTCAAGCCACCTTGGCAGAGCGGTTTATACAACTTCTCAGATTACCCTAGCACGCCTCCTTGCTCGATCCGTATTGTCGCTGCAGGCCTGGTCTACTTTCAATTCCCTCTTTCACACAAACAGAATAGCCGAGGCTCTCCGTGTTCTGGAAAAGAACCTCAGCACCGAACGTAAACAGGGGATCCCGCTAAAAACCCAGGTGCAGATATACATAAAATTATATTTGTATGAGACCAGAAAAGTCTCTGGAATTGTGTCATTCTGTTTCTACCAGCACGTAGGTTTGAGACTGGATCCCCCACATACGTGCGATGCTGAGGTGCTATTGCACAACATAGAGAGGCAGTTTTATTCGTTTTTAAGGGGAATTTAAAGTAGACTGGGGCGAAAGTGAGAGTTTGGATCGAGAAGGGAAGGCAGGCTAGGGTAATCCCTGCAGTTCTGAGAATCGTTGTGCCCAGGTGGGTTAGTGAGTAGCGCACCTACCTAGTTAGTAGGTGACCCAGGTTCGATTCCCGGCCTTCGTACAAGTTTTCGCTCGCCGCTTCAGTCAGTATACTCAAGTTGCCACATAATTGACTCCTTTACTTTTATACTCGTATGTCCGTCAAAATATTGTAACAGTTTAGTAATTTACACTCGTATTTCCAGAATGAGATTTTCACTCTGCAGCGGAGTGTGCGCTGATATGAAACTTCCTGGCAGATTAAAACTGTGTGCCCGACCGAGACTCGATTCGAGTCTCGGTCGGGCACACAGTTTTAATCTGCCAGGAAGTTTCTTACACTCGTATGTTCGTCAAAATATTGTAACAGTCTCGCAGTCTCGTTACGGAGATCTGGAAACTTTGATGAAAACAACGTAGAGGCCCTGGACAGTTTCAATGTAAAAGATGTGTCTGTAAAACTGGAATTACATGGCAGATCAGTCAGTCACAACTGCAAATGCTGAGCGGCTCTTTCAACTGAAACGGTAAACGGTCTCTAAAGTAGGTCCAAAACAGATGCAAGATTGGCAGTGTCCTTGAGAAATTTAAAGAGTATAACTGCAATTCTACAAGGCCACAATGAATTCTTCAAACCTCTTGTATCCTTTAACACTAGTGAGCTTAGGGAACTGGACTGGGTTTGTCAAAATCTGTCCCTTCCACAGTGCGAGTTATTTTTCGGTTAAACATATCCATACAGATGTGACCTTGAAGTGTCTTAAAGTGGTAAACATGCGGTCAAATCCACTTGTACACAGAAGTGCCGAAAAATCTCGTACAAGCATGCGTATTCACATGGAGGGATACGTAAACAGGCAGAATGCGGCCTTGCTGTCGGTAACGTCTATATAAGACAACAAGTGACTGGGGCAGTTGTTAGATCGGTTACTGCTGCTGCAATGGCAGGTTATTTAGATTTAAGTGGCTTTGAACGTAGTATGGTCGGCGCACGAGCAAAAGGCAGCAGCATCTCCGAGGGAGCAATGATTGAGGTTTTTCCGGTACGACCGTTTCAGAGGAACCCTGTGAAACATCATTTCTTTGACATCGCTGCAGCCGGAAAAAATCCTGCAAGAACGGAACCAACGACGGCTGAAGAGAATCGTTCAACGTGACAAGTGCAACTCTTGCGCGAAGTGCTGCAGATTTTAATGCTGGGCCATCAGCAAGTTTCAGCGTACGAACCATTCAATGAAACATGATCGATATGGGCTTTTGGAGCCAGAGGCCGTTCGTGTATCCTTGATGACTGCACGACAATAAGCTTAACGCCTCACCTGGGCCCTTCAACACCGACATTGGACTGTTAATGACTGGAAACATGTTGCCTGGTTGGACGAGTCTCGTTTCAAAGTGTATCGTACGGATGAACGTGTACCGGTATTCAGACAACCTCATGAATACAATGGACTCTGCTTGTCAGCAGGGGACTGTTCAAGCTGGTGAAGGCTCTCTAACGGTACGGGGTGTGTGCAGCTGGAGTGATACGTCTAGATACGATTCTCAGAGACGACGCATTCGTAAGTACCTTGCCTGACGATCTGCAACCATTCATGTCCATTGTGCAGTAGGACAATGCTACAGCCCACACGTCCTGCATTGCTACAGAATGGCTCCAGATACACTCTTCTGAGTCTAAACACTTCCGCTGGCCACCAAACTCCCCAGACATTAACTTTATTGAGCATATCTTGGATGCTTTGCAACGTGCTATTCAGAAGACATCTCCACCCCCTAGTACTATTACGGATTTGTGGACAGCTCTGCAGGATCCTCCAGTACTATTTCAGATATTAGTCGTGTCCATGCCCAATCCGTGTTGCTGCGCTCCTGCTTGCTCGCGGGGGCCCTACACAAAATTATGCAGATGTAACAGTTTCTTCGGCTCCTCAGTGTAATATGAGGTCTACAATCCTCCCCTCACCTTATTACTTTCGCTCCAGCATTCCTTTTTCCTTCATAAATTCGACAATAGAGGATTTTAAATCGAAAAATCGTTTCAGGCATGCTCTTGACTTCACCAACGCACTCTTCGGTAATATATAAAGCCTCCATCTTCTTCGTTCAGATCCACCTAGAGCCGTCACAAATGACAATGGAATAACGCATGCGACCTCAGAAATTTTAACATTCGTGCCAGTAATTTCTTCACATTCTCCATGCCTACAACAGACAAAGTACTCTCCCATGTACAGATCAATGAATCCCGTCCGTCGATCATTGTGATAATTGTCTCCTTCATTGTCAAGAAGATTGAGCCGTGCTGCGGCTCACGTTGGTGCTGTTTGTAGGTTTCTGTCCTTTGTTGGAGGTCAGACGGTATCGTTTAGTTGGCATGGTTGCAGTTGTTTGTATTCTTCTCGTCTTGACTGATGCCACTCGGTCTCGCAAGTGTTGCCTGTCCGCTAGTGGCACTAATGGCGGTTATCGATATGTAGTAACTGTGCCCTATCTGTGGGCCGACGTAGTTGTTTTTCCGGGTCGTGTGAGTGGGCGAGTTCCTTTGGGGACTGAGAAGGAGCCAGGTCCGCGCAGTGCCAGAACACGCCGGGATCGCTGGCGGCACGCATGAACTGCTGTACGGAAGGGCTGTGGTCACGAGGGTGCACGACCTCGTCGTAAACTTGATCCAGCAAGCTTTAAGATGCGTGCATTTCCATCCAAGTAGAGAAACCTCTACCATTGCGATATTTCACGATTCTCCAGTTGTTCGTGTTGCTTTTCGTAGTGTCGCCTAAGCGAAGAGCAGCGAGTGGATTGCTTGGCGGATCTGATTAGCTTTTGTCGACTTCTTATTACTATTTACTGCGTTCAAGTGGTTACAATTTGCTAAGTTCAACCAGCGGTAATTTTTCTTGCCTGGTGGCCGCTAACGCCCCAGTTACCCGCCCTGGGGGTTACTGTATGTAGCGGTAGTGTACGTTTCCTCTCCTTGCCACTGCTGTCCGGTAAGGCATGTAGTTTTGACAGCTTTCTTCACTGTAGGTCGGCTGGTGATTCTTCTACTCTGGTGGTAGTGATTTCTTTCTCGTTCCGGGCGCTCGAAACACAGTATTGTGGTGACGTATTGCAGACCGCCGGTTCCGGCTTTGGCGTATTGTTCCATCGTTGACTTTGGTTTATCGGACGTCAGGTAGGTTCACCAAGATTATCATTAATTTTTCGTTAGACTGCTGAGCTACGAACTTGTGAAGTGAATGCAACTCTTGGCTGCCTATCTCATCGCCCTCGAAAGTGTTTGTTGCCGGACCTTCTCAGACATCGATTCCTGGAGCACTGTCTGTGGCCCCTTGGCTCTTGTAAGACATGTGTGTTCTGAAAGGAGGTCTGATGGCCAGTAGTTCAGTGTAACGCTCCTTCAGCTCCCGCCTTCTGCGGCTATAATCTGCCTCAGTACACTTTAAGGAACTTATGAACTGGTTCTTGTATTTTATTGTTGCAGTATTCATTGCAATACCTTCTAATGCCTACGTCAAAAGTTATATATGTCTAGTTAATAGTTATGGTCTCCTTATTGAATAAATCTATCAGAGTAGTGTCCAGTGGTTGTTAAGGGTTGTGTTGCAAAGTTTACAATAATTTTACTTCATCCGTTTGGTGATAAGTTGTTTTCTTCTTTAATTAACCTTTGCTATTCTATTTGCTGTTTTACAGCAGGTTCATAATTTTTTATATTATTGAAGTTCCTGCTGTGTAATACTTTCAGCCGTGATTGTGGCCATTTGCCTTAAAATTCTAATTTGGTACTTGTATTTTAGCAGCAAGACATAAAATCTGATTTACTGCCATTCCTGTCGTCTGACGCCTTCTGATGTGTCCGTGGCCACTTGCCTTTAAAATTTCTAAACCTGTAATTTATAAGTTGCAGCGAGTTTTAAGCAATTCTTAATTTATTGCCATTCCTGGTGTGTAAGGCCTTCTGCCCAGATCACTGTGACTTGCTTCTAAAACATTAAATACAGATGTATTTAATGGTGATTTGCTAACTTACTGAAAACACTATTATTTACACAATTGTTTATTCCTTCATTAATATCGTGTGGTATTTTTATTTATTGTTGAGTGTGGAATTACTGGTTTAAAATAAATTGTGCGTAACTGTAAAAGGCAACCAATAGTAATTGATTACGGCCCCATCCACAATCGTAACCGAATCCTGCCTTCCCGTGACTACCATGTTTCAAAGATCTTTAAATTCTTTCTGTGTGGTACTAGAAAACCACGTCGTAACAAATTTACAATACCAATAGATTATGCGACTGTATATTAGAATTCTCGAATTTTCTGTTCCCATTCATATTTGAAGACCTGTGACCGTTGGGTGCTAGACTGTTTTAAACAGGCACTGGAACTATGACCGTGCTCCATACCACGAAGAAACAGTGAAGGATAACTAAAGAGAGCTCTACCAAACAAGATATGCCACACTACAATACGAAATGAAATGCGGTACTGCACCGGGTACTTCCGGGAAAGACCTAGGAATGCCGAGACGGGCGACCGTGGGCCTGCACGTGGCCAGCACATTTGGTGTGTTTGACAGGCCGTGGCCGGCCCAGGCTTCGATTCCAGTTACATGGATGACTTACGCAGCACTTCATTAATAATATACTGCAACATTACAAGAACGAGTCTCATACTCCTCCTCATTAACACAAAAATATCCATGTTGCAGGCAAACTCTATCTACAGAGTAGAATCTCTGTCTGTGCGGTTCTGCACAAAAAATACACTTTCTAAATATTATTGCAATGTGTTGATTGGCTAACAGTACGAGCCCCTGACTACCCATCCATTCTGTGAAAACCGCACATCAACCTAACAACGGGGATGGAAAGTGCTACTGACGTGCGGTTTTCACAGAACGGGTTGGTAGTCAGGGATTTGTATTGTTAGCCAACAACACATTGTAAAAATATTTAGAGAGTGTATTTTTTGTGCTAACATACACATTTTGAAATGGAACAATGTCTGATATTAACAAACTAGATGTAAGGTAAATCAGAATGTCAGAGGTGTTTGATGCAGAATGTATTGCGAGTCGTTTACGAGATATATTTTGGAAAGTTCCATCGACACTTGTACAATATCTGTGAAGATCAACACATGTGCATACACTAAGTGTTTGGATTTTGACCAGTAACGAGGCAACAGACCATCACAGGTTGTGTTCAAAATTATCACCGGCAGCGCCAATACACGCTTCCAGTCCGGTATGGAACGTCTGTTGCACACGTGCTAGCATTTCAGCGGAGATGTCTGAACAGGCTGCAGTAAAACGTCGTTGCATTTCATCGGGCGTAGTTGGTATGTCCTTGTAGGCAGCGGCTTTCATATTTCCCCACAGAAAATGTTTAAGAGCTTCAAATCCGAGGAACAGATCGGCCAGGACACAAGTCCTCTGCGTCCAGTCCTTCGATTTGGAAACAATTACGTAAGACATGCTTTAGCACATCGTGCGCTGTCGGCTGGACAGCCACCATATTGGTACCACAGGTTCCTCCTAGTCGGCAGAGGAAAGTCTTCTAGCGTCAGTGGAAGATTGTATGTTAGGGTGCAGTGATACTTGTACGAGATTTTCAACAGACCAATAGCGCATGTTTCGGCAGTTTACCCGGCCATTATTGGTAAATGTAGATTCATCAACATATGGAGTATCGTGCCTTAGTATCCATGTGCAGAAGTTTCCGTGTAGCTCATGATGGAGAGAGATTTGATAGGTATGGAACCTAAGTCGATGGAGAATGCATAGGGCACTTCTCTGACTCAAGTCACTCCCCTGTGTCATTGCGAGGGAGATAGCATGTCGATCAACTGCAACGGCCGCAAGAACATTAGTTTCTTTCTGTTACCACTTCCACATAATTTGTTGAAGAGCTTGAAACTTCCTGGCAGATTAAAACTGTGTGCCCGACCGAGACTCGAACTCGGGACCTTTGCCTTTCGCGAGCAAGTGCTCTACCATCTAAGCTACCGAAGCACGACTCACGCCCGGTACTCACAGCTTTACTTCTGCCAGTATCTCGTCTCCTACCTTCCAAACTTGAAGAGCTTGATAAAAATAATTTCTGAGATGGTTAACGTCTGTTGGCGTTATCTTCCCGCGTAAACCGTACAAGAATAAACTCTATGCTTCCAACACTTTCCATATACCAAGAGCATATCGGCTTTTTCTGCATTGGTACATCCTGTCGTCCACTAAGGACCCACTGCTTAGTCTGTCACACAGTAACTAACTAGCAAGTCACTATGTATTCAAGGAACACACAAGCACGCTGTCAGCAAACATAACAACATCGTATCTGGCATCCACGGAGGTTGAATGCTACAAAGAAATGTCGGTGTGGTAAATTTTTCAAAATATATCTCGTAAACGACTCGCACTACATACCTGCAGCAAACCCCATTGCCTTTCCAATTTACCTTACTTTTCATTTGTTAATGTCAGCCTGAAGATGGTTAAAGACAAGAGGTTCTGTGTAAATTTTATGAACGAACCGCAATAATGAGAGGAAGAATATGCATATTTTTAGCTGTTCAAGATTTAAAGTGTGTTTTAAAAGGTACCAATGAGGTGATGTCAACTGTTGACTCACTGTATTTTATCTTATAGATTGACAGGTAACTTACTGAATATTCCTCAATACTTCTCGAATGACGCGTAAGAAATTAAATTTATATTACTACCACTAGGTGGTAGATACTCTGAATGCATACCCTTCCTATCTCAGTCTACTGCAGAAAACATTAACATTCACTTAGAGGCACTGACTAACTCTTTGAAAATTTTGTTGCGAATTTTGTATAGTACTGATTTCACACAAATTAGGGTTTATTCTGCACTATATCCATTTTAGTTAAATAGAACAAGCTAAGTGTACAAAGAAAACTCATAGACAGGCAATAATTCAGAGTAAAAGCTACTTTGCCAAATAATGGTGATATTAAACTAAACATAGTGATAATATCGATACAAATTTTTATGGTTCTCTTCCTCTTCCATTAGTTTTGACATTTATATCAACCAAATAGGCACATTGCTTACGCACGTTTAAAAAACCATAAGAGATTGAGTCAGCCGTAATAAACTACAAGAGTCAGCACTTGCAACTCGTATTACGTTAGAAAAAAGTAATGATTCACCGTCAAGAGCTGCTGATAAAAATTTGTGACACAACTAGTTTATGTCCACACGCCGTCCCAAGGGCACATAAATTATTAATAACAATGTACTAACCGACATGAAATCAACTGAGTTAAATAATTTACAATCCATATTTCGTTGCTGGATTTTATATTATTTGTCCTTATTGATTTTATGCCGCCTGTAGATAGAAACTGCTTGTCGCCGAATCATACCTTTTTCAAAAAGTGTGATCGAGGGCTCATTTGTTTCATTTTTCTATTTACGAGCTGTTGTGTATCACTTTATTAGAACACATAGATTAAAGACGCTTCACATTCCACACGAAAGTAAGTTGAGATAATATGAATATAATGGAGAAAACAAAAAGATCGGATTTAACTGAAGTACTTGAGGTTTACAGTCAAGCACCTAGACATCTGGACCTTGTATAAGGGTAAGTTTGAATCTACTAAAAGTTTTCATAATTTCAGAACCTTATTTATGTAAAATATGCCCTTGCGCATAGCAGCTTTACGAATATAATAAACTTACCACGACATTGTTCATATATGCTTTTTTGTCTTTTACACCTTGAAATTAATTCAAATGTTTCATGCAGAAGAATGTTTGCGCGTAAGTGAAATGTTTACGAGCTCAAGCATTTTGTACTCCTAGCATGTTGTTGGTCGACTTGATCGTAGCGACGTCCTTCACTGTGAAGGTATTTTGCGGTGTACCACGTACATCTGTGAAGTGCAGCTTGTAGTATTTACAAGGAAGCACACTTCGTGAAGAATACTTTGAAAACCTGAACGATACTAATGGGTGAAAAAATTGTCATAAACACCAGAAGGGTGAAACCAACAATGTATACAAAAGATTTTCATCGGAAACATAACAGAATTTAGGCTAAATTTAGTATTGTATGAAATACATAGATTTAGTTTACCCTTAAAATTTTATCGTTAAATTTTAATATAATCACTTTGTGATCAGCTGTATTTTAAAATGCGTACGACTTAAAATAAGGCGATTTTGCGACTCGTATCAGTATTGTATAAACCTTAAATTGTATTGTGCAGTGACGGACTCTTTTGCCACACACAATGTGAGATACGTATTCATGTCCTCAATGAGGCACGTAGCAACGTAAGTACTAAGCAGACATGTAGTTTGTGTTGTGTTGCTACAGACTGACCAGTTTCAGTTTCACTCACCTAATGCCACCTCTAGGTGTGCCGTAGTTGAGGGTGACGTCACCGTGCCTCCAGGTGACTGGCTGCCGGCGTCGCGCCACGCACGACAGCTGGATGGTGCTGTTGGGCTCATAGTACTTGTCGCTCAGCGGTCGGCCGCGCTCGTCCACAATCTCCACCTCAGGAGCTGTTAACACAGAACAGAAGACATGTACAGGGGAGAAGACAAGACACCTACTGGGAAGTGACAGTAACATGGATACACTAAAACCGCAACAAATTGCCATGCCTAATACGGAGTAGGAAGGCAATTTGCATTCCATATAACTCCAGATTTTCTCAGAATGGACAAATACACTTCTGGTATGGGAATATCATGGTATTCTTCCTTCGAAATAGTTGCACGTTGAGGTAACGATGATGGAGGTAGATAATGATCTTTCCAAAGTAGACCATAAAGGCTCAATAATATTTAGATTTGGTGAGGTTGGTGGCCAGAGAAGAAGTGATAATTGACCCCCGTACTCAAAAAACCAGTCCTGAATAACAGCCCATAGGATGGACCTGGTCGGCCGAAATGGTCACTTAATCATTATCTGTAATGCGACCTTCGAGAGCAACCAGTATGCACATGGAATACCACGACATGGCTGCCTAAATCGTCAACTCAACTCTCGTCAGGTTTCAGTCTTGGACTGTAAACTCGGCCAGATGTGGGGAGTAGTGTGCAACAAAACTCATCCAACTAAATGACATTATTCCATTGCTACATAGGCAAGGATCTATCGTTTTGGCATCATGGTTTCCCTTTATGGTCATGTGCACCACTGATGAGTGATTTTAGAACCCCAGTTCACCCTGCAGTTTCCTGCTTATAGAGCTGACAGGGCTCGCTAGTGCGACATTCAGTTCAGCAGTGATTTTTTCGACGGTCGTCTTATTTTTCGTCACAGTCCTCTTCAGTTAGCGTCCTTCATTCTTACTTACCACTCACTTTCGTCCGCATGGTGAGGTTGTGATGCGGTGTCATCTTCTGCCCTCTGCGGTGGCTTTCGCTGTACTGTGCTGCTTCTGCTACCTCTTTATACTGTCCTACATGTCGCCACAAAAGCAGCTTCCAGCCCGTGTCGGATAATGCAGTCCTTCTTGTAGTTAATTTAGAACTTCTAATTACTTTTTTGCTGGAACTTAGAACGTGGCGTTGCAGCGTAAAATAATTCCTCTCGTTCCGATATAGATTATTAACTCCATGCGGATACTCATGAATATTTGTGTTTGTGAAATCTTGTTGCAAAAGATGCTGTGTGCATGCCGTAGATAATACTTAGGGTGTGAAGCATTCACCTATCAATTAAGTACCGCATACGCCCTTCTTTTTCGTTATAAATCTTACACGTATTGCTAAAGGTATTAAAATTTCACAAGTAGAAATATTCATTACCATTGTA
This sequence comes from Schistocerca serialis cubense, assembly GCF_023864345.2. NCBI lineage: Eukaryota > Metazoa > Arthropoda > Insecta > Orthoptera > Acrididae > Schistocerca > Schistocerca serialis. Next base: position 815,182,229 of record NC_064641.1, on the reverse strand, counting down.
TGGGGTTGGGAGTCTATGTTGGACTGGGGAATATTATTGTATACTTTTTATTCCGATTAAAAAAGTGTCATACTAAAAGTTGATGTTTATTAAAATAATAATTTGTTTCATTCACGGTATACATGCCGGCCGGTGTGACCGAGCGGTTATAGGCGCTACAGTGTGGAACCACGCGCCCGCTGCGGTCGCAGGTTCGAATACTGCCTCGGGCATGGATGTGTGTGATGTCCTTAGGTTAATTAGGTTAAAGTATTCCTATGTTCTAGGGGTCTGATGACCTCAGAAGTTAGGTCCTATAGTGCTCAGAGCCATTTTTTTTTTTTTTTTTCGTACGCTACATAGCTCTGGCAGTTCCTTCAACATACTGTTGCAAGCTGTGTCAGCGAGCCAATATATTTTCACTTCATTGAGTACTTTCATAACTCTTCAACTCTTGCGTTTTTCCCTTTTATTATAGACTATTTAAAAATGTATGAGGATACGGTGCCGTATGAAGCATGTAATATTGTAAGTTGATTTCTGAGGAATCACTTGCTACCTGTATGAAATAAACTACTGTGGCCATCACATAGCGAGGATAGAAAGTTGAATTGCCCGCTATTATACCTGTGAGTGTGGCAGCTCATACGAAAAAAGTAGTGTTGCTCATATCTCGTTTGCTTACACAGAAATAGAAAAATTGATAATAATACGATAACCAATGTATACAGTACTAATTGTCTGTGTCAACCAGTAGGGTGTCAGATAGTTAATACGGACCTACGGATGTCCCCATGCACTACCATTTGTATATTTTGTGTTATGTGCTTAATTAACAAAATAAACACATAATGGTACAAAAATGACAAATTTTTATTTGAATAATTTCAACTGATAACTTTCGAGAGAATTACTTACTAAGAAGCTTTATGCTTATTACTGAAAAGAATACTAACTCATAACAATGCAGCCGCGCGGAATGGCTACGTGGTTAGAGGCGCCATGTCACGGATTGCGCGGCCACTCCCGTTGGAGTTTCGAGTCCTCCCTCGGGGATAGGTCTGTGTGTGTGTGTGTGTGTGTGTGTGTGTGTGTGTGTGTGTGTGTGTGTGTTGTTCTTAGCGTAGGTAAGTTTAGGTTAGTTAAATAGTGTGTAAGTCTAGGGACCGATGACCTCAGCAGTTTCATCCCTTAGGAAATCACACACATTTGAGCATAACAATGCACAAAGCACCACTACATATAAACGCTTCTCCTTACAAAATGCATTTAACTAACCAAACCAAAACTAAACTTGTTATTACTTGGCAAAGCGAAGTGGTATTCTTGCCATGCAGAAACAGGGGGGGTAAAATAATATAGGCATACAATCCAGTATTCTTAGAAGTTGAAGCACTGTCATACGCAGCCCGAATATCAAAAAAATTCCAAGTGACGCATTTTGCACAAGACAAAAATCTAATTTGAATGTTTGCTGTCATGTTTACGTATTACACCCGAGTCTATTTTGCTAACCCAATAAATTAGCTGTTCCCGAGTGTCATTTCTCTAACGCAAAAGGATTATGTAAATCTGCTGATCGGATTAAGTCAAGTCTGTGGAGATTATCAGCTCCTTCGTAGGCAATTTTTTTTCCGGAGAGAGAGATAGAGAGAGAGAGAGAGAGAGAGAGAGATTGAGTGATTTATTACTCCTGCCAGATCACGTGCATTATGGAAAATAACTGAGAAGCGATCACTGGTTAAAGATTATATAACTAACATTTTGGATACTTGAGTGCCTCGAAATGTTTTGAACGGTGTGGTATTAAACTTAGTAATGATGACTTAAGCAATGTCGTAGTGTAGGGGTTAAAATATATTGCTCTTAAACTAATAATTCATGATTTAGAATATATAGGGCGGTACTTTAAATTTTTATTTTAAAATCTTTAGCAAAACCCCTTTATATTGTTATTCAGTTAGTTGTATTTATTTTATTTCAGAACCTCTGCCTTTCTCTTTTGTCTGCCAACCACCTTACAGATGGTTTCAAAAACCCGATCCCATCCCTCCTCGCTTGAGTTACCCAATGTCTTCTCACCAGCAAATGACTGTAAACGAGTGCGTTTTGTAATAAGGGAAAGTGGTTATAATGATTTACAAAGTAACTTGCTGTGAAGGATAATGAAATTGTCACCCATTTTGTGTTGTTGACGGAGAAAATATTGCGGCATTTGTGTGTCTTGTTTCATAAAAAAAATATAAAATGTTGTTCTCAAATACTCAAATAAATAAAGAATTGATTTCATGGTGAGCTCAACAGTTTATCCGTTTTCTCCACACAAAATCCCTTCATATAAAAAATCAGCCATTTCAAAGACAAAGAGAAACTGTTTAACTGCCGTGTTACAGGCATTCAGCTACACTTCTGCCAACAGTCGGCGGGCGCCAGCGCCTACATGAATTTCCGTCATTAGGAGATCGCATCAGCTCGTCTTGCAGCTAACTGTACGTACACGTGATTGTCTCATCGCCAAAACAGGTTCGCATGGGCTATTTGCCTACCACCAGCTACATTTTTTGGTCTCTCAGTCATATATGGTAGGCGAACCTGAAACCCATGTCACCGCCTGCATGCACAACAATTAAACACTGACTGGCACTAATATTCAACAATATTTCTCGCACGCTTTGCACAGTTTGCCAACATTTATTTACGGTGTAGCTTGTGTGAATCCATTTATCATCTAAATAAACCCGTAGCTGATTTGATTGCCGTTCGTAATTCCTCCGTGACAAACCTTATGTATGGTAAGCCCTTTTTGCAACTATGTCTTATCTTCTGCACACGTTTTTTTAAAACTAAACCCTATAGAAGCAACGATTTTCTAATTGTTTCCTCACTAGCCTGGAAGTTAATTTCTGTGCAAAAAAATTTATGTATTGTAGTTTTTGCTCAGATGGTGTTTCTTTTATACTATTCGTAACAGTGTTGAAACTGCTGTCTGATAATATATTCATCCACATCGTTAGTGGACAGTTTATTGTGAGCACCTTGCTTGCAATTCTTTATCGTAAAAACTTGAATTCTTCTCTGTACAATTTCGTGTCCCTCCTGCCGTAATTTGCAAACTATCCTGTTGCTCGATTTTAACAGTTTGGTTGCACGTACCGTCATATTTTCCACTGGCACGATAAATCCCTTCTCCTCGTCAACAAATGTAATTACGTCAACGACAAGCCGTCGCGCCTGCCTGCGAAGATGTTTCCCGAACTCAGCTTCCATACTTGCAGTGGGACGTAACAACGCGCGCCATTTTAACCGCAGTGTGGCTGTACCTATTCATGTAACTAATATGTTTGTTCCTGCTGCTGTCGCATTACTTCTTCCCCTTGTCGGGTCATGCTTCGTATACGTTGTAAACAACAGGAAACAATGCATCCCCGAACTACAGCACATAAGCGCAGACAAAAGATGCAGAATACGACGACGACGACACACACACATATATATACATTCTCAAGTTTTGGCTGTATTGAGCAGAATACGACGACGACGACACACACACATATATGTACATTCTCAAGTTTTGGTTGTATTGAGCTTCTTTCGTCTCTCCTGACTTGCTGTATTTCGGGGATATATTGTTTTTTGTTGGGTTTATCAAAAATAATTTGGCACGTCTACATTTCTGAAACTAATAAACATATACAATGAATTTCCTTTTTTGGTGAACAGGAACCTCAAAAAGTTTTTCTTCATAGGAGATGCACGGCATATCCCCATGCGATATTGACATGGTTCCCACATTGCAGCGAGCATGTCTTAAGTTACAGCTTTTACAGATGCTGTTATGTGATGTCTCAGTTCATTCATTGTTGTTCGTAACGGAGGCACATAAATACAGTATTCTATAAGTCCCAACAAGAAATTATCACATACACGGAGTACGAAAACTGTCACCCTCCATCTGGCCAAGAACTAAATCGTTTGTCACCTTCACGAAGAGCATGCAGTAGCTGAATTTTTTAATATTTCACGTGTAAACGCCGACGAAACGGACGTCAGACGCGCATCATGGCTTGCTGATCTGTCGAGCTGCATGGCGGAGGGATTTCTGCGGACTCCTTGTGAAACTGTGGCGGATGTGTTTGACGTCTGTGTCAGACATTCGGGGACGGCCCGGCTATTGGCCTTTACATGAACAAGCTGTTTCTCGAAACTGATGCCATCGTCTAATGCTCTACGCTTTAGGAGGATCCACACCATACCTAGGAGGAAAGTCACGGTGAACAGTTATTAATAACCCGCATTGCGCAAAACGTAGAACATAAAACGCTTTCTGTTGCCCTGACACCATCTAACTAGAACTGAAGTGTACACACACTGCTGCTACCTAGCGGGAACCATGTAAAACTCGAGAGTTTGCTCTTCCCAACAGTACGTTACTCACCGCACATACCTCAAAAAAGTTATAGTTTTGATTTTTTAAAATTCGGATGGTTCTTTTTGATACACCCAGCATATACCGTAAACTCTTTTAATATTACTGTTCATAAAGTAATAAGCTCTCCAGTAATCTATATTGAATGTCGTATCCAAAAAATGTACATAAATTCGAGTTAGCAGAATTTGATCAAGAGCTTCATTTGGCTTTTTCATTCAAATAATACTCAGATTTGCAAATCTAACAATAGGAAATAGGAACATTTTCCAAGTAAAAGTAAAGACGTGACTGGCTGGGAGACCACGAGGGGTACTCTCAGCCGCCTGTTAAGGAAGGTTTTTCATGTCCTTCGCGCACGTTAACATCTTTTCCTCGCAAAGTGAGAAATTTGCATATTAAGTACCTTACACGTGTAGATGACTGTAATGGGTGTGTTTGTTGTGTGGCGTCATGTTTGCGCTGTATGATGATGAGAGAAAGGAGAAGGTGAAACACGGTGTTAGCAAGTAGCCTTTACCGCCCGAATAGCACCAAGGGTGTTGCCGACGGGCGGATGACAGTCAACTGTGGCGCATGCCCTAATTCAATCAGACACTGCGGAGGGGTTTGGAATTTAATACAGGTAACTGGCGAAAAATCTGGCGATGAAAACTCTACGCTACCACCCCTCCACTCCTTTGCCTGAAAGCCAAAGGCAAAGGCAAAATTCCCCTTACTTCACGTCTATGGTCACAAATATTTTTAGGTCGTCAGACTACCAGTTACGTTCTATAATGACCATCTTCAGATCTGTAGCAGAATATAGAAGAAACACAAATACAACAAGGAGATTGTCTATAGCTTAGAACAATTAAATAGACGATTTCTTGTCTAAAGCTTTATACAGGGTGTCCACAATGAGACTCCAACATTTTAAAATCCTCTATCTTTCCCATTTCAAAAGGTGGACCTGTGAATCCTGAAGGGGCAGACAGAGCAACTCAACAAGTTTGTGGTGTGCAAATTTGATACGCCAAGTGGCCGTAGTGGAGCTGCAATCAATTGTTTTAGCAAAATGGAGGATATGAAGGAGAATGCACAAATGGTCCGGTGGTATGCAGAGACCAAATCGGCGACCCAAGTGCAGAGAAACTTTCGTCGAGTATACAACAAAGCGCCTCCGTCGTTCAAGACTATAAAGAAGTGGTGTGATCAGTTTTTGGCTACTGGGAGTGTTGCGAAAGGACATGGTGGTGGTAAGCCTGGGATCAGCGAACGTCATGTGGAACAAGTGCGGCGGTCATTCGAACAAAGTCCACAGAAGTCAGTGGGACAGGCAGCACGAGAACTTCGTATGAAACGTTCAACAGTGCACAAAGTGCTTCATCAGCGATTACGTTTGTACGCATATGAAGTGCAGGTTGTGCAAGAAATCAAGCCCAATGATCGACCAAAGCGAGAAGAATTTGCATGTGTCATGTTAGATCGCATTGCCGCGCACCAGACATTTTTATCACGCGTGATGTTTACTGACGAGGCAACCTTTCACTTGTCAGGGGCTGTCAATCGACACAATGTGCGCATCTGGGGTTTCGAAAACCCACATGCCCCAAGAGAACACATGCGCGACAGTCCGAAAGTTAGTGTGTGGTGTGGTTTGATGATAAATCGCATTGTTTGCCCGTTTTTCTTTCTGGAACCGACTGTGGATGGAGCCATATACCTGGACATGTTGGAACAATTTGCCGTGCCACATATAACAGACCTGCAGCCAATGTGATGTTTCAACAGGACCATGCACCACCCTATTGGAGCCTTGATGTGCGAAAATTTTTAAATGACACATTCCCGCAACGATGGATTGGCCGTGGAGGTCCAATTCCTTGGCTGCCACGTTCACCCGACATATCCCGCCTCGATTTTTTCTTGTGGGGTTATGTGAAAGATGAGGTATACGCTGCACCAGTAAAGGACCTGCAAGACTTCAAACAGCGCATAAGAATTGTCATCAACTCTGTCACAGAACAGATGCTCCGCAACACACGGCACGAAATCGATTATAGACTTGATATTCTTCGCGCTACCCTTGGCGCCCATGTTCAAGTGTACTGAACCGTCCACCTGTGTATGAAAACTTGATGAGCTGCTGTACGATTTCCCCGTACTTGTTCGTCAATAAATTGTGTTGCCCCTTAGACTTCATGAGTTCAAATGTTGGAGTCTCATTGTGGACACCCTGTATATCTTTTTTTTCAGTCTTCTGACTGATTTGGTGCAGCCAGTCACGAATTCCTCTACTGTACCATCCTCTTCATCTCAGAGTACCTCTTTCAACTCCTTCATTTGATGGCTGTACTCGAATCTCTGTCTTCCTCTACAGTTTTTGCGGTCTACAGCTCCCACTGCTAGAGACCTGTCTATTCAGATTTGTAAAACTGTTATTTGAGATAGCACAGACTCGCTTTTCTTTTTAACTTGGGTAGTTTGCTTGTGAATAATGCTGTCCTGTAACTATGTACCATTTTGTACGCCAAGAAAGAAATATGTTTAACCTAAATGTTACTAGAGAGTCAATTGTAAAATATAATGATAAATTTTAATTGAAGAATTATGTTGTCAGTGTAACTGACATAACTAATTAACAGTGTTAGAATAGTGCATGATGATAGAGGCTGTCTGAAATATTTTCAAGGAGGAATAGAATATTATTTTTGTTGTTTCTTCGACAATACAGCCATATTCCGCTTAAACACTTTGGTAACGTTTACCCTAAGAATTACAAATTAGTCTACTAAAAGAGTTACTACTTTGGTAAGCGTTCAACGGAAACTAAAGAATAATACAGCCATCTCTAGTTTTGAGTGTTGTATAATATTTTTACTGCACGTTACAAGAATACTGTTCTAAGTTGTGTGATTTGGTGCCAAATGACTTATCAGTTGAATGTGTCTTCAAAAAGTTAGAAAAACTATAATTATGGTAATCAAAATGTCACATGATCGCACTATGTCTTTATATACAGTTTATTTGACAGTAAATGGGTAATTACGGATACAATATCACAAGATAAACATTATATCATTATGCCCTCAAGCCATCATGAATGATACATTATTTTCTAATTACTTTGCTTTGTCTACTTTGCGGACCAGTATTTAATATTAAAATGGTCGATAATTTCGTTTCTTTTATTCCTTAATACCCCATTTCTTTCTTGGGCTTAGATAGAACCATGTTTTTCAGCCGACAGTACGTTTCTTTCAAAACATCCTGTAATTCTTACTTACTTGACTTTTGTAAAGAATATTTCAAACTTTCATCTGTATTTTCCATTTTTTTGAATTTTGGAACAAATATGTTTTACATCTACACAGCTTTTATTTGCGTCTTTTATCACTTATTTTAACTTTTCTTAGCTGTTTCTTCGGTAAATGTATAAGCATACTTGCGTATTAACTGAAATTACGAATGTCATCTTAGCTCTAAGTTTTGGTCGATGTTACATCTTTGCACAGTATCTTCCAACCTTATCAACACTACATTTCGTCACCCAACAGAACGTTTTGAGAATTTGCTGCCATTTTCATGCCTTTGTGATACGTATCAGTTTTGTCATTGTTAAGGTCATTGTTAAGGTTTGCACCACTGTGTTCCGTTTCATACCGATAATGTGTGCTTTTTATGTAATTTCTCTAGTATGTAGTGTTTCATAATACATACTTAATGAGCTGATCATAGTAATCACTCATGTTTTGTATGAATAATTATTATAATTGCCCCTCTAGATTTAAACTTTTGATGTTTTAATAACGTAGAGTTAATGCTATTTCAGTGTAATTTACGACGTGGACATTAATGTAGTAGTTGCTGGAAAATGAATATAGTCCGAAACTTGTTGTATTTGTGACGTGTGCAGTCAGAGCTGTTGATAAACGTTACAGCCAGAATGAAATAGTTTTGCCTTCATCCAATATAGAAAATTGTCTAGGAAACCAATTATCTAATTTTTTTTGCGTTTGGTTTTCAAATTGCAGTTTTACATAAATGTCTCCTTCAAAAGTTATATCCTTGTACTAAGAGAACATAATATTAAAAGATTTTATAGCTTTGTATAAGGACTGACATCAGGTTAATCCGCAGAGGTCCTTTAACGTCATGTCTTCTGTTCTCTGCTGTTGCTTCAGATATCTCGCGATGAATCCTTCCTGTCAGATACATCCAAGCAGACGAGCTGTAAATGAGAAAACTTGATCGGAAGAGCAACCAGGTGATTAAAGTTTTGCCTCAAGGTCTGACCTATTAGCCGAGGACATTAGCCTTATCGGCTAAAATCCAGTATGTGAAGCACGGCGCTACAAAGCAGTTGTAACCGTCAACTTTCAGCACGTTGGCATTGTCTATATTTCTGTGTCTTCGGAGCATAGTCAGGGAGAGGCATTCTGTTCGCACAGAAAGGATTTAAATTCGGCAACAATTGAGAATATAACTGATAATCTCTTCAGTTTGGCTTCAGCAGAGCTAAATGCATCAGTGATAGAGTTCTGCCGTTGCCCTTGATGAAGCTTAAGAGTATACATTCACAAGAGTTGTCGACCTACAAGCGTGTCAGATAACGTAAAATTGTGAAAGATAATTAAAAACTAGAACAATGTCACACAATGTGCAAAACTTAAACACTAAAGAAACTTCCGCATGATGTGTTCGAACAAAGTAACATAGATCAATGAAAATTTGATCATAAATAGAAAATACTGCTACAGTATACCACTATACTGCTACACTATACCACAGTGTAAATGGGTCATTCCCTTTGAAAGCTACACATTTTGCAAAGTATTACACGTAAAAATATGATTATTTATGAATAGAACCGTAAGGTCAACCAATTTGTGTTGTCGCCACCAGATGATATTAAGAGTGCAGTGTCTTGACAAAATGGCAACGAAGTGTTATATGGGAATGCAGGCTTTCTCGGTGGATTTTGGCTAATCAGTCTTCTCACGCTATCAGAAGCTGAACGATGCCTTTACTCGGCTGATAACCTGACACTACTTCATCATCGGTTTCTTTTCTTTTTTTTTTTTGTAAGAACTGAGATTTTTATCTGTTGCAGCAGTGCAGCGTGGATTCAGAAGAAATTATGGAGGAGAATCGGCGTGTAAACAGAGCACTGTGCGTTTGTATCAGCAACTTAGGTTCTGCATGTAAAGTAGTACCTGTCAACCAGGTGTGCCACATATAACCATGGAGAGGATGGCAGCATGCTTTCCAAAAATATGCACGGGCTGTGCAAGTCAAGAACTTGAAATATCGCGCAAACTGAGTGCAAGATTTTGCGATATCGGTATCATTTCAAACCGTTCCCTCTGCAACTCGTGCAACGACTGGAAACTGAAGATTATGCTACCGACCTTCAGTTTCTCATCAGACTGCAGCAAGCACTCGAGGATGAACATTTCGCCTCCAAGCTACTCAGCGACGAATCAACCTTCCATTAGTCAGGAAATGTTAATAGCCACAATGTGATTCAGTGTGCGACTGAACGACCTCATGGAATTGTTACGTAAGAACGAGTTTCACCGGAAGTTAAAGTTTTCTGTTCAGTGTCACAGAAGAGGCTATACGCTCCATTTTTCTTCTTTGAGAGGATTGTGACAGGTACCGCTTAACATGATATATTGCAGTTGTTATGGATGTCTCCACTTCATCTTCCGAGAATACGGAGCAGTGAATCATTCGACCGTCGATGTTCATCTCAACCTAAACGACGACCTTCTGCCTCGCGGGATTAGGCGTAGTGGTAAAGATGAAGTGGCTCTTTTCACTTCGTCCCCAGGTCGCCTGACGTAACGCCTGAAGACTTTTTCCTTCCGTGGTACGTCAGCAGCTGTGTTTACGCAGTCTAACAGCCACGAATCATCGCGTCAAAGCCGCAGTCATGACCATTGACGGATATTGCTACATAAGATAACGAACGAATCTTATTACCGTTTGTCGTATCACCAGGGAGACACTCACAGAACATTTGTGGGGTGGAAAAGGCAGATTTGATGAGTTAACCGTCCCATTCATACATCAATCAGATTAACATTTATATGTAACCATTAGAACACCAAGTGACAATTCATTCAGGGGCTGGTATTACACTGAAGTCACCGCGATTTATGCTGGTCACCACTACAAAAGGCAGGAGGCGGGTGTTAATACTGCACCTTGAATCGCCATGAGCTCACTCCAATTATTACTTTGGGGTAAAAGTATAATTTCTAATTGGTTCTCTGCGTATTTCTTTCAGTTACCTTCTCTTCTAAACTGTAGCAGTTCTTAATAAATATGGTCCATTTTGACCAGATTATGGTACTTGGCAGTGCTACAATATTCGAAAGTAACTATCGTCCATAAGAACTGCTGAGCAGGTCGGCAATATACGACTGACCTGGAAAATACACTGCGCAATAGAAATACAGGATCATTTTTTAGAAAACCTGTTATTTCCTCTCATTGCGAAGCACAAATTTCAAATTTTGCACAAAAATGCCTAATATCCTCCTCCGAAACAGTGCCAAAGTGTGGCTCTCAGCGACGTCACCCCCGAGCTCCGCGACGTTTCAGATACCTAGATGTCGACGTATGTGAAGAAGAGGCCACAGCTCGGAAGTTCGTGAGAGCTGTAATGTGGGTTAATTATATCACACAGGAGTCAAATTAACCACATGTCTGCTCAGCGCAACTGCGTCTGTGTCACACGATGAGAAGCTTGTCACAACCCCTCTTACGAACATTTCACCCCTTCTTTTAACGTCTCTGCGATGGAGGGCAGAACCGCGACTCCTAGTGTTGAAATGACGCAGTTTTCATATTGCAACGTCCCCTTTGAACAATTATACACGACTGTCCTTAACCTGACACACAATATTTTGTTAGCGCAACGCAATCTGACTTTCAAAATTCCCTACAAAAGAATGGCCCTGACTAACATTAAACTATACCTTTCACAAATCACTTACCTCACAAAAATCTTCGCTGCTCAAGCTACTGCAATACAGCGAGCGCCACTACTGCCAGCTAAATAAAAGATTCAAACTACTAAAGGCACTAACTACTGATAGGGATAGTTAGCAAATGAAAGATATTAATAGAGAACAAACAATGTATTTACCTTAATATCATCACAAGTCATAATATATATATCAGTTCATGACAAATTGCAAACCTCCGCCATCTCTCTCCCCACATCCACCACTGCTGGCGGCTCACCTCCAACTGCGCAACGCTACGCGCTGTTCACAGCCAGCTGCCTAACACTACAATGGCGAGTATTACAACAATGCAAAGCAGCCACAGACTGCACACAGCACAGCCAGTGATTGTCATACAGAGGTGGCGTTACCAATAAAAAACCTAAACAGCCTACTTACATAGAGAAAACATAAACAGCCTACTTATATAGAGAAAACATAAACAGTCTACTTACATAGAGAAAACATAAACAGCCTACTTACATAGCCCCCATGCTCCCCACAAAAATTTTTACAAATGGTGTTGGGCACTGGCCAATACAGATTTGACAAAAATTTTTCACAATTACAGTAACAAAGATATAAAATGCACACACTTATTAATATTATGTTGGTCAAAAGATCAAAATTTCTCACAGTCCATAAAGACAGTCCACATTGTTCATCACAGTAAAAATGCAGAGTTTTTCTCAAAGTCCAAGCAGTAAAAGAAAATGCACATAGAAGTAGTGGATTTCCATGCAGTCTTGAAGAAGTAGTGTTGTCCTTCCAATGGAAAGACAGTGCTGACTCTCGACATGCAGACAGGTAATGCTCCACAACAGAGCAAACCCACAGCAGAGTTATTCGAAGTTCTGACGAATATTGGTAGGTAGGTCATCACAGAGCAGACCCACCGTAGTCCTGGTAGAGATTGTGGTATTGGTGGGCCACCAGAGGTGCAGACCCACTGCAGTCCTTGTAGAAATAATGGTATTGGTGGATCATCAAAGATGTAGACCCACTGTAGTCCTTGAAGAGATGGCCAGCAGCCATCTGTTGTGACTGTGCAGGTGCACAATCACCATTGAAGAGTCTTGCGGATAATATAGCAAGTCCATAAACCACCACTTGTGCACTCACAAAGTTTTTGAAATTGTCCTTAGAACCAGCAATGCTGTTATCCAGTCCCTTGCTGAGTTATTAACACATGTGCAAACACTAACAGTCCCTACTTCTCACATATTGTCCACATACTATGACCAACAGAAACGTGTGCAGTGAAATGTAACTAACAAGTTAATAATGTCATGAACTGGTGACAATTACAATTTTATAACATAAGAATACAATTACAAAGGTACAAAATACATCATTAAAAACATAATAATACAGATAACATTTGTAGTACAGGCTTTACAAAAGAATAGAAATAAACATATACATCAGTGTTACAAAAATAGTGACATAAGTACATACATAAAATAATGAGAATAGTTTTCGAAACATTAATTTCACACATGAACATTGAAACAGAACAGAATTGTAAACAACTTTACAAAGAAAATAACATATTATTAATGCAACTTATATTTGAGGATAACAGTATTCCTCCTCCTAGTGAATATAGCTTAGTATTAGAAGAGAAAAAAAATTCTATGAAACAGTACACAGAGACAGGAAGAAAACAAATACTCAAGGGTACACAAACACATAGTGGGATAACACCAATAGGAAAGGACAGGGTTCGTTTTCAGTGTAACATTTGGTACTGCAGTCCAACCCAAAACTTCGTTCTATAGATCATTCGTCTTATTTCAACCTTTGCTTCCACCAAAAAAATCTTATCCAAGCATGCTTTCTGTATTCTGTTCATATTTCTTTCAAAATAATTATTTCTGATTGTACACTACTCATTTGGGCCCAAATCTTTTTTATATAACTTCGCAATGCATTCTTTACCTATTCTCCATAGTCAGTTTCTCATTTAGTCTACCCCCTCTTAAGCTAACTTAAATCTACTGAGCTCAGATGCTAAACTAAGGGACGAGGCAATGCAGCATCGCATAACAAGTCAACACAAACAGCAATGCAAAAAAATGCAAATTGGCAAAGCTAGCAGCATAAATGAGCAAAAGTCAAATTCAATAACACTATGCCTGGCAAACAGCAGCAACTTATACCTAAACATGACATAGCTCAAGCAGAAAAAATATTACAGTAAAAACAACAATGCAGATAAGGGAAATGTATAATCACATCTTAATATCTAAGTAATTAAAGTGGTGCACCACAACAACTGATTGTAAAAAGAAATATTACCATGTACTTGAAAAGAAAATTATAGATGCGGTTACTGGTATTAGTCCCTTCTTATTGTTCTTTCCTTTCCAAGTGCTCCTTTTTTAAAGAATGTGGATCATAAAATAATTATTTAATAGATCTGTTGACAGAAAGTGTTCACATTAGCAAATGCATTTCATTTTATAAAAGCAATGCTGCAACACAGCTGGAAACCAGATATCAAGTGAAATAAGCAACTACGAAAAGCAAAGTATAAAAATATCATTCAGTAGTCATGTGACATTTCATAAGTTAGTAGCTCTCAACTCTCGTAGAAAGACGCTTGTCGTAATCAGGTATGCAGATGTACGAATATTTCCCATCAATTCATAAGCATTTCAGTAATTAGCACAAAGTGCGAGTAATCATATGTTTTCAAGTAACGAGGGTGTCGCATTAGCGATGAAAGGCACACCCTAATGGCTTGTTCTCCAGGTGTTTGACACGTCCCACGTCCCCTTTTTTCTTCTACCTGTGCCGCTGAAAAGGGCTCGCAATAATGGCTTTTTCTCCAGGCGTCTGACACAGCTGGGTGCCCGCGACGCATTACGTGCAGGTGGTCACTTAACTTTCGTACGGAAATATTTACCGCTACAAAATTTCACAGGTCGAGAATTTACTTTGCAAATGTGTAGAAACAAAATCCTATGAATATAACAGTGTCCAAAAACGTTCAGTGGCATTGTGATACATTCACACATGATTCACACATGTCATAACTCTTAAAGTACGATTCTTGGTTTCCAACATCCTTTTTCACAAGTCAAGAGTCCCTACCCACTATTCATTACTCCTTACCTTATTACACATATACGTATCCATCGACACTCGTCAATATTTCGTCATTATAAATATGAAGCATATTCAAATAACTCATATAGCCTCAGCCTATTAATCATAAACATACCTCAGCAGCATAATACACATCGTCGTCGTAAAAATAACATCATAACACCTCAGTCAAATCTCAATATCGTCGTAGCTTCCTCCAATAATTAAAAAAAATTCTCTGCTCATGTCAAAAGTGTCATCTGCCTCAAAAGTACTTTAAAAATCATGATCTCATACCAAATACATCATTCAAAGCTCTCATAGTATCACAATGGTTCCGAAAAAATATGAACAGTTTACAAAGTACAGACAAAATACAGTTTCATAAGTGTGAAGTTATCCAACTGTATAATTGCGTAAACATGTGTCACTGATGTAGTAAAATAAATGTTTGTCTCTCTCAGTTAAATAATCAGATAGCTGTGTAATTTGTGTGTTAGAGAAATATGGTACCGATGTGTAAAGATGTATAAGCAAATACCATATTAGCTAGGGTTCCTTGTGGTTGCCACACACATGGTACACAAAGTAGGCGTGTACCCCCCTGAGGATTAATGTAATTATACCCTCAGGTGTTACAGATTACAGCAATGAAATGAAATGTATCACTGAAAACCTTTGTATCATTCAAAAATCTTTAAAAATAAATGTTTTAAGTACAAAATTAATCACTGAAATGCGTGTCCTGTAGCGCTAAATGTTCATATTGTTGTAAGATAATCTCTGTGAAAGTGTCGTAGTTATTTTCCTCCAAAAGCTAAGTTCTGCAGAAGCTAATGTACTTACCTCATGATAAACAAAAGTGAAATGCTTTGCGTATAGATATCGTAGTTATTATGCTTATTGGCGTGATGAAGAAAGTACTGTACAGTAACGTATTGTTATGCCACGAAAAAGGCTGTCTCATTGTTGCTATACCACAAAAGTTACTACTAAAACATGTTTTGATTTCCAGAAGAATTCAGAAAACTGTGCAGATATAAAACAGATACACCGCAAAAGCAACATTGTAAATTGTCACTCATTAGTAGCGTCGTGATAAAAATCGTGTAGCTGTCACATAAACTAACCTCTGTGTCATCTGGTATCTCTCAGAAAGCACTTTAAATTCATAATGTATTTTCAAATAAACCAAAATGTTGCATTAAAATCTCATTAGCAGTACTGGTAAATGTTCTAAGTATGTGAGCCTTATAGTCGTTACGTAATCGTGCAACAAACAAGCAAGAATGTACACACACAATAACACTGTGACGTCTGTTTACTATAACAATGCATTCGTCATTTCTGTTTAAATAAGTTCTCTTGGTTCTTGATTGGATATTTAACTTCAGACATTGTTGCATGGTAAGAGTTTCTAAAGCATACTAGTAACGTGAAGTGAAACGTTTTATGGCAAAGACAAAGTTAAAAAGCAGATTATCTCTCAATAAACGGTTTTACATGTGAAATGTGGTGTAAACCTTTACTCTTCATAGTACTCAGAGTTTGAACTTGAATGCACTTGTCAGGCGGTATACGTCGGTGAAGAATACTGGAATTTTTCTCAAGGTTAGCGTCTATGTTATTTTTCTCTGAGTCAGCGGGCGCACGCGGCTGCCTGCTGTGCGAGTCATTGTCTGTCTCTTTGTTGGCGCGCGTCGTTATTGGGATTAGGAGACCTAACTTCTACAAATTCGCCTTGCCGAGAGGGCCCAGCTCTGTTTAAAGCTCGCCAGTTCTGATGGAATTCAGCTCTGTCATTTTGTCGGTAGTTTACATAGTTTCTTGTTTGTCGGTCATGTGGTGGAGAATTTCTCCCTGAGTCGTAACTGCGCGCTGAACTGTTGCGTCTGAAGTTATTCTGTCTCCCTTGATAATAATTGTTTTGGTTCCCAAATTGTCTGTTTCTCTGATTGTCTCTGTAATAGTCATTACTACGGAAATGCGATCTTTCCCTGTAGTTATTACTACTCTGCCAACGGTTGTCATACGGGTGGTGTCTGTTTTGGTCACGATTTGTGTTGTGAGAATAGCCTTGTCGTGTAAAGTTATTACTTCTTTCATCGCGGAATTGCGACGGATGTGACCTGTAATTGCTGTGTTCCTGGTTTCGCGTTCCGCGATTGTCAGTGTCAATTTCTAATTCTTGTAAGAGTCCCTGAAAAGCTTCAATGTCGTCTTTGCAACGTCCTGCTAAAATAATATGTCGTAAATGTTTAGGCAGTTTGATTAAGCAAATGCGGATGAGTTCTGAGGGGCTGTATGGGTTTGACAGGTATTGATTCTTGTGCAACATGTCTTCAAAATATTTCACAAGACTGGAAAATTCAGATTGTTCGAAGTGTTTCATCATTATGATGTTATGTTTTACACGGTCTTGTGTAGCTTGAGACCAATATGCTGAGAGGAAGGCATGGTAAAATTCTCCCTCACTGTGGCAATCGTGAATGACCGATCGCATTCTTACAGCTGGTTCATTCTCTAAGTAGCTACACATAAATTCTAATCTGTGTTGTAACGACCAGTTGGGAGGAAAACAATGAGAGAATTGATGGAGCCATGCTTGTGGATGAATGTCGTTGCCATAATTCTTAAATGTTTTGAATTTACGTGTAGTAATGAACGGCTTATAGTCAAAATCGTCATGTCGGCGAGTCGCATATCGGTCATTGTTAGGTCGTGTCGGCCGTTCCATCTCACAATTCGGTGCACATTGCCAATTTCTTTCATAACTTCCGAAATGCCCTGTGTTATTATTTTGTGGCTGTTCCGTATTTCTGTGTCCCTCTTCCCATATTGGGGCGCGAGTATCCTCTGAAATACGTAATTCTTGTACTACTTGTGCCAACTGATCTTGCACTTCCCGGATTTCTCTTTTGTACTGTGTATTGATTTGATTTTGATTTTGTTTGAATTTTCTAATTTCTACATACTCTTCAGTGTCAGTGAAGGCTACAGGTGTTGTGTTATTCAGATCATCATCTATCTTTGTAGATAAGTTAGTGAACTGATCTGAAAGTTCGGCTACTTTATCCGATAGTGAAATCATTTCCTCTCTATGTTTTTCTGAACCAAGTTTCAGAGTGTCCATTTGTGTTGCAATCGTGTCTACTGTGACCTTTAAGTTTTCCTGAGTTTTTGCAAGTTGCATAACCGTATCGGTAGATGCAACTGAGTCAAATTTTGCTTGCAAGGTCTCATGATTTTCATGAACAATAGTTTGCAGTTCTTTTATAGCTGCTTCGTGATTCTGTAGTGCATTTTCATGACGCGAAAAAATAGGTTGGAAATGCTCACAAATTTGTGTTTTTACGTCATTACAGACTTTTTGACATTTCGATTCAATGTGATGTAACTCAGCAGTTAAATCCTCACGTGTTCGTTCAAGAGTTTGCTCCAATGAGTCTAACTTTTTAAGATTTTGTTCCATTGTGTCTAACTTTTGAAGCTTTTGCTGTGTTTGTCTCTGATTTTGTTCCATTGTGTCTAACTTTTTGAGATTTTGTTCCACTGTGTCTAACTTTTTAAGATTTTGTCCCATTTGTCTCTGATTTTGTTCCATTTGTTGCATTAATTGCAATAATAATGTATTAGTGTCTGGAATCTGTTTCTCTACGCTTTTCGGCAGTGCATTTGCACCGGCAACATTCACATTTTGACAAGCAGAAAATGCGTCTTGACTTATTTGAGAAAATGGTGATAACCCAAAACCTGAATCTACAGTATTTGCGAAATTGTGTCCTGTCATTTCGGATTCCTGAGGCGAGCTGTTGCCGACCGATCGATCGATAATGCTTCCCTCTTCACTAATTGTTTCACTGTCCGTGCCATTGTTTGCCGCCCGCTCCATTTCCCTATGCACGATTACCAAATTACTACTTTGAACATCAGTTAATTCATTACTCTGCGGCGCTAACACACTGCCTTCGTCTTCACTGTCATTTCTCAGTTTACTTTGGAGCCTAGTATTACGTTTTTCACACGCCATTATTGTCACAGTATTTCACACGACAACACAGAAAAACACAATTTGAAGAGCAAAATAAAATAACGTAGCAATGGAAATAGTGTCTAGTTAATTGCAGCTGCGAAATACTTTGTGCAAATCTACATGCATGCCACAACTGTTTTACTCTACAACAATGAAAAACTACAACTACAAAGGAGATTCTCTCTACAATTACGCGCTAGCAATAAACAAAAGCTACACTAAATACACAAACTACAAGAAAAAATCAGAAGATTCCAGTGAGGTATCCTCGGCTAAGGGTCGACATATGCAACGTCCCCTTTGAACAATTATACACGACTGTCCTTAACCTGACACACAATATTTTGTTAGCGCAACGCAATCTGACTTTCAAAATTCCCTACAAAAGAATGGCCCTGACTAACATTAAACTATACCTTTCACAAATCACTTACCTCACAAAAATCTTCGCTGCTCAAGCTACTGCAATACAGCGAGCGCCACTACTGCCAGCTAAATAAAAGATTCAAACTACTAAAGGCACTAACTACTGATAGGGATAGTTAGCAAATGAAAGATATTAATAGAGAACAAACAATGTATTTACCTTAATATCATCACAAGTCATAATATATATATCAGTTCATGACAAATTGCAAACCTCCGCCATCTCTCTCCCCACATCCACCACTGCTGGCGGCTCACTTCCAACTGCGCAACGCTACGCGCTGTTCACAGCCAGCTGCCTAACACTACAATGGCGAGTATTACAACAATGAAAAGCAGCCACAGACTGCACACAGCACAGCCAGTGATTGTCATACAGAGGTGGCGTTACCAATAAAAAACCTAAACAGCCTACTTACATAGAGAAAACATAAACAGCCTACTTACATAGAGAAAACATAAACAGCCTACTTACATAGAGAAAACATAAACAGCCTACTTACAATATGGGTGGCCGAGGAAAACATTTCAGGTACACCACCCCCGGAATCAACAGGAAGAGATTAACCTTATCCATTACGGATATTTTAGAACCCGTGACTGTTAATTTAATACTGCAGCCAGTCACATTTCTCGAAGTTACATCATTATTTGTAGCATAATGCTGGGTGCTGGCTTTATACAGTATGGGCGGCTTTTTTCCGTTAGTGTCCATCTGTCTGCATACATTTTTATGGCCAGTTGGTGAAGTGATGTACCAACTGGCCATCAAAACGGAAGCAGACAGATGGACACTAACGAAAGAAGCTGTCCATACTGTCGGAAGCCAGCACCCAGCGTTATGCTAAAAATAATGATATTCTTCCAGAAACCCTCTGAAGATGAACCTAAAAAGGTTGGAAGACCGGTTCATAGAATAATAAATAATTATTCAAGAAAGTTACCGGTAGCAGTTTTACGTATTTACAAGAGAAAAAGTTCTCAGTAGGTGACATAAAGAGCGTCAATGAAACTACTATTTCCCTGTGGCGCTGATTCCCACGTTGTTTCACGATCGAAAACTATAGTTCGCAATGCAATTAGCAACATGAAGAAGTTTATGGCAACCTTTAGACTGCTGACACCCTTGGACGTTTCAGTCATTATCTAACGGCGTTGTGGGGTTGCATATCCATTGACAGTAGCGTGCCCAAAATTTTTGCCGTCTTGTACAGTTTGGAATCTCTAGTGACCGTTAAAAACCACCGTTCAACGAAATTTGAACGTGATTCAAAGCAACAAAGGGTGTTCATGATTTCTCAACACACGTGCTTTCCGCCCTCCACTGACGTGATCCAGTGGGAGCGCAACATTACCACCAAAGGTTCCCTCTAAGACACCCCAGTTTGGCAACACCCTCAGTGCACCACGCACCTAAGCTGAACACGTTAGATTCCTTCCTTCAGAAATTTGAGTACCAAAAACTCTGGCGGCTGCTCTAGAGCCCGGAGTTCAGGGTGCGGTTCGTGCATTCCTAACGTGCTGAACAAAGTTGCGTGTCCGACACCGAAGGTGTTGTCGAACTGAGGGGACTTAAAGGTTCCCTAAGCCGTTATGTTCTCGAAATTTGTAATGTTGCACTCCTGTGGAAGACGTCACAGGAGGGCGGAAAACAGGACTGCTGTGGAAGCATAAGTAACTTTTGCTCCTTTGTATCACGTTCGAATTGTATTGAATGGTTTTGAACTGTTCCCAGTGGTTCCCAGTGGTTCTAATCTGTACACGATAGCAAAAATTGTGGTAGCGCTACACTCCAAAACCGCGCACTCATGTTCAGTTGGGCTGCTGACCCACGATGTCCTTGGAAAAGGTTTGAAACGTCTGGAGGTATCAGCAGTGCTGACGGTTGTCAAGAACGTCTTCCTGTTGCTCCTCGCACTGTCAACTGTCGTTTTCCACAGCGAAATGTGCGGGACTCAACGGCCCAGGTAAGTGGCGGTTTCATAGACGCCCCTTATGCCACCCCTTGAAGCCTTCTCTTATCGATAGTGAGCGACGGAGTGTTTTCCTCGGCCACCGATAAGAAAACCATGCATGATTTCAACGCGGAGTGTCGCGGTTCTGACCTCTACGGCAGACATGTGAAAAAAAAGGGGCTGTGACGGCTTTCGCATAGTGTGAAATTTGATACCAGCGTGACATCATTAACCCACCTTACAGCTCATACGACCCTCCGAGGTGTGACCTTATTTTCGCATGTATCGATACCTTGCTGTTTCAATTTTCGCCGAACCCGAGGCAGGATTCACTTAGCGCCAAGCTTTTGTAGCATTACAGATGAAGGTCTTAGGTACCACAGAAGGAAATTTCAAACTTATGCGTCACAATGGGAGGTATTTACGGGGTTTGAGGAAGTAATCCCTTACTTTTGTTGTGCAATGTAGATCATTTCTCTTAAGATGGGGAAATCCAGCTTACCTCATTCGCACTTGGGGCGGAAGTTATAAGTCCCGTTGTGTATATTTAGGTGCATGAATTATTTTAGGGCCAGCTTTATTTTGTCCGCTCTGCGTAGGAAACATGATGAGATACGTAGAATGGAATACAAGATGAGAACAACCTGGACTAAAATGAGCTTAAAGCAGAGCTGCAGTGTTTATAGTTAACAATAAAGCCAAGAAGCAAAAAGGGAGGGAAGAAAAGACTTGGAAGTGATATTCTGGGTAAAAGGTTGTCAGTGATATGATTGCTTCTTCAGTGAAAATGTAGAAAAATTATAGGACCGGCTAAATGAAACGTGCTGGCTAATGAGAACAAAATATGGATTAAATGTAAACTGAACAAAGTTAAAAAAATATTGAAGTATAGCGGTAATGAGGCTAGCCATGACCATAACATGAAATTTTGTGGCCACAAAGTAGATGAAATGAAATAATTCTGCTACACTGGAAGCAAAAATAACAAATCACGTATGAAAAAAGGTGGATTTAAATAGCAGAGTAGCACAGTCAGAGCATGCATTTCAGGACAAAATAAATTTGCTTTTGTGAACATAGGACTTAATCTGAGGAGCGAACTGCTGAGAATTTACGTTTGGGGCACAGCATTGAATGGAGGTGAGTCATGGGTTGCGGGAAGATCGGAACGGAAGAGAATGGAAGAGACTGAGATGTGGTTCTATTGGAAGATGCTGAAAATTATGTGGGGTCATAAGAAATGAGGATACTCGCTGAATCGACGAGAAGAGGAATGTGCGGTAAATGTTGACGAGAAGATGGGACCTTATCACAGGAGGAATAACATCCATGGTACTAATAGAGGATAAAAAAAACAGGTCATACTGTGAGATTAAGAGACTGGAACAGGTGATGAATGGTGAAAAGAAAAGAGAAAGGACAAGGAAACCTGATCTAGTAGTACCTCATGACTGGCTACGCTAGCGCGAGCGTGGAGTCCGCAGCTCGTGGTCGTGCGGTAGCGTTCTCGCTTCTC
This sequence comes from Schistocerca serialis cubense, assembly GCF_023864345.2. Classification (NCBI taxonomy): domain Eukaryota; kingdom Metazoa; phylum Arthropoda; class Insecta; order Orthoptera; family Acrididae; genus Schistocerca; species Schistocerca serialis. Next base: position 815,159,800 of record NC_064641.1, on the reverse strand, counting down.
GCGCCCGGTTTCCTGGGTTCGATTCCCGACGGGGTGAGGGATTTTCTCTGCCTCGTGATGACTGGGTGTTGTGTGATCTCCTTAGGTTACTTAGGTTTAAGAAGTTCTACGGGACTGATGACCATAGATGTTAAGTCCCATAGTGCTCAGAGCCATTTGAACCATTTTTTGCGAGCGTGGACGTCAGTGTGTGTGTATGCGTGTGTGTGTTTGTGGGGGAGGGGGGGGGGTAGGAAAGCGACCAATGATTTCTGTGATGGAGCACTCTGTAGACGCAAACGATGATTAGTTACCGGCAGGTTGTACGGGTTCCACTGTTAGCCTTTAATATCGCCGTGTCGTGACACTGTTGCGTTTGCCCCATCGACCGATTGTCCCTATCTCCGCAGGTGCACGCAGACGTGCTTTGCATACATCGTTTTGGGATTTACGTCATCCTGTCTGAAAGTCTGAATTGTCAATTCTGTCTGGCGGAGGTACATTAGCCGTTAAAGTTGATAAGGAAATGAACGGCGCCTCAGAGATGCCATTGATACGACTGTATAATTCGTGGGAGCGGTGTTAATAAAAGTACAGATTTTATTATGCGCCTTTGGAGAAGGTCATTCCACTTGGAGAATAGAAACGGCTCTTAGCGCGACACATAAATTGTGATACCTCAAATTAGTATCACGATATCCTTGCAGTGCCAAATAAAGTGACACTCGGTCTTCCCTCCATTTCACTAAGCTTTTTCCCATTCCTGTCAGCGTGTCAGTTTTCACAAAATGCAGAGCCATTTGATTGAATCGTTAATCACAAAAAGAAAACATTTCTTCTGATTTATTATATTACGTGATTCAAATCTACTTTTGTTTCCTTCTAATAAAAGTAATGAGCAAAAGGGACAAAAATAATGAGGAAAATTCAAAAAATACATCCTATTTGGTCATTAATTTACTAGAATAGTACCAGAAAATTTTTTTTGCGTGTCAGTCATCTGTGATAAAGTCGACGTCTGCCATCGGAAGAAAAGAAAACAACAAACGTATAAGTTTTAGCCACATCTTACTGCTGTGAACTGCTATGAATATCAGAGACCACTGTTTGGGGAAATGACATTGTCCAATAATATCGAGGCTTGAATTACTGCTCAACCTGCCACAGAGGATCGTTATTTACTCGGGAGATGGTTAGCCTCAGAAAGAGCAGAAGAGTCGGCTGTATGCCAGACGTTCTGCTGTTAATAACATCGTAAAACTTTCTCCAATCAGACATTTGTACCTACAAGATTCAGCAATGCGTGGAAGTGGCTACAATGTGAACCAATCAACAAATATTTTTTCGTACATTTGTTAGACGATGACGCTATACAGTCTTACCTACCACCGACCCTTGCTGTCTCACAAAGCAGGGCGAAATCATTCACAATTGCGTGCAACAGACTTTTTTTATCCATCCTCAAGCTTCTCAAAGGTACCTCGTATTCGAGACAAGCCCTGTGTGTAGGTACTACATGTCTGGCATAGAGTTCGTGCTACGCAGAGAGAGCTCTAGTGTTCGTTTACATAGAAATGGCGGCATCGATACGACTGGGACAGAGTACAAGTCTTCTGCATTTTAAAGCATTCCTGACACTGGAGGAATATAGGATGGTGACAGACAACCTGACAAAAAGGTCAGGGAACAGCACACAACGTCGCATCAACAGAATTTGCCAGATAACCGCAGGTCGGAATCACACCGCTTCAGTTCTACAAAACAACACCCAATTGTAGACGATAGCGGGGAATTTGTTAGGTTCTGTCTAGGAGTGTGAAAATTATTCGTTAAACGATGACAACAGTGAAGCAATGGTAGAATCGTTAATTTGGAGCATTTGATGTACAAACTTTTAATCTGGAAAGGAGAAATTACAATTTAATTTCAACTCCTTCTTTCATTACTGCCTTAGGTACTTGTTTGAATGAAGGGTACCCGGGCGCTCTGTACATTAAAGAAAGTTGGAACATACTGGCCTTACATTTCACCCTCGATAACTCTTCAGCTTTACTTACTACGTGTGGAATTGCTGGAGTGCAGTCTTTGCTGTAGAGCTTGTCATCTTAGCAAATTAATGACATTACAGCGATTTTAGAGTAGCTGAATTCTTATTCAAGTCTTGCCTGGTAAATACGAGGTGTTATCCAAAATTTTCGGGACTGGTGCTGCCATCTGTTGAAAACCTTGCCTTTGGACTAATGGTCACCATCACCCTCGAGGTAGTTCCCATCCGCACCTACACACCGGTCCCAGCGCTTCTGAAACTGGTCAAACGTTTTCTGCAAGTCCTTTTCTTTGATGGTGTTTTTCACCGCCAGCGATGCTTCTTAAACCGACGGCCTCTCGACTTGAATTTCAATTTTGGGAATAGCGCGAAGTCACAAAGTGCCAAATCTTGCAAGTACGGTGGGTGGGGTACAACCGTCATGTTGTTTTTTGCCACAAAGGCCCTGGTGAGCCATGACGTGTGACAGGGCGCATTTTCGTGATGCAGCAGCCAGTTCCCTTGACGCCAAAGTTCGGGCCATTGCCACTGCACGTTTTCACAGAGCCGCCACAAAACGTCACAGTAGTACGCAGAATTCACTGTTTGATTGGGTGGGACGAATTCTTTGTGCACAATTCCCTTGGTATCAAAGAACACGATGATAATGCTCTCCACTTTGCTCTTCAACTGTCCCGCTTTTTTGGGTCTTGGAGAACCCGGGCTCTTACACTGGGACGACTGTTGCTTTGTCTCTGGGTCATAATCGTAAATCCAGCTCTCGTCGCCGGTGATAACCCGTGACAAGAAGGTTGGATCATCAGATGCGGTGTGACGAAGGTCCGTGCACGTCTTAAAGTCGCCACACACCAAAAACAGAGTATTACGGAAACCACTGTGGGCACACAACACGTCCTCCCAACTGAATGCACACTGGATCATCACATACGCAGCTCTCAGCACCTAGCAGTGCAAAGATATAATACTCCTACTTTCCAGATGGCAGCACCAGTCCCGAAAATTTTGGATTCCACCTCGTACACGGTGTCCATAGTGATGTCAGAATGATATCAATTATGAACAACATACTAATCACGCACGGTGAAACGTGTCGAAAAAAAAAATAATCGAACGACGGTCTGGCCAATAAATAGCGCTGTAAGCATCTTAAAGTAAATGGGGTGGGCTACAAATGACAGATGAATAGCAATACCACGTCTATGGTCTGAGTTGCACATTACATTGTCCACACTGTTCAATTTACGAGACTGCTGAAACTCGGTAGTTTATATTTGTGGTATAGTTAGTTAGGTAAGCGCATCCACCGCGGCGAGCTCGTAAAACATCGGATGGGTTAAATTGGTTTTCAATCGTCCTTAGGCACAAACCACACAAAAAGCCAACCGACATTCGTTTCTAATATTGTCGTGAGACTGGCGCAAGACATGTCCAACATGATGTCCACAGTTTTCTGCCACAAGCTGAAATCGAGAAGCAGCATGTTCCACAACAGATCGGAGTGTCGCGGGTGTCACTCTGAGAATGCATTTTGCAACGCATGACGTTAAATCACCAACGTCCGTAACTGGAGTGCTGAACACATCGCCTTTCATACAACCCCCGCAGCCAGAAGTCACACGAGTCAATACCATGTGATCTGGACGGCCAGTATGTAAGGAAATGACGGGTGATAATTCCAGCAAGCCCTCCATCAAACTCGTGCTTTTTGACGATCTAGCGCGCCATTTGGACAGAATTTGGAATGATATCTCTCAGAAAGACATTCAACAACACTGTCATTCAATGCCAAGCCAAATAACTATTTACATAAGAGCCAGCTTTGGAACAAAGCTTTAATGACTTACTTAATTTGTTACACTCTTTCACTTGCACAGATCATCCACTTTTTCGAAATTAAAATTATTTGTTTTTCAATACAATTACATCACGTCTACCGATTTCCGTTCCATTTAAATAATTCTATCGCGGCGCGTCGTTTCTTTCCGTGTTACAATGTAGAAATGTATACAGACTTATTCCCAATCACTACCGCAGCATTACTAGTAGCATGTGTAAAAGCAGAATAGTAACTATTTTATATACCATAAAGGGACTTAAAATTAACCATTGTGATCTCAAACAGCTAACGCACCTCCACTTTAAGTGGATTAGTTGACTTGATAAGCCTTGAATACAATAATACCAGATCTCCACTACGAATGGTCAGTGTACTTGACCATATATCCACTTGCGACAAATATTATCGTTATATGTTGTAATGCTATAATTTTTTATGAATTGTTCAAAACATGTGCTATCTGGAAACTCTTCATTGTGTTCTATAAAGAACTACGGAACGAGCAGATGTGAGGCCCGCGCCATCTAATTGAATCTCACTAACACAGCGAACGATGAGTTGTTCAATGGCGTCATGTACATCTCACTCAGTTATTGCGAAGCGTGTGGAAAGATTAACACCTTGTATACCGATTTACGTGTTGAAGAGTACGTGAATTGCGCTGAACCTAAACTGAAAGGTTCCGTGCTCATATGCGTGATCAGAAGCTCCCAACAATCCCTTTTTAGGTACCGTTTGCTATGGCTTCGCGATTTGCTGTATCATTGCAGCTACACAGGTGGCACTATTACTTGTCTTACTGTGTAGCTCGTTGAAGAGAAGAATCTCTTATATTTGATACACTAGTAGTATATGTGTAATGTTGGGTGGAGACGGCCTCGAGCGACAGCAGCCCGCATCTCGTGGTCGTGCGGTAGCGTTCTCGCTTTCCACGCCCGGGTTCCCGGGTTCGATTCCCGGCGGGGGCAGGGATTTTCTCTGCCTCGTGATGGCTGGGTGTTGTGTGATGTCCTTAGGTTAGTCAGGTTTAAGTAGTTCTAAGTTCTAGGGGACTGATGACCATATATGTTAAGTCCCATAGTGCTCAGAGCCATTTGAACCATTTTTCTTCGAGCGACAGCGATGTGTGAAAGTTGTGGCGAGTCCTTCACCTGCGGGCCAGAGGTAGTGAGAATATAGTGCCATCTAACAACCGTGCCAAGAATCGATAAAGAAGACGTCCCGAGTCATGGAGAAGAGTAATTTAACGGAGAGACGAGCTAACTTAATCTCAAAACGCACGTTTACTGTTAATACAGAAAAATTTTGGAACGAGGCTGTCTTGGTTAATTTTCCATCTTCGGTGCTGTACTGATGTTGGCGAAGGTGACTGTTAGATGTCTGTGACAATTGGAATGTAGCTTAACTACGTAGGACGGAACTTGTGAACTATCAGGGACTTATTGTAGCATTAGTGTTATTGTATTATTTACAACTATTAATCGTGGCTGGGAGCAACTGATTTAGTCAGCATTGCTGAGTAACGGGTAGCTGGCACCATGAATCATGTGGCAGGAGTAAAGTGAGGGACTGGCATAGAAGTTCGGGTGGTTTTTAATGAGCTGTTCTAGATTGGTAGTTAACAGTGTAGAGGAGCAGTAAATTGATTCAACAGTTGCTTGCAGTGTAACTTACAAGAAAAAAAAAAAAAAAGATTTGCGTCTGGTTTTTAACATCAGAAATCTCAATGTAATCCTTACGTATTTCGGCAATCCAAAAAAAATGGTTCAAATGGCTCTGAGCACTATGGGACTCAACTGCTGTGGTCATCAGTCCCCTAGAACTTAGAACTACTTAAACCTAACTAACCTAAGGACATCACACACATCCATGCCCGAGGCAGGATTCGAACCTGCGACCGTAGCAGTCGCACGGTTCCGGACTGCGCGCCTAGAACCGCGAGACCACCGCGGCCGGCTCGGCAATCCAAATTTAATTATAAATCTGACTACGAAAGTTAGTATTCAAAGATAACTCAAGGTCTCTAGTAGAAGCCCTGAGGAGGTTCTCCCTGCGAATACATTCTGACGCACCTATCGGCTCAGAAGTAATATGGGCCGTAGGAAATGAGTAATAAGTGCATACCGGCTTAGCCCATCAACTGTTCCACTTAAAGTGTAGGCTCACTAGCTGTTTTCGCTCACAATTGCACATTTTTAGTTACTTTATGGCATATAAAACAGTTGCGACTCCTCTTGTCGCACAGGTTACTAGTAATGCCGTGATAGTGACTGGAAATACATTTCTACATTCTGACTTACAAAAAGACAAAGGAACGCTAAATAATTATTCAACGTTGTGGCATGATACCAATCAGAAGGACATCCAACAACTCTGTCAATGATTGCCAAGCCGAATAGGTGCTTGTATGAGGCCAAGAGGTTTAACAAAGCTTTATTGATTTGCACAATATGTGAAACTCACTCTCTTGCGCAGATCGTCAAATTTTTCTGGAATTGTAATAATTTGTTTGTCTGTACATGTACATCACATCTACCGATTTTCATTCCATTTCTAATAATTTCTGAGTCGCTTTTTCTCTCCGTATGGTGAGAGAGTCTCGTCATTTCAGCAGCCTCAGGGCTTTTAGCTGTCTCGCGACCAGGAAGTTTTAACTTGCTGGAAAGAAATATTCGTAAAGCTCGTTGTACTGATGGCCGCTCTCCGCGTAGTTAGGGAGCTGTGGAAGACGGTCTACGGTCTCAGGCAAGTACCTGTGTCGAGGAGTCTGGACGGCGCACCATAACACTGCATAGTGCAAGAATCACAAAGAATATTTTTAGCTAACACAGTAATCTGAAAGACATGAGAAAGCAAGAGCCTCCGAAGCGTGATAACTCCCTTTAAGTGCAGCCGTGAACTGCTGGAATGTTTGTTCAAGTTCTAATAAGGGGTTTCCTGATTGCCTCATGGTAATTACCTCAGTGACGTGGACATGTTCCATTGTGTGCAAATGCGTATACCTTTTGGTTGGCCAGGACTGAATGTCTGTCATGTCGTGGAAGAGATTTTCGGCTTTCTTCCCCACGGCACAGTAGAAGTATACCTCACTGGTTAACCACAACAAAATCCACAGGAGAAAGAATTTGTTAAAGTAGTTTATTACATTGTAATTGGATAGATCGTGCAAGGACTGCTGCAAATGGACGGCGAGGTTCCGGAGGTGCTGGAACGATCTAAATTTCATAGTACATTACTGGCCATTAAAATTGCTACACCAAGAAGAAATGCAGATCATAAACGGGCATTCATTGGATAAATATATTATACTAATACTGACATGTGATTACATTTTCACGCAATTTGGGTGCATAGATCCTGAGAAGTCAGTACCCGGAACGACCACCTCTGACTGTAATAAGGGCCTTGATACGCCTGGGAATTAAGTCAGAGCTTGGATCGCGTGTACAGGTACAGCTGCCCATGCAGCTTTAACACGATACCACAGTGCATCAAGAGTAGTGACTGGCGTATTGTGACGAGCCAGTTGCTCGGCCACCATTGAGCAGACGTTTTCAAATGGTGAGACATATGGAGAATGTGCTGGCCAGGGCAGCAGTCGAACATTTTCTGTATCCAGAAAGACCCGTGCAGGACCTGCAACATGCGGTAGTGCATTATACTGCTGAAATGTAGGGTTTCGCAGGGATCGAATAAAGGGTAGAGCCACGGGTCCTAACACAACTGAAATGTAACATATACTGTTCAAAGTGCTGTCAGTGCGAACAAGAAGTGACCGAGACGTGTAACCAGTTGCACCCAATACCATCACGCCGGGTGATACGCCAGTATGGCGATGACGAATACACGCTTCCAATGTGCGGTCACCGCGATGTCGCCAAACACGGATGCGACCATCATGATGCTGTAAACAGAACCTGGATTCATCCGAAAAAATGACGTTTTGCCATTCGTGCACCCAGGTTCGTAGTTGAGTGCAAAATCGCTGGCGCTCTTGTCTGTGATGCAGCGTCAAGGGTAACCGCAGCCATGGTCTCCGAGCTCCTGCAAACGTCGTCGAACTGTTCGTGCAGATGGTTGTTGTCTTACAGAAGTCCCCATCTGTTGACTCCATGATCGAGACGTGGCTGCACGATCCGTTACAGCCCTGCGGATAAGATGCCTGTCATTTCGATTGCTAGTGATACGAGGCCGCTGGGATCCACCACGGCGTTCCGTATTACCCTCCTGCACCCACCGATTCCATATTCTGCTAACAGTCCTTCGATCTCGACCAATGCCAGCAGCAATGTCACGATATGATAACCCGCAATCGTGATAGGCTGCAATCCGACCTTTATCAAAGTTGGAAACGTGATGGTACGCATTTCTCCTCCTTACACGAGGCATCACACCGGTGTTTCACCAGGTAACGCCGGTCAACTGCTGTTTGTGTATGAGAAATCGGCTGGAAACTTTCCTCATGTCAGCACGTTGTAGGTGTCGCCACCGGCGCCAACGTCGTGTTAGTGCTCTGAAAAGCTAATCATTTGCATATCACATCATCTTCTTCCTGTCGGTTAAATTTTGCGTCTGTAGAACGTCGTCTTCGTGGTGTAGCAATTTTAATGGCCAGTTGTGTAGAAAGACAGACTAGAGTTGTCCTAGGGAAACCGTTGGCAACACTTTCATGGGGTAGTACGCTGGGCCTTAGAGCTGTAGGGGAGGACTTTGAACAAAGAACAAAGGCCGAGCTGAACCTAGAATTTTCAACCACTACTGCAGCCGCCATCTACCGTTGTTCTCGTTAAGAGAGAGAACCATGCGCCTTTGTTGCAGCCTACTAGGTGAGGCTTATGTGAGGTCAGTTAGTTTGCGTCAACGTTTCGTTTTACTCATTTAATTTTCACAGCCAGTTAGTTGCAGCTATCATGCACTTAGGCCATGGTATTGGTGCGACCTGAGTTTCCCCAGCATATACATGTCAAACAACTTACGGGAATGCAGCGGGATGACGTCGTCGACAACCACCGACATTTCGACAGGAGTACACCCGGCTATTTTCAGGGCAGAACTGCAGCAAGCACATCAGAAGTATTCAACAGTGAAATTGAATAACCAGTGGAGGGGGGCGGTATTTGCTTTGCCTTTCTGTTTTTGGACAAGGAAGAAGGAGCAGGATTCCACGCAGAATTTAAGCAAAAATCTGAATCCAAATTTATAAGATTACTTGCTAATTTAATTTCAGCTGCTTCCATAACAACAGTAATCCAATAGCTGGAAGTCCATACCAGGTATTAAATTAGCAAGTAGCCTTATAAACAGAGGAGGAGGTTTTTATTGAAAATAGTCACTGTTGCAAAGTAACTTTTATTTTAAAATGACGCGTTTCGCCGTAGTTAGGAATCACTATATTATGTAGAACAGTCAAATGAAGTTCACTGCACCGACTATCGAAGCTGCTATAGCAGTTCATAAGTTCCCACAGTTCCTTTTAGTCATTATGACCGCCGAATTCTCATTCAGACTGTTGTATGCGAATGTGGCTGACGTACAGCATCGGTAGCCACTACAGTGAACTTCATTTGACGGTATTACAGAATCTGATGATGTCTGACTACAGCGAAACCCGTTATTTTTAAATACAAATAACTTTGCAATCGTGGCAGTCTTATTTTCAACGTAAACATGAAAGCAGGTTGCTGTATCACTCAGGCAACGATGGAGTGGAACGAACACTACAAGGAGGTTTTTCTTTCAGTCCTGCTCTCTCTTGTCAAAAAACCGAGGGGCGAGTGGGGGTTTTGGGGGAGGGGGGGGGGGGAGAGGCAGAGTTCACCAATCGTTTAGTAATTTGCAATGTCGATAACTTCTACCGTTGCTCACTTTAGCTGTGTGGTGAGGCTACTCTTTACAGTTTGTGTGTGTGTGCGTGTGTGTGTGTGTGTGTGTGTGTGTGTGTGTGTGTGTGTGTGTGTGTGTGTGTGTGTGCGTGTATGTGTGTGTGTGAATGTGTGTGTGTGTTTTCTCTTTCCGGAATTGCTGTGTAAATTGAGGTATTAGATTCATTTGTACAGCGCTTACTTGTTGCGGTTTTGGACTGAAAAGACAGAGTCTGTTTCTGTCGAAATCTCAGCAGTTGTTGAAGCTGTCACCCGTTATTTGAACGAGAGTACTGGAGTTCGTTCTCGCATTTCAGAACCTTTTTTTTAATGACCTATCTATTCCACTATTATTGGCCGAGACTGTTACAGAGCTTTATACAATCTTTCATGTACCCAGTAGCCATTTCCAAGACTATACGAGTAGTTCATGTCTTAAATTCTTAAATATTTCTTAAATATTTGTATTCTTGAGCGAATGGATAAGTCATTATATTGCCGTGTTTTTGTAATGTAGTTTCCTATTTTGTGGAACCCTTCATTAATATGTCCATGTGAGGCTACGAACCCGCACTTTCGTAATTAATTAGGCCATACCTAGTAAAGTTGACTTAATAAGAGATTATACATTGCTCGACGATGTTTCTTTTACATTTGTATTATTTTATGGGGACCTCTCTGTAGATTGTCGGGGCTAGGATCAGTTGCATATTTGAGGTATGTTGATCAGCTCAACCGAAACCTACCATTTACAACATCTCAGGAACCGGTTAGAAATGACTACAGGAATATGTAAATTATGAGAATGTGCTAGTTCATTGTCCTCCTGCTCTTTTTAATTCCATACGCACAGTTAATGAGCTAGCTGGACTCAGGAGTGAGTCTTTCCTTTGATATTTACATCCACCCTACAGAATTGTTGACACTGCCTGTAAGTCAGTTAATGAGATCTACCTGCTGTCGGATAACGTGTAGTTATACCTTTGCGTTTCCACTCCACAATGAGATTACCAACAATCGACTTGGCATCTTCCGAAGTGTTGGTATGTCCCTGAAGAGTTCGTTGCGCAGGTGAAATTTAATGACTAGTTCACGTTCGAGATCACTGAGCCCACCTAATAGATCATTTCTGCCGAGTGTGGCGGTGCAGTAGTTAGCTCACTGGAATCGCATTAGAGAGGAAGATGGCTGAAATAGGGGTCTGGACGTTCACAGTTAGGTTTTCCGTGATTTTCATAAATAGCTCCAGGAAAATGCCAAGTTGGTACCATTAAAAGTGGGTGGACTATCTCCTTCTTCATCCTTACTACAATCTCTACCTGTTCACCGCTGCCAGTGACCACGACGTCGACGGAAAGATAAAGTCGCATCCTTCTTTCCGATCCATTTTACTGATGCGATTCCTCTGATGAGAACACGATATTTCCCGGCACCTATCTATTATCTCCTCTCGTGGCATCTAGTGCTCAGTTCCGTATTACATAGCGATGCCCAGATATTGTTGATAAGACTATATATACAGGATGAGTCACTAACTGTTGCCACCAAAAATAACTCCGAAAGTATGGTAGGACATGAAACTTTTGTGGGACAAAAGAAGCATGGGACAACGAGGGCCATAATAAGACGGTTTTTTGTTGCTAGGTGGGGTCGTTTCAGAGATACAAAGATCCACTTTTTTTTTAATGGGATGCTATAGTCTGGCTCTTATTTTCTGATAGCGGCTATCGAAACGAATCCAATGATGTGTAACAGCAAGGTCTTTGAAGGTCAACGAAGGTCACAAAGGTGGCATGAAAGCCCATTTACACTAGGTGCTCGTAGTGATGACCATTGGTATCATTGCATTGCTGCAATCTTCTTATCATGGATTGAGTGGTATTCCTTATCGCACCGGCACTTATCGAAGCCCAATTCTCACTTGCATATGCTCAGGTGCAGTTGGAACGTCTTTATAAAGAATATCTCTTACGAATCCCCACAAGAAAAAATCCAGAGAGGTCAAGACTAGCGAAGAAACCTGCCATGACACATCTCCTCCGCGTCCAATCCAACGATTTGGGAATTGTCTCTGCACCTCATTTCTAGCCATCAGCGAAAAATGTGCCGGACACCCATCGTGTTGATACTACATTCTGTTCCTTGTTCCTACAGGTATTTCTTACAACAACAGGCCTAATGCTTCACGCAGGAATGTGCTGTACTTCCTACCATTAATATTTCCTTCGAAGACATAGGGGTCTCCAATTCTATTCTCCAGAATCCCACACCATACATTCACCAACCACGGATTTGGTGATTAACCTGCCGCAGCCAACGTGGAAATTCAGTTGCTCAATAATGCATGTTATGCAAATTAAAATTCCCATGGTTCGTGAATGTAGCTTCGTCAGCAAAGACAGCCCTTTGAATCTGAAGTTGAGCCCATCGGCAGAATTCAATGCGACGCATACAGTCATTACCAGTTAATTCTTTGTGGAGACTGACATGGTAAGAATGATATTTATGGTGATGCAGAACACGAACAACACTACTCTGGCTCATGCCAGATTCCCTTGCGATTTGACGCGAACTAATACAAGGATCGCGAACCACAGTGGCAAGAGTACCAATTTCTGTTTCCCCGTTAGTAACTTTCCTTTGCCGGATATGTTTCTGATGCTTGAAAGATCCAGTTATTCTCAATTTATCATACACATATTGAGACGTACGACGTGTAGGGTGTGTACGTTGCGGATATCTTTCAGGTCTTACTGAATTTCGTTGGCATTCTCTGTAAATTGGTAGCATATCGACTTGTGTTTTGAAGGAATACATCATTCACATTCGCTTGATTCGACGATACTACTCTTACCATTCCAACTAGTATTGTATTGCGAATGGTGTTTACAAGTCAATGACACGTTGATAGATACACCTCATTCGGTGAACATTTACTGTTTGCACGATATGCAAGAGAGTATTGTCAGAGAATGTGCTTCGATAAGTGCCGAAGTGCATTGATACCAATGGACATCACATTCAACACCTTCTGTAAATAGGCGTTCTTGCCACCTTTTTGACCTTCGCTGACCTTCAAAGACCTTGCTGTTACTCATCACTGGATTCGTCTCGACAGCCGCAATCAGAAAATAAGTGCCAAAGTATAGCATCCCATTTAGAAAAACAAAGTTGACCTTCATATCTCTAATGCGACCCCACCTAGCAACAAAAAACCAACGAAACTTTATGCCCCGTTGTCCCATGCATCATTTGCCCCACAAACTTCTCAGCTACTACCACGCTTTCTGAGTTACGCTAGGTGGCAACAGTTAGAGACTCACACTGAATATACGCATCAAAAAACGTTTTGCATCAGCTCGGTTCCGAGAGCTCCGGACCCTGTATAGAAAAGTCCACTACAGATCAACATAAACATCATTTGTGCCCTTTTTATTACTCATGAAAACCACACATTACACGTTGTACCACCATACAGCAAGATCTTCAGACGTGGGGGTCCAGATTGCTGTACACACCGGTATCTCTAATATCCAGTAGCACGTCCTCTTGTAGTGATGCATGCCTCTATTCGTCGTGCACACTATTTACAAGTTCATCGAGACACTGTTGGTCCAGATTGTCGCACTCCTCAACGGAGATTCGGCGTAGATCCCTCAGAGTGGCTGTTGGGTCACTTCGTCCATAAACAGCCTTTTTCAATATATTGTTCAAATGGCCCTGAGCACTATGGGACTTAACATCTATGGTCATCAGTCCCCTAGAACGTAGAACTACTTAAACCTAACTAATCTATGGACAACACCCAGTCATCACGAGGCAGAGCTTTTCAATATATCCCAGGCAGGTCGATAGGATTCATGTCTGGAGGACATGCTGGCCACTCTAGACGAGCGATGTAGTTATCCTGTAAGAAGTCATTCACAAGTTGAGTACGATGGGGGCGCGAATTGTCGCGCATTAAGAATGCCTCGCCAATATGCTGCCGGTATGGCTGCACTATCGATCGGAGGATGGCATTCACGTATCGTACAGCCGTTACGGCACCTTCCATGATCTCCATCGGCGTACGTCGGCCCCATATAATGCCGCCCCAAAACAGCAGGGAACCTCCACCCTGCGGCAATCGCTGGACAGTGTATATCTACGGCGTTCTACCTGACCAGATTTCCTCCAAACACGTCTCCGACGATTGTCTGGTCGAAGGCATATGCGATACTCATCAGTGAAGAGAAAGTGATTCCAATTTTGGGCGATCCGTTCGGCGTGTTGTTGGGCTCATCTGTACCGCGCTGCACGGTCCCGTGGTTGAAAAGATGGACCTCGCCATGGACGTCGGGAATGCAGTTGCGCATCATGCAGCCTATTGCGAACAGTTGAAAGTCGTAACACGACGTCCTGTGGCTGCACGAAAAGCGTTTTTCAACATGTTCGCGTTGTTGTCAGGGATCCTCCGAGCCATAATCCATAGGCAGCGGTCATCCACTGCAGTAGTAGTCCTTGGGCGGCCTGAGGGAGGCATATCAACGACAGTTCCCGTATCTCTGTATCTCCTCCATCTCCCCACAACATCACGTTGGTTCACTCCAAGACGCCCTGACACTGCCCTTGCTGAGAGCTCTTTCTGGCACAATACGGACAAAAAAATTTTCAAATGTGTGTGAAATCCTATGGGACTTAACTGCTAAGGTCATCAGTCCCTAAGCTTACACACAAGTTAACCTAAATTATCCTAAGGACAAACACACAACCCATGCCCGATGGAGGACTCAACCTCCGCCGGGACCAGCCGCACAGTCCATGACTGCAGCGTCTCAGACTGCTCAGCTAATCCCATGCGGCAACAATGCGGACGTCTAGGCATGGTTGAACTACGGACAACACGAGCTGTGTACCTCCTCCCTGGAGGAATGACTGGAACTAATCTTCTGTCGAGCCCCCTCCGTCTAATAGGTGCTGGTCATGCATGGCTGTTTATTTCTTTGAGCGGGTTTAGTGACATTTCTGATTACCAAACGTTGTATTTCTCAGTCATATCAAACAGGGGTAACTCGATGCGCCACCGAGGCGGTGGCTCGAGACAAACGCTACTCTACATTTCCAATTAGACCAAGTATTCAAAAGTAGTACCGCCAGCTTCAGTGCACTTGGTGATCCGTTTTCAAATGACCGTGCACATGATAGAAGCATATCTGTGGAAATGTCAGCACAGGAATTTCTGATGCTGTTACCGTGTCTTCATAGCTCTTTTGCACACCCTTTTAAATATCGCCATAGAAAGAATCCGGCGACGTCAAATCCGACGACTTAACGGGCCAATTAATAGGGCCACCTCTGCCAATCCATCGACCACTGTAAACACGGTCTAATGCCTCCTGTGCTTCAGTTATGTGCTGGGCAACTGTCATGCTGACAGTACATATTGTCGAATGCTAAGAGCAGTATCCTGAAGTACTACCGGTAATTGCTGTTCCAAAACCGTTCGGTTGCGTTCATTTAACTTGCCAGCGATAAAGTACGGACCAATCAGTTTGTACTCCATGATGGTACACCACAGGTTAACCGACCAAGGACACTGATGGTCAGCTTGTCGTAATCAGTGGGGATCGCCTACACTCCAGTAATGCATGTTATGCCGGTTAACGCTACCAGGGTTTGTGAATGAAGACTCATCGGAAAACAGTACCTCGGTGAGCCGTGGTAAAATTTGCTGTTTTGAAGAGCACGCCGCAGCGTGTAGTGTGAAGCAGTCGCCCTCCGTTTCTGGCGGTGTTACCGCTGTGGCAATCGCAGCTTTGGTGTCTCCTTCTGGTAGGGAAGGGGAAAAGGTAGCCTGCTCACGTGCATTTAAGGGGCAGGTGGTCACCCGGGTCATTGTGGGGCAGTCAGTGTTTGTCTGTCGTCCGGAGTGCTAGTATGTGTTAGGCCGACAGTCTGCTCGAGTTGCTCGGGCAACGGTCATTGGCGGTTGGGTCGATCGGTTGGTCAGCCGTGCACTGGGACACAAGATGACTTGTCCGTCTTGAGCATCGGCGCATGTGAGGTCGCCACGTCAGTCCAATGGGCCACGACGTATAGCGAGGAGTAGTGGCTTCACGGCCGACACGAGAGCAACGGGAATCAACCCACGACATCGGTCTGGCTGGGGCGAGCTGCGACGCCGTGAGACGGGCGATCGGCGCGCCTTCCTGCGTCCGTTGAAGCTGCTGGCAGCAGACGGTTCGGTAGAGCGTTTTGGGGCTGCTTCGCCAGACATTGCAGTTTATTAGCTGTTAAGTGATTCGTGATATGTTATTTCATTTACTTGTTAAATTCTACTTGTTTTCTTGGTCAGTCTCTCGTCCCCAGCTTGCTAGTCTTTATTTGTTAGGCAGTTAGTGTCTGTCTGTCGGTCTGCCGTACGTTAACAGTTGCCTCTGTCATGTTTATCGGATTCGGTGTTAACGAATTTATTGCTTAAGGTGTAAAGGCCGAATTCCGGAAATGTGTTTTTATCTTGCCTATCATCTTGGGAGGCGGTATATGTCTAATGTAGAGCATGTTCGTACATTTTATGTAAGACTGCATTTCATGGGTTTTTATTTAAATGCTCATTTTAGTATAAAAAGTTGCCACTCTTCCACCGTAAGTGTTTTCTTTTAAAAACAAGTTACACTTTCGGTGGCTAGTAATTTCTTTAATGTGTGAGTTTTGTATCATTTGCATCCCTCCTATGGGGTGCATAGTTTATGTGTTTGTGTAAGTTGTTAAAATTTTTAGTTTAAAGTAATCTGGTGTGTTGCAGATTTGCACCAGTGTAGTCTTTCAGAGGTTGTTCTGAGCGGTCGTGGCTACGGCCATGTTAAAAGGGAGCGGTAAGGTTGTCAGCCCGAAAGCTCATACTGTCAACAACAAAAAACTGTTATTTCTGCCTCTGGATAAATCGTAACTTCATATTTAGAGCGTGCTTTCTGGTTATAATTTTTAAATCTGTCTTATTTTTAAAAAGAAGGGGTTTTTAGGACAAAAATTTCCAGCTGTTGAAATAAATTTGTTTTCATCACTTACCCACTGGCAACCACTTCCAAGCTCACATAGTGTAATTAAATGTGTTAATGTTCTTGATGAATCGCTAGTAAATAAAGTAATTTCCTTAAGAAAAGATTTTGAAATTAAATCCACGGTTCACTCGGGTTACGTTAGCATTTGTTGATGTGCCCATTCACAAAACACTAACTGCTTATAGAAAACGGCGCCATGAATGTCTTGATGCAGTGAGACGTGGTATGGATGATAATTTCAGCCGGCCGTTGTAGCCCAGCCGTTCTAGGCTCTTCAGTCCGGAACCGAGCTGCTGCTACGGTCGCAGGTTCCAATCCTGCTTCGGGCATGGATGTGTGTGGCGTCCTTAGCTTAGTTAGGTTTAAGTAACCATTTTTAATACTTTTCAAAATGGTTCAAATGGCTCTAAGCACTATGGGGCTTAACATCTGAGGTCACCAGTCTCCTAGACTTCGAACTACTTAAACCTAACCAACGTAAGAACATCACACACATCCATGCTCGAGGCTGGATTCTAACCTGATACCGTAGCAGCAGCGCGGTTCCGGACTGAAGCGCCTAGAACCGCTTGGCCACAGCGGCCGGCGATGATACTTTCGACGAAACAGTATAGTGACAATACTTATTACGGATATACCGCAATTGCGGTGTAATTTCCTGGCGGTTAACCATGGGTTGTGGTGCAATGCCGCTAGTACAGTTATTTCATTAGCTTCTCCTGCTTTTGCTTCGTTCCCTTTTGCCGTTCCGTACGCTGCCCTCAGGCATAAAGCCGTTCACAGCCTTGTAAAAGAAGGACCGAGAGCGAGCTTCCTCTGAAAGGCAACAGCAGCCTCAATATTCCTCTATATTTTCCGTAAATCAGGATAGTTAATTTTTTTCTTCTGTGGTTGCAACATTCATCGTCTACTAGCAAGTCTGTTCTCCAAAAGATAGGAAAGTGTTTTTCCAAAAAGAAATCCGCACTGGATGTATGAATGATTTTTATTAAATCTGCGACCAGTTTCGTACCACTTTTCGGTGCATCCTCAGGCAATGCGTACAAAAAATAATATATTAACAGCTCGTATAAACTATTCGATCCCTCAATTCTGAGTTATAAATTAAACCTTTTAAACAACTAGTTTTTTGAATGAAACGAGAAAGTACTCACATACGTTATTTATAACATGGTAACGTTGAACATTGCCCTGCAGCCACTCCCCACAATTCACGTCCATTATACGATCATACGGTGAAATCGGTAGTTAAAATTTAAAAATCACTATTAAAGATTTGTTAAATTGTGGGAGCGGCAATGACCTAGAAAATAAAAATAAAAGACGATGCTGATAAATCTCCCCTAAACACGAACGACGAAGAGCGGAACGTAAGCATGAACAAACAGCGGAATTAGTACCATGTAAACATGTCAGAACATACCGTGCAAGCTGAGAGGAACCGCGCGGCAGCGGACACGGCCTGACTGGCCGAAACCCGGAAAGCGGTCATGCAGTGGCGCGAGAATCGCCAGAGGCCGGATATCGTGTACAAGGTGTGAAGAGTGGGGGGTGCTGAACATTTGATAAACAATTCCTTATGCTTATTTTTTATTAAAAAAGTCTAATACCGTACTAGGTGCTCAATATAAAACATAGCAGTTAGTTAAAACCATAAGAATAATGAATTTGATGGTTCTGAATGCGTAAGGCCCGGAGTCTGCATTAAAATATATAGGCCAGAACCTACTAACAAGTAAGCTATAGGGGGAAGGCTACCTGTTTAAGCATTCAAAATTTCTTCCTATAGAAAACGCAGGAATTCGTGGCGGGCCGCATTAAACCATTCACAAGACTGATGAACCCCCCCCCCCCCCCCCAAAAAAAAAGAAAAACACATCTGTGGATAGCTGAAGCAAGCGAGAGTAAAATCGTAACGTAATAGTGTTTCACTAGAAGGCCTTACAACTAATTGCGCACAAGCCACACAATGCCAAGCAATTGTATCGTTGGAAAACAAGAATGTAATTGACGGCCACATGCCACTACAATACCTGCACTTTAATTGTGGAGTCTTTTAAGTTAAACCTAGAGTCACCTGGTGAGCGAGGACCATCAAAGCGAATGGAAATTTGACAAACAACAAGCCGGAAATCGAAAACATTTTGAATAATCATTTTTCAAATGTTATAGAGAAAGTAGGATCTAAATGTTCATTAGAAGAAGCAAGGCAGTTAATGGAAGAGACCTTACCCACACAATTTGATACAATTGAAATTCCATCCCCCTCTCCTTCTGAAATTAAGAAGATAATAAACTCTCTCAAGAATTAAAGCTCACATGGAACTGATGGCACTTCCAGCAGGATAATAAAAGCTTGTTCCCAAGAGATAAGTGAGATTCTTAGCCACGTATGTAATAGCTCTCTGAAGCACGGTTTTTTCCCAGATAGACTGAAGTACGCCATTGTTAACCACTGCATAAAAAAGAGGATACATCTGATGTCAACAACTACCGCCCAATCTCTCTTCTAATGCCTTATTCAAAATTCTTGAAAAAGTAATTTATTGTACATTAGCTTCACACCTTTGTAAAAATAAAGTTTTAACAAAATGTCACTTTGGTTTCCAGAGAGGTTTTTCAACGGAAAATGGTATAAATGCTTTCACTAATGAAATATTAAATGCTCTGAGTAACCGGAAGTCACACGTTGGGATTTTTTGTGATCACTCAAATGCTTTGGATTGTGTAAACCATGGAATACTTCTAGATAAGCTCAAGTACTGTGGTATAAATGGGGCAGCGTTCAAATGGTTTAAATCATATGGAACTGGAAGAGTGCAGGAAGTTGAAATAAGCAGTTCACATAATATGCAAGAAACCGGTGATTTCTCAAACTGGGGAACAATCAAGAATGAGGTGCCGCAAGGTTAGGTCTTGGGTCCTCTGCTGTTCTTAATATACATTAATGACTTGCCGTTCTATGTTCACGAAGATGCAAAGCTGGTACTTTTTGTCGATGATACAAGTATAGCTATCAACCAAACAGACAAGAATTAACTGATGAAGTTGTAAACACTGTTTATCAGAAAATCATTAAGTGGTTCTTTGCAAACGGCCTCTCATTAAATTTTGACAAAACACAGTATATACATTTCTACACATTAAATGGAATGTCACCATTAATAAATATAGACTTCGATCAGAAATCGGTACCTAAGGTAGAATATTCAAAATATCTAGGTGTATGCATTGATGAGGGGTTGAACTGGAAAAAACACACTGAAGATCTGCAGAAACGTTTGAGTTCAGCTACTTATGCTATTAGGGTCATTGCAAATTTTGATGATATACACCTGAGTAAATTAGCTTACCATGCCTATTTTCATTCTCTGCTTTCGTATGTCATCATATTCTGGGGTAACTCATCATTGAGTGAAATGGTGTTCATCGCACAAAAGCGTGTAATCAGAATAAATGCTGGGGCTGATCCAAGAACATCCTGCAGACACTTATTTAAAGAGCTAGGGATCTTCACAGTAGCCTCGCAATATATATATTCACTTATGAAACTTGTTATTAACAATCCGAACTAATTCAAAAGTAATAGCACCCCCGCCCCCACCCAAAAAAGAATTATTAATCTCATGTATTATTTTGTGTAACGTAATATCTTGTATTGACACCTTTATTAACCTGATACGTTCCACATCATTACGAAGTGTCGTATTCATGATCTATGGAACAAGTACTATTCTAATCTAATCTAATCACTGTTACTGATATTCTTGTGGTGTGACCTTGCAACTGATACCAGCCATTTGTAGTATAGTGTCGTTCTGAATTTCTGGTTAGTCAAAATCTAAGTACCGCTTCCGGGAAGTGTAACGAAAAGCGCTCAGTTGCTGCTAATTCTAAAATAAACACTGTCTGTGACAAGGATTAGTGCACAGAATTGGTCACCGGCTCTTGTACTTGATAGTAGCGTAGTTACACCATCGATACTCGGCACAGGTTTCACAGGCTGTAATCACAAAGCTGAAGTGGGACCTCGCAATCAGAATATCAAAGGACATCAGTAATACGGCATCTGCTATGCGCAGCATACGAAGATTACAAAGTGATGAGAACGGGGCAATCGTTAGTGGAAGCATGGGAGAGAAACCTACACGACAGCAGCTTTACATCAGACGAGACCGCTAACCAAAAGGAAAAAACAGTCCGCGAGATGAAACGAAGGGAACAGATCAACTAGGACGAACTCGAGCAACGACCAACAAAGGCGTGCAGACGGGACAGCAAAAAAGATGGAGAGAGAACAGGACCCACCTGTTAATATAAATGACGTAATAATGCGGGAGACGACTTAAAACTTTGTTTCCAGATGATATTGTTATACTGTTGTATACAGCAAGGAACTTGTGAGATCAACTGAACGGAATAGGTAGTATCCTGAAAAGACGTCATCAGATGAATATCGACAAAGCATTTTATTAAGATTAAATCAAGCCACGCTGAGGGAGACAGAGGAGGAAGCAACACACGAAAGCTAGTACGTAAATGTGGTTTTCTGTTTGTACACCCACAAGACAAAGGCAGAATCTCACTTGCAATACAAATTCTTTTCTCGATGCATTTGCTGGAGCGTCGTGTGATATGGAAGTGAACGTGAATGACAAACGATATAGGTCAGGAGAGAACCGAAGCTTTTGAAATGTGGTGTTACAGAAATATTATGAAAATGTAATGGATCGAATGAAGAGGTACAACATCGATTTGAGGAGAAAGTAGCTTTATCAGACAAATTGAGTCGGACACAGCAGGAGGCCTCCAAGTAACATAAATTTTCGAAACGAAGATATACGTGCGGCCAAAAACTGTAGAAGAAGGCCAAGGCTTGACTACATTAAACTGTTCAAGTTGCTGTAGGTTCCAGTAGTTACGCAGCGATGAAGAATTTTATACAGGGTAGACTGACGTGGAGATCTGGATCAAACCAGACTTCTAGCTGGAAACTAAACGACAACAACAACAAAAAAGCATTGTCAGACACAACTGAGTTACGTAGGTGTAATGTTGCAGCCTTGCGCAACGAGATGACCGCTGATATTACAAAAAATAATAGGAAGGAAATCGCCAAGTTTGCCTTATGAGAGTTTCACGCTCCCACCACAACCGTTACAACTGGAAACATCTCGCTCGTCATTACTGCCGAAAACTGGTGACGTGGACTGGTTGTAAGAGCCAGCGGTTTCACACAGGTGCTGTAAATGGACATGTGAGCTTTAGGCACACCTAAAAATGTTCTTTTCGCTCACCTTTGAGCTTATGTCGAAGTAGTCACTAAAAGAATTGAAACACTGGTCATATCGTGGGATAAACTTTTTTATTCCTGAGAATTTCATATAAGTCGGCCGCCTGTGAATGGAACCAGCGTTCGTCTTCGTCAAAACATTGGCTGCAGAACAGGAATTTCTTAAGGTGCAAGAAAAAGTAGAAATCGTTGGGAGCAAGGTCAGGACTGTATGGTGGATGATCAAACAGCGCCCAGCCGGACTTTTGCAAAACAGTTGCTTTGCGCCGCGCCATATGGGGACGAGAGTTGTCATGGGGCAGCACAACACCTCCACTAAAACATAGCACGCCTCTAGCTCTCATTGGCACTTCGCAGTTTCCGCATTGTTTCACAGTAAAGGTCAGCATTCACTGCTTCACTTTTGGGCAGGAGGTCAATGAGCAGAATGTCCTTCCTATTCCAGAACATCGTGCACATCACTTTCTTCAGCGACACAGCTTGTTTGCATTTCGTCTTGCCGGCCGTTATGTCCGAGCGGTTCTAGGCGCTTCAGTCCTGAACCGCACTGCTGCTGCGGCCGCAGGCTCGAGCATGGATGTGTGTGCTGTCCTTAGGTTAGTTAGGTTTAAGTAGTTCTAAGTCTAGGGGACTGATGACCTCAGATGTTAAGTCCCATAGTGCTTACAGCCATTTGAACCATTTGAGCATTTCGTCTTGACCTGAGATCGGCTGTTACGCCAGTCATTGACTGCTGCTTGGTTTCCGAATTCAAGTGAGAAAACCACATCGCCCGAGATGATCCCGTCCAGGAACTGGTCGCCGTCGTCATTCAAGTACCTCCCGCCGAGTCGAACACGCGCCAGAACAAAAGGACGTGGCCAGCCCATAGAGGGCACCGCTTCCGCGGCGGCTCTTCCGCGCAGCGGCTCTCGTGCAGCGAGGGCGCCACCGCTAAGCCAAGTGCAGACCGCGGCCAACGGCCGCTCCCTCCGGTTTCGTATATAGGGACCCGCTCTGCCCTAGTCCAGTCTTCAGCAAGGTCCTGGAATCTATCCTCACCTGACGCATCCACCAGCATCTCCGCCAGCACCGCCTCCTTCCTGTTACCCAGTGTGGCTTTCGGCTGTCCTTCTCTTCCAACGACCTTCTCCTTCACCTCACTCATCTCCTTTCCGAACAGTTTAATTCCCGTCGCTCCGCCATCTTCCTCTCTCTGGACCTCGAACGTGCATATGACTGCGTATGGCATTCCGGTCTCCTCTTCAAGCTCCAAACCTTCGCCCTTTCCAATAACTACGTCCGTCTGATCGGCTCCTTTCTCTCCCGCCGTCCTTCCTATGTCACCATCCATAACACCGATTCCTACACCTTTTTCCCCTCTGCTGGTGTGCCCCAAGGCTCCGTCCTCTCCCCCATTCTGTACCTTTTGTACACGGCAGACATGCCGCCGCCGTCAGCCCCCGTCCACCTTCTCCAGTTTGCCGATGACACCGCCTTCCTTGCCCTGGCCCCCACCCTACAGCGCTCCCAACACCTTCTCCAATCCCATCTTGACCGGTTCACCGCTTGGTGCAACCAGAGGTTGCTCAAGGTCAGTCCCTCCAAAACCCAGGTGATCATTGTAGGCAAAACCACCCCTTCCTTCCACCTCCTTGATTTCTATCTCACCATCTATGGCCGTCCTATCGCCCTCACTCCCACCCTTATGTACCTTGGCGTCACCCACGACCGTCGCCTCTCCTGGACTCCCCACCTCCGGACAATCCAAGCCAAGGCACGCTCCCGACTCAAGCTCCTCTCCGGCCGTAGGTGGGGTCTGGACCCCTCCACCATCCTCCACACCTATAAGTCCCTCATCCGCCCTATCCTTTGTTATGCCCATCCGGCTTGGATCTCCGCCCCCCCCCCCTACCTTTTATAAATCCTTGAACGTCATGCTCTCTGCCTCGCCTATCGCATCCGTCTCCCCTCCCCCACGTGGCTCCTGTACGATCTCATCCCCTTCCCCCACCTCCTCCTTTTCCTTGAAAGGATACAACTCCTGTACACCTCCCGCAAACTCGATCCTCCTCACCTGCTCGTCTCCCCGATCCTCTCCCAACCCCGCCCGCTGCCGCGCCTGTATTCACACATTCCACCCGGTCTCCATCTCTCCACCCTCCTTACCCTCTCCCAAGGTGGCTTCCGCCAGCTCCCCCTCCCTGATGATGCCCTCCTCCCCTCCATCTACCCCTCCTACCAACTTTGATCCTCCCACCCTCCTCCTGTGCTTGCTCCTCTGGGCTCCCTCCCTCCCTTCTCTCCATTTTCCCTCCCTCCTCCTTTTCTCCCCCCTCCTCCTCCGGGCCTCCCCTCCCCTGTCCCTCTCCTCCTGCCCCCGTCTCCTCAGCCATTGGCATCCTTTTTCTCCCCTCTCCCCCACCTCACCCCTGTTCCCCTCTTGGCAGGTCCCCAGACTCGCACACGCTAAGTGGACATTCGCGCGCTGGAGACCACCGCCATCAGTGTTTCGTGTGTGCTGTCGTGTTTAGTGTTCAATGTTCACCGTCACACTCCATCGTTCACCAGTGCCATCATCATCTTCAGTGTTTGTGCGTCGTCTCATCAGTTTGCAGTGTGGATTATCGACGAGTGTGAACGGCTCCGTGTTTGTCTCTATGTGTCTCCTGTTTTATTGCCCACCGTTCTGTAACTTATGTGTCTTCTCACGTTTTGGCTCCTTGTATATTCTATGGCTGAAGAGCAGCGTAGTGTGCTGCTGACAGCCTGCCTGTTGTACAGGTTTTAAAATAACAATAAAGTAAAAAAAAAAAAAAACCCTAGTCCAGTCAGTGTGGTACTCGCTGTGGATTGCGTCTCTATCTCGGCGGTACTGCGTTCTGGTCGTTGCTCGTTGTTGACATTTGCCTGGCTATGGTTCCGAGTGGATTTACTGTTGTTTGGTGTTGTTTTTTCTATAAGCCTCCGTTGTTTATCTCTTCCTTGTTGTGTCGATCATAGTCGGTCGTTGTCGGTAGTTGTCGGTTGTCGTTGGTCTGTCGTCCGACTCGTCCTTGTGTTTACCCGGTGGTGCGTGCTCCACCGCCGGCGGCTTCCCCGCCTGGCGGCTCCGATCCGCAGCCCAAGGCGATCCCGCACTTGGTTTTGGGTACTACAATCATAATATCGCTGCAGATATGTCAGTGCTGCTCCAAATCATTTTGTTTAGGACTCGGGTGTCAAGTTTTTCGGCACCCACCGGGCACACAATTTCTTGACCTACAGGCGCTTAGCGACCATTTCATGTAACAAGGAACGCGATATCTGCGAAAAATGGCTGTTGAGCTCGGTAATTGTAAAGCTGCGGTCCTCCAAGATGCGCTGCCGCACCAGCTCAGCCAAGTGGTCATTGATGCTGGACGGTCGCCCACTGCTCTCTTCATCATGGACACTTTGACGACCTTCGGACAAAGGTTTACACCAGCAACGCACCATCTGTTTGCTCATGATGTTCTGCCCGTAGAACTGACAGAGCTGACGATGAATTTCGATGGCCACTGTTTCCAGTGCATTAAGGAACCTTATCACTGACGCAACTTTGTAGGGGGCGGAGAACGAATAAGATATCCCATTTCGGGGCACTGCTGCCGCGGTACTGATGCCGAGCGCGACCTGTCCGGCCAGTATCTGATTGTTGAGTCATAAATCTGTTGCGCGTGCGCAGTTTTTCCAGCTCAATACGACTACTTTAACGGAAACAACATCGTGAAATTTACTTTCTGGAAGCACCTCGTACAAGAGACTATCGCTGCTATCGTGCATCTGGATCCCAAATTTCTACCAATATTTGTTGGTAACGCTATGGTAGAAATACTTTCGGCGATTCTATGAAACTGTGACACTCGGCCCGTAGTTGGACTGATTGCACTTCAATCTACGACTGGCAAAGAGAAGGCTACACCTGTGTAAGAATTTCTCACTGGATAAGGTCCTCAACCGTACGTTAGAGCATTAGTTTTTTGCGCAACAGCATCAATCACGTATACCGGTAGAAGAGCGTGTACTTCGATTATTTCACAAAAAGAACTCGTGTATTTATCCTCTAGGCATTACACAAATAAAATTATTCAAAACAGTGTTTTCTAGGAAAAGGTGGGCTTAGAAATCGTACGTACATCTACAATAATGTTTAAAAGAATTGAAAATGCGGTGGTCTGGAATCTATGTTAATAAAATCATTCCGGGAAGGTCATGGAACACTTCGATAAAGTCTACTTTTTCAGAGAAATCAGTTTCTAGATACTTTGAGAGAGCAGCATTCTTGAGAGAATTG
This sequence comes from Schistocerca serialis cubense, assembly GCF_023864345.2. Lineage (NCBI taxonomy): Eukaryota > Metazoa > Arthropoda > Insecta > Orthoptera > Acrididae > Schistocerca > Schistocerca serialis. The sequence goes on along the minus strand of NC_064641.1, from coordinate 815,133,449 downwards.
TAGAAAATTTTTTGAGTTGACTGCCGTCTTTCTTCGAGAAGCACAATCTCGTAGGGTACCTCTCCATGCTCCATGGACTACCTGTCACGCAACGTGAATGGTGAAAGCCATTTATAGCTCCAAAAATTTGTGTTTCTTGACGTACTTTGATTATCTACTGATGATAAGAAAGTAGTTCGTGACATTTGTGCTCTCCTTGCTATTGTGTGTGCTGAATCGGCCTCACTGCTACCGCTGCAGTCGAAAAATATACATGAGAATTATTTCAAAGCTTTATAAGTATCAGATAACAGAGTCCTATGTCTCTCGTGTGGTTTTACAAATACTGAAATCTCATTTATGGTTCTTGTACTCTCAATCGGTCGCCTTTGAAGTCTTTGAACCTAATTTGTCTTCAGACACAAAAATGGAAAGGATCAATGCACTGAGTCACCTGGCAATACCACCGGAAAAAAGCATTATAACTGAGAAACGATTAAACCTTGGAAATCATCAATAATTGAATAGAATGACTTGTTTATAGCAAAAATTTATTATTACCTTAATTGACTTGTGTAACAAATTCCTTACCACAGATCCTTCGAAGTGGCAAGAAAATGAAGATTTCCTCAACAGTGTATATGCCAACTCAGTCAACAAACTGATTAAATGATCCGGCAGGAAGAACACACCAGATTCACGGAGAACTACAAAAAATCATTTGCAAGAAACTGTAAATGGAGGCAGTTTTGGCATTAGGTTGTGTACGAGTAGCACCTTAAATTTTCATGTTATAAAAAGATACAACATTAAACTATAATCATTTTGTCATAAAAATTCCGCCGCAAACTTGGTATGAAGAAGTGTATGGATTGCATTCTAAAAGTAATACAACAAATTAGGTAATTAAGTGTACAGGTGAATTTCATGTGATCTTTTCTTTTTTTTCCCAATAAAATGGCCTACTGGCATGACTTCCTCTTCATCTATGGATTCCAAATCGCACTCTCGTGTATGAAGAATGACTACCGTTCTGCATACCCCACGGTCGTATGGCCGTTGATAGCACTTACGTAGACTATAAATTAGATGATTAATTGGTTTTTTGACTGTTGGCAAGGAATACTCAAACATTTTTTAGGTACGCCAGGAGATCATTTACCGCGGGAGCTATCCTAGTGGTGGGTGTACCACTTGTAATCACAATCACTTTGAGTAATAACCACAACCAATTAAAGACAGATAAGGAAGTCCACACAATTTACAATACGTCCTCGCTCTATCTACGTAATTCTCTACGCACGCCGACCCACAGCCTATAACAGCGCTTTCGTGTCAGTCATTCCTTGATTTTGTGTTCTCCAATGTTAGACAACCAGAGACCAGAAAATGTATCACTTCCTGATAAGGGCATGCTCTGGGCAGCGTATGAGAGACGAGAAAAGTATTTCTCAGCCTTTCACGTGTTCCAGAATGCACACAATACGTGATCGTTGCAGGTGTCTCGACTATATTTCATACCAGCATTTGAATAGATTTCAAATCAGCAGTGAAAATGCTTCTATAGGATCACAAAAGGTGAATACGCTCTTTTTGAAAAGACTGACTGAAAAGTGGGGTACCAGCATACTTTAAAAATTTCCCAAAAATTCAGCATGTAAATATACTCGCGGTCTGTTTAGTATGCAACTATGCTCTCACTCTCACTAACTACACTAACGGTAACTCTATCCGAACCAGTAGTCTATCGCTCGAAGTCACTCTTACTACCCACACCCAAATGCTTATTCTCACTTACTCATTCAGCCAAACTCAGTGTCATTATCTCTTTGTTTCTCTTTAGCTGATAGTCTCATTTCTCACTGCCACAGTCTCCTTCGTTCTCTCCTACTACGTCTCCTCTCACTGTCGATGTCTCCCACTTGCTCTCTCTTACTGCCGCTGTCTTATTCATTCTTTCCCACTGCTACTGTCTCTTCTGATTGTCACCATCTCTCTCTTCCTCGCTGTCATTGACAAAGACTCTATCTCTTATTGTCACTGGCTCTCAACCACTCCCAATCTCTCTTCCTCTTTATTCCTGTCACATTGCACTGGCACCGCCTCCTTCACTGTTTCCCTAATACTTTCTGTCACTGTGGCTTTCTCCTTCTCTCACACTACAGTTGTCTCCCTCGCTGTTTATGTACCACAATCAGTGTCTACAATCTTCAATTATTCATTACTTTTCTGTTTTCTTCGAACTGCCACTGTCTCCTTTTCTGTGAGCATCAAAATCCGCGTGCCATAACTTTTGGGAAAATTTTTAAAGGCGCTGAAAAGAATAGAATGAGGTAGCTGGTACCCCATTTTTCAGTCAGAGTCTTTGAAACAGGAGCTTACTCGCCTTTCTCGTTCTCCGATAGGAAAATTTTTCCGCTGGTTCCCTTCTTTCCTCTTATATAGCAGGGCATGTCACACATAGGAAGAGAACGTCATTGAACCGTAGGCTCTTGACAAATTACTTACGTGAAACTGAAATAACACAAAACTAATTTTACAATTCAGATCGGGTTTTAGTGGCCGAAAATTTTTGTTACTTACGCACCTGCTTCAGTACTACAACATGGGGTTCTAAGAACCATTCTGATGTTGACAGAGACACTTAAATTCAAATTTTTCCTCTCTACGACACTTTATAAACTACGTTCTTGCCTCACGTCGAACTTTACATGCGTATTTTACGTGTGCAGTTTGTATAATCTTGAACCTTTGTATCTCGGAAACGGATAAACACGTCAAGAAAAATTTCGAGACTGTTCTTGATCTGATCTTAGGAAAATATCATAAATATTACAGTCACTTGTTGTGCAAAGCGATCTTGCACTCACGGCTCTGTTTTGGCAACTAAAGGCTATGGTTTTGAGGTGTTTATCGATAGCGAAAAAAATGTCTCGCAGCACTGTGGCACTTAACATCTGAGGTCATCAGTCCCCTGGATTCCCGGCGGGGTCAGGTATTTTCTCTGCCCCGTGATGACTGGGTGTTGTGTGGTGCCCTTAGGTTAGTTGGGTTTAAGTAGTTCTAAGTTCTAGGGGACTGATGACCATAGATGTTAAGTCCCATAGTGCTCAGAGCCATTTGAACCAGTCCCGGTCAAGGTTTTTGCAAACAGGAAGATGGCACTTCTAGGTAAGTGCATAGAGATTATATCATTAGAATTTGGGCAATTTACTACTGTCAGTTATTTAGATATCCACGGCTGCCAGTGAAAAAAAATGATGTAATACCCTTTTTTCTGTTTTTTTCGGTATCTGGCCATGAACAAAATGGTGCTTCTACAACCCCTTAAGGCGCACCGTAGACCAAGGATAACACAAAAAGAACCAACCTATTAGCTCCATTTGGCTAACCAGACTGAAGTGTGTCATATTTCAAAAACTGACCCTGTACGCTAGGATAGTTACAGTAGGACGATCTTTCTGGTGGGTTTGCAAATGGTCCCTAGGTCAAAGGCTACCCGAAACATTTTATCCTACCTGTCAGTCACCAACAGAATCGGAGGAATGAGTCGCGGAGAATCCCGTTTTTATACGCAGCGTTCTGGGATATACTGATAGCTTGCGTGCAGATTAAGCATCACAATTTTAATATACTGCGTTATTCGGTTGTAGTGATTGTCTCGCAATATACCATATTTCACATTTGACAGGTCTCTTTTTACAGCCAATTTGGTATAAATTTTGCATTCTCTATTCGGAAAATTATCACATTTACTTCAATGAAATGACAAATGTCTGTGCTCCACGTGGCTGTTACCATTGAGCAGAGATGCAGCTTTCACCGGAAAACAATTAGCTGTGACAGTAATTTGAATTTCTGAAGGGTCAATTCCGGGAAGGCGTCCTCGTCGCGCCGTTGGCGTTATGAGACCGCAGTGGCACACCAGAGCGCGTTCGCAATAAAGCGCCAAATTTATTCGCGCCGTAGCACGCCTGCCCAGAATTATAATAAACCGGGACACGCAGTTAATTAAAACCGCAATGGCCGCATCTTCTGCAGGCACCCTGCTCCTCGGAGCAACTGGAGGAAGGGGCGGCTAACGCACGCAGATCATTAGTTGCCCATACCTTCTGACTGATGCAGTCGCTAACGTCCAGTGAGAAATATTAGTTTCGATACGTGAACACCGAATCTTTTCCTTTCATGTACGGAAATCACTACTGGATAATTGTAGCTTCCTCGACTCATCAGACATTGAAATGTGATGATTCTCGTTCATTCTTTCCCTTATCGTGTTACATAGATGCTATCGCGAAGGGCAAACTTTAGGGATGTGGAACGAGTCAACGAATACATACTAGAAAAACAAACCACACAAAGTTTTTTTTTTACTGCAGTAACATAATACTGTCCTTGTAGTGATTAATACCCTACTACTTGTTCTTACAGCAGAAAATTTTATCTAGCGATGTTGATCGAAAGCTGCTACTTTGAAAAATAATAAAGTAAATAAATAGCTGCACCTTCCACAGTTACATTAAAAATTTGTTTTTATATCCTACTCGTCCTGTAATGTTTATTTGATTACTGAAAGGAAATAACTAGCTACATTTGTAGATAAAGAAGTTTGTTTACGATACATTTCTGTTTATTATTATGAACTCTTTTGCTTGATATGAAGACAAAAAGAAAGTTTCATCCCTTGGGTTTTGTTGTCTGAAGACTAGTGTCTTCATCCCTGCATAACTCCTAGTGTACCCTGCCTCTACTACATCCTGGTTGCTCTAATGTACTCTTCCTCTACAAGTTTTACGCCTCCTTTTCCTCCCATAGGCAGAGATGCAGCTTTCACCGGAAAACAATTAGCTGTACAGTAATCGGAATATCTGAAGGGTCAGTTCCCGGAAGGCGTCCTCGTCGCGCCTTTGGCGTTATGAGAACACACACACACACACACACACACACACACACACTTATTACAAGCTAACTACGCCTTGAAGGCTCAATGTGCGCTCTGCAAACCGAAAGCTTTCTTTACTGCAGTTGTCGCATGCAATTTTTTCTCCTCTCTTCGTCTCAACTTTTTGTCATTAATTATCTGAGGTGCCAGTCTGATCTAGTTAATGGGTTAATTTATGGAACGATAGGATAATGAAGTAAGTTTTTAATTTTCTTTCGAACTTGTAGTGGTCTCACTTTCTTCCTTCTTGTTAGATTTAAAGTTCTAGTATACCTTAACTGCAGAGTATGTAAGCCGTCTCTGAAATTTAGACATGGAGGCACACTCAGAACGACTCTACATCAATACCGATATTGTGCAAGACGTGCGATTACCTAATTTTTCCAATAATCTCACAGCAAATAAATGACTTGTCGAGCTACAGGTGTACTGTTCCTTTTGATGATTACATTAAGACAATAGGGGGTGAAACGACGCAAAAAAAAAAAAAAAAAAACTGTCTTGTCTCCTATTCATTACAATGAGAGATACTTCCAAGATTAGGAAAGGTGATGTAAGTTTGTCTATATTGTTGTTGTTGTTGTTGTTGTGGTCTTCAGTCCTGAGACTGGTTTGATGCAGATCTCCATGCTACTCTACCCTGTGCAAGCTTCTTCATCTCCCAGTACCTACTGCAGCCTACATCCTTCTGAATCTGCTTAGTGTATTCATCTCTTGGTCTCCCTCTACGATTTTTACCTTCCACGGTGCCCTCCAATGCTAAATTTGTGATCCCTTGATGCCTCAAAACATGTCCTACCAACCGATCCCTTCTTCTAGTCAAGTTGTGCCACAAACTTCTCTTCTCCCCAATCCTATTCAATACCTCCTCATTAGTTACGTGATCTACCGACCTTATCTTCAGCATTCTTCTGTAGCACCACATTACGAAAGCTTCTATTCTCTTCTTGTCCAAACTAGTTATCGTCCATGTTTCACTTCCATACATGGCTACACTCCATACAAATACTTTCAGAAACGATTTCCTGACACTTAAATCTATACTCGATGTTAACAAATTTCTCTTCTTGAGAGACGCTTTCCTTGCCATTGCCAGTCTACATTTTATATCCTCTCTACTTCGACCATCATCAGTTTCTTTGCTCCCCAAATAGAAAAACTCCTTTACTACTTTAAGCGTCTCATTTCCTAATCTAATTCCCTCAGCATGGCCCGACTTAATTTGACTACAATTCATTATCCTCGTTTTGCTTTTGTTGATGTTCATCTTATATCCTCCTTTCAAGACACTGTCCATTCCGTTCAACTGCTCTTCCAAGTCCTTTGCTGTCTCTGACAGAATTACAATGTCATCGGCGAACCTCAAAGTTTTTACTTCTATATATACAGCGTAAATAAGCTGATTTCGAACCAGCCGCTGTCTCCTGTCCTATCCATCACAATGAGAGATACCTCCTAGATTAAAAAAATACGATGTAAGTTTGTCTATAAATACAGCATAAACAAGCTGACATAATCTCTTGTTTTCGAATTACCTGCTGCGATCAGATGTTTCTTGGCAAGTACTTCGTGTCCACATGAGTGAAAATACATCGACAGAAATGAAGTGTTAAAGCATGAATAACTTGACGGAAAAGAATAAGTCTTATATTAAAGTACCAAACTGTAGAATTATACACTGGTGTCAAGAACTCAGGGATTGTAATAATTTTTACATGAAGTGTAACTACCAAGTAACATAGCTTGAAGAACTTGTGCAGTATGGTAAGGAAGGTAGCTGTAAGAAATACTGAATTAGAAGAACAGAAACAACATCTTCATTACGATGAAGTCACCGCGATTCATGATGGCCCCCTGCATATTAAAAAGTGGAGACATGGTTCTTAATAGCTTGTGTAATTACCACGGACGGCCACGTATGCTCTGCAACGTGCTCCCATGCTGGCCACAAGATTGCTTTTGTAAGAGTTCCTGTGGTGGTACGTTCCACTTATCCTCCAGCGCGTTTGACAACAGGTTGATGATGGTTGGTGCGTGTGGACGTGCTGCAATAATGCGTCTCCCCAACACAGCCAACAAGTGTTCTAGATCTACATCTACATCTAAATGGATACTCTGCAAATCACATTTAAGTACCTAGCAGAGGATTCCTCGAATCGCCTTCACTACAGTTCTCTATTATTTCAATCTCGTACAGCGGACAAGAAAAACGTACACCTATATGTTTCGATGCGAGCTCTGATTTCGCTTATTTTATTATGGTAGCCGTTTCCCTCTATGCAGATTTGCGTCAACGAAATATTTTCGTATTCGGAGGAGATAGTGGGTGATTGAAATTTCGTGAGAAGATTTCGCCGCAACGGAAAACGCCTTTGGTTTAATGATGTCCACCTTAAATCCTGTATCATTTCAGGGACACACTCTCTCCCGTTTCGCGGTAATACATACAAAACGTGCTGCCTTTCTCGATGTACTCCGTCAATTCTAAGGATACCACGCCGCGCAGCAGTATTCTAAATGAGGGCGGACAAGCGTAGTCTAGGTACTCTCTTTAGTAGATCTGTTACATTTTCTAAGTATCCTGCCTATAAAACGCAGTCTTCGGGTAGGCTTCCCCACAACATTTTCTACGTGTTCCTTCCAATTTAAGTTGTTCGTAATAGTAATTCCAAGGTATTTAATTGAATTTACGCCCTTAGATTTGACTGATTTACCACGTAACCGAAATCCAACGGATTTCATTTATCATTCATGTGAATGACCTCACAGTTTTCGTTATTCAGGTCAATTGCCAATTTTAGCACTATAATGTTATCTGTTCTACATCGTTTTGCAATTAGTTTTCATCTTCTGATGACTTTACTAGTCGATAAACGACAGCGTCACCTGCAGACAACCTCAGACGGCTGCTCAGATTGTCTTCTGAATCGTTTATATGGATGAAAAACAGCAAAGGGCCTGTCACACTACCTTGCGCAACGTCATAAATCACTTCTGGTATATTCGATGACTTTCCGTCAGTTACTTCGAACTGTGACCTCTCTGAAAGGAAATCACAAATCCCGTCACATAACTGAGACGATAATCCATAACAACGCAATTTTACTACAAGCTGCTTTTGTGGTACAACGCTAAAAGCCTTGTGGAAGTATAGGAACACGGAATCGATTTGAAATTCCTTGTCAATAGCACTCAACACTTCGTGTGAGTAAAGAGCTAGTTACGTTTCACAAGAAAGATGTTTTCTAAATCCGCATTGACCATGTGTCAATAGATCGTTTTCTTCGACGTAATTCATAATGCTAGAAGACAATATATGTTCCAAAATCCTGCTGCATATCGACTTTAATGATATGGGCCTGTAATTTAGTAGATTACTCCTACTACCTTTCTTCAGTATTGGTGCGACCTGTGCAACTTTCTACTCTTTAGGTATGGATTTTTTGTCTAACTAACGGTTGTATATGATTGCTAAGTATGAAGCTATTGTATCAGCATACTCTGAAAGTAATGTAATTGGCATACAGTCTGGACCGGAAGACTTTTTTTGTTAAGTGATTTAAGTTGCTTCACTGCTCTGAGATTGTCTATTTCTAGGTCACTCATTTTGGCAGCCGTTCTTGATTCAGATTCTGGAATATTTACTTCGTCTTCTTTGGTAAAATATTTTCGTAAGGCTGTGTTTAGTAACTCTTGTTTGGAAGCACTGGCGTCGATGGTATTCCCATTGGTATCGCTCAGAGAAGGCATTGATTGTGTCTTGCAGCTATCGTACTTCACATACGACCAACGTCTCTTTCGATTTTTTGCCAGATATCGAGATGATGTTTTGTTGTGGAAACTACTGTGAGCGTCTCGCTCTGAAGTCAACGATAAATTTCGAGCTTCTGTAAAGGATCGCCAATCTTGAAGATTTTGCGTCCGTTTCAATTTGGGATGTCTTTTTCGTTGTTTCTGCAACAGTGTTCTGACCCGTTTTGTGTACCAAGGAGGATCAGCTCCGTTGTTTGTGAATCTATTTGGTATACATCTGTCAACTGTTGCCCATACTACTTCTTTGAATTCAAGACATACCTGGTCTACACATATTGTTAATTTGGAAAGAGTGAAGATTGCCTCGCAGGAGGGCATCAAGTGAATTTTTTGCTGCTTTTTTGCATAGGTATATTTTCGATGGGATTTAGGTGTGGATTTTTCCATTCGCCAAATATCCTCTCGTTCAGATCCTGCACATGCCCTGTTGGATGCGGTCGCTATTTGCCAACTATAATAATGTCAGGACCGAAGGCACCCTTATAAATGAGCATGCCGTCAATGAGTACAGTATGACAGTAACGTTGACTGGTGAATGTACAGTGTTTAAAAACGTGGAGGTCTGTATTTCTATTCAACATTATGTCGCTCTCATATCATGCACGAGAATGCTGGATGTAGCCTCATAAGACGTGTGTTGTGAAAACGTAACGCATCCAGGAACAATGTCGAACATCATTCTTTTCGTGGTCCGGGTGATACGGTGTGGAGATTATATACTATTAATGTACTGATCTTCAAATCTTTGAACACGGTACACTCACTGGTCGATTATACCTGTACGAGTTTCTGTGCGCATTATGCTCATGCGGCCGTTGCACGTAGACGCAAGGGAGTGAGAGCAGCTGTGCAAAGTTACGCATGCTTCTGATGTTTGAGCACGGGCCGCCATGTGCACGCGCAGGAATGTGGGAGGCAGGTGCAGCAGTCGTGCACATGTCGGCAGCTCTCCCCGTTTATTGGTTTGTTAGAATGTAACAGACAAGAGGAAGATCAACTTCCGGCACGCAGTTTCGTTAGCACCTGGGCTGACTGTGATAATGAGAACAAAATAAAATTTGTTAATGATTGTCTTTCCTTTCCTCGCTTGTGTTTCATCAACTCTCTAAATTATAAAGACATAATTAAGAGAACTGTTTGTGTACAGTATCTGACCAATAATTATGATGAAGACGTTGCTACGTTTAGGAGCGTAGCACACTGACTAGGTGAAGAATGGTAAAAAGGTAACAAGTAGATGGGTGGTTCGATTATTGCTATGACGTTTCTTTTATTTTACTTTTTGTTCATATCTATCACCTACATCACACAAATACAATATTCATCAAATATATGGGAATTTACTTATATCTAATATTTATTATCATGAAAACTGTTTTAATTACATATTGCGTGCAAAATTCAAGAGCTCATTGTCAAGACAACTTCTTAATGGTCAATATTTCATAAAAGACACTTAAAAAATCTATAATGTTGTTAATTTTTAAACAGTCCTTACTAACAGTCTTTTATATACACTACTGGCCAATAAAATTGCTACACCCCGGAATTGACGTGCTAGGGACGCGAAATTTCACCGACAGGAAGAAGTTGCAGTGATAGGCACATGACTACCTTTTCCGAGCTTTCACACAAGGTAGGCGCCGGTGGCGACTCCTTCAACGTGCTGAAATGAGGAACGTTTCCAACCGATTTCTCATACACAAACAGCAGTTGACCGGCGTTGCCTGGTGAAACGTTGTTGTGATGCCTCGTGTAAGGAGGAGAAATGCGTCCCATCACGATTCCGACTTTGATAAAGGTCGGATTGTAGTCTATAGCGATTGCGGTTTATCCTATCGCGACATTGCTGTTCGCGTTGGTCTAGAACCAATGACTGTTAGCAAAATATGGAATAGGTGGGTTCAGGAAGGTAATAAGGAACGCAGTGCTGGATCCCAACGGCCTCGTATCAGTAGCAGTCGACATGACAGGCATCTTATCCGCATGGCTGTACGGATCGTGCTGAGTCAACAGATAGTTTGCAAGACAACAATGACCTGCACGAACAGTTCGACGACGTTTGCAGCAGCATGAACAATCAGCTCGGAGACCATGGCTGCGGTTACCCTTGACGCTACATCACAGACAGGAGTGACTCAACGACGAACCTGGATATACGAATGGCAAAATATCATTTTTTCGGATGAATCCAGGTTCTGTTTACAGCATCATGATGGTCGCATCCGTGTTTGGCGATATCGCAGTGAACGCACATTGGAAGCGCGTATTCGTCTTCGCCATACTGGCGTATCACCCGGCGTGATGGTATGGGGTGCAACTGGTTACACGTCTCGGTCACCTCTTGTTCGCATTGACGGCAATTTGAACAGTGGACGTTACATTTTAAATGTGCTACGTCCCGTGGCTCTACCCTTTATTCGATCCCTGCGAAACCCTACATTTCAGCAGTGTAATGCACTACCGCATGTTGCAGGTCCTGCACAGGTCTTTCTGGATACAGCAAATGTTCGACTGCTGCCCTGGCCAGCACATTCTCCAAATCTCTCACCAACTGAAAACGTCTGGTCAATGGTGGCAGAGCAACTGGCTCGTCACAATACGCCAGTCACTACTCTTAATGAACTGTGGAATTGTGTTGAAGCTGCATGGGCAGCTGTACCTGTACAAGCCATCCAAGCTCTGTTTATCTCAATGCTCTCAAAAATGGTTCAAATGGCTCTGAGCACTATGGGAATCAGCTTATGAGGTCATCAGTCCCCTAGAACTTAGAACTACTTAAACTAACATAAGGACATCACACACATCCATGCCCGAGGCAGGATTCGAACCTGCGACCGTAGCGATCGCGCGGTTCCAGACTGTAGCGCCTAGAACCGCTCGGCCACCTGGCCGGCTTAACTCAATGCCCAGGCGTATCAAGGCCGTTATTACGGCCACAGGTGTTTGTTCTGGGTACTGATTTCTCAGGATCTATGCACCCAAATTGCGTGAAAATGTGATCACATGTCTAGTGTAATATATTTGTCCATTGAATATCCTTTTACCATCTTCATTTCTTCTTGGTGTAGCAATTTTATGGCCAGTAGTGTAATATCGATAATTAATAATGTATGTTTATAATTGAAAATGAATTTTGTACAAGCACTTTTTATGAAAATAATGACAAATTATGTGCTAATATGTGCTACATATTTGATGAGTTTTGCATAAAATGATATAGCTATTCGAAGTGAATCAGAAAAAGTAACCTTTTGAAAAATCTGTAGTTACTTCTTCAGTGATGTAAGTGTTATGTATCAACGACGTTCCAAAATACTCTTCTCTTTGTATGCTACCATTTGCTAAAAACACATTTTGATATGATGAACCTTTTTCGGAGTATGGCAAATTTTATGAGCAATTCATTATAGCCCTATCGCTGCGTCAGTGGGAAGATGTGAGATATGTCTGTTTGCCATAAAAAATCGTACACGCGCTAGGCAGTTGCACGAATTATTAAGACGGTAGTTCAGACAGGCTGCTTGAACGTGAAAAAGGGGACCAGGGAGAAGACTGCAACTAACAGAGAACACGAAGTAGCTGTTCTGGCTAAGAGGGCGTGCCGCTGTGGCCGAGCTATCCGGGCGCTTCAGTCCGGAACCGCGCTGCTGGTACAGTCGCAGGTTCTAATCCTGCCTCGGTTATGGATGTGTGTGATGTCCTTCGGTTAGTTAGGTTTAAGTAGCTCTAAGTCTAGGAAACTAATGACCTCAGATGTTGAGTCCCACAGTGCTTAGAGCCATTAGAATCATTTTTGGCTTCGAGGCTAATAAATCCGCACAGTGGTACGTGACATATTGGCAAGGAACGGGGAATTAACCAGGCGACTGTCATTTGCATCCATCACCGACAGAATTTCCGTGTCTGTCGTCTGTTACTACATCAGACACTCGACGACCTAGATTTCGAACGTCGTGCAGAATTTTGTCAGTTAGCCCTTCATCAACTGAGAATCGACGCCACATTTTTCCAATGTGTGCTCTTTACCGATGTAGAAACGTTTAGTAACATCGGTAAAGCAAATTTGCATAACGTGCACTACTGGGTAGCCGAAAATCCACACTTGCTTTGTCAGTTGCAAGTGCAACATCAACGACCATGGAGCGTAAACATATGGTGAGACATGATAGGAAACCACATTATGGGACCTCACTTCATTTCAGGCATTCTAAATAGAAATTCGTACGCCCACTTTCTGTTGAACATTCCGCCAGTTCTTCTAGAAGAGCTGCCACTGGATGTGTATGTGGCTGCAAAACGACATTTGTCCTTATCGCCACGTTTTGTAACGCAAATACTGAATGAGAACTTCCCTGGACGTCGGATAGGACGAAATTCTGTTGTCAAATGGACGGCGAGGTCCCCCGATTTGACTCCTCTTGATTTCTTTCTTTGGAGAGCACTCAAATATGCAGTTTATGACGAAGTCCCAACTACGCCAGACAATATGCTTCGTCGAATCGCCACTGCGTGCTCTACCATATCATCCACTATAGTTACATCTGTTCATCGTTCTTTCGAACGACGATTGCAAATGTGCTGAAATGAAGCATAAATTTACATATTAAAGATAACATTTATGTTATATAATTTGGGTGATTACCATGTAACTGGTAGTAAACTGTTTACTTCATTTACGGTGTACGAAATTTCAATGCAGTGTCAAATAAGTCGACAACGTGTATTGCATGTAGCTCATAACACTGTCACTATGCGCTTACGTTCAGCACGAAACGACGTTTCGTTAAGAGTAATGTTTTTTTTGCGGTATACAGGTAGTGACCAAAGTATTTCCAATAAAATGTTTAATTCAATGAATGTATCCCATACGACATAATTTACAGCAGCGCAGGTAGAGACAGGCGAGGGAAAGCACGTATTTTACCTCTAAGAAGCACACAGCCACGTAAAGGAAAAGATAGGTCAAATCTTTAGTTATTTAATACAGTAGCTGGTTTTTGCAGGGTATATGACCTCTTTATTTTTGAAGAATGAAGGCTTGATTTCTCTGTTTCAGCTCACGTAAGTCTGGGAATATACACAAAAGTGAAACAGTTTTCCTAAGGCGTTTGTGATACGCTAGATTCTAGCCTATGTCGTATTTCCGTATACAGCATTCGTAGGTGAATCTGTATCTAGGCAATAATTTGGTTCAGGTGGAAATAAAGCTTTATTCTCGTAGAGCAGGCCTACCTTACGGTATACCACTACGCAGCCTGGTCCGAGGTACCTGCTTGTCAGTGTCTGTACCGCAAATGCCGTTTCCTGTCACCGTGCTGTCACATTCTAGGGCACTTGTTAAAGTTATGTTCGACGGGTTACAACGTCAACGCTAACAAACGCTATATCACTGTAATTGCCTTCTCAAGAGCTATAAAATGCAGTTATAAAAAGTATATGTTTTCAATTCATAAAAAGGTACTTGCTTCAACGTCTAAGTTGATACCAGCGCTAAACACATTACTCAAACAAAACAGTACGTGCCACTCCGCCTTCTAATATTTGCCGAAAACCGTATTTCGATAAGTGTAACAGTTCATCGAATAAAAGGGATGATGCGTCTTCAAATGTTCAAATGGTTCTAAGCACTAAGAGACTTTACATCTGAGTCAGCAGTCCCCTAGACTTAGAACTACATAAATCTAACTAATTTAAGGACATCGCACACATCCATGCCCGAGGCACGATTCGAAAGTGCGACCGTAGCAGCAGCGAAGATAAGGACTGAAGCGTCTAGAACCGCTCGCCCACAGCGGCCGCCTTGTTACGTTTTACGTGACACCATATACATTTATAGAGTGATCATTAATAAAACCGACAAACTGCAGGGAATGATTTCTGACTGGAAAGAGAAGAGGAAAAGTCTTATGAACTGGTGTCCGCAATTGGACGTTGTGCGTGCAACGACTACAACTTCTTCCAGAATACGGTATACAGCTGCATCGCATCCACATCAAAAAAATGTTTGAAGCTGCCTCCATTGCATGCAATGAACGCGTTCAAACGTCGTATCGTGGACTGCTGCTATCTTTTACACTTTCGGGCCTCTCTCCGAATAGCGTCACAGGCGTCGTAAACACGATGTTGGAGGGTCTGCACGTCAGAAACTGGTTTAGCATGCACAACGCTTTTCAGATTCCCATAGAGATAAAAATCCAAGGGGTTTAAGTCCGGCGACTTAGCAGACCCTGCCTAAACGTCGTATCCAACGTCTGGGGAAGATGATGGTGACGTGTCAGCGAACTGTAATGCCGTAGTGAGATGGTGCTCCGTAGTGCAGACACCACGTAACCTGTCGTATTTACCAAAGGCACATTCTCAAGCAGACCAGACAGAGCGTTCCGTCGCCATTGTGGAATAATAACCAGTTCAGATATGTTGTCACCAAGAATCCCTGTGGACCCCTTGATACTCAAATGATGCTGATGAGGCGCCTCAAACAGTCCCACAGGGATATCTATAGCCCACAGATGACGTTATGCAGACTGATGATGCCAGTTCAGGTAAAGTTTGCATCGTCGGTAAAAAAGACTGACGGCAGAAAACCCATAATTGTGGAAGTCTGGTACAAAAACGCTTCTGCAGAAGGAATTCCAAGTCGTTGCAGGTGAAAGGGATAGTAGCGGTCGTCAAGCAGGATGTATATAATCGTACTTAGGTTTACACCACGTTGACCAGCCACTTGGCGGGATCTTGTACTCGGATTAGTCTCAATATCATGTAGAACCCAGTGTTCCAAACCTTGTGTACGCACAGTCCGCCGCTTCCTTGCACGTTTGACTCTCTGAAAGGACCCATGATAACACTAACGCCCAAAAAGGGGTCGATATGTTGCGTGGTGTAATTGGTGTCTCTGAGAGTAGTTGTTTTGGTACAGCCGTGTTGGTTGTCTCTCGGCCGTCTCCACCTGTTTGGCCGTGAACAAACAACATTTTCGCGTGTTTCCGACATGAATACCGGACCATTCTGCTGCTTACCGTACTCTGCCCCAAACACACAAGGGACACACGGCACGTGGTCAGGGGAACTTTCAGTCGTCAGCGCCATCTACCGTCGCAATGAAGCATTTATGGACGTATGTTCATTGAACCTTTTTTATTCCACTTCCAGTCAGGAATCCGTCCCTGCAGTTTGTAGTACATAACAAGTCGCATATATATATATATATATATATATATAGATGCCATGCCCCTAGGGCGCACAGCCGTGCGGTTAAAGGCGCTGCAGTCTGGAACCGCAAGACCGCTACGGTCGCAGGTTCGAATCCTGCCTCGGGCATGGATGTTTGTGATGTCCTTAGGTTAGTTAGGTTTAACTAGTTCTAAGTTCTAGGGGACTAATGACCTCAGCAGTTGAGTCCCATAGTGCTCCGAGCCATTTGAACCTAGGGCGCACACATGCACCATCTTCTAAGACCTGAGGAAGGATGAGTCATTAATACGACTGTCGGCAATAATTTGATGGTTTCAGAAGAAATGGTGGCCAAATGGATTGAAAACAACAGTGTAGCAAGAAGAATAGGCACAACACCACGAGAACGTTGTAGGGTGTTTTGACTGTTTCAGACGAGTACAAGAATGACAGCAACTGAAATCCATATAAAAGACAAAGGCAGGTCGGCATCACATACCTTCAAGAACAAATTACTGGTGGCTTATTTGAGATGTCGAGTTACCAAGCGTCGTTTTCCGCTTACACTACACCACAGATTACTGAGACACGGTTTTGTGCAGCCTGGGTCAACGTCTGATTCCATACCTGAGTGGTCAGCGCATATGTCTGAAAGTGGTAACTCTGCACTGTTTTAAAGAGCCTGTCTGCAAGACATTGCGCTCTCGATGAACACAAATTTCCGATATAAAGCATGGTTTCTTATTTTTTTTTCTTTTTACTAAGCGACGAGTACTTCCGTTCATGTTCGTCGTCTGAGATTCGGAAACGTTCATCTTCGATTTAAATTTGGATTTTTATTGGATAATTAAATATAATAAAAGATCTTACGTGAGTTTGAAACATCGTAAGCAGAGATGTCTATTTCAAAAGTCTATGTTTAATTAAACTATGCATTGAAAATTAACTAAATAAATCTCAAGCAAGGAAAAGGATTGGTTCTCTGATAACGTCACTTTCATGTCCTACCGGACTTGTGTGAACGGTCTGACAAAAGGGGACTGCATAGGCTCAATAACAGCATGAATACTGATTATACCCACAACAGACAGTTCCGATATATTAGTACACGACCTCAGTGATACGTGAAAACGCAAGTAGTGGCCAGGGGATCGTTATTATATATCAGTTTCGTTAGCTTCCTAAAAAGTTATTGAACAAATCCCGCCGATGGAGAGGGTTCAACGCATGGAAAGGGATCAAGTCTGGAATCCTGTGGGGTATGAAGAAAATATCAGCAGACTCACTAAGAATGAAAGTTTGTTCACATTTACAAAATATGAGATTGCTATAGATATTCACAAGGAAACAAAATAAAGCTTCTAAGATACACACATAATTAGCATAAAACGGTAAATTAGTTTCATCCACCTCTCATTTTATTTAATCAGTTAAAGAGTATCTTAACACAGACGATACAAGAAGAAACGATGGACAAAAGGCTACTATCATAACAATGGTAAGCCTCGTCGTGTTCGAAGTGGATATGTAATTGGTGGGACAGAACAAAGAAAATCTTAATTACTGGCAAACATTAACATAGTTAGGCATGTTGGGAAGCTACAAGTGATTACTATTAGAACTAAACCAACTGAAGCATAAACAGGGAGGACAAAGCATGTTACAGAGCCAGTACTGGGTTGCAAAAGCGAGTTAAAATCTCTACATGGAAAACGAAGAACAATTATTTACGCTTATTTAGTCGTTCTACAAGTAATTTCCCGTATAATAAGGATTACAGCTTTACTTTATGGGCAGAGGACAAGGTACACATGACATAGACCTCCTACCAAGACAATGTCCGACTGCGAAAAAGACTTTTCTACTCGCAAAATATGCAAAATAAAACGGTCGCAAATGACAATATTTGATCACAGAAGGTGCTTGTATTCGAACATAAGAATGACTTTACTCCGACCATGGTACCATGTTGCAGACTCACAGACAAAGAAAAAGATCGAAAATGCTGGTTAATGCGTTAAAATGACGAGAATTTCGAGCGAATGATTACAGTAAGCCTCGTGAATAAATATGGGAATGAGATAGTAACTAAGTTTCTCATGAGGGACAAAGTGCAACGAACCATGGATGCACTTGGTTAAATTTTTTAGTACACCATAGGCTTGGTACTAAACTGCACTCTACTCTGCTAAATACTTTCTATTGAGTTATACCGGCGAAAGAAACAGATTAAGCCGCGCTACACGCTGAAACAAATTAAACCCCTACCGAACACCAACGTGTGACAGTAAGCTCTACACAACTTTGCCTTAGAGGCGACCTAGGGTCCTTTTGGAGGAAATGGTACATCTCTGACCTGACCCGAACTCATTTCTATACACGACTACAGGTTTACTGTAAGTTGACAGAAACTCAGACAAGCAAGAGTAAGCCATAGCTCCTTGAGAAACTTTCAAAACAAATTTATCCACGCATTCAGTCAATCTAAATGGTGCACTGTAAAGGTAGTTGATCAAATGGGTACAAATGCGTCATAAATCTTCCGATTCTCCAACTCATTCCTCCTCTACAGGCTCGTTATCATGGTAAAATAGTAACGTCAAGTGTGATTTGAGTGTTGTTGACGCATTCCATAACTCTGAATTGACCCATATTATGGAGCGTAGTTGTCAGTGCTGTTTCAGTATAAGTAACATCGTACCTATAAGTTCGACAACAGAAAACTGGCATGGGAAATATTTCATGCTCCTCAAGATACGTTTGGAATTATGTAAATTGGATTCCCTATCATAGAGCGAATGAAATATTGTTCGGTCCTGTTTTATTTTGGCCATCCTGAATAAAAACCTTAGTTGTTGCTTGAAATTAAAAACAAATTAATGTAGAAAGTACAACCATAGCGAAGCAAGTTCGCTTACATTCAGGAACAGTTGAATTAGCTACCTCGTAGGTGATAGAGCGCTCTTGTCACTATGGTGAGTGCTGAAGTTCGTTGTACCCTGTAAATGCTATCCCTTACTGACCATCGACGCACAGTAAAGGATAGGTATGGAAATGCGTGTGATTTAGGCATATTTAAATTGTGGGCCATTTATCTGAAACACCTGGAAGGGATGAAGAAATTCAACATTGTGCTTCTACGGTTTTGCAGGAAGAACCCGTGATTAAATTTGTAGATTGTTGGTAGTGGGAGGGCGAGGGGGGGGAGGGGGAATTAAGTACACAGAACTGCCATCTCTGCCAAGATGCTTCTTCGAACTACGCTTCGATGAAGAGATACGTCACCTATGATGCCACAGCTTTATGCTAGAGTTTACCAGTGCTGGCCTGCCTGTCTCTCGATAACCCGTGTGTAAATTGCCATAGGGTTGCAGATACGGGAAACGTACTTCCCAGGACAACACTCCAAAGCTAAGTAGGTTTGAGCAGTATGAGCAACCTACGACCTTGGGTTATCTTGTTGAAAGATAACTTCATCGAGTCTTCGAAGACAGGAGAAAGCCAATGGTCTTAACTTGTTACAAATGTAGCGTCTTCTGCTCAAATTTCCAGCTATGCCAATCCCAGATTGTGGCATTTTTGTAGTTTTTCTGATTCTTGCTACTTGGTTTCTTAAGATTATACCTGAGTTGCGTGAGTTTAGGAAACGTATAAGACCGCAGGGTGGGATGAGGCAACCATGAGAGATACTGCTAGCATGATCTAGCATCCATGGTGAACTGCCCAACATCATATATTTGCATCATGACAGCTACTGTAGTGAAAGCTAGGTGGGGTTATCCTCTTGTTGCCGGCCGCTGTGGACAAGCGGTTCTAGGTGCTTCAGCCCGGAACCGCGCTGCTGCCACGGTCGCAGGTTCGAATCCTGCCTCGGGCATGGATGTTTGTGATGTCATTAGGTTAGTTGTTCTTAGGGGACTGATGACCTCAGATGTTAAGTCCCATAGTGCTTGGAGCCATTTGAACCATTTATCCTCTTGAATGAGATTTTCGCTCTGCAGCGGAGTGTGCGCTGATATGAAACTTCCTGGCAGATTAAAACTGTGTGCCCGACCGAGACTCGAACTCGGGACTTTTGCCTTTCGCGGGCAAGTGGTTCGCAGGAGAGCTTCTGTAAAGTTTGGAAGGTAGGAGACGAGGTACTGGCAGAAGTAAAGCTGTGAGTACCGGGCGTGAGTCGTGCTTCGGTAGCTCAGTTGGTAGAGCACTTGCCCGCGAAAGGCAAAGGTCCCGAGTTCGAGTCTCGGTGGGGCACACAGTTTTAATCTGCCAGGAAGTTTCATTTATCCTCTTGTTGTGGTATCAACCTGCTCTTTTTCAATTATTTATATTAACTGAATAAATCTTCAGGTATATTTCAAAACAGCATTTTGTGCATCTACATCTTCATTTACACCACTACTCTGCAGTTCACCATTAAATGCTTGGCAGTGGGTTCACAGAACCACTTTCAGACTATTTATCAACCGTTCCACTCTCGAACAGCAAGTGGGAAGAGTGAATGCCTAACTCTTTCCATGCGAGCTCTGATCTGTCTGATCTTAATTCTAAGGTCATTTCTCACTGAGAAGGACAGTCAACAAAATATTTTCGCATTCGGGGGAGAAAGTTGGTGACTGAAATTTTGTGAAAAGATCTGGCCGCAACGAAAAACGTCCATGTTTTAATGGTTGCCACCCCAGCATGCGTATCATATCCACACACTCTGAACTCCATTTCACGGTAATACCAAATAACCTGCCCTTCGTCAACGTAGTGAATGACGATCCACCCAAGTCGTTCACACCAACCGAGGAGTGCTAAGCACGAGTGCGATGGAAAGGCTTTAGACTGTGTGCTAGCTGTGTGATAGACTGTGTGCTATCTCCACAGCGAACAAAGAATATAGTAAACTTAAGAATTTGGGAAAGTGTGGTTTGTCTTCTGATATGTTAACAATACGAATTTTTCATTTAGAAGAGAATAAACGAACGAAGCTCGGCTAACGAGACAGACAGATGATAACTCGCATTACCTGAAAATGGGTGCACATGACCTATCTTGTCTGACAGATAATAATTGTTATAGAAATAGCCGACATCCCTATAAACTACGGCCTTCATTATCTGGATGAGACAAGTTGCTACATCGATGGAATCTTTGTCGTCCACACCTGGCGGACGGTAAGTCACCCTTAGCAACGTCGGAGGCAGTGATATACACTGAAACGCCAAAGAAAATGGTATAGGCATGCGTATTCAAATACGAGTACAGAGAGATGTAAACAGGCAGAATATGGCTCTGCGGTCTGCAACGCTATATAAGACAACGAGTGTCTGGCGCAGTTGTTAGATCGGTTACTGCTGCTACAATGGCACGTCAACAAGTTTTAAATGAGTTTGACCGTGATGTTATAGTCGGCGCAGAAACGATGGGACCCAGCATCTCCGAGGAAGCGATGGAATGGGGATTTTCCCATACAACCATTTCACGAGTGTATCATGAATGTCAAGAAATCCGGAAAATATCAACATCGCTGCGGGCGGAAAAAGATCGTGCAATAACGGGACCAACGACGACTGAAGAGAAGCGTTCAACATGACAGAAGGGCAACCCTTGCGCAAATTGTTGCAGATTTCAATGCTAGGCCATCACCAAGTGTCAGCGTGTCAACCATTCAACGAAACATCATCGAAATGGGGTTTCGGAGGCGAAGGCCCATTCTTGTAACGTTGATGACTGCATGACACAGAGCATTACGTCTCCACTGGGCCCGTCAACACCGACATTGAAATGTTGATCACTGGAATCATGTTGCCTGGTCGGACGAGTGTCGTTTCAAATTCTATCAAACGGATGGAAGTTCACGGGTATGGAGACATCCTCATGAATCCATGTACCCGGCAATTCGGCAGGGGAGTGCTCAAGTTGGTGGAGGCTCTATAGTGGTGTGCTGCATGTGGAGTTGGAGTGATACCTGTAGATACGACTGTGAAAGGTGACACGCACGTAAGCATCCTGTCTGATCACCTGCATTCATTCATGTCCATTGTGCATTCCGATGGACTTGGACGATTCCAGCAGGACACTATGACAACCCACACCTCCAGAATTGCTACAGAGTGACTCCAGGAACACTCTTCTGAGTTTAAACACTTCCACTGGCCACCAGACTCCCAAGAAGTGAAAATTATTGAGCGTATCTGGGGTGCATTGCAACGTGCTGTTCAGAAGAGATCTCCAACCTCACGTTCTTTTACGGACAGCCTAGCAGGGTCCATGGTGTCAGTTCCCTCCAGCATTACATCCCTGCAGGATTCATGGTGCTATTTCCCTCCAGCACTACTTCAGACATTAGTCGAGCCATTGCCACGTCGTGTTATTACACTTTAGGTTCTAGCGGGTCCCCTACGTGACATTAGGCAGGTGTACCAGTTTCTTTGGCTCTTCAGTGCAAATACTCTCCCGCCAGCGACCAGCCGGGAGAGCTCTTTCTTCTATTGCTCGCTGTCTCTAATGGGAGGACGCCGCATATACACTCCTGGAAATGGAAAAAAGAAAACATTGACACCGGTGTGTCAGACCCACCATACTTGCTCCGGACACTGCGAGAGGGCTGTACAAGCAATGATCACACGCACGGCACAGCGGACACACCAGGAACCGCGGTGTTGGCCGTCGAATGGCGCTAGCTGCGCAGCATTTGTGCACCGCCGCCGTCAGTGTCGGCCAGTTTGCCGAGGCATACGGAGCTCCATCGCAGTCTTTAACACTGGTAGCATGCCGCGACAGCGTGGACGTGAACCGTATGTGCAGCTGACGGACTTTGAGCGAGGGCGTATAGTGGGCATGCCGGAGGCCGGGTGGACGTACCGCCGAACTGCTCAACACGTGGGGCGTGAGGTCTCCACAGTACATCGATGTTGTCGCCAGTGGTCGGCGGAAGGTGCACGTGCCCGTCGACCTGGGACCAGACTGCAGCGACGCACGGATGCACACAAAGACCGTAGGATCCTACGGAGTGCCGTAGGGGACCGCACCGCCACTTCCCAGCAAATTAGGGACACTGTTGCTCCTGGGGTATCGGCGAGGACCATTCGCAACCGTCTCCATGAAGCTGGGCTACGATCCCGCACACCGTTAGGCCGTCTTCCGCTCACGCCCCAACATCGTGCAGCCCGCCTCCAGTGGTGTCGCGACAGGCGTGAATGGAGGGACGAATGGAGACGTGTCGTCTTCAGCGATGAGAGTCGCTTCTGCCTTGGTGCCAATGGTGGTCGTATGCATGTTTGGCGCCGTGCAGGTGAGCGCCACAATCAGGACTGCATACGACCGAGGCACACAGGGCCAACACCCGGCATCATGGTGTGGGGAGCGATCTCCTACACTGGCCGTACACCACTGGTGATCGTCGAGGGGACACTGAATAGTGCACGGTACATCCAAACCGTCATCGAACCCATCGTTCTACCATTCCTAGACCGGCAAGGGAACTTGCTGTTCCAACAGGACAATGCACGTCCGCATGTATCCCGTGCCACCCAACGTGCTCTAGAAGGTGTAAGTCAACTACCCTGGCCAGCAAGATCTCCGGATCTGTCCCCCATTGAGCATGTTTGGGACTGGATGAAGCGTCGTCTCACGCGGTCTGCACGTCCAGCACGAACGCTGGTCCAACTGAGGCGCCAGGTGGAAATGGCATGGCAAGCCGTTCCACAGGACTACATCCAGCATCTCTACGATCGTCTCCATGGGAGAATAGCAGCCTGCATTGCTGCGAAAGGTGGATATACACTGTACTAGAGCCGACATTGTGCATGCTCTGTTGCCTGTGTCTATGTGCCTGTGGTTCTGTCAGTGTGATCATGTGATGTATCTGACCCCAGGAATGTGTCAATAAAGTTTCCCCTTCCTGGGACAATGAATTCACGGTGTTCTTATTTCAATTTCCAGGAGTGTATATGCCACCAGAGGATGCTTAATCAAGGCAACCTCTCTGTCTGCTACCCAGGTTGGCCAGCGCTTCCTCTCCGTTTTTCACCCGACTCAGTGAACCTTCGGACTTATATCAACATTAGTACAAAGGAATGCAGTGGTCAATTACATCGACAAGCATGACTCCAACAAACATACTATATGTCATCGACTTATTTCTGATTATCAAGTACATTACTGTCATTGTATGTAAGTCAGCACTACAGATGGTCCATAGAGTACTTCAAAGTTATGTATATCTCAAATATAAAGTGCGCATATAGTAAATATACTTATTAATGTCATGCCGATTTGTGGAAGTTTGATTGTCCTTATTGGCCAACTAAACAACCGACACATCGTAAGCCTTAACTTGTTTCTCTGTAATTACATGAAGCGTTTAATGAAAAGTAACAAACTCATGATACACTTGTAACTTCTGTGTTGCATAACATCGCATTACAACGCAGCATTAGCTTCTTCCACAGTGACAAGACACAAGTTCTGCTAGCCAAGTAAAAATGGACACTATAATATTCTTCCTTTGTAACACAGAGAAGGGAATAGTGCTCTCCTTTTGACACATCAATTTCTCCCGGCGTAAACAATTTTCAAATAACTTACGGGGCTGCAGTCTGGTGATGTCGTCGACAACAGCCGATATTTCGCCAGGAACATACGTCGCCATTTTCAAAGCAAAACTGCAGCAAGTAATCACTATGAAAGTGAATTTAAAAACCTGACTTTCTGACAAACTCCAGAAACATAACACACGTCATCACAAACCAAGATATCTACGTCGTCATCGATAGTGAATTTAATAATCAGCGGCTGAGGCAGGATAAGATCTGCCACTATTTCCTTTTCTTTCTTTTTTTTTTTTTTTGCAGAATTAAAAAGGCCACCATCTTTATTTAGAATGTTACTCGCTAATTTAGGTTCAGCAGCTCCCTGTGAAACACTATCCCAATAGCTCGACTGCATGCCGGAATCTCCGTCTTGTATTCCATAGGATGACCAGTGTCAGGAAATATTCTTCCATGGTAGATTTAGTTGGTTGTTGTAAGCGTGTGTGCCGTTGATGCTCCTTGCACCAGTCCTCCATAGTTCTGATAGTTCGACCAATACGTGATATGCCACAAATGCAAAAAAAAAAAAACAGAGGGATAGCGTTTATGCTACCTGACCCGTTGATTATTAATTTCAGCATCGATAACTTCCCATCTCGATCATCTTTGGTATGTGATAGCGCTAGTGTTTACGGTGTCTGTATGTGTGTTTTCTTTTCAGAGTTTCTTTTAAAAACCGAGGGTTTAAATGCTCTTGCGCATTGACTACTTGGTGCTGTTTTGCTTTGAAAACGGCAGGGTGTGATTTTGTCGAACTATCAACCGTTATCGACGACGTCACCCCACAAGTTCATTCAACATACTATAAGCCGGATGAAACTCAGGTCTCATATTGTTTGCCTTTTCGGTAAGGAAATGTATCACTAGTTGCGAAAGTTGGGTAAAGTTCGTAGCAGTAGAGTAAGGACGCAGTTTGAGTCGTCGTTTTTGCTGCGTTGTGATCAAAATATTGTTCCAAAGTTTGTCATGTTGTGTATCATATTAATTCACTCGCCATCAGTCGCATCATGCAACGCGCTGGCCTAGCTCTTGTTCATGAAACGATCCATTACACTTGTCGACAGCTGGATTCGGTTTTCAAGGTTTTTTGGGTTTCATTTAATGATTGCTTAAAAAATTTCGACTTTTTCTTGCGACTGACTGGGCAGTGATTCATGGTCGCAATCTGACTACGAATATCATTCTGTAACTGCCCGTCATTCGGCGAAGTTTGAATGTTTCCGTGGCTCGGAGCCTAATACTATATTTCGACGTTCTGTGATCAACCTCACGGAGAAAGCTTTTGGCGACGCAGCTTTATCCGTACTGGGGAAAGGTTACGGCGGCTGAGAGGGCTGCTTTACGTTCACTTAGAGTTGATCCGGATATTGTTACCTTCGGACAAGGTAACAATATCCGGATCAACTCTAAGCTGGCAAAGGCAATGTTACGGTCGTTTTGAACGATCAGGATTCTATTCAAAAGATGCTATGTTTACGTTTATTGGCCGTATCAGTGTATCGTAGAACACCAGAAAAAGTGTTGAGAGAAGTATTAACAGTCTCGCGAAGGCAAGGAGGTATTTAAGAGTCTTCATTCTTACTGTACAATTCACCCTACGTTATATGACCTTCCTAAGGTTCACAAGGATGGGGTTTCTCTTCGTTCGATTAGTGCTTCGACGTACCGTGTAGAAAAATACCTTGCTTCTCTGTTGAGCCCTCGAGTAGGTCGATGTGAGCATCACGTTAAGAACTCAGAGGGTTTGTTATATCAGTTACTAGGAATGCGTTTAAATGCCAAATACATACTGACATACCACTTTTTTGTAGGATTTAGCAACCCGTTGAATCCATTCAGCCATTTCGTTTTTTCCTGACAAGTGTTTCCGGGAAGCTCTGACGGATGTCTGACGCGCAGACTTGGGAACAATGTATTACCTGTATGACAGTTTCTGTCCGTGTTGGTGACGGCTTTTGCGTTACACAATTGTAACCACAGTAACACAGATGTTTTGATTAACTGGCCTCTCTACCAAACAGTGTCACTTCGTAATCACACTCAAAGTCCAAATCTGAAACAAAGAACGTCGGTGGAGCATAATATTTAGCACTGAACACATGTTTATTGCGGACATCAACGTGCAGGCAAATCAGAACCGCCTCCTAGCTGCGAGTGCTTCTGTTTATATAGACAGCGATTATTATAGAATATACAAACGCAAGAAATTTCGAGAACTTTCCAGAAATAGTAAATATTAAAAGCAACTACTCACTGGTGATCGCATTTCTTGTAGCGAAGCGCGGCATCTAGTGATGATATCCACTACTCCGCCCCTAGCAGAAGTTGCAATCATATATAAAGCAGTTACATTACCACTCGTAGTATGGGGTATTTCGATTATTTGTGCAGTGATGGTGGCTGACAAATGATTTATGGTTACCTCCCATGCGACTAATAATACTTTTTAACTTTTATTCACTTTCACTTTATGTAGACAGAACTTCGAGAGCAAATTCGTCTGCGTTTTTACATCTCAATTCCCTCTACTGTATTTTGATAATACTCGTCTACACTTTGGGGTATTAATTATCTGTATAAAGTAGTCTTGATACCTGACGGACCATGTTTAAAATATTTAAATGTTCTATTTAGAACGGCGATCTTTGTTAAATCGTAAATTATTTAGCTATGTTTTTTGTTACCGCTTGAATATTTCTCTGATACACACTCAGGACAAAAGGACTCCACTTTAGCTGCACTCGGAGCAGTGTAACATCAAGGAAACCGTGGATAAGAAGGGTATGGATTACCTGACGTGTTTGTTTGTTTGGTCGAAAAGGGCCACCGCCGAGCCCAGAGCGTCTATCGTGTGACGGCGCATGTGCTATTCAAATCGCTCTCCAATTTTTTAAATAGATTTAGGTTTCAGATACTTATTTTAGCAATTGGTTGTGCTGATATGCACTCTATAATGATTTAGCAGTGGATTTTTATTCATCTCAGTCTTTCTTGTGTCGTTATTGCTGCGGACTGTTTCTTATTCATGAATGTGTTTGCATCCTGCATCGAAGCCTCTCAGTTCGGTTACCCAAAGCTAAGTACTGGTAAGTTGTTTGTGCACTGTAGTAGGTTATTAAATTTAGTAGGCCTCAACTGCTGTTTCTCGCTGTTTCGGGTGAAATAACTTCAGAACAAACTTTTGGAAACTTACACTCACTATGTTGATAAAGTTGTTTGTGCATTGCAGTCAGTTAATAAATTTGGTATTCAACCGGTTTTTATTGCTGTTTTTGTAGAAGTAACAATTGAAAAAACTTTCGCTCAATGTGTTGGATAAAGTTGTTCGTGCAGCACAGTCATTTACTAAATTTAGTAGCTTCCAACCGATATTTCTTGTCGTCTTTTGTCATAATAACGGTAAGCAAACTTTTGCAAACTTCCGCTTTCTGTATTTGAAAACATTTTATGCATTTAGTTAGCTATTAAATTTATTATATTTCAGCCGATGTTGCTTACTGTTTCTAGTGAAACAGATTTACCGAAAACTCTCACAAACTTTTGCTTACTGTGGTTAGGTTCCTTACTTTATCAGTGGATGCTAAATTTTTGTTTGTTTTACACCAGCAATCGTCCGAAATTCTTTTTGGTATTGTTATTTAGTGTTGATTAATACTGTTAATAATAGTAGTTACTTTCTTTGAACAAAATTAAGTTTGAGATCACTGTAGTTAATTATTGAAATCCTCCTATTATTGTAACAGAACTTAGAAAACACAAAAGCCCAGGTTTTTTTTAATCGTACCATGGGTGATAAATGTTGGCTTTGCCGTAGTTTTTCGAGTAGTGAGTTATGGTGTGAAATTTGTTCAGAGTATTTTCTTTGGAGGGAATACAGTGAGGAAGCCAGTGGGAATTCAGGTGAGATCCTCTCCTTGAATTTCAGGATATGTAGCAATAATAAGTTAGTATAGGAACAAGAGCGTATGATACAGGCTCTTCAGATTCAGTTACAAAGTGCAAAAGAGGAACTATATAGGAAAAGGAGGTAGAAAGGGAACTGGGGAATAGGAACTGGCAGTTATCAAGCAGGATGGTAGGAGGAGGTTTTCACACAGTTGCATTTTTGGTGTTACCAAGAGATTTGACCAACTGTTAGAAACTAGTGGAGAGAAACGTCTTCTAGCTGTAGGTGTACGAAGCTTGCAGCAGACTTCAACAGTTAGGCAGCCAATGTCAGTTGCAAACTCTAATGGAAAATTTGGAAATTTGTGGTAAGTTCCTATAGGATCAAACTGCTGAGGTCGTCGGTCCCTAGGCTTACACACTGCTTAATCTAACTTAACGTACATACGCTATGAACAGTACACACACCCATGCCCGAGGGAGGACTCGAACCTCCAACAGGAGGAGCCGCGCGAAACGTGACAAGGCTCCCTAGACTGCATGGCTACCCAGCGTGGCCCTTTATAGAAAGAAGAAGGTGCTGTTGGTAGATATTTCTAATGGCAGTGGTGTAGGGCAGCAATTCCAGGAAGTGTTGGGGAGAGAGTGCTAGGTCACCAGCATTGTGAAGCCTAGCGCGGCCTAGGGGATGTTACGTAGGAATCTTACAAAAGATAATCAGGTAGTGATCGTGGGTGAGGCTGGGAATGATCCTGATAGGGACGAGGAGTATGACGTAGGTGGTGACCTGGAATGACAGGCACTCAAACCGGTGTAACAAATGTGAATTTCGTGGCACATGA
Organism: Schistocerca serialis cubense; assembly: GCF_023864345.2. Lineage (NCBI taxonomy): Eukaryota > Metazoa > Arthropoda > Insecta > Orthoptera > Acrididae > Schistocerca > Schistocerca serialis. The sequence goes on along the minus strand of NC_064641.1, from coordinate 815,104,233 downwards.
TCGGCCTTGTCTTAATACAGCTATCAGTCATTTTAATATGAGACTTCAAAAAGCATTAATGTTGGAGGGCTTAGCTCACACTGGAATGATACCAGTTCATTTTGTCAACAGGACGGGTTTCACTAAACACAGCCTGAACTTCAATAGGTTGGGATTGGGAGGTTGGCAAAGCATGTAGGTGACAGCGTAATGACGATGTGGTGGGATCACCCATGGCAAAATTCCTGTAGTAGTTGGTACTGAGGCTGCATCTTTTTCACGTTGAAGTCAGCTGATAGAGAGACTGCTTTAAGCATGAATACCTAGCAAAGGAACCACTTTCGATGAAGGTTAAGTAGCCAGGTAATGAGGAAATTAGCTTATTTCGTTAAAATATACAAGGTATTAGAGATAAAGTTAGTGAAATTCGTATTTCAGAGCACTTCTTAAATAATATGATAATTCAGAGGCTTCTTTTACCAGGATACAGGTTAGCTGGCGGTTTTTCTAGGGGATCTTTGCGGTGTGTGGGGTGCGGCATTCTTATTGAATCCAATAATGTTTCAAAGCACTGCATGGAACAGGTATTTGAAAGTTGTGCAGGTGTGCTTGAATTTAGTGGAAGAAAACTTCTAATTGTTGTTATTTATAGATACTCTGACACTGATTTGAGAACATTTCTGCTCAATCTAGACCGGGTTCTTGATCCAACTTATAGGAATACAATATCTTAGTTGTATGTGGTGACTTCAGTATTAATTGTATAAGTGAGTGTGCTAGAAAGAGGATGCTGGTAGATTTGTGGCATTAATATTATCTGATGCAAACTGTATTCTTTCCAACAAGAGTGCAGGGGAAGAGTAGACAACCGTAGACAATGTATTTCTTCATTCTTCATTACTACAGGCACATCCTGTTAAACAAAATGTGAGTGATGTTTCAGGCCGTAATGCAAAAAGTTTAACTTTAAAAGGTTTTTGTGCTCAGTTACATGTTAAATATATTTACAAGCTATTTAGGAGTGTTAACCCTGTTGCAGTAGAGACCTTTTTAGACCTATTTGTGGAACAAGGGTAGCGAATGTTTTTAGTAATGATAAATTAGACAATATATATAATGATTTACTCAATCCATGTCTATTGCTCATTGAAGGATGCTTACCATTACAATGTTGAAAACATAATAGTAGTACTGATAGGAATCCTGTGTGGCTGACTACGGGGATGACAATATCACGTGAACCAAGAGGGAATTATATCAAAACGTTAGATGGTGTCACAATCGAGCTGCAGCAGCCAATTAGAAACAATATTGTAACAGGGTTAAAATGTTATTGGGGAGGCAAAAAGTATGTGGAACACTAATAGAATAGCTAATCCTCAGAATAAAAAAATGCGATGTCATGAAGGAAGGGTCTGGTCAACTGCACCAGGTTGACGATATAAAGTCAGTGCATAGCAGAAATGTTTCAGTTAATGGTGAGTCAGTTACATGTACAGTACTTAATAATCACTTTTTGAATACAGCAGGTGAACTAAACAGAAGCTAAGTTCCTACAGGGAACCACATAACACTCCTAGAAAATAGCTTTCAAAGACTGTTATGTGAAATACTCTTCAGTGATACTGATAAGCGGATATTGAGTCAATAATTAATTCACCAAAGACTAAGAACTTTCATGGATATGGTGGAATATTTATCAGAATACTAAAGTACTGCGCTGCATATGTTAACCCAGTACTTAGCCATATGTGTAACTGTTCTGTAGCCTTTCCTTCCCATTGTATCATGGTCAGTTTCATGATCGATCAAAGTACTCAGTGTGGAAGCCACTTTATAAAAAAGAAGAAAGCGATAATGTACATAATTTTAGGACTGTTTCTGTACCATCGTTGTTTGCTAAAATTATAGAAAAGGTTGTGTATACATACGTAACTAACCATATCAATTCACATAATTTGCTGTCAAATGAACAGTGTGGTTTTTGAAATGTTCAACAACTCAAAATGCTGTGATCTCTTTCGTCTTTGAGGATGGTGACGGATTAAATGAAAGGTTGCGAACGCTTGGTGTCTTCTTTGGTTTAACTAAGGCGTTTGATTCTGTTTATCACAAAATATTTCTGCAGAAATTGGACCATTACAGAATAAGAGACCTAACAGCAGAAGGTCATTCTCTGCAGAAGTGACAATGGCTACGATGAGCAGTCCGAATGAGGCACAGTTAACTGCAGGGTGCCCTAGTGGTCGATGCTGAGGCAGTTACTGTTTCTAATTCATGTAAACAATATGCCTTCTATTATTAAAGGTGATTCTAAAGTACGTGTTTGCTGATGACACCAGCTTGGTAGTGAAAGATGTTGTATATCAAACAATTCAGTTAACGCAGTTCAAGATATAGTTCATTGCTTGTAGAAAATAAACTGACGCTAAATCACAGTAAGAACAGATGTTACACATTTGTAACACACAATTCAACAAAAACTAACATTCTGGTTACACAGTAAGGGCTGAACAGTTCAAATTCCTAGGCGCTCAGATGGATAGTAAGCTGTCGCGAAAAACTCATGTTGAGGATCTTGTTCAAAAACTAAATGCTGCTTCATTTACCACTACAACACTATCTGAAATAAGTGATACTTCAACACGAAAAGGTCTACTTTGCTTATCTTCAATCGCATATGACGTAAGCTATTTTTTTTTTTTTTTGAATAATTCATCAGACTGAAGAAGAGAATTTTTGGATCAGAAAGGGGCGATTCGAGCAATATGTGGTGCAAGTTCGCGAACCTCTTGTCAGCCCGGGTTCAGCAGTCTGGAAATTGTGACATCTGCCTCTCAATACATATCTTCTTTAATGTCGTTTGCTGTTAACAATATCACCTTATACCCGAGAGTTAGCAGCTTTTGCACAATTAATACTAGGCAACAATCGAAATCTTTATTAGGGACGCAGGTTCTTGACTCTTGTGCAGAAAGGCGTGCAGTATTCTACTGCATCCACTTTGAATAGGATGTCAACAGAATTCAAAATTCTTGGCAATAATCTACGCCCTTTTAAACCTAAATTCAAGAGTATTCACATGGTTCACTGCTTCCGTTCTGTCGAGGAAAAATTAAAGAGCTAATTCACATGTTACGTTGTTGATAATGGTTCAAATGGTTCTAATGGCTCTGGGACTCAACATCTTAGGTCATAAGTCCCCTAGAACTTAGAACTACTTAAACCTAACTAACCTAAGGACATCACACACACCCATGCCCGAGGCAGGATTCGAAACTGCGACCGTAGCAGTCCCGCGATAATGTTGATTTTAACAACCATGGCTTGTTGTCTGCGAAGGATTCATAAATGTTTCATTTTATCGATTGTTACTCTTTTGTTATAATGCTGTGTGCTGACTCGTATATTTGAGTGAAGTGTTACAAGCACTCCCGATACAAACAACCAAGATTATTGGTGAGCTGCAGACGTCTCGACAGCTCAGGAATTCAGAGAAACATCTGCAGGCGTTCTAAGCAGTCCTCCAGCATTTTAAGGCAATACGGTACCAGCAACTGCAGTGGGAAGTACTGCGATACAAGACAGCCTGAGAGGAATATGAGAGTTACATTGTCACAAGCCAGCTGCCGCACAGGAACTTTTAGACTCGCAAGTTCGGTAAGTTTAGGCCCCTTCACGAAGACGACTTGTAAGTGTTGTAAATCAGTTCGATTCATTGAATGATACTGCCCAAAGAGCTCACCTGTGATAAAGATGTTACAGGGGGAAATTCCCCTCCCGAATGGCAATACTGGGGAGAAATAAACAACACTGACGAGCAGCGGCAGCATCCCTTAGTGGAGAGCGATTAGGCTGCTAGAGTGGAAGGGGAAAGGATTTGAGAGGTCCAGAGCATTGCCGCAGAGCCATGGGACATGGAAGATGAAGACAGGCAGTTGTTAACCAGCAACCACTTGGTACCTAAGAAGATCGACATATCAGTTGCTTGAACATAACATCGACTGTGGCAAGAGGTGAAATAAAGAGATTAAATTCCTTCTTCCGTCCCGACTAATTACCGACTCATGTCTACGTCCAGACAAATCGGCCTGAGATTATATTGGCACAGTTGTTTTGTGAGTGCCAATAATACAATAACAATAAATGTAAATATTTCCATGTATCTATCGTTTTGAATTAATTTAGTGTTTCCTTACAAAAGTTTTCATTTCCGCTTGTTTTAGAACTACGCTGCAAATGTAAAAGAGAGCTGTACCCATAGGCACAGTTGTACTGAACCTTATGAAGTGATGATAAGTGAGGTGCAGATGAGACGAAGGGCTAAGATAAAAAGAAAATAATCTTTTTTATTAACTTTTTCTTATGACAGTCAGTTTCACTTCTTCATTTCTCTCTTTACGTTCTTTCCATAAGGAGCCAGTGAAAACAATATCTTGTCTCCAGTAGCTCTCAACCGAACGTTGTATACAAGACAATTCAGCGCCTGCTCTGATATGGATATTTTTCAACTTGTGCTGTGCTGAAGTACACGACTTTCAGGTGGCTCATGAAAAAATGGCACCAGCAGTTTGTTACAGTTACTGGTTATTCAAATGATAAAGATCACAGATTAAATTTATAGAGGTTTTACATGTGACGTTGATGCTTCCCAGTCAGTTTGTAAGTAGGTGACTTTTCAGTTTCCCTTCTGCTACATTAGATCTTCATGAAATGTTACAACGCAGCTGCAGTTACTCATTGTAACAAATTACGTCAATATCTGGAACAGAATATTTAATATTGTGGCACATTATTTTCTAAATATTGATAGCCGAAGCCATTATTTTATTGATTCTCTGGTATTAAGAGATTTCACATCGTGCCTGTCATAAAGCACCCTGTAATTATGTAATATGCAGTATGATATAATGTGTTCATCAAACGAAATCTTGTCTACATTTCTTATTGATACTGAAAGTGAGTTTGTCTCTGGAGAGTTTTCAGAAAACACAGTCTTAGATAACTGTGGCTTGTCTGCAAAATTCACCGAAAGCCCAAAAGCCGACGACCAGGCTAATACAAAATCGGTGGAAATAATGTCTGTGCAAGTGAATTTAAAATCTTGGTTTACAGAGGTATGAAATGATAAAACACACACACACACACACACACACACACACACACACCACACATTGTAACCACTGGTGCCACAGCACAAACCAAAGATGACCGACGCTAGAAGTTACCCATAGCGAAAATTAGTAAACAAAACGTGAGGTGGCATTAACTCTGCCCTCTGCATTTTGACAGAGGAGACAACAGGCTTACACCCCTAATGTATGCAAACCGGTCCTCTAAGATTCTGATAGTCTGACCAGTTTGTGGCAAGCTACAACTTCAAGGAATACAAAACATACTCTCTTTTCTGAAACCTAGATCATTCTTAAAGGTATTTAAAACGATGCTAAGCTTAGAGAGCGGTAGAAATATACATTCTGCATCATATTTCTGGAAAATACGACTAATCTTGAATGGACATTTCGCTCTGCGGTGGAGTGTGCGCTGATATGAATCTTCCTGGCAGATAAAAACTGTTTTCCGCACCGAGACTCGAAAAACTGGTTCAAATTGCTCAAAGCACTCTCGGACTGAACATCTGAGGTCATCAGTCCCCTAAATTTAGAACTACTTAAACATAACTAACCTAAGGGCATCACACACATCCAGGCCCGAGGCAGGATTCGAATCTGTGACCGTAGCAGCAGCATGGTTCCCGACTGAAGCACTTAGAACCACTCGGTCACAGCGGCCGGCCCGAGACTCGAACTCGCGTTTCTTGCTTTTCACTTGTCGGTGCTCTACCGACTGAGCTACCCAAGTACGACTCAGGACCCCTCATCACAGCTTTATTTCCGCCAGTATCTCGTCTCCTAACTTTCAAACTTCACAGAAGCTCTCCTGTGAATCTTGCAGAACTAGGACTCTTTTTTCATGACCAATCGTGTTGGAGATGCTCCCTGTGTTTGGCAGAAAAACCGTATCTTTTTCTGCAAACCCGATACTATCATCACTCACCCGACGCACAGTTGGTCAATAAAACAGCGCACGTCTGATCGTTGTTCACTATATCCGTTCTGACTTCGTTACGGTTAATTGATGTTAGGTTCGCTGTTGAATTAACGAACCTGTTTCGCATTTGTTGACTACTATTTATTTTTTTATTCGACGGACAGTACTATGTGCAGACAGATGCAGTTGTGATGGGAATCCCGATGTCACCTATTACGACAAAATTGTTTATGGAAGATAGTTCTCACCAACCGTCTCAATGTGAAGGGGAGCTTCGAGCCTTGGTTCACAGAGCCCCCCGTCATTTCATGCCCTGGGATTTGTCAGCTAACTCATCTTAAGGGCCGGCCGGTGTGGCCGTGCGGTTCGAGGCGCTTCAGTCTGGAACCGCGTGACCGCTACGGTCGCAGGTTCGAATCCCGCCTCGGGCATGGATGTTTGTGATGTCCATAGGTTAGTTAGGTTTAAGTAGTTCTAAGTTCTTGGGGACTGATGACCACAGATGTTAAGTCCCATAGTGCTCAGAGCCATTTGAACCATTTCATCTTAAGGTCACCTTCCGTCAGAACAGATATACTGAAAGAGAGATTAGGCGTGTGTTGCGCCATCGACCAACCGGGTAAGTGATAATAATACCATTTTGGTCCCAATGTCTACGGCCATTCTGCGAAGCAGCTCCAACGAGACTGGTTGTATTTTGTGGACAGGCGACCTTGCAATGTAATTTCCGACATTCATCTAAGATTAGGATGCTTTTAGATTCTTTAAGAATGTTGCTGTGAGTAAGTCTGGTAACTGTGGCATTCCTTGCAGTTGTGTCTTGTCATATATTGGCCAGAGTATCAAAACCTCGGAGGAGCGGCGTACTGAACATAAGCGTCACACCCACTTGCCACTAAAACTAAACTACTCCGGAATAGGCCATGAAGGCCCAACTGTACCGACCGGCTGCCGTTTCATCCTCAAACTACAGGCTTCACTGGATGCGGATATGAAGGGGCATGTGGTCAGCACACCGCTCTCCCGACTGTATGTCAGTTGCCGAGACCAGAGCAGCCACTTCTCAATGAAGTAGCTGAAGTTTGCCTCACAAGGGATGAGTGCACCCTGCTTGCCAACAGCGATCGGCAGACTGGATGGTCACCCATCCAAGTGCTAGCCCAGCCCGACAGCGCTTAACTTTGGTGATCTGACGGGAACCGATGTTACCACTGGGGCAAGGCCGTTGGCACCCGCTTACAATAGCCGAACAAATTTTCTTAACACCGGTTTCCCCATGGATTACAGCAACACGGAGACTTTGGCATACACTTCCAGCTACTGGGATACTGTCGTTAAGGAAGCAGTGGAGAATAAGTTACCAAGTAACCTTGCAAATGGAATTGGAAGTTTTTGTTTAAATTCTGCGTGGAATCCTGCTCTGTCCCTTGTCAAAAACAGAGGGTCAGAGTTAACGCTACCTCACCCGCTGTTTATTAATTTTCACAATCGATAAATCCTGGCGTCGGTCGTCTTTAATATGTGCAGTGGAGCTAGTGCTTCGATATTGCCCTGTGACCCGATGTGACTTGCTGCAGTTTTGGCTTTAAGATAGCAGGATATGTCCCTGTCAAAATCTCGGTGGTTGTTGACGACGTCACCCGGGTGCAACCCCGTAAGTTATTTCAGTAGTATCGATCTAACAATCTACTTGAACTCTACCTCTGATTAACGTTTCCCTAAAAACAGTAATTTAATTATAGTTTATAACTAACTACTAATGATAATTTCCAAAGGGGGCTGACTTTACCTATTTCTTATTGACCTCTTTTAATGTGACGGTGAAGTTTGGAACACCAGTAGAACTCTGCGTTACATGAGGACATTCTATGTACATGTAAATAAACCGCCAAGAGGTTTGTGATGCGGAGAATTGAATATGCAAGACCTTGGGCAGCACTGTATTATTTCTGAAAATACCACGTATGGCAGCCCAATATTAGCAATTCAGTTTTTATCTGCTCCGAAGCACAAAAAAATGCAGCATCTCCAAGTAAACAGGCAGAACCCGCAGCAGTCTGCGAGTAAACATTTTTGAAGAATTTCAGTTTGTACAGGATACTGTGTTCCGTTTCCCACACACTGGTTACGCAGGGAAGAAGTGTGTTACTAAAGGAAATTCACTGCAAATCATCAACAAATAAAACTAAGTTCTTCACTTTAGGTAGCCCTCATGAGTGACAGATTTAGTTTTGCCATTGTTTCTCAAATTCTGTAGAAATATCAGTGCAATTGTGCTGTTTTCAGAGCATGTAGAAACGACACCAGCAATAAATCATCCATTCACACCGTCTATGGCGAGGTAGATGAGTTTCTTATCGTGATAAGAATGGAAGTTTGAGGATTACAGAGAAGACTAAATCCAATAGTGGCAGGTTAGGGTTCAGTCAGAAAACCTGAAACGTATGACGCTGGCCGCAGAAGCAAGTTTGCTAACAGTGTTGCTCAGCATAAATTTCTTTACTTTTTAAGAAACAGACAAAGCACTTATCAAAACCCAGCAATTTCTTTTACGTAATCAATGAAAGAATGTGGCTGCAATTACTTGACGATGGGTGTATTGCCTCCTTTTCGTCTAAATATTCCTTTAAAGAACAGTAATCTTTAAGTCTCTTGATATGTTCTTTAATTTGATGATCTGATATATTTACTGGAGGAAACACCATTTACGTAAAAGATGCTAGATAAACACCAATTACGTGCTTTGTATGAGAACAAAAGTTTCGAATAGTTCCTGCATTAATACTGAAGACTAAAGCAATAATTGGATTTTAAAGGCAAATGCCAGATGGATAACATAATTTCGCAGTCTTTCTCTTAGAAGTCTTCTTAATCAGAATAATTACAGATACACAGGAAAGCGATACAGTAATGAAGTCGCAGTTCATTTGTATGTGCCGCATTGTTTCATTACTTCATGAAACGTTTACAATCTTGATAAATAACTGTGCTAAAGTGGTGCCCTTTAGATCTACTTTATAGCTACATAATGTACAATGCAAACAGACTGTGATTTTGATCTTAAATTATTTACCTGATTTAAACATATCTGTCTTGCAAAGTAATTATTTAGATGATTTTTGGTAAGAAGGAAGTAAAAATACTTAATATTTGGATGTGATAAAGCAATATTATGATTAAAGATGACCCAATTTTGAGAGATATTAATGAAAAGAATCTCATCAAAAGGTAATGTAAAAGGTATTAAAGATTACTCTCAGTTGACATGGTCTTAAATGTTAGTACTGATAGGATACACTTTTTAATAGTCACTGGTATTAGAATATCTGACTGTTTAGTGAGAGAAACTAGAGACAAATATTATTATAAAAGTCCTGAGCCTACAGAAGGGAGACGTAACGGGAAACTGAAAAAAAGATCGTTAAAATACGCATAATACACCCTCAACAGGAGGTAAAATGCGAAACAAGTGAAGGTATTGCTTAATCAGTGGAAAGACACAGACAAAAATGAAATCTGTAATACGGTACGTGACATGAGATGCAACTGTATAAATAAAGGGAGACAACAGCATCTTACTTATCCAGAAGAATCTGATGTTAATTTCACGTATTTAAATTGAGACTAGGAATGGGTACTTTAATTGATTAAACACAAACGTGATAGAAATTAGGAATTACACTTTAAAAGGTTCGGAACAGGGCGGATGATTTGAAAATGAGTCAGCAGAATTTGGAATAGAAGCTTCTGCTTCCAAGGAAGAAACTGGCCATTACATAAAGGCTGCAAGAGATGAATTACCTGCCAGACAATTTGATTAGGAAAAACGTGTCTCAGAGCAGTGAAGAGCTTTGGGTGATCAAGGAAAGAACCAGGCAGATGTTTGTGTGCAAAGGAAGGAAAGAGTTCCGCGTTATATACAGTTAGTATTAATTGTGATAAGAGTTAACAATAACAGCGATATGTTTGTCTAAGAAAGTGTCAATGGAGTTCGGAGAAGATTGATTAATCAGTCAAATTATAAAATAGGGAAATGAAGAAAAATTCCGACGCACTACGACCAACTAATAAACGTATAATGAAATTAGATACCAGAACTGTAAGTACCTATAATCTAAAACATAGAATGCTAGGCGAACGAGCAGGACTTAAAAATGAACCTGATGAACGCTGCTTCAGAAAGTCAGACCATTCTCAAAATTATGAGAGGCTCACATAGAAAGCCTTTAGGCCGTCGGCACACTGTCTGTGCAGCTGAACGTTGGTGTTGAGCGTGCCGAGTTTCTGACGTCACTGCATGGAAAAAGATCGTTGGGGAGTCTTTCCGAACGTGCAGAGCAATATCTAGGACGTCAGATGTTCTAAACGTGCGTTTGAACGTTGACCACTGAGATGGAAGACCGCCACCTACGTCAGAGGCAAGTTATCTCTCCATTCAGTAGCTTCAGAACTTTGGAAAGTGAAATATGGCCGCTTGGACACGCGACTCGTGTACTAGTAGACGCGTTCAAGGAAGAGCAGTGCGTATACAATGTGAGGTGCAAGAACTGCCAGAATAGAAATTCCCGTACGTTCGTATCTTGCTTACGGATATCAACAATTTCATGGAGACTTCCGCATCCATTCGCGTGAAATTCCAAAATAAAACTGGACCTTCAAACCTACAACACGACGAAGTAGATTACTTCAGAGCAACAAAATTCAGTTTCAAGAATATCGTATGTAAATTACATAATCTAAAACTAACAGTGTATGAAATGTTGTTGTTGTTGTTGTGGTCTTCAGTCCTGAGACTGGTTTGATGCAGCTTTCCATGCTACTCTATCCTGTGCAAGCTTTTTCATCTCCCAGTACCTACTGCAACCTACATCCTTCTGAATCTGCTTAGTGTATTCATCTCTTGGTCTCCCTCTACGATTTTTACCCTCCACGCTGCCCTCCAATACTAAATTGGTGATCCCTTGATGCCTCAGAACATGTCCTACCAACCGATCCCTTCTTCTGGTCAAGTTGTGCCACAAACTTCTCTTCTCCCCAATCCTATTCAATACTTCCTCATTAGTTATGTGATCTACCCATCTAATCTTCAGCATTCTTCTGTAGCACCACATTTCGAAAGCTTCTATTTTCTTCTTGTCCAAACTATTTATCGTCCATGTTTCACTTCCATACATGGCTACACTCCATACGAATACTTTCAGAAATGACTTCCTGACACTTAAATCAATACTGGATGTTAACAAATTCCTCTTCTTCAGAAACGCTTTCCTTGCCATTGCCAGCCTACATTTTATATCCTCTCTACTTCGACCATCATCAGTTATTTTGCTCCCCAAATAGCAAAACTCCTTTACTACTTTAAGTGCCTCATTTGCTAATCTAATTCCCTCAGCATCACCCGACTTAATTAGACTACATTCCATTATCCTTGTTTTGCTTTTGTTGATGTGTATGAAATACGTATAGAATATTCAGTAAACCGGTTAAACTGAAAATATGTTGGGAGGTAGAAACTGAACTGCGAACAAACTAGGTATGTTTACGTAGCTCAGCCCATTGTGGAGCATATACAACGTTCCTGCCCCAGCATTGTCCACTGCCTCTTTCGCTTTTCTCTCCTTTCGTCATCGATAATCTCTAGTAAAGTTAAAGTAGTCAAATTACGGTTCTCCATTTCGAGAACTATTGTCTGTATGCTATCTAGCTCGCGCGCGCCACCTGCAGCCGAGAATAGCCGCTGGAGCGCGCTGCGGTCGCATGTCGGTTTGCTGAGACGCGTGTCCCGTATGCACAGGCTGAAACGTTTCTGAGTGTTCAGCAGCACGGTGGACTCGGCATGCTCCACGTTCGAATAAGCCGTCCGTGTAGCGACGGCATTAGACAGTGCACGCAGCAACGAGAAACACGCACATCACGACCCACACTGAACTAATAGCACAGATTCCATATTGTGATGAGAAGACAGACTTCCCTATGCTCAAGACCTCTCCCTACACAACGTTTTATTATTTCATAAATTAGCACCAACAGTAAAGAGTGTTTTAAAAGCTTTCCTGAATTGCGGCATAGCAAACAAATGTGAGGAGAATAAGGTAGGCACAGCAATCCAAGACAGACATAACGTCTCCATTTTGCACAGAAATTTTCTCAAAATTAAGTCCTACACTGATAACTATAGTTGAGCTTGGCCTCGGAACAAAGTCAGTGTTGGGGTAAGGTGATGTTATACAAGGTGCATCATAACTGAAAGCGGAAAATACTTACGAATACATGTGTAAACAGCCGCTCCAAATTTGATGTGGAATGTCCATATCGTTCGTGAGCCCTTTTGTTTTTGACAAAATAACTTTGTGTCATCATTTAGCTATTATCTAACTTCATCCCCTTGGGCAATTTCAAGCTACCTAAGTTGGCATCCAATATTTCACACATTGGTTTGTAGGAAGAAACTTGTAATAGCGTCCGTGTTAGAGGTTTCTTGCAATCCTGATTCTTATGGATACTACTAGAGCTAATATTTAATATGTTTTACGCTGCCTCAGTGATAAAACCGCATATTTTCCGTTTTTTTTTTAAGGGAAATCAAATCTAAGAAAGCTGTGCCCATAACTACCATGACTAAGAAACTTATATTAAGGACGCGCTCAAACTTGCTACCTACAAAGAAATGTATAAGGATGTTAACAGAGATTGCTTCAACATTTCCAAAGGTGCCGAATTAATTAACAAGTAAAGTGTGAGTTAATTTGGTTATTTCGAAAATAGAAAGTGGATAAGCAGAAAAACGATTTCTCCGAAGTAAAAGCGGGAATTGCTATCGGTGAAAGTATATGATAATACACTAGCCAGTCACATAAATGTCACCGTAAAAAGTCTGGATAACCAATTTTTGCATCGCAAATCGCTGCGAGACGTGCAGGGACAGCCTTCGCAGCTGATGGATAGTTGTCAGCATGGATGGATGAACGAGGTGCCTAATGCGGAGTGCCTTCGCAGCAACGTTCGAAGAACAGTCGCTGAAGGTACCGACAGGGAAGCGGAGCCATGCCGGCTCCACTGTTGTGGCCAGCTGCACTGGGTGTCTCGCCTGGGGATCCACGGCACGAACAGCGCATGTTTCTTCCATGTTCTATGTGCTAAATGCATATAGGGGACTAACATACCTGTCTGCTAAAATGACTCACCAATTTCGTCTTATACGGATGCTTTGAGCACATCCTCTATCCCCAAATCATCTGTTCTCAAACGTGAGGAACATTTTGACTAGGGTTACTTTAAAAGTGAAGCGTACAGCATCCATATTCATGTGGTTTGTGTCTTTGTATCTTTTGGGGAAATTTGCAAAACATTCCATTTTAAGTTTTAGTTTTGACTATCCATTAGTGTATGGGCGAAAAATTCTATTCTATAAGACATTGGCCAAATGTGAGGTTCCGTACAAACGTAATAATGTACATGGACAGCTCATTTATTCTGGGAATAGATGATGTCGACGAATTCTGTCTGCATCGACACGATGATGGCAAGATATCGATCCAAGGAATGCCATGACTTCGGATAATAGAGCCTTTCGTTGGTGACTATCTACAGCTATTAGACATTTTATAAAAATCATTTTTGTGCCATCAGCGCTACAATTTTATGTCTATACTCGACCTGTTTCGATTGTTACAATCATCTTCACAGGAGAAAAACAGAGTACATCAACGAATCAAATACACACACAGGCATACACGAAAATTTATATTTTATATATTGATGTATACTGTGTCCTTCCTGTGAAGATGACTGTAGCAAAGGAAACTGGTGGAGAATATAGATATAGTTGCACAGCTAATGGGACATATATGCTTGTCTCAAAGTTTCGAGAATGTTTGCATTTGGAGTTCGAGGTTGCATAACAAATAAAAAAGGAATTATTTTTTCCACATGATATTATTGCAGATTATCAGGATTTTTTTGGATTTTTTTTCCTTTATTTGAACTGTGAAAACTTTCCGCTTGCGAAATTCCATGATTCTACGTCCAGGGGAAGCATCCTTTTGGTTTCAGTGAGTGAGTCTGCGAGGTTGAAGGTTGTTGTTGTTGTTGTTGTGGTCTTCAGTCCTGAGACTGGTTTGATGCAGCTCTCCATGCTACTCTATCCTGTGCAAGCTTTTTCATCTCCCAGTACCTACTGCAATCTACATCCTTCTGAATCTGCTTAGTGTATTCATCTCTTGGTCTCCCTCTACGATTTTTTCCCTCCACGCTGCCCTCCAATAGTAAATTGGTGATCCCTTGATGCCTCAGAACATGTCCTACCAACCGATCCCTTCTTCTGGTCAAGTTGTGCCACAAACTTCTCTTCTCCCCAATCCTATTCAATACTTCCTCATTAGTTATGTGATCTACCCATCTAATCTTCAGCATTCTTCTGTAGCACCACATTTCGAAAGCTTCTATTCTCTTCTTGTCCAAACTATTTATCGTCCATGTTTCACTTCCATACATGGCTACACTCCATACGAATACTTTCAGAAATGACTTCCTGACACTTAAATCAATACTGGATGTTAACAAATTTCTCTTCTTCAGAAACGCTTTCCTTGCCATTGCCAGCCTACATTTTATATCCTCTCTACTTCGACCATCATCAGTTATTTTGCTCCCCAAATAGCAAAACTCCTTTACTACTTTAAGTGCCTCATTTCCTAATCTAATTCCCTCAGCATCACCCGACTTAATTAGACTACATTCCATTATCCTTGTTTTGCTTTTGTTGATGTTCATCTTATATCCTCCTTTCAAGACACTGTCCATTCCATTCAACTGCTCTTCCAAGTCCTTTGCTGTCTCTGACAGAATTACAATGTCATCGGCGAACCTCAAAGTTTTTATTTCTTCTCCATGAATTTTAATACCTACTCCGAATTTTTCTTTTGTTTCCTTTACTGCTTGCTCAATATACAGATTGAACAACATCGGGGAGAGGCTACAACCCTGTCTTACTCCCTTCCCAACCACTGCTTCCCTTTCATGTCCCTCGACTCTTATAACTGCCATCTGGTTTCTGTACAAATTGTAAATAGCCTTTCGCTCCCTGTATTTTACCCCTGCCACCTTTAGAATTTGAAAGAGAGTATTCCAGTCAACATTGTCAAAAGCTTTCTCTAAGTCTACAAACGCTAGAAACGTAGGTTTGCCTTTCCTTAATCTTTCTTCTAAGATAAGTCGTAAGGTCAGTATTGCCTCACGTGTTCCAGTGTTTCTACGAGGTTGAAGGTATGTGACATAAATGATCGTATTTGTATTTTGATTGCATTGACAGCTTAACATTTTTAAACTGCCAAAGGACTACGGATCTCAATATGTGACATAAATTTCAATTTTATGCGTCTACCTATTTATTAGAAAAAGGGGTGGTAAAGACAGACGGAGAGACAGACAATGTGGCAACAAACGAAAAAAAAAAAGTCTTACATATTGACAATGTGGTCACAAACGCAGAAAAGTTGTACTGAGTGCGACGATGGCCGCTTAAAAGTACGTTTATATGTAAAAGAAAAAGTAGTTTATTTCTTGTGATAAAATTACAGATTAACAATTATTTGATCTTTTTCCTTTGGTTGTAGTGTGAAACCTTGATTCTTGTCAATTACCAAGTGGCTGGGTCAACTGGAAGTAACCTGTATATTTGGATAGGTGAATTTGCAAGTATCAAAATATGAGACATACATCGCCATATCTTTCGACGGAGTTGTCGGAGAAGCTTCAGTTTCTTACACTGCTAACTGATCGTAGGCTTTAACATCTGACATAAATTTCAGCTTGATACGACCCGAAGTTCCGTAGACAAAAGGGTCTCAACAGACGGACAGACGGAGAAATAGACAGTCGGATAACAAATGAGAAACTATTATTATTATTATTATTATTATTATTTTGTGTGACGTAACTACAAATTCATAAGTTTCGAATTTCTTTCCTGTACTGACTTACTGCCAAATTTCGAGGTTGTAGAGCAACGAAATGTACGCTGTAGATCCTGATGAGTAAGTTTGAGAGTATGAAAATACGTTACATAAGTGGCCATATCTTTTTACTACATTGACTAAGAAACTTTAATTTTTTTACATCACCAAGGGACCGTCGATCTTCATAAGTGACACAAATTTCAGCTTCGTACGTCTACCCGTTCCTCAGAAAAAAGAGTACTGAACAGGTGGGTAGAGAGCGAGACAGAAACGAGAGTGGTCCTGCAATGATACCATTTTTACCGATTTTGGTATGGAACCCTAAAAACGAACATAATCTGGATTTTGCTTCTGCAGGCATAAAATTTAGCGGCTTCATGTTAAACATTTACAAATAAAGTCACCTATGAAGTAGCTAGACGTTGAGGCTGATGTATACTGGGAGTTAGATTAAAGACTCATTGGAAAGGGTGGCTGCTAGAAAAATTCTACTGAAAAATCACTTTTATTCGTGCTTAGGAAGGGGCGGTGTAGACCAGTCCGTTAAAGCGGTTCTCCTCCTTGCGATGAGCCTGCGAACATTTCTTCTGAAAGGCAGCTCACTATCTAACACGAGAGGGTTGTCGTAGCTGTCACAGACGCAAGCGCCCGCACCCCTCCTGCGGCTCCCACAGTGACGCAGGCGGAGAGGAGGGGCTACAGCCGTAAGCGGCCGGCGGACAGGCAGATAAAGTATCGCTCTGGCCGCGCCGCAGATGGCCGGAAGGGCCGGCCGCGCAGGAAGCGGTGACGGCTGCCCCCGGGGTCGATACCAGCCGCCGGCAGCCGACGGCCGACGGCCCGCCGCCTGCCACCGCCCCCTGCCTCCCGCTGGCTTCCGCAGGGCGCCGCGACACGTCCGGCCGCCAGGGTGTGGGTGTGGGTGTGGGTGTGGGGAGGGGCCACTCGGCTAATCTGGCGACCATGCCGACGTCGAAGCCGGCCGTATCGCCCGCCACTGCGTGACAGCTTCATTGGCCGTCGCTGCAGGGTTTCGCGTGATCAGTCTCGTGGCGGGTCTCACGTCCGTCTCCATTCCTCTTCATCAAACTCCAGTCTCCTCATCATTTAACACTTTGGACCCCAACAATATGAGCAAATAAATAATTTGCAACTTTTCACTTGATGAACCTTTTTTACCATAGCAAGCAACGAAGACAAGAAGAAACTGGCAAAATGTAAACACTTATTTATTTTAAGGAGGTGGTTATACTTTGGAATTTAAATGTAAAATTTTGCACAACATTTATATTTACTATTGCAGTAAGATGATGGCGGCAAAAGGTAAACACTCAGCTGTTTGAAGGACGTGATTTCACTAGGTAATCACTGGTACATAATGTTTTCAATCGCCCATTATTTCAAAAAAATGGTTCAAATGGCTCTGAGCACTATAGGACTCAACTTTTGAGGTCATCAGTCGCTTAAACCTAACTAACCTAAGGACATCACACACATCCATGCCCGAGGCAGGATTCGAACCTGCTACCGTAGCGGTCGCGCGGTTCCAGACTGTAGCGCCTAGAACCGCTCGGCCACCAGCGGCCGGCGCCCATCATTTCATGTGATATATTTGAAGGCAAATTCGCATATTTCCTACATCCACATCCCACATCTCAGACTTTCCAAGAACTCTAAAACGCCTAAAATAAGTAAAAGTCCTAGTTAAAAAGCAAAAATGCGCCAAAAATTTTATAAATTTTGTATCACAACAACATACGCTCCCAGTGGTTCATTTCGATATTTCTTGTAGAAGCAGTAGCACAAACTCATATTTACCTTGCAATAATTTAGATCTACTTACTTCCACTGTCAATGATATTCTCAACACTATCGCTATATAAAAAAAACGGATATCAGAATCTGCTACAACAACAACGTAGCACAATCTCTACGCCGATTGTTGCTTTGAACTCTATAAGTCCGCCGGCCGGTGTGGCTGAGCGGGGTTCTAGGCGCTTCAGTCTGGAACTGCACGACCGCTTCGGTCGCAGGCTCGCATCCTGCCTCGGGCATGGATGTGTGTGATGTCTTTAGGTTAGTTAGGTTTGATTAGTTCTAAGTTCTAGGGGACTGATGACCTCAGATGTTAAGTCCCATGGTGCTCAGAGTCATCTATAAGTGACTGTTACAATGCGTTACATTTGTAGAACAACCTTAATGTAGCAGTGCAAAATTTCTGTCTTCCAATAGCAGCAGCGGATTCATGCGAAACACAACGTTACTTCAAAAAAGAAAATAATGTAAAAGGAAATGGTGTTTTAGGTAGAAACCACTCGTACTCAGAGGATTAAACCAGTGACTAATTAGTACCGAAAGCTGGCTAAACCCAGAGATAACTTCACCCAGATATTTACAATGAGCCTAACGGTGTTCAGAAAGAATAGATTGAATACCACTTGTTGCTAATAAATCCCAGGGTGATTTCAGAAGTACGACTTAATCTTGAGTACTGCTCGTAAGTTTGGGACCGCCACCGTTTCGGATCAAAGAAAGTCATCCAAGTAATTCAGAGCCGTATTGATAAAAAAATTCCTTGCTCCGTAGCGTGATGCGGTACACGGATCAACTTAATAAATCAGAGCTCCATCAGACACAGCGGGCGGCCACGAGGTTAGCAGTTGCAATGTTGAATGGACTGCCCGGGGTTTAGTTTAGTGGATGTCGTGAAAACACAGAAACTATTTCAGTCTCAAAGGGGGCCAGTCAAACACAGGATGAGGATAGACCTAGTGACCATACGTACTGTCATGTTAAATTCTCGTAGCAGAGTTGGGAACGAACCAGAGCTCCAAGAACAAATGGAGAGCGCTCAACCTTAAATCGCTATTAGTACTGAAAGCTGGCTAAACGTAGGGATAACTTCACCCAAATATTTACAATAATCCTGTTCAGCAAGAACAGATTAAATACCACTTGTTGTGACGTGTTTTTTGTTGTTAGAAGTAATGTACCATCTAGCGATAGTGAAGAAGAAATTTGATGCGAGCGTAGAAGTTACAGTCGACAACCAGAAACGCACACAAATTTAAAAAATGTATGTATGTATGTGTGTGTGTGTGTTCCGCGTCTCTTCCTTAACCACTTAACAAATTTCAACCAAATGTGGTACACATATCATTTATTGCCCGCAAAGAGTTATTGTTGGGGTGGCGACCGTCCACCCATCAAATGGGTGGAGCTAGGGGTGAAAAAGCAGTGCAGCCTACGACGCGAGAATACCCATTCTTCAGTCAGACAGTATTTCACATTAAGAGCGCGTAGAGACTTGCAACAAACATTGCACCTAAGTAATAACATTTACCAAACTTATTTTCGTCGACTACCCACATGTGTTGTGTATTTTAGGAATCGAACCGATGGTTATGTGCCTCTTCATCATAAATAATTAGAACTCAAAACGGGCATTTGTAACCCGTTTACGTCGGTGACCCCTCATCAGCTTCAGAATACATGGCATGAAACGCATGATCACTTAGATAATGCACTGCATTTAAGCAATGTGCAATACAGTCGAGAATATCTTGAAGACAGTCAGTGATAAAACACTGAAATGCTTCGTGTAACATCCATAGTAGAGTGTTCTGAAAAACTTATGACGAGGTAGATAAAGAAACACAAAGCACTGACTACTCGGTGGAAATGTATGAACGTTGGCAGTATGAGGCCTGAGGTCTCTCAAACGTGCACAGAAAGTCGGACGACATATGACTTGAGGTCAGCGTGATTAAAGCATCAAATCTGGATGGAACACACCACGAGGCGGTTAAGATAACTTGCCATTGAATGGCTGGAAAAACAGTAATAATGTTCATAAAGTTTATGAGGGTCTAACTACATAATGTGAACTCTGAATACAAATTTAATTTTAGGAAAAAGAAAGTGTTTTAAGGATGAAGATTTTGGCGTAAAGGTAATCAGAATAGTTTCGATATGAAGTTTATTATATAAACATTTATGTCGGGCAGTAATTTAAAATTTTTCCTGCCAGTCTATGTTTGAAGTCTTTAGAATTATTACATACTTTTCCTAGATGCTGGAAACTTGGTGCACACATTCATAACATTGTTATCTAAAAAGAAGACTAAAATCAAATGATTTAAATCAATACTTTTTATACTATAAATAAATAAATTAGACAGTCAAAATTAAAGTAACTCTTTTATAATTAATAAGGGTATAATTATCCTCCTGGTGATAGTAAGCTGGTGTCTGTAGTCTACTTTCCTCCATCGTAGCCTGAAATATATAAAATTTCAGACCTCTAGCTCAAATAGTTTTTTTGATTAAAATAAACATGTCAGAAATTTGATTCTTGGGAAACTCAGTTTAAAGGTACATTTCATCTATTACTCACCTCTTTTGTTCTTAAAGCCCGCCAATTGCATAATATTCTTGGTTTGTGTGTTCCTAATCTTCTCTTTTCTTTTTATTGCCTATCTGTACTATTCAGGCCCCTTTGGTTGCCCAATTTTTGAGCGGAATATTTCGTATTACAGTTTTTCTGTTTGTTACCCGACATGGCAAACGACGACTAGCTGTCCACTTATAATGGGACAAGTCCAAACAAGTGAGAGTGAGAGAACGCGTAAGAGACCGACCAAATTCAACTTGATACACGACTTTCCCAGAGAAAAATGCTTTCAAATACGGGAATACAACCCGAAAAACGGATTGAAGGAACTCAGAGGAAAAGGCTACACGTTCGTCTTATGCAATTACAAATTAAACACTTTCCGTTATTTTCCTTCAATTGTACTGTGAAACCTTGTTTCTTTCCGCGTGAGACGCTTCTAGGTCAACGCAAATAATAATGACGCCATTTGACATCCGACCGCAGCGGGAACACAGTCGTTGCCGCATACCGACATACATTTAAACTTGTTTTTGAAGATATTCCCGATATCCGAGTCGATTCATTTAACCACCATTTTGTTCACAAGCCTATAAATATTGATTTGAGATGGAAAAAAATTCGAATTTTTGAAGCAGATTCACTAGCAAGCTACCTTAAAGCACGCAGAGTGTGTCTATCAGCGGCCAGTTATATTCCATTGTAGTAGTGTTCGTCACTACAACAGCCCATGTTGAGACAACATTTGGATGACTTCACAAGGGGAGAATCATCAGGAAGCTGGAAGAAAGACAAAGCGTCACGATCGTAGCCCAAGAGCAAATATTGCTCACAGAATATGCATCATATGCATCATATCATATGCATAGGGACTGTTCAGAGCTATGATCACTGTTGCCGAAGGTGAGGAGATTGTCGACCACGGTCAACTACAGAAGCAGATGACGGCTGCAAGTGGCAAGAACTGCAAGTGGCAAGAAATACACAATAGGCAGCGGGAGTAATTTCAACCACGTTTAACAGCCCGGGTTCGATTCCCGGCGGGGTCAGGGATTTTCGCTGCCTCGTGATGGCTAGGTGTTGTGTGCTGTCCTTAGGTTAGTTAGGTTTAAGTAGTTCTAAGTTCTAGGGGACTGATGACCATAGATGTTAAGTCCCATAGTGTTCAGAGCCAGAGCCACGTTTAACAGCACTTCAAGGCAAGCAATACGACGCTCCACCGTGGCACGACGACTGCGGGAACTAGTACCGACAACCAGTGCGTTACGTTCTGTTGGCACCCGCACATCGGCGGCACCGTTTACAATGGTGCCTACAGCATAGGAACTCGATCAACCATGAGTTGGGTCTCTTGCTGTTCTCGGACGAGAGCAGATTTTGTCGGAAAAGCGGTTCTGGATGTACCGTTATAAGGCAATTTGTGGGAACACGTAATGAACCGAAGAACATGGCCGAACACGGTCGTTTTAGACGACAGTACATTATTTTGTCTGAATAGTGATTCTGGATGTACCGTTATACAGCAGGTAGTGGGAACATGTAATGAACCCACGAACGTCGATGAACACGGTTGGTTTGGTGATCCACGAGTAATGGTGTGGGGACGCAGAACGTTCCATGAACGTACTGGCATCCCACCCTTTGAACACGGTACGCTCACTGCAGTATCACGTTTTCTATTACTTTTTCTAGTGTTGCATAAATATTAATGCGAAAAGGAGCAAGTAATTTATGTGGCTCAAAGACTCATTACGACTGCGAAAGAAAAGATATCTGCGACTCGTGATATAAAATCTCTGTGGTCATAATGCGGAACATTATTAGTACAACGCACTTACCTACTTCTGATTTGGAGTCTCGGGGAGTAGGATCGCAGCGGAATTTTAATTAGCGGCTACGTTGTAATCTGCCATTTTGAATACCGAATGTAATTTGATCATTTATGATAACATTTCATCTCATACAAGAGGATGACGTATCCTGAAATATAGCTGTGAAGACCATTTATGGAATAATATAACTTCATGAATGGAAACGGCACTTTCAGTTCTTTAGTTCTTTTAACTTCTCCCTTGTCTGTGGCCCGGAACACTATTTGGTGTGTCGTACTCGTAGGGAACTTTGTATCCTGGGAAATCAGGAGGGACTGCACCACGGCCATTTATGCTCTATTTTAAGAGATTAAACTCTGAACTTTATAGAAACTGATACACAACTTGGACACTGATTCCCACGCTGCAGAGTGAGTACGTCATAGCACCCAAGACGGCTTCCCTACGGTGTAGGATTGAGCATCTGATTACTATCGCCGAAATTCCGCAGAGCCACAGAAATTTTATTTCAGGTGCTTACCTGGACATCGAGAGACAGAGTATGATTATGAACTGAAACTTCTAACCATTTTGTTTTGTAGACTTTCACCCGTGGCCTAGGGGCTGCCGGCACGGTAGCTCAGCGTGTTCGCTCTGAGGGTTAGCTACCCTCCGTAATAAAAAATCTAAGTTAATCGATCAACAACGAACTTAAACGGGTGTCTTACGACGTTTGCCCCGAACAGAAGCAACAAACGAAAGCGAACAAAACTGAGATTAAGGAAGTGGGGGGGGGGGGGGGGGGGGAGGGGCAGCGTCTTTGATTCATAATCAAAACGTGCTCGTCCCGAGTTCAATTCCGACGCAACTTAAATTAATATCGGCGGCCGTCATTCTACCAACGGCCTTGTCAAA
Organism: Schistocerca serialis cubense; assembly: GCF_023864345.2. Lineage (NCBI taxonomy): Eukaryota > Metazoa > Arthropoda > Insecta > Orthoptera > Acrididae > Schistocerca > Schistocerca serialis. The sequence continues at coordinate 815,081,128 of NC_064641.1, read as the reverse complement.
GAGGCCGGAGGAGTGGACAGACGTTCAGGGCATTCTCTTGTCCTAGAGGCGTGAAACTGCTCCCAAAGATGGAAGAATCAACAATGATCAATGGCGTGAGGATGCAGGAGGCAATGGAAACCACTGCATTAAAAACACGTAACGTGTAGCCACAAGACATGTGGCCTGTAACTGAACAAGTGTCCTGATAATCTCTCCATTGGTCAAAGATTCCGGAATAGTTCATATGTTCAAATGTGTGTGAAATCTTATGGGACTCAACTGCTAAGGTCATCAGTCCCTAAGCTTACACACTACTTAACCTAAATTATCCTAAGGACAAACACACACACCCATGCCCGAGGGAGGATTCGAACCACCGCCGGCACCAGCCGCACAGTCCATGACTGCAGTGCCTCAGACCGCTGGGCTAATCCCGAGCGGCCCCGGAATAGTCTCCCAATCGGATCTCTGGGAGGGGAGAGCCAAAGGGGAGGTTCCCATGAAAAATAGATTGTATAATCGACAGAAGGATAACGTTCTACGAGTCGGAGCGTGGAATGTTAGAAGCTTGAACGAGGTAGGGAAACCAGAAAATCTGAAAATGGAGATGCAAAGGCTCAGTAGATATAGTAGGATCAGTGATGTGGGAAGATGTCAAGCATTTATGGTCAGATGCGTATAGGGTAATATCAACAGCAGCAGAAAATGGTGTAACAGGGGTAGGATTCGTTATGAATAGGAAGGTAGGGAAGAGAGTGTGTTTCTGTGAACAGTACAGTGGCAGGCTCATTTTAGTCAGAATCGCCAGCAAACCAACACTTACAACGATAGTTCAGGTATACATGTCGGCGTCACAAGCAGAAGATGGAAGTGTTTGAAGATATTGAAAGGGTAATATAATATAAAGGAGGATGAAAATCTAATAGTCATGGGGGACTGAAATGCAGTTGTAGGAGAAGGAGTAGAAGAAAATATTACAGGAGAATATGTACTTGGGACAAGGAGTGAGAGAGGAAAAAGAGTAAGTACTGTAACATGATTTAGCTTGTAATAGCGATAACCCTGTTCAAGAATCACAAGAGGAGGAGGTGTGATTGGTAAAGGCCGGGTGATACGGAAAGATTTCGGTTGGATTACATCATGGTCAGGCAGACCTTCCGAAATCAGATACTGGATTGCAACGCGTACCCTGGAGCAAACATAGACTCAGATCACAATATAGTAGTGATGAAGAGTAGGCTGAAGTTTAAGACATTAATCAGGAAGAATCAATACGCAAAGAAGTGGGATATGGAAGTACTAAGGAATGACGAGGTATGATTGATATTCTCTAAGACTATAGATAGAGCAATAAGGAATAGTTCAGTCGGCAGTACAGTTGAAAAGAAATGGATATCTCTAAAAAGGAACACCAGATAAGTTGGGAAGGAAGACGTAGGTACAAAGAAGGTAACCGTCAAGAAACCATGGGTAACAGAAGAAATATGTAAGCTGATTGACGAAAGGAGGAAGTACAAAATGTTCCGAGAAACTCGGGAATACAGAAATACAAGTCGCTGAGGAATTAAATAAATAGGAAGTGCAGGGAAGCTAAGACGAAATCTCTGCAGGAAAAATGGGAAGACATCGAAAGAGAAATGATTGTCGGAAGGACAGACTCAGCATACAGAAAAGTCAAAACAACCTTGGGTGACATTAACAGCAAGGGTAGTACATTAAGAGTGTAACGGGAATTTCACTGTTAAATGCAAAGGAGAGGGCGGGTAGGTGGAAAGAATAATATACAGAAGAATGGAAAGCCGGCCTGTGTGGCCGAGCGGTTCTAGGCGCTTCAGTCTGGAACCGCACGACCGCTACGGTCCCAGGTTTGAATCCTGCCACGGGCATGGATGTGTATGATGTCCTTACGTTAGTTAGGTTGTAGTTGTAAATTCTATGGGCCTGATGACCACAGATGTTAAGTCCCATAGTGCTCAGAGCTATCTGAACCATTTGAAGAATGGAAAAGAAAATTGAAGATGCGCTACATGACGATCAGTTTGGCTTTAGTAAAAGTAAATGCACGAGAGAGGCAATTCTGACGTTGCGGTTAGCTACGGAAGCAAGGCTAAAGAAAAACCAAGACACTTTCATAGGATCTGTCGACCTGAAAAAAGCGTTGGGCAATGTAAAAGGATGCAGATCTTCGAAATTCTGAACAAAGTAGGGGTAAGTTATAGGGAGCGACGAGTCATATACAATATGTACAACAGCCAAGAGGGAATATTAAGAGTGGACGACCAAGAACCAAGTGTTCGTATTAAAGAGGGTTCAAATGGCTCTGAGCACTATGGGACTTAACTTCTCAGGTCATCAGTCCCCTAGAACATAGAACTACTTCAACCTAACTAACCTAAGGAGATCACACACATCCATGCCCGAGGCCGGATTCTAACCTGCGACCGTAGCGGTCGCGCGGTTCCAGACTGTAGCGCCAAGAACCGCTCGGCCACTCCGGCCGGCCCAGTAGTTGTTAACCTTGATATTGGAAGAACGTAATACCCTGTCACCCGAAATCCTTACCTACCTTATGGTTTCTAAAACACGGTCAGTTCACACTGAAACATTAAGAGATTGCCGCTCACTCTCACTTCTGATTCGGTGTTAAGCCACTTCATGTTCTTAGGGGATATGATCTTTATTACGATTTGATTTCATACATCTTGATGGGCAGTAGTTAATGCTCTTTCTTGCGTGCTCTATTAAAGGAATAACGGTAAACTTTACCCGTGTTCAAAGTAATAGGGTGCCGATTTATACGACTGCCGTAAAAGAGCACGGCGACATTGGGCCGTTGGAAGCGCTTTTTTTCTGCGGAACCTGGGTAGAACATTTCCGTACGCCTGAGTTCTGTGGTCTCATTGTGCAGGCACATTGGTTGGCGCCAGTCGGTCGGCATCCACGTCCAGATAGACAGACAAGCGCCGAGAAGTGGCTGCTGCAATAGCAAGCGAATTGCAGACTGGCAATAAAGCAGAGGAAGGCGCCTTGTTAGGCAATAAGCCGACGGTAGATCTGTGTGCATGCTGAGAATTGCCGTGGGACAGGTCACCGGCGCTCAGAAGTCCAGACTCCGTTACAAATCAGAGTGGTGGTAGCATGAGGCGAAAACGGATCCACCTGCACTCTGGAATCCACTGGGCTTTCAGAGGCTCATAGGAAAGTGTCTGCGTTCCGAATTAAACGAACGTGAGACCCCGTACTTGCATTTTTCGAGCGTGCGCCATTAATAAGAGACTGCGGTCGTCCATGACGTGAGCGCGCACGGAGGCTTTCCAGAAGTCGTTCTGCCCGCGAACCATACGCGACTGGAACCGTTGTGTGGCTTGCGGAGTATAAATGTAGATGTAGATGTAGTCACCGAACGCATCATGGCGTGCCGCCCTGACCAACAGGAGTGTAAAGTATTCGCTGCTGTGGCGTAGGGCTCCAATATATGTTTCTCAGCACCCTGTTCTTTCGAACAATGTTTCTCTCTTTGGGATGGTAGAGTATAGATGCTCGATTGGGGGTAGTTTTCGTGCCATAACCCAGATTCACGCGTATGAAGTCAGATAAAGCGATTAGAATTCTGGTTAGTGTCGTGTGTCGATCCCCAGCTGATCACTTTGTCCACCATAGACTCCATGTATGTCGAATGAAAATGTTTGTGTGGCGGTTCTTTACTGATTTTTTCGTCTTGTTATGTTAAGAATGAATAAATCTACTGTGATTTAGATCGCAGCTTATCCCTGTGTTCTGATTAACAGTTCCTTGCAATTTTTATTAAAGTCCAGATTCTAAAGGAGAGTAACAAGCGTGCTACATCGTAATAAAGTGCATTGAGTCGACTCTGTTAATAGCTGCATTAATATTTGCTTTGATACACACTTGGCAATCTAGGCGCATTTGAGAGTGTTGCATTTCCTAGGCAGCATATCATTCCCTATACAACGAGCGGCCAGAACATTATGACCACCGACCTACTATCGACAAATAAACGTTCAGTGGACAGCAGCGTCACCTGGCGTGTAATAACTACTAGTCAGAGACACGCAGCACACATGTTGTGGTGTCACCGCCAGACACCACACTTGCTAGGTGGTAGCCTTTAAATCGGCCGCGGTCCGCTAGTATACGTCGGACCCGCGTGTCGCCACTATCAGTGATTGCAGACCGAGCGCCGCCACACGGCAGGTCTAGAGAGACTTCCTAGCACTCGCCCCAGTTGTACAGCCGACTTTGCTAGCGATGGTTCACTGACAAATTACGCTCTCACTTGCCGAGACTATGGTTAACATAGCCTTCAGCTACGTCATTTGCTGCGACCTAGCGAGGCGCCATTATCAGTTGCTATTTATCTTGTGATGCATGTACCGTCAGACCGATGTTTACCAATTATGGATTAAAGTTAAGTATTCCAGAAGTTACGTACTTTTTTTACTAGACTCCTTTAACTGTTCCAGACCTCACGCCAGCCTCCGTGAGCTTAAACGCGTGCCTTTCGGCTACCTCATAGTGGCTTGGCTGTCTTGCCAAGTCACAACACATGTAGTATTAGTGAACTTGTTGTCCGTCTATAGAATGGGGAAGGTGCGCGATCTAAGTTTGATCGAGGACAGACTGCGACGGCTCAGATGCTCAGCGCGAGCATTTCGGAAACTGCACTTGTCGGGTATTCGAAGAATGCTGTATCTTTACATGTGTCGAAACCAGGGTGAAACCACATGCAGACGCCATGCGGTTGGGCTACCATTTCACAATGTGTCGGACATCGTAGGCTTGGTGGACTGGTAAAACAGAACAAGCGGCGAACTATGGCGGAACTTACATCAAACTTTGAATCTGGGAAGATTAAAACTGTGTTTGAATGCACGGAGCACCGAACACTCACAACGATGAGCCTCCGCTGCCAACGAACCATACATTTGTCCATTTGACAATATTAACACCATGATATCGGAAACTATGACAGAAATTGGCACGTGACCATCGACACTGGACGTTGACGCAATGGAGAGCGCCACATGGTCTGATGAATCCCGGTACCTTCTTCATCACGCCGATGGGAGGGCACAAATCCGTCGTCTTTCAGCGTAACAGCTCTTGACACCTGTACTGCAGGACGGAGACAACTGGCGGTGGCTCCAATATGCATTGGGGAACATTTACGTGGGCATCCATGGGTCCATTGTGCTCGTTAAAGGCGCCATGACGGCCAAGGAGTATTCTGGTTTCAGACTAACTACCACATTTCATGACAACCATGTTTCCCGACGGTGGTGACATTTTTCTGCAACATAATGCACTATGTCAAAAGGTCAGGAGTGTGACAGAGCCGTTTGAGTTTTAATTCACGTGCGGGGGCCCAAAGACACCAGATCTGAACCCCATCTAAAGCATCTGGTGTGTGATTGAAAGTCACATCAGAGAATTCACGGGACTTGGGGGACAAGAGTGTGCAGATGTGGTGCCAACTCCCTCCAGCGACCTACGAAGACCTCATTGCTTCCATGACACGACGCATCACCGTTGTTATACATGCCAAATGTGGAAATATTGGCTATTTGGTAGGTGGTAATAATGTTCTGGCTGATCAGTGTATGTCTTCAGGCTTTGGGGGCCCGTTGCCGTTGATCGCATAATCTCTTCAGTCGTTAGTCCTTGTCACGCTTCTCTTCAAACTTCTTGAATGCTCTACGTTTCGGTCTGTTTGCTGGTAGACTGACGAACCAACTGATGTTCCACGATGACTCAACACTCAGTGTGACAGAGTCTAGCGACTCAGAAAATTCTGCTATGTGAAATCATTACAGGTTTGGAGAAATGTCGTGTACGATGAATTAACTATTAAGTTCCCTTCATAGATGCCACACTTTCTTCATGTTGCGTTCACTGTGTCGAACTAATTAATGTATGCGAAAATTTCAATTATTCATTGTAGCCTGTCAGATTCTTAATAGAAGGCGACTTTTATTGCTTAGGTAAAAGTTTCCCTGCAACTTTGACGACATACGCATTTGACACACACATTTGAAACAAACATTTCACATAACTCCTTCAGCTCCGTCTCTCTGTCCATGTTTGCCTCCCCACTCCACCCTCATTCTCTATCCATCTCTCCCTCAACTGTCTGTGTGCTCCACCCCATATTTCCTGAGTCTGTCCATCGCACCCTACCTCTCTCTATGACCGTCTCATCCTCACCCCTCTTGACCTCCCAACTCTGCTCATCTCCTCCTCCCCTTTCTCTGTCTAGCTCATCCTCACCGCTCTCACAACCTTGCTCCAATTCTCTCTACCTAATTGCGTCCAGCCGCAAGTGTAGCCCCTGTGAGCAATCTGTCTTGCAGGAGTGTCTACGTCAGGGAGTGTAAAGCGTTTTTGCCCTATTCTCTGTTCATATATACGTATGTAATGGGTTATAAAAATCGGAATAAATTTGAAAACTGAATCAATCACGGAATAATGTAGATAGAGAGGTACAAATTGATACACATGCTTGGAATGACATGGGGTTTTATTAGAACCAAAAAAATACAAAAGTTAAAAAAAATTCCGACAGATAGTGCTTCAACTGATCAGAATAGCAATAATTAGCATAACAAAGTAACGATGATGTTCTTTACAGGATATGCTCAATATGTCCACCATCATTCCTCAACAATAGCTGTAGTCCAGGAATAATGATGTGAACAGCACTGTAAAGCATGTCCGGAGTTACGGTGAGGCATTGGCGTCGGATGTTGTCTTTCAGCATCCCTAGAGGTGTCGGTCGATCACGATACACTTGCGACTACAGGAAATCCCAAAGCTAATAATTGCACGGACTGAGCTCTGGGGTTCTGGGCGGTCAAGCAAGACGAAAGTGGCGGCTGAGCACACGATCATCACCAAATGACGCACGCAAGAGATCTTTCACGCGTCTAGCAATCTGGGGTGCAGCGCCATCCTGCATAAACATCGTACTTTCCAGCAGGTGTTTATCAGCCAGGCTGGGGATGATGCGATTCTGTAACATATCGGCGTACCTCTCACCCGTCACGGTAGCAGTTACAAAACCAGAATCACGCATTTCCTCGAAGAAAAAAGGCCCGATAACATTAGATGTGGTAAATCCAACCCATACCGTGACTTTCTCGTCGTGCAATGGAGTTTCCACGACAGTTCGAGGATTTTCGGTAGCCCAAATTCTGCAGTTGTGGGCGCTGACAGACCCTCGGAGCATGAAATGAGCTTCGTCGGGCCACAACACGTTACTCAAACAATCGTAATCTTCCGCCATCTTTTGAAACGCCCACACCGCAAATTCCCTCCGCTTCCCTAAATCGCCAGGTAAAATTTTATGATGCCGATGGATTTTGTATGGATAGCATCGGAGAGTACGCTTAAGTGCCAACCAAACAGTAGTAGTGTATGGAATGTCGGTGCGACGTGCGACTGCACGAGCGCTGACTTCCCCGTGCATAGACGAACCAGCTACAGTCTCCATTTCTTCCTGAACTGTCTCAGCAGCATTATGCCTTGTGCTCGGTCGGCCACTACGGGGTCTATCGTCTAAACAACCCGTGGCTTCGAACTTCGAAATCATTCTCGCCACAGCTGATTCTGTCTACGGACCTCTACCCGTTCGAATCCCCTGCCTATGGCGATAGGATCGTAACGCTGAACTAGCACATTCCCCATTCTGATAATACAGCTTCACTAAAAGCGCCTTTTCAGGTAATGTCAACATGCTGCGACTGCTGGCGCATCTGATTCTCTCTCTCATTACAGCTCCTTTTATACACGATTGTCATGCGCAGTCACTGACATTTGGCTGCCCAGCGCCATCTGTCGGACATTTTGTGAACTTTGTTTTTTCGGTTCTAATAGAACCCCATGTCGTTCCAAGCATGTGTGTCAATTTTTACCTCTCTATCTACATTATTCCGCGGTTTATCAAGTTTTCAAATTTATGCTGACTTTTTTTATCACCCAGTATTTCGGCTGATACGTGCCATTTTGTTTTTGCAGCATGTTGCTGGAGTCCTGGTATGAGTCCAAAAAAATACTGATCAGTTCTTCAATGCGACGCACGACGTCGATGTAAAGCTTTGGTTTGCTTCCCATTACAAGTAATATGATTTTTAAAGGGGAATTTTACCAGTCCATTCGACATAGTTGTCTCAAATTAGGCTAGTGCGATGTTCAATTTACGGATATGTAATATCAGAGGCAGTACACGACTAAGAATAACGAGTACTCCAGCAAGGACAGCAGTGCCCTGGCTCCAGCTAACTGCTACCACCATGTAGAAGCACGCTGCTCATTCGCTTCTGGAGTACTGATTACCATCCGTGTTTCACTGGGACACAAACCGACGCTTTCGGTTGACTCCAGGCGTCGAATGAAAGACGTGAAGAGCAAAATTTGTTTTTGCTGATACCAGCTACACGCTGCAAAAGCGATAGTGCAATGTGCTGTAAAATAAATACCTTTGAGGAGCCCGCATGCAAAATCATGGTTTGGTGCGAGGAGGTTTGGGGGGGGGGGGGGGGGGGGAGGGTTTGTTGCCGAGTTCCCATTTGAGCTAGGGATATGGGGTGCAGACCGTTTGCTTAGACTGGACCAACCAATCGAACATGTCTCTTACTGCAGTTATGTTACAGTACATTTAGCAGGGTTTGAACGACGAACCGTAGATGCTGACCAGGCAGATTGCACGAATAGAAAAATCGCTTTGGAAAAGATATTAATTGGGCTGAAATTAATGCTCAGCTAATGATATAATTTTATGTGCGTCATTCGGACTTTACGTACAAATACGTGCAAAAAAAAAAACACGTTTTTCTGGAAGATTTCGAAAGGACACCACTTCCCTACTTGTACAAATCGGTTCAAGCTTCGTGCTAAGGAAGATAAATGAAACAACTTAAAACAGTTTTCTTTATCCACTTATCTTTCTCCGTTGTTGAGATAGGATAATTTAAAGATCAGGTAAGAGTAGCACATAAAACTCACTCTTCTGTGAATTAAATCTGGGAAAACTCATTAAATGTGATTCGAATTAATAAAATGCAATACATTCTTTCGGTAAAATTGAAAATATGATTTAAAACATCTAGCTTCATTCGGATTTTACGGGCAAAAAAAATGTTTCATTGAGTTCCTTTACACACTTACACCAATCAGTCCAAATTTTGTAAGAAGATCGACCAGTACATTTAGTTATTAGTCGTCCCGTTGTTTTATGAAAACTTATCCCTTGACGTAATATATGCAATAAGGTTTGAAAGACAAAAAAGGACCTATACAAGATGAATTGTCGCCACATCAACAAAAACCTACGTGGAAGAATAAGATTTGTTAAGGAAAATGAAAAATGTATATATTGTAAAACAAAAAGGGGAATATGGCCTGGGCCCAGCTAGGAATAAAAAAGAAGAGTTTCTGCTTTTCAAATCATCTCCAGCTTCGAACAGTTTTAAATTAAAACATCTGGACGTATTTTCGATCTTTTTACGTGTTAACACAGTTTACCCAGCACAGTGAGAGTTCTTAAGCGCATCGTAAAGGCACACCTGCGTTTTATGGTTCACTGGCTGAAGTCGTCGATAATGTGCCGAAAATACAGAAAATTTGCCAGCCATAGTAAACATTATTCAGTACCATATGCCTGAATAAAGGTTATCTTGCTGAAGAAAATTTCTGAAGGGTTGATTTATTCCTGACGGATGACATTATGTATCATGTTACATTACTTGGCACAATGCATTGTATTACACGACATGGGTAATAATACTAAAGAGAAGAAAGGCACAAACAGGTTAAGAGGTTTTGATGTAAATGTCTCTCAAGAGCCAAATAAGGAAATAGCTAGTTCCATTCTTTTGCATCCCCACCTCTGCCCATGCTTATTTTAATCTTTTTCGTGCTATGATACGAGCATGTTTCCCTCTGGTACATATAATTTTTCAACGGAGAAATAACACAGCCAACAGGTTCCAAATAATTGTTTAACACGTTGACATATGTTTCGATACTTCTTACGATGTCTTCATCAGACGAAAATTTAGAAACCGTAAAACTACGTTGCGAGAAGGCAATAGTCAAAGTTTAGAGCAGACATGCTCAACTCAAAAATTAAAAACTAAGAAACGTTCCAGCGTTTGGTACGTACACTTTGCAAGGAACAACCTCAGACAGACGACTGAGTCCGTACGTGGCCGTCTTTCATCACACGTGTCAAAAGGACGTATAACGTCACATTATTGGCCAGTTTTGACCATTCTCAACCGCAGTTGCGTTGGTGATCCGTGTGTTAAGCACTGTAGGACAGGATGGAAGAATGGTGTCTTTTGAAATAAGGAATTTGAATCTCAGAGATTACAGTGGATATGTAAAGTAATTTAATCATTCAGGAAAAGAAACGTTAATATTTTGAATACATTTAAATTGTTCTCGGATGATTCAAATGACTATTAATTGAGGTATTACTAATTAATTATTATTTATGAATTTTACTTGATTATACGGGGTGTCCCACGAAGGACACTGAATATTCAGGGGTACGACAGGAACGATCATTCCAAGCAAAAGAAAAAGTAAACATAGGCTCTAAAGTTTATACCTTAAGAACTATGAGCTATTATTCATCTTGAATACTGTGAAACAAACTTCTTCTGCTGCAAGTTCTTTGCTTTTTATATTTTGGGAGGATGTAGGAAAGACGAAAAGACGAAAATATTATCTGGTAAACATGGGGTTTAAGTGTACACCTGAAGATCTGTTAGCTCTTTTGCAGTAGAAGAGAAGCGTTTCACAGTAACGAATAAGGTGTACACAGCTCTTAAGTTAT